>NC_137177.1:83700653-84900653 GCF_951804945.1 Podarcis cretensis | reverse complement strand
CTGAGAGTGATACCTAAATAGGTGTGAGTTCTTCTCTGACAATGGAAGTTGGAAGCCAAGATCTAACTCTAAAAACAGTCACACTCTTCCTTTCACACTCTTTCCCGAGCTCCTTCCACACACCATGCAGCCCAAATAATTACCAGTATTCACAGTTATATACAATAAATACAGCTGTTCCGTTGTCTCCCGCCAGGCCCTAGCTTATAGCCTGCAAAACTGTGGGCGAGGCTTTCGCAGGCCAAAAAAACAAGATTTAGAACCAAGTACTGGCACTTAAAACTCCTACATAGCACTGCAACTTGGGTTTGAAGGCAACCCGGAAATGGATCAATCCAGCAACACTACCTTCTTCAGGACCCACAACACTTCATATTAGTAAAGGGGGCGGGGAAATGTGTCTGCTTGATGGGTCTTGAGGCAGGGTGCACCTTGCAACAGGCCCATTCCATCCAGCTCTGCTCTTGTGTAGCTCCCTTTGTGTAGGAACCCAGTGGAAAGCCCAATGAAGCAAAAAAGAAAGCCACAAAACAGCAAGACAGAGTGGATCGTGCCTGTAGCTTTCCCAAAAAAGAGTAAAACATTACCGCGGAAGTCAGACGCTTTTCATCTCCCCCACTTTCTGGATGCAACATTTTAGTAATAATAATTTCCGAGTGATCATTTCTGAGTACAAAAACGTTGCAGAGTGTCCACCGGCTTTGCTAACTGTAGAAAGCCAAGAGGCAGGGCCAGTGGATTTTAGCCACTGAACCATGTCCGTGTATGTGCAAAAGAGTAATTCATACTTGTAGTGTGATGGAACCCAGAAACTTGTTTCTACAGAGCCTCTCTTTAATGAAACGTGTGAATTGACAGGATCCTCGCCACCAAAACCTGGAGGTGTGGAATGCTGTGAAGTGGCCACCCGCATACCTGGCAGGAAGGGGAAATTTTCAGTCATTGCCCCAGTGAGGATTCTGTTATGTGTCAATGGTTTCTGTGTGGCAGCCGCTCCATTTTTGCACTCAGAAATGATTGCGGGGAGCACTCGGCGTTGGAAGCTTCATTAACTTCCCGTTCAGTGATTAGCACTCTTCTAATTATGAAAGAAAGGTAAGGATCTCAAGGTTTGTGAACATCAGTCTGTGTACTAAACTTACCCTAGAAATATTTCACAAACAAGACAACCCATCCACCACAAAAGCCTACAAGTATGAAATGGAAGCCTCCCTGCAAGTGCCATTGCAGAGGCAAAGGTTTGGAGGAAAGAATCAGCCTTCGACTCTCGCCTTGTCGCTGTTCGGTGTCAATTTTCAGCTGGGCAGGAGCCTCTTCCAAGGACTTCTGCAGAGACGTCCGTTGCCTAAAGATGTGCAGCAGCTCAGCCGCTGAGAGGGTCTTCACGGTAGTGGATGGCGTACCGGAGTTTATCCAGCATTATCTCCAGGGAGGAGTATTGAGGAAGTTTGATCATGAACATGCAGGTTTCAACACGAATGTAGCGCGAGTCTGGGGAACCTACAAAGAACGGCAGAAAAGAAGAGGCAGTTAAATCTGCTCCATAGGCAGTTAAATCTGCTCTTGGTACCTTTAAGACATTGATTCTAAACTCTGAAACCAGAAAACAAAGAGATCTGGAGGGAAACTAGGGCAAATATATGGCAACTCCCATATATAAATGATGCTTCAACACCTGAGCTGGAGAAGAACTTTGTGTATTTGCTTTTTCTCGTCTTCCCTCCCTCTGCCCCTTTCTTCTCTTGCATTGTGTGTCTTGCCTTTCTGTCAATTTATATACCACTTTCCTCATGAAACATCAAGGAAGTTTACAAACACAGCAAAGCAAATCAATGCCTCCAAAAGTCAAGAAGAGTTTCACTCCCATTTAGTTCCGTTGCTTTGAAAGTCAAAGTGATGTCAGAAACATAATCTGATTTCATCGCAACATTTCGGGATGTTCGCTTGTCTGTCAACTTAGTCCTCAGCTTGGTGAGATTCGGTAAAAATACTCATTTCCCCAAAGGTGCAGACAAAGCTCTTTCAGAGCCCAGTGGCCCATTCACCTGCAGTGCCATCCGGAGGTGCAATTTTCATGGGGTACGGAGGGACATGCGCAGTGTCTGGTCCGCCATCTTTGCAGGGACAGGTGAAGGGGATGCGCTCCTGGTTGCAGGCAAATTTGATGAACTTGCAGAGCTCCTCCTGTGTGAACATCTCTAGCGCCCCCCAGAAAAACTCAATGTGCTGGTCGGTCTCCATCAGTCCTACTTGGTACATGGTATGTGCCTGCCCACCGAAAGAGACAAAGGGGGAGAGGGAGAACAGTTACGACCCAAGGGGGAGAAGTTCCTGAGAACCCCAAACCTTATGGCTCTTTCCCCCCACCAAGCTTTCAGGATGATTCTGGCTCACTTCCCCCCGCTGCTACTAGAATCATAGCACTGTATTGTTGGACTTGAGTCATGTTTTAAACTGGATCCGATATCTAATAAATAAAGGCTCCATGCTACCAGATTCTTCCAACCCTCTGGATGCAGCTACATGGTTTGCATAACCTTTGGCTGGGGAAAGTTCCACTCTGCAGCCTGGGAAGCAGCAACACACCTTGAGGAACTCCAGGTTGATGTAGGGGAGGCCGCAGGTCCTCAGCTCCATCTCCAGGGGAGTCAACATGGTCAGAAGCTGCAAAGGGATAATGGAGCCCAGGCCAGCCCTCACGGCCATCGCACACTCTGGATTGTGCAGCTCGCGTAACCTCAAGTTCCGGATGGCTGTTGCATAGACGTCCTTGTTCTCCCACCTGAGGGGAAAGAGGGAGGCAGACAGGTCTCCGGGGTGAAACTCTCGCCACACTCCCATGATGCAGCCTCCCCCCCTACTGCCCACACGCAAATCCTTTTGTCCCAAAGACCCCTGCTACTCACACAACCGGGATGTGCCTGCCTCTGGTGCACAGCTCCACTTCTTCCCCCGTCATTGTCAGGTATGTGAACTTGCAGCTCGGTTTGTTGGGGCAGTCGGGACTCTCCATTGCAAGGTGCTGGGAAGCAATTTCAGCACACAGGGCCTCCAGCTCCGACTCGTCGTTCAGCTAGGACAACACCAATAATAATAATAATAATAATAATAATAATAATAATAATTTTTTATTTATACCCCGCCCTTCGCGGTTCAGAAAACCGGGCTCAGGGTGGCTAACAACAAATTTAAAACACTTAATTGTAAAAGCAGCATAAAATACAGTATAAAAACATGAATAACAATAACATTCAAGTTCAGAAATCAATTTGGGGAAAATCCATCTAATAAGCATTAGATAATCACCAGGGCTAGCTGGCTGAATTGGTCCTACTTGGGCCGGCGAGGCGGCCAGGGGAGAATTTGCTGTGGGGTCTCAGAGTGGATAATCTTCATAAAAGGGGAGGGGGAGGGAAGAGAAGGGAAATAAAAGATCAGGCTGAATTCAAATTAAAGGCCAGGTGGAATAGCTCTGTCTTACAGGCCCGACGGAAGGAGGTTACATCCTGGAGGGCCCTAGTCTCATGGGACAGAGCATTCCACCAGGTTGGAGCCATCACTGAAAGTCTGACTTCCTTAGGGCCCGGAACCTCTAAACTATGGTTATTCATGGACCTTAAGGTCCTCTGCAGGGCATACCAGGAGAGGCGGTCCCGTAGATACGAGGGCCCTAAGCCACAAAGGGCTTTAAAGGTCAAGACCAGCACCTTGAACATGACCCTATACTCCACCGGGAGCCAGTGCAACTGTTAAAACATTGGGTGAATATGCTCCCATGGCAGGGACCCCGTGAGGAGCCTCACTGCAGCATTCTGCACCTGCTGGAGTTTGTGGGACAGTTTCAAGGGCAGCCCCGCGTAGAGCAAATTACAGTACCAGAGAGGAACGTGACAGGATCTGGCTTGGCTCAGCCTTCCCAGGCAAAGCAAATGCCTCAATGTCCTGGCCTACGTGATCTGCAAAGTGCAGCTGGAGTGCCGATGGACGGGGCTCCCAATTCACAGGAGGAGCAGCTTCATGTTACACAGGAGTATATGCAGAAGGACAACAGCCACCAGGCACTGTGGGAGGACAGCTGGCCTTGGCTCACTGAAGGAAGACTTGCAGAAATGAGAAAATTGCTAGGGCATTGTGAAGACTGGAAAAGGTGCTGAGAAGAAGGGCAAGAGGATTTCTGGAGCAGGCAGGAGAATCAGGCAGCTACTAGCTAGGGGAGGCCAAGGCCCCGATGAGTGGCACCTCCAGAGTACTGGAGCCAGAAGGGACAGACAACAGGGTCCATCCATTTTTCCTAAACCTGTTCTGGGCCTTTCCAGAAACACAGAGGTAGCCAGTAAGAGTTATACAGATCTCTTCCTGCCCCACTTGCCTTGGGCCCATGAGGATGAGCAGGCATTAAGGACACCTGGGTCACATTCAGGAGCACTCATTCTCTTTCAGACACACTAGCTCCAATACTTTGGCAACCTCATGAGAAGAGAAGACTCCCTGGAAAAGACCCTGATGTTGGGAAAGATGGAGGGCACAAGGAGAAGGGGACGACAGAGGACGAGATGGTGGGACAGTGTTCTCAAAGCTACCAGCATGAGTTTGACCAAACTGCGGGAGGCAGTGGAAGACAGGAGTGCCTGGCGTGCTCTGGTCCAGGGGGTCACGAAGAGTCAGACAAGACTAAACGACTAAACAACAACAGACATAACTTTGGCATGTATCTATCTGTGATGTCATTGAGAAGGTGCGCCTCAATTGCTGAGTCAGAACTATGACACGTGTTGTAAGAAATAACTGCTCCTTTAAGACACAGCACTCTGTCTAAGTTGTGAGCTAAGAGACAGATGCTTTTTGGAAATGCTGCGAAATGGAGCAGCAATCTTGATTTTGGCATTTCTGAGAGAGACAGGGAGTGCGCACATAACAAATAGCTGGTTAAAACCGAGCGGAACTTTTGACAGTACAGTTCCCTGGAAGCCTCTCTCACCCAAGTGCCACCAACATTGCAGGAGTTCTTGCCAAAGTTCCATTCTTTACAGAGAGGCTTTTGCAAACATTCCTGGTGGATTCTGCTTTGACGGTTGGGAGTTCTTTGCTGTCTACTGGTCAAGCATATTGTGCATATATTTGGAAATGTATTATTTATACAACTTTCTGCCCATATAAAGCACTCCAAGCATTGTAAAACAATAAAATATTAAATCGCAAATTAAAAACTCTAAAGACAAACAGAGAAATGGGGCATGTCTATCATTTGGGTGCATGCACTTTCTGATCTGAGCACTTAGAGGTCATGAGATTCACACTGTAAATCTATGGATTATTTAAAAGGGTGGTTAACACAAGAGGGGCTATAGATGCACAGAGACTTTTGGTGGGGGAAACCCGTAATAAAAGAATGTTGAAAATTTCTAGCCTCACTTTTTGGTGCACTGTAAAGCACAACATCTCCAGGCTGCTTGGCTCTCCTGATTCTCAACTTGCAGTCTGACCCACACTCAGCCCCACTGAATTTCCCCAGGATGCCACCAAAGTAGACAGAGTGATGAAAGGAGACCCACAATCAATCCAAGATATATCTTGGCTGAAACAATCAGGACTCCCTTTGATAGTCTGTCATCCAGCAGCTTCTACAGGTGACTGAAAATCAGGGGAAGAGGAGGAAGCATCACTTACATTTTCAAATTTCTTGATGTAGTTGTAGGTCAGTATGTCAGCCTCCTGGAGGTCAACATCTGGATCTAGTGATTCTCCAACTAAAGTCTTCCAGAAGGAGGGCAAGAGATCCAGGGGCAAGGGGACGTCTGCCCGGATGGCAATGCCCAGCAGTTGCCCGAAGAAATGCAGCAGCTGCTCCTCCCCATAGCTAATGGGGCTGGGTGTCAGGATGTATTTGCCCTGATGGTGGAGAACAGCATTAGCCAGGAAGGCAGAATCTGCCCCAGAATAGTATTTATTCATTAAAGATGTACAGTGGTATCTCGGCTGTCGAACGTAAGACCGTTGGACTTTTGAAATGTTCAACAACCGAGACTCAATGGATGGTCTGTGGAATCAATTGAAAAAATGGAGAAAGACGCCTTGGAAGTCGTTCAACTTCTGAGGTGTGTCTGAAAACAGAAGCAATTACATCCTTGTTTTTGGCGTTCGAAAGCCGAAACGTTTGGCTTCCGAGACGCTCAAAAACCGAGGTTCCACTGTATTCCTCTTTTCCACTAAAAAAGGAAGGGTTTCAATTATGTCCTATCCAGGGCTGGCCCAAGACATTTTGGCATCGGAGGCAAACCACAAAATGGAGGCTTCCACCACCAGGGAAGAAGGGGTGAGCAAAGAGCCACACTGGAAACCAACTTTATCCAACAGTTGAAATAGGAATCCAAGGCTATCGTGGGGCAGGGGATGGGCAGGGGCCCACTCTGAACCATGCTGAGCAGGTGCAGAGCCCAGGAGACCCCAGAGGACAGTTCATGTCATTTCCTCCCTAGACATGGAAGGAGACCAACAGTGCCTCCTATTCACTGAGAGGCCGCTGCAGAGGCGGGGCATGGAGGGGGTGGACCGTCCACAGAGATGGAAGATCCAGCCTCCAAGAAGTGTGCTGCAGTCATTGATGCCACTGCAGCGGCAGTAGAAGCGATGCATTCCTTGGAGTCCGGATCTGCTGCCCCTGTGATCCTGCTGCATGAGGTGGTCGCCTCACCTTGCCTCATGAGTGGGCTGGCCCTGGCCGTATCACAACAAAACATATGGCGCCTCCCTGTGGCCAGCAGCAGCGGCAGCAAGAGCGCTAATCAGCTGTAGCTTCACAAGGGTGGCGGTAGGCAGCTCCCCCTTCTTCTGCACTGGCTTAGCATACCTTGTTCTTATTGACTGCTGAGCTGGGGCAGAGCAAGAGGAGGGAGAGCAGTGAACTCTGGAGCTCCTTGCAGACCTGCCACAAGAAGTGACGGAAGGAACCACCTGGAAGGAAGGAAGATGAAGCTTTGAGAGCTGCGCAGCCACAGCCAGTCGTGGTGCTTGGGGTAACAGCCCCCCCAGAAAGGAGTCCTCTTAACCAGCCAACTCAACTTGTGCTGCTGGAGCCAACAGCCTTTTGTTAGAGAGAGAGAAAAAATCCTGTACAAAATTTAAAAAACAGGGTTCAAAGCCATCACCTTACAAAATAAAGTTCATTCTCAAGAGACTACACAACAAATTAGATGTTGCAACAAAAAACAAACTGATGCAGAGATAACACAAAGCAAATGTCCTGAATGCAAATCAGTTTTCCAAAGGCTGCCAAATGAAGGCAAAATCCATAGGTTTAGCTGCGTGCCCAGCAACCCTTAATGTATGAGTCAGTTTCTCAGAAATGAAACAAACATTAATTTATTTGAACCAAGTATTTAAAGAAAAAATCTCCTTCCAGCCTTGTGATATGATTGAATGGGCAGCTACTATGGTTTACGTGTTAGGTCTGCATTTGACCCATCAAAAAGTGATAGAAGACACACAGTTTGGGGTATAAAGGCATTGGTGCCAACTAATATTTCAGAAATTTCTTTCATTGCCTCTTCCCAAAATGTGTGCACATTTGCAAGGCCTGCGCCAACAGGTCTCTCTTTTGCTATATCCCCTCCAATGCACAGGGGTGCCTATTCTAGTTATATGTGTAAGGTGGACTGGGGTCAAGAACCATCAATAGATTCTTTTTAAGGTGTCTTCTCAGATATTTGCGGGGACGGGTCTAAAAGGGGGAGTAAGGCACCGTTTTCCTGAGTGGGCTGTATTTGAGGTAGGAGATATACCCTGATGCCTTCTTGCTGAAAAAGATCCGGATGAATTTTCCTATTAAATACTCCCCACTAGCTTACTTAAGGGACGCAGGTGGCGCTGTGGGTAAAAGCCTCAGCGCCTAGGGCTTGCCGATCGAAAGGTCGGCGGTTCGAATCCCCGCGGCGGGGTGCGCTCCCGCTGCTCGGTCCCAGCGCCTGCCAACCTAGCAGTTCGAAAGCACCCCCGGGTGCAAGTAGATAAATAGGGACTGCTTACCAGCGGGAAGGTAAACGGCGTTTCCGTGTGCGGCTCTGGCTCTGGCTCTGGCCAGAGCAGCGATGTCACGCTGGCCACGTGACCCGGAAGTGTCTCCAGACAGCGCTGGCCCCCGGCCTCTTGAGTGAGATGGGCGCACAACCCCAGAGTCTGTCAAGACTGGCCCGTACGGGCAGGGGTACCTTTACCTTTACCTTTACTAGCTTACTTAAGTGCTGGTGGCTTATTACTTCTGAAAATAGTTGCTGCAAGTAAAATTTCTGGCAGCCCATGATGAAAAGTAGAAGCTGCTTACTGGTGCCATGGACCTCCTCGCCTGTGAAGCGAATGTTGAAGGCGTAAGTTGGGTCTCCCCCGCTGGCCAATTTCACACAGAGTTGGGAGGATGGCACGCACGCCAGCTGCCGGGCGGCTTGGCAGAAGTAGGAGTTCTCTGAAGAACGAATCTCTCCTGTGCAAAAGCAGGGAGAGGAAAAGAAATGAGCTTGGTGTGGGCAGGAATTTGAATTCCATCAGCTCCAAAGGCATGCTTCCTTCCTCCTCCTCCTTTGCGTATTACTACAGATATAAGCAAAGAAGGACTACCATACCTCCAACAATTTCAAGCGGGTCCAGGGTGATCTCGGGGGCTGCATGATCTGCCGTCCTTTGCACAGTGGCATTTAGCACTCTGTTCATGACAGCCACTTTTGTATCATAAAAGATGAATCCTAAAGGAATAGACACAACAGTTCTTTGTTTGTTAACCTTGGCTGGGGGTGGGGGGTGGGGGAGAGAAGCAGACACTGACCAAGATGGCAGTTTAGTTCCTTAGCTTCTGTTCCAGCAGAGTAATGAAACAAAACCACCTTAACCAAAAGAAAACAGAACAAAAACAAGCAGTACTCATTTAAATGTTAAAGAAAGGAGCCCTGGATATGTATTTTGAAGAATAGATAGGCTCTGACTAATTCACGTTAAGATTTCACAGCATCCTAACAAGGGCACCGAAAACACAGAAAACAGTCAAAAGCTTCTAAGATCACATCTCAAAAGGAAAATTAAACATGAGTCCTCTGAAGCACCAAAACCTTGTGATGAAAAAGTGGCAGAACTGACAGGAAAAATGGGAGTAACTAAAGCAGTTTCTGAAAAGTTTGATATGTGAATGGCTTCTTCACATCGGTCTTTGTAGTGGTGGGAACGACATGATTTTAGTTTCCTGCATTAGCAATAGGATTATTATTATAACCCTCCAAGGATCACCCGGCCACCTAGTCCATGAGAAGCCCTGACCTTTGGCCTCTTGGAGAAGCGCTGCAATGCTGTTGGTGTACATTTCCGTTTGCCGGAGCTCCACTAGCGGTAGGAAGAAGGTCTCCAAAGTGGTGTTGAGGGACTGGAGTAGAGCAAAGCGCAGGCGGAGGCTTTCAATGGGGACGTCTGCAATTGAACAGAGATGTCAGGAACTGAGAGGAAGGGGATGAGACAAAGGATAAAGGCATTCCCAGCCGGGCCATGAGCTCCTCAGCACACCTGCCCCCAAAACTGGTCCAGGCACCCAGTATCTGGGAGGAAGAAGGTCCCACAGTTCAGAACTTCACACATACTCAGCAGGCAGGAAACGCGCGGGTCAGCAGTGTCAGCTGGGTCCAAGTACACTTCATGCGGGTGGAGCCGAGCCGGTGTAATTGCCAGATGGCGGCAGAGCCGGTTAATGTACTGAACCAGGGCGACGTCCATTTCCAAGGACCACTTGCGGGAAGCTTTCTGGGCATGTCTGGCATCGATGCAGGCACACCTGGAGGAACAGCGGCAGACTGAACCCTGCACAGTCGTTGGGCACTTGCATCATAACAAATGTTTTCAACCAGCCACTTGCCAAAATTCACCTCCCAATGGGGCAGATGTGAGTTAAGTGACATTCAGCTCCTCTTTCGCAAAAGAAACTTTTTTTTGGGGGGGGGGGAGATGACGTTAACATATATGAGAGAGTGCTGGAGGTGAAATAGTTAAACAGGTTGCCCAGTCAGGACCCAGGGGGGTGGAGTCAGTGGGACTATAAAAGCAGCTCTGGGAGGGGCAAAGGAAGGAGTCGGTAGAGGAGTTCATTGCGGAGTTCGTTGGGAGTTGGGTGGTTGGTTGGAGTGGGAGTGAGTTGGGATAGAGTCTGTGGGTAGGTTGAGTTAAAGGTAAAGGTAAAGGGACCCCTGACCATTAGGTCCAGTCGTGGCCGACTCTGGGGTTGCGGCACTCATCTCGCTTTATTGGAGGAGGGAGCCGGCGTACAGCTTCTGGGTCATGTGGCCAGCATGACTAAGTCGCTTCTGGAGAACCAGAGTAGTGCATGTAGCAAAATAAGCTGAGTCAGGAACAGTTAGGGGCTAGGAAGACAAGTAAATATCTGAGAGGTGGTTTAGTGAGTGAGAGCAGGTAGTGGAAGTTATAGGTCTGGATAGGAACCCCATGAATGTAATTGACCAATACCGTTTATGAAACCATACACTTGTTAAACTACAATAAATAAACGGAAGTTTATGTTTCAATTTAACCCTGACTGGACTCAGTATTGTCCCAGGTAGGGCCTGGGTGGTGGCAGCGAGAAATAAAGTGGTGGCACAGGGATCAATAGACGGTGAAACGTCCAGGGACCCTGTGTGATCGCCACAGGGGGAGTGTGGAGAAGAAAGCCAATTCTTTACCTTTCAAAATGAAGGTCATAACCACATGACAAAATGGCTCGCCACACGCTACGGATGTCCTGTTTTGCCCGGTCAATGACAAATCTGTGAAATCCATCTAGTGTCAGGTACTTCTCTTCAGGAACTGAAATGGGCGTGAAAGGGAAAGAAAGTATTCAGTGAGTGGGGGGGGGGGGAGAGATGCAGACTCCCCACTGCTCTAACATGTCATTTCCCCCACTCAGTATCTAGTTATTCAAGTTAAAACACCTCTCCTTCTATTCTAGCTTGTAACAAAAGCTCTCAAAAGGCATTCATGTGAGATTTTTAAAATATGCAATGAAATAATTTCAAGGCAGTAAAGCATAAGGGCCACACCAAAGCTGAAGGAATAAATCTAGTCCAGATATTGAAAATAAAGATAACGGAACATGCTATGCTGCAAAGGCTCTCCAGGCAACTGCAAGTGACACGGCTTATTAGACAGTTTTATACAGAGGGGGCCACTCAAACTGGTGGTGAAAATACTCAAAGCAAGACCTTTTCTGACCATCTTAGGGCGTTGAGGCAACCCTGTGTAGTAGACAATAGAAGGTGTGACTTTTCAAGATTCTTAGACCCAGGTCACACCACTGCAACAGCCTCTCTTAGCTATTTTTGTATTTAAAAAACAAACAAACTCCTAAAAAGACTTCCAAAGGGAAGGTTTATACTGGCAGCCTTTCTCAACCTGTGGGTCCCCAGATGTTGTTGAACTACAACCCCCACCACCCCTAGCTAGCAAGGCCAGAGCTCAGGGATGATGGGAGTTGTAGTCCAACAACATCTGGGGACCCACAGATTGAAAACCACTGGGTTAAAGGGACCTTGCCTATGATCAAACCAACATTTGATTCCTGCGTACATTTTACTCCTCCTTTTCTGATAATTTGCAATCATTACCATTTTGTGATAATGTATTTATAAATATGTAAATAAAAAAAAAACAAACGTTTATGGGTTTTGAAATAAGCCCAGGCACAACCTGCTTAAAACCCTGCTCCTAAGGTGCTCAGCAGTGGAGCATTCTGGCCCCTCTATGACAGGGTCAGCAAACAGAACCAACTCATGGCTCAGCCACCAGTTCCTTGGCTTGACCTTGAGCAAACCACTTGCTCTCACCCTGGAAAATGGAGAATGGCTATTTTGTTGTTGTAAAGCCATCCGAGATAAGGACTGGGACGTGACATGCTTCCTAAGTCCTAAGTACACCCACTTGTTGCAAATATACAGTGGTGCTGGAGGAACTCTCTTCTGAATGAACGTGTATGAACCCAGATGAGCTTATAGCACCCAGAATGTAAGCCGGTGCTGGCTGACATTTCCATCTTTTGCACAAAGGGGCACTTTAGATGCTGCAAATGTGTTGCCTGGAAAGTATTTTTCACTTATCTCGCCTAGAGAAGCAACTGGGCAGAGTGTTTCTGCAGAGGCCTAAAATAGAAAACGGGCAGCTACCCTCCTGTTTCTTTGTGGGAGACTTGTCAGAGTCCTTTTCCTCAGGCTTGCTTTTCTCTGGGGATTTGGGCTTCACAGTCGGCTTCTTCTCACTCAAAGCAGTCCTGCTAATGTGAGGAAAACCTTCATGTCAGATGAACTTGTGGAAAGCAGTTGTATATAGAAGACAGAGATAATTCAAAGCATTTTTTAAGTCCCAGAAAATACCCAGAATGATGAATTATTGTTATTGTTGTTAAAGTACAGTGGTACGTCGGTTCCTGAATGCCTCCACTGCTGTACGTTTCGGTTCTTGAACACCAAAAACCTGAAGTAAATGCTTCCGTTTTTGAACGTTTTTCAGAACCCAAACATGTGATGCAGCTTCCGCTGAGTGCAAGAAGCTCTCGCAACCAATGGGAAGCCGCACCTCGGTTTTCAAACGTTTCGGAAGGGATTCCATTCGAAAACCGAGGTACCACTATATCATCATAATCAAACTTATTACTCGCCGGTCTCTAGCAGGTCCCAGGGAGGGTTATGACAATTTAAGATTCAGGATTAAAAACAGTGAAAACCATCACAGGGATAGGGAGGGTCCTGAAAACACACACCTCAGGGGTCAAAGGCCAGGATAAAGACGTGAACCTTCAGCATTCACCAAATTGTAAACAAAAGCCCTCAAAGCAGTTTACAAAAACCCTACTAGAAAAATTAACCAATAAACTGAAACTGACACAGGGACAAACAGAAGAAGACGCCTTTACCCCGGTAAAAAGGTAAAGGTAAAGGTACCCCTGCCCGTACGGGCCAGTCTTGACAGACTCTGGGGTTGTGCGCCCATCTCACTTTAAGAGGCCAGGGGCCAGCGCTGTCCGGAGACACTTCCGGGTCACGTGGCCAGCGTGACATCGCTGCTCTGGCCAGAGCCAGAGCCAGAGCCAGAGCCGCACACGGAAACGCCGTTTACCTTCCCGCTGGTAAGCGGTCCCTATTTATCTACTTGCACCCGGAGGTGCTTTCGAACTGCTAGGTTGGCAGGCGCTGGGACCGAGCAGCGGGAGCGCACCCCGCCGCAGGGATTCGAACCGCCGACCTTTCGATCGGCAAGCCCTAGGCGCTGAGGCTTTAACCCACAGCGCCACCTGCGTCCCCCGGTAGGGCTCCCCTTTATCACATACACAGCACAACAAGACAATGACAATAATCCACCAACAGCATACAAATTAATATAGCTAACCTGATCCAAAACACCCACCCATCCCACTCACACACGAAAACAAAGATCACCACAGCCAATCATGAACAAACAACCACCCCCTAGGCCAACCCCAACCTCTCTCACCACCAAAGGAACACAAGTGAACAGCAGAGAACCTGCATGAGCAACGCTGACACCAAACCCTACATACATTAAGCAAAATAGAAACATTGCCACCCGACCCCACCCCCCTTCCCCCCTCCACCCCTTTTCTTCCTACTGTCTCAACAAATGAAACTGATTTGTAAAAATGTTACATGGAATAAATACGAGAGACATTACACATACCTCTGTAAATCAAGAAAATCTTTAATAAAACAAAGCAGTTTACAAAAAGAGATGAACCGGATGCCCACTGCAAGGAGTGCCGGACCAAATCCAGAAAGAGGCTTTGACTCAGTGGATGGCTTTCACACCATGCATGACTGTTAGTCCGTCCCCCTGTGCCCGCTTCCCCTTAAGCCACTTCCTGCATTTCCAGTGGGGGACTGAAGTGCCAAACCAAGAGGCGCTTCAAAGGGCAGCCGTGTGAAAAGCGTTGGGAGCGGAGCCAGAGTGGTTAAAGGATCTCACCTGACACTGTTGAGCACTGCCTTCTCCTTGGCGGGGGGTTTTGTGACGGGCCGCTTGGTGCTCACAACTTTCACCGGGTGCTGCTCTTTGCCAGCCTTGTTATACTTGCTCTTGTCAAACTTTGGCTTGGGAGCCCCGTATTTTCTCAGGATCTTCAAAGCACAGAAAGAAAGAACGGTGAGGGCTGCAACTTATAAGGCAAGGCTGAATACATTTGCCAAAAAGAAGCCCCCACAAGTGGGCTCCTGAGATCAGCAGGAAAAGGGTTCACACAAGGAAACACAAAAGAAATATTTCCCCCAGTCGCAGAGCTTCTCTTTTGGGCATGACTGCCACTATCTTTAGCACAGAGTAGAGCAATGAAACATTTAATGCCAACCTGGGTGAGCTGATCCTCAAGAACTTTCTTTGGGGGGCGGACATTGGTGAAGAAGGTGTGCAGCAGGTTTCCTGGTGTCTGGGCGTTAATCTGCTCTTTGCTGAGGTAAATCTCTGCCACTTTGGTCGGTTTTGCAGGTGTCAAGCTCAGCATTTGCTCAGAATGGAGGCAGCTTTTAAATATTTCAGTGAGGACTTCACGGGCCCCTGGCACAAGTTTGTCACCTGAGGGAAGTCAAAATATTAAGAACAGCCATGGGACAAAGCCAGTACAAGACCAAACCCATGGAAACTTGTGGAAAGACCCACTGCATTAAGGACTCAAGTTACTCTTGTGTCGGTTTTTCACATTTTTGTGCAGAGGCCAGGCTGTCTATTGTAATTTTCTCAACAGAATGCTTTTGTATTACATTATGGTTCATGTTTATTTGTTGATACACAAGTTTGTAACGTGCTGCAATAAATATTGTTCTTAACAAAATAAAACAAAAGCCAGTACAAAACAGCTTTCTTCTTGTTTATCCAACACTTAAACCCATCTTTTTAGAACTAGGCCTGAAGACTATGGGTGTTCAATTTGTTAATCGCTGCCAGAAAACATGTGCTTCTTGCATCTCTTGTGAAAGGCTGTGGCACTGGACTTCAACTCCCATCAGTCTTGGCCTGCGTAGGCAAAGGTTAGGGAAGAGAGGACTTGTAGCCTAACATCGGGTCGCAGCTTAACGGTCTTAACAGTTGAACTCTGGCAGTGCCGTGAATGTGGCTCACCTCACAATGGCAACAAAACCTCTTGGCATCTTCTCTTGCACAAACCCCAATGAAATGAAATGAAGGTCTGTTTCTCAAACACTCAAAAGACACTCTTAGCATGAGTACAAAGTGCTCTCAAAACATAATTGATCACACACCTTTGATGGTCTTGTCATTGAAATAGTCTTCCAGTGCAGGACTCCCTTGTGTATCAAACAAACTCTGATTCACAGTTGAGACAGTTAAAATCTCCTCTGTCGACATTTCCATGAGCTCATCCTCTCCATCCAGACTCGACAAGCCAATCAAATCGCTGCTGTTAAATAAGCTGGCTCGGATCTTTTCTATCTTGGCCCGGGATCGTATCTATTTTCAACAAACACACACATCTAGGTAAATTTATGAAGGTAAATGAGTTCTTTTCAATCAATGGCTAATGCTTCTTTTGATCTTATGACTCTGAATTCTTGACCTGCTTTACATTCTCCCCTATCCTTTCCCACTCACTTCTGACATAATCAATCTGTTCTGCCTCCTCCAAATCCCAAATTCTGCAAACAAAACAAAACAAAACAAAAACACCAAAACAAGATGAAGAACCTATTATATATTTTAGGTCTCACCCAACTGCAAATTGTTTTAATCTAATTTAATGTTGTATTTTTACAGTGCTATAATCTGCACTTTGACTTTATGGTGAAGTACTGGTAAGAAATTTGTTAATAATAAATAAGAATAAGAATAGTATGCAAATGAAATTAAACTGCTGCATCACCACAGTCCATTTTAAGATGGCTGGGTACCAATATAGTAATATATTTTGCATTGAAATACAGTGGTACCTCTGGTTACGTACTTAATTTGTTCCAGAGGTCTTTTCTTAACCTGAAACTGTTCTTAACCTGAAGCACCACTTTAGCTAATGGGGCCTCCTGCTGCCACCACGCCACCGGAGCGCGATTTCTGTTCTCATCCTGAAGCAAAGTTCTTAACCCAAGGTACTATTTCTGAGTTAGCAGAGTCTGTAACCTGAAGCGTACGTAACCTGAAGCGTATGTAACCCGAGGTACCACTGTATACCTCTTCTTACAAGCCAGGAGAGCTACCATTATTACTTTTTAGCCAGGCCTAGGATCCACTGAGATGAACCAAAGTCTGGCCATGGCCCATCCTCACATCATGTTAGGTGGCTGCATGAAAACACAGCAAAGAGTTCTGTGGCACCTTATAGGCTAATTCATAGCCTGAGCTGCTTTTGTAAGACAGAAGCTTAGTTCAACAGATACACTCATGAACTGCAGGCTCTTCCATCCTCAGCTTTTCCATAGTACAACAAATTAATCTTTACGGAATCATAGAGTCTCTTTGCTGACATACATGCAAAGCCTCCAAATGCTATGCAGCTTGTTGTGACTCAAGAGAAATGGATGTATGTCTCCTTTCCCTCCCTGCTGCATGGAACAATCTTGACAAATGCAGAGCGCAGGAAGCAGGTTCGTCATAAGAAGCAAACAGATTTACCAACAATCTTTTAATTCAAGCTGCCTCAAGCACATACTTGTCAGCTCTCCACACTAAGAGGTAACTTGCACTCCACACTAAGAGGTACCAAAGTTAAAACTAATTGTACAATCTGTGCCAATAGTGTCAGCTTGTCCTATCCAGATCAACCTGCTGTGGTGCAATTATGCTATCCCTTGTCTGTCATGTTAAGATTACCCAGGCCCCCCATCATGTATAAGCAGAAGAGACACATCCTTCTTGCCAAGATCTATCTTGCAGTGACAGAAGAAGAAGAAAAAGAAGAGTTTGGATTTGATATCCCACTTTATCACTACCCGAAGGAGTCTCAAAGCGGCTAACATTCTCCTTTCCCTTCCTCCCCCACAACAAAAACTCTGTGAGGTGTGTGGGGCTGAGAGACTTCAAAGAAGTGTGACTAGCCCAAGGTCACCCAGCAGCTGCATGTGGAGGAGCAGAGACGCGAACCCAGTTCACCAGATTACGAGTCTGCTGCTGTTAACCACTACACCACACTGGCACCACACAGGAAAACCTGGTGAAAACACCAATATATATGGAATTCAGCTGGCTGTTTCCTCACTCTCAAGGAGACCACCTTTAAAAAAGTCGGAATCCTTGCCCTAGGTGACTCATAAGAGGGTGGTGGAAGCTGATAAAGAGGAACAGGGCAGGTCCCCCAGAGCTAGTAAGGCTTCCCTAAAGGGTTGGCTCCCCCACCGCTACACCTTCTTCTGTGGAAAACAATTACCTCCACAACTGCAAAGCCCTTGATGGGCCTCGAGGGAACCGGCTGGCTGTCCAGAGATGTAACAGTGTACATAGACCCGACATCTGACACTGATGCTGTTTCCACATTGTCGAGCTGCTCCCCGAGACTCCCCAGGCTGCCCAGACTCCCAGTGCTGCAGAGTGAAAGGTCTAAACTCTCCTGGCTGGAAACCACATGTGGCTCCAGCAACCCAGGTGGAATGACCATCTCCAGGCCAGCTTGAAACTGGTCTACCGAGATATCGCTAATGGTCCGCGAGATCCCCTGGGAGCTACAAAGAGAGGCCTGGCTGGTGGAAGCAGAGGCACTGATGCTCATGGCAGGCGTGACGCTGCTAGAGCTGCTGATGTCCAAGCTGTCCACGCTGCTGGAGACCACAGGCTTGTCCATCTCGGTCTTACATTCCCCTCCCTCCGCTTTGTCCTTGGTTTTCTTAGGCTCCTCCTCCTGGACTGGAATGTAGATCTCATCTTTGAAGACACCGCCGTGGGCATTGCAGGCCTTGCGGATGGCGCTCCGCACAGTGCCTTCCTCCAAGTGGGTGGGGATCCCCGAAATCACCAGCAAGCGGCTGTGAGCAGTTGTCCCAACCAAGGCCTGGCAAGCGTCGGCCACGGCATCATTGGTCACGCCCAGCCCCTGGGGATCCTTCTTTGTTAGATGCCTGAGGATTATCAGCAAGGTGAGCGCCCGATGGAACCACAACATGTCCTCTGGCTTGCTCCCACCGATGCTCAACAGAGCGGTGTCCGTTTCGGCAGCTCGAGATGACGTCCGCTTCCCTGAAGACGTTGTCTTCTCTCGCTTCATTTTAACCTTTTTCCTCTTTGACAGGAGGCTTGGGCTCTGCGGGGTCTGCCCAGGAGACGATGAAGAGGAGGAGGAAGAATCGCTTAGATTTGGGCCGCTGGTCGAGGACATCACATTGGCTGTGATGCTCATGTTGATCGGCAAGGTTACTTCTGCTACGGCCAGGCAGACCTCCATCAGAGCATGAAAATAAGTGGAAAATCTCCCCTGGTCAGCTCCTCCAACACCAGACCCGCCACAAGCATTTCCAGATGCCCAGTTTTGGGTTTCTTCATCGTACAGCCTGTGCAGTTCTGACTGGAGAGCCATCAGCATGGCCAGGCAAGGGTTGAGTTGAAGCGCAATGGAGGAGGACAACCCTGCAGGGTTCTTCTTCTGCTCTAGCCCATGAATTTTGCGAAGCAATTCGGCTAGGAGATGAAAGAGCAGTTCTTTCACACAGGCTGCCATGTTGATTGTCCACAGGAAATTCCCTAGAAATGTGCAAACAGAATGGGGAGTCAGGTTTTTTATTTATTTACTTATTTCATAAAATTTATACACGGCTTGATTGTAAAAAAAGAAAACTCAATGGGGGTTACGGCATTTACAGCAGAATGTACTCCTATTTATAAGTAAGTTTAGAGATAAGCAGCCTAAAATGGAATATGCTCTTTTGCTCCAGCTTATGCGGAAGCTGTGAAGACAGCACCCCATCCTTGGCTTGCCATGTCAAGAGTGCTCGCCTCCAACCTGCATGCGTAGAAAAACCAAAAGTCTTATTGTTACCAAGGAAAAGCAGGAGCAGAGACTCTAGGCCTCCCCAGAGCTCAAAAGATGCCATGTTAGAGGACATACTGGTGTTGTGCCTCCCCAGAACCATGGATTTCTGCTGCATAGTGTAGGTTTCTGGGTGGCAGGAATTGGGTTTCTTTAACTGGGCACTGAATTTGACCAAAGCCTATTCACCAGAACTGGAATCCTACATCCTACGAGCCGCTAATTCTCCTTTTTCTCCTTATTCACCATTCATCATTATCATTACCAAAAAGCAGGCAAGGGGATGGGAGAAGAGAGAAAGAGGGAGGGAGGGAGGGAGGGAGGGAGGGAGGGAGGGAGGGAGGGAGGGAGGGAGGAGGAGGGAGAAAGGAAGGAAGGAAGGAAGGAAGGAAGGAAGGAAGGAAGGAAGGAAGGAAGGAAATCCACCAGCAACGTACCTATCAGATCTCTGTTGCATCCAGCTGGGGCTTTTAACTCTGGGCAGCCCAGCAGGGAGGTGGCAACAGGGTGGCTCATTGGAAGGGCTGTCTTAATGTTTTTTTAAGCTCATGGCATTGGGGCCGTTTTGTCACTGTAGTTTCCAAAACATTATTATATTTCCCCACCCATGGTTGTTTGTGTACAACAAGGAGCTCAATTCTCACCAAGGATTTCCACCACTTGCAAGAGAACTGAGGCAGGGATTGTGTCCAGCTCCTCTTCAGATTTTCCGTCGCCATTCTCGAGTTTCCAGGTCAGCAGCTGCTCTGCAAATGCCATCGCCAGGGGAAATTCCAGGGGAAGGGAGTGCAGGATGAGCACAGCTCCAGGAGGCGGTGACACTCCTTGAATGAGACCCACAGAAATAAGAGTAGCCGCTGAAGTTCGCTTTCAGCAGTGGTGCTATATGCATTATTAAAAAGGAGACTTGTGGTAAAGAAAAATCAGCCCCCACCCCTTTAGCTTCCCCAAGGAAAAATCCTCGAGCAATGTGTACCTCCAGAATTCTCAAAGGCAAGGTTTAAAGAGTGGGGTTTTAAAAATCAATTATAACATGATGAGAATAGCTCTTGGGTAAATTAAGATCTATTCTCATCAAGGGTGGCGCTGTGGGTTAAACCACAGAGCCTAGGAGTTGTCAATCAGAAGGTTGGCGGTTCAAATCCCCGCGACGGGGTGAGCTCCCATTGTTTGGTCCCAGCTCCTGCCAACCTAGCAGTTTGAAAGCACGTCAAAGCGCAAGTAGATAAATAGGTACCGTTGCAGCGGGAAGGTAAACTGTGTTTCTGTGTGCTGCTCTGGTTCGCCAGAAGCAGCTTACTCGTGCTGGCCACATGACCTGGAAGCTGTCTGCAGACAAACGCCGGCTCCCTCGGCCAATAAAGCGAGATGAGCGCCGCAACCCCAGAGTCGGTCACGACTGGACCTAATGGTCAGGGGTCCCTTTACCTTTACTTTTACCTAAATTAAGATCTCTCAAGCTAGTATCTCAGATCCTGAACAATAGTGCTCCAGCCTCTATTCATGACATGCAGTTATGATCTACTGCTGCAGTTATCAATCCCTATTCCAAAGATGTTGATGTTTTTGTGTGTGCATTTTAAATCTTACCAAGTTTGATGTGGACCTTGTCTGTGGATATGATGACGGAAGGATACTGATTGGTTGTGGGGGGTGGTGTCAAGCCTGTGTTGGTTGGAGAAGCATCTCGAGGGTAACACACAGCCTCAATGAGGTTCAACTGGCCACTCCTCTTCACTTTGTGACCAAGGCCATAAACAAGAATCCGAGCCCAGGGAGCCTTATAAAGCGAGGAGCTACAAAACAAAAAGGAAGGTTTGCTAAGTGTGCAGCACAAGAAGCTTTTAAGAAAACAGACCCAGTAGTCTCATCTTCAATTGCTTTGAAAGCTCCTTGGGGGCAGGGATTTATCATGTCACCTGCGTTGCTCTGTAAGGCAACAGGACTGTATCGCTAGTGACATTATACAAGTTAACTATCATTATCATGACATACGCTTCTCCCTTTCTGTAACCATGGTGTGGCTTGGGGGAGGGAAAATCAGTATTTTGGAATCTTTGGTGGGCAGGTAGATTTTTAAAGCCGGTTTCCCTCCACCCTCATTCTCTTTGCTCGCAGCGACTTACTCTTTGCGGAATCCAGACTGACTTTCCTTGCAGGACACTACTATAAAGGCTGCACCAGGGAAGTTCACGTCCATGTTGACTTTGGATTCAGAAATGGGAAACTCTTCAGATGGGAACTGTTCGGGAGCATTCTGAAAAGCAGAGTTTTTAAAACAGTTCTAAACCAGAGGTTGGAGACACAGCCATCCATTCTACCATTTCTAAATTAAATTGATGCTGAGCTAGGCTAGCTAGCTTGATCTGGAGAGCCCCTACATCTCAAAAACCTATGGAGTCAGAAGATGCCACCTTCTTAAACTACAAAGGAGCTGAAAAGGCAGTCCCTTCCTTATAGTTCACCAACAAGGGGAACAAGCAAGAGCCAGAAAGCACAGTCCTGCCAGGACTCCAGCATCACCCGACCTTTTCTCAAAGGGAAGGGGCTGGCTTTCTTTTGAACAGGGGCTGGATGAAGGTGTTTTCCTCTCCAGCAGCTCTTTTCTCCTATGGACAAGGAAGGAGTCTAAGAAAGCCCTTCTAGTCCAGCACCTTGTTCTCACAGTGGTCAAACAGTACTGCTCTCCTCATTTGTGATGTCCAGCAGCTGGTATTCAGACACACTATGCCTCCAGCACTGGAGGGAGAGCATAGCTAGCAGTCGTTTGTGCTCTGACCTACTTCAGAGCCTCCTCTGATCTACTATAAATACAACATATAATTTATTTCAAGGTGGCAAATGGGCATGTTAATCAAAGAAAGAAAAGCCTGAATAGATTTGAGAGTGCTTTTTATGAAACTATAATTCGGACGTACCTTGGAAGTCGATCAGAATCTGTTCCGGAAGTCCATTCAACTTCCAAAACATTCAGAAACCAAAGCGTGGCTTCTGATTGGCTGCAGGAAGCTCCTGCAGCCAATCAAAAGCTGCAGAAGCCACACTGGACGTTCAGCTTCCAAAAATCGTTCGGAAACCGAAACACTCACTTTCAGGTTTCGATTGTTCGGGAGTCTATTTGTTTGGGAGCCAAGGCGTTCGAGATCCAAGGTATGACTGTAAATAAAAATGTGATATGGCGGGGTGGGAACTTACCTGCAAGAAGGAACAGATCTGTTTTGTCAGATCGAGCAGACTCTCCTCTCCCTGATGGAGGGTCCGAGCAATAGCAACTGTGAGCCACTCCTGGACTGTTTGGGAACTGCCTTGGTAGAAGAGGTCTGTGGCTGAGCAGTTCTGGGAATGTATGCAGTGCTGGAGGGACTGGGCCAGCAGGATAGAGCTGGAGCTGATCGTTCCATCTGTCAAGTGAAAAGGGAGACATGGCTCAACTCACTCATCTTTGGATACAGATAGGTAGCCGTGTTGGTCTGCCATAGTCAAAACAAAATAAAAAAATTCCTTCCAGTAGCACCTTAAAGACCAACTAAGTTAGTTCTTAGAACTAACTTAGTTGGTCTTTAAGGTGCTACTGGGAGGAATTTTTTTATTTTGTTTCATCTTTGGATATCCATCTTCTCTTCATCTTATTAAAAGAACAAACTGATCTCAACAGCTACAAAGACTGAATTGATTAAACAAATAAACAAATGTGCACACTATCTCATTTATGGATATGGTTAAAACTACTGTATTATTTGCTTTTAAAAGTCCCATTTTACCAGGTAGAGGTGGTGCAAGAAGCTGATTGGATAGCAGCTGGAGGTGTTCTAGAGTGATGTCCCGAATGGCAGGGATGTGAAACAGGTGAGTAAACATGTGAGGAGATTTAGGGGCAAAAATATTTAGAAGAGCCATGCGGCAGTACAGCCTAGCGAGTGCAGCTTCACATCGTAAAAGTTCTCTGTAAAAAGAGATAAAGAAAACACATATTTCAAGGGTCTTTAAAAAAACACCTCTGTATACACACAATATTTTGTCACTGAACCTTCTGAACCAAAGTAAGATTTTTTTTCAGTTTAGTTGGGTCCTATTTGTAAAATTGCAGTGCTTAAGTTCCTATAGTAGCTTTGCAAGGGAAGAATGGGGGAAAACAGTACTTGGCCACCCCCGTGGGGTTCATTGGGCCCCTGACACCCAGCAGTCCCATCAGGTCTAGTGGTCACCAGCTGTTGCTGCCCCTCTCTGTGTCTGATCAGCTGTATTAGGGCATTAGCAAATCCCTTAGGATTGAAAAATGTGTGTACTTTCCCCCTCTTCCCTTCAACTCTATTCTAAATATGTGTGGTACTGCTTATATTCTTTCACTAGATGGCACTGCAACACAGCTTGCTTTGGCATGCACCAAGAGACAGCAAACAGCTCTACAGCAGCATCTAGGGACAAAGTACAGCATTCATTCCTGAGAAATAGTTGTTCCTTCACTATCTGTGGCAGTGAAGGGCAAACTTCTCCAGCTGAATAGGACAGGTTACAGGAAGACTTGTGAGTAAAACTACCAATTAACCCTGAATTAATAAAAGAATGAACAGAAATTGACAACTGTTAAGTGGCGAAATTAAAAAAGAATCACATAGATTCTATAAAAATTGAAAATAACCATTATCAGAACGTTAGTTGAACTTTGGGGGAGAAGGCCCTTCATAAACACTGTCAGGTTTCCTTTTAGATGTCAGAAAATATTTTATTACACAAAGCTACACCTCTTGGACCGCAGCAGAGAGACCCTGGATGTAGCTGCAAGGATAACGGTCTCAGCGCACGCTCCCTCCCCAATGCTTTAATCGTAATTTACCTGTGAATCTGAATGTTTGTATTGTCCAGAGAGACCAGGCCATTTGTTGCAGTCCTCCTATAGCCAGCAGGTGGTCGTTCAAGCATATCAATAGGGTACCAGTATCTGACCAAGACACCTTCGCTCCTGAGATAAGTCTCTACCTGGACAAGCTCATTCACCTGGAATGACAAAATGTTTTTCACCTGACAACTCTGCGCCTTTGTGATGGGCTACAGTAGCCAAAACACCAGAGCCACCCCACCCAAGCTTAAACATAGCTTCCACTTGCCGAATCAACGTCCAGAACAACTCCGTGGAGCCCAAATGTCTTCAACATCCCACGGATAGCAAACTTAGGCAGGGCTGTTCCTACGGCATTGGTGGCCACGTTGTTACTATCTGGGCAGCGGGTGACGACAGTGAGACCTGAAACCAAGAGAAAGGTGGTCTTAACTTTGTGATCTTTGGTAAGTTGAAGCTAGGCCTTCTCAAGAAGGAGGCCCCCTTGCTAAAGCTAGCAGCTGCTCCTAAGTCCAGCCTATATAGACCATCCCAAGCTAGAAATGTGTGAGGAGTAAATAAGGACTTGTACATCCCCCAATCTGTGGCCTGTTGTTTATGGCTATCATAAAGCAAGTCAGCTCTGGCTGCCATGTCTTCTTGTCATATTGTGTTTGTAAGGCATCAAGGCCTACAGGAAAGCAGCACGGGATCACGGTGATAAGAAGCAGGGCCTCTGACTTAGCTCCAACTATGATGGCAGCTAAATTCCTTCTGCTTCATTAGCCTATAGGAACAGAGTGTGGGTGTTCACACATCCACGCCCAACATTTCATGGCTGCAGCCTCAAAACAGTGGTTGTGCTGATGCGGGTGGGTGAATGAGTAACTGCAGCACACCCATCCCAAGGAGACCTTTGCCTGCTTCTCAGCGGAGGTGGCTCACTCATTCTGTTTGGAGCCATCCAAGGCGAGGCCCTGAATCCACCCTTAATCTAACCCAGGGAGAAGTGAGGTCAAAGACCAACCCCCTCCCAAAACGTACCTTTCCGAACTTTATCAATGGTGAACTTATTGGCTTCGTCTTTGATATCCTCAATTGTGGGAAGGTACAGGTCTCGAGGGATGCCCCCGTTTTCCTCATAGAGGAATTCCACTGTTTGCCGGGCTATATCAACCATTCCTGAAACAAAAACCATCCTTCCAATTATGCAAGCCTATGGAACAGCTTGAAGGCTAGCAGTTTGGATCACTGGGAGCGAGACCTCTCAGGCAATGGCTGAATGAGCAGGTCACTACAGGCCAGAATCTCTAGCAAACATGGAAAACCTTTTATGAGTATCTACTTCTGTATTGAAGCAGAGGAATAAGCACAAGAGCAAAGGTTTGCCAGTGTGGGTATTAACAAAGGGGCCTGGAAATTGGTGCTAAATTCAGAAGAGAAATGCTTCTGGTGGACTTACCCAGCTGCAAAGCTCCTTTAATTTGATCTAAGCCAGACTTCCTCTCTGCTTCATTGCGGAACCGCCTTCTAATTGTAGGGAATACTTTGGTCTCCCAGGCTTTCACTAGCAAGGCATAGTGATCCTCCTGCCAAGGGAAGCCAAGCATGTCCATGTCAGATCGAGGGAGGGACATCAGTCCATCCAGCCACGGAATATTTATCCCGACAAGCAGCAGCTCTCAAGAGGTCTAAAGAAGACTGAGAGCTTCTAAATGCAAAACATCTTAATTAACCCAGAGGTATGCCTCCCACCTCAACGCACACACATAAAAATCCAAGAAAATGCACATTATGCAAACTGCAGTGTTGAAAAACAAGAGTATCTACAGTATATCCAAGTTTTGATCTGATCCCTCCTTGTGTGAATCATGGCATTTAGAAAAGGGCAGGGGTCTATAGATTTGCAGAAAAATACAGAATTCTGTTATGGGGTGAGTGCAGGAAGCATCTATAAGAAGGCAAGCGAAGAAAGAAAGGCAATGCTAATTGAAGCTGAGGAGTTGAGGGAATCCACTTAGTGAGGCAGCTGGCAGCTACACTGATGATAATCTGTAAATGTGGGAACTGGTGGGCAGACAGACAAAGTACCATAGAATCATAGAGTTGGAAGAGACCACAAGGGCCATCGAGTCCAACCCCCTGCCAAGCAGGAAACACCATCAGAGCACTCCTGACATATGGTTGTCAAGCCTCTGCTTAAAGACCTCCAAAGAAGGAGACTCCACCACACTCCTTGGCAGCAAATTCCACTGTCGAACAGCTCTTACTGTCAGGAAGTTCTTCCTAATGTTTAGGTGGAATCTTCTTTCTTGTAGTTTGGAACCATTGCTCCGTCTCCGCTTCTCTGGAGCAGCAGAAAACAACCTTTCTCCCTCCTCTATGTGACATCCTTTTATATATTTGAACATGGCTATCATATCACCCCTTAACCTCCTCTTCTCCAGGCTAAACATGCCCAGCTCCCTTAGCCGTTCCTCATAAGGCATCGTTTCCAGGCCTTTGACCATTTTGGTTGCCCTCCTCTGGACACATTCCAGTTTGTCAGTGTCCTTCTTGAACTGTGGTGCCCAGAACTCGACACAGTACTCCAGGTGAGGTCTGACCAGAGCAGAATACAGTGGCACTATTAATTCCCTTGATCTAGATGCTATACTCCTATTGATGCAGCCCAGAATTGCATTGGCCTTTTTAGCTGCCGCGTCACACTGTTGGCTCATGTCAAGTTTGTGGTCAACCAAGACTCCTAGATCCTTTTCACATGTACTGCTCTCAAGCCAGGTGTCACCCATCTTGTATTTGTGCCTCTCATTTTTTTTGCCCAAGTGCAATACTTTACATTTCTCCCTGTTAAAATTCATCTTGTTTGTTTTGGCCCAGTTCTCTAATCTGTCAAGGTCGTTTTGAAGTGTGATCCTGTCCTCTGGGGTGTTAGCCACCCCTCCCAGTTTGGTGACATCTGCAAATTTGATCAGGTGGAGACTGCCCTGACAAACTCTCCCTTCATAAAGCTACTACGTTTGTTCATGTTATTTTCAATCCATCATTTGGGTAGAATCCGGAACCTGCTTAGCATAGAACCGTGTGATGCTGTCAAGGAGATGCACATATGAGATCCAGTACGGGTTGCATGCATATGGACAACCAGCTTGAGAGGTCTACAAAAGAGGCAATGTAGAAGCTCTGTGATGCCAGAACACCCAGAAGCAAGCATTTGAAGTGAGTTGAAATTTGTTGTTGTTAATGTTGAAAGTCTGAAACAAAAAGCAACTGAGCATGTAAGAACCCCAGCATGGAGGTGCCTCATTCTGCTTACCCTTGGGATGTCATCATCGTCTTCGTCATCGCTTTCATCATCTGCAATGGGAGGAGGGTGAGGCTCAGGGCCCGATGTGATGAAGTTTTCATAGCTGAGTTCCATCTTATAATGGCAAGAAGTGTCACTGTCATATTCTGTAATCAAGCAAGAAGTTGGGGTCGGAGAGAGAGAGAGAGAGAGAGAGAGAGAGAGAGAGAGAGAGTTGTGCTAACCAACAAATTTAATGAATGCAACATGACCCTTAGTTTGGAGGAAAGCTTCCCGATAGTGCTTTCGTCGCAACAATGGGAGGCTGCAAATGGGTACTTACATATGAAGCTGCCCTACATGGAATCAGGCTAATTGGCCTATCTGCCCCAGTGTTGCTGACTCTGGCTGACAGCATCTCTCCAGGGTCTTGGGGAAGGAAAAGACTTCCCTGTCTTGCTAAGGCATCTCCTTTGGAAAATAGGATGATGGACAAAATGGGCCTTTGGTCTGATCCAACTAGTCTCTTTTCTTACCTAGGGTTGCCATATTAAAAAAAGTAAAAACACCCCAAAAGTTGTTGAGCTTTTTTTTAAGAAAACACCTCCCAAAATGTGACTTTTCGATGACAAAGCACCACATTTTGGAAATTTCCCCCCAGACGTCATTACTGCCTTTGAAATCCAGGAAAATCCAGACCTATGGCAGCCCTATTTTACCAGAAATCTGAGACATTCTGCATGCATAGTGTGTGCTCTGTCACTGAACTACAGCTTCTCCCGACTGGCTAAGGGGGAAATATCATTTTGATTGACATTTTGACTAACAAGAAAAAGTTTTTGATTCCTTTCCAAATTCAAGAAGGTATTCAAGAAGTAATAGTAATAATAATACAGTGGTACCTCAGGTTAAGTACTTAATTCAATCCGGAAATCCGTTCTTAACCTGAAACTGTTCTTAACCTGAGGTACCACTTTCGCTAATGGGGCCTCCTGCTGCTACCGCCGCACGATTTCTGTTCTCATCCTGAAACAAAGTTCTTAACCTGAGGTACTATTCCTGGGTTAGCAGAGTCTGTAACCTGAAGCGTATGTAACCCAAGGTACCACTGTACTAGAGTTGAATGCACTTAAATGTCAGTTGCTGTCATAGCTCCAGTCACCCTCCACTGGCACGCCTAGTCTGTTTTGCTACTAGAGGGGAGCTGCTCTCCTTACGTTGCTGAGCTGTGGCCACAGCGGCAATCCGGCAAGGCGGCCCATGAGTCCCTGGGTCGGAGGCGGTGCTGGTGCCTGCATCGTTATCGCTATCGGAAGCCATAGCAAAAGGCAATGCTTCAAAGTTGGCACTTATTTCTTCTGCGAGGTCGATGCAGAGGTCGGCGGCGTTTCGGTGAGCTTGGCCTTCTGCGTAGGCAAACTGACGAGACCCAAAATTGGCTCGGACTTTGGTGTTCTGCAAGGGGACGGAAGCAAAGCAGAAGGGGTCAACTTGTGACCTCCTTCAGTCTTACGCTCTTTGCTGTACTCTGGCAACAGAGGGTTGTGTTTGGTTACTAAATACTTCTGAGAACTACGGTTTCTGTTGTACAATAACCCAAGAAGCATTTTTTAAAAATGATAGTACTAATAATGCAGTTGTTGTCCAAAAAGGAAATTAGTATTAGAAAAAGGAAACATGAAAAGATACTCCACTGTGCTATTAATAATATCGAATATTGAACTAATTGAATCTAATTGAACTAATTGAACTAATTGAATCTAATTATTTGGGTTATTTTCAGCTAGCTTCTCAATTCTGCTGGACCCCTAAATCAGGATACAATTAAATAATTTTAATAATGCATATAAAGTAACAAGAAGAGATTCAGATGAAGCCAAGAGAGGGCATTAAAGCAAGCTACTAAAGCAGTAGTCTGTCTAAGAAAGGAAGATCTGAACAGCCAGGTTAAAAGGGGCAAGCTCCTGAATCTGTTGCTGGGAATCCAACGCCAAGCCATATGGAAACTTATTTATAGATCTCTCTAACCACAAAAAGAATTTTTCTCTACAGAACAAACACATCAGTGCCAGGATAGGGGTAGCCAATGTGGTGCCATATCTAACTCCAACTCCCATCAACCCCAGCAAACATGAGTAATTGTCAGAGAGTATGGAGAATTGGATTATTTTTCATTATTGCTGTTGTTATTGTATTATTATTATTATTATTATTATTATTATTATTATTATTATCAAAACAGAACTAAAAACAACTTTCAAAAGTGAACATCAAAAACAAGGTGAAAACAACCTAAAATACAACAAGATGTATAAAAACATTTCATTTCTTCCCTTAGATGTGTGTGGGCTGGTTATGATTACATAATAGAGAAACAGAGAGAGGTACTCTGCACAAGAACAGGGGGTTTTGCCATAATTTTTGCTCCACATGTTCAAATGCCTGAATTTAAGAATAGGATCTGGGGCCAAGCTCTGGGGCCAAGGTGGGAGATACAGAGGGTGTTTAACCTGCCTTCTTCTGGATATGGACGACAGGCCACATTCCCCCAGACACATCCTCCAGATATGGCCCCAACCGCAGTCCACAGTATGTAAAATACACCCGGCCTTTGGCTGGCTGCCCTGGAGGAGGAGGAGTGCCTTCTGCCCTTTCCCAGCCAATGCCTGCAACATCACCTAGGGGAAAAGACAAGGGTTAAAAGGAAAAAGGTTGTTTCTATCCCTCTGCCACTCCTGATGTGGCTCTCATAAGATGCTTGCAGGTTAAGCATAGCTGACATACCAGGAGAGAGGGTCACATCCAGTCTCACACTTTTCCACTGCAGCAAACTGGAACCGTTGTAATGAACAGCCCTTCCATTGCTGAAACCATGTGAAGAAAGGGGTGAAGCATTAGCTGGAGAAACAATTCACTTAATATTTCACTTGAGCGCTAGGAGTATTAAGTCCCTAAAAGTAAACTTCAACAAGCCCATGCTCAATTGTTACCGTAAAGGTAAAGGGACCCCTGACCATTAGGTGCAGTCGTGACCGACTCTAGGGTTGTGGCGCTCATCTCGCTTTATTGGCCAAGGGAGCCGGCGTACAGCTTCCGGGTCATGTGGCCAGCATGACTAAGCTGCTTCTGGCGAACCAGAGCAGTGCACGGAAACACTGTTTACCTTCCCGCTGGAGCAGTACCTATTTATCTACTTGTACTTTGACATGCTTTTGAACTGCTAGGTTGGCAGGAGCAGGGACTGAGCAACGGGAGCTCACCCCGTCGCGGGGATTCGAACTGTGACCTTCTGATCAGCAAGCCCTAGGCTCTGTGGTTTAACCCACAGAGCCACCCACGTCCCAATTGTTACCATACTGAGATAGCAAAAACCAATCAGACCTTTTGCGGAGCACCAAAGGGCCTACAAATGTAAATGGATGTAAATGGGCTTAAGCTCAATACCTGGGGCAGATTACGGAAGGAAGTTACACAGAACACCAACACCGACCTCACTGGTCTCATTCTGGGACCCTCATAACAGAAATAAAGGTTGCCTGATCATGAATTCCTTAAGATTTCCTACACCAGATACTGATACAGCTTCACAGTAGATTTGTTTGCAACCTACTTGTGGAAGAGGCAGGTGCCCACGGGGTTGGTCCACGCTCCGTCACGCTTTTCTGCTTCCGTGGCAAAGCCAAACGAAACAATCGGCCCTGTGTCATCATCTGTATCTCCGTAGGACACTATCTCAATCTCCCAATAGAAGGATGGTGCCTGGAGAAAGGAACAAAGCACACACACGGCCATCCACGGATTAACCCAGAATAAAAGGCACTTCCCAGCACCTTCTGAATCAGTATTTGCGCATGCTTGAACACAGGTGAAGAGGCAACTATACTCATCACGAATTCTCACCTGTACTGGAACTGGTGATGTGGCGTAAATGAAGGTGCCACGAGGCAGCCCTCCACCGGCACTGGGATCCGCAAGGAAAGTCACGGCTGTAAGATGTGAGGAGAACATACAGGCTCGCACAGGTGGGAAGACCCTAGAAGGATTCCAGGTGACTTCCTTGGGCTGAACCAAGAAGAGAAGGGCCTGCATTTAATTATACATAACTGCAATGTGTAAACTGTTTTTTTTGCCTGCAAACTCCAAAGCACACTTAGCAGGAGACATTCATGAACAGATATACAATTGGACATTTGATGCTGTAATACTAGCTCATCATCTGCCTTCTTCAGGCACCAAAACAGTTCAAGGAGGAGGCAGGCTAAGCCTCTGCTTATATATTTACCTGCCTTCGGTCTGCCTGGAGAGGTGGCGGTGGGGGGCGAGCGCTGTCACGATACAGCATCCTTAACCTTTCACACTGCACTTCTACCACAAGGAGCCGCTCCCCTAGAAGATCACAAACAAAGCCAGCAACAATGTGCCAGTCAGACCTTAAGATGAGAATGGGGCCAGTCACTTCACGGAGTCCTCCTAAACCATATTTTTAACCTCTGAGTGTGATCTCAAAGACCTCCAAGGTAGAATTAGCAAAAGACTTGCTAACTAGCAAAGTCAGATTGTGACATGTTGTTTCAGCTGTTTATTCATACAGTGGTACCTCGGTTTAAGAACAGCCCTGTTTACAAACTATTCGGTTTACAAGCTCCGCAAAACCGAAGTAGTGTCTCGGTTTGTGAACTTTACCTCGATCAAAGTACAGAAGTCAAACAGTGGAAGGGCACCGGCGGCAGGAGGCCTCATCAAGGAAAGTGAGCCTCAGTTTAAGAACGGTTTCGGTTTAAGAACCAACTTCCAGAACTGATTAAGTTCGTAAACTGAGATACCACTGTATTAGTTTAATCCTGCCCTTCCTTCAAGGAGCTCAGGATGGCAAACGTGGGTTGTACCAAAAACTCCATTTCACCTTCACAACGTCTCAGTAAGAAACTGAGACAAGACCATCCAGTGAGCTTCAAGGCTGATACTCTAGCAATATACAACATGGACTCCCCAGTTAGATTATACTTCTGCCCCTTTCAAAGTAGATGGTAAAGGTAAAGGGAACCCTGACCATTAGGTCCAGTCGTGGCCGACTCTGGGGTTGCAGCGCTCATCTCGCTTTATTGGCCGAGGGAGCCGGCGTACAGCTTCCGGGTCATGTGGCCAGCATGACTAAGCCGCTTCCGGCAAACCAGAGCAGCGCACGGAAACACCGTTTACCTTCCCACCGGAGCGGTACCTATTTATCTACTTGCACTTTGACATGCTTTTGAACTGCTAGGTTGGCAGGAGCAGGGACCGAGCAACGGGAGCTCACCCCGTCGCAGGGATTCGAACCGTGACCTTCTGATCAGCAAGCCCTAGGCTCTGTGGTTTAACCCACAGTGCCACCCGCGTCCCAGTCGCAGTAGATGACTGATAGCTTATTTCAGCAGTGAGCTACTGGTAGCTTATGGACTCAAACTGGCTTCCAGATGGCAGTTGGTTGGGCTATCATGCTCTTCAGGGGGGTAAAGAAACCCTTTAAGCTCCATCTGGCTGTAGGAAGGAGAAACTGAGAAATGCTTGCTGTCTGGCATCCTTTTTTTCTCCCTTCAGAAAAGATCGCACAACTGTCAGATGTAAGTAAGTGGGACCACTTCTGGGGGGATGATGTAGCCACTTGCCCTGCCCAGACTGGTCAAACCTAGTCGCCAACCTTATTTTAATCAAACTGCGGGCGCAAGCCACAGCAAAAACACACACTGTATCTTAAATATGGGCCAAGCTCATTGCTGCATTAAGTAAGACGGAGTTCCTACCAGGGCTGCATTCCTGGGCAACGAGGTTAAGGACTTCCACAGCAGCTGGACACTGCTGGATGAATTCTTCACAGAAGGAGCTATCCTCCAGCAACTGTGCCATCACCAGGCATGCTCTTGGGAGACAGGGCAGAGGAGGAGACAAAAAGGACAACAAGGATTGAAAAATCCTGCCAGAACAAGCACGAGATTACACAGATTGCATTGCTGGCAGGTCCCTTCTGTGTTGCTGGCAGAAACAAGCGTCTTGTGGAAAATAACCCCTTGCCTGCTAGTTAGGATTACTGGTTTTCGTTGTTCATTAGGTCTCACTGGGCTTTTTGTGATAAAGAAAGTGATGGGAAAAGGCAATAGAAAGCATGAGATAACAATAGTTGACGCAACGTAACAAAACCTTCCTGCAAACAAATCAAAACAAATGCTCAACACAGGCAACAACTGATTAGGCTGTGGAAAATATTCCTGACCCCCGCGTACATCAGCAGAGGGAGCATAAGCCTACCCCACCCTGATATGCCCTGCCTCCTTTTCCGGCAGCCTCCAGGTTGCCACGTTGCGAGCGTGCGCTGTTGGACGCCAATCGGACGCATGTAAATGAGTCGTTGCCTGTATACAGTTGTTATCATATACCCTCCTTGCAAACTTTATGCAAACAAATCAGGATAAATGTTCAATGAACAGGTTGTCTGAAAGTGCCACAAGTCCTTTCAGTATAGCCACATATCCAGTGGATATGTTTGCTGAATAAAGGGTAAAGAAAGACTTAACGTAGAGCAGTGAGTGATCTGGAAGTGCACTTGCGGTGCACAGCTGAGATGCACTTTTCCTCTCTAGGCCAGAGCTCCAAAAAATCTGTTTCTACAAGTTTGAAGCAGAAGCCTTCTATCCATGATACTGACAGGCTGCCCTCTGCAACGTCGCCAAAGATTTCTCTTGAATGGAGCAGTTTTGCCCTTCTTTGCTATAATATTCTATATAAAATTTAAAATATTTTAGGCTGCTTTGTCTATCCCAAGGAACTTACAATTAATAAAGTAATGAATCAATTACTAAGTGTTCATTTTACACTTTTAATAATAAACAGGCAGAGAGAAGCTCATCAGATTCACCATGAGCTCTGCCTTCTCTATCTGTATCCACTTCACTTCTGAGGTGCCATAAGCCCTCTTTTTCCAGGACATGTCCTCTTTTTCGTGGGTAGAGGCGTCATAGCGATCCATAGTTAAAAGTCGGCATTTGTGTCCTCTTTTCTGCTCTTCAAAATATGGCAACCCTACAGTTTCAACCCACCTAGCAAAGCACCCAGCCCTTCATGGTACCTGCCTCCCAGCCATAGCTCAACCACTGCCAGAACCGCCACCACTCACCTGGTTCTAATTTCAGCAAGGAGTCGGACCACTGCCATTACTGGAGTTGAGCCATCTCCTGTTGCAGGAAGTGAGGTATGAATAGAGAGACTTCCCTCCTGAGGAAGCAACATGGACTGGACAGCCTGTACTACCTTCTCAGTAATGGACAGTTTATGGAGAGGCAATGCCTGGTGGTGGTGGAGGAGGGGGCACGGTAAAAAGTTAAATTCAAGTTGTTAGTTTCTAGGAAATGAGGGAATTACCTGGAGTTATATAGCCTCATTATTACATCATCACAAAAACACACTGCACGGTTTAGAAAGTAACAAGCCAAGAAGAAAATGGCAAGACAGCCCCAAAATCTCAATGATTTACATTATATATCACTGGAACAAAACTTTCAAACTGCCTTCTTTACAGAATGCCCAAACTGTCCCATGTCAGCTTTTCAAAACAACAACAACAACAACCCGCTCATGAAGTGCCCCCTCTAAAAAGCTGCTCAGATTTTAAACTGCAGCTTGAATTTGACAATTCAGTCCTATAGCCTTGCATGCAACAACTCACCCAGTAGCTATATGTGACAAATAATCTCATGCAGGGAAGTAAGAGGGCTAGCAGAAAATGAATGTGTCTCTGTCCCATCTCCAGCATCCCACACAGGTTCTGTGCTGGCCACAGAGGAAGGGAATCCTATCCTTTCTCCCCCAGCCCACTTGGTATGAGGCAATTACAAAACCACGACTAACTAAGGCTAGTTTCCTATGTTCGCATGGTGACCAGAGATGAGAAGGCTTCTCTTGAAGCTACTGGTCTCTATAGCAGGGTAGTAAAATAAAACTGCAGGCCAGCAACTTTTGTTGGCTTATTTACACGGTTGAAGTATTACGCTCAGCGTTGGATTTTAAAATGACCTTACCTCTGATCTTGGAACACAGAGCCTAGATAATGGAATAGTTAAAATGTCTGATGCTTGGGAGGTCTTTCTACAGTCTATACTGGTAGGCGGAAATTTGACCGTTGCTATACCTTCCTGTTCATTAATAGATGCCACCACTCCAATGCTTCCTGCTATTCCCCTACCCAAAACCTATTGAAAAGAGAAAGAGGGAACAGTCAGGAATGAAGGTTAGATTTATCTGGGGCTATAAATAAATGACTGCTATGGATGAAGTAATAAACCTAGCACACGGCACAGAGAAACATGGCAGCCATAACAGAAAGAATGGCAGTGTTTTATATCCTCAAACAGAAGCTTTGCCACTGATTTGCAGAACAGAGGGTGGGGTGAGGAATTAAAGGGCGCATGGCCAGTCACCTGCACTTCAGAGCCAATTTTGATCGTCTCTTTGAAGCCACCAAGAGCGCAAAGAGCAGCGACTGCCTGGCGAGCGATCCTTTGAAGCTTGGCGAGTTTCCTTCCGCTGCTGCTGCCATTCTCCAGGATGCTCTCTGCATATTTTCCCAGCTGAGGGATATACATCAGAGCACGCGAAAGGACCTGAGGGAGTATAGGGGAAATACACACAAACTTTATTTTTTAATATATATATAAAATAAAAAAAATGTCCAGTAGCACCTTAGAGACCAAATAAGTTTGTATAAGCTTTTGTGTATAAGCTTTTATTTTTCTATAAAGGGGCTTGGCTAGGAAAAGCAAATGGAAAACAAGGACAGGGGTAGGGGTGTGGAGAACTGGTCAGTTTCAGCCTTTGACAACTTGTATTATCCTTGATACTGGATTCATTCCAATATTTTGCCGTAGGCCCTACCTTTGCATAATTGCTTTCTTCTGACTGAATTCTAGGTGACTTTTTATGCTTACAGAAGAAGCTCGTGTTCCAGTTTGGGCAAGTGACTCCCCAACTTTCATGTTCACGCCCAAGAAGCTAAGGATCCTTCCCTGACTTACTTTTTCAGCTGTGGTTGTCCATATCTGAGCTGCATTGGATTCTGGTGCCATGAGCAAGCTGTGAAGCAAAGCAATCACCTCTGCCGCCATACTGTTTGCTACATGGCCACTGATGAAGGGCCTCACAGGGTCAGTTCTGTTGAGAAAAATCAATGGTGGGCTGTGAGTTGCTAATCTACCCCTGCCAGGCCAGATAACTCTTTGATGAGCAAGTGTGGGTAAAACCAAGTGGATGACAGTAGTGGAAAGATCTGGCTCCATGTCATCTTTGCCTGCAGCAGAACCTCAAGCAGAACCTCAAGCAGAACCCTCAAGGCCTCTCTGCCTGGCCCCACATTTTACCAGCCCTACTCCATTAGCCCCTCCGTTGCCTTTTTCTGGCACAGTCCTTGAACTGTGGTAATGCTTGCCTGGATAAAGGATGGAGACATGGGTGTGAATGTCAGAAACATAAAGCAAATCAGAAACCTTCAACTTTTGCGTGGGTAGAATATGATGCACTGTACAAAGGTAAGACCATCCAGTTTTGCCTGTGAACCAGAGCAGCACACGGAAACGCCGTTTACCTTCCCGCCGGAGCGGTACCTATTTATCTACTTGCACTTTGACGTGCTTTTGAACTGCTAGGTTGGCAGGAGCAGGGACCGAGCAACGGGAGCTCACCCCGTCGCGGGGATTGGAACCGCTGACCTTCTGATCAGAAGAAAGCAGCAGCAGCAGCATGCACTTTTGAGAAAATGCTGAAATGGGATGTGCTTACAACCAGTTTGGAGAACTTACAAGAACATTTAAGTTTCTCCCCAGCAGAGTCTGAGCAAACAGGGAGAGTAGAAAAGTCCTATGCCCACCTTTTTGTGACCATCTCTAAGCATAGCTGTCAACTTTCAGATTTGAAAATAAGGGATCAGGAGCCTTGAAAATAAGGGATCAGCAGCCTCACCCGTCCTGGGGACAGTCTACGGGATATCTAACAATCCGGGATAGCAGTGGGAAGCAGTGGGAAATGGCGCTGGAATAAGGGAATAAGGGAATTCCCGCAAAAAAAGGGAAGGTTGACAGCTATGTCTCTAAGCAACATAGATCTATGCCTGTCGCCTCTTAAGCCTAGGGTGGAAGAGTACAGTCCACTTCTACTCTACATCAGGGTATTCTAGACACCAGCAGAGATTCTGTACCTGGCAAGCTCTGAGTTCCGCTCCCTGCAAATGGAGATTTGTGCTGTTTTCTTTTTGTCCCCAGTTGACAGGCCACTAGTGCTTTCGGGACTGACCGTTTCTACCGGTGGCCCCACGCTCACAATCAATCCGGACTGCGCCCACTTGGTGGCCTTCCGCAAAGCAGCAGCTGCTTCCTCCGTGATCACTTCGCAGCAACCACTCTGAAAAAGAAAGAAGCTCTTTTGCAACTCACACAGTATTTGGAATGCACAGGCAAATGCCATTTACCCTAAGGCTAACTATCACTAGAAATCCCTCTTTTTCGAGTCCTGCAGGCTAACTACAAAAGCATCAATTGGCAAGCCACATCTTCTTGCTGGGGGAAAAATTGTAATTATTATTTTCACTCTTGCAAAGCAGATTAAGCTATTCACACAATTAATTTATTTTGCCCTTACTTTGGTCATATCTCGATCCATCTTAACCACCTTCTCCATATTGGCTCCTGTTCCAAGGCGAAATGGCCGACCTTCTGAGCTACTACAAAGGGAAGGATAAAACACAGAATAAATGTTGGCTGCGGCATCCAGATTTCTTAACTGCGTTCCACAGAGTTCAAATTACCTCAGCAATGGCTGAAGCACTTCATGAGATGACTGGTCTTCCCGCTTATGTATAAAAATGGAAAGTTTGCCATCCACAGCCTCACTCTCTTCTCCTGGATCTTTGTCTCCTTTAAGGGAACCTTTTGGGCTGGCTTTTGTCAATGAAGTATCAGGTTCAGAAGCAGTTGGAGAAAGAACCGTCTGACATCCTGCAAGCGAGGAAAACAAACTTTAAGCAATAGCTGTAAACACATTCTATACCTTTTCTGGTAGTATGCAAATACTAAAGAAATGTAATTCAATTCATAGTTTGCCCTATACCAAGCTACAGGAATGGGCAAGCTAATCACATAACTCCTAGCTACAATGATGAGACCATCTATTGTCCTAATCCTGAAGTATCTCAGGCTTCCAAAGGTCAGTTTGAAAAAAAATGTCTCACACTGATTCCAATGGGTATAGGCTTGGTCTATAGATATGCATATGCAGCAAAATGGGATGGTAGAGTCCTGCTTGGACTGTAATATTTTAAACTGCAAACGGGAATATTGAGACACTAATGGGTTAACACTACCTCCCCACAATCGCCTAGGTGAGACAAAAAGATCTAAGTTTTGAGAAGTTTAGCTAGCTCCTGAAACTCCTTTCCCAGTTCTGATCTTTTGCTAAATTAAGCCACAGAGCAATGGAAGAGGGAAAAGAAAGCCTTGCTAGTTTTTCCTGGCACATGGTTTTTACTTCAAGGAACATTCAAAAATGGCATTTCTGTCTGCAGGAAAATCATTTCATGGTAGCGTCTTAAGATCCACTGCACTGGAGAACAAACTTGCAGCATGAAATGGTCCTGTCCTGTCCTAAGGATATTGCATGTGCAGACTGAGACTTACAATTGGAGCAATAGAGGTTCTCTGGGGAGGAAAAGCCCAGACTTGTGGTCCAGCTACTGGGAGCATCTCTCTGAAAAGCCTTGAGGTCCAGGCTAAGCACATATACAGGAGGCTTGAGACAAGACTCCAAGCCAACCTTAAAGGCTGAGCTGGAACACAGGGGTGGAAGTGGCCTGTAGCATCTGTTTGTCTGGAAACCCTCAAAGGCTACGGGGGGGGGGATCAGGGCAGACAATGGAAGCACTGAGGCAACGTGCTTCTGTGACCCACCCCTGTAACGTTTTGTGGAGGTTTCCAAGCTGTTATAAAAGGAGGATCACAAAAGTGAAAGATGCTCCCTGAATTCTCATGCAGCAATGATTAGTTTCTCAAGATCTTGAGCATTCCCTACCTGGTACCACGTAATCAGCCAGTTTTGCTAAGAGCAGGGAGGCAATTTTAGAAGCTGGGTCACTGGGGTCATCCTGCTCACTGTTTAGGGAGGGCACAGAGTAACTCCAGGGTGGCAATTCGACATTCCCACAGTCCTCAACACTCATGAGTGGAAGAGCAGCACGGCAGAGTTGAAGGATGATGAGGACCAGCTTTGGAGAGGGACGCTGGTCCAAGAGCAGAGAGAGAAGTTTGGATACACAGGCTGGTTGGCTTAGGATTGCTTTGCCAATGTGGCTCCTGAAAGAAGACAAACACCAACAGCTTTGAATGCATTTTTTAAAAAAGAGATGGCAGTAACAAATCGGTGGCACGTGCCCTTCTGGCTTGCACTCTTTATAAAGACTCGAAAAATGAGGTTATCACCCCTCTTTTATTGTCCATTCTGGGTTGCCCAGTCACTGCCACAGATCAAGATGAGCAGGTGACAGCAAAGGTTGCAAGGTTTTTAGCTGGGGCAAATAGAATAAGATCCACTATTTGACTATTGATTCAAATTCCTAAAATTTATTTTATAATCCTGACTTTTTATTTCTATTCTTTGTATATCGTGTTGTTGTTTTATTGCTATGGCCAATGGCTGACGCAAATAAAGATTCATATATATATATATATAGAGAGAGAGAGAGAGAGAGTCTTTAAACAAAATCAGGTGAAAACAGGATGTTCTATACAACTTGGGTTCCAAGCCTGACAAAATTGTTCTAAGTGATTTCTCAACTGGAGAGTAGAAACAGAGCTAAAAAGACTAGAAGCAATGCATCTTCAATCAGGGAACCATTGTGAACTGTAACCATTTATTTGGGATGTGTTTTAGCTATTGCTGGGATTAACAGTGGGTTTGTTTGTCTTTTTGTTTAAAATGACCCTTTGGGGGCCAAATTACAAGGCAACCTTTTCCACTTTCCATGGAAAAAGGCAGGAGGACAGCTCTCACAACAACACAGCTTTGGACAAAATAAAAGGCATTGAAATTGGCTGAGTCATTTTAAACAACAAAACCTTCCCTTTGACTTCCCACAAAATTCAAGGGTCACAACAAGATTGCAGAGTCAACTCAAATTAATCTTCCTATTTACATTAATGACACAACATACTAAGAAGAAAATGTGCTACAGGAAACTGTGGGTGTTCTGCCACCCAAATGGCTTTTGGTCCAGTAGCATAGCATATCAAGCTGCTCAAATATTTATGATTCACTCAAAAATGTAATTAGTTTTTTGTTGTTGTTTTTACTCCAAAGCTCTGCCACCAACGTTACTAAAATGAGTTCATTCTAGTCTAAAGTGTGATCCAGAGACCAAGAATTTGGCAGTACCTAGACAGATCATTCAGGAGACTGAGCACATCTTGCAGGGCATCATTCCCAGCTGCCTGGTTGCCACAGCACTCTGTGGCACGTGCCAGGTGGTTGGTTAAGAGACTGGAGACCTGGCGAGCCAAACCTGAGTGCACAGCCTCAGTTGATCCACCTGCGAAAGGAATATAAATGGGAACATAGTTGATGAGATCCAACTAAAACACACTGAAAAGCCATTAGAAAAAGGAGAAAAAGGAAAAATGTAGATTGGAGGTTGTAGAAACATTTATTGATTTATAAAAGTATTTAAATACCACCCACTCATAAAATATCAGGTGGTATACAGCAACATAAAAAACACACCATTTAAAGGAGTATAGTCCTGAGTGGGCCTTTTAGACATTTTTGTTGGGGTTGTAAAACTTGAGTTAGAAGATGGTTGTTTTTGATTTAGATGCTCTCCTGCATAGGAAAGTCAAAAGTCCACAAGAGAATTAGAAGTATAATAGGATGTTTTGCTCAGGAAGTTGCGCACAGGAGTGTCAAAAGTTCAGAGTCTGGCAGCCAAGGAGAAAAATAAGAATCTCCAAGAGTCTATCTCCTGATTAGCTAAAAGGGGATGAGGTGGAAAGTGATAATGCTGTACACAAGCCAGTCTGGAAACTAGTCTGAAAAAGTCGAGGAGTCAGAAACTTGAAAAAGTGAAGAGCTGCAAAAAGGGATGAGATGCTTTCCAGGCATGGCCAAACTTGGCCCTCCAGCTGTTTTGGGACTACAACTTCCATCATTCCTAGCTAACAGGACCAGTGGTCAGGGATGATGGGAACTGTAGTCCCAAAACAGCTGGAGGGCCAAGCTTGGCCATGCCTGCTTTAAGAGAGCTGCAACATTGGAAAATGAGAGTGTAGATGGACAGTGAAGCAAAAAGGAGCCAGGGGAGTTTTACACTAAGTTATTGCCACTGAACAATCAGTTCAACCAAAAGCTTCCATATCTCTTTACTGCACAAATATGTTGCCAAGCATCTTAGTTCACATAACCAGGGCCAGGCCTGCAAGCCCCTCCTACCTTCCTCTTTTTCCCATTCGACACAACGGTTGGCTAGCACTTGGAATGCAGCCCAAGCCATGGTGGCCACTTTCTGCTTCTTTGTTTGCTTCTCATTGGAGCTGGATTCGGTCTGGCTGCTTAAACTGCACAAGCGATCCATCAGCTGGACGAGGCCACTCCGCACCAAGCACTTCTCTTCACTCCTGCCCAGAAACATGAATCACGACAGTGGGGTGACAGTAACATTTTAGCCCTCTTAATACACGCCCAAGTTGAAACCACATAACAAATATACAGCATAACATATATACAGCATCTGTCAATCTCATTTCCTGTTTTGCTGCTGTATATAATACCATGGTGTCTTGTGCTTAACTATTTTCATTGTTCTAATTATATTCTGAATGTTGAGTCCCATGGTGAAGCTATGGCCAAAAAGAAGAGCAAGATCTTTAACTATCTATAGGCAAATTTGGACATAAAAACTGATACGGGCTGCCTTGGCATTCTCAATACAATATGTGGAGTTACTCTACCCCTTTTCACACTAGGGCTCTTTAGAGCTACTAAGGCATTGCTCTTCCACAAGCATCTAGAAACTGAATTACTGCTACAGTTCTACATAGCATTTAATGTATGCTCCCATATTCCCCATAATAATCCCAGCATGCCTATTCTCACAAGCAAGATTTGAATATGTTTATTCAGAGGTAAATTCCTTTCAGTTCAGTGGGACTTGGTGCTTTAAAAAAGTGTCAGTGTCTCCCTGTTTTGTGTGGTTTAAAGCAGTTTCTATTTCTTCCAGTCCCCCTTGATTAGTTTCTTCTTCAACCAGGTCAGAAAAGTACTAGTTTAGGGGGGAAAGAACTAAAGGGCTGGTATCTGGAAGAATCAGGAACTGCTCTAAACTGCATCAAAATGGGGAGACCTTTATGCCATATACCAGTAGTCAGACAATTGTTCCGCCCAGCTCAGTTACATCGACACTGATTGGAAACCTGTGGAACCACTTCGAAACAGGACTCTTTCCCATCCCTACCTGAATACGTTGGTGATTGAATCTGGGAACTTTTGTGTGCGAAGCATGTGTTCTACCACTGAATTATATGCCCTTCCCATAATAACCAATTAAAGGGCTCATTTCAGAGAGACATTACTGAAATTGGCCCTTTAAGCATTTCCTATACAGTGGTACCTAGGGTTAAGTACTTAATTCGTTCCGGAGGTCCGTTCTTAACCTGAAACTGTTGTTAACCTGAAGCACCACTTTAGCTAATGGGGCCTCCTGCTGCCGCTGCACCGCCGGAGCCCGATTTCTGTTCTTATCCTGAAGCAAAGTTCTTAACCTGAAGCACTATTTCTGGGTTAGCGGAGTGTGTAACCTGAAGCGTATGTAACCTGAAGCATACGTAACCCGAGGTACCACTGTAATCATTCCCTCCTGCTCAGCAGAACTGATGAAATCAATTTGTATTTACTTATCTAACTTTTTATTAGCACAACTGCACCTGATAAAAATACTACCAGTAATTCAAAATGAGATTGGGGGGGGGGGGGGGGAGACTCAGTTTGTGAAGACAAAATTCCAGCAGTGGGGGAAGGGGTGGCATAACAAAACAGCAGCAGTGCAACCAGAAAACGAACACAGAAAGGTGAGGGAGGCATCACCAACCATTTTTAAAAACGCTTCCCATGAACAATTGCAGGTTATTGGTAAAGCTTAATTTTGGACAGGTTTCCTCATGTAACAGGATACTCTGTTCACAAGCTCTCCCACGGTGGGACATGCCTACCTGGTGTATGGTATCGTGCACAGCAGGCCAATGCTGTTTGCACATGCAATGGGGTACCGAGCGCAGAGTGCCACCACAGAGGTCATGGTCTCCCCAAAGGCTTCCTGAACTTGCTCCACCATCCCACCGCAGGTGAGTTCTTCAATTCTGTGGGAAGTTAAACAGTCAGGCCCTATTAAAACAGACTTTTTGAAAACATAAACTGCCCCCAAATCCCTGGAGGATGCAAGTGTGAGGTGCGATGTAAGAAAGAAGGGACTTTTTTGCATCGAGCCAGCCATGCATTTTAGCAGCTTGCTGCAATTAATACCCACACCCTTGAAAAGAGCAAAACAAAATCCAATCTGAGAGATGGAAGAATAAAAAAAAAGGCAGGGAGTCAGAGGCCTGTTAAATTACAGACTTATGCTGGTTTTTAAACAGCAATGGTCTTTCCTCAGGGAACCCTGCAGACTGGCAAGTTGGACTTACTGTGACATGTTGTTCTGGTCAATGCATTCAATAAGGGGGTGCCAATTATTACACAGTTGCCTAAAGAATTTGTTCAGCTTTCAAATTTGTCGGAACCTTGGCTTTAGCAATCAATTTCAAGGCGGTCTAGCCAACCACCACTCAAAGGTGTCCCTGTGATACGGTCCCATGCCACGAGCAGTGCCATTTGGGCCATCTCCAGAGTTCCTTCAATAAGTCTGTTTTTGAAGATAAGGCTGACTCCCTCACCGCCTCTGCCAACAATCCACATTCCCCTCCAGATGTGAATCTCTGAAGGGAACTTACCGGGGGCCTCCTTGAAGTACCATTGTGACTGGACCCACAAGATGCGTCACACCACCAACACGAACAGCTGCTGTCAGGAGCTCCCGCATGTGCACCAGGGCCTGTTTTCTGGTGTTTCCACGGCGCCACCGAGTCTGAGCAGCTAATAGGAAACTGCTGCTCGATACCTATGAGAAAGGGATGGGTGAATCCTGTGACGTTGCCACTGGGGACATCAGCAATGTTTCTGTTTGTGATGGCTGGCTGGCTCAGAGCGTACCATCTTCCTTGAAGCATGCAAAGTGAGGGTTACTAATAAAAAGTTGCATGTAGTGCAGGGCTTGCCAATGAAGTGCTGTGGATGCCAGTGTGCTCATCAGTGTCCCCTATGGTGCCCACAAGTCTCATTAAATATCCCTTCAAAAAGCCACAATGCACAAGTGGCCGTTTACTTTTCATGCTCAATTCCTGGCTTGCACTATGTCCCCTTAAACATGCCCACAGTTCACTGGGTGCCAAAACTAGACCCCTGCTGCTCCTTCCATTCTGAACAGGATTTAGGGTTAATAGCTATATATTGTAGTTCTACACACTTTTGAAATCAGGTCTCAGCCTCTGGCATCTCCAGCTAAGAGGATCTGAGACATTCCCAGTTAAAAGTAGACCAATGGCATTAGTATAATGCAGCTTCAGACATATAATGACTTTCGACAATGTGAGCCCTTCTACAAGGTTTCTACAAACCCCGTCACCTGAAGTTCAGCAGGTGGTGGATGAGGAAAGGGGTCTCTTGGTCATATGTCCCATTTATGGAATAGTCTTCCCTCAAAAAGTTGACCTGGTGATAATGTTGGTATCTTTTTGGTGCCAGGCAAATACTTTTTAAATCTGTTTGTTCATCCCAGTACATTATGTAACTGGTCAAGCATGCTTTTCATGGCTTGCTGGATTTTGAAGATTTGTTGATTCTTCGCTGGTACTGCTTTTACCTAGTGTTCTATTGTAATGTGTTTGTTGCTTTTATTCTATACAGCCCTGGGAGACATTGTTTTGTTGCAGAGCATGCACAGGTATGAGAATTAATGCTCTCTGACTGCAACAGTCTGATAGGCACACTAACTTCTGTCACTGGCATGACTTACTGCTTGATCAGGATTGGTCCCGATGAAAGCAAACAGCTGCCCCAGCAAGACACTATAGGTGGGCTTGTCTCGGCTGTCCTCAATGGTGAGAGACTGAAGAAGAGTAAAAGAGCTGCTTCTGTGGCTAGTCACATGGCGCCGCCTACAGAGAGGAAAAACAGATCTTATTAGGGAGATTCAGTCACCTCCAATTACACTGAGAGGGTAACGAAACACTGGCTGAACTTAAAGGAAGTGAGAGACAACATATACCTCTGGCTTGACCGCGTGAACTCTAGGTCATCATTTGCAATCATTTCAAGATCAGATGGTGCTGACATACTGCGGAGGAAAACAGGCTGGCGAACAGCATGGGATATCACCTTGGTTTCTGATGCTGATTTGCAAGCTGTAGTGTTAAGGGAACAGAAAGAAGCTTTGGATGATGATGATGATGATGATGATGATTACTATTATTACTATTGCTGCTACTACTATTTCTATACCTCTCTTTATCCAAAGATCCCAGGGCTGTGTACACTAAGAACATAATTTATGCAGCATAATAATAAAATAATAATCATAATAACAGTCCCTACCCCATCCCCACATTTAAAGAGAAATGCTTTTGCCTGGCACCTAAAGAGATGTAATAATGGTGCCACCACAGAATAGGCCCGATCCTGTGCTGTTACCCTCTGAACCTCTATGGAGACATAGAGAAGAGCCTCGGATGACAAACACAGGTTTTGTGTCAGTTTATATGCAGAGAGGTAAGGTTTTATAGGTCAGCACCAGCACGTTGAATTGGTAGCCAGTGCAGCTGGGCTAGGATCGGCGTTATATGGTATACTAAAACAGCTTTATTCTGGTGAGCAACCTGGCTGTCAAATTTTGCACCAGCCCCATGTATAACAATTGCAGTAAGCCAACATAGAGGTTGCCAGAAAGTTAGGCTATCCCTGTCCAGATAGGGGCATAGCTGGGCCACCAGCTGAAGCTGATGGAAGGCACTCTGCGCCACTGAGAGCACCTGGGTCTCAAGCGACAGTAATGGATCCAGGAGCACCCACAAGCTATGTACCTACTGCATACAATCCCCCCAACCCCAACCCCGCTCCAAATGAAGTGTCATATGATTAGCAGAAACAAAGACAGGTCGATTAATAAAAGCTTATATCGGCTGGGACTACTGTTAATATGTTATACCTCTCTTTGTCCTTTGTAAATTCAATTTTCTTTTTATTGTGGCATGTTGTATTTACATTTAGGAGATGAAGCAGAATTAAATGGAGTAAGAAAAGGGAGGAGAACCCACAACACTTTCCTCCTATCCCTTAAAAACATTGTTGCTGCTTTCTTCTTGCTTCCTACTTTCATTGCTGAGTTTCTACTCTTAAGCAGCTTGTAAATTGCAGGAAACACTGCACTGAGAGCATCTTCCACTTTAAGACATCAGATTCTTTTCTTTCCTTACCTGGTGTCTCTGCAGGTGTGCCAGATATACTCCTGGTAAGCCCAGACTGTGCAGCAATGGTGACATGCAAGAGCAGCTCAGCTCGGTTCATCAGGCTCTTGACCAGTGTTTTTGTTTTACCCATGGGATGCAAAGGCTTCTGAAGCAGTGAGTTCACTTCTTGGAAGAATTTCTCCCTAAAAAGCAGTGAAGTTAAATCCCACACAGGTCAGATGTCCATTAGATCTTCAGAAACACATTGGAAGAGAACATCCAATGCTATTCAAATCTGAGGTTGCATTAGGAAAAAACCTAGATATTGGGAACCTCAGACTGGAACTTACAAATGTACCAGCCCACACGTACCAATCAAATAAACCACCCAAATAAAGAGAACAGAATCTCTACTGAATTCAGCAGCCACACTAACCTGAGTGAGAGAACCATATTCTCGAGATCGCTTCCATCAAAAGAAATCTCTTTCATTGAACACAAAAGTTCCAATTCTTTCATTTTGCTCTAGAGAGAAGGGGAAAATATATTGAAAAGGGAGGCCAGATATTGCATTTTTAGGTCGTATAGTACCTCACGATATTTTATAGGAAAGCATGGTTATTATTTTTTAATGAATAAATAGAGTAGAATAGAATATATCTGATTCAGGAGATAATGTAGAGCTTTTGTTGATTACGTGGACAGGAAATGTCCACTTTCATCTGTGAAATAAAATCCACCTTTCCTCTTCAGTGGTCAGATCCAGCACAGCATTGGTGCTCTGAGTTAGTTGTACCGGATGCATTAGGAAGCAAAGAACACATAAAGATTCAGTTCCTTTCATTTCCAAACTATGAATCAACCTGACCGATTAGCACAGCCTCCCCCAACTGGTGGCCTTCAAATAGGGATGGACAATTCAGTCAATTCCTGTTTCTCATATTTTTAGTCTTAAATTCAGTTTGCCACTTACTGCATCAGTTTACAATTTTAAAAATCGCAAAAATTCACCAGCATTTTAGTGTGAATTTCTCCTAATATACACATTTCCCAAAATATACTGTATTTTGAATGCTATTTTCACTAATATATGCATTTTAATGCATATTCTTTTAAATCACATATTTTTGTACACATTCTTTGGTTGGAGAACTCCATCACAAAATGCGAAGAAGTGTGAATTTTGAAAGACAGCTGCACTACGGTTCAAAATATTGTTCCAGGAAGTATGAATTAGGAAGGTTCACTTTAAAAGTGGACCAACACAATTTTCTCCTCTGCCCCTTCCTCCAGCTGTTTCGGACCACATCTCCCATCGTGGCTGGGGCCAATGGGAGCTGGTGTCCACAACATCTAAAGGGCGACAGGTTGGGGAAGGCTAGATTAGCACATATCAGGAAGAGAATCTGGTTCCAAAAGGGTAAAGACATTTCAGGTAGCTGAAGGCAGGAAACTCCCACCAAATATTAGCTGGAAAGGAAATACATATCTGCAGACATTAGTTAGGCCCTAAATGCACAGACAATGCCTTTGCAGAGCACCTTTTCCTTACCACCAGATCGCTAATTGACTTCAACATCCCTCTACATTAGGGTTACAAGACATCCCCGGTTCCCAGGGACAGTCCCCGGATTTGCAAATCTGTCCCAGGACAAATTCCATCCCCGGAATGTCCCCAGATTTGCAAATCTGTCCCCGGGAAGCGTGGCAGCGGCAGCCTCAGCAGCCCGGAGCCAGCCTGGTAGCGCAGTTGGCTCTGGCTGGCTTCAGGAGCTGCTTGCTGCCACTGCCACTGCCAAGGGGGAACCGGGGACGTCCGGGGATATAGATTTCCTGCCACCTTCCCCCTTTGTTTTGACAGATCAGGGGAGGCTCGGGAGTTGCGGGTGGGCAGCCGTTGCCCAGGAGGGGTGCAAGGCGTGCGGTTTCTCTGCCAGGCAAGGTCCAAAGCCTTTCTTTTGCACCCTGTGAAACATAAATGTGCAGAGTTTTTTTTAAAAAAAACTGGGCAACGGCCAGCTGCTCGCGACTCCTGAGCCTCGCCCCTTGGTGCTAGATAGGAGACCCTAGCTCTACTGTTTCAGGCAGGAGACTTTTCCCAGCCTTTCTAAAGATACCCAGGCCTTTTGTATGCAAGGCAAATGTTCTGCCTTCACCAAACCTCCAGGTTCCCTTTCCCCTTCAGTCTAAAGAATTTGAATTATACTGAAACAATTACCCAGAACCAGACCCATTTTCTAAATTGTCTGGCAGGAGTAGAACACTGGCAACTATTTTTACAATTCCCCTCAAACTGCTCGCTTCCAGTTGCTCCATTTTCTTACCCTGACATACTGAGGAAACCCTCGGATCCTTTGGAGATGCCTTTCCCTTACCTCTATGCCTGCAAAACCCAGCTGTTCCTGGAAGAAACAGCAATCAGCATTTGCAGCTTAATTTCCAGCGCAGGGTCAATCAGTCAGTCTGCTTCAAAGTGCCCATGATTTGTTCTTGGGCACTAATAAAGCCAGCACAACGTTTTATAGGAAGAGAGAAAGAGTACAGCAATTCAGAGAAAGCATTGCCTGAGTACCTCCGTTCTTACCAGCACTGAAGGGGATCAACATATGATACTCACCTCGTTAAAATGATAATCATAAAAGAAGGGCACATTGTTCTCCAATTTCCCATGCATGGCATCTTCCACTTCACTTTGCCATTTCTGTTCTAATTCGGCGACACTCTAGGCAAAAAGAAAAAGAAAAAGTGGGGCAATGTGAAAGTGTTGGAGCATCATTAGCCTACCCAAAGGTAAGGGGATATGTGCTCAGTGTGCTAAGAATATAAGGGTCCCCCTGGAGATATACATCTTAATTATAAAGGGCCCGCCATCTTCTTTTTCTACACCAGAAATTTATTTTTTTGTAGCATTTTTACCTGCAATTGTCTTTCCATGGCATTTAGTTTCTTAAACGTTTCTCCCATAATTTTACAAAGCAAGTCATATTCTTCTGCATGCTCCTCTTGATACTGGAAGTTTATGAGGGACTGGAGTGCATCAACCAGGTTCAAATGTTTGATCACACACGAAACTACCATTTCTTCCATTATGTCCGGCTGGATGACCTCTCTGTTGAAGTTAAGAATAAAAAACGAAAATGAGTTGGTAAAAAGGTTTTTTGGCAAATGGGCATGACAATTCTGTAGATTCGTTTTAATAATACTAGTGTGTGGTGGAGGAAGGGGATGATTCACACCTAAAACTGTCTCAAGTAGCATCTACCTACATATCAAAACCATTTATTTAAAACTCAGAAATCCAACTACTAAACTTGCTTAATATCATAGACATATTATGAAATGACAGCTATTTAAGAATTAAATAAACCCACCCTCCAGTTTACTTAAAATGAGATTATTTTAAACATATGCATTTGTTGAAGCTACAAGTGCATATGTCCCAAAATGAACAAGAAAAAAAAGTTCCAGGTAGGTAGCTGTGTTGGTCTGCCATAGTCGAAACAAAATAAAAGAATTCCTTCCAGTAGCACCTTAAAGAAAAGGTAAAGGTACCCCTGCCCGTACGGGCCAGTCTTGACAGACTCTGGGGTTGTGCGCCCATCTCACTTAAGAGGCCAGGGGCCAGCGCTGTCCGGAGACACTTCCGGGTCACGTGGCCAGCGTGACATCGCTGTTCTGGCGAGCCAGAGCCGCACACGGAAACGCCGTTTACCTTCCCGCTGGTAAGCGGTCCCTATTTATCTACTTGCACCCGGGGGTGCTTTCGAACTGCTAGGTTGGCAGGCGCTGGGACCGAGCAGCGGGAGCGCACCCCGCCGCAGGGATTCGAACCACCGACCTTTCGATCGGCAAGCCCTAGGCGCTGAGGCTTTTACCCACAGCGCCACCCGCGTCCCTTAGCACCTTAGAGACCTACTAAATTTGTTATTGGTATAACCTTTTGTGTGCATGGGTATCTGAAGTAGTGTGTATGCACACAAAAGCTCATACCAATAACAAACTTAGTAGGTCTCTAAGGTGCTACTGGAAGAAAAAAAAGGAAGAAAAGCTGTTACACACCTGATGCTGGGTCTGAACTGAGGCCGAGCTCGACCAGATATTTCCCTGAGTTTGATCATGATTCCAGGAGGGAGCCTGATCCTTGGCAAGTCAAAGTAGTGACCAACAGGAGGCACAAGAATATCAGAGGGATAAGTGAACTCTCGGTCTTCATCAATGGTGAGAGGCAGTGGGGAGGGGCTTGGGGTGAGGGCTGGAGAGATGACGCCATTGGCTTCCACTTGCCACTGGCACCTGGAAAAGGAAAGAGAGGGAGGAAGTCTTCTGTTCCTTTCAGGCCTCAAAACAAGATCTATCATTTCCAAAGTAAAGCAGATTAGAAGACAGTGTACCTGAAGTGTGCATTCCTAGCAGAGAAACATGCTTAGTCCTCAAAACAACTCTAAAGACCTTAAAACAGCTTCACCATGAAGCTGTCTGACTAAGAGTTTTTCTGGCATTTCTTATGAGGGCCCTCTCGCACACTGTGGAATCTCTTTGTTGTTACTCCCATTTTGTTTGCAATTCAGCTATTCATCCGATTTATGAATTTAGGGAAAACAACCATCTTCCACAAATTTCAACAACCTTGCTGTAACTCAGAGCCAATCTGGATGTGATTTGGGAGGTCTCTCACCCAATCTCCCAATGCCTTTTTCTTTGGTTGCACTGAAGGGGTACATGTATGTTAACCCTTTCCTGCTGGACTGGTCCTGACACAATCAGCCACACACCGAAACTGCCATTTGGTGTGATTTCACTTGGGTAAAAGGTGCAGGGGAGAAATGTTAACTTGCCAACTCTACAATTGTATTATTTTATTATTGTTCTCCCCCCACAATCCCCCTCCCCAGCAGCTGCTTTTCAACAGAGAAGAAGACATGGGAGATTCCTAAGCATGAGAGGACCATTTCATATGGGCTTTGGTCCTAAGCTACCTGCACACAAGGGGAAAAGGCTTAGAAGGCTTCTGGCATCTGACAAGGAATTAACATCCTGTCCCCTTGCATTCAGCCATATATTATTTACCTCTGTAAAAGTTTAGATCTCAGAAGATCTTGGCACGTTTCTTCCTCTTTGGTTATTTCTGGTCCATTGTACAGAATCCTCAGCATAGAGCAAGCCAGCACAGACAAGCCTAAAGCAAGGTCTACCAAGAATGGCAAGCCCCCCGACACATCTTCCGATGACTCCTTCAGCACAGAAAGGCAAAAATGAACACACAACAATTAATGCTATTGGTTTTTATATACTTATAAGTGTTAAAGTTGAGTGACATATGAATGTGTTGTCAAGGTAATTGGGGCCCACAATATGTTAGGCAGTACCATTACATGCCTGTGCTCCTTCCTCTCGCCTCAAATCCAGCATATTTAGACTTATTGTAGCAAATTCCCATTAATGTCCCATATGCAAACCTAACACAAGCCTACCTGAAGGAGCATCTCCACCTCCATCGTTCTGCCCGGACGCTGAGGTCCAGCTCCGAGGGCCTTCTGGCGGTTCCCTCGCTGTGAGAAGCCAAGTTACAGGGAAGCAGGCAGAGGGCCTTCTCGGTAGTGGCACCCGCCCTGTGGAATGCCCTCCCACCAGATGTCAAAGAGAAAAACTACCAGACTTTTAGAAGACATCTGAAGGCAGCCTTGTTCAGGGAAGCTTTTAATGTTTAACAATTGCATTTTAATATTTTGTTGGAAGCCGCCCAGAGTGGCTGAGGAAACCCAGATGGGTGGAGTATAAATAACAAATTATTATTAATATTATTATACCTGTGCTCGAACTGTACAAGCAAAGCCCCACATTGCTTTGTCTGGGGTGTTGTGTTCTCGGCCACTCCGCATTTCAAAGGAGAAGGTAACGGTGTCCCCTTCCACCTTATGTTTTGAAAGGGCAAAGGAGAAACAGTTAAACAAGCAGCTAAAGATAGGGTGCAATCCCTCTTTCATGCACTGCTGTCTTCACAGACTTTCCATGGGGGTCTCGGGAGTATGATGGGGTAGCAAGGCATTACAACAACTGAAATGGCTCTAAAAATCACAGAAAGTCACATTGGACAGACTCCGGTTCAAATCCCCACTCAGTCATGGAGCTCACTGGGTAACTTTTGGCTAGTCTTCCCACCCAGCACTGCAAACGGAACCTATCTAACAGGATTGTGAAAATATAATTGGGAGGGAGGGTAGGGAAAAGAAGAATTGATGCTATTCAGAAAGGTAGGAGGCAAATGCAGAACATTAAATAAATGGATGTGTGTTTTAAGAGACTTTGCCGAAGCACTTGGACATTCTTGGGCAAGAATTGGCTTTGGATATAAAAGCCAACCACCCTTCTTCTGGTTGACCAGACATGAGATGGAAAACCCAAATAATACTCGCATACATAATCTGATTTCAGAGGTTGCATCTGGCAGAGGTCCTTGACCATGGAACCGTGACAAATGTGGAAAACACAAGGTGACAAGGAAGTAACCACGATTGTTCCAGGTCCATGAATCCATATCTCTTATAAGGGATTACCCTTACGCCTAACTACAATGGCACTATTATTTCATAATTTTGTTTTTAAAAATGACCACTAGCTTTTTTTTAAAGTGTTTTTTTTAAAAAAAAAAAACAACAACAATAGCACAGAGCCAATAGCCAGGCTTTCCCTGTACATTTCAAGTTATAACTGTATCAGAAGATCAGATCAGCAACAATTATAGTCCTGGAGCTGTTCCTTTGCTTTTCCCTTCTCCTCCTACCCCTCCTTGTTAAACATTACAAAATAAATACTAAACTCAGCTGCTATAGTCCTCCTTGCATGGTTTTTTTATGGGTCTACAACAAAACACAAACCATTTTTCTATAAAGTAGTTCCCAAACAACAACTCAGCCAGATGGACAGGGTATAAATGATAAATTATTATTATTATCAAATTTGGTTGAAATCTTGTTGCTGTTATTTTTAAAAAGAGAAATCTTTACTCTGTACCTTTACTAAGTCTTTGGGCCAACCAGTTCCTAAGACACTCCGGCTCCCATATCCTAGGGTGTTGCCCCCATATTCAGCAACCTTCCGGCTATTTGTGTTGGGGCCTGCATAGATCACCAACTTCAAGAACATGAAATAAACTGTTAGGTGGGATAAAGACAAATACAATGTGCAGACTTACGGCAGTTTGAATATTTAAAGTTAATTCCAAATTGTTGTGAAGGAGACAAGCAGGTGGCTTCCTGGTTTTACACACAAATCACTGAAGCGATAATACAAATGGCTTTTTAGATGTAAATAACAGGTGCAGGGCCTCTGATCTGGATCAGGAGCCTGGCAGGAAAGGCCACTTTCCTTTTTGAACCCCACTCCCCATTATCCTGATCAGGATCAGAGCTCCTGGCCTGCTGTCTGTATGCAAGAGAGAGAGCTGATCCTTGGCAATTGAAGTTTTCCTTCCAATGCAAACATCAGGTGCAGGCACTTCGGTCCCAATCAGGGTCACAGCAAGAGACAACCTGCCATATCCAGTTCAGATTTTGATCCAGATCACAGCCCACTCCATCCCATCTTTGCAGGTGTTTACAGGTTTTTTAATGACATGTATGGTGCCACATCTAGTTTGGCCCTCAACTAGCGGTCAATATTCTGCAATGAATAAATTAATTGCAAGGGATCTCCTCTTCACACATACACCCAGCTTCTGTGATCCAACACAGAGGCTGAGATCAAAACCTTCCCCGTTTTTTTCTTCCTGGCAAAAAACAGTGCTATAGATAAGCCTAATAGGCACAATCTGCACTTTCTGGAAACAACTGAAGCCATTTTCTTCCTTAAAAAAAAAAAGCTTTTCCAGCTGGATAAATAGGTCTTGGCCATGGGTGTCCATTTTGTATTGTTTTAAAATTCATTTGTTTTTTGTGTTGCTTTCAACTGTTTGTTTTTTTAAAGCTGCTTTTATTATATTTTGGACATATGTGGAAGGCAATTAATAAATAACAATAATCATATTGTCCATGATAAAGATAGAGAGCATTAAGGGACAGAGGCTTCTCCTGTGCAAACTCTACTGAAGGAAATGGAAATTGCACCACAGTAGTGACTTGTTGTGTTCCACTGGGAAGATCTTTCTAGGATTCTACTAACCTTATCATAATCATACTGTGAAGAGCAGCGGCTATCAAACCTCAGGTACAAACAACGGGCTCCCGGAATATGCACTGTCTCCTTAAATTTGTAATTGTCTCTGACAGGATGGACTGTCTCTACTGTCTTCCCAGCAGCCCAAGGAGCTGGAATCTTTAAGCCCGTAAGGAAACCTGGCTCTTCTTTTTCTTCTAGCATTCTAGCGTTTAAGAAAAGAGTGAAAAGGGACAAGCATTAGCAGAGAAAACATAGAGTTTGTACAACAAACCTATCACAACAGCAAACACATGGTATGTGAAGAAGGGCCTTGTACTGAAGACAATTGTGACAACTGAAGGCAGTTTGAAAGAGGAATCGCTGCTCATGTGGGTTACATTCGTCTGACTTTCAGCTCTGCTCAAGAGGCTTGGTTGGCAGGTTTTTTGACATACTGAATTCCCATCTAGTGGGGGTATGGACCCAAGAAAGACCTCAAAGCCTGTGGGTACAAATAAAATGCCACTTCCAGTGATGAGGAAGGCAGTTCGAACAATGCACCCTTAAGATCAGGCATTGCTGAAATCTACTTCCAAGCTGATATTTACCATGCAGAGGAACCACACACATTTCATACAAGCACATATAAGTTTTTCCTCAGAACAAAGAGCACATTTGAGGGTGCTTACCATTGGAAAAATAGGGAAAGTGGGGAGAGTTAACCCCCTTACCCCAGTGCTGCAGTGTAATAGGAACCCCCATGGCTGCTGTTCAGTTTTACAAAACCACACAAGATTCAGTAACAGATCTCACAACATCCCATCTACTTGTGACATAAGTTGTTAAAAGCAGGATCAGGTAATATACACTGTGCTCATTATGAATTAAAACATAAAGCTCTTGAAACCATCTCAACCTTTTCTAATTTTGCTGCTGTTCCTCTAGAACCCCCTTTTTTAAAAATAGTTTTTTATTTATACAACAAGAAAAAAACCCCACAAATACCAAATTACACACAAATTACAAAAATAACCATAGACACATAATTTTCTTAGCAAACAATAAAACATCTATTGGTCTTAACACTAAAGAACCAACCTCCCATCTATTCCATATTTCAAATTCATATTACTTTTTGCCAATACACACTTTTATCATAATTAAACTTATTCTCAATAAATCTAATTTCTTATATCTACCTTGCAACTATTACTGAAGTTCCTCGAATGCTGCAACAGAATTTAAACTACTATATTTATTTTTCAGATAATCTCTGAAAACCTCCCATTTTAAAACAAATTCCTGTTTTGATTTATTCTTTATTTTTTCTGATAAACCATCTAATTCTGCATATTCTGTCAGCTTTTAGAACCCTTAAGGTGGCAGGGAAAGGGAGGAGAAATAAAAGCTATAACTTGCTCTCCAGAAACACCTTCAGTTGGATCTATAACTTTCAGCTCTTTATGAGAAATTCCCCCCCCCCCATGAGCCTACAAAGCAATTTTACAGAGCAATGCAACGCAGACCCTGTGGGGTTCCTTGCCTCTGAATCATTCTTCCATAATGATTTATGTCCAGAAGCAACATTGCCAGCAAGCATATGAGAGAGTGCCTTCAACATATTAAAGTAGTGAAGGATGAGGGTCAAAGGGCAGTTGGATGATGTTACATTGATTACCTCTCATCAGGGAATAGCTTGCTCCTCTGCTCTGATGCCCCTCCAGGAGAACTGCCCGCTTCAGAGAAAACAGGAGACTGGGTTTTCAGCAGCAAGGCTGTCTGTAGCAAAATGAATGTGGTTTGCTTGTGATTAGTAAAGTAGTATATAATGCTGTCTCTCAAATAGGGAAGGGGGGAAAACTGGAGAGGCAGGGAGGGAAGTGAGAACGAGAGAGACTGTCTTTGCAAGGGGTTGGACTAAAGACTCTCTGAGTCCCTTGCAACTCTACAATTCTATGACTTGCTATTGCTACTGATGCCCTGTCAATCTTCTCTATTGCCCTCAAAGATAGCACAGCTCCCCTGGTCCAGATTATCGCCTGGAAGGAGAATGAGGATGTTTCCTCAATAGGCATTTAGCATGACATCAACACGATTCCTTCACTCACTTTTTACAGGGCACCCACAAAACTCTTATCACCTAAACATTGTCATCCTGTAGTTGCCCTGTGGTTCTTCCATCTTTTCTTAGACCACAAAAACTCCAACTTTTAGGAAGAAAAAAGCAACAGTGCAGTCTCACAGCTCAACACACATTCATTATAAGACTTGTGGGGAATGTTGTTTTATGACCCTTTTTAATTGCTATTTTTCTACTTATTTAAATGTTTTTCCATCTATATTATTTTAATGAAAGATGCAAAGCACTACAACACTCCATAGCTAAAGCATTATTTTAGTATAGTGTTATTATACTACTACACCATAGCATCATTATAAATTATATTATAGCTTAGTGTTATAATGCTTTAGCTATGTTTCGTTTAAAAATAGTCAGAAAAGTGATAACTAAAATATTTATTTCAAAAGGAAATAAATAGGGGGTCAGAAAACAAGCAGTGGTTATAACATACCACAAGGGGTTTAGTGAAGGTGTGGTATGGACAGAACACAGTGGAATGTACACACAGAAAATGCACAACACACTCAACAGAGTGGAAAGTCAGCTGCAATTTCACTTATATCTTACAACGGAAAAGCAATAATTGGGTCATGCTAGGAACCACCCATCTAGATGCAGCCTGAAGTTCTGCTTATTGGCAGATTTTGAACTGTGCTCCATATAGCACCGTATTGTGTGGCTATTCCCTCCCCCCCACAGGTGGAATAAATGAAGACAACGGACACAGAGTTTTAGGTTAATGGGCGAAAAATGGCCACAACTTTATTGATTACAGGAAAGAAGGGTATTGGCTTTAGGCATTGGCCCTAACCGACTATCCGGTCTGACCGGGAAGGGTTAAACACCAACAGGGGGAGCCACCCGAGATGCATATCCCTGGGCGCTCCCCAAGGGGTTACCGCTCGGGGGCGCGCTTTAGGCCCTAGCCTCCGTAGGTTTCGGACGAGGCGTCGCCCCTCGGAGTCCTTTAACGAACTACCCTTCAAGCATTGGGGGAGGTGATGGCGTTCCTCCCCCCCAACCTCATCTGCATGATAATACCCCGGCCAATGCCTACCGCCAAAACCGAGGGAGTTGTGACGATTTGCTACGAGGTAGGCGAAAAAACCAAGTGGCTCACAAAACCAGCCAATTAGCCAAATGGAAAAACTCCTACCAGGCCCCTTGCGGCGACCAGCCGAAGCCCATAGCAAGGTCAGTGGCAAAACCTAAAGGGCGGGTGGGTGGGAAACTGCGTCGTCTCCAGGGAAGAAAGGGGGTGAGCCAGGGGCTGCCCTGACCTTAAGTGGCCCTAGGAAGGCCCGCCCCTGCCGCCAGGCAATTGGCTGGCGCCACAGGGTATGCTAATTGGGTGAATCCCTGTCTCCTGCGAGGCTGACGCCAGCCTCGCAGAGTGTGGGCGGGGTCGTGATCCCACAACCCCCCCTCCTCCTGAAGGTCGGAAGGGGCATTGTGTGGCTATTCCCTCCCCCCCACAGGTGGAATAAATGAAGACAACGGACACAGAGTTTTAGGTTAATGGGCGAAAAATGGCCACAACTTTATTGATTACAGGAAAGAAGGGTATTGGCTTTAGGCATTGGCCCTAACCGACTATCCGGTCTGACCGGGAAGGGTTAAACACCAACAGGGGGAGCCACCCGAGATGCATATCCCTGGGCGCTCCCCAAGGGGTTACCGCTCGGGGGCGCGCTTTAGGCCCTAGCCTCCGTAGGTTTCGGACGAGGCGTCGCCCCTCGGAGTCCTTTAACGAACTACCCTTCAAGCATTGGGGGAGGTGATGGCGTTCCTCCCCCCCAACCTCATCTGCATGATAATACCCCGGCCAATGCCTACCGCCACCGAGCCGCAAGCCGGCTCGCCGCCAATACCCTCAGACCTGTAACCAATCCCTAACGCCTTGAAAATTATCTGCCAACCAAATAGCATTGCCAGCATCAGATAGATGCACGCCATCCCAGTGATAAAGCATTTCCTTGTCAAACCGTATGCACGCCATCCCAGTGATAAAGCATTTCCTTGTCAAACCGTATGCATGGGTGCTGAATGACCCGACCGCCCCATGCGGCCACTCTACGAGCCACCGTGCGCTCCACAATCCTCCTAGCTTTGTTCACAGCCACGGGTTTTTCTGCATCCCTTTCCAACATCGCCTTTCCAGCAAAGATGACCAGATTATTGTAATGTTTTCATGGGATGCCCTCAACAATTCCAAGTCATTGATAATGTTCCATATCAAGTCCACCCCTTTCCCATACGCCAAGTCGTTCTCGCTCAGCTGGATGACCATGGCACTGGGTGGGCCCTCAATGCCACTCCCACCCAGGGCTGCCACTCTACGCACCACCGCCCAATGCCAGGCTTTCCTAGCCCTGTTTATGGCTATCGGGCACCTGCAATCTCTCCAAACCCGCCTCTCCATCCACGAGGCCCCAAATAAACTAGTAGTGACGTTTGGGTAAGAGGCCTTAAGTTCCTCCAAGTCACTAAAGATATGCCACATCAAGTCGACTGCCTTTCTGTAAGCTAACACTTTTCGCCTAATTGGATATCTAAAGCATCTGGGGGCCCCTCCGCCGCCTCTCTGGCCCTAATAGCGGGCAACATTTTTTGGCCCAGCGCATTCTCCTTCAAGAGATCCAAGATATATTTATGTAGCTAAGGTGCGGCCCGAGACCGGAATTGATGGCGCGGACCCTGGCCCAATGCACCATGCTGTGCCCGATTATCCAGATGCGCGCCCTCGTAGCTCCTGCACCCTAGGTCCCCATTAGCGGCATGGTTTATATCCCAGTGGACGGTGCAGGGCCTATACTCCAAATATGCATCACAACGTCACCTGAAAGCAAAAGAAGGTAACAAAGCCAGGTCAGGTATACTGTGAACAATCACAAGGTCTTATGAATATATCCTTTATATGCATCAGACTTCCCTTAATGCATCAGACTTCCACTGCCCCCAAGTCCTTCATCCTTTCAGATGAGAGTCCCAAATGCACTGCTGTGGTGGCGGCCCCAATCCGAAAGGAGTTAACCGTGAATTTAGCTGAGGGTAAACCTCAGGCAGCAATCGCCCTTCACATAACGTGCATGGACTGATGCCGTGCAAGGCCGGAGCCATCCCAATGTTCGAGGAATGGACCTGAGATGGTTGGTCCCATGTACATGAATTGTTTAGTGTCCTTTACTGCTGATCGGTTTTGGAACATTGGACATGCAGGACTAAATTGGATCTGAACAAGGTCAGGTCTCTCAAACTACCTCGGGCAATGGAATCTGGTTGGCCCTTACAAACCACTTCGCCACTGCGCATAGCGCCAAAGGCAATGGAGTATGCAGCTGTAAATAACTGGGCCTTGTCCTCGGACCAACAGATACTTCTTAATTTTCTTCCTTCTTGTTTTTTTTTTTTTATGGTTTATTATTATTATTATTATTATTATTATTTTACATTTATTTATATATTTATGAATTAGCATAGAATGTCATAAGTTAAGGGCCTTCTACCATCACTTTTAGGAGGCTGCGGCCTGCGCCAGCCCCACAGTGCCCTTCACACTAAGAAGGCCACACCAGGGTCTCTGGATTAAACAACCTTACAGAAAAAAGAGATTGCCGCCTACTGGATGTTTAAGAGTCTTTGCTGCACGACCCAGCACTCTCCAATGTACCAAGTATTGCAGAGCTTCAGCCTTGGTAGGAGGCGTGTGAAGCTTAGGATTTTTTAATTTACCTTGAGGTGTGTCAAGCGTAGGTTTTTGTTTTTGTTTTTTTTTTGTTTTTTGTTTTTTTTTGTTTTTACTATTATTATTATTGTCATTATTATTATTATCATTATCATATTTTATTATTATTATTTTATAAGTTTGCCTTGAAACTCCATAAAGTCCACCCAAGCCCTTTTAAAAGATCTAAGCGTGGACTTGGCTCCTGAAGCTAATACTCCCTTCAGGACATCATGTTCCCAAGGCTCCAAAGGTGCTCCCGGAATGGCTGTGGCAATTCGCTGCACCTGTGCATCCGTGATGCCCTTGTTAACCCCAGGGGTAAATTTGTTAGAGAAGTAGATGTTTATTTCTAAGCACTAAAGGTCAAAGGTCCGGGACAGGTTTGCCACTCTAGGAGTGCGATAATTGTTTAGACGGGACACTTCCCGAACTGATTCTTTGGTTTGGGGGGGGGTTCCCCGAGTTAGGGGGTAATGAAATGAGGATCCTGAGGCCATAAGAGAAACTCTTTGCTGCCTCTATTTTTAGGGTATCTATCGAGAAGGGTTCTAAGAGGTGAGGGCTCAACAGAAGAGAACATGCCAGTCAAGGGCCAAATTAATACCAGTTTCTGGCTGTTCTTTTTGGCGGGTCTGTGAGCTTTTCAAGACCCCTGATGGAAATGCCCCCTGCTGCCCGGAAAAGGCTGTTTACCTTTAAAACACGAAGACGCTGGGTGGTTACCTAGGCACTTCTCACATTCATGCACATACTTACAATTTGGCCCCTGGCACACACCCGTGTTGTACTCCCAGCAAACCTCATGGTGAGGGACTCGCTTGGCTTCAAATTTTCTGACTTTCCTTTTCCCACATAGGGACCCATATGCTCCATCCAGTAATTCTGGTCGCTCGGAACACAGCAGGTGGTGGGCAGCAGGAATATTTTCTGAATCGTCCTCGGCATCAGAAGGCTTACTTCTTTTGCTCTTCTTGGCCGAATGCTTCTTCTTACTTAGACTTCTTTCTCCCTTCCACAGCATTCCCTGTGGAATACTGGGAAAGTCTGGGGTATACTGAGAGGCAGAAAGGTTATAATTGTAAGCATGAGCCCTACCTCCCGAGGATCTGTCATTGGAAACCCAGGGACACGTAGACTGTAATTATGTGTGAGGATGCATAAATGGATTGCTACACTGCTGCGGTGGCCGCGGAGGTGCCAGGGTGGTCCACAACATTAGGTGGCGTATCCGGGATGCATTTATTAATATTTTATATTTATTAATATATATATAAAGATGCTTCCTACTTCATATTATAATATCTCATTCAAACCCCTGCAATGCAGAATATGCTGCGGTCCCGTACAGGGATCAAACCAGCAACCTTGGCATTATAGGCACCATGCTCTAACCAATGAGCTATCCAGGCTCTCTAGAATTGTGTGGGACCCCAAGGGTCATTTAGTCCAACCCCTTGCAAAGCAGGAATATGTAATTGTTCCATACAGGGATCAAACCTGCAACCTTGGCATTATTGTCGCCACGCTCTAACCAACTGACGGTTCCGAAATATATGTAAATTATTTATTATTAATGAATTTTATTTTATTTTATTTGTTTATTTATATATTTATCTATAGATTTGTTCAATTAATTAATCAATTTAATCTTGGTATGTGACATCATTCCACTTATTCTCTTTTATTATTATAATGTATATTATCATTATTAATTTTTATTTATTATAATATTTTTTTTTAAAAAAAATTATTAAATTTAAATCCACTTATTTTATTTATTATTAGTAGTCTTTCTTTTTTATTATTCTATAATTTATCTATTCATTTTTATTTATTTATTTGTTGTTATTATTATTCTATTATTTATTGTTATTGTTATTTATTACGATCTATGACAGTATTTTTTTGTTCAATTAATTACCACTGTAAGTAGAATTAATTGATGATGCTATAAATTGTCTACCATAACTAATGATGATATGCTATAAATTGTCTAGCATAACTAATGATGATATGAAATAATTATTCTTCACTTGACTGTTTGGTTTGTATTTGCCTATAAATTTATTTATTTGCCTCCTAACAAAGGGTCAGGCAGATAGACACAGCTAAATAACTCACAAGCATATAGGGATGGAACAATAGGCAGCCCCACCTGCAATCAAATGGAATCAAAGAAAATCGCTCTCTGGGAATTGTCCCTTTAACTAACACTTTGAAAAACAAAAGGTTATGCTGGAGGCCCAGCAGAAGGAAAATGCTGCCAAAGACAATGTATCCTTGATTGGCCATCCACCAGGTACCTGAATTAACAATGTAGGACGAACTGCCTGTCGTTAAGCGACAATGTATACTGCCTGGAAGCCGGGACAATTGTGATGGGATTTCTTAAACCAGGCAGCAGAATGAGTCAGACTGAAAGAAGGAAATAAAATGTAAGAGTAAAGGACTACACGAAGGGGAAACTTAAGGAGGGGGGAATAAATCAGGAAATAAGGCTCAACACCAGAAACAGAAAGCGGGTAAAAGGCTGCTGAATATAAGGCACACGGCAGGCTAACAAGGAGATAGCTACTAGACCAGCTGCCCGTTATAACTCACTAAACGCAGCCCACATGTTGAGTCAAAATCGGCAGGGAAAGGCTCATGCTTTAGCAGGACTCAAAAGGGGGCGGCATTCTTATTTAAGACAATAAGGGACGTCGTCTTCCGCCCGCAGAAGGCTCAGGCGTAACTCCTAGGGCTATCTGCTTTAGCGAGATTCACAAAGATTTGCTTATATGCTTCTATCCCCCAAAGCAAGCCCCTGGATTATTGAAACAAGTTGGAAACAATAACAAAACAAACAAACAAACAAACAAACAAAACAAAAAAAAAAAACACTAGTTGGGACTTGAAGCTTTCTCCCGAATACTAACGCTGATTAGTCAATTGGGGGAGGAGCAGAAACCAAAATGCAGCAACTGCAAGCCAAGAAATGGCAGAACAGAAAAAACGGAAGGCAGGGACTTTTTAAAGAGGCAGCTACAGGCACAAAGAATGGCAAGCAGGGACTTATAAAGAGCGCAGTCTTCAGCTGTGCCTAAGGGCACGAATTGTACCACACAGTAGCCACACATGCATAGGGAATCACGCACATTAGTGCCCCAGTTGGCACTCAAAATGTAAGAGGAGGGAGTGGGTTGAAGAGGAAACATGCTCACTCTACCCACTTGGGGAATCACGCACGCTAGCACTGTCTGTTCAAACGTACCACCAGCCTTAGATATATGTTTTAGGCAGTAGCCCAGTGGCTCTCACAAAATACAATTTAAAAGAAAAAGAGAGGCTGGTGGAAATTCGCTACGCTCTGAATCGCACTTATCCTCAGCCACAGATGAGGCAAGCGCTGAATACAGCTTCAGTACCGAGAGTATAAAACCACTAAGACAGACTCATAAAATTTCACGGGTGGGGGTTAGACGACCTGAACGGCAAGAATATAGATAGGCTGCCCAGCACGTGCTCCCACAACACTCCCCGCGCTCTTACTGCTTTGTTAAAGCCACTGCGGGGAGGGGGAGAAGCAAGCGTTTTGTTTTGTATTTTAAATCACTGACGCAGGAGGAGCGAATGGGGGGGGGGGACCCCCTGGGGAGCTCCAACAAATGTCCCGCTGTCTACAGCAACTCTGGAGAATTACTGCCAAAACAGCTGTGTAACTTGCTCCATCAGCTGTTTGGCGGGAGGCTTAAAAGTAGCTGCGGATAAACGGAAGCAGCCACGGCCACGTGGGCTGAGGCAAAGGGGGGGGGGCGAAATAAAAGCAGGGGTTAAGCCAGTTTTGTGGTAATATTAGTAACTCTGCTGCAGCGGGGCGCAGGGGATCACACATAGATGCACACTCCCCCAGCACACACAGCGGCGAAACCAAATTTGGACTGCTTGCACTTGCGCCCGAAATGAGTGGGGGTAGCCAGAAAAGGATACTTTGTGTGTGTGAGCGCGCGTGCGTGTGTGTAACCAGGCACTAGGAATGGGGGAAAGACAGCAGACCAGCAGATTTGGATTTAGAAAATTAGGAACCCCCTACTTAACAACCCTGAAATTAAACCGAACACCAGAAATGGGGGGAAATAGGGAAGTTAGCTCAACGAAAAGTAAACTGAAGCAATTTACATCCAAGCAAAGATCCAAACTCTCCCAGTACTCTAATCACAAGGAATTAGCTCCAATAGCAATAAACAGCCCCCCCCCCCCACTCTAGGCCTTGCGAAATACTTCCCTGGCTTCTGCAGACAGCAAGGAGGTTAGACCTGTTGACTCCCCACAGGACGACGATGAGGACTGCGTCGTCTCCAGGGAAGAAAGGGGGTGAGCCAGGGGCTGCCCTGACCTTAAGTGGCCCTAGGAAGGCCCGCCCCTGCCGCCAGGCAATTGGCTGGCGCCACAGGGTATGCTAATTGGGTGAATCCCTGTCTCCTGCGAGGCTGACGCCAGCCTCGCAGAGTGTGGGCGGGGTCGTGATCCCACAACCCCCCCTCCTCCTGAAGGTCGGAAGGGGCATTATGGCTATGTGTAAGTCTTTGTAACGAGGCAATTCAGTATCCTCAATGCATTGTGGGAGCTCAAATTTTACAGGGATGAACATTAAGAAAATAATGTGATACTGTTTGCCATAAAAGGATGAATGCAACCCCCTATGGCAAACCCAGTGGGACAATAAGCATTATAAAAAGTTTGTTACAAGGTAGAATGTAACAATATCGCTATTCCGCACAAGGGTTTCAGTAGCAAAGATCATTCCAAGGGAAGGAAAAGAAACATAAAACCATTTGGAAGGGTGGAGGAGGGGGAAACCACCAGCAGAGGAAAAGGAGGCCATACCTGACTTGTGTAGAGGACCAGCTGCACCAGCTGAGGCATCAGAGCATCGGCCATGGTCAATGTTTGGAGATTGGGGTGCATCAGAGAGGTCAGCAACACCGGAAGCAAATGGCCCAGCATTGTGGCTTTGGTCACCTGCTCCAGGCCTTTTAACCTGCAATGAGAGGCCCTCTGGATTTAGAGCATCTTGCTGCCATGCTCACTTGCCAGTCCTGCTTTGGCACACCCAACTGGCTTACTGTGAATGTCCCGCCCCAGGTTGTCTTAACCCAGGCACTGGCAAACTCAGCCCTCCAACTGTTTTGGGACTACAACTCCCATCATCCCTGGCCACTGGTCCTGGTAGCTAGGGATGATGGGAGTTGTAGTCCCAAAACATCTGGAGGGCCGAGTTTGCCTATGCCTGCCTTAACCTCCCAAATACATCCTATCTCCTCCATCTTCAACAGTGCAACAAGCTCTCTTAGGTGCTGTTCCCCAGATCCCTGACACCTCCCCAACTTTCCATCATCTCTTCTGGACCTCCTGAAGCTTGCTGCTGCTGTTGTCAAATATCTCCTTCTCACACAGCTCATATTTAGACCTCTCCCACCCTCTGAAGGATGAACCCTTGCTCACAATGCCCCTAGTTCAGACTTTTCTTATGCCCTGCACATTTTAGTTTGAGACTCAGACCCTGCCTTAACTTGCATCCTGCCAACCAAATAGCCTCCAGTACACACAAAAACTGCATGACAGTTCCCCAAATCTCCTGATTTTGGCAACAATAAAGAGAGAGACAGCAAAATGGTGCAAGTTCTGGTGAATGCCCTTTGCCAAGGAAGCAAACAGAAACTTGCAGAACTGAAAGGAAGCACATTCTAGTGCCATCTATTAGGCAGAGTATCAAGGGCCATTGGACTATTACACCTCCCTCTCTCATCCAGGAAAAGGGAATAGCAGCATGGCCACTTCTCTCATCCAGAGAAAGGACAGCTGCAGATGGCTTGCTTCCCTCCCTCCCTCCCCCAGAAAGATCACTCTGCACCAACTGTCAGCGTCCTGGGACTACAGACCAGAATGGAAGCACATATCGATCCCATCCTTCATCCAGACAGCTGAGGGATATCAGGTTGTGTGTCTTTTTATTTTATGCTTTGCAGTCTGTTGCAAACTGCCTTGAGGACCTTTCAAAATCAAGGTGGGGCGTGAATCTCCAAAGCAAATGAAGTACATAAACTTACCGCTGCTCCCTGTCTGGAATATTGCTGTTTATCAGAGCAGTGGTGACTTGCTGCAGCATTTCTAGAACTTCATCACATCCCGTAAGGATCTGAGTAGCCAGAGCCAAGATACTAGCTTTAAGCTCCTAGGGACAAAAATGTTAAGAAGAAACTTGTGTTTACGTGACCAAGAGAACAGCTGATCTTAAAAACAAACAAGCAAGCAAATAGAACAAAAAAATAAGCATGGGCTTCCAAAGTTTATGCAATGATCATGACAATGAAGCCAGCACCAACAGATCTCTCCAGGACTGAGACTGGAGACAGACAATAGTTTCCTTCAAACAACGGAAGGTGGTCAGAGAGGCCCCACTGCCTGTGGCAGGTATGTTCATTTGGTCCCCATCTCCCTCCAGAGGTCTTTTGCTGTGCTTTAGAATCCCCACTCATCCACCTTGATCAGAGATGTAACTGGGACACAAGAAATGGGTGGACACACCATGAAAACAGAAGCTGCTATAGCTCCACTTTTGACTCTGCATGGAAACAATCTCTCTTTTCCTGTGTCAGCTGGAAGTTTAAAATGTTAAACTCCAAAGTACTAGGAAAAATTTAATTAATTAGAATTCAAGATGTACTATGCAGGAAATGAAGGACATATTTTGACCAGGAGGGTTCCCTGTCAATAAGGCCTGATAAAAACAATATGGAAGCCCTATGGGGTCATTTTTGAAGTAGGGAAGGTTCCTTCTCAGACACACAACGTGTCTTCCAATGTCTACGTATGAAGGTGAGCACAAGGGCCACAATTTCTAGTGAGGAATCAAGTTTGATTAACTGATTTTTTTTGAAGTGCCAAAGTCATTCGGCAGCAGACTGTGGAAAAAATGTTAACTTTTTTCTTTAAGTACTAAAAAAATACAAGTAGTAGGCACCCATAACAGAAGGATTATATTTGAATCTCTCTCTCTGTCTCTGTCTCACACTCTCACACACAGGGGTGGTGGAATTCCTCTTCTAAGATGCTGTTTACTTCCAAAACCAAATAAAATAATACCCCCCTCAGAATGATTGCTCTTCCTCCTATGCAAAATGACACAGATTTAAGCCATTAAACCTTTTACAACAACTAGATAGTTTTTTTCCCTTTTTGCAGCAACCTTAGTGGGCACAGGAGCACGCACACACACACACGCACATTTCCCCTTCTTCTGTCCTCACCATCCTGTCCAATTGGCAAATCTTCTGCAGATCTGATGATGCTATTTATACTGCAGGGGGGGGAAAGGTTGTTTGATATTTTCCTATGGCTGACTGAAACAGTCATTTCCCTGTCTAGATTCTTTTTTTAAGTGGGGGGGGGGGGAGGAATAAAACATGCATGTTGCATTTGGGAAACTCCAGCTAGTTAACTGCAGACAAGGGACTCTAGTGGGCTAGGCCCCAACTGCATACAGTACTTATCAGAATGGTTTATCCAGCCCTGTCTGCTGGCCAGACAAGGAACGAAACAGACAGTCTTAGAAGGGAAGAGAGGATGATACGAACTGCAGAGAAGAACTGGAAAAAATAAAAACGTGTTTGTAGGATGAAAGATGGCATGGACACAGTCAGCATTTACTTCATACAAGTACACAAGTACGCCAAAGAATAGCAAAAAGGAGACTGACAGAATTGAAAATAAAGGGGCAAAAGTAAACATGGGCCTCCTGTGAGGGCCCTGTAGAAAGAAGTAGAAGATGCTCTTATCTACCAGCCCAAGGGCTCAGCCTTGAGTAGTGGGCTGGGGCTGCCTTTCCTTCACTGCTCCTCCCTTAAGCAGCTGAGATAATAAATGCAAAGCCAACTGGAAAAGTAGCACAGGCCCTGCATAAAAGCATATTTTGCCCCATTTCTTCAGATAAGCAAGTAATATTCCCTAGAGAGTGGCGGTGAAGTTGATGGGGTGATTATGTTTTCAGAAATTCTACAGCACTGCTTTGCTGAACACAGATCCCCCTGAGTGGTACAGCTAGCAACATGTTTAAATTTCAAAGTACTTGAAAGTGTAGGGATAGCTTTCCCTTATCAGGAATACTCAGTGGTTCAGTTAAAGCAATAGTTCTAGGACAGTCACCAGTCCTGTGCAACATGTTTGCAAAGAGGTCCATCTAGAATGGCACTGAGGCAGCAACCATTTAGGATCAAAGTTTTTAGAGGTTATCACACTGACTTAGAGTAAGTCAAAAGGCGAAAGAGTTGCTGATGATCCATACCACAGACATAAACAGGTTTGAAACCTACTTAAGGGCCAAACCATATGCTAGGGTAAACATACTTCTAGGGAAAGGGTGCTTAAATTGACCTCCCTCACATTTTTACTTTTGTTTTGAGAAAAAGGGTCTCAATTTGGATCACACTATCTACAAGTGCTCAGAGTCCTGTGCAGGTTTCCTGTCAAAAATCCCCCCAGCTTCTTTGCTCCTCAGGGGTCAGCAGGACACCAGTATGGAGTGGGAGCAAATTCCAGACCCGGACCCCACAGCTGCTGTTTCTTCAAACTTAAATGAGGCTTGCTTAAGGGCATTTTTAAAAAAGAGTATTTTATCAGAATGTGTGGTTTGGCCCTAGGCAGCACAGCTTCTTTCAGGAAACCCTGAGCATTTCTGAAGCTGCAGAGAATTCTCCATTTAGAGGTTCTTAGCTCCCTCACCAAACTGTAACCACCAAGGTCATGCTCCCTCTGGGGTTCCATGGAGGGGGTAGGGCAGATCCAGGAATAAAAAGCGATGAAAATGCAAAGCTACCCTCCATGCCAGGGATGGGAAACTTGCAGCCCTCTAGATCAGCCCTAGCCAGCATTGCAATGATCAGGAACCATGGAAGTTCAGTAATATCTTGGAGGCCACAGGTTCCTGAGGCCTGCTCTATGCTAACACCCAGAGAACCCTTTTAGATTTCATATGGTTAAGAAATAGAGATTTCATTTGGGGGGGGGGACAGGACTCTAGAAGTTTTAAAGGCCCCTAGATGGATATATTCTAAAATGAATAGGAATAAAGAATAATTTTATAGATTAAAAAAAATAAATCTGTAGCAAGGCCTGGAATACAGAACTATCTGCCACAGTTCTTTCTCTAAAACAAGGAGACTCTCGCATAAGAAAAGCCTGCTAGATAAGTCCAATGGCCCATCTAGTCCAGCATCCTGTTCTTACAGTGGCCAAATAGTTGCCTGTGGGAAACCAGCAAGCAGGATTCGAGCACAAAAACACCCTCCCCTCCTACTGTTTCTAGCAGCTGGTATTCAGAATGCCTCCAACTATGGAGTCAGAGCACAGCCATCGTGGCTAGCAGCTAGTGATGGCCTTATGTACCGTATTTTTCACTCTATAGGACGCACCTTGTTTTAGAGGGGGAGAACAAGAAAAAAAAATCTCCCCCTCTCTGCTCAGTGCCCCTTCAGCGAAGCGGCAGGAGAAATGGAGCCCCTTCCATTTCTCCTCCTGCTTGGCTGAAGGGGCGCTGCGCAGCTCTCCCTCTCTGCTGAAGCCAGGAGAGTCTTGCTCTCCTGGCTTCAGCAAAAGGAACCTGAAGCCTTTGGAGCACAGTGCAAGTTCCCGCTCCCTCTGCACTTCGGTGGCTTCGCGTTGCTATCGCTGAAGCCAAGGAGCCTGCATTCGCTCCATAGGATGCACACACATTTCCCCTTAATTTTTGGAGGGGAAAAAGTGCGTCCTATAGAGCGAAAAATACGGTACCTCCATTCATTTGTCTGTATCCTATGGAAGAAAGTTCCACAACCAATGATTTACTGGTAATGATAGTGCTTCAGTGCAGGGTAATTTGATGGTTCAAAATAGAGGCCCTCGTGAGGAACAGCCACCTCTGGACTGAACTTCCAGTTGGTGGAGAGCGACGGCGGTGGCAGCAGCACCACACAATGATCTCTGTTGGTCTTCCTGAATGCCACTCTGGTGGAGGTCAACAGGGGAGCCTAGCCATGCATTGCAAAGCAAAAGAGTTCCTGAATTAGGGCACACATAGCTTCAACAGCACCTTCCCTCCTGAAGAGGTCACCGTTGAGAATTCTAGCTGAAGCTGTCACAAAATTACACTGAGACAACAAGAAGGGACAAGACAGCACAGAGAGGGTATACCCATCAGCTGAACTGCAGAGATACAAGGGCCGGAAGAGAGCATGGGTTGTTGAAATCAGAACTGGAATTTAATATTGGTGTTTACCTGTACCTTCAATGTCTCTCCCTGCAAGGAGCTGTCACTGTCATCGTTTTCGTCAGGCTTAATCAAAATTGTATTACTCAGAAGATGGTTCTGTACGGCCATCAGATACCGCAGGCAAGAAGAGGCAGCCTTTAATATAAATGAGCACCATTTGCATTATCATCTCAACACTTCAACTAGAAAATCAGCACAGAAAAAGGTTGTGCGCTATTTTTGAAACACAGAGGAAGAAAACGAACAGGGAAATGTCAAATCATTCTCCTGCTAAACTGTCACAGCTCTGCAGTGCATTACAAGCATGTAACAAAAGAGTCACTAACTCAAGCTAAAATTTGAGAGATGTGTCACAGATTGCTGGATTTTGCTTAGTTGACACATAGGCAAGTAACTGTCAAATTAATTCTTAAAACAAAGCTGAATTCACAGGGATCAATGGATACATTCTAGAAAGGTCAACAGAGTGGGAATGGGATTTCATCTTATTTATTGCAGTACACAGTGCAACTGTAAGTTTCAAACAATGCTGTATAGTTTATGCTTTGATTCCATGGGGGCACAGAAAACCTAAATTGAATTCAGCTTCCTGAAAACCCCATGCTTCCATTTTTTTACTTAAAGCAAGTTGCTAGCCCTTATTGGCTTTTCAGATATGCTTCAAAGTGTGAGGAAATGTCTGCTGAAATCTCAGGAGTGGAGGCAACTAGAAAGTAACAGAGCAGGAGAGCTCCAATGCTCTGCCTAACTCCTTACCCCTCCTCCACAAGTGGCAAAACCACAATGATGCAAAATAGAAGCAGTTATGCAAATCTGCATACCTAGAGAGAACACAGAATTCTGCTATTCTTGGTGCAGACTTTGGATGGCTTGGGCCCAGCATTTCAATTAGCACAGTACACTGGTCTAAATCTGGCCCCACCTACTACTTCCCAAAGCCAGTACCCATTTGTTTAGCATTTCCTGCAATTCTTCCAAAATAGTCATAACCCAAATATTCAGGCTGCTTCTTCCTAATCCTGTGCCTTTCCTGTAAAGCAGGTCAGGATTGCTATGTTCATTATGCAGCCAGTATGCTATAGTGACAAAACTGTGCCAGAAAACAATGGAAATAACTAGGTTCAGTTTCCCATTTAGGTGCAAAACTCACTGGATAAGCTTGGGTCATTTACTCACACTCACCTACCTCTCATGACTGTTACAAAGATAAATGAGTGGGAAGGCTGCAGCTCTGAGCAAATGAGGCAGGATTAAAATGTAGCAAGATAAACACTATTACAATGAGGGCTGAGGCTAAAACAGAGTGGCTTGGTTTGATTCTGATCCATTCATTTGTTTTTATTTATACCCCAGTTTTCTACAGATAGAACCAAAAGCAGCTTGAAAGTTATTAAAATACAATCTAAAATTAAAAAATCACATTAAAAGCAATCAAAACTGGTTTGTTCATTGAGTTTTACCACTAATGCCAAGACTTAAACCAGACTTCCCATCATGCCATTCACTTTTAACTACCATGCTAACATTAGCTCTTAATTAGGATTATTTTTTGTGGTTGGCATTCAAAGTAAGTGGCAGGGAGACAGAGCAGGGCAACATGTGGATGTAAAGCATTATCAGACACCTGGCCAAACACTCACAGCAGACAGCATGGAAAGGTTCATGCCGGTTTAGCCAGGTGCTCAGTTTCATGGCAGGACAAAGTATAAGACTGCTCTTCCTAGGTGAGGCTGGGGAAAAAACTGGAAGAGCAGCATCAGCAGCTGCTGCCTGTTAGTACAATCTGAATCACAAGTTCCGAACTTTCCTAGGTACATAAGTCCTTGTTTCTCCTGTGTAGGAGAGTGTCAATACATCGGCATGCAGGTGGCATCCAGAAAACAATCAGTGAGGTTTGCAGGCTCATCTGTAACATTTGACAATCCAAATGCTCCCCTTAAACCTTGCAGAGACTGCTGCACTGCCCCTATCCTGACTGTACTCATAAAACAAGAGGCCCTTTTGAAAAAAAGAGCAAGCTAGGAGGTGTTACTCACAGGCACAGTTGAGAGGAGCCTTTGAAATTCATCTCTGGATACAGTTTGGCACTTGGTGATTAAGATACATGATTCTCGGACAACGATCTTGAGAATGTAGTGCAAAAGTTCATCGTTTAGTCTTTAAAAATGTAGGAAATATATGGTAAAATGGTGAGGGTTCAGTACTGGAAACAAAAACACTCATGTGCAAGTATATTAAGTATTTTGGTAATGGTGAACTAGTAGCTACCATAAAAGACACAACCATGTTTTTATTTACTTAACTTACATCTGTCTACAGCTACAGGACAGTTCCACGCATCTAAGAGCAGGACCCTATGCCTTACAACAAACTCCTTAAAAGGGGGGGGGTTTCAAAAGTTTTTGATACTGCTGGGGTCATGGCGGCATGTCCCATTGCAACAGGTGAGGCAAAACAGGAAGTGATGCCACCTTGCTCTGCCACGCCACCCACCTCTGCCAGCACCACCTCCGTGCCACTGCCTCTGCTGTCAGAGAAGTGGCGCCATCATCAAAGCTAGTTTTAGGCAAGAGATCTCATAAGATCTCTCAGCACCAATGCCAGTGGCAGAGGCACAGGTGAGTCTGCTTTGGAGGCTTCTGCCACCCGAGGCAGCTGCTTCACCCCACTTCATGGGTGGGCTGGCCCTAGCTGTGGTATGGGGGTCTGTTGCTTCCAAGCTCAAAACTCCACTGGTGCACTCCAGCACTCAGAAGTGCCTGAAGCATCTTTTTAGATCACAGAAACGGGAGCACAAATTTATGAGAAGCTTTCTGATGCAGGCAAACACGTACCTAGCAAATGCCTGAGCAGAGGAAACTCCCTGTGGATTGGGCCTTCTGACAGTTTGCACTGCCCACAGAGATCCAAAGGGGATCTCGTTGCAAATAATTGCTGTGCACAAGAGAGTTGTGTGTGGTGGTGGTTGGGGAAATAGAAAACAGAACATTTTATGTCATCATTTAATTGCTGAGGACTGCAAATTCATACTTTCAAACTTCTGTTTGGTTATTCCAAATGCGCTCTTCCTAAAACTGCAACAAATGGTTTCCTTTATCTGTCTTGCAATGCTATCATCTAATGTTTCTTTGTTTAATATACTACCCATAGTTTTTCAGTCACATGTTTTTATGCTATGTCCATGGAGAGTAAGTATAGCAAGTAAAGATCTAGGGCTTGAGTACCTCTTTTGATCTGGAGTACTTTCAAAATAACTTGCCCTGAACGACACAGACCTGAAATATCTGAAAGACTGCCTCCTTTCCTACATACCCTCTTGGCAGAGGGGGCCATCTTAGTGACCCAGGATAGGGCATTTTGTGGAACTCGTTCCCCACAGAGGCGTGTCTAGCACCTTCATTATACATCTTCCAGAGAAGGCTGAAGATGCAACTCTTTACCACGGAGGTGTATATTTTTAGGATTGTTTAAATCTGTTTCTAATATTGTATTGTAATGCTGTAAACCATCCCAAGACCTCAGGGTGAAGGATAAGCAGTAAATAAACAAATAATAAATAATAAAAACATATATTATGATCCGAGATTCTGAGATTCTGTCCTTGTAGCACTGGCTCTCTGGAGGATGTACCATATTCTTTATCTTACTGCCAAATCTTCTCTGGGATTTGAACTCAATTTTTAGACACTCTTCTTGAGGGGAAAATCAACTGGCCTGAAGCTACAAAAAAAAACACCCCGATTTCTTATAGGCTTCTGTTGTTGTGATTGTTTCTTGAAATCGTTACTAATTGTTCCTTTTCTGTTGCTTAGTAAGACATAGTGAACTAGACACAGATTTGTGCCATCTCCATTCCTTTTTAAAGGGGCCACTTGCCCTAAGCAAGCTGTGATGAAACTCTTGGAAGCTGTACGACAGAAGCAGCAACTCTGAGAGAAGTCTTCATTGGATAGGATCCAGAGCTTTCAGCATGTGCACTAGGCAAATTACATCCCTTACATGCAGGAAGACCCATGTCACTTACCTGTAATGCTCATCATCTTCGCTGCCAAATCTGTTGTTCTGAAGCTGCTCAGCCAGGTTAGTCATGATCACATTCCGAAGCTGGGCAAGCCCACTGTTTCTGTCTCCTACAAGGGAATAATTCATGCGGGAAACTGGCTATATATAGATGTTGGCCTCAGCTGTAAATTCATGCTAGATGAAACTATTTCTTATTAAATGTGCAGCAGACTATGCTTTCTGGACCATATACTTTTAGCCAGTAGATGCTTCTAGATGTGGATGATTTAGCAGCTACCAAGCATTGCTGCTCTGCTGTAAACTGGAAGGCAGCCCTGTTTAGGGAAGCTTTTAACATTTGATGTTTTATCGTGTCTTTAATATTCTGTTGGGAGCTGCCCAGAGTGGCTGGGGAAACCCAGCCAATGGGCAGGGTATAAATAATAAATAAATTAATAATAATAGTAATAATAATGGTAAAATACACCCTTCTCGCCTCATTGTACTCCTAATCATGGATTTGGAAAGGGAAGGGTTACATTGACAGATCTGATTTCCATGGAATGAAATGGCTAGCATAATCTATACAGGTCACAACCAGCCAGAATAGCAGCACAATGGGCCACCTACATCTGGGGCATCTGGAGGGGGGAAAGAGCTGGATTTTTGGCACTCTGAAATACAGTAGAAGCTGAACAGGAAAGGCATGATAGGGAGATATTTGTTGACAACATCAGGAAAACATGGCTACTCTAGAGCAAAAAATCAGTGTGGAAGCTGCCTACAATGAATTTTCATTACAGTCTTAGCGAAAACACTTACCTTCTGTTAAAACCAACTTAAGCAAGTTATTAATTTCCACTTCTCCAGGATACAGGTTGTTTAGACCAGAGCTTAAAAAAGAGAAAAGAAAAGGTAACATTTAGTATCTGCAAAGACAGACAGCAACAACAGAGTATTGGGGTACTTTAAAATCAAACAGATTAATTATAGCATAAACAATGTCTTTCCCTTCCTTCCTTCCTTCCTTCCTTCCTTCCTTCCTTTCTGCAGACTATTGAGACTACCTTTCTGAAAATTTTTAGCATTTGCTTCCAGAGTATAAAAGAAAAGTCGGGAATGTTGGGTTTTTTGAATGACGTTTATGGTTAAGCAAGAAGGCCATCAACAGACAGTTTGGGGAAGTGGCTGGACTAAGACCTAGGAGACCAGGGTTCAAATTTCCACTCAACCATGAAGCTCACTGGGTAATCTTCCAGTTGCACTATCTCAGACTAAGCTACCTCACAGGGTTGTTGCGAGGATAAACAAGGAAGAAAACTATGTATACTACCTGGAGCTCCTTGGAGGAAAAGTGGGGCGTAAATGTAATAATAATATATACAAAGAAAACCACTATGTTCAAAAGGGGCCTCTTTGGATATCAAAAGGAAGCCTTTTCCACCCTGTTATGTAACCAGATTCAAACTAAGAATTGTTTTATGGGAAATACGGTTCAAGCAAGCAACTGCTTCTACAGTTAAAGGAATGAAAACGCTCATGCTTTTTCTTCTTTATTTAATTGTCTGTTATTGCTGCTGCTTGTGCCACAGGGAGCAAGGAAAGCATACTACAGAAGCAATTGTATTTTAGTTTAAGTCTTACCTGTGTCGTTTCTTGAAATGTTTGCTAGCAACTTACACAATGTACAATCTCTATTGCATTCAGTACCCAGTGAAGTAAATTAAGAATACTCTTATTTCATAGAAGAGGATCTGAGGCTAAGTAACTGCAACTCATCCAAGGCTATGTAGTCAGCCTGTGGCTCAGGAGGAATTTGAACTCAAGTTTGCCAGATCAAAGTCCAGCACTCAGCTGGGTGGCTATTAATTTAATTCTACACTCTGAAAATTTAATTCTACACTTCACCAGTGTGGAATTAAACCAAGTTTCTTCAACAACATTATCTGGTCATACAGTGCAGCAACCAGTTAATAATTCTCTAACATCAATCAACATGGCTGGAAAAAAACAGGCTTTGGATCCAAAATACGCTGCTATTATTCCAGAAATGAGAACACTGCACCTCATAAATATAGATCTGTAAACTACTCTAGAAGATTTTGTTCTCAAGTTTTGGAGTGTGTCCCATATACAGGAAAATGCGACATCCAAGATCAGGCACGGGCAAACTCGGCCACCCAGATGTTTTGGGACTACAACTCCCATCATCCCTAGCTAACAGGACAAGTGGTCAGGGATGATGGGAATTGTAGTCCCAAAACATCTGGAGGGCCGAGTTTGCCTATGCCTGCCCAAGATTAATGCCCTTTGCCCTTTAGATGTACATTATCTGGTTATCTTAACACAGGACTGTGAAGCTCCCGATGATTTGGTGGCAGATAGAAGAGCGGGAACCATCTTCAACCTTGTAACTACAACTAGACAAAAGAACTATGCCCAACCAGCAGCCGCAGCAGCAGCAGCATCAGCAGCAGCTCTCACAACAGAACTTCAAAGTCAGCCTAAAGTAGATGGTAGAAATGCTTGCTTTCTTCTATATAGCTGATACCAGCTATCTAGGACTTTCTGACCATTTTAACTGATGGCCTCCTAAGAGTGCAATGCCTAAAGCTAGGAAATAGGCTGGCCAGCTGGTTAATTTTAAAGTTATGCATTTAGACAACAGGTTTATATTCTCCAATACTGTGTGCTGCAAGCGTCCTGTATAAGACAGAACCCAATGACAAAGCTTGGATGTTGTCTGGCAAATATCCACCCCACCCACAACCTCCTCTCATTTTAAGATTTTTAACCTCAGCTACCAAGAAGCAATGGGACGCAGGTGGTGCTGTGGTCTAAACCGCAGAGCCTAAGGCTTGCTGATCAGAAGGTCAGCGGTTCGAATCCCCGCAACGGGATGAGCTCCCGTTGCTCGGTCCCTGCTCCTGCCAACCTAGCAGTTCAAAAGCACATCAAAGTGCAAGTAGATAAATAGGTACCGCTCCGGCAGGAAGGTAAACGGCATTTCTGTGCGCTGCTCTGATTCACCAGAAGCGGCTTAGTCATGCTGGCCACATAACCCAGAAGCTGTACGCCGGCTCCCTCGGCCAATAAAGCAAGATGAGGGCCACAACCCCAGAGTCGTCCGCAACTGGACCTAACGGTCAGGGGTCCCTTTACCTTTAGCAAGAAGCAGGCTGGAAAGTGACAGTAGCAGTTCCTTCCCAAAAAAAACACCCTGTGACCAGGAATAGACAGGGAGGAAGCCTAGCATATACTGGTGACCAAACTAGCTGCCTTCCTTTGGGCTAGGTTCAGCCAAGCCCTAGTGTAAAGCACAGAAAATTCACACTTTAATATGAGGAAGCTTAGAATGGCTGCTTTGTGGTGTTTACCAAGTCAGGCCTTGGAAGTATTATCCTCACAAGGACTACAGCATTTGTAGGATTTGATTGATTGTAGTGAGCTAAGAGGACATACCTGATAGCCAGGCAGACCTCCTTCTGAATCTCAGGGCTGATCTGGTCCACTGGTGCCATCAGTAACTGCCAAAGCAAGAGGCCGGATCGTCTTACGATATCACGATTCTTCTCGGTTTGAGGGCTGAAGAAAAATTTAAAAACCACCTGCAAGGACAAACATGGGACTGTATGTACAAATGCTCGTATTGAATTGTCAGATATGAGTAAGTGAGTACCATAAAAAGAGTATATGGAATCTGATGGTTTACTTATTTATATTAATATAATTTATTGCAGTCTGCCATGCCTACAGGGTCCCCACTCTCACTGAAAGGAGATTTAAAAGAAGCACTGAGTTGGAGCCAACAGATTAGTTTGCAGTGTGTGGTTGGGAGCAGAGCGCATGTGTGATGCCTATAACAATTGCTTCAGTTTGCAGGTGTGACCATACACCCGAAAAAGGTGGACAACCCCTCTCACCAGCTTCATTCCAGTGGCCAAAGGTGAGGAACAAAAAGCAAAAGTCCCTCAAGAAAAAACAGAATAAAATGTGAACATTTCCTCTGACTTAACCACACAAGTTAGCTGAAACAGGTGGGTCTGATAACGCTTACAACAATTGCTGGAGAATACCATCAAGAACACCTCTCTTGGATAAAGCTTCCATGATTGAGAAAGAACTCACCAATGCTCCAATTCAGTTCCAGCACTTCTTACTCTGCCCACAGGAAGCATGAGAAAATCCTTACATATCCCACCACTCCCAGGTTAAGGGAACCCCACTAAGTGTACTTTGCCTGAGTATCCCACACCCCCAATCCAAAAGCAAACAATTACATTAGGATAGCACAATTACACGAGGATAGCACACACCTGGAAGACAACCAAGATGCAGCGTATAATGCAGGTGTCCCCATTGACCATAGCTTTCTCCATAATGTCGCAAATGCTGCTAAGATGATGGCCCTCGATTGGGTGTTGCTTGCCCAGAAAGTTTGTGATTGGAAGGTTGTTGCTCGCTGCCAGCAGGTTGAGTTGATGGATACACATAGCACCAACATGGTGCAGTAATTGATTGATAACCTCATTTGTGGTTATGGCATCTCCTAAAGCAGTAAGAAACATTTGATAAATCGGCAGTGTGCATTTCAAGGTATCGTCAAGGTTTATTCATTCTGTGCCTTTCAACTATGCCTGGTCTAAAACATAAAGTTCCCCACCCCCAAATATTCAAATAAATGTGTGGAATTCAAACAGAGAATTCCCAGGTTTGATCCTCAGGGTTTCCAGGTTATAAGTAGAATGGTGAAGTTTGGTGCTTGCAATCTCGGGGAGGCACTCTCAGTTGGAATAAGCAACTCTAGGTAGACATCTAGGTGGGCCAATGGTCTGACAGTAAGGCGTCTTCATATATTCATATGGATGGAAGGGAAGCAAGAGAAGGGCATGGAGATTGAGTGTAGCTGCCCACAAGTTTCAAATAACTGGGAATAGCAACCATACATGCAGTGCTGAAGCAAGGGTATTTTGCACAGCTTGGCTGCCTCCAACGTGGATTTGTTGGTTTGGCCTTTGCAAGCCACCACCTCTCAAACCCAGTTTTTACAAATGGAAGACAATTAACAAACTACTTCATGAGACTTTCGACAGGGTAAACATGTTAAAGTTTGCCCCACGCTACAATTTGTGCTATATAGCTGATGATGTGGTATCAATACCTGATTATTTCATTGCTAATGTTTGCATTTAGAGAAGCACCGTTTTGTGGCTTTCTCCTGCAGCTGTAATAGTCAATTGCCTTCCTTCAGCGGAATTCCACAGAAATTCAAAGGAAAGATCCCAGTGTCTTGTAGTTAGTAACTTCAAAAGCAGGAGAACTTCAAACACCCTGATTATTATTTTGGTTCTGATCAAAGGAAGTTCTGTTCTATATATACCCTCACCAACCTTGTATGAAAGAGCTGTTCTGCCCTGCTGGTTTCTCAGTCAGGTGCAGCATGGCTCAAAGGCAATGCCCACTGATCCAGGCTGTCCATCTCACATTTCACTAACAATGACTTTGTACAGAGTGCTGACTGCTGATTTTCCCCTCACCTTTTGGTTCCACAATTATATGGCTGACTCCTAGCCTCTGGCAAACGTAATGGAAGGCTTGGTTCCCTGGATTGCACCATTGATCAATATAGTCGTTCGAGCATGTCCAGATCATGTTATTCATAGCATCATAGCACGCTCCTGAACAAAAACAATCAATAGCTCTTTTTATCAAAAGTGGCTTATAATGCAAAACAGGTCCAGACAGATGCCTTTATGGTTGGTAACAGTTCCTCTGTCTCTTAACATACACATACACCTCCTCCCTCCTCTGCACCCCTTCTCACCAACAGCATCATTTGGTCCTAAAGGACTTTTCTTTGTTTTTATTCCTCAGAAGTAAAGACTGTTCCTAAGTATTCCATAACAGCTCAGCAGCTAAGCCAACGGCTAGGGAGGTCTTCTTGCAATGAATCTTACATCTAATAAGAGATGTTTCCAAGATAGCAGCTTATTTGCAACTCAGATTTTTACACATTTTCTAGTTTACCTGATTTTGGGGGGAAACTGATAAAAGCACTCCCCACCCTCCCTAGATTTGCTTGCTTTAATGGACTGCCTCTCTTGCCTTCATTCAACCATAGAAAGCACTCCAGTGTTCACCACTCCAAGGCTGGTGTTTACTTTGCAAATAGATTTATAGATATTGCTATCGATGGTACAAAATAAAGCAAGAAACGACTGTCTGATCTCCCCTCTGCCATGATCCACAAACGCTAACTTAAAAAACCCACCACCATTACACTGCCAATTGCACCTTAGGTCAGCCAAGGTTTAGAGCAAATATACAGTTTCAAGCAATTCTCCTATACATATATATTGTTAATTGCCTCTTATTATAAACTTTATTAGCCTTCTCTTACTTTGGCAGGTTATTTCTGTTACTTTAAAAAAGAAAAAAAGAGGTGTGCCTGAACAGATTAGCTGTTTAAAGCAAGCCAGATTCTGCTCAGAGAAACCTGTAATCAAGGGCATCAAACACCATTGTTGCCACACCAAGTTGTATCTAAAACTGCATATTAATTCCTTACCAAGACCAGGAACAAGAGCACCGCGTCCAAGTGAGCTCCCAGCAGCATCAATGAGATCCGCTCGACTTGTAAACTGTCCATCTGAGATACTGTACACCAAACTCGAAGCCAGAACTTTAAACAAAGAGCCTACAATCAATCCCTTGAAAGCTCACATATTTATTTGAACTGTGCTTTATGCACATGAGCTTAATTGTTAAACACAGACAATTATTTAATTTCTACAGTGAGAGAATCGAGATACCGAGGCTTGTACTTAACTGGAAGCCTTTTGCCCTGGAAACTCTACCTGCTTTTCCTAAACTTCAGCTGAAGCCCCACAGGTCACTGACAACCCCAAGCATCCCTCCATATGTTGCAGGTCAGACCTATGGGCCAAAAGAAGCCCTTGCTGGCTCTCTATCCACCCTTGGGACTCTCCCCAGGCCAAGCCCTCTGCCCAGACTAGCTCTGCAACCTCCTTGAATGCCTTTGCCTGGCTGGAATGTCTCCTTGAGCTGTGATAATCCCTCTTGTTTGCTTGAACAGAGAGTAGTGTATGCATAGAAACCCCTGGGTTTTTGTATTGCTGGAATGTAGCCTACTATACAACAGTAAGAGTCACATCCACCGTACTACCCACTTTTGCCTCTGACTACACCCACTACTGATATGCAGCTTCTGGAAGGTGCCCCTTGGGCTGAAAAATGTGGGTACTATATAAGCATGTTGTCCAGTAACAGTAGCACCACCATTGCAGGGGGTTGGACTAGATGGCCCTTGTGGCCCCTTCTAACATTACAATTCTATGATTCTATGCTCTCAACAGGGGCAGGGCAGTCATGTGTATTTTAGTCATGTGACTGTCACATTCACATGCAAAGCAAGGGTGGTGGAGTGTCTAGTCTTACATGAAAAGGAGATGAGAGGAATGAAACCCAACCCTCTTTCCCTCTGCTGTGCTCACTGCCCCAAGCAATTACAGCTCCCCGACAATCTTTCAGTATCAGAGTGGGGCTAAAAGAAAAGCGACTGCAAGAAAAGGAACTCTGCTGCATCAAAGCTGCATCAAAGCATACCCTCATCCCCATTTTATATGTCAACTGGGCAGATATTTTCATCAAATTTGAACACTAAGCCCTATGCTGGAAATAGGTTTCAGGGCTATACCCAGCTAGCTCAAATCAACGACTGAGAAATAAACTTGGAAGAAGTGCCTTATTTAAGGTGGACAGATGGAGCAAAATAATGATTTACAATAAATAAATATAATGGCACTGGATACATTAAGAGAATTATCTAGGGAGCAAGCGGAAAGGCAGCGCAAGATGCATGGCAAATCAGTTTGCTGGGTTTTAAAAAAATCAAACCAACTCAGAGGGAGCAAGAAGGCAGGCTGAAGAAGACTTACTTTTCAAGGATGACAAGCCACTTGTTCCACCAAAGAGCGACCGTGTGGCAGAGCTGCCAGAGCCACCCGGGGGTGGGACTAACATCACCAAATAAGTCCCACATGTGTATATTGGAGTCTTTCGTAGCATTTTTAGAGGCAGACCACAACTAGTGTTAGCAGCTGAAAAGATCAGATGAACATCATGAGAAGCAAAAAATAAAATAAAATGCTGTTGCCCATGAAAAAGGCAGAAAAGGGGGGGGGGACTAAATTCTGGGATGAAAGCTGGATGGATGGACAAGCGAGATTCAAACCCCAAAGAGAAGCCTACAGTTACTTGTGTTACAATGTAGGATCTTGAGAAGAGACACCATCTACCAAGATAATGCCTTCATCTGAAACAAGAGGACCCCACACTTCCAGCAGAGACTGTGCAGGAGATGCTCCTGGTGTGCTCTGACACATAGAGCATGAGAAGCAAAATTATCCTTAATACTGGACTCTGCTTATCAAAGCAAATCAAGGTGCAAAATCATTAAAACAAACCCCCTCCTCACCTGCTTGGTCCTCTTTCAGCGTATTGGAGATGGTGGAGCCAGTCAGGGCAGCCAAGGTTGCTGAGGGAGAGGCTCTGTACCTTGAAAGCCTGCTCAGAAGCATCTCATTGATGCTTTTTGCTGAATCCCCCTCTTTCCTCATGAGTATTATCCGCTCTTGGAGGGGACTGGCCACACAGGCGCCATTTTCCACCTAGTCCAATGAGCCAAGACAACACAGAGCATTACCTGTCTGGGGGGGGGGGAATGCACCCCAAACTCTAGTCCCTGAGCACAGGCTCAAATGGGGGAGGGATGAACCTTAATTATGAGACGCAGACTGCCCATCCTGAGCAGCATCAGCGTTGATCACAATGCAATGAGAAAGATATTGGCTTTGGGCATTTTATAATTATGAAACAAAGGGATGAACACATGAGAAATAAAATATCAAATGGTACACAGGACACACATTCAGCAGCAAGTAAATGCAAATGGAGAAGTGGAAGACAGAGATGGAGTAGACATAGCTACAAGGCATAGAAGGGAAAATATTTTGCAAATTGAAAGTACTCTGTAAACAACAAGCAGTAACTAGCTTTGAGCATTAAAGGCATTTGCATCCTGCTCCTTAGCCAAAAAAAGCAGCTTACAATATGGTCCCTTATCCTCAAAATCTAAGACAACAAAAATGGAAAAGGGACCAGGAGGGAAGAGGGGGAAAGGAAGCTCAGGCACTAACTTAAGTTACAGAGAAAAGCCCAATTCCTATCGCCACTCCCCCCCCCAAAAAAAACAACAACACACACTTTGTAACAGCACTCACTGTGAGCTCAAAAACATCCATGAAGACAGAGTGTCCCTTTGGTGTTTTTTCGTTCAAGCTTGCAGGAGACCAAATCCAATAGAAGTAGGTGCCATCGGAAGAAAGATGCACAGTGGTCATAGTGCTGCCAATTGGAAAGTGATCTGCTGGCATTGGGAGAAGCTGACATACCTGTAGCATCAAATAAAAGCAAAGGTGAGAGAGAGGATGGGAGGAGAAGGGATAAAAATTACGTTGTACTAACTCTCATGAACACTGACATGATAAACTGGCCTAGTTTATGTGTAATGCTAAGGTGCTTTACTCCTTCCTGGTCAATTTGTTGCAGTGCTGTCCTGAACCAAGCCATAGGTTGGCTTAATATGTCATCCAAACTTTGGCTCATGGTTTAGCTCTCATAGACAAACCATGAGCTATCAACTATACAATCTCATGGTTACCATCTTGTGATTAATCCAGAGAGATCTAAACCATGGGCTTGAGCCCAGATAATACGACAAGCCATTACCACTGAGCAATTCTGCAAAAGACTCGCTCACTTGTCTCATTTTATAATTAACACCAATTTTTATGCTTTGTAGGACTGTTCAACATGCCTACCTATACAGTCGTACCCCCTTGTTTTGCGGCTGGGATCAGTTCTAGCCGAAAAGGACACAGGGCAAAGTGCCACGGCTGCGCGCAGAGTGGTTTGCCCTTCTGCGCATGCACGAAGCGTGATTTTGCACTTCTGCACATGTGCAAGTGGCAAACTTGGAAGTAACCTGTTCCGGTACTTCCGGGTTTGCCACGGACGTTCACCGGAATGGACACTAGACAAGACGGACGTTCGCGGAGGTATTACTATAAAGGAAAGTACTGGAAATCAAACTTGTTTTGTCCAAATACCTTGCCATTTTTTTAAAAAAAAAAAATTCACTCAATAACCAAATAAACACTCCCATCAATTCCCACATCCTCACAATGTTCGATTTTACTTGACTTCCTTCCTTGAACTTGGGAGGGCCAATATGTGAAGCACCTACTTTGCAACCAAAAATCCCAGGTTCAGCTCCCAGCATCTCCAGGAACAACTGGGAAAGACTTGATGATTTAAATAAGCAAGAAAAAGATTTTATTTACATCAGTCTCCCTTTGATACTTCATATGTTTACTAAGAAAATGGTGCAAATCTGACAGCTAAATCATGTTGTTTTACAACTAAATAGATTCTTTACACTATTGCTTCATTTTTACAACCAAGTCTCACATCACACTATATAGGTACCGTAGTTTTCGCTCCATAGGGCGCACCGGACCATAGGGCGCACCTAGTTTTTAGGGGGGGAAATAAAGGGGAAAACATTTATTCCCCCCCCCCCCCAGCCCCAAAGAGCAAAGAAGCCAAGACAGCCAGCGGGAAGAACTTCCTGACAGTAAGAGCTGTTCGACAGTGGAATTTGCTGCCAAGGAGTGTGGTGGAGTCTTCTTCTTTGGAGGTCTTTAAGCAGAGGCTTGACAACCATATGTCAGGAGTGCTCTGATGGTGTTTCCTGCTTGGCAGGGGGTTGGACTCGATGGCCCTTGTGGTCTCTTCCAACTCTATGATTCTATTCTATGAATCCCGCTGGCTGTCTCGGCTTCCTCTTTAGCCACGCACAACCTCTCCAGCTGGGAGAGGCTGCGTGTGGCTTCGTTTTTAGTCACGGGGCTGGGGCGGGGGAAGCCCGAGCTTCCCCCGACCCCAGCCCCCAGAACAGGTCCGGGAGCGGAGGCAAGGTTGCGCAGCCTTGCCGCTGCTCCCAGAGCTTGCGGGCTGGGGGAGCGCTCCGAAGGTTTGCGGATAGCTGCCTGAAGCCCCGGGGAAAGCCTGCATTCGCTCCATAGGACGCACACACATTTCCCCTTCATTTTTGGAGGGGGGAAAGTGCGTCCTATAGAGCGAAAAATGCGGTACATTTTGCATGATTTCCATTTTAACTGGAAAAGGAGTATCTTTAACATATATGAGGTATCTAACATATTCTTATACGACCAATAGCAATTGCAGTTTGCAAGTACAATAGTACAATCCTATTTAATCAACCAGAACATAAGAAGAGCCCTGCTGCATCAGGCCAAAGACCCAATTGCTTCATTTCTGCTTCACTGGCCCAGCCCCACCCTCACAAAAAAAGGAGCAAACAAAAATGAAGAGCCCATGACTGATAGTTTAAAGTTGGATTGATTTTTACTGGACAAAGTGGAGAAAATTATTTCCATCAAGTGAAGATGTAATGTTTGGTAGCTGGAGTGTAAATATCAGTATTTGGGAAATGATCAGATTGGTTCTTCATTTATGCATTTGTGCAAAATTAGGTACAGTGGTACCTCGGGTTAAGTACTTAACTCGTTCCGGAGGTCCGTACTTAACCTAAAACTGTTCTTAACCTGAAGCGCCACTTTAAGCTAATGGGCCCTCCCGCTGCCGCCGCGCCACCAGAGCACGATTTCTGTTCTTATCCTGAAGCAAAGTTCTTAACCTGAAACACTATTTCTAGGTTAGTGGAGTGTGTAACCTGAAGTGTATGTAACCCAAGGTACCACTGTATATAAATAGACTGACTGTGAACATAACTAATATGATTTTAAATGCTTTATATGTTTTCAAATTAGACTTGCAGAAGACAGCCAGAGAGATGTGTGGCTACAAGTTCTAAATACAGAATCTAAACACAGAACTAACATGACAGAAAAAGCAGCAGCAACAGAGGACGCCCAACCTCCAGCAATCATTTCTCCCCTCATTCTAGACTGAGGTAAAAAAAGGTAAAGGTAAAGGTAAAGGTAAAGGTAAAGGACCCCTGGACGGTTAAGTTCAGTCAAAGGCGACTATGGGGTGCTGTGCTCATCTTGCTTTTCAGGCCAAGGGAACCAGCGTTTGTCCACAGACAGCTTTCCAGGTCATGTGGCCAGCATGACTAAACTGCTTCTGGCGCTATGGAACGAGTGCCAGAGCGTACGGAAACGCTGTTTACCTTCCCACTGCAGCAGTACCTATTTATTTACTTGCACTGGCGTGCTTTCAAACTGCTAGGTTGCTAGGAGTTGGGACAGAGCAATGGGAGCTCATCACCGTCGTGCGGATTCGAACCGCTGACCTTCCGATTGGCAAGCCCAAGAAGTGCAGTGGTTTACATCACAACGCTACCCGCGTCCCAACTCTGGTACAGGAACACCAGCCTGGAAAACCAGCTTAATTTCTCCTCTGCACCTCTGACATAACATCTTGTTTGGAGGCATTATGCAGGCAAAGCAGTTTATATACCGCATGCTAGTGACTTGTTTGCTGATACGTCAAGACTTAGGATCAGGACCATGAGTCATTGATACAGCTAGCATGCAATATTTTGCTGAGCCACAGATGTTCTTGATATTGGATTTCTACCCTTCAAAGAGAAACAGCTACCGTAATCTCTGAAATACACACGGTGGGGGGAAATTATCAGGATCCAAGTAATATTTCTTCACTTCAAGGCAAAAGTCAGTAAAGCTTTTAAATCGCTAGATTAAGAAGTTCTACAGGAAAAGATAACACATACACTGGCCCATTTCTTTTTCTTTCTTTTTTCTTTTTGGAAACTCAAACGGTCTCCAGAGGACACTGCCAGAAAGGGGAAATAACAACGGGGAAATGGTTTCTGGAAGTAGACATGTCCTGCATCTTCTTTATTTACAGTGGGGTAGCGTGGGGGGTGCAGAAGGGGCCGGCCGCACCGGGCGCAACATCGGGGGGGGGCGCGCTCGCTGCCTCCGGAGTCGCCGAAGAGCCTCGGGCGCAGGCTGTAGCAGAGCCCCATGTCTCGCGGAACCGACGAGCTCTGCGCGCGTCCGGGCTGAAGGTGTCCGGCAGGCAGCGGCTCTCAGTGCTCGCCGCAGTCCCCGCGCATCAGGACCGCTGAGGGCGTGCCAGGCAGCCCCTCCTCACAGCCCCGCCGCCGCTGCTGCAGCTGCTGGGCCATGTTGCATTTTCCTCGCCTCTCTGCCCTCCTCCTCCTCCGGGCAAGCGGCGTCGTTTGGGCGGCAGCACCAGCGGCAACTCGCCTCAGATCACCTGATACGGACCCGCCCCCACCGCCGTGGCTACCTTACTGTAAATACCCCAGCCCAGGCAGCAGCAAGAAGAACCTGGCAGCGGCGGCACATTAGGGGCGCAAATTACTTGCCTTGCCTCGGGTTAGGGGGCGCAAATTACTTGCCTTGCCCCGGGTTAGGGGGCGCAAATTACTTGCCTTGCCCCGGGTGCTGACAACCCACGCTACGCCGCTGTTTATCAGTAGAATACATGATCAGCTGATCGCCGAAGAATTGATGCTTTTGAATTATGGTGCTGGAGGAGTCTCTTGATAGTCCCATGGACTGCAAGAAGATCAAACCTATCCATTCTTAAGAAAATCAGCCCTGAGTGCTCACTGGAAGGACAGATCATGAAGCTGAGGCTCCAATACTTTGGCTACCTCATGAGAAGAGAAGACTCCCTGGAAAAGACCCTGATGTTGGGAAAGATGGAGGGCACAAGGAGAAGGGGATGACAGAGGACGAGATGGTTGGACAGTGTTCTCGAAGCTACAAACATGAGTCTGACCAAACTGCGGGAGGCAGTGGAAGACAGGAGTGCCTGGCGTGCTCTGGTCCAGGGGGTCACGAAGAGTCGGACACGACTAAACGACTAAACAACAAAACAACAACAACAACAACAACACATGTACACTCCCACCCCAATGGCAGCCTTGCAAGTTATCAAAGCTACCCTCTAGGGCAGAGCTTTTCAAACTCTCCATGTTGGTGACACACTTTACTCATGCATCATTTCTCGACACAGTAATTCAGTTTTACTAGCAAACCGAAGGTTAAACTAACCCCTTTCCAGCGTTTGCACGACACATCTACACAATGCAGCCGACACACTAATGTGTCACGACACACAGTTTGGAAAGCTCTGCTCTAGGGTAATGGGAAATAGCAGCAGGTCTCCAGAGTCTTGATGTGAACCTGGAACACTGTGTTATCAAGGAGAGTTTGTTTGCAAAGTGTGGCTACAGAGAAAAGTGGCTGAACGGACTATAAAATCTCTGATAAACATTTTCAAAAAAATACTATGCCATGGATATGAAATTAAAGATGCTGCTCCAATTTTTACTTTACCTGCAGGGTATTCTGGTCAATAACCTGGAAAAGGGAGTGAGGTTTGTTATCAAAAGAGACGGGTCTGTGAAGAAGCTTGCCATTGCCAAAAGCAACCCAGCCTGGTTCCAACTCTTCATTACGGCAGTACACAAAGCCTCTGAAGGGAAAACAAGGGAAGTTACACTTCAATTATGATGCACCTTTATTTATTACAGTTCAGAATCCTAATAATAATAATTTATTTATTTATTTATTTATTTATACCCCACCCATCTGGCTGGGTTTCCCCAGCTACTCTGGGCAGCTCCCAACAGAAGACTGCTGCAGACATGACTCTCAACACCACTTGCTGTCCTGTGTTTGGGATGACAAATACAGTAATTGACAATATAAACAAACTGAGCATTTAATGATGCCATAGCTTACCGTAAAGTACCATGCAATCCAGATCCTAATTTGCTTATTCCTCTGCCAACTGAGTTTGTTGTATAAAGATAAAGCCCATCTGCTGCAAGGCAGCGTCCTAAGTCTGCATCTGTATAAGGAAACAGTGTTAGAAAAACATGAGAAACCTTGGTATACTTGTTTGTATAACATTATTCTTGTTTATAAAACCCAATAAAATAATAAGAACAAATCCAAAAAAGAAAAAAAAGAAACTGAGATATGAAAGCTAGGAGCTAAATGACACCTTAAACCTAGGTTATGGGCACAACAATGAAATGTCTAGGCATGCTTTTTTTATAAGAACACAATGCTGAAAATGAATGAACTGCAGCTAAAATATTATGTTCATTTTTCACATGGCCTAGTCCTTCCCCTGCCCCCCCCCATCTCTTCTCCAATCTTCAGGGAGTAGATGGAAGTGGGGAGGCAGAAAAAGGTCCTCCTTTCCTTCCACTCCACAGTTTTAATCTGAAATCTTAGGCGCACCACTGCACCCAGAGCTCAGAAACTGCTTGCGCAAATGAAATTCCCTGTTGCAAAATGTGCCTAGAACAATAGGCGTTTCGAACACTGGAAACAAACCTTTAGAAGACAACCTTTGCCAAAGTCATAATATTTTGAGGGTGGCGGGGGGAGATGCAGCTTCCCATTCAAACTATTGGGACAACACAGACACTATTGGCTAGAAGAAGACCCCTTGATGTGTTGTACTTCACTCAGATTACCTACAACCTCTGGGCTGTATCAGTTTCAGTACCAATACGTAAAGATGCCCTAGACCATGAAAGAGGACAAAAAACCACATACACACACTTCATTCATACATCAAACGGTTTTGAAAATTACACTGCAAGGGCCAATATTCAAAGGTCCTGTTGTCACACACACACTCACCATCCTACTAACTGTGAGCTCATCCTCAGAGAACTGATCCTTGAGCAGCCAAGATGGCATCATCCACACACAACAGGAGGTATTAGCAGAAGTAGCAAAAAACAAAACAAAACCCACACCCGACCTGAGGGGACCCCTCTCTCAAAACAGCTCTCTAAGGACTGAACACACTCAATGGCCACAGAAAGCTGGTTGACTGTCTGAAAAGAAGGGGATGGGAAGGGAAATGGAATGGTGTACCCTTGCCAACAAAGGTCCATATAGTTACAGCCATGGTTTTCCCAGTAGTTATGTATGGAAGTGAGAGCTGGACCATCAAGAAGGCTGATGGCCGAAGAATTGATGCTTTTGAATTATGGTGCTGGAGGAGACTCTTGAGAGTCCCATGGACTGCAAGAAGATCAAATGCATCCATTCTTAAGGAAATTAGCCCTGAGTGCTCACTGGAAGGACTGATCATGAAGCTGAGGCTCCAATACTTTGGCCACCTCATGAGAAGAGAAGACTCCCTGGAAAAGACCCTGATGTTGGGAAAGATGGAGGGCACAAGGAGAAGGGGACGACAGAGGACGAGATGGTTGGACAGTGTTCTTGAAGCTACAAACATGAGTCTGACCAAACTGCGGGAGGCAGTGGAAGACAGAAGTGCCTGGCGTGCTCTGGTCCATGGGGTCACGAAGAGTCGGACACGACTAAATGACTAAACAACAACAACAACCCTTGAAGAAGGCATGGCTGGTTAGCTGGAACCCTGAATAGGAGTGCTACAATATTTGTCTCCTACTTGTTAGATGATTTTTCATATTACAGACTGGGAAACAACTTTACCATATCTAGCAGTAAAACATTTTACAACATTTTAACATGTGTGTCTACTGCAGTGGACTCCCCTGGTGCACAAGGGCTTTCCACGTAAGCTACACTGGGAGCCTTTTTGGCTGAACAACAGGGTGCAAATGCAATCAATCAATCAATCAAATAAATAAATAAATACCTTCTGACTGTCTGCGCAGCACCAGCTGTCACCTGGACAAGATTTCTATCTACCCTTACAACTTCGGACTGTGGTTATTTAAAAGGCAAGGCAATCCAAATGCAGAAATGTTATTGTTCTTTAAATTCACAAATCTCACCTTTATTTTCTGAGCCTGAGCCCGGGTTGGCATCAGGTGCTGGCAACATATCTTCAAACCCCCAGGACACCATGTGTTTGCCCCCAAGCAAACAAGAGGGTGATCCAGGCCCCCCTTCCAAAAGCAACAACCTTTAGAGAATGAATACAAAGTAAAGTTTAGAAATGGGGGAAATGCTTCTATGAAATGGAAATGATTAGCTAATGACAGACATACAGTGCACATTAAAATATACTGTATTTTTCCATCTATAAGATGCCCCCATGTATAAGGCGCCCCCTATTTTGGGGGACTCAGATTTAAGAAAATGGGGGGGGGAGAGAGAGATAGCCCCATGTATAAGACATACCCTAATTTTTTACATTATTTTTTAGGAAAAAACCTAGTCTTATACATGGAAAAATACGGTACTTAAATGGTGGATGGCCTATGTATGAACAGTAAGGACTATTAGTGTAGTTCCGGTTTGTAAATAGCTCTGGGTAAGGGTGGGGAATGGACTTTTCTAATTACTCACTCTAAGTTAAAAAAAATATCCCAACATTGATGCATGAGTATGTTTTTAAGATTAGTCTTTGATCTATAGCAATGTGATCGCCCCCCAGAAGCCTTCTTCCTACCTGTGTAACACATCAGCTACAGGTAGGGATCCCAACTCTGTTTGCTTCTGTAAAAGGTGTACTGTGTGAACAAACGTTTTCAATGATCCCCTGAGGAAAGAGTTAAAATACAAAGCAGCAGTCACTCTTGGAAACTGCAGGATACCAACAGATGCTCTTAAAAAGTCAAGCAAACTCTTACTGGTTCAAAGCCTCAAGATGTCTTCCTGAAATACAACTTAGAACACACCTCCTCTGAGTGTGTTTCGACATTTACCAAATTTCATGGAACACCAATGACATGGGGTAGATAGCCATAGTATATACCAGAGATCCTTTTTACATAAACCTTCATTATCTAAAGCTTCAGGATATCTTACCGGTTTCACAGAAGAGCCTGGAGGTTTTCACCTGGCTTTGAGATTCTATTATAATTTGGGATGGAAGGATGATAACAATGGACACACTTAACAATAGGCTAACGCCTCTATCCTCTTCAGTTTTCTTCTTCTAGGTTGCCTCTTTACCATGCAAAATCACTGCTTGAACCGACAAGGTAGGATGTGAGTGGAACTGTTAAAGTAATATCATGGTTGGTATGGAAGGATCCATCAAAACAACAGTTCTATACCCCATGCAGCCACCAGTACGGTGATCACATCAGCAAATTGGCCTACAGCAGCTATTCCACCACTGATAAAAATTGGGTGTGCAACTAATGCAAAGCAGCATGGTATGAACTGTGCAAACTCTTGTGTGCAACAACACAAGAGTTGATGTGAACTTGACCGGCAGATTTGCACATGTACAGACACAAGGATACTACAGAGCCAATACTCCTTTTGTTCCCACTTGTCACAAAATAACAACCAGTAGTGAAGGCAAAACACTGGTAGACAAGACATAGGGGAAGGAATCTACACTGGCTACCTTATAGGGCAGCACCTGTAAGGCTGAGGGCAGTCAGAAGTCAGAAATTCAAAGGAATGCCCACAGCACAGAATTTCAGTATGGAAGGTAGGTGTAGCCCTACTCAAAGGAGTTTTCTTCCAGAGCATAAACTCAGAGCAAAATCAATTCAAGGGCATGAAACTGTAGAAAACTGAATTAGAAGGAGTTGGCTTGCCTTATGTCTTGAGTTGCATTCAAGTAAGGAAATTGTGGGGGAGGGGAGCAGAAGGGCAGTCTCAGTCATTTAGACTACAACAATATTTGTATGGTTTCTGTATCATACAGATGCAGTTACAATACAATTAAGATCTACCACACACTGTAAACATAATTAAGATAGGAAGCATAAAAGTACACAGAAATTAACACTGCCCCAAAACATTTCTGTAGGCAATAATTAGCCAAATTTGTGTAAAGAGAGTCCACTTCTGCAAAAGTACAGATATCCGTTTTACAAAAAGTATCAGTTGTAGAATCATATTGGGAAATGCACTGTCTCCAATATGGCAGCCAGATAAGAACATTTTGGTAATGTTTATTGCATGTAACCCTTTCCATATGAGAACACATATGGAGTCATTTCTGTAGCTGAGGAATCCATCTGTGAACATTAAAATAACTATAATAATATTAATTTTAAAATAAACATTTCACCTAAATATCTTATCCATAGTATCTATCTTTCTTTCTTTCTTTCTTTCTTTCTTTCTTTCTTTCTTTCTTTTTGGTGTGAAAGTTGATGACATAACCCTTCAAAACAGGTAATAATGCTGAAGACACTACAACACCTTAAACTGGTCTGTGAAACCATTCTGGTAGATGACTGGGAGAAATATCCAGCATACATCTCTGGACTGATAATTGTGCATTCTTTATCAGTATTCAAATGACACAGTGTTTTGTGCTGTCATGCAAATAATACTAATGAGGAATCACACAATGCAGGTTACATTCCCACAGACAACCACAATAGATGAACCACAGGCAGTGATATTCAGAACTCTTTAAAATATCACATCAGAATGAAAAATAATCCTCAAAGAAAATCTAAGTGGCAGAAAAAATAGGCCAAAAAATTCAGTTCACCTCTACTAAACTTAAAAGAGAGAAAAAATGGGGAAAAGAGGAAGTTATTCAACAATTTGACAAAATTTGAGAGAGTTGAAACCTGCGCCATAAAGAAGATGTATGCACCTTCTGTGAAAATTCATATTAAAATATTGGTAGATGAGAATGAATGAACAACAGAAGAGTAGCAAAGCCCTGGAAGCTAAATATCATGCAAAGTACGTATTTGGTTGGGTTTTAGACGTACATTGAGAAAGACTGGCACAATACAACCATGCAAGGAGAGCGTTTACAAATTATATGGAAGTTACCTTCAAAGCAGGAGACCTTAATAAGGTACATAGCACAAACTGTACAACTGTTTAGGAACTCTAGTAAAGATACATAGAATGTAGGACTCTTAGTCTGCAGGAATTAAAAAAGCTTCTCTTAAGCTAATTCATTGTTAGTACCTCACACTGCTTAAATTATGGCACAGTCGCCTAAGTGTTGGAGTGGATGTGAGGATTGAGGCACTGTGTATGTGGCAGCTTCTCCCTACATTGAGCATTTCTGGGATAATATATTTAATTCCAACTTATACTATAACTATAATATAATATAATATAATATAATATAATATAATAATAAGCAAACTGTTCCTAAGTCTCCTGTACTTGCTCCGTTATCATTTTTACTGGCCCTAAATTGCTCCGTAAGGATCTGTTGATGTTTCTCCTTGTAGCAGCCTGGATGACTATTCATCATCAAAACTTTATTAGCAAAGCCAACAGGCCACAGCTAGACAAGAATTAAAAATAAAAATAAAAATAAGAATAAAAAGAAGAAAAGAACAGGCAAAAGGGGGTCCGTCAGATGAACAAGTCTGTCGCTCAGATGGTGGCCCTGGATGACTATTGCAGGAAGTTGGAAAGTGTCCTCAGACTTTATCCTGGAGGGCATGTATAAGCCCTTTGTTTCATAGCTTTACCTGAGAAACTGAGTCATGCCATCTGGCTTGCTATGAATTGTGTAAAACCTGATGCTTTTGCCACAGCTTGGTTCCCCTTGGTCTCCCTCATCAGTGATTCTATAGGAGGGCAGTTTCCACCATCTTCTCAGATGAGCCACTGAAAAACTCATTCAACTTGAACTCTTGTGTTATCCTCCTGATCTCCCTCCTCTCCTTTTATCCCAATTCTTCCTTAGGTTATCTGTCAACTGTGAAACTGACCTGTGGCCTGCCTCTCTCTCTCTCTCTCTCTCCTTGTTTTCTTTATGTGATTGTCTTGAGCAGGGGTCAAGCTAGCTTTTTCAGCAGGGGGCCGGTCCACTGTCCCTCAGACCTTGTGGGGGGCCAGACTATATTTTTTTTTTGGGGGGGGGGAATGAACCAATTCCTATGCCCCACAAATAACCCAGAGATGCATTTTAAATAAAATCACACATTATACTCATGTAAAAACACCAGGCAAACCCCACAAATAACCCAGAGGTGCATTTTAAATAGAAGGACACATTCTACTCATGTAAAAACACGCTGATTCCCGGACCGTCTGCAGGCCGGATTTAGAAGGCGATTGGGCTGGATCCAGCCCCTGGGCCTTAATTTGCCTACCCATGGTTTTGAGGTTTACCTGCATTGCATTGTTTGTATTATACTCAAAAATTACTTTTTAAAATGTTTGAAGAAGCTGCATACATCCAGGTATATCAAATGATTCTGTCATGCTTTATTCAGATGACAGTGAAAATTCCAGGAAGAGTCCATGAATAAATACTGGCAATGCAGTGAGACAAACACGGGGGAGAAATTTAATTTGACAGCTGTTCTCAATTTGCCCATTAAAAGTGCTGGGATTCTCAACCATTTCTATCTAATAATTTTTGCAACTCAAATAAAAACCAGCACAATTCACTGTAACCCTTTCTGCAAGTTTGTTTTTATTTAAACATTTTGAGTATAATACAAATTGTGTATCTATTGAGATCTTTATGGTTCACGGCTGGAAAATGATGGCATCATGTTCTCTAAATATAGCTTTATGGTTTTGTTTTCTGCTAAGTCATAAATGATCTGGAGGCACAACAAAAACCAAAACCTACTTTGCTAGTCTACTTCTGAAAAATGATTAAAAATGAGACCACAGAATTTATTACATGACATTAATCCCATATATGCATATTTGGAAATCTCATGTTCCCTGAGCCAATGTTCAAGCCATCAGTTTCACAAGATCCAGTGATGCTACATAAAGGAATCCCAGCAGGGGCAACAAGGTCAATACCAATCCCAATCCAAGGTCTGAAGCCTCCTTCCCTGGCACTAAGGCAGCTAAAGAATATCCAATACAGTGGTGTGACCACAAGACGAATGCCTCGCAAGACGGAAAACTCGCTAGACGAAAGAGTTTTCCGTTTTGGAGGCGCTTCGCAAAATGAATTTCCTATGGGCTTGCTTCGCAAGATGAAAATGTCTTGCGAGTTCCTGCGGGGTTTTTTCCCTCCCCCCCCCTTTTTCTAAGCGGCTAAGCCACTTATCCGCTTATCCGATAAGCCGCTAAAAGCCGCTAAAAGCCGCTAAAAGCCGCTAAACCGCTAAGCCGTCAATGGGCTTGCTTCGCAAGACGAAAAAACCGCTAGACGAAGAGGCTCGCGGAACGGATTCTTTTCGTCTTGCGAGGCACCACTGTATATGGATTTCCTGGAATCAATAGATTATTAGTAAGTGCCATTTCTCAGAACTGTCCACCCATATACCTGAGCTTTCTGACACATTATCTGTAAGCCAGACTAGTATTTGCATCCAAAGAACCTACTAATGCTCAAAAGCATAATCTAAAAGGATTATAAAAATGAATAAAAGAAAGAAGAGCTGGAGCAAAGAACATGCCTATATTAATTAACACATTCAAGAAAACATAGTTCTACTGATCTGGTCTTCAAAATATTTAAAAACTTGCTAATTGTTTTTGCACAGTGTATACTAATGTGGGAAGCTACATTTAACTTGTAATTCTTATGCCTTTACTTATAGAGAGCTCTTCTACAACAAAACATTCACATGCCCAAGTCTTTTTTTTCTTTTGGTGATTGGCTAGAGCCATTTTAGGAGAAACCATGGCAAGACGGGAGAGAGATATATCACAGATTACAAAAGTTCCCATAGGAAATCATTGGTTTATTATGTGAATGCTCACCTAACAAATGATTTGCTGGGAATGCATTGTGTTTGGAAAGCGGGACCTTAGTGTACTTTAATATGCACAAATGGATTCCTTGACCCACAAAACAACAGAAACCCCACTGTACAGGTTCCTTTAAATTAGTGCTTCCCAACTGAGGGTTCGTGTAACCCACCCAGCAGACCATAGCACCAGTGCTTTTTTTCTGGGGGGATGCAGACCCCTAAACATTTTGTGAATCTAAGTTTGGCCTCATTGAGGGGCAGTATTTCAATATGAGTAGGAAAATGAGAGTACCCCTAAACATTTTTTTAAGGAAAAAAAAGCACTGCATAGCACCATTCACATAACAAAAACTACCACAGAGATAACAAAATGTTCAAAAGTAGGGGGTCCATGGCTTGGCTTTTGAAAAACAGGGGGTCTGCAGTACTTAGCTAATGGGGAACCCCTGCTTTTATGATATGGGAAGGCTGTGTTAGACCAATCCTGAAGCAAACAACGTCCCACCACTGCCACCTATGCCTCAATCCATGCCCTCTGCTGCTAGAAATTAAAAGTTGTGGCTAGGTGGAAAAGGAGGCAATTGGACAACAAGGCCAAATTCCCATCCCTGAGCACAGTCCTGAATCCCTGGGCACATCTTAATATTTCTGCCACAGTTTAACATGGGCATACAAAAGGTGAGCAATGAAATGATCTGCACCAGTGGCGTAGCGTGGGGGTGCAGGGGGGGCCGGCAGCACCGTGCGCAACATCTGGGGGTTAGGGTTAGGGGGCGCAAATTACTTGCTTTGCCCCGGGTGCTGACAGCCCATGCCACGCCACTGATCTGCACGCCCAGATTTCCCACCCTACACCTCTCCTACCTTGCACAAGCCAAGGCAACAAGGGCAGCAGCAGCGTTTTCTTTTTGCTTCTGTGGAATCTGTTGGCCTGAAGTGGACGTCTCCTCCAGCCATGAGCAGAGCAAGGACTCAATGCCATTGAGACAGTCCACAGGCTCCTTAGTCAAGCTCAAGGGCTGACAGTCACGAAGGCAAGTCAAGAGCACCTCAGCAGTTATGTTACAAAGGGAAGGGTCTGTTCTGCTCTGGGACTCAATGAGAGGGAAGACCAAGAGCAGCCCCATCCGAGAAGTGAACGGTGCTTGTTCGGGTTGCTGTAACAGGCCTTGCCGCTTGAGCAAGGCAAGGGCTTCCTCATCCCCAGAGTTTTCCCGTTCATGCTGTTCCTCCAAGGCAAGCTGGCGCTGGGCATTCCAGAGTCCACGCAGAGCATTCAAGCGGTATTCTAGCAGGCGGGCATAGGCGTTGCTCTGATTTCCACAGACAGAACGCAGGCGCTCTGACAGCTCCGTTGGATTCTTGGTTTCAAATGTTAAGATCTAGGCAGGGAAAATAAGTGCATGCTGGTGAATTAATGTGGCAGGATGCCTATAGAAGAACTTTTGCACAAGTCAAGGCACTTGTTTTCAGTACCTAACGTGTAAATAAATATGACGCAAAGGCAGAAAGTTCTAATAAAATAAAACCATATGATTCAGATGAATTCAGATAAATTCAGGACTAACTGAACAAATTGTGCACTTTAGGAGGTAACAACTGCAACACGATTTGTAATCACATTTAATAAATATTTTTAAGATGCTTACTAAATTAAATTTACATCAAATAAATTTGAGCATGTTGGATAAGGGGGATTGCAACCCAGATCACAGTACACAGGAAGGGAAGTTTTTAGTCTTTTCTCCCTAGCTACAATCTCCATGAATTTTGCATCCTACATGTTAATTAGCACTGGGAGAAAACTCATGGACAGAACTTTCTCTCCTTGTGCACTACAAATAAAGCTATGAGATCTGAAGCTGTACATTATGCCTCACTCTTCAGCTAGCTTCCCATCAGATACAAGATGCTATGACATACCTCCCTCCTCCTGAGTACAAGCAACACCACTTCAAAGAAAAATGATATGGAAGATTATAACAGAGAATCAAAGTGGGCAGTTCTTTCCTCTTTAATTAGCTAGTTTCTGTTTCTTAGAAATTAAGCCATAGCTAACTGTCTTGTTGGAATAGCACAATAATGCAAATGCTTACACCTCTGAGCAAAGACTACGGTAGCTTTGCTTAGTATCAAAACTGTATTTTAAGTCTTTCCTCTGGCTCAAATACAGAGTAAATTAAGTGAATTAACAGATGTTGAGAAATTAAACACTAAAATAAATATATATTATCAAAAATACATAAAATACTCATAAAATATGGAACAGAAACTAAACAAGTAAAAGGATTCATGATTAAGCAAGTGTAAAATATAGGGGGGGAAATATTCTATAGGAGACATAAGAAACTCTATAGAAAAAAACACATATTTTTATGTCCAAACACAAAGGGTTACAAGATAATGACATGGTGGAGTATGTCAAACTACATTTTCCATCTATAATAAATATATTCTACGTATATCATTTTAGTTTTCCAAAGTTTCATTAACTGGCAACAGTTTTTCAAAGTGGCATTCTACAGTTGAGTAAAACAACCAGAAGCATTACATGAAAGATGACGCAGAATTTCTCTATTTTTTTCTAATCTTCAGCTAAACACCTCATCAAGAAAACAGACAATAGGTTAATGAGACTTAATTTAGTGACAATTTTGCTTTCTCATTTGCTATACGGAGAAGAAATTTTAAGTAAAAAATAAAATCAGATAAACTTAATACAATGCAACACATACTGGTTTAGCAAATTATGTTGGTCACAAAACACGTACTCTGCCAACCCAAACAAATGAAAGGAAAAATCTGCATTTTATCTTTATCCCCACCTTTGAATTTCTTAGCATTAAGAAAATGTGATATTACTTGAAATGTTTTTTATATTAAACAGCTTGCGACCAACAGAACAATGTGCAATTTACATAGTATAAATGTGTTGTTACATAGTATAAATATGTATCATTTAAACCCCTTTATAGAACTGTTTGTGTTTTTATTATGTTGGAAGCCACCCAGAGTGGCTGGGGCAACTCAGTCAGATGGGCATGGTATTATTATTATTATTGTTACTAATAATAATAATAATAATTTTAAAGGAGAGGGGGTGAGACAATAAAATGATTTAAGGTAAATTGGTAGCCATTTATTGAATACAGAGGAGAAGATCACTCATAATGTTCTGAGGTATCAATATAGTACATGCAGGTCTCATTAGCCGAACACAATGCGTTTTCAGGAAATCGTATGTTACGCAAGTGTTCACATAATGAGTAAACCATTTCAATTGATTCCTATTTTCCTTTTAGGTAAGCGTGGTTTATCTGAAACCACTTGGCAGGCCAACTCTCAAAATCTTGCAGCCTAATTAGACCCACAAGTTAGAGGTTCCCCACTACTTTGTGTAAATTGACACTTTCTGTACCTTTTTCTTGTTCTTCTATAGAATATTTTTTCTTAAGAAAAGAAAACAAATAACTTTTGCATAAACCACACTAATTTCCTGCTACTGATTGGCCACTGCTTATACGTCTGCTCTACCACTTATTCCCACCCTGGGAATAGCACCTAAGCTTAATTCACTTCTTGACCTCACCAGTTTCATCACCGTGCGTTAATAGCCAAGCAGTTAAAACCAGAGCTGTGGCAGTGGGGTGGGTGGGGGGAACCCTTCTGCTGATTTCCCCTCCTGTCCTCTTTAATGTTCCTGATCCATACTCGCAAACATAATAATAGAATCACAGAATTGTCGGGTTTGAAGGATTCCCAAGGGTCATCTAGTCCAACCCCCTGCAGTGAAGGAATCTCAATGAAAACATCCATGGCGGATGGCCATCCAGCTTCTGATTAAATACAGTGGTGCCTCGCAAGACGAAATTAATCCGTTCCGTGAGGCTCTTCGTCTTGCGGTTTTTTCGTCTTGTGAAGCAAGCCCATTGACAGCTTAGCGGATTAGCGCTATTAGCGGCTTTTAGCGGATCAGCTGATAAGCGGCTTAGGGCTTAGGAAAAGGGGGGGGAAAGGGAAAAAACCCCACAGGAACTTGCAAGACATTTTCGTCTTGCGAAGCAAGCCCATAGGGAAATTCGTTTTGCGAAGCGCCTCCAAAACGGAAAACCCTTTCGTCTAGCGGGTTTTCCGTCTTGCGAGGCTTTCGTCTTGCGGGGCACCACTGTACCTCCAAGGAAGGAAAGTCCACCACATTCCAAGGAAGACAGTTCTGCTACTGAACAGCTCTTACTAGCAGAAAGATCTTCCTGATGTTTAGTTGGAATCTCCTTTCTTGTAACTTGGAGCCATTGGTTCAGGACCTACCTTCCAGAGCAGGAGAAAACAAGCTTGCTCCCTCTTTCATGCGGCAGTCATCTTCAAATATCTAACGGGCTATCTTATCTCTTCTGAATTTACAATGTTCTGGTCATTAAGAGCTGCTCTTTTGGTTTTGTAGGTGAGATTACATGACATGCAATACCAAGGTTTTTGCCCAGAACAAAAGGCATTTTGTGTTATTTCTAAATAATTTTCAAGGACGAACTCAACAAACAACAAATTGGATTATCTAGAAAGGATTTCAAGGATAATTAACCAAATGAAATCAGCTGGTGTACACTCTTTAGCAACTGCTGCAAGTATTGATTTAGCAGTGCCCAAAATTCACAATTGCTTTTAAAAATCCATTACAGTACTAAGCGTTACTAATTTGCAGTGGCACCTTGTCAGTTTCAGAACTAGCCAGTTTTATTGGAGGTAAACAGTAATACTTCCCACTTCGCTCTCCCCAAGGTAGCCCTATACCCCATTTTCAAATCTAAGAATCTTGCAATTCCTGAAAGAACTCCATTCCATTAAAAGAAAAGAATTAGAGTCACAGCCAGATTATGATGTGCAGAAAAAGTGGAGGAATGCAAATTCTGGCAGGCGTCAATCTTTGCTTTTTCCACCCAAGCCTGCCAGATTGTTATGGCAATGGAGATGAAAGCAGTGGTCAGAACTGAAAGCTGATGAAGGTAAGGATGATAATTAAGTAGCAGAGAGGAGAAATCAAAATTGTAATTACATAGGAGTATAGGGTCAGGGGAGAAAAAAACAGTATAATAGGTTGATACTGAACTCTGTACACACCAAAGGGCCTGGACATACTCCAGATACTCAGATGAATGATAAAGTGTCATCTTCTCAAGACAGAACTCTTGGAACAGAGAGTGACAGAAGCCCCTTAGCCAAAACTATCCCAAGGTCAATAAAATGCAAAGAGAGGAAGGAGCCTAGGAGTGGAAGGAGCCTAGGAGTGGAAGGAGCTTGACAGAATGTATCCCATGATTTCAAGTCATGGGTCCAAGAGGGTTTCTTTTTGTCCTGCCACTTTCCCCAGTTCTGATTCAGCAGTTGGTTTTCTCAGGGAAAGCAGCGGGACAACAAAAAACCCTCTCAGACCTGTGACTTTGAAATCAAATGAAGGGGGAAGGGCCCCAAGTTGTGTTTTGTGTCCCTCCCCTCAATCACTCTCCTTTCTTACACTCCACTACCTTTTCTATTCTGGGCAGGTATTTAGGTATCTCTGTTCCTGTGTTGTGAGTGCAAATTTTAAAAGGACCTACAATAAGTGTCCAAGTGCAAGAACAAATGTTGTAAGCATGTTGCATAACAGGGGAAATGGGTAGTTTACTTTGTATTTATTACTACATTTGTATCTCTCATTTCATCCAAAGAGCTCCTCCACCCCCATTTTATGCTCACAACAGCCCTGTGAAGTTGGTTAGGCTGAGAGACAGCAACTGCCTCAAGGTCTCTCAAGAGAGCTTCACATGGCAATGTGTGGATTTGAACCCTGGTCTCCCAGCCCTAGTCCAACACTCAAACCACTACACCACAATGGTTGTTCTTTTGGGGGGACTGGCAGGAGGGCAAAGCACCTTAACATCCCCTTTTCCACGGCTTCCACATATATATATATATATATATATATATATATAGACCAGAAAATAGTTGAAGCAGTGGCATTTCAATTAATGATTACTGGAGTGTCTGAGGCTCCATACCAACTAAAGTCCATGAGTGTGAAGAATAACCAAACAAGCAGCTGATGAGCTGACAACAATGAACATGGGATCACCTGCTTGGACTCCCAGAAACAAAATGACTCAGATGAGGAGCAAATGGACACAAAGGTATGGTAATAAAGGTCACTCACTAAAGTGTCACAGGTGAAAAAAGAGCTTCCACACCAGCAGTGGCTGCAGATGCATAATGAGTTATTTATTGGATATTTCACAGTAAGGGGAAATCCACATTAAATGGAAAAAGTATGGCCTAGCAGTTTGATGACAACAAAGTCATATGGAGGCTGTGAAAAACTTGCATGCACGAGATACACTGATTTTACAATAAACTCATAGCTGCAAGTTTCAGCAGTAGTCCAGTTAAGAAGTCAGGTAGTCTTAAGCACACAGCAGCCTATATTGTTTACAAGGTCATGTTAAAGCAAACAAGAAGGGATTCTCATTTTACATCCCAGAAGGTGAGAAATAGGCCCAACTCTTCCAGCTGTGTGCAATTACATTCCACTTACATCTCTGTGCCACCTAAATAGATCTCAATATAATCTGGTACCTGGCTAGAGATTTTACAGGATGACTGTGAATACTGCTACTCCAACAAGTAATTTAGAAAATGGATGGTACAGAAAGCCAGCTTGTGGCATTTCTGGATTCCTCTCTGAGTCTTTTCTCTTGATTCTTTCTGTTATTTGTATCCACTGTTCGTACCTTTTCTCAGGATGTGGCTGCTGTTGCATGCTGACAGCTTATAGGAGCTGAAAACAGGGTGGGGACCAAAGGTAGACAAACTACCTCAGAAGAAGCATGCCACATCCCCCACCAGAGGTAAACTACAGTATAGCTTAATCCAGACAAAGAGGTGTATGGGTTGTTAGGGGATGGTAGATGGCTTCAACTGGCCAGCTAAACCAATATATATACACTCCAGCTTCTTTTCTTCCCCTCAAACTTGGGAAAAGAATCAGTCTTGTGCGATATTATGCTCCAATGGCCAAGGCGAATCCCACATCATCTTCTGAAACTGGCCTCCAAGCAAGGACCAAAACCATCAGATACTTTCCCATCTAAGCCCATTCCCTCCAGTCGAGAAGCAAAATTGGCAGACATTCTGCCCCTATCTACTTCCTGACACGTTTACCTGCCAAGGTGACCAAAGGTGTCTCAGTCTCAAAATTAGACCTGCTTGAAATGGGTCCAGTAGGTTTCATCCAGAACCTGGCCTAAGATGCTACCACACCTTCAATAATCTTGCCAAGATTCCTTGCAACCTCTAAACACGACCTAAAGATTGTGCCCCAATAGCTTCTATAAGGGATCTCAAGTCTTCCTCTTGCTGTTTCTAAATATGCTGCCACTCCAAGATACATTTTAGTCACTTCTGCAAATTGGCCAGTCCTGCACTGGTCAGATTCAGTCATTGGTCACTTTGTAAAGGTTCATTGGTAAACTCAGTGCCTTTAGGTCTCTCCCAAACACTTACATTTCCAGAGGCGGGAGCACCATAGCACACACTTTCAAGAAGGGATTGCAATACTTAGGAGTGTAGCTCAGTTATAGAGTATGCTTTGCACCCAGAAGGTCCACTTTCAACCCCTGGCATCTCGAGCTAGAACCCCAGTCTAATACCCTGAAGAGCTGCTGTCAGTCAGTGTAGAGCAAAATGGACCAATGGTCTGTCACAGTATGTTTAGGGAAGTTTTTAATGTTCGATGTTTTATTGTGTTTTTAATATTCTGTTGGGAGCCACGCAGAGTGGCTGGGGAAATAATAATAATATTATTATTAAGCAGCTTCTTATGTTCCTAAGATCCATCTACGAACACCTAGGAACATCTACAAACGACTTTCGAAGCCAGCAAGGAGATGATGGTTGCTGCTGCTGAAACTGTCCAATTAGGACTTCATTTTATTTCATTTTGTTGAGGGGCTTCATGCACAGGAGAGGCAGGGCAGCATATTAAATAAATAAATGATACTGCCTACAGTGGTAAAAGAGAGGCTTTATAGAGAGCTAATGGCTTAAATCAAACGATTTTCCAAGCCTGCCCAAACCTGATGACTTTTCAGTGTGACAGGAAAGAAAGGTTTCTAGAACATAGGCAAGATGCTGAATGATAGATAACCTGCAAAAAAGTGTAGCCCAGAAGGCACTCTTTAAATACAAATCTGTTCTGCAAGATTTTATTGGGTATGCAACCTTCCAGGTTCTGCACCAGGTAAGCACAATACTAAATGGTTTCATGCCCCCTTCTGAAAACGAAGAATAGTCCACTGGGAAAATGTGGTAGCAAAATTATTAAGGTTCATTTTCATTCCATATTTTAATTAAAGTTATGGTTAAACATCTTTCAGTTCAGGTTTGAATGATGCTCTAAATAAGCCACAGTTTTGCACACACTGAAATTAACAAAGTAACAGGTGCTACCACTCTGCTAACACTGGGCCATAGCAAATAGATTCCCTGGTGGCAGCAACATGGCCCAATTAGTGGCTTATATTGTGTGCAGCTTATAAAAAATGCTTTAGGCTAAAAAGAGAAGAAAAGTTTCAATGACCCACTTTGCCATAAAAGAAAAGGGAGAGCTGAAAAGCCATCAAGGAATTTTGTGAGAATGGAGGGGGAATCGTTCTTTTTCTTTACTGATACCATGAGTGCAGACTTTGCATTTTTGACAGCAACAAAATGAGGAAACTATGTATGTGTTGCAGACACCACAGAAAAAATGTTCAAGAAATTCAATAACAAAATTGTAACAGTTTCCAGCTCTCAATGGTGAAAGTATCACCAAGGATTTTCTTCCTGCATGGGATACCTTTTTTCCTGAAAGAGGCTTTGTACTAATGGTTTGCAACTGACTCTGCTGCTACTACTACTGGTGTCATAATATTTTCCCAAGATTACGCATCCCATGGGCTGTTAGCCAAATTCAGCAAAAGGGGTCTGCACAAATTCTAAAGCTATTAAATATACTTCTATTAATGTCAGAGGTGGCAGGTCTCATTCAGGCATGTCAAATGGTCCTTCTCATCCTGGATCCAGTGAAATTTAAGAACCACTGTTGAATATAGATGGACTTAGTGACAAACAGTCAATGTTTTTGGTGGTCTACACATTTCAACACCCATTTCACATTTGATTTATGCACTTTGATTCTCTAGATGTTCAGCTCAATGGATAGACAGTTTTAATTTCCATCCCTGTCCTGGACGAACTGAAAGGCACTTGTTTCACTTCTTCAGTTCATTAACTGTGAAATAGGGGGACTACAGCTCTATCTGTCTAAAAACTATGGAAACAATCTGCAGCCTTGATTGATTGATTGATTGAAAGCATTTTCTTCAGCCAAAAAGGTTCCGAGAGCAACTTACAGATCCATAAAAAAAGACAGTCCCTACTCTCAAACTTACAATTTAAAGACATGACACAAAAGAAAAGGGGGACGGATAATTAGGTACTGTGTCAGTTAAACATCAAACATGCATGAAACTGAGACTTTTGTGCTGAAAGATATTAAACTGTGCTCTGTATCGTGACAAAATTGCTGAGACACTACAATGCCCAATGGCTCCAACTTTTTGACCATGTGATTCCAATGCAGCTTAGGACATTTTAAGATATAATTTTAACATATTCCAGAGATCTCCAAAGCTGAGAGAAAGCGTCTCTCTCTCTCTCTCTCTCTCTCTCTCACTCACACACACACACACACACACACACACCACCAAATTGTCTCAGGGTCTAGAGCAGCAACTTCTTTGGGGGACCCTGGGGTTCTGTGATTATCAGTAATTTAGTATTTTATTTTCAAAGGATTTTAGCCCACATTTTTAACCACTCAAGGTAGGCTAGCATATCAACATTATACAATATTAAGATGGTATACAGCTTTCCTGGAAAACTCACAATACTATTAAAATTTGTCTGCAATAAGTACAGCCCTAATACTCACATGGCACTGCAGCAAGGGACAAGAGGATCGGACAGCACTATGCCTGAACAGACTGTGCAGCCTAGAACACTTCTACAACACGCAAGGCTCCCTAGCAGAAAAGCCTAGCACAAAGCTTGCATTTCCTATTTATTGTCTTTCCTCTTGTTACAACCCTGTGTCTTTTTCAGCAAGCCCAAAGCATGGAAGTATGTTGCCCCTGGAACACCAGTAGACTGGTTGGTCTTAAATGTAGATGCAGATTCTGGTTTTTGCTTCTGTATTAACCAGCATTTTCAGAAGTGCCACTTACAAAGTGCAAGGCAGCAAGTCACAAATACTGAAACCCAATGTGAAGTCACTTTGGCAGCAATTGATTATAAGCATATGCTAAGCCAAAGGTATTAAAAAAAAAAGCAGAATAACTTAAAGCTTCTCTCATCCCAACCTGGAAAGAAACAGCAACTTACGAAGAGGTGTATTTTTAGCACAGTGCTTAAGGAAGCAAGACTCACAACTCCTCCATAATGGTAATGCTCAGCAGGATTCATCAATTGGCAGCTCAAAAGATCTCTGGAGCTTGCAAGTTGACAGTTTATTGTGTAGTACAGGGTACACCCCCTCTTCCCATTTCTTCATATTTCATTCATTTTATGTGCTGAAACACTCCCAAATAGGAAATGTATTAATCCTAGAGAACCACTGTTCAAAGAAGCAGAACTGGCCTTCTCAACAATTGTTTTGTTTTACTAATTTGAATGGTGCCACCTTTTAACATTCAGCTGGAAGTTTGCAATTGGAAGCCTTTGCCTGAGAATCAATCCATCATGGATGCTTCCCAGGTGCCAGAATAATCTCTGTGGAGCTCTGGCAACATCCCAAGCCCAGCACTGAACAAGAAGGTTCGTCTATGCTCATACATTTCAGTTAACCTACACTGCACAAGCTGGCAGTTGAATGGAGCACATGCTAAAAAGGACAATGACATGAATACATGGGATGAAATTCTTTGGAGAAAAACAAAGGCTAGGATCCAAAGAGCTGAGCTGGACGTGGCCAAGAGCTTACATGCACCAAAAGGGCTATTTACTTTTCCCTCTGGAATGACAGACACAAACACCATAAAATTAAAATGGCTACTTTAAACATTTCTCAAAATATCTGACCCACTCCCTCAAGTCAGAGATTATAATATATTTGCTAAGAAATCGGTCATAAACTGCTTTACACCTTTCACAATGAAAAAGTCATTTGCATCTTCAACTTTATTTCCAGTTGAACTATCACTCCCTTGTTTGCCCAAGAGCATTCCTGCATGTTTCCATCTGCACAGGTTGCTTAGTCATTAGACACCTATCAGTTAAATCCTAATGAAATAATTGGTGGGTTGACATGCTGCCACCCAAAGAGAGAGATACAAATGAGGCCAGTTAAGAAATTATAATTTCCTCTCTGTACAGCCTTCCATTACTGACAAGGTGAATCACCGGTGAGAACTTCTGGAGAATGTTGCCACACCAATTAGTAGCAAAAGTAATTTCTAAGGCACATGAAAGCTTCCTAGGGCTTACAGCAGCTCCAGGTAAATATGCACCACTGACTTTGATTAAATGAAATAGAACAAAGTTTAGGTCAGTTTTTAGAAATGGCCATCTTACACACTTGCAGGGTACTCATTTGGCTCCTCTGAATTAGTTTTTTACCCTTCAATGATGCTTAGCATCACCAAGTACAGAGTGGTAGCCTCTGTCACTTAGCTTTTCCCTTGCATTTAAAATCCTCAAATCCAGAGGCTTCTTGATCGCATGGGAAATGTGTCCATGTGAACAAAGGCTCCCTTGTCCATATGGGAAGCAGCTCTGTGTGCATGACAACAGTTCTACAAAATAAACAGGGTAGCTCTTCCTTACTTGCATGGGGACATCATGTGTACACTGGAACTCCACCAGAGTTTTGCACAGAACTGATAAACTATCCAGTATGTGTGCAAGTATGGCAGAAGCACAAAAGGGTGAGAGTGAAGACGCAATACAGTGGTACCTTGGTTTAAGAACAGCCCTGTTTACGAACTATTCAGTTTACGAACTCTGCAAAACCGGAAGTAGAGTCCCAGTTTGCAAACTTTACCTCGGTCTAAGAACGGAAGCCGAACGGTGGAAGGGCACTGGCGGTGGGAGGCCTCATTAGAGAAAGCGTGCCTCAGTTTAAGAACTGTTTTGGTTTAAGAACAGACTTCTGGAATGGATTAAGTTCGTAAACTGAAGTACCACTGTATAGAACGAGATGATGACAGAGGCCTGCTCCTCAACAGATGGGCTGTGATTACCACTGGGCCCACCAAGCCTGTCTAAACCTGTTCCTCACAAGGAACATTGTAGTCAGTCAGGAAATGTCTATTAACAAGTTCCCAGCAGGAGAAACAATATCCCCCAGATAGCATGTCAGAGAGGGGTTTGGCCCACCTGACAACTCAAGTAACACCTTGATTAGAACAAACTGCCAAGCTCTGCTGTTGTTCAACTTATTTGCTCTAACCACAGAATGTAAAATATCAGAAGGGGACACGAGAGTACTTTGTATGTATCTTCGATATACCTAAGTTCATAATATTTATTGAATGAAGAATATACCAGGGCATAGTTCTCAAGTTTGGCTACATACTTCTACGTACATTGCTGAAAAATTACTATCACTGCATAATTTTCAGGAACACACATGACAGGGGACAGGTCCATGAATGACGGGGTGCCCAAATGCAGTAGGTATTTATTTATTATGATCATTTAAATCCTACCTTTAAAAGAGAGAAGTCTTTCTAAAGTGTCTTACAAAAAAGTAAAACAATATTATTTACGGTATTTTGTTAATACAAAAACATAAGTCTTGCTTCAAAGCCCACTTAAATGAGTTTCTATTCTACAGTTCTGGATCCATCACTGAAAAGGTTGTGGACTTGGTATCTGTCAATCTGATCTTCCCTAGCAGCTGTCCAGAGAACAGGTACTCCTCTTAAGAAATGTCTAAGCATACATTCAAACAAAAGTGTGAGGTACCTTCTTCCCTTTGGTGTGGGAGTTATCAGTATATGCTATGCACATTTTCTGAGATGTTTAGGTAGGAATGGGGCACCTCTGGCCCTCCAGATATTGCTAAACTATAGTTCTCATCATCCCTGGCCATTGGCTATGCTTGCTGGGGCTAAAGGGAGTTGGAGTTCAGCAACATCTGGAGGGCGAAAGGTTCCCCACAGTCACATTAAGGGGTTTAGGATAGACTAAAATTGTTTCAACAGCCTCACATAAATATACCGTATTTTTCCGTGTATAAGACTAGGTTTTTTCCCTAAAAAATAATGTCAAAAATTAGGCGGCGTCTTATACTCTGGGCCATCTCTCCCAATTTTCTTTAATCTGAGTCCCCCAAAATAGGGGCATCTTATACATGGGGGCATCTTATAGACGGAAAAATATGGTAATATGTGGTTGGGTCAAAAATAAGTATCTACTGGCCAAGAACTACTTTCTTTTCAGTAAGGCTGCAACTGAGCGGTCTTGTCGCTTCTAGATTATGAACCTATAGCAAAGCATAGCTGACACTTGAGACAGTATAAAAGGACCAATTTTTATTAGCCTACCAGACCAAAGGCCTATCTAGTCCAGCATCTTGTACCCTACAGTGGGCAATCAGACACCTATGGGCAGTCAACAAGCAGGACATAAGCACAATATTCATCTCCTACTATTATTTCCCATGTTTCTGATCCTGGAGCAAACACTATTACTGTGCATTTGACCTCCCTGAGATGGCAGGGTAAAACCACATTAAATATATTGTTTACAATCCTTCTGAAGAAGCCCTGAAACTAACATATTTTAAATGAAACTCCAACACTGCTTGCTACTACGAGTGAGAGCCTCTATTCCTGACTAGTACGCTGTGAATCTGTTATTTATAAGTGTGTTATTTCTCCATACTCCTTGTTGTGGTAACATGTAATCTCTATTCCATTTTACAACACCCTGCCCTCAAAACAGTCCCATTACTCTCCTCCTCTCTTTCTGAAATTCATAGCATATGAATAACACAAATGGGAGACCACCAGGGCTCTCCATTTCACCACAGTAGGACAGTGAGATGCTGCTGCACCAATTTACAGTCTGCCAATGTTTGGAAGCTTTATCTTTGCAACCATATGTGCCCAAACCCTTTTCTCCCCCTCCCCCCAATATGTGAAAGCCTGAATTGGCTTCCATCACCATCACTTCTAACTCTTTCTTTGCCTGAATGAATTTCTGAAGCTCGTTATTCCATTTAAATACTTTTCATGACACAATTACTGAGACGGGCTGCAAAGAGCTCTAATTAACTGTGACCTCTCTAATGAGGCAACTTTCCCAAGTTCTTGCCAAAGTGTGTGTCAGTGGTGTACTGGGGCAAGCTCAATTTTTTTTTACAGAAATAATGTATGAAATGTGTAGTAAAGAAACAAGATGAAGTGGCCAACAATACACCATAAAGTGCTGCAAGGGGCTTATTTTAAGCAAACACATTTAACGGCAAAACACTTAAGGGTTTATACTATGTGTACAATGGAAAGCTACTGGAGTGTCTCAGGTTCTAGATAAGTTGAACCAATGGCGTAGTGTAGTCAGTCAGTCAATGGACTGTCTGTAACAGAGCTGAAAAGAGTCAACTCTCCCCAACCCCACCCAAGGCACAACCATCAGACGCTCCACCCCCATCCTGGTCAATTATCCCAAGCCTCCAGTGGCTTTGCAAACCTTAGTGCCAAAATTAGCACTATCTGGCTTAGGCTCAGGTTAGACACAATATTCCTGTTCTCTGTCTGGTGGGCTTCAATGCTACCTCTTCCATCTGGTGCCAATTTACTCCCTCCTTCCTTCCATGGCTTCCTTTAATCATGGGGTGATAGATAAATATAATAACCCTTAATGTTGTTATTCCAAAAAATCCATGTCGAATTCGTAATCCATACTATACAGTACAAGAGTGAAATGTCTGTCAGCTGCAGTTTCTTTCACCTTACCAAAAGGCCTCACATATCCATTTTGATTCTGTAGCAAGTTTTACATAAATTTTCAAGCCTGGACAGCAGGAGGCTTAATCAAGCAAACCTTGGAATCATGGCACAGTCCATGATCAACTTATGGATAGGAATGCCATGGATATGCCCAGATAACTACCAGACATGCGATTTGACCATTAATGTTTGCTTAACTAATGGGTTCAACTCTATCTTTGCAAATCAGCTGTACTGTTACCAAAAAAATGAACTCCAGACCACAAGACTAATTAATCATTGCATTCTTAACTCCCCCAGAAACAGCAGATGTCAGTAACAAAAGCATAGCCTTGCAGAACTAGTAGAATTCACTTTAATAACACGGGGGGGGGGGGCACAACAGTAAAAGAAAATATGTTTGGAAATATTAAGTCTCTTTTTCACATTAAGCTGAAGGGCATGAACAAGGAATTAACCTTGCCATCATCAGAGTACAGTAATAATTTTGTCCAGGCTGCTCGCTACTAAATCTGTTACTGCTCAGGATTCTTTTTAGCAATAAGAAATAACCTTCTGCTGAGCCCCTAAACAACTGCAGGTGATCAAATATAAGCATTCAATGCAGCGCTTGCTGAACCATCCCCATTCGGTTCACGCCACCCGGCTTCTGACAAAGAACCTGTGTCACTGCAAGCCACACTGCTGGGGGAGAGGGCGGGGTGATGGAGGGAGGTGCATGAGAAAGAGATGCAGACCAGGGAAGAGATGCAAGCAGAAATGACTGACAGCAATTTCCCCAAACTACATATTTCAAACAACACACAATTGCTCTCTAACTACAGTTCAACTGCCCATATTTACTGGAGGAGGAGGCTGAAGTGGAAAAGAATCATAGCTACTTCCCTCGGCCTTTCAACAGTCATTATAACCTCTAGTCTAGATACTCAGTACTTAAGAACACCCCAGATATTTCACTGTGAAAATAATTATTGGTAAATAACAAAATAATAATAATTAAGAACACCATAAAATCAATTTTCAAGAGACTGCTCTCTGGGCAATGAAGACAGGGAGGTTTTGCCCTTCCTGGTTCAAAACAAGGTTCCGAATGCCTTATCATCTTACATCCTGCACCTTCCCTGGTGCTGAATCACCTTTGCATCATCATCATTTCAACAAATTTGGGTGTCAGACCTGGCAGGCATGTGTATGACTTGTTGCTTCATTCTCTCCTAATTATCTATCAATCTCTCCCCTAACCTAATTATGATCCTAGTGCATCAAGGCTTTTTTTGGAACAGTCAGGTGCTCCTCTCTCATCCCCACCCAAAACCATTCATCACCACCCCTTATTGAGTTTGCATCCGAGATTTCACAGCTCCCCATCTTCCATCTAGTAACCACAATCCCCTATTACTTCACAGTATATCCTCCATCACCTTCACATTGCTTCTCCTAAGCTCCTTTCACCCATTCCTCACTCTTCTTGCTCCTCACATTTTACCAAAGCCTAAAGGCAATTTATCCAGTCTGCTCACTAACCAACATTCCTGTGCCCTCAGCATACCTATAAGCCTTCTCATTTTGACTCTTCATCTTATCCCCACTCCCCTTTTGGCCTTCTCTTCAATCTTACCCTAGCTTTTACTAACTGGCACCCCACCTTCAATTATTGCTCTTTGTGATCCCTCACCCTTTCTTTTATTCCCCTTCCTCATATTCCTTCCAACTTAATGCCCACTGTCACATATTTCTTCTGTCCTCTTTCATTCTTTCAAATCTCTCCATTTCAGTAACCCACCATTTTTTATCCTCCATACCAGAGTTTTCACATCCTACCTTATTCCAAAGCCTTGATTTGGGGGTACACCCAATTCCGACACTTCTCCTAAATGATAACATTTCTTCCCAACACCACAAATTCTGGAGACACTCCCCCCCCCCCCGAATTGATACCCTGTCTTTTCTAACCTCTTGATTTAGGGTACTGCATACACATATGAACATCTCATCTTTTACTCTTCCGCCATCCCTATCCTTTGGGGTTGTAAAAGATGTCAAAATCATCCCCTAACTCTGAAAGATCTTAATAAATTGTTGATTAAAAACATCACCATCACCGTCATCACTGAGAGGAGGAAAGAAATACAAAGGAGAATAGATTCCTCTTTATCCTCTGACTAATTATGACCCTTTGGCATCTCTCCCCTCTCTACCACCCCATTCACCTTGACATCCCCTCCCCAATGTTATTGTTAAAGCCCCTTTAAGGAGGTCAGATGTTGGTGGTGATGATGACAACCAATGCTGATGAATGCCAGATCCACCCACCCATCCACCAATCTTATTGTTAAAACAGCCCAATTATGATTGTGACAAGATGCTCCCCTAATCTTAACGCTACTTCACAGGGAAGGGATAAATATAATGATGTAGAATAGATGAAGGGATAAGCCCACTCTGATGAGGTGAAAAGCCCACTCTGATGAGGTGAGCAGGCCCTGAAGATGATGATGAAGAAGAAGCAGGATGGGGCCGAATTCCACCCCACCCACACAATCCATCGCTAAATTGCAGGGATGAGGATGCTGACCTGATTCCTCGCCCCATACACGCTCCATTTATAAGCCTAAACTGGGGGGGAGGGGGGGGAGAGAGAGAGAAAGTGTGTGTTTACAGTTGTGGCGCTAGTGAAGAACAGATTCCCCCTTCCTGCCCCACCTTATTGTTGAAGAGGAGGAGGAGGAGGAGGAAGGCCAGCCAGGTCCAGTCCCCGTCTCCCCCCTCCCCCTGCGCCCTCCGCATCCCGTTTCCCTCCTCCTCACCTCCAGCTCCGTGTCTCCCGGCTCGGCCACGCCGATGATCTCGCTGGGCAGCTCGGCCAGGTCCGTGACCCGGATCAGCCCGTCGTGGAGGAAGATGGTCTCCTCCTTCACCGACAGCCACTGCGCAGAGTCTGCCGCGGCGGCCGCTGCCGCAGCAGCCGCCGAACCCGACGCGCCTGCCGGGGACCCCATCAGGAGGAGGCGGCGGTGGCGGGTGAAGCCGAGGCGGCGGCGGCGGCGTTGACAGCACCTGCCTCAGCGTAGGGGAGGGGAAGGGATGCTGTTGCTGAGGGAGGGAGGCGGATCCCTTCAGCCCCCCGCCATGGCGGGGAGGAGCCGAGCCAAGGAGAAAGAGGGAGAGGAGGAGAAAGGGGAAAGCGGGGGGAGAAGGGATTTCTTTGGGGGGGGGTGGGTGATGAGGGTCGAGGGGGGGCCCAGTCAGTCAGGCGGTGCCTCTCTCCCCCTCTCCCCTCTCCTCTCCCTCACACACACAGGTGACAGCGCGACGCCATGTTGGAGGCGGAGGGCTGCTGAGGCGGAGGGACCAGCATGCACCGCGCGCGCCGAACCGTGATAGAAAGAGAGCGAGGGGAGCGAAGCGGGAGGCCGCGGCCAGCGGGCGGGAGTGACTGACAGGTGCGCGCGCTCCGAAAGGGAGGGGGGAAAGAGCGGCGGCGACGACGACATCGACGACCGGGCCGCTCACTGGCCGCCAGGGAATAAGGAGCCCGCCCCCTTTCGAGCCGGTTGGCTCCGCCCACCTCTCTCCCCCCTCAGGCGCCTCCTGCCTGCTCTCCTTGCGGCGGCTTCGCTTCTTTGCTTTTTTAATTTCCCTCAGAAAATTAAAAAAAATTCGGCTTGGCCCAAGGGGGAGAGTTCTTTGTCTCTCTCCCTCTCCACCGAACCGTCGTCCTCGCTGCTTGTACCTACTCCGTGTGTACATAGCGTGTGGCAGAGCTTCATAAGCAAAGAGCAGAGGGTCCCTGCCCTCAAGGAGCTTCCAAATATGTCTCTGTCACCTCACAGGGTACATGCCCCTCAGCGCAAATAATAAAACTTTTGTCCTTTCGTCGCTTAGCTGTCATCACCGACATTATTATTGATTTTACAATACTATTATATCCTTCCAGGGTTCCTAGAGAGTCTCATAACCCACAAAACGGCTCTCCTCAGCCAAACGGGTTGTAAATAAGTTACGTATTTCAAAGTTCCGATCACCCCGTTTGTGTAAATGGGCATACGTTTTACATTTTCATTTAGTATTTCTATTGTTCGTTAAATGCGTATACCGTCCTTCACACGTAGATCTCAGGGCGGTTCAAAACACAAGATAAAAACACCAGATACGTAATAAAAACAAAAACAAAAGCAAAACAAAAAACAAACAAACCAATAAATCCTGTCCCCCTTTTTATATGCCACCTTTAAAAATTCTTGTCAGCCTGGGTGGCTGGTTAGTTAGAGTGTGGTGCTGATAATGCCAAGGTTGCAGGTTTGAGCCTCATATGTTTTATATATGCTGTAAACCCTAGAAACCCAGCCAGGTGGGTGGGGTAAAAATAATAAAATTATTATCACTATTAGTATTATCATAAACTTTTATTATTTATCTCTTGTCTGGTTTTGGAAAGGCTTTGTCAGTCCATGGGAGTCATAATAAAACACCTGGAAAAGGCAGGATTTTGCTCTAAGTTGATGTCATCGTTCCTGGTTTAGAATGGCTTCTGATCATTTATTTTCCCATTTGTGATGGTTTCCCTATCGTGTTCTATACTCAATTCCTTTCTTATTTCTAGCTCAGCATCACTAAACGAAACTTTCTAGATGTTTCAAACAGTGCCAAATGACTAAGCCTGCCTTACACAAGATGACTGGTTTTCATACAGGCTTATTCCCAGATAAGTAAGTCTGGTTAGGTTTCAAGTCTTCCATCTTCCAGAGGAAGGATGGTAGTCCTAAATTAGCTAGATTCCTCCTTGCACTTCAAAGCCATCCTTTCCTCCTGTGCCTTTGGTTTCTAGGTCTTCCTCTCACACTTCAATATCTTCTTGCTGAACAGGCAGCCCTGTTCAGGGAAGTTTTTAATGTGTGACATTTTAATGTACTGGTATTTTTAATCTTTGTTGGAAGCTGCCCAGAGTGGCTGGGGAAATACAGCCATATGGGCAGGGTACAAATAATAAAGGTAAAGGTAAAGGTACCCCTGCCCGTACGGGCCAGTCTTGACAGACTCTGGGGTTGTGCGCCCATCTCACTTAAGAGGCCAGGGGCCAGCGCTGTCCGGAGACACTTCCGGGTCACGTGGCCAGCGTGACATCGCTGCTCTGGCAAGCCAGAGCCGCACACGGAAACGCCGTTTACCTTCCCGCTGGTAAGCGGTCCCTATTTATCTACTTGCACCCGGAGGTGCTTTCGAACTGCTAGGTTGGCAGGCGCTGGGACCGAGCAGCGGGAGCGCACCCCGCCGCAGGGATTCGAACCGCCGACCTTTCGATCGGCAAGCCCTAGGCGCTGAGGCTTTAACCCACAGCGCCACCTGCGTCCCGTACAAATAATAAATTATTATTATTATTATTATTATTATTATTATTATTGCACTGGCAATTTCCAGGACCCTTCATCTCATGCTATTGCAATTGAGGGGGCTGCTGTTAGTATGTATGTAAGAATGTCGGGACTCTTTCCAATACACAGCAGAACCGATCCTGCAATAGAATCAGGTGCCTTAGATAGTTTTTTCATCCTGCTTTGCTTAAATTGCTTTACAAATCTCCAAAGTGCCATCTGATAACAGGCTTATTGCTCTGCAAGACTCTCTCCCAGAGGCAGAGGGAATGCAGTCTTTCCGAGGCAATTGTCTGAAGCCAGAAATATACAGGAAAATAAAAAATAGCCGGTGTCATATTACAACGTATTTTTATACACAGTATATATTATGAGAGAAACTTGAGTGAAGTTATTTGAGATAAATGCAAGACAAGCAGTACCTGAGTGATGAAAAGTGGGGTGCAAGAGGGAAATATAATAGTTATTGGCATTTTATTAATGAGAATGTGCAAATTAGTGCTCAAGTTGGAAAGGTGAGATGCATTTTGGCAGAGCCCAATCTTTGAAATTGTGTAAGTTAATCACTCAGCATTCCTTCCTTTGTCCCTGATGCCCAGTGGGTTAAACCAGCCTTTGCCAATCTGGTGCCCTCCAGATGTTTTGGGCTCAGAACTCCCATCAGCCCCAGCGATGCAAAAGGAATTTGCATAGAAACCTGCTGAACTGAGCAAGATTTCACCACCATTCATCAGCTGATAAGTGGGGAGTTAAATCCTACTGCTATGGCTGTATGCTGCTGTTGCCTGCTAGGAACAGGAGTGCTCAACCAATGCCTGATTTAACCCTCCCCCCCCCTCCTCATCAGATGACACAACGAGTGATGTCAGTTGATGGGCAGGTTGCCGTGATTTGGGGAAAATGACCTTGTGGGCCAACCTGGACCCTCTGTCCAGCTAAGATTGGCTGGCAGATCCCACCCCTGTTCTATTTTAATCTCACAGAAGGCTGTGGGCTACCCAAAATGCCTCAAAGCACATTTCCCCAGCTATTATTGCACATGCGGCTTTCAGGGGAAGGGAGGTATTGCATTAAATTGTTAAGTTTTATACAAATCAGCAACAATAAGATTTATTATACAACCGTAGACCTTTTTATATAAATCCTATCAACTCCTTTCTCTTTCTCAGTAAGTGATGTAGTCTGCAAGGCACAAACAAAAAAATAAAGACCAGAAAAAGGTTACCTTACAGTAGTGCTATTAGTTTACTGGCCAAACCGGGACCAGATTATACAGTAGGGTTGCCAGACCTCTAGGGGTGACATGAAGAACCCAAGTTTTCCTTGATCCCTCCAGGTGGCAGAGAGAGGTCTTGCATTGCCAGGTGGGTGAGAGTGCATTAAACATTTTTTCTTAGACGACTGCATGCAGCTTGCAAGTTTCAGTCTGGCAGGAGTCAACTGCAAATTATTGCATATGCTCTCAGTCTGGGTGGGGGTCTGTACTTCTCTGCCCCCCCCCAATTAACCTCTGTCTCCAGGGCTCAGTAATGGGAGGGAGCACAGAAGAAGAATCACCAGGGATGGCCACAATTATATCACTAGGGAGCACCTATAGGTCTCTGGTTTGGGACCTGAAATTTCAGTGTCTCAAATGCTCCTGACCTGGTAACCTTAGTTAGCAACAACCTATGTCATGACTCATCTATAGCGCATAGCATGGTTCTCAGCCAAGATGCTCCACACTGATTCATTCCCATGCACTTCCTGTGTGTTGACAGGAGTGTCAAGCCATTTCCTCTGTTATTATTATTTAGCCGAGTTCCTAACTGGTGTCATTTGTATGGCATGAAGAGTTGCAGGATGGGTTTTGGCTTCTGGGAACAGGTTTTCAATGACTGCTTATGTGCTAGTAGTCTTATTACTCCAAGTTGAGTGGCAATTTCACATCCTTTATAGGACTCTATACACTGTTGCAGCATGCAAGCCCAATCTCTGAATGGCCAGGGACTCCATGGGCCTCAGCACCGGCCTGGGCTTCAGTTACCTTGGAATGAAGGTCAATGGAAACTCTGGTGTCTTTGGCTCCAGCATGGAGCAGACATGTCTCTTTGTCTCCAGCTTCCAAGCATCATCACACAAAACTCTAATACACAGCCCCTCCTTGGCCAATTGTGGAAGGCATATCCAGCCAGCTGAGGTGGGTCCACCAATGTCTCTATGGCAACAGAGCAGTCTTTAAAGATGTGAATGGCAGGTACTTGGCTGAGCAGCTAAGGCAAAGGAACAAAAGAACCAGCCTGGCTGGTTCAACAAGCTTCCCCCATAGATTCTAGCCTCCCATACAGGTTCGGAAGAGACCCACTGGCATGGATGACTTTAAGAGTATTTGAGAAATTGATGGTTATTGCTGGCTTCTAGACATGGTAGCAATGCTATCCATCCACGGTCAGAGGCAGCAATGCTTCTGAGTATCAGTTGCTGAAAACCACAGAAAGGGAAAGCGTCCTTGTGCTTGGGTCCTGCTTGCTGGTTTCCCATAATAGGCATCTGTTCATCCACTGTGAGAACAGGATGCTGGACTAAATGGGCCTGATCCATCAGGCTCTTCTACTGCTCTCAATTCTTACTCTTATCAAACATGATTGTTCTACAGTATTTGAATCTTTATTCATGCTTGGATATTTTGAGTTTTCCTGCTATAAAGCAACACAGGCAGCCTATGAGGTTCAACTTATTTGCCCTTGAAATTCTCAAATTAAAGGTGTTATGTGTGTATCTAATAATGACTAACAAGGGCCTCATTCAAATAATCCTGCTAATGTTCGTTCCTAGTTGAATGATAGCGTAACTTTCTGGACTCGTCAAACATGGCAACATCAGCTCATTACATCATTTTATTTATGACTTAAGGGTTGTATTCAGGCGCCGGCCCTTGCCCTGTATCTCCTGTTGTAAAGATGCAAGATACTCACCTTGCAACCACTGGGTGATTGAGTGTGACTCACAGTGGACATCACCCAGTGTGCACATATAAAGATGTGATAGGCAGATCCAATCCTTTCCTGCCCAGCAATCCACTCTTGAACCAAAACTGTGCTTAGTGGGCTCACAGCTGAAGTATGTCCACTTTTACTTGTAGGTGATCAAATAGAAATTTTAAGAAGTGCTCCATAGCACATTTCCTCCCTGTTGACTACCGAAACCAATTACACTAACTCGAAAAATAATTTAGCTGCTCTTTTTCTGTGCTCTGACCCAAAGCTTTCCTCCCACTGCTTCCTCAGACAATTCAGCCTTCCTCCTCCATCCCTTTGCCCTCTCGATTGCTGTTTTAAGGGAGATGTTTTGCCAAAGGCAGATCTGATGCTAATGAAGTACACCAGGGAGTTTTTGCATCTATTTTTGGAAGCAGATACCTTTCTAACATTTTCTATTAGCTGTCCCAAGGCTGGAGAGGAGGGTGGTAGTGGTGGGGAGGATCGTAGCCATTCTGTGCTCGGCGAAAAGCAATGAGTCAGCTAAACTGGGCAGCAGCCAAAACTCAAAAAAAGCAGATTACTTGAAATGATTGTCCATGTAGAGCCATCTATGTGTTCACACAATTTCTGGCAGTGTTTACCTTGATTTTGCCAATCATCCCAATTGGAGGATGTCTTCACAATTTTACAGATTAAACCACACTGCTAAAAAGTGAAGCGTTTCTGAATGGCGGGAAGCCCATCTCTTGCAGAGCATAAAGTCAAAGGATAAGTTATTTTTGGATGCTGTCGGACCCCTGTTGCATCAGCTCCCAGGGATAGTGGGAGTTGTACTTCAAGTGGAAGGCTACAGAGTCCCACCCTCATATTGGGAACCAAAACTGTGCCTAAAACCATAAATGCCATGGTCCCTACCAAAGAATGTGCAGAATCAGGGAGAACTCGAGTTTTCTCCCCTCAAAAGTATCAGGCAGGGGGAAAACTACAACGCAAAACACAGCAGGGGCAATTGAAGAAACCTCTGCTGCAGCTGTTGTTCAACTCCAGATCCCATTCACCCTATTGGCCATGTGAGTTGGGGCTGATGGAGCCAACATCTGCAGGGCCAAAGGTTCCCTTTCCAGAGAAAGATATTCTTAAAAGGACTCTCAGCTTTGGCCATACTGCAGAGATGTGGTGATGGTGATGTTGCTACTGGTTGTGTTGGGGGCACTCCTCATGGTTCCCAGTGCTGGGATCTAGAGATGCAGGTCCAGTGGGGCAGGTAGTAGTGGAGGTTGGGGGCAGTTAGGGTAGATAGATCTCAGCTGTACAGAAAAACCAGCTGGTGGGAAAGAGGAAACTCAGGTTCCTGCTTTTAGACTGGCAAGGGGGAGATTTTTAAGACCCCCAATTCTAATGTCTCACATCCAAACCACACATATATTGGTAAGGAAAGGGGATCTTGGATCTGTGACTTTCTGCCTCTTCCCTCCATCCTCTCCAGGATGGGCAAGGAGAGAGGTAGTCTGGACTGCAACTGAGTGGGAGAGATGGGACATGGTGGCAATTGTTTCAGGGCTACCGGACCTCAGATCTTCCTCAGGTGGGATTTCAAGAGTCAGATTCTCTCACAAACCCTGATCCTGGGTTCTTCTGCATTTCTGTGCTGTGCATCTTTCTTTGCCAGTGACACACCCTGTGTTTGTGTATTAAACTTGTTTAATAAATAAATTAAATCTATTAGTTACGTAGTTATATGTACATAAATATATCATGTATATTAAATATCAACTATACTGCAAACACTTTATAATTAACGATATGGAAATTTAATTCCGTGTGTGGCCTGTGGGTTCTGTGTCAAATTATTCTTGCTGCCCGCTTGGTATGAGTTGTTGGGCTGCCCTGTTTTAATAGATTACTTCTTGAAGGTGCACTGGCAACGAAACACTACACACACCAGCTCCCTCTACTGACAAATTGTGGCCAGCCACACTTTGGCATTTAAATCATGTTCTATGGTGGAGAGCTGGACTGCTGGAACACGGTGAAAGCATGAAGGCAGAGTTGATGTGAAGAGAAAAGAAAAGGCAATGGACAGTATTCAGTGGTAGCCACACCTTGAGTAGGCCCACTGCAATGGGTCTACCCTGAGTATGACTAACACTGGTACCACTAAAGGCCCTCATTTTAATAGCTCGCAGGTACAGCCCCTCCCTCTGCACAATTCAGACCCCTGGTGTACTGAAGTGCAGAGATTTCCACTGCAGCTGTGAAGTCTTATCTCCTTCACTTCTTGATCTGCTACAAAGACACTGCTGGCCTTGTAAACTAAGCAGGATCGCATGGAATCAGTCTTTCCCCTTTGAGATTTTTTTCAACAATTAAACGGGTGGCGCTGTGGTTTAAACCACTGAGCCTCTCGGGCTTGCCCATCAGGAGGTCAGCAGTTCGAAACCCCACATCGGGGTGAGCTCCTGTTGCTCAGTCCCAGCTCCTGCCAACCTAGCAGTTCGAAAGCACCCCCAAAAAGTGCAAGTAGATAAATAGGTACCGCTCCGGTGGGAAGGTAAATGGTGTTTCCGTGTGTTGCTCTGGTTTCGCCAGAAGCGGCTTAGTCATGCCAGCTGCATGACCCAGGAAAACTGTCTGAGGACAAACGCCGGCTCCATCGGCCAGTCAAGCTAGATGAGTGCCGCAACCCCAGAGTCGTTCACGGCTTGACTTAACTGTCAGGGGTCCTTTACCTTTATGCAGCATATAAATCTTATTGAACAAATAGATAACAAAGGAAGATTCTTCAACCAGCCGTTATCTCACTCTTTACAGATACCCGCAATATGCTACATCATGTTTAGGTATTGAGACAAAAGAAAAACCCAGAATTAAATGCAATGTATACAATATATGTATAAATAGCAAAGGACGCAATGTGTGGTTGTGATGTTAAAACCCTCAGGGTCAGGTCTCAAACTGCAATTTTGGGGAAATGTAGGCACACAGCCCACAAAGGCCAAAGCTCCCTTGCTCCTTATTGAATCACCCATGGAGACTTTCCTTCAGTTTACTGAAATGAGAGTGTGAGAATTCTGACCATGCCCACTTGAAAAAGGCCTGCAGATTTTCAAAATGGAAGGAGGGCACTTGGGAAGAGTGCCATCCGTAAGGAGACTGCTGGTTCCCAGCGTAGGTCTACTGAGAATGAAAACCCAAGGAAAATAACTTCTGGTACAGCTCCCTCGGCTAACCAACTGTCCAAAAGAAATCCCACACCATCCACCTTCCTCCATCCAGCCCCCGCAAAAGAGTATTCAGATAGTTAGCTGTTTAAGTCAAGATAAAGCAGAATTAAATTCTACAGAAAGGAAGTACGACCAGTAAAACTATTTTGTAGGGTTCATTTTTCTCCAAACTTTACTGTGGTGTCTCCAGGCAATTTAGAAAACCAATTTGTGAGGATAAACGCCATTGGAAAGCGAAAATGTTGAACGCAAATAGCCTCGCAGCTGAGGCACCTTCTTGATGATGGGCAAGAGCTGGGAGTCCACGTGCTTCTGGTCCGCCTTGCGTCGCTCCGTTATCTCGTATTTCTGAAAAAGCAGGACAGCACATCAATCATTTGTTCACCCTTTAGTGCCCTTTGCTTTAACAGGGAGCCTCCCCAGGGCCTACAACACCTCCCGCTTCCTCTAGACAGCTGTTGTGGACCAGGATGCAAAGAACTACTTCAATATAGCGGTGACATTTAATTCTTTTTAAAATAGCAAAACCTCTGATTGCTACTAGGAGAAGCCAGTCTTTGGAGGTGAGAGCCTGGCTTGGGGTGGAAAATGAGGGATGGAGAGATCACCCTAAGTGGGGATCGGGTAACTTTTGGGTTGCGAGTCTGAGCCAGGTGGAGATTGGAGTCTTTGGGGCCTTTGGATTTGGAAGGAATGTGAAACAAGATTTGAAATATTCTATGGGCCCTACCTTCAACTATGGAAGCCTGGAAGACTTGCTAAGAAGGTATATGACTACTGTTGGGTTGGAGCTCCCCCGAGATTTGTCTTTTAACACTAAAGACTATCAAAAAGATCGGCAGAGGGGACATGAAAGAGAGCTAAGAGCCTCGGACTTAAGATCTCCGGGTTGATGGAACTGTTGGTAGGGGCCGAGACCGGGGAGGGGAGTTGGTGAAAGAAAAATTGGGAATCTAAAGTGTATATCTTTTTTCTTTTTCTTCTTTTAATGAGAGATGGGAAAATCGTGGAATGGAATTTCTATGATCTCAGGGGAAACGTCTTAAGAGAATAAGTTCAGATATGTAAGTCTTAAATGAGAAATAAGATTAAATAAACTAAAAGTGGGTGGCTAATTGGTAAAAGAGAGAATGGAAAATTACAGTATATTAAGATAAGTTATAATGATAAAAACAAGGATGAAGGATTTGCTGAAATATCTATTTGAAGTAGAATACAAAGAGGGGAGGTGTGAGGAGGTCAAGGAAATAAGTTAAGAAAGGGAACTATATTAAGGTTGGTTTCTTTGATTGTATTCTTTTTTTCTTTCTTTTTTTCTGTTTTTCTTTTTTTCTGTTTCTTGCTTTTTTATCTTTTTATTTTACTTTTCTTTTGGATATGTTGTGTTTCTGTATTCTGTGTTCCTTTTTGTAATTTTTTTTTTGGAAAATTTGAATAAATATTACTGGGGGGGGGGGAAATAGCAAAACCTCCTCTCTACACGCTTGCCAATGCCATTTCACAAAATGTTTCTGAAACTCCTGTTTGTCAAAAGCTCCCTTAGGGGTGGGGAGCAGCAGCAGAGGCTGCTATTTCCCCATCTATGGTGGGAAGCTCACTTCCTGTACCGGCACACCTGTGTGTATGTCGTGGTCTAGGAAAAAGAATTGGGCACAGGACAGCAGGAAGCAGTGGTGTTTGTGTGCTGGGCTTGGGCTGCCCTCCTTCCCAACCAAGCAATCTGATTAAAGGCTAATTTTTCTGTAAAAAATAAATAAATAAAAATGTAGCAGATGAGCATGAGCTCTGCAAGCCAATGAATCCCCATAGAAAATGGGTAGGCAAACTAAGGCCTGGGGGCTGGATGTGTCTCAATCGCCTTCTAAATCCAGTCCACAGACGGTCCAGGAATCAGTGCGTTTTTACATGAGTAGAATGTGTGCTTTTATTTAAAATGCATCTCTGGGTTATTTGTGGGGCATAGGAATTTGTTCATTCCTCCCCCCCCCCAAAAAAATACAGTCCGGCCCCCCCACAAGGTCTGAGGGACAGTGGACCGGCTCCCTGCTAAAAGTTTGCTCACCCCTGCCACAGAAGGTATTTTGTTTATTGCAAGCTTAGGATAAAATCTGCACCTAAAATCTGATCCTATTTATTTGTGGAAGGCAAGTCTTTTTCTGAAGGAGGTAGGCAGCCCAACTGTGCTAATGTCAGGCCCCCATATTTTGCTGGACTACATCTCCCATAATTGCTAGCCAGGGAAGTGGGAGCTGGAATCCAAAACATGCAAAGGGCCCCAAAGCTGGACAAAACTGCATATATCACACTAACACCAGCACAACAGTCAAATGCACAATGCTGGACTCACTTCTCCTGTTCAGCAGTCCCCCAAGAGTCACTACAAAGATTTTGTGGTCTGCAAATCTACAGTGGTACCTCAGGTTACATACGCTTCAGGTTACAGACTCTGCTAACCCAGAAATAGTAACTCGGGTTAAGAGCTTTGCTTCAGGATGAGAACAGAAATCGTGCTCCGGCAGTGCGGCAGCAGCGGGAGGCCCCATTAGCTAAAGTGGTGCTTCAGGTTAAGAACAGTTTCAGTTTAAGAACAGACTTCCGGAACAAATTAAGTACTTAACACAAGGTACCACTGTACATCTGTTTTTCTCCAAGATTTGCTAACTCGGAGAGCATTTCATTGTGGGTGCTCAAGAGACACACACGCTTTGGCCCATCTCATTCGCCCAGAAAACACACCCACCTCTTTCTCAGTGTCAAAAATTTCCCCCTCCTGGTGTTTGGGTTTACGCAGCCTCTTCTTCTTGAAGTAAAGATCGCTGAGGTGCTTTGGAAGTTTCACACTGGAGATGTCAACCTTGGTTGAAGTGGCAATGACGAACTTCTGGTGAGCCCTGCGCAGGGGGACCCGGTTGATGGTCAGGGGACCTGCAGGAAAGACACAGGACAAGTGAATGACATATGGTGACCTTGAGGCACCAGGAAAAATCCCGGCTGGTATGTGTTTTCCTGCCATTCAAGTGGGACACAACGCTGCTGCTCTGCTCAAAGGAATCAATTGAAAACCCCCAAGAAAAACAACCCCCAAGAAAAACAAAACAAACGAACCCAGCTATTCTATACTCTCAAGAAAAATGCAGCCAGCACAGGAAACTGGCAGAACAGCCTGGGAATGACAGGAAAACACACTTAAAAAAAAAAAAGAAAAAGAAAAAAGTATACATATTTATTGCCAAGTACCTGCTACCCCACCTTGGTTCAAGAACTTCCAGAGTGGCTTTCAGGGTAAAAAAGGAAACAGAAATAGAACTCAGAAGAGGCACAAGATATTGTTGGGGTGTGGTTTCTTTGGGTCTTGAAAGTAATCCTGGAAGTGCCATTTGTCAGGTTTGGGTGTGACATTTACTGCTTTTTGCACAGTACTTTCTAAAACAGTGCACACTGAGGGATATGAGGGGTAAAATCCATTAAGATTCACCACACAATAGTGGGATTCCATGATTTGTTTACTGTAAGAAATTTATTTGAGAGATAACCAGAGTGCTACAAGTCTATTCGGATATCCGTTCCACAGAATTTGTTCCCAAGTGTGTATAGCTATGAATCAGCAAGTCCCCAGTTTGAACCTTGCCCCTGGCACGAAGTCACCAAATGGAACTCTTTCTCAAACTCAGCCCCTGCACTCACATCATGTGGGATAATAGTGATTTACCTTTAGGGGCTGTTGCATGGTCCTCCAGGTATTGCTGGACTCTGAACCACCACCAGCCATAGCCAGCTTGGTCCACAGTTCATCAACATCTGCAGGGTGACAGGTCCCCCATGCCTGGTGTAAGGTTTACAACTAGTTAGCAAAGTTCCTTGAATAGGTCAGAGAGCTCTATGTGTTTACTATTGTGGTAATATTTGAGGTGTACATACTATATCCACTACTTTCACCCCTGTATTTGTTTTAATGAAGGAAATGAAATTTATTTAAGAATCCCAACATACAAAATGCATCAAATAGTTAATCCAGGTGAGCAGAGATTATAGGAAAGCAAATGTTATAGGACCTAGCTGTTGATGTAAGGTTAGCTTACCTGTTACAAGCAACAGACCACTTCCAAGCTGCTTCAGAAAGACCACACGCTAGAAACAAGACAGAGGTGGTTTGTAAATAGGGTGAAGGAACACCAATCACCTGCAAATAATGCTAAACTATGGTTTAACCTTATAATAATAATAATAATAATTTATTATTTATACCCCGCCCATCTGGCTGAGTTTCCCCAGCCACTCTGGGCGGCTCCCAATCAGTGTTAAAAACAATACAGCATTACATATTAAAAACTTCCCTGAACAGGGCTGCCTTAAGAATCCCTGCGGCGGGGTGAGCTCCCGTTGCTCGGTTCCTGCTCCTGCCAACCTAGCAGTTTGAAAGCACGTCAAAGTGCAAGTAAATAAATAGGCGGGAAGGTAAACAGCGTTTCCGTGCACTGCTCTGGTTCGCCAGAAGCGGCTTAGTCGTGCTGGCCACGACCCGGAAGCTGTACGCCAGCTCCCTCGGCCAATAAAGCGAGATGAGCGCCGCAAGCCTGGAGTCGGCCACGACTCGACCTAATGGTCAGGGCTCCCTTTACCTTTATGGTTTAACCTTATGTCTGAAATCTGCCCATAGCTGAACTTTGGCTCGCTTACTGCTAACAACCACAATCTGAAGCCATGGTTTGTGAACTGCTGGTAGTTTTAGAAAAGCAGATAATGGCTCAGCATAAGGGTCATTCATAGAGTTCCCCTTACCTTGCCTCGGTGGCGACCAGTGAGAAGGATCACAACAGTTCCTGGGGTTATTGAAGCCCGCAGCTTCCTCTTGTGTAGGGCAAAATTCTTTTTGCCATGACTCAGGAGTTTGCGGGGAACATCTTCTGTTGGGTAGTACCTTGGCTGAAAGGAGAGGAATTATTAGCTTTCGCAGTCTAGTTTTGACTTCAGCACCCCCTTTCTTCCAAGAACTCATTCTTGACACTTTTAATGCTTGATGTGGAAAAATCCCAGCCATGTGTTTGCCCAACAGCCAAAAGGTCTAGCAGCCTCTCCAGCGTACGGTGCTGGCATGTATGCAACCAATTCTGAAATCTATAGATCTGAATGTGTTCTTGTGCAGCAAAGCATCACAGCACCGATGCAATTAAAGAAAGCTGCCTATGAAGTTTTCCCTTCATCTGTCTTTAAACATATCAAAGCAAAGACAGACAACACCCCTACAGAGCACAAAATCAGACAGGTGGACACCTGCACAGATAAGGGCCCTTTTCTACTTTGCACAGAAATGGTGAAAATTGATAATGCAATGTTTAATTCTCTGCACAAATCTCAATTTGTTGGTTTTTTTTATCTCAATTTGTTTTTGAGCTTATTTGCATGGTAGGAATGTATCTTATTACAAAGGAAGAACATTAGGTGAGCATTCACCACACAAGGATTTAAAACATTCAGCTGTCACTTATACTTTACAGCAGGTGTGGCCTGCCACTTGTCTGTTGGACTGCAAACACTCACTGATCATGCAGTTTGGGGTAAATGGCAGATAGAGTCTGACAATACCCAAAGGGACAAATCTTCCTGCCCCCCCCCCCATGGCTTAAACAAGAGAATAAGCAGGCAGTTGTTTTGATTCAAGTGTCACCTGCAACAGCTAGAAACATTTATGCAGACCACCTGTGATCATCCGTACACACTTTGCACAATCATGATGCTACAGCAGCAGGCCACTGTATCATTCCTAATTAGTCAAGTCCAGATGTGTTCCCATTATCATGCTATTCCCCTTCCTGCACACAGCGGGGGAAGGGGGCAGATTTCAGGCTCATGGGAACTGATTTCCCTTTCAGCAGAACCCCAAGATATAGCCCGTCAGGTGCAAAAGACACATAAGTAGAATTAAAGAACAGAGGCTATGCTACTATTGTACTTAAGTGTTCACAAGCATTGTGCTCACTAGTTCAGATGAAGGTTTCAGTCAGACTTAAAATTACACTTGATCCAATATTACTAAGTTGGCTATCAGCTGGCGATTCTGCACAGATCAGGCAAATTTGGCACATACAATTTTGTCATATCATGTAATTGCTTTCTTTTGTGAAGGGGCTATAGGTTTCAATAATACACCACTAAATACTGCTTTAATTCATTTTTTATTAACTATTTTATTCTGTTTTTCAACAGATACAAAATGAAGTGAGCAACAAAATCGAAAACAGGAAACAGAAGGGATAAAGAACCAAAGTATCTTAGGCATGTATGGTATTTACTTTACACACCACTTGTTATAAAATACTTCAAAGTAGTTTGCAAATAAAATTATAAGAAAAATTAACAATAATTTAAGACCTTCAAAAAGTGAAACAGACTAAAAACAGATTAAAACCTGTACCAACTTTATAAGAAAACATGTCTCTTTAGCAGGTGCTGAAGAGTACCACTGAAGGTGCCTGCCTCATATAAATATAAGAGATGGCGTCTTATTTGCATATGAGGTTGAACTGCATAGTTATCCAAGACTTCTGGAACAATACGGTATTTATGATGAACTTAGAATGGTTTTTAAACTTAATTTTTAAAAAAGACCAGAAACCCTCCTTCTAGGCATATTTCCAACAGAAATAGGAAAAAATATAAAAACATTGTTCATGTATGCAGCAACGGCAGCCAGAATATTAGTGGCAAGAAATTCAATACCTACAATAGCAGAGTGGCAAGCCCTAATGATAGAATATCTACAGCTAGCAAAGATGACAGGGAGAGTAAGAGATCAATCTAAACAGAATGTATATAAAGAATGGAGAATATTTAAAGAATATCTAAAAAATTATTGTAAGAATAAGAATCTCCTGGCAGAACTAGAGTGATTCTTGTACATAAAAGGTGGAAATGATATTATGTTCGGACATACGAAATTAATTACCGTATTTTTCGCCCTATAGGACACACCATCCCATAAGGCGCACCTAGTTTTTTGGGGGGAAAATAAAGGGAAAAAATTATTCCCCCCCCCCCAGTCGCGGGGCTGGGGCGGGGGAGGCCCGAGCTTCCCCCGCCCCAGCCCCCAAACAGGCAGCTCTCTGCAAGCCGTGGGAGCCCAGCGCTGGCTCCCGCTGCTTGTGGAGAGGTCCGCAAAGCCTGGACGCGCTGAGCTCAGCGCGCGCAGGCTTCGGCATGCAGGCAACTCTCCGCAAGCAGCGGGAGCACTCCCGCGGCTTGCGGAGAGGTCCGCGAAGCCTGCAGAGCGAGAGGGGTCGGTGCGCACTGACCCCTCTCGCTCTCCAGGCTTCAGAGAAAGCCTGCATTCGCCCCATAGGACGCACACACATTTCCCCTTCATTTTTGGAGGGGGAAAAGTGCGTCCTATAGGGCGAAAAATACGGTAAGTTAATTTGAGATTGTGCATTATAAAGGAAAGAATAGATATAGTATATGAAAATATTTGGAAGCCTTTTTTAGCTGATTTATAGTAATGTTTTTGTTCTTTTTTGTGAGTTTGTAAATATGATATGGCATTTAAATATATGAAATGTACAGTGGACGCTTGGGTTGCGTATCGTGATACGTGCGGGAAGAGAAGGAAAAAACCCCCCACATAATCCTATACAGTTGCGGGTTGCGAACGTGATACGTGCGGGAAGCACGTTCGCACCCCACAGCGTTCGCAACCCGCGGGTTGTGATTTGGCGCTTCTGCGCATGTGCAAAGCGCAATCTAGCGCTTCTGCGCATGCGCGACCGCCGAAACCCGGAAGTAACCCATTCCGGTACTTCCGGGTTTTGGCAGTCTGTAACCCAAAAAAACGCAACCTGAAGCGGGTGTAACCCGAGGTATGACTGTATAGGATTATGTGGGGGGTTTTTTCCTTCTCTTTTTTTCCTTTTTATTTTCTTTCTTCTTTATTTTCTTACTTTGTGTCTGTATTAAATGTCATTGCGTTTTGATTTTTCTTAGTTCAAATTAATAAAGATTTAATAAAAAAAAAGATATAAATATAATAGTTCAGTAGCACAGGATAGAAAGCATGGTTGCCTCTTTATAATTCTGAACTACATTCTGTCGTGCAAGCTAACAGACAACATACGAAGGAATCCAAGGGCCCTCATGACTGCAAAGGGATTGATCCTATAACACCAGATGGACAAACTCTTGCCAACTGTTAAGCAAGTAATAGAGTGAGAACCTTGCTGAAACACTTGTATCTGTATGTGCAGCCTGTCACAAGAGAGCAAGTTCTGGATAGCGAGCATCTATTGAACTGTATATGCCTAAGCTGACTTTCTTTGTAATCAGAAGTATATTGCTGTGTATCTAAATCTGTCTGCTTGGAGCAGCACTGTGAGCTGGAAAATGCTTGTTTATGTGTGGATACACATTGCTGCATTCCTCCTCCCTTTGATTCACCTTTCTTGTTTTATAAAAATAGTATTAATAATCATTTAAAAACAGGGTGCCTCTTAGCACATTCTGAGCCAAAGAATTTGCTTTCAGTACCGTTAACAGGGTGGAATGGAGCTCAGAATGATTCCATGCAAAAGCCCACTCCTGGTTCATTTACTTCACTTCAGTAGCCCAAAAGTGGTTTTGTTGTCCAGTAGGGTACTTGGGAACCTAAAGCCCTTGCCAACCTATTGCAAATTCTCCATAGATTTACCAGTAGATTCTGATCTACCCAAGGCCCAGTCATGCCATACAGACTGTTGAAGCAGCCAAATTTCTTTGAGAGGAAAAATTAAGCTATTTGAAGACAACTATAGCACTGTGAACTTCCTAAAGTAATTTTTTGGTTTTTTTACTAGCCAGCCTACCCACCCACAGATTAAGTCATCTGCTATGCCTAAAAAGAATGAAAGAACCAACTATTGTATCTGCACCCTGGCTGCACTCAGCCCCCACTAGGCAGAATGTACTCCCCCAAAGCGAGTTTTCAAGCCTGATTAATTTCTGCTGTGCTCAGTTATTCATAAGAGATTTGCAGCACTTAATGGATGACATGCAAGCACCTGTAGCTTGACACCTCCCCCTGAAAAAAATTCTGCTGCGATCTACTTTTTATTCCCAATTTACTACGTGGGAGTGGCAACAGGAAGAGGGAAAGTGGTCAGCTAGCAAGTGTACAGCGTAGGTGTAATTTGAGACTAGACCTGGCACATTCAAACTTGAAAGCCTTAACTGCTACAGTGCAGCAGCTTACAGACAAGTTCTTACCATTTTGCGAAGTTTGACCACCCTGTTGCCTCCATTCTTATCACCTCCAACAGGTTTCGTGATAGTAGCTGGCTCTTTCTCTCTTTTCTTCTTTTCTATCTGAAGACAAAACAAAACACAAACTACTTAAAAAAATATATTTGCAAACTGGCTTTCAATACAATGCAGAAGAGAAGCTCTGCTGCCTCTGATAAGTCCACAAAAGCTGAGCCCAGTCCAGAGCCCTCCCCTCTTGCTTGTTCCAGGCACCTGATATTCAGAGGTACACTGCCTTTAAATGTGGAGGTTCAATGTCACCAACATGGCCAACAGCTGTTGAGATATGAATTTATTATTACGGTGAGACCAACCTGATTGAGATTCAACAGCCACAGAAGGTGCAACTACAAGCTCTCTTCCTCCCTTCACAGGTGGAAGAACATTCAGCCTCATCAGTTGCCCAGGAATTGCAGAATTAAAGGAAAGCAAACTCTGGCATCTGCCATCAGACCTAGAGCCACTGGGAGGATGTGCACTCTGCCTCCCAGGAAGTACATCACAGTAAGGGCCCCAACAATTGGTCAAAAAAGAGAATGCTGCAGAGGGCTTGCTCACCTCCCCACCCCAGGAAGAACACTTATAAGAGCCAGTGTCTGAGCTGGGTTTATTCCTCATTCCTTCTCCTTTTCCACTGAACAGCAGGGTAAAAATGAACTTTATCTAGCCCTTTTAAAAAGCCTTCATCAAGCTGCACACCAGCAAATGTTCTGTATGTTAAATGGCAGCTTGTAAGTTATGCAGCTCTACCTACTATGAGCTCTGAAAGATTGCTATTTTACCTTAGTTTCTGGAGCTTTGTACTTGCGCTTGTACATCGCCTTCCGAGCATACATGGCAGACCGGGAATACTTCCCGATTCCCCGGGCCAGCACTGGGTTGCGGCTGGCATGAACCTTCCGAACCCTCTTTGTTTTCTTCTCACCCACCATCTAGAAAGCAGAGAAATCAACATTAGCAATTTGCAGAACGTAAGCAAGAAAAAGGAAAGAAGAAAAAGGAAAGGAGCATCGCACAATGGAAAAAGACATTTAAGCTTGTTTTTTATTTTAAAAAAGTTTCTAGCCCTCAACACCACACAACAGTTGCAATCAATACAGCATTGCTTCACTGAGATGAAGAATAATTCTGAAATCTCAAACACAAGCTACAGTAATAGCATGGAACTAAAACAAAGACCACATTCTTTAATGATAACAGGCCTCTTCCATTTGTGTTATCATAACTTTCAGATATATTCTCTGACACACACACACACATATGTGATGGCAATTATCCATTATGAGGCAGACTGTAGTCCACAAAAACTTATGTTGCAATATTGGCTGCGTACACAACCACACATTTAAAGCACACAAATTCCTCCAAAGAACCCTGGGAAATGTAGTTGGTTAAAGGTGCTGGGAATTTTGCTCTGTGTGGAGTAAACTTTAGTTCCCATAATAATTTTGCCCTGTGCATTAAATATATGGTGGCCATGGAACCACTGATGTCTATGCTACACTAGATATGTTGCACCGTCTCCCTCTGGTCTTTTAACTCTGTATTTCAGTTAGCTTATGTACAGTGGTGCCCCGCAAGATGAATGCCTCGCAAGACGGAAAACTCGCAAGACGAAAGAGTTTTCCGTTTTGGAGGTGCTTCGCAAAACGAATTTCCTATGGGCTTGCTTCGCAAGACGAAAATGTCTTGCGAGTTCCTGCGGGTTCCCCCCCCCTTTTCCTAAGCCGCTAATCCACTAATCCATCAATGAGCTTGCTTCGCAAGACAAAAAAACCGCTAGACGAAGAGACTCGCGGAACGGATTCTTTTCGTCTTGCGAGGCCCCACTGTACATGAAGCTTACCCCCTGAGCTGATGTCTATGCTAGATACAGTCAGATCCAATGCATATTTATTTACAACAATGCCAAAGTAATTGATGATAGCTTCCCCAAGCAAGCTTAGGTAGAATTACAGCTCTAGTCTCCCAGAAGAGGAGAGGGAAGGCTTGTTTTAAGAATATAACTAGGGCGTGCTGGAACCATCCTGTTCTGAAAGTGGCCAACCACATTCCTGTGGGAAGCCTGCAAGCCGGACCAAAACACAAGAGCCCTCTCACCTCCAACTGTGGAGGCAGAGTATAGCTATCATGGCTAGTAGCCATTGATAGCCTTCTCCTCAATGAATTATAAGAACAGAAGAATAACCCGCTGGATGGGGAAACCTGCAAGCCTCTTCCCCACTGGTCCAAAAGGTTAAAAAATATTAGACAAAATGCCCACTTCACGACTGGCATCCTATAGGCACTTTCCTGCTTTTCATAAATAAGGCATCAGAGGTCAGTTGACTATTTAAAAAGTAGCTGTAAGGAGGTGACAAAAGTCACAAAGAACTCCTGGCCAACTAACTGGTCTACAGAGACATTCCCAGGTCGGACTTGAACACACGACCCTTTTCTCATGCTCGAAGACCCAACCCAATGCACCAATCAAGGACCATCCACAAAACATGCCACACATCGAGGCTGGTGAAATCGTGGCCTAGAAGAGACAGGATTAGGACGGGCCGAGCGCGACTCTGGAGAAACACCTGAGACACGCGTTAAGTCTTTCCCACGTAGCCACGACCATCCCCAGAGGGCGAAAACCATTTGCAAGCTCGTGGAAGGACTCAAGATCGTGCGGCTAAGAAGCCGACAGCTCCTCCCGTTGAAAAACCTTTCAAGCGACCTGTTGGGTCGGAGATGCTTTTCCCCCACCCCCCCACCCGTCGCCAGACACCCAAGAACAGTGACAACACGTGTTCCTCCTCCGAGCCGCGCGCCTCTTCGGTGCAATACGGCAGCCCCCTGCAAACCACCGGCCTGCCAAGGGAGTGAATCCGCGGCGGCCTAAAACTCCGGCGGCGCCTGCCGGGGAATCCCACCCCGCCGACCAGAAAAACAGCCTCGCAGCGCCCGCCGCATGTCCGCCGAGGAGCCTGCTCCTACCCGCACCTCGCTCGGTGCCTCTTTAAGGCGGATGGCAGCGGATGATAACGGCGGGCCTGAGGAGCGAAAAGCCAGCACGACGCCATACTTACCTTCGGAGAAGGGAAAAAGAGGCAATATCCGGGACCTCGGCGCAAAAGAGAAAGCGGGCGTGACGTCACCGCGCGCGACCCAGGGCACTCTGGGGGATGTAGTCTACTGCGCTGTAACCGTCCCACAGTTTGACTTCAGCCCCAAAGGCTCACTCCGCTATTGTCTCCCGAGACAGCCGGATGCCAACTAACTTTGTGGTCGTAGCTGCTATTCCGAAAGGAGCATAGATAGGCATGATATCAATTCCTTGCCTAATGATCCTTAGCAAAGAATTTGCCTTTCCCCCCAGTTGCTGTACACTGGATCGACATCTTCATGATTACAATTAATTTATTACTTGCCTTCTAAACCACTGTCTATAGAGGATTTGCACATAAGATAAATATACACATTAAACCAGTTAAAAACACAAATACAGCAAATGCATTTAAAACCAGACTAAAATCCAAACAAGTGGACACTACAGTGGTACCTCGGGTTACATACGCTTCAGGTTACATACGCTTCAGGTTACAGACTCCGCTAACCCAGAAATAGTACCTCGGGTTAAGAACTTTGCTTCAGGATGAGAACAGAAATCGTGTTCCGGCGGGGCAGTGGCAGCAGGCCCCATTAGCTAAAGTGGTGCTTCAGGTTAAGAACAGTTTCAGGTTAAGAACGGACCTCTGGAACGAACGGACCCGAGGTACCACTGTAGTGGTAAAGACCCATTTATCCAGCTGACAAAGCCCGTTGGAACAAAAAACCCCTCTTCAACAGTTTCTGGAAAGTGTAGACAATGGGCGCCTTTCAATCTCAACAGGGATGCTCTTCCAAAGAACAGGGACAGCCACATTAAAGCCCTGCTCCGAGTTACTGCAGAACATGTTTCTGAGATCTTTAGAGCTTGCAGCAGAAAATCTCCCACAGGTCACAGGGAACTACGGGCAGTTCATGAACACCACCAGTGGTGTCCAAACTTTTTTCAAAGAGGGCCAGATTTGATGAAGTGAAGGGCTGTGAGGGCCGACCACAGTTGTTAATCTTTTGTTAGGGCTGAAGTTGTTGAGGTATTTTTAGGATTTTACCCCAGGAAATAAACTGCCACAGGGGCTGGATTAAACCCACTGGCAGACTGGATTAGGCCCCCGAAACAGACTTCGGACATGCCTGCCTTATACTGTACTATAACTGTTAAGTTGTGGGTGAACATATCAGACGACACAGCGATTCTTCAAACAGCTCTTGTTTATTCACAGGCCAGGACAGAACCGAACTGAAGGGTTCAGTCAGCCTGCTTATATAGAGCTCCAGTACAACGTTACTGTAACAACTTTTTAAAACTATCCAATCACTGAACGTCACTTTCGATCCCTTATTTGCATAACTATCTACAGTATCCCCCTGCTGGCCCAGGGTGAGAACTTCAGTACATAACAATAACACACTTGGTTGTTTTCAGGGTTCCACAAGAGTCTTTGCTGTTTTCCTATTCAGCAATACAAAACATTACAAAAGGAGCCATCTGTCATAAAACATGCTTTATGATACGTTTCCTTCTTTTATCATAACACAATATAAATAACAAACTTTTTGGTCTCAGAGTGTGGTCTGAGAGCTTTTGGTTGGTGCTTTGGATAGCTGACGGCTTGAGAACCACTGCTTTGGGTTTCGTGATGGAAGAAAGGTGGGGTGTAAATGTAATAAAATTGGCAGTTCTCTGAATATCATGTTTGTTGAAAGCTGGCTGTGTTTTGTTCATTACTGGAAGATATATGGATGAATATTATTTTTGTAAATTATGGAATGTATAATAATTCTAATTTATTAAAATACATTATATATTATATTCATATTCTACATTGTAAAATAGTACATTAAAGACTCATACACTTATTATTGGCCTGAGTATTCATGATCGAGAGTAGATTTTATCAGATATATGAAGTTAGGAAGTTAGTCAGATATAGTCGAAATAAATAAAAAAACTAAAAAATTGTGCAGTAGCAGCTTAGAGACTAAGTTTGTTCTGGGTACAGTATAAAAGCTTTCGTGTGCATGCACACTTCTTCAGATACACATGCACACGAAAGCTTATACCCAGAACAAACTTAGTTGGCCTCTAAGGTGCTACTGGACACTTTTTTAGTTTTTTTATTTATTTCGACTGCGTCAGACCAACACGGCTACCTACCTAAATCTACAGTCAGATATAGGTGTAAGGACAAGTTCAAGCAGTGAAGCCAAATTGCAAAAAGCACGGACTGCAGCAATTCTGCTGCAGCTTTCAGGCATGCAAATAAAATCTGGAAATCATTCACATCAGGCGCTGGTAACCGAACCACCCAGATTTGCAAACTAGCAGAAAAAAACATGCAAGTATGGAAAGGGTGCCAACCATAGAAACGCTGCTGTCTAGAGCTTTCTGCCAAGAGCGGCTGCCTCCCAATGAATACTAGAACTCGAGGCTGCGTGCCTCTCTGTCCTCGGCTGTCTCTATGGTCATTCTAGGAGGCGTCCCTTTTCCTCCACTGTGGGCGGGACCCGCCGCCGCCGCCGCGTCGCGGGCGTGTGACGCGCTAGTGGCTGCGACGCTTTGCTCTGTGTGGCTCTCCCTCCCAGGCCCTGAATGCGGCCGGGCCCGGGTTGGTTTCTGCTCCCCACCTCCCGGGCCGGGCTCCCCGTGAGGCGACGGGGCCCCATGTGAGAAAGCCGGAGACGGAAAGATGACCTCGAGGAGGTGAGCGGGGAAGAACGCCAGGCCCCGCCCCTCCGCTCTTCCTGTGGGGGGGAAAGGGGGCTTGGCCCCTCCCCAACTGCTGTTGCCATGGGGACAGGTGGGGGTAGCCCCAATCCCTCAGGTCCTTAGTGGGGTGGGGGGCGACCTTTCCTTTGCCGCAGGACAGGCTATACGGGGGCGGGGGGGCGGAGAAGCAGAGGGGCTCCTTCCCCCTGCAATGAAGACAGCCCCCAGTTCAAGCCTGGCGAAGAGAGCGAGCTCGTCCTCTGCCTCTCCACACCATGCATTTAAAAGCACATGCAACGCCACGTTTAAAGCCCACGAGAGAGTCCCAATGAAGAATCTGAAGAAATGTGCATGCACACGAAAGCTCATACCAAGAACTAACTTAGGTAAAAGGTAAAGGTACCCCTGCCCGTAAGGGCCAGTCTTGCCAGACTCTGGGGTTGGTGCGCCCATCTCACTCAAGAGGCCGGGGGCCAGCGCTGTCCGGAGACACTTCCGGGTCGCGTGGCCAGCGTGACATCGCTGCTCTGGCCAGAGCCAGAGCCGCACACGGAAACGCCGTTTATCTTCCCGCTTGTAAGCGGTCCCTATTTATCTACTTGCACCCGGAGGTGCTTTCGAACTGCTAGGTTGGCAGGCGCTGGGACCGAGCAGCGGGAGCGCACCCCGCCGCAGGGATTCGAACCGCCGACCTTTCGATCGGCAAGCCCTAGGCACTGAGGCTTTTACCCACAGTGCCACCTGCATCCCTGCAAGAACTAACTTAGTTGGTCTTTAAGGTGCTACTGGAACCAATGAACCCTGGGAACTGTAGGTTGCCCGGGGTGCTGGGAATTGTAGCTCTCTCTGTGTGTTCGGACTTGCAGCTCCCAGGATTCCTTCTGGGGGCGGGGGAAGTCATGGTGTGCTTGCTTGGAATGTGTGCTGGATGCGGGTCGGCAGCCAGATCCCTTGGCCAAGCCTTGACTCGCTGCAGAGATTTGTGGGGACTGTGCTGGGCTGTGTGTAGGGGAGGGAGGGGACTTTGGAGGCCAGGAACACCGATGTTCCCAGAACATATAAGCCAGGGGCTTTACAAGGCTTAAAGGTTCACGGGCAGCCAAGCAACCCATGTTCCAAGGAAAGGTGGCTTTGGGAATCTACATCCTCTCTCATCTTTTGCATAATTCAGTGTGCTCTTAGCACTTCACCTGTCTCTACTACACCATACATCAAAAGTTTCCCTCTTAGCAAACTACAGTTCCCATGATTCTTTGGGGAAAGTCATGTGTTTTAAATGTTTGTTGGATGTGCTTTAAAGGCATGGTGCAGATCTGCCCTGCCTCTTCACAAAAAAGCTCCCCACTGCAAGATGTGGATATCAGCTTTAAATGTCTATGGCTGTTCTTTTGCTCTCTTGTTTTGGTAATGTGATTGGCTGTTTTGTTTTTGATCCTTCTTCGTGCAATGCATTACTAATTTGTGGAATTTTAAACTATGAATCTGTATCTTGCTGTATTGTTGTGCTGGATGTTTTCTGTGTTTTAAATATTTCCCAGAAGCCCTAAAAGGTAGGGTGGAAATGTCTTAATAAAATTTCCCACTGCCAGATGGGGTGGTGACCACTAGCTGTAGAAGGGGATTTTAGGCAGATTAAGAACCGAAGAAGAACCCTGCAAAAGCTTACCTAGCCTTCTGGCGGTTCCCTCATTGCGAGAAGCAAAGCTACAGGGAACCAGGCAGAGGGCCTTCTCGGTGGTGGCGTCCGCCCTGTGGAACGCCCTTCCAGCAGATGTCAAAGCGATAAACAACTACCTGACATTCAGAAGACATCTGAAGGCAGCCCTGTTCAGGGAAGTTTTTAACGTGTGATATTTTACTGTATTTTTGCTTTCTATGGAAGCCGCCCAGAGTGGCTGGGGAGGCCCAGCCAGATGGGCGGGGTATAAATAATAAATTATTATTATTATTATTATTAGTCTAGCATCCTACTCATAATGGGCAGCCAGATGCCTTGAACAATTTGGAATGTGTCATTGAACTGTCATAGTGCCCCTCGCTTGCCTGTTATTGGAGTGTTGAAAACTCAGACTTTTGTATTGCTGGAATACTGCCTACTGTAACAAAGGTATCCTGTTCTCGCAGTGGCCAGCCAGATGTTTCTGGACAGCCTGAGTGCAACAGCATCCTCCCAGCTTGTGATTCTCAGCAACTAGTGTTCAGAGGCATTCTGCCTCCTACAGTGGAATTAGAACATAGCTATTATGACTGTAGGGACGCAGGTGGCGCTGTGGGTTAAAGCCTCAGCGCCTAGGGCTTGCCGATCGAAAGGTCGGCGTTTCGAATCCCTGCGGCGGGGTGCGCTCCCGCTGCTCGGTCCCAGCGCCTGCCAACCTAGCAGTTCGAAAGCACCTCCGGGTGCAAGTAGATAAATAGGGACCGCTTACCAGCGGGAAGGTAAACGGCGTTTCCGTGTGCGGCTCTGGCTCGCCAGAGCAGCGATGTCACGCTGGCCACGTGACCCGGAAGTGTCTCCGGACAGCGCTGGCCCCTGGCCTCTTAAGTGAGATGGGCGCACAACCCCAGAGTCTGTCAAGACTGGCCCGTACGGGCAGGGGTACCTTTACCTTTACCTTTATTATGACTGTTCTTTGATATCCTTATTCTCTAAGAATTTGTCTATACAGTGGTACCTCGGGTTACATACGCTTCAGGTTACACACTCCACTAACCCAGAAATAGTGCTTCAGGTTAAGAACTTTGCTTCAGGATAAGAACAGAAATCAGGCTCTGGCGGCAGCAGGAGGCCCCATTAGCTAAAGTGGTGCTTCAGGTTAAAAACAGTTTCAGGTTAAGAACGGACCTCCGGAACGAATTAAGTACTTAACCCGAGGTACCACTGTACCCTTTTTAAAGCCATACAAGTTGGTAGCCATCACTACATCTTGTAATGAATTTCATAGTTTTTACTATGTGATGTATGAAGAAGCACCTATGGTACTTTTGACCTCATTGGACAGCCCTAAGTTCTCATGTTATGAGAGCTGGATAAACACTTTCTCCGCACATGTGAAATCTCCAGGTTCAGAGGCAGTCTGTCCTGAATGTCAGTTGTTGGGGGACAACAGAGAGTGCTTATGCCCTGCCTTGTCTTGTGGTCATCTTTCTGCCAACTCTGAGAAGTAGGTTGATGGACCAGAAACAGCTTTGGTCTGATCTTTCAGGGCTGCCATTAAAGTCTTATGGGCAAATGAGAACAGTGCCCAGGCATTTTGGTTGCAAGTGGTTGAAAGCCAGGTGCAAAATGTGCCTGATGTCTGGCTCGTTTCAAACACCTCCCAATACTAAAATTTGTCAGTTTTGTATTCCATACCCTCCTGGTCACATTTTTTGATTGGATGCTATCTCAGTTCCTTTTAGATACCAGTTCTACTCCAGCATTGCCAAGCATATTCATTTTTAATTCCTGATTTTGTTTTATTGATAAGAGCCCTTTATATTTCCTTATATTCCCCATTATAGGTGAGGTATAACCTGTCATACATTGGATTACATTAGCAAATAATTTCAAAAAAATGCTTCCTGCAGGCCTGCCACCATTTTCTTCTTCTTTGTATTTGTAAAATGGCATAGCCCGCCTCAGACCCTAGAATCAGGGTGGTATATCAGCCTTAAATGAGTGTCTGACGTCTGAGTGCTGTTGTTCCGATCACATTTCCGGAACCACTTGGCATAACTTGTTGGCCTACGGCTGACTTGATACACCCCCAAATCCTTCTATTTTTGGCCGTTGACAAAATGCCACTTCCCACTTTGAGCCAAATATACCTGGAGCCCCAGATAGCCTCGGGACAAAAGTTACAAATAGAGCAGCCACCTCAGCCAGTGACTGCCGGAACTCCCATTCTTCCTCTGGGTTCCATTAGATGGGTTGAGTCTGGGGCTTTTTATGGTCTCTGCTTCAGGTTTTCAAAATGGCTCCTTTAAATCCCACAGCCAAACCCCCACAGAATTCTGTGGCAGCCATTAAGATTTTGCCAGGTGCTGTTAGCTTGCATTTCATAATCTGTGAAATGGAAAAATGTTGCTGGTGGGCTGTGATGGTGGGTGGTAGAAGGTCAGAGGAAAAGAGGTATTGAAAAAGAATGGGCAGTGTGGGGAATGGCGAGAAGTGATTTTCAAGCTGCCCCCTGCCCCTCACAGCTCTAGCCTCCGCCCTTCCAGAAGCCAAAGACTCACTTAGTCTTGAGTGGCCATGCTCCACCTGTAAGGTAAAGGTAAAGGTACCCCTGCCCGTACGGGCCAGTCTTGACAGACTCTGGGGTTGTGCGCCCATCTCACTCAAGAGGCCGGGGGCCAGCGCTGTCCGGAGACACTTCCGGGTCACGTGGCCAGCGTGACATCGCTGCTCTGGCGAGCCAGAGCCGCACACGGAAAGGCCGTTTACCTTCCCGCTGGTAAGCGGTCCCTATTTATCTACTTGCACCCGGAGGTGCTTTCGAACTGCTAGGTTGGCAGGCGCTGGGACCGAGCAGCGGGAGCGCACCCCGCCGCAGGGATTCGAACCGCCGACCTTTCGATCGGCAAGCCCTAGGCGCTGAGGCTTTAACCCACAGCGCCACCTGCGTCCCCTGCTCCACCTGTAGTGGAACCCAATTTTGCATCAACTTGCCTGCTGAAGAACATTTGCCTATCAGAAGTCTTGAAGGCCACAGAGGATGATGGGGAATTTCTGAGGTACATGTTCAGTGGTTCATATAGAGAAGCCTTTGCCAACCGTCAGCCTGGTGGGAGTTGTAGTCCAGGTTGGCAAAGACTGATGCTGAGCATTGGTAGATTGGTTGTGATGGGCAAGCTGAAGCCTGCTTGCCGTTGCTGATTCCTTCTTTTCATCAAGGAACATCTGATGAGGTTTTATGAAATGTGGTTTTGACCAGTTCAGATTAATTTCCAACCGGAGTTTGTTCTACCCATGGTTTACACTTGATTTTTGAAAGCCGCCCTGAGAACGTTTCTGCCTAAAGGGTGGGATAAAAAGGTAAAGGAGACCCCTGATCATTAGGTCCAGTCGTGCCCAACTCTGGGGTTGCAGCGCTCATCTCCCTTTATTAGCCGAGGGAGCCGCCGTACAGCTTCCAGGTCATGTGGCCAGCATGATTAAGCCGCTTCTGGCGAACCAGAGTAGCGCACGGAAATGCCGTTTACTTTCCCGCCGGAGTGGTACCTATTTATCTACTTGCACTTTGACGTGCTTTCGAACTGCTAGGTTGGCAGGAGCAAGGACTGAGCAACGGGAGCTCACCCCATCGCGGGGATTCGAACCGCCGACTTTCTGGTCAGCAAGCCCTAGGCTCTGTGGTTTAACCCACAGCGCCACCTGCGTCCTGTAAAGGGTGGGATAGAAATGCTATAAATAAATTAACAAACAGACAAATAATAATGATTGATTCTAAGCTATGGTTTGTGGTCCATGTGGCTTGAATAGTTTCGCTCTTCGTTCCATGAGGATCCCTGGATCCTTTTTTTAATGAGGTTTTTATTATCTCCCCCAACAAAACAGTAAAATAGCAGGTACAAAAAATACAAAAAAAGTCCTCTCTTAAAAGAAATTCTTAGCCCTTACCACCCACAGAAGTTCTTACCTGAACTCTTTCCTTTCTCTTCCCAGCCTCTCACCCTGGGAGGCCGTCATTTTCCTGTCTCTCATCCAGGGCCCTCCATCAGCTATCTGGCCCCCCATGAGTATACAAATTAGAACCTTAATAAAGGCCACAGACATAGGACTCCAAAGAAAGAAGAAAATAAAGAAGGAAATGGATAATCAGAAGAGAGGAACGAGAAAGAAAATAAGCTTTAAAAGACAAAAGAAAAATAAACATTTGAGAAAGATACAAAAACAAAACTTCTGATTTTACATCTGCCAGTTACATAAAAAAGAGGCGTGTTTAAATCATTCAATCCATGCTAACATCTGTCTTCTCCACTTTCTGTTATTTGCTTCAAGTCATGGTGTCTCAGAATCATTCATTTCTTTTCATCATGAAAAGTCCAAGACCCACTGTCAAAGATCCCTGGATCCTATTCCAAATATCAGCCAACATTTCAAACCGCGGATTGACAATTTAGATTAATGCTAAACCACACCTTGGCCCAAAGGACTGCAAGCCAACTTCAGGGGCTGTGGCTTCAGATCCTGGTTTGGCATACAAGTCATTCCCACCCACCCCCCGCGCGCCCCGATGGTGCTGGTTCAAAAATCAGAGAAACCGTGGTTTGGTTTTAAATCTGAAGCAATTCCACTGAACTGGTGGAAGCCCAAGACAAGTGGGGTAGAAAAGAAGAGAGAAGAACCGGGGAGCACACATAGCTAGTGTAGAGTTCCCTGTGCGATTCGATTTGCATGAATTTCTTGGTAGTATTTTTTTTTAAAACCAAGGTTCTTGCTGGCCTCCCCCATTCCCAAAGTCTAAATCTAGATTGCAAGTTCATCAGGGCAGGGACCTGGCGCTTTGTTCTGTTACTCTAAACTAGGCTTTCTCAACCTCATCCCTCCAGATGTTTTTGGCCTACAAATGATCCCTAGCTAGCAGGACCAGTGGTCAGGGATGATGGGAACTGTAGTCTCAAAACATCTGGAGGGCTGAGGTTGAGAAAGCCTGCTCTAAGCACTGCACAATGGTGGCAGTATATAAATATCTTAATTACCAACGATAATAACTCATTAGGCTTTTCAGGAATCTTGAGTCTTTGCCCCAGGGTGGGAAGTGCAGCCTAAGCCAAAATGTTGGCTCAAGTTAGCCGTACTTCTAAAAATAAGTCAGACAGCACTGACAGCATAGGCGGCAAACGCTGGGTGAAAGGTGCTGTTTGTGTGGACGCCTTCGCTGGCAAGGTGCTATATTAGTCACGGGAAAGGATGGTTGTGGGTGGCTAAGACCAAGAGGATATATGGAGGGCACTTGCAAGGTATTCCCAGGCTGGGATGGCGTTGAGTCTTTGCGAAGTCTGCCAGCTCAACGCTTCAGAGGAATCCTTTGGAGCTGAACCTTCTAAACGCAGGAGTGGATTCCCCATCAGCTTTCGCGGCTGCATTTGTGAAGCATGAGGTTGTACCTTCCCTGTTGGTTTGTCTTACTCTGTTTGAAGTCTTGGTTGGCAATGCAAATCCTTTCCATGGGGCTTCTCCCACAAATGAAAGTCTTATAACTTAGAGAGAGAAGGGAGATTTTTCTCCGCATAGTCTTGCCATTGCATTTACTTTACTCAGGCATGCAAACAGCTGCTCGCCTGTGGCGATCAGGTGCTACCTGCAGGGGAGCATCTGTAAATGGCAGGTGGGCTGGTTCTCTTTCCTTTCAGGTTATCAGTGCGCCATAGGTAAAGGTAAAGGGAACCCTGACCATTAGGTCCAGTTGTGGCCGACTCTGGGGTTGCGGCGCTTATCTCGCTTTATTGGCCGAGGGAGCCGGTGTACAGCTTCCGGGTCATGTGGCCAGCACGACTAAGCCGCTTCTGGCGAACCAGAGCAGCACACGGAAACGCTGTTTACCTTCCCGCCAGAAAGGTTCCTATTTATCTACTTGCACTTTGACATGCTTTCGAACTGCTAGGTTGGCAGGAGCAGGGACCGAGCAACGGGAACTCACCCCGTGGCGGGGATTCGAACCGCCGACCTTCTGATCGGCAAGTCCTAGGATCTGTGGTTTAACCCACAGCGCCACCCGCGTCCCTTCAGCGCGCCATAGATGACACAAAAGTAAAGGAAGGGCCGTGCTGCAGTGGCAGCACAATGCTTTGCATTTAGAAGCACCTGGGTTCAATCCCTGGCGTCTCAGGTAGGGCTGGGGAAGGCTCTGGTCTGGAATGCTGGAGCACTGCTGCTGGTCAGTGTAGACAATATTGAACCAGATGGGCCACAAGCATATTCAGTGTGTAAAGAATATGTTTTTGTTTTAAGAGGACTAGTAGTATGAGGATTTGTTCGGTTTTGCTAATGACTTAGATTGCTAAAACATGGCTTTTTTGTTGCTGCGGGGGGGGGGGACACACCCCATTCTTTCTCTTTTTTTTAATGGTATTTTTTATTAATTTTAACATATAAATTATAAAATGTACCACAAAACTTATCACTTATACAATTTTTTTTGGACTTCCATCAGCACCTCTGATGATCCACCGTTTTAACCACTTCTTATGCATTTCTTAACTTTATATTGCCTTTACATCTCTTAACAAATCATCCTCCCCCTTATCTATTTTTCCAATACTTCTAATAATACTCCTCACAAAACTTCTTGCAATCCTACAAATGTCGTCTGTTCTTCACAGTTACTTTTCTAATAGTCCGTAAATTTACTCCAGTCTTCCGTGAATTTCTGGTCTCGCCGGTTTCGAATCCTTCCTGTTAGTTTATCTAATTCTGCATAGTCCATTAACTTCATCCTCCATTTTTCAGTCGTCGGTAACTCTTCTTGCTTCCATTTTTGGGCCAATAATATTCTTGCTGCTCTTACTGCATATAAAAAGAGCTTACATTCCTTTCTATTTATATCACTCACCACCATTCTTTCTCTTTTTAGATGGTTTCACCCAAATATTACCGGAGTGGAGGCAGAGAACCTCCTGCTGACACGAGGAGTAGATGGCAGCTTTCTGGCCCGGCCCAGCAAGAGCAACCCTGGGGACTTCACCCTTTCAGTTCGGTGAGTCAGTTATGAGAGAGAGTTTTGCATGTAGGAGATCCTAGGGGCAGTCCCTTTCGATCTCCATTTGACAACCTTACTAAGACCTCTTTAATCAGGTGATTGGCCTAGAGCATATGTATGCAAATATAGCCATAGTTTCATTGTGTGGTGAACCAGCAACCCCTTTCCTCTCTCCCCTTGGAGGTTGAGAAGCCCAGTTTCTGAAGAGGGCAGCAAAGCAGGAGGAGGGAGCCTGGCCTGAGTTCAGAGGCCTTGGAAAGCCGCTGCCAATCAGATAATTTAGATAAGGGGTGGGGAAACTGCAGCCTTCCCAGTGTGGTTGGATTCCCCTTCCCATCAGCATCCGACTAAACATCAGGAATGACTTTCTGACAGTAAGAACAGTTAAACAGTGGAAGAGACTCCCTTGGAAAGTGGTGGACTTTCCTTCCTTGGAGATTTTAAAGCAGAGGTCAGGTGGCCATCTTGTCAGGGATTCTGTAGGTGGATTCCTGCATTGCAGGGGGACAGACCTGATGGCCCTCGAGGTCCCTTTCAACTCTACAATTTTTATTTCATTCTATGAACATAAAGGTAAAGGGACCCCTGACCATTAGGTCCAGTCGTTGCTGACTCTGGGGTTGCGGCGCTCATCTCGCTTTATTGGCCGAGGGAGCCGGTGTACAGCTTCTCGGTCATGTGGCCAGCATGACTAAGCCGCTTCTGGTGAGCCAGAGCAGCGCACGGAAATGCTGTTTACCTTCCCGCAGGAATGGCTCCTATTTATCAACTTGCACTTTGACGTGCTTTCGAACTGCTAGGTTGGCAGGAGCAGGGACCGAGCAACGGGAGCTCAACCCGCTGCGGGGATTCGAACCGCCAACCTTCTGATTGGCAAGCCCTAGGCTCTGTGGTTTAACCCACAGCGCCACCCGCGTCCCTATGAACATACTTGAACGCTAATTGCAGGAGAATCATCTTTGTCGTTAGTACCCAAAAAACTTGTAGAACCTTGGAAGAAGATTAAAGACACTTGCTTTTTGCCACTCTCGCTCACTGCAGGCAGTAGATTTAAAAACAAAAGCAGAAAACACAGACACTGAGCTCAGCTCGGCGCCCCAAGCGGCCACCTGCTCTCCCACATTCAAGGCCAGTCCTGACGGGGACAGTTGGGTCTGACTTGATACAAGGCAGCTCCATGTGATCATATATGCATTCTTGTAAGTCGGCTTTCTTGCTGTCTCGACCAGGCGCAATGGAGCAGTCACCCACATCAAGATCCAGAATACAGGCGACTACTACGACCTCTATGGAGGGGAGAAGTTCGCCACCTTGGCAGAGCTGGTGCAGTATTACATGGAACATCACGGGCAGCTCAAGGAGAAGAACGGCGACGTGATCGAGCTGAAGTATCCGCTGAACTGTGCTGACCCCACGTCTGAAAGGTGAGAAAGCCGGGAGTTGTGCGAGGAGGTGGCTGGGCTCCAAACCGATTATTTCCTGGTGGTAGGGCATGGCGATTGTGGTGGCGTCAAGCAGTGGCGGAGAACCCTCTCCAGCACCCGGGGCGGGGCATCCCGTACGGACTGCGCATGTGCGGCATCCTGTGCGTCCGCACTCCGTACGGGATGCCACACATGCGCAGTCGTGCCGCTTGCATGGCGACCATACAGGCAGCCGTGCAAGTGGCATCCTGTACGGATTGCATATGTGCGGCATCCTGCATGGAGTGCACAGACGTGGCAGCCTGTACGGTCGTTGTGAGGCAGCCCGTATGGACAGTGCGCGAGAGCGGCAGCCTGTACAGACGCTGGACTCCCTCGGCTGATCTACAGCTGGGGGGAGGCAGGGGCCATCTCGTCCCCGTCCCCCCGAGTGGCACATGGGGCGGCCCGCCCCCCACTTCATACGCCCCTGGCGTCAAGGTAGCCCCTGCAAGTTCTGGGTGTGGCCAGTGTTAGCATTAATGGTCTAGGTGCAAGCAGGCCTGGCTTCCCCCTGAGTCAGGCCTACTTGTGAACCAAGCCCGTCAGCTGCTGTTTTCCCCTCTCCCTCATCCCCAGCCTTTTTTTAACTTCCTGGTTTTCACTGCGTGGCTCAGAGCTCGAGGTTGGTTTTATTTTGCTGCTGGTTGCTTAAATTTTATCTTTCCTGCCGTCCCTCTGCAGCCTCATTGCTCTGTTTAGAGAGCGCACGGACCTTTGCTAGCGTCTGTGCCTCCTCCCGTGTAAGCGGCTGCTGCCCGCTTTGCTGCCATGGCTCTCCTTCCCTCCCTCCTCCCCGGCTCCAGATCGCTTTAAAGCAAGCAAAGTGAGAGCCTCCTAGAGTGTGTAAGCGGCTCCCGCTTTGCTTGACTGACGGCAGCCATGGCTCCGATCCGTGCATTCGCTCCTTAACACGCACAGGCATTTTCCCTTACTTTCTAGGAGCAAAAAAGTGTGTGTTTTGGAGCGAAAACTACGGTATGTGAATAGGCTTGCCTAAAAAGGTTTTTGGCAGGCGCTGAAAGGAGTACTGTACAGCAAAGGTGGCTGCCTGATGTCAACAGGCAGGGAGTTCCAAAGTGTAGGTGCCCACACACTAAAAGATTGCTTTCTTACAAATGCAGAGTGAGTGTTATGTGGCACCTGTACCAGGGCCAGCTCTGCAGATTGAAGTGGTGTAGAGGGCCTATGTGGAGTAAGTCCATCTGGCTCATAAATGGGTCCCAAGTTGTTAATGGTTTTGTGTATTAATAGCAACACATTGAACTGGCCTGGTAACAAATCGGCAACTGGTGCAGATTTCTGGGCAGAGGTGTTACATAAGAGTGATGTGTGCCTTCCAGTTTCAGTGACCACTTTTTAAAAAGAAATGTATATTTAAAAGGCTTGTTCATCAGGTATCATAAATTTTGGCCACTTCTGCTTTGACCCCTACATCACACCTGTTTGTGGAACAGTTGCTGAGCGCAGGGTTCGAAATTAACAGGGCGCCAGGCGCATTATTCGCCTAAAGATTTTTAGTGCCTGGCTGACGCTCAAGGATTACTGAAATGTATGTGATTTGAAGCTTCGAAGTATATGTGAAGGACAGACAATATCTTAAGGAGTTTAGCAATAAAGAATAGAGTGTTTTGAAAACTGAACTGTGGTACCAATATTTTTATTGTAAACACCAAATTAAGCATGCATTAACAATTTCTGCTAAAACTGTGTCACTTATGTGAATTGCATCTCTCCCCCCCCTCCCCCCCGGCGGCGACTAGACATTCTGTTTTGGCGCCCGCAACCCAGGTCCTGGAAGCCATTTGGCTCCTAGCTTTTCTATCCCACTGGCTGAGTGCAGGCAACTAGTGTGTTGGCCCGATGCGACTCACCTCATTTTGCTGCCTTTCCAAAGGTGGTTTCATGGGCATCTTTCTGGAAAAGAAGCGGAGAAGCTGTTGACAGAAAAAGGGAAACATGGGAGTTTTCTTGTCCGCGAGAGCCAGAGCCACCCGGGAGACTTTGTCCTTTCCGTTCGGACGGGGGACGATAAAGGAGAGAGCAACGATGGGAAGTCCAAAGTGACGCATGTCATGATCCGGTGCCAGGTAAAGGAATGAGGATGTGGGTGAGGCAAAGAAGCTGTAGGCCTGGAGGAGGAAATTGCTGGAGCAATTTCTGAGTGTGCTTTAATGGAGGTGGAAAGTTTGCATTCTGGTTCTCTGCATCTAGGTAAAGGTAAAGGGTCCCCTGACCATTAGGTCCAGTCGTGGCCGACTCTGGGGTTGCGGCGCTCATCTCGCTTTATTGGCCGAGGGAGCCGGCGTACAGCTTCCGGGTCATGTGGTCAGCATGACTAATTTGCTTCTGGTGAACCAGAGCAGAGCACGGAAACGCCATTTACCTTCCCGCCGGAGCGGTACCTATTTATCTACTTGCACTTTGACGTGCTTTCAAACTGCTAGGTTAGCAGAAGCTGGACTGAGCAACGGGAGCTCACCCCGTCGCGGGGATTCAAACCGCCGACCTTCTGATTGGCAAGTCCTAGGTTCTGTGGTTTAACCCACAGCGCCACCCACGTCCCTCTCTGCATCTAATTGCAGTCAAATCTTGGTTCCCGAATGCCTCTGTTTTGGAATGTTTCGGCTCCCGAATGTCGAAAACCCAGATCTAAGTGTTCCGGTTTTTAAACGTTTTTCCGAACCCGAACGTCCGACACGGCTTCTGTTTGAATGCAAGAAGCTCTTGCAGCCAACCGGAAAGCCGCACCTCGGTTGTTGAATGTTTTGGAAGTCGAACGGTCTTCCAGAATGGATTACGTTTGACAACCGAGGTTTGACTGTAGTGGAGGATTTTTTTACTGTATCCCCCCCCCCATTTTTATTATTATTTTTTTTGTAATACAAGACAATCAAAAACAAGGTAATCTAAATAAAAACAGCTAAAGGAAAGGAAATGCAGAGTGCTCTCTCGCAGGTAGCTCTTCGTTCTTGTCTCACACAGAAAGGGTGGACCCTTGCAGCTCTCACCTGGGAGTTTTTCATTCTTCTCTGAGCCTCCCTCCCTGGGAGATCTTTCACCCAGTCTCCTTCACTGACCGTCCATCACCTTTGTGTCTGTATAATCCCAATAAAGACCTAGAGCAGAGGAGACCAAGGAAAACAAAAGAGAAAGAAAGAAAGAATAATGAAGATAAAAGGAAAGAGAAAGAGAAATCCTCCTCCTAAGACGGCATCTTGAAAGAATAAAAAATGTGCTTTTTGGTGTGTGCTGAGGCTGGGGTTTTAGTCATATGCAGATTTATGCAGCCTGAATTGATTTTCTTGATAGATGGAAAATAATTTCTAAAAGTGACTGGCCTAGAATAAATTATGCAAATACCGGGCACCCGTGTGCATAGCTAACTAGCGACTGCCTCTTCTCCTTTCCTTCCAAGGATATGAAGTATGACGTTGGTGGAGGGGAGAGATTTGATTCCTTGACAGACCTTGTGGAGCATTACAAGAAGAACCCCATGGTGGAAACCCTGGGGACTGTCCTTCAACTGAAGCAGGTGAGAAGAAAAGTTCCCGGTAATGAGCATTTTGGAGAGGGATGGGCTCCAGTCCTCTGCAATGGCCCTGGTGTGTGCGTGTGCCTGTGTGCTCTTGTTTGCAGAGTGAGCCCTTCTATGTAGATCCTTTCCCTCTCCAGGCTTCAGATCCTCGGCAGGGCATTGCTTTGCAAGCAGAAGGTCCCAGGTTCGATCCCTGGCGTTTGATGGCTGGCTCCTTTCAGAGCACAGTATCAGTTGAAACTTAATTTTTTACATTCATAGAACATGCTCTTCTAAATGTATGTTTCCCCCCCCTCATTGCCCTGATCTTGACTATAAAGTTTTTGATTGTCTTGAGAAAGGACTATAAATGTCACTGCTTCGGAAGTCAATGCAAGGGCCAGGTGCCACCATGCCCCCCCCCCCAAAAAAAACCCTCTGCTTACAGCTCCCAACCTGGATGAATGGGTCTTGAATCCAAACTCTTGGAAATGGGTGCATCATTTGGAGCGCATGAACATTTTCCATACAGTATGAATGGATCTTACATGGGGGCTCTGTCCTAGGGATGGTAAAGTAAAGGTAAAGGGACCCCTGACCATTAGGACCAGTCATGACCAACTCTGGGGTTGCAGCGCTCATCTCGGTTTATTGGCCGAGGGAGCCGGCGTACAGCTTCCAGGTTATGTGGCCAGCATGACTAAACCGCTTCTGGCAAACCAGAGCAGCGCACGGAAATGCCATTTACCTTCCCGCTGGAGTGGTACCTATTTATCTACTTGCACTTTGACGTGCTTTCGAACTGCTAGGTGGGCAGGAGCAGGGACCGAGCAATGGGAGCTCACCCATCGCAGGGATTCAAACCACCAACCTTCTGATTGGCAAGTCCTAGGCTCTGTGGTTTAACCCACAGCGCCACCCGCGTCCCTCCCAGGGATGGTGCCTATACACAAAAATGTCTATGCTCACCTGATTCTCTTTCTTCCTCCACAGCCCCTCAACACCACCCGCATCAATGCAGCAGAGATTGAGAGCCGTGTCAAAGAACTGAGCAAGCTGGCAGAGACCACCGACAAAGTCAAACAAGGCTTCTGGGAAGAATTTGAGGTAAGCGGGCTCATCTGCCTCCATGGTCTGAGTCAGTAAGTGCTTCTGAATGCCAGTTGCTGGAAACCACAGGAGGGAAAAGGACTGTTGTGCTTGAATCGTGCTTGAGGGTTTTCCATTGGGGCAACTGGTTGGCCACCATGGAAAGAGGATGCTAGACTAGAAGGGCCATGGGCCTGATCTAGCCATTGACTCTTTTTAAATAAAAGTGCAGTGAGTGTGGAGCTGTTTTGCGTGCATCTGTGATTTTGCATATTGATTTGAGCTTACCAGCTCGTCGCTTGGGCTGCAGCCCATTTCTTGTGCATGTTAAGTTTCTCAATGCAACTCGGAACAATGGTTGTGAGTTGCTTTTAGAGTTTAGGCACTTCTGAGGAACGAACTTTGCCTCCCCAGGCTTTCTTTGCCTCTGGGTGAGGTTGCTGGTTTGTTGGTGAAAAGGTAAGAGCTTTCCATAGCATTGCTGCGGCACCACTAGAGGGAGCCATGGCACCGATGGATTTCTCTGGGTTCTTCTTCCTAAGGGCTCAGTGGCTATTGCCCAGCTTGAGAGACATTTTGGTTTTCTGTGACCGAAAAAGGACCTTGTTTTTAAACCTGGTTAAGGAAGCAAACCAGGGGACTAGGGTGGCGCTGTGGTCTAAACCACAGAGCCTAGGTCTTGCCGATCAGAAGGTTGGTGGTTCGAATCCCCGCGACGGGGTGAGTCCTGATGCTCGGTCCCTGCTCCTGCCAACCTAGCAGTTCGAAAGCATGTCAAAGTGCAAGTAGATAAATAGGTACCACTCCGGCGGGAAGGTAAACAGCATTTCCATGCGCTGCTCTGGTTTGCCAGAAGTGGCTTAGTCATGCTGGCCACATGACCCGGAAGCTGTACGCTGGCTCCCTCAGCCAGTAAAGCGAGATGAGTACTGCAACCCCAGAGTCGTCTGTGACTGGACCTAATGGTCAGGGGTCCCTTTACCTTTAAGGAGGCAAATGAGGCCAGCTATGATGCTACCTAGGAGCCCTTATGTGTGTTTTATCCTCATTAGGGTTCAGCCCTGCCTAGAGCTGGAACCTAAGATGTCCTTGGTTGGGGTGCAGGACTCCCCCACCCCTAAAAATGTTGTGAGGCTCCCAACAGAATATTAAAAACACGATAAAAAACTTCCCTAAACAGGGCTGCCTTCAGATGTCTTCTAAAAGTCAGATAGTTTTTTATTTCCTTGACATCTGATGGGAGGGCATTCCACAGTATCTGTCTGCACTGCTAACTACCCCAAAGGGCTGTTGGATCCAGACTTTTCTACCACAGGTCTGGATGACCCTGCACTCGCAGCCTGCTGCCTGGTTGGCTCTCAGGTGCCTTCCTCCAACTCCAGCCAGAATCTTCCCCGGGGCCACAGCAGTTTCAAGGCCATCGGCAAAGCACTTGGCTAGCTGCCTGTGAGGGCTTGTGAGCAACATCTCTTCCTGAAGCAAGAAACTTATATGGCTGCCGAGACCATATAACACCAATCCTGAGAGACCTACATTGGCTCCCAGTATGTTTCCGAGCACAATTCAAAGTGTTGGTGCTGACCTTTAAAGCCCTAAACAGCCTTGGCCCAGTATACCTAAAGGCCTAAACAGCCTTGGCCCAGTATACCTAAAGGAGTGTCTCCACCTCCATCGTTCTGCCCGGACACTGAGGTCCAGCTCCGAAGGCCTTCTGGCAGTTCCCTCACTGAGAGAAGCCAAGTTACAGGAAACCAGGCAGAGGGCCTTCTTGGTAGTGGCGCCTGCCCTGTGGAACGCCCTCCCATCAGATGTCAAGGAAATAAACAACTACCTGACTTTTAGAAGACATCTGAAGGTACCCCTGTTTAGGGAAGTTTTTAATGTTTGAAGTTTTATTCTGTTTTTAGTGTTCTGTTGAGAACCACCCAGAGTGGCTGGGGAAGCCCGGCCAGATGGGTGGGATATGATGATGATGATGATGATGATGATGATGATGATGATGATTACTACTACTACTACTACTACTACTACTACTACACCACTGTAAACAGAACCTACTTGATCAGGCCAAAGGCCCACCTAGTCCAGCATCCCGTTCTCACTGTGGCTAACAGCTGCCTTAATGGGAACTGGCAAGTGGGACCAAGCACAGGAGCACTTCCCCTCCCCTGGTTTCCAGCAGCTGGTATTCATAAGTGTTACTGCCTCCGACCATGCAGGCAGATTGCAACCATCATGACTAGTAGCCATTGATAGCTGCCTTCACTGTCCATTTGTCCAGTCCTCATTTAAAGTGATCCCACTTGGTGCCCGTCAGTGCCTCCTGGGGGAGCGAGTGCCGCAGCTTAACTATACACAGTGTGAAACTTTCATCCTTGGTGCCCTGTGTTCTGCTGGTTTGGAATACGGGCTGCTTTGCAAAACATTCACATCATCCTTTCTCGTAAGACTTTGGGTTGTCATCGCCCTCTGTGGAATTCTGTGAAATGCTCAGTGTCTGGTCACGGCCGTAGTTATCCAGCTGCTGCTTACAAGGCTCTTGTAATCAGGGTCCACCCTCACCCCCACTGGGATATTCATAGTGGCATCTTTTCTTGGCACTTGCCTTTGTGTCTTTGGCCCACGATGGGCAGGGTGGGCACGTCCTGGTGAAATTCGGGGCTGGGGCTGGTGGAGGAGGCGGTAAACACTTTGCAACATTCGTTGGATCCCCTGCTTGTTCTTTGTTCAGACTCTCCAGCAGCAAGAATGCAAACTCCTCTACAGCCGTAAAGAGGGGCAGCGGCAGGAGAACAAGAACAAGAACAGATACAAGAATATTTTGCCCTGTGAGTACTGAATGCTCTGTCCTTGCCTTTTCCTCAAAGCCGAGATTCCTGGCCAGTAAGATTCACCTGGTTAACCTTTGAGCTCTCCTGTCTGTTGGTGAGAATGCGCAGCCTTCTGTTTCTGGCACTTCCAGTTAAAAGGGTCTCTGCTAGCAGGAGACGCCCCTTTCAGTGCCACTCTGGAGAGCCTTTGGCAGGCCCTCTTCAGCCTGGTAATTATTATTATTATTATTATTATTATTATTATTAATAGCCCGCCCATCTGGCTGAGTTTCCCTCCTCATGTGGCTGGGGCTCTCAACTCCCACCATCACTGGCCATTGGCCATGCTGGCTGGAGTTAATGGAAGTTTGAGCCGAACAGTGTTCAAACATTTCCTTTGAAAAGTACGTGGAAACTTCAGCTTGTCCAGAATGCTGTGGCCAGACTGCTGACAAGGCCAAACTGTTAGACTGTTGACTCATAAATATTTTTAAAAAAATATCCCCTGCCCCTCCTTTTTTTAAAGAAGTTTTACAAAGATACAAATCCAATATTTTCCCAATAAACATGTATTTTTTTTACTAGCCCCACCCCTTTTGCGGGTTCTTACATTTTTAAAATTTGTAACACTGCATTTCCTTCCTTATGCCAATTATTAATTACTCCCTGGTTTTCCTTTAACATGAATTTCAACTGCTTGGTTTTAAGTTAATCTTGCTAATTAACATATGTGTACAAAAACATTTCAGATAATCCACAAATTTCCCCCGGTCTTTGATAAAGCTTTTTGGTTCTCCTGGTTTCTTATTGCTCCCTAAAGTTTTGCCATTTCTGCATAGTCCATTAATTTAGTCTGTGACTCCTCCTTGGTTGGTGCAGAATCTTCTTTCCATCTCTGAGCATAAATGATCCTGGCTGCGATAGTAGCATACATAAACAGGGGTGGTGTGGTTTGTTTGTTTTTTGGTCTTTAGGTAACTCTGAACCCATTATCCCTAAAAGAAAAGCTTTTGGTTTTTTAATAAAAGTTATTTTAAACATTTTCTTCAATTCATTATAAATCATTTCCCAGAAAGCTTTTGGTACCTTACAAGACCACTGACTGTTGACTCATACTAACAAGGTTCTGGCTAGTGTAACTTTGGGAGGGATGTGTGTGGCTATCACATTTGGCCATCGCAGGCTAGCTTAGAGTAGGGATGGGAAGGCAGGTAGGAGGAGGAAGGAGAAATTGAAAAGAAATGAGGCAGTTTCTCCTCCTTTCTGCTTTCCCATTCCACCTAACCTCAGCCAGCCATGATAGGTAAGACTGGTTTTCAACTTAGCATGAAATCTGGCGTGTAATTAGCTCATTTTGCCTGGAGAGAAATTTCCAACTCACGTTCTCTCTAACACAGAGAATAAATTTCTGTAATGCTTTTTTCCCTGGTTGCCCGGGCACAACTGTGGTTCGCCCGAGGCAACCAGCTGGGTAGCAGTGGACAAATAATATCTGACTTAGCAATTGCTGGTTGTCATTGTTTAATAAGGGGTGTCTTTGTTTTCCTCTTCCCTCCTTCCAGTTGACCATACCAGAGTTGTCCTTCATGACGGTGATCCGAATGAGCCTGTTTCTGATTACATAAATGCCAATATTATCATGGTAAGGGTGTTTGTGAGGATCCCCCCCCCCCGCCTCTGGGAGACTTGCAGACTTAATCTTTTCTGTTGAGGGGAGGGGTGAGTCTGGAGGAGCATCCCCTACCAGATGGTTAAGGGACCCTATTATTACTTGTCTGGTGTGGGTAGGGCGGCCAGTCCTGGGATGAGTTAAAATTTTGTTGTTGTTTAGTCGTGTCTGACTCTTCGTGACCCCATGGACCAGAGCACGCCAGGCACTCCTGTCTTCCACTGCCTCCCGCAGTTTGGTCAGACTCATGCTGGTAGCTTCGAGAACACTGTCCAACAATCTCATCCTCTGTCGTCCCCTTCTCCTTGTGCCCTCCATCTTTCCCAACATCAGGGTCTTTTCCAGGGAGTCTTCTCTTTTGACTGGAGAAGTGGGGGACTGGACAGGTGGGGGATCAACTCCCAAGAGACTGCGATCTGCTCACTGTATTGAAATGCTGTCTGCGATCTACCCATTGTCATTGCCAGGCAAACTTGTGAGCATTTTTTTGGGGGGAGCAAAAGTTGTTGAGCTCTTCTTAGGGGAGATTAAGTCCATGGATGCAAGGCAATTGACTGGAAGATCGTGATCGACCTGTTGGATATGCCCATGTTATATGATCCCCCCCCCCCCCCATTTTCTATGAAGGTGACAAGTGGCTTATAACAGTGTGCAATCTCACTGTATACAAGTTGTACAAGTGACAATACAGTGGTACCTTGGTTTAAGTACTTAATTTGTTCCAGAGGTCCGTACTTAACCTGAAACTGTTATTAACCTGAAGCACCACTTTAGCTAATGGGGTCTCCTGCTGCCGCCGCGCTGACGCTGCACGATTTCTGTTCTCATCCTGAAGCAAAGTTCTTAAGCTGAGATACTATTTCTGGGTTAGTGGAGTCTGTAACCTGAAGCGTATGTAACCTGAAGCGTATGTAACCCAAGGTACCACTGTATAGTATTTCAATAACTTAATTATTATTCTTATTTTGCAGCCGGAGTTTGAAACCAAGTGCAACAATGCAAAGCCCAAGAAAAGCTACATTGCCACCCAAGGCTGCTTGCAGAACACTGTCAACGACTTCTGGAGGATGGTGTTCCAGGAGAACTCGCGCGTGATCGTTATGACGACGAAAGAAGTCGAGAGGGGAAAGGTAAGGAGCCCACGCCTCTCAGGGGATCTCGCAGTGCTGATCAGCCTCTGAGCATATCAAAACAAAATTTAAAAAATCATTCCAGTAGTACCTTAGAGACCAACTAAGTTTATTATTGGCATGAGCTCTCGTCTCATGGTGGATCTGATTTACTTCCATCAGCCTCCACATCACATGGCCTCTCTGTCTGGGGCTGATGGGACTTGTAGCCCAAAACATATGGAGAACTTCAGTTGGCTGACATTGACGAAACCAGCAGCCCACCACCCTGTCTTGTTTTCCAGAGCAAGTGCGTAAAATACTGGCCAGATGAACATGCCCTAAAGGAATACGGTGTGATGCGCGTCCGAAATGTCAAAGAGAGTGCGGCTCATGATTACACGTTACGGGAACTCAAGCTTTCAAAGGTTGGGCAGGTAAGTCTGTGAAGTTATTTCTTTAGTTCTGGCCATCCTCTGGCTCATATTCTTCAAATGTGGTAGCAGCCAGACCTAAAGAAGAGCCCGCTTCTGTCCCGTATATGTTTATTTGTTTACATACAGCTATTCATTAAAAAAAAATACCAGAGCAGTTTGTACCAATAGTACAAAAACCCAAACCATATAAAAATGATAAAATCAGAAGTCAGCTAACGGTTGGAAATGCATGCAAAGGCCTGGCAGAATAGAAAAGTCTTCAGCAGTTGTTTAAAAGTTGACCCAGGAAGTGCTTGCTGAATCTCCATTGGCAGGGAGTTCCACAGAACTGGGCCAATGGCATAAAAGAAGCCTCTCCAACTTGGGGAACGATCAACAGTGCTCCTGAAGATGATCTTAGTGATTGAACTGGGATATAAGGCTCCTGAAGATGATCTTAGTGATTGAACTGGGATATAAGGTACCCTGGAGCTAAGTTGTTCAGGGCTTTGTAAATTACTGTATTTTTCCGTCTATAAGACGCCCTCATGTATAAGACGCCCCCTATTTTAAGAAAATCCACCCTCAGCACTATCCATGTATAAGACGCCCCCCCCCCCCCAATTTTGGACATTCTTTTTTAGGGGAAAAACCTAGTCTTATACACGGAAAAATACGGTAATGCAAGGACCTTGAACCTGGCTCAGCAGTAGATGGGCAGCCGGCCCAGATGCTTTAGCAAGGGCGTCACATCAGCAGTCTGCCTGCTGTATCCTGTACCAGCTGGAGCTTCCACACCAGACTGCAAGGGCAGCCCCACACAGACCACATTGCAGTAATCCAGCCTTGAGGTTACCAGTGCATGGACTCAGGCTATCCTATGGATGCCCATATTGTCCCTCCCTTTCTGCCTGCTCATTCATCTCCCCCTCCTATTGAAAACTGGATTGTGAGATGCTCCAAGCAAGGGATTCTTTCTCCCTCCCTCCCTCCCTCCCTCCCTCTCTCTCTCTCTCTCTCTCTCTCTCTCTGCTTCTGCTCCTCTGAAGGCCCCACAGGTGCATGAATGCCATAGGATCAACAACTGATAATATGGCCTTCCTCATTCAGGTGCGCTCCACATATTGTTGGACTCATATCCTCTCCAGTCAGCATGGCCAACGGCTAGGGATGATGGAGCCTAAAAATATTGGCAGGGCACCAGACTGGGAAAAGCTGCAACTGCACAGATGTGACTATAGAAATAACAATAATTTGAGGCTTCATTTAGCAAGGGAGCAAGGTCTTTCATGCCCCAAGCTTTCTCTTTTTATATAAAAAGGAAAAAGAAGAAAGCAAAAGAAAGGGAAAATGTGAATTTGTGTGTGTTAGGTAGGTCTGAGACACTGCCATAAGAACATATGAAGAACCAGTGGCCCTCCAGTCCAACCAGGGATAGCTCCCCCCCCCCCATGAAGTGGGGTGAAGCAACTGCCATAGGCAGATGAATCTCCCAATGTGGGTGTCCCATGGGTGTCCCCACAAGCCCTGCTGACTCCACGACAAGCAGAGAAGCCAGCGCCGATTTCCGGCGAGATCTCACAAAGCGTGAGAGATCTTGCGAGATTTCGATGAGATTCCTCGCCTGAAATTTGTGCCGGTGCCACAGCGGTGGAGAGGGCAGCTCGGAGGCGGTGTTGGCAGAAAAGGGGGTGCCCCGAGGGAGTGTGGGGTGACATGCCAGCATGGGGCGGCACTTCCTGTTTCACCTCATGCATCAAAATGGAATGTGCCGCCCCTGAGTCCAGCATTCTGTTCTCAAAGTACCTAGCTAGATGCTTGTAGGAAACCGGAAAGCAGGACTCCAGAACAAGAGTCCTCTTCCCTGCAATGGCTTCCAGCAACTGGCATTCAGAATAATAATAATAATAATAATAATAATAATAATAATAATAATAATTTATTATTTGTACCCCACCCATCTGGCTGGGTTTTCCCAGCCACTCTGGGCGGCTTCCAACAAGGATTAAAAATACATCAAAATGTTACACGTTAAAAACATCCCTGAACAGGGCTGCCTTCAGATGTCTTCTAAACGTCAGGTACCGTATTTTTTGCTCTATAAGACTCGCTTTTTCCCTTCTAAAAATTAAGGGGAAATGTGTGCGTCTTATGGAGTGAATGCAGGCTGTGCAGCTATCCCAGAAGCCAGAACAGCAAGAGGGATCGCTGCTTTCGCTGCACAGCGATCCCTCTTGTTATTCTGGCTTCTGAGATTCAGAATATTTTTTTTCTTGTTTTCCTCCTCCAAAAACTTGGTGCGTCTTATGGAGCAAAAATACGGTAGTTGTTTTTTTCTTTGACATCTGATACGGTAGTTTTTTTTTTCTTTGACATCTGATCGGAGGGTGTTCCACAGGGCGGGTGCCACTACCGAGAAGGCCTTCTGCCTGGTTCCCTGTAGCATTGCTTCTCGCAGTGTGGGAACCGCCAGAAGGCCCTTGGAATGGGACCTCAGCATCCGGGCAGAACGATGGGGTTGGAGATGCTCCTTCAGCAAACATGAAGGCCGAGCATAGTCATCGGGGATAGTCGCCATTGAGAGCCCTCTCCTCCATGAATTGGTCCAGTTTTCTTTTAAAGCCCCCCAAGTTTCGTCCCTTGCTGCTTCTTGTGGGAGTGAGTTCCGTAGTTCATGTGAGGAAGGACTTTCTTCCATCTGTCTTGAATCTCTCCTCTGAAAACAGGCCTTGGTTTGCCAGGAATGCATATAATGTTGGGGGGGGGCAGTCTGATCTCCTGAGGGAGGGGCTTCTTCTGTAACTGGGGTGCTGCTGTTGAGATGACTCCTTCTCATCTCCAGTGGCGCACCCTCCCCCACCCCCAAAGTGCTCCTTAAAAGGCAGGGAAAGATATTTGGGTGCCGTCTCTTCAGGGCAACACCGAACGAACAGTCTGGCAGTATCACTTCAGAACCTGGCCTGACCATGGAGTCCCCAGTGATCCTGGAGGAGTTCTAGATTTCTTAGAAGAGGTTCATCACAAGCAAGAAAACATCTCGGATGCTGGCCCAGTCGTGGTCCATTGCAGGTACCGTGATGCTTGGGCTCTGCAAGGGGTAGGCAACCTAAGGCCTGTGGGCCGGATCCGGCCCAATCACCTTCTGAATCCAGCTCGCGGATGGTTTGGGAATCAGCGTGTTTTTACATGAGCAGAATGTGTCCTTTTATTTAAAATGCATCTCTGGGTTATTTGTGGGGCATAGGAATTCGTTCATTTTTACCCTCAAAATATAGTCTGGCCCACCACAAGATCTGAGAGACAGTGGACTGGCCCACAGCTGAAAAAGGTTGCTGACCCCTGGGCTATGCCTTTGCTCTTAAGCGCAACATTTTTCAAAGCCAAAAGAAGCAGAAATATAAGTTGTGTGTCTGTGTTTTTCCTCTCCCCCCCCCCCCCCAGTGCTGGAATCGGCCGGACCGGAACATTCATTGTGATAGATATTCTCATTGACATAATCAGAGAGAAAGGTGAGTCCCTCTGCTTTTGTGCCAGCCTTTGCCTGCCTGGTGGGTTACAATTTCCATCAGTCCCAGCCAACACAGTTTATGATGCTGAGGCAGATGGGAGCATGGGCTTTCTGGCGGCAAGGGCTGATGGGCCACGAAAGCAGAGCACAGCCATCCTGGCTGGTAGCCACCAATAGCCCTTCTCCTCCATGAATTTCGCCTATCCTCTTTTAAAGCCATTCAGGTTAGTGGCCATCACTGCCTCCTGTGGGATTGAGTTCCAGAGATTAACTATGCCCTGCATAAGAAAGGACTTCATTTATCTGCCCTGAATCCTCCATTGTCCAGATTCTTCGCAGTTCCACTTACCATATTTTTCTCTCTATAAGACACACCTTTCCCCTCCTAAAAAGTACAGTGGTACCTCGGGTTAAGTACTTAATTCGTTCCGGAGGTCCGTTCTTAACCTGAAAATGTTCTTAACCTGAAGCACCACTTTAGCTAATGGGGCCTCCTGCTGCTGCCGCGCCACCAGAGCACGATTTCTGTTCTCATCCTGAAGCAAAGTTCTTAACCCGAGGTACTATTTCTGGGTTAGCGGAGTCTGTAACCTGAAGCGTATGTAACCTGAAGCGTAGGTAGCCCGAGGTACCACTGTTAGGGGAAATGTGCGTGCGTCTTATGGAGTGAATGCAGGCTGCGCAGCTTCCGCTGAAGCCAGGAGAGTAAAAGGGATCGGTGCACACCGATCCCTCTTGCTCTCCTGGCTTCAGGGATAGCTGCCCGAAGCCTCCTGAGCTGTGCATTGCGTTTGCTGAAGCCAGGAGAGCAAGAAGGATCGATCCCTCTTCTCTCCTGGCTTTGCTTCGCTGGAGAGGCGCTGCGCAGCTTTCCCTCTCTGCTCAGCTCCCCTTCAGCGAAGCGGGAGAAGAAATGGAAGGGGCTCCGCATCTCCTGCCTCTTTGCTGAAGGGGCGCTGCGCAGAGAGGGAAAGCTGTGCAGGGCCCCTTCAGCGAAGCGGGAGAAGAAACAGAGCCCCTTCCGTTTCTCCTCCCACTTTGCTGGAGAGGCGCTGAGCAGAGAGGGAGAGAAAATGTTTTTCTCCTGTTCTCCTCCTCTAAAACTAGGTGCGTCTTATGGTCGGGTGCGTCTTATGGAGTGCAAAATACGGTGCTGCAGCTGCTTCAAATGGAGCCTACAAAGAAATGAAATTAGAACGAAATGGAGCCTCCAGGCCCAGCAGCAGTCTCTTCTTGAGACCCAAACCCTAGAGGCACTTCCTCGAGGCCTCTTCTGGTTGGTCACCGTGGAGAAGAGGGTGCAGGCTTGGTGGGTCCTTGGTCTGACCCAGCAAGGCCATCCTTGCTTCCTCACTCCCACGCTGCCCAGCCTAGATTGCTGCTCTTCAGGAACTTCGGACGTCAGTGCAGAAGTGGAAGTTATTTCGCTGCGGCATAAGCTGCTGCTGGCTTGGGAGCTTAGGTGTGGCTTCAGCCGGAATGAGTGGGGCTGGAAGGGTTTTCTCTCAGGTCCTGCCTGGGCATCCCTGTCCTGCTGATCCTTTTTACTCCCTGCCCTCCAGGCGTCGACTGTGACATTGACGTCCCGAAAACCATCCAAATGGTGCGGTCCCAGCGGTCAGGGATGGTGCAGACGGAGGCCCAGTACCGGTTCATTTACATGGCGGTGCAGCACTACATCGAAACGCTACAGCGTCGGATCGAGGAGGAGCAGGTAACGTCTCGAGTCGGGCTTTGAGGTGGGGCCGCTTTGGCTAAGGGCCCAGTGGGCGGGAAGTTCCAGTCTTCCCTTTTAGAAATAGGATAGTCTTTCAGATTTTCCTTCGTATTCTGGTTTTAAGCATCTGTGTTTGTTGGTTTACGTATTGTAAGTGTATTTTAGTGACCTTGGTAAAAAAAGGAACTGGTAAATTTAATTAATAATAAAACTAATATGATAAATAAGTGACCTCTCTTGCCTCCATGTGCTCTCTGTCTCTCTCCCTTTCAGAAGAGTAAGAGAAAAGGCCACGAGTATACAAACATTAAATATTCTTTAGCAGACCAGGCCAGTGGAGACCAGAGTCCTCTCCCACCCTGTACTCCAACTCCGACCTGCCCCGAGTAAGTAGATGATCTCCTTCCCTCTCCAAGATCACATTCAAGGGCAAAGTTCGACATCACACCCAGATACAATGGCAAGCGACACGACTGTGACAGTGATACAGTCGTACCTTGGAAGTTGAACGCCTTGCGACTCGAACGTTTTGGCTCCCGAACTCCGTAAACCTAGAAGTGACTGTTCCGTTTTGCAAACGGTCTTGGAAACCCGAATGTCCGACGTGGCTTCCTGCAATTGGAAGCTGCGCCTTGGTTTCCAAACGTTTTGGAAGTCGAATGGACTTCCGGAACAGATTCCATTCGACTTTCAAGGTATGACTGTACATTAATGAGGAGAAGAAACTTCCAACAAAGGATGGCAAAATACCATTGCAATTGCAAAGTGTAAATTTCAGCAAGGTTTACAAGGAACCAATATAGGCCCATTTATTATTACAGTATTATTATTATTATTATTATTATTATTATTATTATTATTATTATTAAAGTTTTTCATCTAAGCAGATGAAAAATAGGTAGCCTTCCAGGTAAGATTCTGTTTCCAAGGTTTTCCTCTGGTGTTAACACCTCAAAGGCCGTATATTTGCAGTTTTCACAACTGGGATGACTTCATCTTCCACTGCTCTGGGCTTATCCATGCGAAAGAAGGCCCAGGATTGCACTGGAAGCAAAAATGCAGGAGGTGGGCTCCCCTGGGTCATTCCTGTCCTTCTGCACCATTAAGAGGCTGCCTTTCCTTGTTACCCAAATGCCTAGGCACTGTGGCTTTATCCACATGGAAAGATTTGGCAAGGCTTCTCTTATACTGTATGTAGAGCAAACCTTTTGGAGCTATAATGTAAAGGGGTGGGGAAACACCCACCCACACCTGTGCTTCAGCCTTGAAAAGTTTGCAAACAAATGGTCTCATCACAGAAAGATTTTCTGTGTCTCTGCAGGCTTTTTTAAAAAAACAAATAAATGCAAAGTTTATAGTTTTTTTTACTGAGCTTAAATCCTGCTTTTCTTGCTTTAGGAAACATAAAGCACATTTCTTCTGTGCCTGGAGCCTTCCAGATGTTTTGCACCATGATTCCCATCAGCGCCAGCCAGCATGGCTCATTGGAGGTGTGGTCCAAAACATTTAGAGAGGATCCGATTGGCGAAGTCTGTTCTGAGTGACCCAGCCATCCAGCAAACAAATGGAATCAGCGTCAGCGGAAACCTTGTCTTTGTGTTTCTTCTCTATTTCCAGTGGATTTTAAAACCCCTTTGCTTCTCCCTCCAGGATGAGGGAAGACAATGCCATGAGAGTCTATGAAAACGTTGGTCTGATGCAGCAGCAGAAAAGCTTCAGATGAGATGCAATGAGCAGCGTTCCTTGTGAGGAAGGCAAGTCTGACTTGGGTTGTGGCGGGGCTTAGCAGAGGGTTGTACGTTAATGGGGATCCGGTGTGTGCAGGCTGCAAGCAAACTACATCCTTGCATTTCCAGATTCACTTCTCATGTTCTCCAGTGAAAGAATCTTGGGAGCAGGGCTGGGAATGACTTCCAGCTGGCACCCATTAAGACATGTTGCTAGTCATTAGTTTCCGAGCACAATTCAAAGTGTTGGTGCTGACCTTTAAAGCCCTAAAAGGCCTCAGTCCAGTATATCTGAAGGAGCGTCTCTACCCGCATCGTTCTACCCGGACACTGAGGTCCAGCTCTGAGGGCCTTCTGGCGGTTCCCTCGCTGCGAGAAGCCAAGTTACACGGAACCAGGCAGGGCCTTCTCAGTAGTGGCGCCTGCCCTGTGGAATGCCCTCCCTTCAGATGTGAAGGAAATAAGCAGCTATCTTCTCTTTAAAAGACATCTGAAGGCAGCCCTGTTTAGGGAAGCTTTTAATGTTTGATGTATTACTGTATTTTAATATTTGGTTGGAAGCTGCCCAGAGTGGCTGGGGAAGCCCAGCCAGATGGGCGAGGTATAAATAATAATAACAATTATTATTATTATTATTATTATTATTATGAGGTGGGCCATTGATCTGGCTCAAGATGAAGCAGGTTCTCCATAGATTAGCGTGGCAGTCCTTAAAGCTGCAAAGCTCATGCAGCTCTAGGACAGGAGTGGCCACCTAGATGATGCTGGAAATGCAACTTCCATCATCCATGACCTTTGGTCAGGGCAGTATGGGAGTTGCAGTCCCCAATCCCCTGTTATAGCGCCCTCTCTGTATATTGTGGAAAAAGGCATGAGATATTCCAGCATGTGTGTGATTCTACCTTCCCTATTCTCAGGGCAGTATCTCCTATCTTCACAACAACTTTGTGGGGTAAGTTAGGGCGAGAGAGATTGGTCCAAGATAACCCAGCATGCTTTGTGGCTGTGCGGATTTGAATCTGGGTCTGTCCAGGCTCAGTCCAATACTCCATCCCCGTTCCACCTTCCTGGTTCCCCAATTTGAGTTCCAGTCAGCCACTTGGGACCCACTTCTAGTTCCTCTCCTATTGCGTGTGATTCCCCTCTGAATTGAAGAACGGAGATGAGCCTGAGCATATGTTTAAAGGCTCTTTCTTCTTTTCTCCCTTTACAGAACTGAAATACCATTTTCTTTTATAAGAAAGTGAAGCCAAGTGACTTGAGAAGCATCCCATGAAGAGGAGTGGACTTTGACAGCTGCATAGAGCCTCTTATTTATGGTGTTTTTAACCCTTCAGTAATAAGCGGAACTTAAGACTATCTTTCGGAGAAACTCCTAATGCCTTTTCTCAACAATGTCTGATTTCTACAGTCCCTGATTTTGTTTTGTTTCCATTCAGCTTGCGGTTCTTTTGCCTCCAGTGCAGACCAATACTCTGTTGTACTTGAACATTTTTCTCTCTCTCTCTCCTAGATGCTGAGGTTTTAAAGCTGTTTCCAATTAGATATATTTTTTTTTAAAGGAAAATCCGTTTCTTATACTTAAAAAAGAAATTAAGTAACACATCAGGTGATAAACTAATACTTTTTTCGTTGTTGGAGGGGTGTGTGTGTGTGTGTGTGTGTGTGTGTGTGTGTCAGTTGTGCTAATTAGACATTTGTTCCTCCCCTTCTGCCCCCTTACTCTTGGCCCTGCTTCTGGTGAGGAGCCAGTGACCGTTCTGGAACAGGGCACGTTGATCAGTTAATTTGTTCAAGACTTTAGTCCTCAAGGTGTCTGTCTTTCTTGGAAACGACGTTGCTTCTCTAGAACTGCCAATGATGCATGGTTTGCACCAGAGAAAACTAGTTTGTTTCTTAGAGCCTGCTGGGCAACTGTTAAGATGGTTGCTGCTGAATTCTGAGTGTTTTGGTTCAGGTGGTTGGGGGGAAGAGAGAGAGAGAGAGAGAGAGAGAGAAAGGGAGTGGTAGCTAAACTCTGATTCTGTGGTCAAAATGTTGGTGGCGTTCTGGAGTAAGCAGCCCAGCCTCTTTATCCGAGGCTCGTCTGGGGAGCAATCTCCTTTACTGCCCTGCCTGTGAGCATCCCAGGTGGTGTGTTAAAAGCAGGACACTGAACTAAACTGACCGGAATGACCCACTGGGGTTTTTCTTGTGTTCTCCGCCCTCTCTCCTTAAGAGGGGCAAGCGGTTGGATCTTCGGCAGTTGCGTTTCCCTGAATGTTGCCTTGGCCGTGTGAAAGGGGAGCTCTTGCTTCATGTTGCCTTGTGAGGGCGGAGGAAGATCTGGTTTCCAAAATGTCTTAGCAGCGTATTCCGTTAAGCGTAGATGTTCTGTGATTAACATTCTGCCTTTTATTTCAAAGTGCCTTTCCCTTCCTGCCTCCCAGCTCCAAAACCATCTCTCCCCAGCTGGTGTAGCTTTCCCCCCCTGTCGGTGGAGTGGCGTTCAGCTTCTCTAAGTGGTCCTTTAGTGACCGTTGAAACCGTAGCCCATCCTGGAAACAGGACAACACCCTTCCTTGTCCAGCCTTTGCGGGGTTTGGGGTGTGTGTGTGGTGGCAGGTTCTGATCAGTGGGGTGAGGTGGGGAGGCTTTTTCCGGAGGCCTTTGGTTGGCAGCGTAAGCCAGAGATGGTTCTCCAAGAGCTGCTTTCCCCTTTGAAGCTGCATGGGAAGCTGACTTGCTTAGGTCAGAGCTGGAAAAACCTAATTTTAAGGCAGCGCTGTTGGGAAATCAGCCTCTTGTTGCCTTGGCTGTGCGTACAGCATTCTTAAATACAATTAGGATTTTTAAAAAATGTGCACCCAGAAAAACTGCATCCTGCAGTCTAAATGATGTAAATGGAGCAAACTTGCATAATTTCTCTGACTTCTAATAATTGGTTCCCTAGTTTTAACTACACCCCCCATCCCTGAGTTTTACTGGCATTGCTGATTATGGAGAGAATAATGGGACTATTAGCTTTCCCCGACCCCCCACTGAGGTTCTGAGATTTCAGCTTGTGTAGCCTGTGCACTTGAAAGAACCTTGAGGACTAGAACCCTGTCTGGTTTTGTTTTGTTTCAAAAGAAAGCTGCTCTTGAATCCTTCTCCCCCGCCACCTTGATCAGAATCACAGTGTGCACACAGCCATGCTCGTTGCGAGTTCAGCTTGATTGAACGGAAGGCCAGGAGGAGTGGAAATCTTCAACGTTTACTGTCCTTATAAAATAAAAAAAAACCCACATTTTTTGCCCTATCTTCTGACATCAAATTTTGGAACTCCTGTAAGCAGCTATGCCTGAAGTTTTGCATCTTACGCCTCAGCCTAGTCGGGCCACAGAGGAAGCTCCCTTTCTGCCTTGTCCTCAAGTTTCACCTTAGCATTAGCAAAGACTTTGTTGTAGTTGCGGCCAAGAGGTTGGGAGCGCACGAGAAAGGTGTGTGGCAGAGCCCCCCAACATTGGACAGATGGTGCCATCTGTCGCTACAAGCAGATGGTACTGGGATGGGGTGAGGAATTTGGTCCTGGTGGATGAAGCTCCTGGAGGTGGGAGGGTTGGACCAGGGCAATTTTCAGGAGCTGAACCCCACTTACCCAAGCCAAGGGACAGGGCCATGCCTTACGATGGACCTGGGGCAGCGGCCAAAATCGGGGTCCCCATTTCATGTTCTCCTTCCCTTCCTCATACGGAGTAAAAACCTCAACCTGTTTCCTGGTGTCGCAGTGCTAAGTTTCCTTGTGTACTGTGCTTTGCTCCTCAAAAAATAAATAATTGGGTATTCCTGGCAGGGAAACCTGTAGCGACCCCAGGGTGCAGTTAAGTTTGGCTGCGTGTTATGAAAGGGGAGAACTAGACATGGGGATCCCAGTTTTGGCTGCCACCTCACTTTCCTGAGAAGCGCCTAGTTCCACCCTCAGCACCCCTGGGTTTCTTCTGATAGATGGTTCTCAACGGGAGTGGGTGAAAGCGTACCCATAGGATGGAGATCTTTTTTAAAAAGAGTGCCCTGAACATTGTTGCTTGCCACCTTTTTAATGCATTGTGTTGCCTCCCGAGAACTTTGACTTCAATTTCGAGGGGGCTGAAACCCTGTTCAGTTTTTTTTGGGGGGGGGGGGTGACTGAAGGACTCCACAGAATCATCAACGCTTCTTCTGGTGGACATTCCCCCCCCCCGCCAGAAGAACGATGCTGAATCCTTCCTTCCTTCCTTCCTTCCTTCCTTCCTTCCTTCCTTCCTTCCTTCCTTCCTTCCTTCCTTCCTTTGCACCTGCAAAGAGCTGAGTGGAGTGCTGGTGATGTCATTGAATGCTGCCCCCCCCCTTTCTCCCAACGGTCCCTCAAATTTTGATGCCTGAAACAGTCATTATTATTGTTGTTGTTGTTTTGGAAGGCTTGTCAAATGAGAGTTTTAAAGGAACAAAATTCCACCTTGAGCATGGAGCCTGTAGGGAACATTGATGCAACCCTATCTTTCTTAAGACTGACAGGTCTGGCATCTCCTTCCAAAATGCAGTGCTCTATGATCTTTCTTCTCTGCTCTGCTCTCCCCTCCCACCCCACCCTAGATGTCTATTAGACCACTGGCTGAAATATGCCATCAGGCAAACAAATGCTATAGGACTCTTGACAAGGTGGTCATAATCTTGACATAGAGTGTTCGCCTTTTCTTTCCCAGGAGCTTTTAAAGCAGGAGGATCAATACATGGAATGCCCCCCCCCCACAATCTTTATATCTGCCCCCCTCCCCCAGCCTGAGTGAATTCGGTTCAATAAAAGCTCCACTGTGTGATTCTTGCGACTAGGATTTCGGTTGCCTGCCTGGTTTAAGTCGGAACGTGGCATGTTGAATGTGCGGTTATTATTTTTCTCAGAGCATGTGATTACAGAATGTCATTGCTGAAACTTGAAAACAAACAAACTCAAATATGATTGTGCTGAGATGAGAACTTGAATAAGATCTTTGGGCCTTGCTGAAAACCAAAAGGAGACCTGTTCTTGTGGTGGTTGTTGTTTGTTTCTTTAAAAAGCTGACTTTTTAAAATAAAGACCCTCGCTGTGAGTGCCCTTTTGCAGAAGCAAAACTTTAATGAACTTCCATAGCAATAGGGACACCCAACCCCTTTCCCAGGGATGGGACCCACAGGTAGCAGAATGTAAGGGGGTGGCTGCATAGATATTGTGTCTTAGAAGTTTGTGGACTTGCAAATGGAAGGCGCATGGAGGAATCAGAACTGTTATCGAATGTATTTTAAACGATCCTTCCTAAATTGATCTCTGAAACAGCCAAAGGCTTCAAGGGTTCTAATGACTTAGTTTTAAATGTTGGGGAAGAATTTTTTTTTACATATTTTGGGGGTCAAGGGAATGTCCTTTAATTCTGGAATTGTCTTAACTTTTGAAAAGCCTGCCCTGTCTTTTCTTTCAGTGGGAAGTTGCAAAATCTGAAACGTGGAATATTTTCACTGAAAAATTGCATTTCCCTGGTCTGGCGCATGTCCCGCTTCTTCCTATTTTGGGGGAGAGCACTCAGAACTCTCCATGGCCAGTTTTCCTGACCTCGACTTCATGCGAGTGAAATTTAGTGACCCCTCCAGAGGCAGTGATTCCCAGACTCTTGCGGACTGTATGGTTAAGAGGCTAGTTACCTGCTGGCAAATCTGCTAGCTCTGCAGCAGGGGTGATTGGATCAGTCAGTTGCTGCCAAGGCAGAAAAAATTATCCATGCTCAGAGGCTGCTCTTTGTCATGTCTCTGCATGAGTTTGGCAGCACACCCAGACCAGGGACTCATACAGAGGGGCCTGGTGCTCTTCTAAGGGCAGATAACACTCATTCTTTCACATACTCTAAGGCTTTTGGAGTTTGTGAGTGAAGAATGTCTCCTCCTTTCTAATTTAAGAGAAAAGCATTACCTCAGAGTTTGGGAAGCCCTGGCCTATGAGGATGATCCTTGCCGGTGTGCCATTGCTTACTGAATGTTTGACGATAACGTACTTCCATTTTTTCACCGACTCTTTAGAAGAAAGCTCCTGTCAGTCTCAACGAAATGTTTTATTCCCCCCTCCCCCCATGAAATTTCATGTTTAAAACGATTTTACTTTGTTATTCTGTAGTGAGAAACCATAGCTTCTGTTGTTAAAGGTATGTGGGGAGACGATAAATGAAATAACTGGGAACTAGCTGGGCTGGAAAACTCGCAAACTAGAAATTTTGAGCAATTTGACGTATTTCTTAGCCCCAGATACTAGGATGGGGCGGAGGCTTTATATCATAATTTTGTGTTGTGTTTTTGTTCTTTTTTCTCCAAATTTTAATCCTTAATGCCTGTCTTCTTTCTTTAATTTATGAACACCTTTGTGACTTTATATATATATATATATATAAAAAACGACGCTAACGGCTCTACGAGAGAAGATCTCTGTTGTATTCATCTAGGTTGAAAAATAGCTTCCCCCCTTCCTTATTCTCTTCCCCCTCTTCCAGCAATGTATGAAGTATTGTACCAGAGTATTAAATGAAATGTAATATTTTATTGAGGGGGGAGGGAAGAGAGAGAAAAAGGACCTCAGCCTTCTCCTTTAAAAGGAATGCATACGTCAACAGGTTTTATGTGAATCGTGTACATGTTCCAGATGTGCTCTGTTCTCCGACATCCAGAAGGGGCACAGCTCACAGCCAGACACTTGGCCTGGGACGTCCCCAGCCAAGCCTGCAGGCTCTCGCCGGTGTGTGGGGCTGGTCAGTTTGCCCCCCACGCTGTTTCAAAGCCCTCGTCTTCGCTGCCTTCGGTGCCCATGTATCCTGTAGACCCTTTTGCAATCATGTGACATTAAAAGGCAAAAGAAGAAGAAAAAGATCACGTGTAGAAAACTTCCTGATTTGTCTTGTCTGTCCCCAGCCTGTATTTATGGGTGTTGAAGTCTGGCTGCGTCGCTGGCTGTGCTGTGTTTTTGTTTTTAATTGCTCCAAGGCTTATTATCCAGAGTAAAAGCATTATTTGTAAAACAACAGAACTTAAAAAATATATATAGGAATAAAAAAAAATCCATTTTCTTATACCTGTTTCTTGAATGCTTTTGTATTGGTAGTGCCGGGTGATGTTAGTTTGCGTCTGTGGGAATTCTGCATTAAAACTCTCGATAATGCAGTTAGTATAAATCATGCAGTGCTTGTGCATTCACATGAATTCTTACATGGAAATACCGTATTTTTCGCTTCATTGGACGCAGTTTTTCCCCTCCAAAAATTGAGGGGAAATGTGTGTGCGTCCTATGGAGCGAATGCAGGCTTGTGCCTCTCTGGCAGGGAGAGGCTGCACGGGGCTATGGCTTCTTTAGCCCTGTGCAGCCTCTCCAGGCAGGGAGGGATTGCGCGGGGCTAAAGAGGAAGCCAAAGCAGCCAGCGGGATCCATCCCGCTGGCTGCCTTGGCTTGTTCCATAGCCGCGCGCAACCCCTCCGGCAGGGAGAGGTTGTGCGCAGCCTGTACGCTGCTCTTTGGGGCTGGGGGGGGATTTTTTTAATTGATTTCCCCGGTGCGCCCTATGGTGCGAAAAATACAGTACTTCTCCCATATGCAACTCTTCTTCTTATGGAGAATTTGGTGCATTTGGGCTGGGAATGTAAATAGTCAAGGGGTGAGAGAGAAGAGGTGGGGTTGGTTTCAAACTCCTTGAATGCAGGAGGGATGTGATATATTGAGGAAAGGTAAGGAATGGTATCTTCCAGGCTACTTGTTCACTTTTACGTCATGAGGACTAGAATCTCTTAAAAACTCTCTTAAATAAAATCAAAAGATAAACGAATGCCCATTTTTAATAATAAACCTCGTCTTCGCTTTCAATTTTTGACTTAATGTTGAGGCTCTGGCCAAAGATAGTTGGCCAAAAGTCCTTTAGTGTAGTGGTTAAGAGCGGTAGTCTCGTAATCTGGGGAACCGGGTTCGCTTCCCCGCTCCTCCACATGCAGCTGCTGGGTGACCTTGGGCCAGTCACGCTTCTCTGAAGTCTCTCAGCCCCACTCACCTCACAGAGTGTTTGTTGTGGGGGAGGAAGGGAAAGGAGATTGTTAGCTGCTTTGAGACTCCTGAAGGGGAGTGAAAGGCGGGATATCAAATCCAAACTCTTCTTCTTCTTCTTTTGGTACAGGGTGATATTTTTTGGGGGGGGTTTCCGAATGGAAACAATCCCTCAAACAGCAAAAGTTGAGAGCTACCGTCAGGGCTGCTTCTGTCCAGCGGAATCTGAAATCTCACCCCAGAATGAGGATACCTGCTAGCATCATAAAGGAAAAGAGCAAGTTTCTATGGAAGTTTCTAGCCTTCATGGCTAGGAAAATACTTCAGCAGTGCATGAGACTGAATGGGCCTTCACAGAAGTAGAGCTGCGTCTCTGTTTACTGCAACACCAGAATAAATTCGCAATACACCGCACAAAAGGCTGGCGATTCGGTTGCAGCTGGTTCCAGATCAGCAGATTTGGCTGACTTCTGCCTACAAATTGTACTTTTATTTTTATTTTTATTTTAGCTAAAGCTGAGGGTTTACATAGCCCTCACCATTGTTTGCCAGTTTTATTGTCTGCCAGAAATGAGAAACGGTCCGTCTGGCATGAGTACCCGATCTTCCATCTAGCGATTGCATTAGAAACTTGGCAACCTCCTTTATGCTTTCTACTGAAAGAGGCAGATTTTTCTTTTGCTCCCCGACAGGATATAACAAAATGAGCATGACGGCGAGGAAACATGGACACTGAAAATGTTGGTGAAGTTGTAGAGAGCTGTGGGCCTCGTTTTTCCTCCCTTCCCATTTGGAAACTTGGCTAAGAAGGAACATCTTCAACGTAACACTTGTCCCACCTGCCCAATATTTGGAGCGGTTCTGGCATTTTTTAAATGGCTTCCAAAGTTCCGCCGGGTGGTTTGAATGAGCAAGCCCTCAAGACTGAACTGGAAGAAATCCAGTATTCCTGGGAAGGGCAAACCCCATTTTGTCTAGAAACCCTCTTGTTAAAACACAACACTCTACAACACTCCATCATCAGGGCTTGACTGGAAATCTTAGGCCCCACAGTTTCCCGCACTTCTCCAAGCATTGCCATGAGGGCTAGGAACTTGCTTTGAAGGGTTGGGGCAGATATATGAAAAGCTAAGGTCCGGAACACCTAGTAAGGTTCCATTTTTCCTCAGTTTTAGAAAAAAAAGACATTTTAGAGCTGGACAAAAATGCAGAAATGCTTAAGGCTTATGAAATCTATACAGAGTGAGAAGAAAATTGATGAGGTGTTTCATTTCCCAGAATAAAAGAATTGTAGAGTTGGAAGAGACCCCAAGGGTTATCTTGGGGGGTCAGTCTAGATGAAACCATGGGTCCCTTTCAGTCCTGCTTAGAACCTAGAACAAGAGACAGCTGAACAAGACAAACCAGTGTCTTTGTTAAGCTAATGGGCCTTCGCCTGGCCAGTTAAGTACAGTGGTACCTCTGGTTAAGAACTTAATTTGTTCTGGAGGTCCGTTCTTAACCTGAAACTGTTCTTAACCTGAAGCACCACTTTAGCTAATGGGGCTTCCTGCTGCTGCCATGCCGCCGGAGCACGATTTCTGTTCTCACCCTGAAGCAAAGTTCTTAACCCGAGGTACTATTTCTGGGTTAGCGGAGCTGTAACCTGAAGCCTCCGTAACCCGAGGTACCATTGTACTGCCATTTGCCTTATCCAAAGAGTGACCTCTGTTGCCATAGAGACAAGTGGGTGGGCCTTTTCCCACCTTGCCTGCTTGGATGCCACCTCATCCTAGGATGGAGAACAATAGGAGAGGAAAGGGGCTGTGTATGGGAGAGTTCTTTGCGTCAGGTGGACTGATGCTGGTATCTGGAGACAGATACGTCTGCCATGTGCGGGTCCCAAGAGCTGTGACTTGGGAGTTTCCCTGGAACTCCCAGGGAATCAGATGAGGCCTTAATGCTGCGAGCCTCTCCATCCTATGTTCAGCTTGTATATATGTGTAAAGAAAACCATATATCCTAAAACAAAAAAAATTCCTTCCAGTAGCACCTTAAAGACCAACTAAGTTAGTTCTTGGTATGAGCTTTCGTGTGCATGCACACTTCTTCAGATACACTCTGAAGTGTATCTGAAGATATGCTGGGTGTATCTGATACTCTGGGTGTATCTTCAGATACTCTGGGTGTATCTGAAGAAGTGTGCATGCACACGAAAGCTCATACCAAGAACTAACTTAGTTGGTCTTTAAGGTGCTACTGGAAGGAATTTTTTTTGTTTTGACTATGGCAGACCAACACGGCTACCTATCTGTAACTGGACATATATCCTAAAGACAACATAGCTCCCATTGAGCTCCAAGGAAACTGAGCCTTGAGTTAGTGCTGGGGCCCCAAGAGTCTCTTGCTGCTTGTATTGTGGGGGTTGGTGTAGCAATTCTGTTGCCTGCCATCCCAATTTCTGGGTGGTGTGTGATTCTAGGGGTTCCAGACGTCTGTGTTTCCTCTTGGAAGTCAGGCACAGCGGAGACTCAGGGGTCTTTATGATACATGGCTTATTTATGCATATATACAACCTGATGGAGCAGTTCACAGCATCAACATGCCCACGGGTTCTGTTTCTCCCATCACCACAGCCTTGGATTCAAACCATCATGCTCTGACCAACTCTCCAGCTTGCTGCCTTTGCCGGCCTGCAACCTTTCCCCCTCTCCCCCCCCCCCCCCGTTTTTTCCACAGCCAGCTCTAAAACTGTGCTTCAAACTCTGTTTTCTAACTAACTAAAAAAAAAAAATTCCTTCCAGTAGCACCTTAAAGACCAACTAAGTTAGTTCTTGGTCTTTAAGGTGCTACTGGAAGGAATTTTTTTTTTTTTTTTTTTTTTTTTTGACTATGGCAGACCAACACGGCTACCTATCTGTAATTCTAACTAACTGTGAGTTTGAGGAGGGGCCCCACTCATTTGCCCTCTGGCACAGAGCCCCCTCTCCTTAGCTTTCTTAATGGACCATCGCCTGCCCTTTGTTTTCTGAATGGCTCACCTTTCAGGCGATTCCCTCATGAGGAAGCTAGCCTGGCTTATATTTTAACCCTTGATGGATCCAGGGGTTTAGAAGGCTTGAATTAAATCTAATACTTACTGGATCCAGGAATTTAGGGGAGTCTGACACACACAACACACACCCCACACCCCAAACTCATAACAATACATATTTTTACCTACCTAGCAGGTGCCTGGTTTTCTTTTGTTTTGACTTACCTGTAGTCCTTAAACTTGCTTTTTTACCCACTGTGCTGAGGCTCCAATACTTTGGCCACCTCATGAGAAGAGAAGTCTCCCTGGAAAAGACCTTGATGTTGGGAAAGATGGAGGGCACAAGGAGAAGGGGACGACAGAGGAAGAGATGGTGGGACAGCGTTCTCGAAGCTACAAACATGAGTCTGACCAAACTGCAGGAGGCAGTGGAAGACAGGAGTGCCTGGCGTGCTCTGCTCCAGGGGGTCACGAAGATTCGGACACGACTAAACGACAAAACAACAACAACAAGCTGCTATTCTTGTTAGAAGCATAGTTGCTTATGGCTGGAAGAAGCATTCCATGCCTTCATTTAACGTCAGTGAATACCAGTGGCAGAAAAGTCCCTTGGTTGCCATGGCAATGTCGTTCTCCCGCTTCTGATGTGGCCTGTTTAACCTGGAACTGACACTTCTATTTATCTGGAAGACAGGAAGAGCACTGTACAGGGACTGGGGTTGATGGAGTGAATTCAGTGGGGCCAGGAAAAACCCCATGCTGGCTCTTGCTATCAGGTTGAATCCTGACAAGACAGAAGTACTGTTCTTGGGGGACAGGAGGCGGGCGGGTATGGAGGACTCCCTGGTCCTGAATGGGGTAACTGTGCCCCTGAAGGAGCAGGTGCGCAGCCTGGGAGTCATTCTGGGCTCACAGCTGTCCATGGAGGCGCAGGTCAATTCTGTGTCCAGGGCGGCTGTTTACCAGCTCCATCTGGTACGCAGGCTGAGACTCTACCTGCCCACAGACTGTCTTGCCAGAGTGGTGCACGCTCTAGTTATCTCTCGCTTGGACTACTGCAATGCGTTCTATGTAGGGCTACCTTTGAAGGTGACTCGGAAACTACAACTAATCCAGAATGCGGCAGCTAGACTGGTGACTGGGAGCGACCTCCGAGACCACATAACACCGGTCTTGAAAGACCTACACTGGCTCCCAGTACGTTTCCGAGCACAATTCAAAGTGTTGGTGCTGACCTTTAAAGCCCTAAATGGCCTTGGTCCAGTATACCTGAAGGAGCGTCTCCACCTCCATCGTTCTGCCCGGACACTTAGGTCCAGCGCCGAGGGCCTTCTGGCGGTTCTCTCACTGCAAAAAGCCAAGTTACAGGGAACCAGGCAGAGGGCCTTCTCGGTAGTGGCACCCGCCCTGTGGAACGCCCTCCCATCAGATGTCAAAGAGAAAAATAACTACCAAACTTTTAGAAGACATCTGAAGGCAGCCCTGTTTATGGAAGCTTTTAATGTTTAATAGGTTATTGTATTTTAGTGTTTTGTTGGAAGCCGCCCAGAGTGGCTGGGGAAACCCAGCCAGATGGGCGGGGTATAAATATATTATTATTATTATTATTATTATTATTATTATTATTATTATTATTATTATTATTCCTAGAATTGCCTTTACTGCAGCTACACCTCTGGAATCCTGCCCCCGACCCCTGTTGAAATGTCACCTTGGGGCACAGACCAGTCCCTTTTTACTGCTGCTCTGTTTGAAGAGCCAACACTGATAAATTAGTCCTTGCGGCAGGGGTGATAACAAATAGGACGTTTTGCAGAGCCAGATGCCAGCACCAGCTTGCAGACTTGCCAGCAAGACCCTTGGCCCTAGCTTGCAAAATTGCTTTCTGGGGAAAGCGATGCCGCACACACACCTCTCCCGCCCCCAGAGGGATTTTTAAATGCTCCATAAACCCAAAACGTGGTTTGTTTGTTCGCTTTATTTATTTGAGATGTTTGCACCCCACTTTTCAGCCAGCAAGGTGATCAAAAATAAGGCTGTCCCCACCTTCAGTCTTACAATCTAAAACAAATGCCAAGGAGAAAGGAGCAGGGATGGAAGAGGAAAACCGAACCCAAAACTGCTTTGCCTAATCTTGTATATGTTGAAGCAATGACAGTGGAGAGGAGGGAGGCGGGGGGTGGTGCTGTTAGGGGGGGGGGCTTGTGTCCTAGGTCTCCTGCTCATTTCTCTTCCTCCCCTTTTTTGAAATTTCCTTAAAGGATGCTTTGGGGCCCTCTGCAAAGTGCAGCGCTGGGGAGACTCTGGTTACAACACATCTTAATTAGCATATGCAAATACTTATGCAACTTTGCATCATACGACTCTGCCCCTGAGGCCATGAAGTACCTATGACAGCCCTGCGGGGGAGGACGTGCAGGGTGGCAGGGAGAGGACCAGGCCACTGGTAGGTTTGGTACCAGTTATTTTTTTCTAGAACCTGGGAAAGAGGCTTGAAACTTCAGCTGCAAGCAAGAGGTCTGCAGGGCCTCCTCCCACTAAATAAAAAATAAAAATATTTTGTCCATCCACATCCACAATCCTTGATCCACCATCCTACTGACCTATCTGCAAAGTGTTCTAAGAATTTTAAGGTCATATATATATATATATATATATATATATATATATATATATATATAATTAAATGTTCCTAATTGAGTATATATAAACCACATGTCTGAAACCCCACGGATCATAGCTGTCAACCTTCCCTTTTTTTGGGGGGGGGAATTCTTTTATTCCAGCGCCGATTGTTAAATATCCGATAGACTGTCCCAGGGACAGGTGAGGCAGCTGATCCCTTATTTTCAAATCTGAAAGTTGACAGCTATGCAACAGATTAGTAGGTCCTGAACAAATTGACCTCAAATATTTCTCCCCATTGTCTCTTTCCTCACAAATCTTGTCTTAAGGGCACATTCAAGATATGAACAGCGTGTGAGCCTGTGACCTGTGACCTAGATTCAGGAATTAAGTAGTTATAATAACAAAAGAGTGGCCAAAACCCAGATAATGCAATCAGGTAACTTGCCAGACAGGAGATAAACAACACACTCAGGATTCTGTTTTAGACCACTCCCTGTGATGTATGTATGATATATTGGGGGTGGTCTGGAGTTTGAGGGTGGGCAATTCCAAAAGTCTATATAAGGGCTTGCACACCATTGTTCTGGGTTCCTCCTCCCTCCTGCATGTGGTGAGTGAGGACCCTGTTGCAACAGTTAATAAAAATCAGGCTTACTAGCTGTTTTGCTTCTCAATATTCTCTGGTTGGCCTCTGTTATTTTCTCCTACCGATAAAGAACCTACAAGAGGACTCCATACGGGCTCTTGGGTACCCCATAAGGAAAAAGGAGCAGGTTTTATTTTACTTACAGTGGTGCCTCGCAAGACGAAAAGAATCCGTTCCGCGATTCTCTTCGTCTAGCGTTTTTTTCGTCTTGTGAAGCAAGCCCATTGATGGCTTAGCGGATTAGCGCTATTAGCGGCTTAGCGGCTTTTAGTGGCTTATCAGCTTAGCGGATAAGCGGATAAGCGGCTTAAAAGGTAAAGGTAAAGGTACCCCTGCCCGTACGGGCCAGTCTTGCCAGACTCTGGGGTTGGTGCGCCCATCTCACTCAAGAGGCCGGGGGCCAGCGCTGTCCGGAGACACTTCCGGGTCACGTGGCCAGCGTGACATCGCTGCTCTGGCCAGAGCCAGAGCCAGAGCCGCACACGGAAACGCCATTTACCTTCCCGCTAGTAAGCGGTCCCTATTTATCTACTTGCACCCGGGGGTGCTTTCGAACGGCTAGGTTGGCAGGCGCTGGGACCGAACGACAGGAGCGCACCCCGCCGCAGGGATTCGAACCGCCGACCTTTCGATCGGCAAGCCCTAGGCGCTGAGGCTTTTACCCACAGCGCCACCTGCGTCATAAGAGGCTTAGCGGCTTAGAAAAAGGGGTGGGAAGGGGGGGAAAGTTGGAAAAACTCGCAAGACATTTCGTCTTGCGAAGCAAGCCCATAGGGAAATTCGTTTTGCGAAGCGCCTCCAAAACGGAAAACCTTTTGTCTAGTGGGTTTTTCATCTTGCGAGGCATTCGTCTTGCGGGGCACCACTGTATATCAAAAGTAAGAACCTAAGATGAGCCTGGCCAACAAGATGCTCCAATTGTTGTTGCTGTTTTGTCGTTTTGTCGTGTCCGCCTCTTCGTGACCCCATGGACCAGAGCACGCCAGACACTCCTGCCTTCCACTGCCTCCTGCAGTTTGGTCAAACTCATGCTGGTAGCTTCGAGAACACTACTGTCCAACCATCTCGTCCTCTGTCGTCCCCTTCTCCTTGTGCCCTCCATCTTTCCCAGCATCAGGGTCTTTTCCAGGGAGTCTTCTCTTCTCATGAGGTGGCCAAAGATGCTCCAAAGGGAAGCTCAAAAACGGGACCTGAACCCAAGAGCAATGGTGGAGGAGGAACGTATCCATGGTGGCTAGTAGTATCATAGAATTGTACAGTTGGAAGGGACCCTACAGGTCATCTAGTCCATCCCCCTGCAATGCAGGAATCTCAGCTAAAGCACCAATGACAGCATCCAAATAGCTTTCTCTTCCTCCGTGTATTTATCCAGTCCTCCCTTGAAGCTGTTCAAGTTGCTGGTGGGCCTCACTGTGAGTTCCATAGTTTTAACTACGTGCTGCATGACGAAGTCCTTTTTAAAAAAAATCTGTCTGTAGCATAGCTGTCAAGCGTCCCTTATTTGGCGGGACAGTCCCTTATCCCAGCGCTGTGTCCCGCTGCTGTCGTTTATTGATGGTGTCCCTTAAATTTCCTGGGTTGCATGCTTGCCCAGCTCAGGAGGGAAGCAGTGGCTGGGGGTCCTCCGCCATGCGAGAGAGCATGCGCACGAGCTGCTACGTCTCCGTCTCTCCCTTTTCCCCCTCAGGGGCGCGTTGTGAGGGTGGTGGCGGGCGGGCAGGCAGCCCCTCTCTTGCGAGACTTCCGCCGCACTGCCAGGGGAAGCCGGAGGTGGCAGCGGTGGCGGCGGCTGAGGAGGTGACCTGAGGGAGGAGGAAGAGGAGGGGATGGGGAGGGACGCAGAAGGGCGGTGCTTCAGCGGCCACGGCAGCACTGCAACCACCTCATGCCAGGCTCGCAGGTGGCATGGGCGAGAATCTCTCTTCCTCCCTCCCTCTCTCTCAGGCCCGGAAGGGCCGATGGAACTCCTCGTGCCAGGACGACGGCAGCCCCAATGTGCTGCTTAGCATCCCCTCCAACCATTGAAGCATTTTAATGTAGTGATTTCCCCCTCTGCATCCCTTTCATAACACTATTTTTATAAATCATTTGTCCATCCATAGTTCAAATTTTTACTACAAGTTTTCTGTCAATCCTACCAATGTATGTAACTCTTTACAATAGCTTTTCAAATAAATTATAAACTTTCCCCATTCTTTATTAAAGAGGTCCTCTTCCTGGTTTCTAATTCTGCCTGTAAGCTTTGCCATCTCGATGTCGTTCATCAGTTTTGTCTGTCCCTCTTCTTTGGTGGGAGTTGTAGACCCTTAGGATCATCTAGTCCAGCCCCCTGCAAAACACAGTCAGTTGCAGCCAAAGCAGCAGGGCTCTATCAGTGCCGGATTTATGTATAAGTTAAGCAAAATCCCTTATTTTGCCTGCTGATCCCTTATTTTCGAGGCTGCTGGTCCCTTATTTTCAAATCTGTAACTTGACAGCTATGGTCTGTAGCTTCCAACCAATTTCATAACAACCGTTTTTATTTGTATTGTTGTTTTTTAACCGAGAAAGGGAAGGTGGGGTATATTTAGCAACACACCACGCTTTGTCTGCAAGGCAGAGTGAGCAGAGCGCAGCTCAAAGAACTTGCATTTAGAAGAGGCTGGTTGCTGAGAATAATACTGCCTGTGTAAAATCTCTCCCGCCCGTCAGTGAGGAGCAGAAGCCAGTTTCATTGTACATTAACTCCCAGCAGGCAGGCAGGAAAGCGGCAATTAAGAAAACCAATTAAATACTGTAGCAATTTCAAACATGCACACAAAACAGTTACCTGAGCTCTCTCTCCAGCACCCGCCGCCCCCCGCCCTGCTCTCAAGCAACCACACGCTGGTGTGTGCGGCTGTTTTTACTAGCAAGGTTAGTAAAGGAGAAGACAAAATGAGCACTCAGGGAAATGGGATGATGGGATTGGAAACAGACATCTCTTCTGGTCGGTTGGAGCATGGTGCTGGTAACGCCACTCTGGGCGGCATCCAGCAAAAGATTAAAAGTACATTAAAACTTCAGTCATTAAAAACTTCCCTAAACAAGGCTGACTTCAGATGTCTTCTAAACGTCAGGTAGTTGTTTATTTCTTTGACATCTGATCGGAGGGCCTTCCACAGGGTGGGTGCCACCACTGAGAAGGCCCTCTGCCTGGTTCCCTGTAACTTGGCTTCTCGCAGTGTATGTTGTATGTGTTTGTGTATGAACTGGGTGAGCCTGTGACCTGGACTCAGGAACTAAAGCATTAACCATCACAAAAGAATGGCCAGACCGCCTCCTTCTGTGATGTATGTATGATGTTTTTTTGGGGAGGTCTTGGGCTACAGGGTGGGCAATTTCAAAAGTCTATATAAGGGCTTGCACACCATTGTTCAGGGTTTTCTTCCCTCCTGCATGTGGTGAGTGAGGACCCTGTTGCAACGGTTTAATAAAGATCAGGCTCACTAGCTGCTTTGCTTCTCAATATACAGGTACTCTGGTTGGCCTGTTATTTCATCCTACCGATAGGTAACCCACTTAAAGACTCTATACAGGCTCTGGAATACTCCAGAGCAGTTTTTCTTATAACAGGTTCCAATAACAGGTTGCTCAGACCTCTGGCAGGTGGTTTTGACACATCTTTCCACTTCCCTCTGGTTTTTCTGCAAAATTTTCCCACAATTCTGCAAAAAAGAAAGCCTCCTTATCCATTTTTTTTAAACCCAATTGTTATAGCGTTTGTTTTAAAGCTTGTTTATTCCATTTGTGTTACAGAACTGGTTTCCAATGATTACGTCTATTATTTATCAATTATCCACCCATCACCCTAAGGTCTCAGGGCAGGTTAACAACAAATAAAACCCAATATCTAAGTCGTTTTAAAATATCTCAGAATCACAGCCCTTGCTTTTGTGCTTTTCCTTCGCTTGGCTAATCTTGGATTAGCTCTTCAATTTTATCAGTCCAATATTTTAAATGTAGGCATGGCATTTTATTTGTAGTGGACTAAAAATGTTTTTTTTGGGGGGGTAGCTGGGGAGACTGCGGCCTGGTTGCTAGGCAGGATTCACCCAAGACATTTTGCCACCTCTGGTGAAAAAGAAGAAGATAGCTCCTCTTTCCCAGACCCCCCCCCCAAAAAAAAAAGATAAAACAGATAGGGCGGCAGCTAGCTGAATATTTCTCCAGCTTTGGTGGCCTCCCAGTTTAGGGGGCTCAGGACAGGCTGTTCTCCAATGAAAGAGGTGTGGGAATGCCATGGGTAGAAGAGGATATAGATATTATGTTTCCTAACTCACACAAGAAAGTTTATTCATACAGCAGTGTACATTCCCCTCTTTACACAGCAGAAAGCTAGTTGCAGATTAGAATCTCTTATTATTCCTGGGAAGACTCCTTTGACTCCCCCCAAAAAGAATAAAGACATAATAGTCCTCTTTTAAAAGTAGTAAGAAGTTTACAGTTCACAGTTGGATCCCTGAAGGCAGGCTTTAGCTTAGAGTTACAGTAGAGGGTTTGGGTTCATCCTGTTAAGTTGTGGGTGAACATATCAGACGACACAGCGATTCTTCAAACAGCTCTTGTTTATTCATAGGCCCAGAACAGAACAGAACTGAACTGAATGGTTCAGCCAACCTCCACTACAAAGCAACAGTAACAACTTTCTGTAACTATCCAATCACTGAACGTCACTTTCAATTCCTTATTTGCATATGTGGACCTGAGTGAAAACTATCTACAGTATCCCCCTGCTGGCCCAGGGTGAGAACTTCAGTACATAACACATCCCATAAAGGAACTCATCCCACATGCTGCGTGAGGACCTTTTGAGGAAGGTGGCTGCGTGACTGGACCTTTTGTGGGGTCTGGAATGGTCACGCCCACCTACCTGGTCACATGCAAAGGAAGGATGCTCCAGACCAGGTGTAACAGGAAGTTCAACTTGCTGGACCAACATTCCCCTGCATGTCCACTCTAGACAAACAGGAAATGTTGTATTTGGCTGCTTATGTTACATCCTACATGGGGAATGACTGGGAGGCTCCAGAACAGCAGACTGGGGGCTGCATCCTGCATACCCATCCCAGCATCTGCTGCCCGAGACAGCCGCCTCCCTCTGCTTTGTAGAAAAACCAGCTCCATTGTCAGGCTGAAAAAAACTTTCATTTCCTCCTAAACCCTCACCAGCTTCTCTTGGGAGGCTTTTAATTACAGCGATTGTGGTTTCCTATTAATGGCAGCAATTGGGGCTATTTGGTTTTTGGGGTTATCTGACAGCTGCTTTGCTCAGTGGGGAAAGTGGGATTTCTCTCCAGCACATTAATGGACCCAAGAAGAGTGGGTGTTAGTGCTGTGATTTCTGCAGAGGGCTACTGTAACTGAGACCCTTCGCCCTTTGGCTGCTAAATAAGCTCCTTGGGAAATTCCTGTGGATGTTTGGGAGGATGCCAGATTGATCACCGGAATATGAAATCGAAGTGATTTTCACATTTACTACCCTCTAGGAACTTTCCCTCAATTAGAAGCATCCTCCAGGCATTAGCTGGGATGTCTGTATTTCTTGCAAATGATTATGGGATGCAGCCTAAGGTACAGAGGGGGAACCTGCTGCCCTCCATTTGTTGCTGGACCACAACACCCAGCCACCCTGAGAGCCAGTGTGGTGTAGTGGTTAAGAGCGGTAGTCTCGTAATCTGGGGAACTGGGTTCGCTTCCCCGCTCCTCCACATGCAGCTGCTGGGTGACCTTGGGCCAGTCACACTTCTCTGAAGTCTCTCAGCCCCACTCACCTCACAGAGTGTTTGTTGTGGGAGAGGAAAGGAAAGGAGAATGTTAGCTGCTTTGAGACTCCTGAAGGGGAGTGAAAGGTGGGATATCAAATCCAAACTCTTCTTCTCCTACTACTGCTGGCTGAGGTTGATGGGAACAACATGGAGGGCCACAGGATCCTCTCCCCGGCCCTAAGGTATGGTCTCATCGTGTGGTGATTTGGAGGCTGCTTTTGAGTCTTAGGTGGAATCTAGACACGTATAAAAAAAATTGTGAAAATGCTTTTTTAAAAAAGTTTAGAATATATATATTGAATTTGCCATAGCTCACCATCGCCATCTAGTGCCACATTTGTATAACGCACTTTACAACACACTTCTAACGTTTTATTTGCAGCTGTATACAGTGGTTAGGGACGCAGGTGGCGCTGTGGGTTAAACCACAGAGCCTAGGACTTGCCGATCAGAAGGTCGGCGGTTCAAATCCCCGCAATGGGGTGAGCTCCCGTTGCTCGGTCCCTGCTCCTGCCAACCTAGCAGTTCGAAAGCACGTCAAAGTGCAAGTAGATAAATAGGTACCGCTCCGGCGAGAAGGTAAACACCGTTTCCGTGCGCTGCTCTGTTTCGCCAGAAGCGGCTCAGTCATGCTGGCCACATGACTCAGAAGCTGTACGCCGGCTCCCTCGGCCAATAAAGCGAGACGAGCGCCGCAACCCCAGAGTCGGCCACGACTGGACCTAATGGTCAGGGGTCCCTTTACCCTGTACAGTGGTACCTCGGGTTATGAATTTAATTCATTCCGGAGGTCCGTTCTTAACCTGAAGCCGTTCTTAGCTTGAGGTACCACTTTAGCTAATGGGGCTTCCCACTGCTGCTGCACAATTTCTGTTCTCATCCTGAGGTAAAGTTCTTAACCTGAGGTACTACTTCCAGGTGAGCGGAGTCTGTAACCCGAAGTGTTTGTAACCCGAAGCGTTTGTAACCTGAGGTACCACTGTAGTTGAGTCCAGTCTAGTTTTTCTCACCATCAGATTTTTTCCAGAAGGCTGTGTGCCAATTGATGCATTGTTTTAATGCTCCACGAGCATCTTTGATTTAGTTTTGCGATTTACAGATACAGCACTGTTGTCCAAATTAAAGTTTAACTTGTTCCTATTTTGTGATTTCTCAGCATCTAGCATAAACTGGAGATCGATAGATTATTCCCTCCTGAGTGTGTTTATGTATGCAGGCAGGTGGGTAGTCCTACTCTCCAACTACCATACCCTCCCACATTTCTCTGATGAAAATAGGGACATCCTAAGGAAAAGTGAGACATTCTGGGATCAAATCAGAAACTGGGACGGCTTCTGTAAATCCAAGACTGTCCCTGGAAAACAGGGACACTTGGATGGTCAGAACTAGATTGTGTGTGTTGGGGAATCATGCTGCCTTTGCTCTATTGAAACAACAATAATATTTTACGTTTGCTTGGCATGGGTGGTGGAAAACACTGAACCGTGAAAATTAACAAAATAAAACAAAAGTAAATGTGAGTCCTGCTCAGTAAGAGCTCAAGGTTTAAGGGGAAGCCTTGCAGTGTCCCATAATGAGGCCTCGTCAATTTTATTTATTTGTTCTTTGCATTTGTATATTACCTCTCTGTCACGGCACCCAAGGCATTTTAGAAATTTAAAATACTTAAAACAAATACATGATATAAAATGCAAAGGTTGACCTCAGGGATCTGGGAGCAGGCCCAGATGTTCTGAGTAGTCTAAGGTCACATTCACAGTATACATTTCAAGTGCTACGATACTGCTCTAAGCAGTCATGGCTTCCTCCAAAGAATTCGGACAGCCATAGTTTGTTAACTATGCTGAGAGAGGCCCCTATTCCCTCCCCGAAGCTATAATTCCCCATAATGCTTTAACAATCAATCAATCCATCCATCCATCCATCAGTCCCTCTTCAGAGGGAACTTCACAGAGAATTATGGTATATCTCTGTGAGGAGAATAGGTAAAGGTTAAAGGGACATCACTTTGCCGACAAAGGTCCGTATAGTTAAAACTATGGTTTTCCCAGTAGTGATGTCTGGAAGTGAGAGCTGGACCATAAAGAAGGCTATCGCCAAAGAATTGATGCTTTTGAATTATGGTGCTGGAGGAGACTCTTGAGAGTCCCATGGACTGCTAGAAGATCAAACCTATCCATTCTTAAGGAAATCAGCCCTGAGTGCTCACTGGAAGGACAGATCGTGAAGCTGAGGCTCCAAGACTTTGGCCACCTCATGAGAAGAGAAGACTCCCTGGAAAAGACCCTGATGTTGGGAAAGATGGAGGGCAGAAGGAGAAGGGGACGACAGAGGACGAGATGGTTGGATGGTGTTCTCGAAGCTACCAGCATGAGTTTGACCAAACTGCGGGAGGCAGTGGAAGACAGGGGTGCCTGGTGTGCTCTGGTCCATGGGGTCACAAAGAGTCGGACATGACTAAATGACTAAACAACAACAACAACAAAAGGGACCCATGACCATTAGGTCCAGTCGTGACCGACTCTGGGGTTGTGGCGCTCATCTCGCTTTATTGGCCGAGGGAGCTGGCGTACAGCTTCCGGGTCATGTGGCCAGCATGACTAAGCCGCTTCTGGCGAACCAGAGCAGTGCATGGAAACACCGTTTACCTTCCTGCCAGAGCGGTACCTATTTATCTACTTGCACTTTGATGTGCTTTCGAACTGCTAGGTTGGCAGGAGCAGGGACCGAGCAACGGGAGCTCACCCCGTCGTGGGGATTTGAACCACCGACCTTCTGATCAGCAAGTCCTAGGCTCTGTGGTTTAACCCACAGCGCCACCCGCGTCCCATATGAGGGGAATAGGGGCCTCCTAAAATCTCTCAGCACCTTTCACCAACCTCCACATTTTGCTTCCTAACTTTTTTTTTTTTAAATGAAAGCTCAGGGTCACCAAAGATAACCTTTGTGGGTACGATGGCAGGCGGCAGTTGTTAGTCCCTGACCTAACACGCTCCTGGTTCTTTTCCTTCTTGGGAAACAAAGCAATGGGGATGTTTTGTTGGCTTAATCTCAGCACGCAGGGCTGCTGCTTTTCCCAGAGGGTTAAGCTGAAGGAGGAAACAAAGTTGCCGATCTTTTCCCACAATAATTGAGCTGTCGTTGTAATTTTCTGCCTTCCCTGCCAGGCAGCTGAATTCCCGGTTACTGCCGCTGGCTGGGCAAGGCCTTGGGACCTGTGGCTGATGCTCCCTCATGTGCCATCAGAAGATACCTTGCAGCGTTCTGGCTTGCTGCTCATCAGGCCAGAATCAGCGGGAGTCTCCATAGCAACGATTTCAGGGCACCGAGTGAAGAACGAGGGGAGAAGCAAACTGTTTCAGCTAACAAAATTTCCCGCAAAGGCTGGGCATTTCAGGGAAACAACAACAAATTAACGTGTACCTCTTCATAAAGAGAATCACAATGATTACCCCCCAATTATTACCAATGCCTGCATTCCCCTCCCACCAAGAACCCTTCCATGGCTAATGGTCAGTGGTGAAGGGATTTGGAGTGCAACATCTAAACGGCCGCAGTTTCTCCACCCTGACCCATCTCCCTTTTGAGGTGCTCTCAAAATACTAGCTCAGAATACCGTATTTTTCACTCTATAAGACGCACCAGACCACAAAACGCACCTAGTTTTTGGAGGAGGAAAACAAGAAAAAAAATATTCTGAATCTCAGAAGCCAGAACAGCAAGAGGGATTGCTGCGCAGTGAAAGCAACGATCCCTCTTGCTGTTCTGGCTTCTGGGATAGCTGCACAGCCTGCATTCGCTCCATAAGACACACACACATTTCCCCTTACTTTTTAGGAGGGAAAAAGTGAGTCTTATAGAGCAAAAAATACGGTAATTTACTTGTTCCTTTTGGTAAAGCTTGTGCCAGGTATATACCCATCACCTAGCTGGCTCAGAGCAAAGGCTCCCACCTGACCACTTTTCCCAACTGGAAATAGAGATATTTCTCCCCATGGGTGCTCATTGCATTGATAATCGCCCAGGCACCCTCCTTTGTTGCAGATTGCTGAAGATCTCCTGGCCTGCTGCATACTATGTTACAGGGTTTTGGTGGGGATGAAATGAGGAGGGAGAAGAAACACGTATGGTGGAATATAAATACAATTCATCCATCCATAAAACTGACTCTCCTCTCCATTTTTAGCATATACATTTGTATATTAATGAGCATGCACGCACTGTTGTTCTCCTGTCCTTTTCAAAACCCAGACATCTCCCTTACATGCCTTCGGCAGGTCCATCTCCTGTACATACATACGAACAAAACTCAGCATGGTGGTATTATTGTTCTGCTGAGCTATTTGCCTATTTGCCAATTAAACAGCACTCATTGTTTTCATTCTACGGGCATATTTTCTTTACTGTCTGGAAGGAGGAGTGAAAGGGTATCTGGCCCCCAACCATCCAATTGTTAAAAAATAAAATAGTATTTTGAAGGGGAATATATTAGAACAAACCCTCTACTTCACTCTAGTCGTGTGTGTGTGTGTGTGTGTGTGTGTCCAAGCAAACAAAACAAGGAGCAGAAAGAATATTTGAATTAAAGAAAGGAAAGGAAAAACTAACAAGTAAGTCTACCAACCTGCTAAATAGTTTCAAGTTCAAATTGTCATAAAATAGATAGTTATCCATGCCAAATTTCCATTTTGCTCATGGTGTTTGTTCTGAATTGACACACCTGCTTTTAAATGCGCCCTTGCCTCATCTGCCTGTTACATTTTTAGATTTCTAACTAAAAAGACAAAAACACACTTTATATCTATATGAACGCATGAAGAAAGCCTTTGGCCCAACAGGCGGGGAAACTGCACCGCTGCAAACCTTGTTGGGAGACATCCTCACAAACTGCAGCAAGCAGATGAAGCGATGGGCAGAGAATGATCCAGAACTGTAAAAGGTAAAGGTAAAGGGACCCCTGACCATTAGGACCAGTCGTGGCCGACTCTGGGGTTGTGGCACTCATCTCGCTTTATTGGCCGAGGGAGCCGGCGTACAGCTTCTGGGTCATGTGGCCAAGCATGACTAAGCCGCTTCTGGCGAACCAGAGCAGCGCACGGAAATGCCGCTTACCTTCCCACTGGAGCGGTACCTATTTATCTACTTGCACTTTTGATGTGCTTTCGAACTGCTAGGTTGGCAGGAGCAGGGACTGAGCAACGGGAGCTCACCCCATCGTGGGGATTTGAACCACCGACCTTCTGATTGGCAAGTCCTAGGCTCTGTGGTTTAACCCACAGCGCCACCCGCATCACTCCAGGCTAAACATGGTCTCTGACACAGCAATTGACGGCATCCAGACTCTGCCTGTCTTGACGCACCTGCCCAAGACAGAAATGTGTATCATGGGTGATCGCAGAATCATAGAATTGAAGAGTTGGAAGGGACCATGAGAGTCATCAAGTTCAACCCTCTGCAAGCGGAGGCAGTCTAGGGAGCTGACCACACACTAAGGCCACATTCATACCAAACACTGAAAGCTCTATGATGCCTCTTTAAACAGTCATGGCTTCCACCAAAGAATTCTGGGAACTGACATTTTTTAAGGGTAATGAGAGTTGTTAGGGGCTGGGGCCAAACTGGCCGAGATGTACAAGAAAAACTCCAACGTTTCCTGGAGATGCAAAAAAGGGTTGGTACCTTTATGCACATGTGGTGGGACTGTACAAAGATAAGAGAATTTTGGAATATGATATACAATGAACTCAAAAAGATATTTAAATTCTCGTTCCAAAAAAACAACCCCTGAAGCCTTTTTGTTAGGCATTATATCCATTGATATACAAAAAAAAAATTATCACAGAACCCTCTTTATGTACGCAACTACAGCGGCGAGGATTTTAATAGCAAAAAACTGGAAGGGTGATGTAATCCCCACAAAAACTGATTAAGCAAAGATGATTGAATATTCAGAACTTGCAAGGATGACGGGGAGAATAAGAGGAAATTCTAACCAGAAAGTTAGTAAAGATTGGACAATGTTTAAAGAATATCTTAAAAAGTACTGTAATAACACAAATCTCCGACAGATTTGGATGGAATCTTGAAGTTTAAGGAAACTATATTCCCCCCCCCCCGAATAATTAACTGAAAGGTATAATAAAAATGAAGTGCATATAGACTAGTAAGGTATAAAAAGCACAATGAGGTGCATTAGAAGGTAAAGGGTAAGGGTAAAGGTAAAGGGACCCCTGACCGTTAGGTCCAGTCGCGGACGACTCTGGGGTTGCGGTGCTCATCTTGCTTTATTGGCCGAGGGAGCTGGCGTACAGCTTCCGGGTCATGTGGCCAGCATGACTAAGCCACTTCTGGCGAACCAGAACAGCGCACGGAAATGCCGTTTACCTTCCTGCCGGAGCGGTACCTATTTATCTACTTGCACTTTGTGCTTTCAAAATGCTAGGTGGGCAGGAGCAGGGACTGGACAATGGGAGCTCACCAAGTTGCGGGGATTCGAACTGCCGACCTTCTGATCAGCAAGCCCTAGGCTCTGTGGTTTAGACCACAGCACCACCCGCGTCCCTAATGTAATGTCAAACGAGGTGTTGTTAGTCAGTGTCTATGGTCTGTTTATGTTCGTTTTTGTTGTCTTTATGTTCTATGTAAATTGTTTTGTAATAAAGAATCTTTAAAAATAAAAGAGAGAGAGTTGTTTGTTTGTTGTTGTTGTTGTTTAGTTGTTTAGTTGTGTCTGACTCTTGACCCCCTGGACCAGAGCACACCAGGCACTTCTGTCTTCCACTGCCTCCCGCAGTTTGGTCAAACTCATGCTGGTAGCTTCGAGAACACTATCCCACCATCTCGTCCTCTGCTGTCCCCTTCTCCTTGTGCTCTCCATCTTTCTCAACATCAGGGTCTTTTCCAGGGAGTCTTCTCTTCTCATGAGGTGGCCAAAATATTGGAGCCTCAGCTTCACAATCTGTCCTTCCAGTGAGCACTCAGGCCTGATTTCCTTCAGAATGGAGAGGTTTGATCTTCTTGCAGTCCATGGGACTCTCAAGAGTCTCCTCCAGCATCATAATTCAAAAGCATCCATTCTTTGGCGACCAGCCTTCTTTATGGTCCAGCTCTCACTTCCATACATCACTACTGGGGAAACCATAGCTTTAACTATACGGACTTTTGTTGGCAAGGTGATGTCTCTACTTTTTAAGACGCTGTCTAGGTTTTTCATTGCGAGAGAGTTGTTAGGGGACCACTATTCCCCTCACAGCACTACAAAATTCCCAGAATGGATTAACAACCAACCTCTCTTCACAGGGAACTCTGGGAATTGTAGCTCAGTGAGGAGAAGAGTGTTTAAAGCGGTATCAAATTGCTTTCAATATCTGGTGTGGATGTGGCCTAAGAGACCGGGTGATTTCACCCAAAGAAGGAGACAAGCGCGGATGCGACCAGGAAAGCAGAAAATTCAGCAGAGGGAATGCCTTTGAGTCCCCTTCCTCAGAAGACAGAAAGAGCAATGACTTCAGCAATCAGATCCTTGGCTAAAACGATTGATGCTAATGATAAAAAGTTGGAAAGTGTTTCCAAGAGATCGTTTAATTTATGGTCTGCCTTCACTGCACGCAATTGTCAGGATAATTGCAGATTACTTAACTCTGGAACCTCTCCATATCTGCTTGCTTTATTGCTGAATTATCAGAAAAAGTTCTCGGGAAACTTGCTAATGTAATTAAACAGCAACATGAAGCGAGTATGTCAGGTGAAAATATGAAAATCACCTCCCTGCTCTGCTGAGTACAGTGTATTGGCCGGGTCCCATAGGTGGAGGCAACCAGGACAAACAGAGTTGTTTGTTTGGTGGCCATAGAATGTGAAGGGCATATTGAGAACAACCTGAGCTGGTCTGCCTTCCTGAGTTCCCTTTCCTGGGGCAGGCTAGGGTAATATCTGTGCTTGGAGTGGGTCTGCGTCATAAAACTATAGTGATGTTAGCAGGTGACTTGGCCCTCAGTGGCTGCTTTCTGGAAAGTCACCAACCACTCAGCATAAATAGACCAGGAATAATTCCCCTTCATTCTCTGTTGATGGCAATAAATCCCAACGTCTCTTGCCATGCTCATCCTACTTGTGGGAACAGCTTACTGATAATTTGCAGTTGGCAACAGAACAAATGAGAGCATGTTAGCCAAAATGCATGTGGAACAGCAGCAGCAGCCCACCTATTCAGCTCTAATAGTTCAAGGAGAGTATGCCTTGCATGCATAATAAGGCTCTCTGAATCCAGCCTTCTGAATCTTTGATATCATTGAAAGCCAAGTGGGTTCCTAGTCCTTATGGTTTTGGAAGCGGGATTTAAAATGAGAGTGCAGGGTCTATGTGGATGAAACTGCAGATGGAAGCTTGCCACATTTTTCATTCACTCAGCAGTCTGCCCAGGGAGGAAATGAAGTGAAGCTGACTGTGCACAGCACTGATTGGCCAGCACCTGCTCCGCCAAGAGTCCTTTTCTTTCTCCAGTTTTTTTCAATTTAATTTTTTGTTTTGTTTGTGTGTGTGTCTTTAAAAAGGGGGAAAAGATTATGAGCTTATTCCATTGAATAAACTGGCAAGCAGTACTTAAAATGTGTTTATTTTAAAGGCTATCCTGAATCACGGCAGGGATGTGGAAGATGGACAACTGAAGATGTATCTGAACTGCCGCAGGGTCAAACACACTACAATGGGAAAGTCAGGATCAAGCCATGTGAAGAATCCCTGCTGCCCCAAACCCAGGCTGATTTCTGCTTGTAAGATAGTGTTATAGGTTTGTGGGGCCAGTCAGAATGACAGTCAGGTGAGTGACTGTGTATCAAGAAGGCTTAGAATATCGTAGGTCACCTAACCTGTCAGAGGAAGCAAGATATCCTGGGGTGTTACTACTGTGAGACCTTCTATCCCAGACACTCCAAGCACCTCTATTTTCCAGGGACAGTCTTGGATTTACAGAAGCCATCCTGGTTCCTGATTTGATCCTGGAATGTCCCACTTTTCCTTAAAGGTAAAGGTAAAAGGGGGGACGCAGGTGGCGCTGTGGGTTAAAGCCTCAGCACCTAGGACTTGCCGATCGAAAGGTCGGCGGTTCGAATCCCTGCGGCGGGGTGCGCTCCCGCTGCTCGGTCCCAGCGCCTGCCAACCTAGCAGTTCGAAAGCACCTCCAGGTGCAAGTAGATAAATAGGGACCGCTTACCAGCGGGAAGGTAAACGGCGTTTCCGTGTGCGGCTCTGGCTCGCCAGAGCAGCGATGTCACGCTGGCCACGTGACCCGGAAGTGTCTCCGGACAGCGCTGGCCCCTGGCCTCTTAAGTGAGATGGGCGCACAACCCCAGAGTCTGTCAAGACTGGCCCGTACGGGCAGGGGTACCTTTACCTTTTAAAGGTAAAGGGACCCCTGACCATTAGGTCCAGTCATGACCGACTCTGGGGTTGCAGCGCTCATCTCGCTTTACTGGCTGAGGGAGCCGGCGTACAGCTTCCGGGTCGTGTGGCCAGCATGACTAAGCCACTTCTGGCGAACCAGAGCAGCGCACGGAAACGCTGTTTATCTTCCCGCCGGAGCGGTTCCTATTTATCTACTTGCACTTTGATGTGCTTAACCCACAGCGCCACCCGCGTCCCCCCACTTTTGCTTAGGACTTCCCTATTTTCCTCAGAGAAATGTTGGAGGGTATGCCATCCTCTGCTCAGGCTGTTTACATGTGTAAATAAAACCAGATATCTTAAAGACACCACAGTCTCCAATAACCTTCATTCCAAGGAAACTGAACCTTGGATAAGCGCCGGGGTCTCTTGAAGTTTGGAGATTGAGGTAAGTGCAACAGTATATTTGTAAGCATCCAAAGAGAATCTTTATTTAATAATTATGGAGAGAGGGACAGCTGTCTTCTAATATATTCTCCTCCTGCATTCCTTCTGGCCTGCAAGGAACCAGATGTCCTTTCATTTTATTTTGAGACTTCCCTTTTAGTATTCTCAAGGTGCGGATATTGCTGCCTTTAAATCATGCAAGCGCCCAGGGTCCTGGAGGCATGCTGAATAAACTCTTTATTTAAAAAGCAGCATCAGATAGCAGCATCCGATAGAAAAAAGTGGTGGCGAGGCTGAACTCTCAGAATAAGGAAGTTTGGCGCTCAGTCCTGGGGGGCCCAGATTGTGGCTCTTCAGGCCTCTCTAATTGGCCCTGGGGACTCTCCCAAGAGACACCCCTCAGTCAGTGGCCCTGCTCTGCACCCTTCCTCCAGTGCTTTGGCCTGCCTGGAATATGTCATTGCGCTGTGATAAGGCTTTGCTCAGACTAATGAAGCCCACCTTAGGGACTCTAACTCCTTCGCCTTTTATTCTCCAGAAGATCGCCGTGGAATAAACGAAAATCTGCCCTTATTCCCTTATGGGAGTCACAAGAGCCCTTATAGAGTCCTGTGCAGGTTCTCCATCAGTCGGAGGAAATAACAGAGGCCAACCAGAGAATATTGAGAAGCAAAGCAGCTAGTAAGCCTGATTTTTATTGAACTGTTGCAACAGGGTGCCCCCTTCACATGCAGGAAAGGAGGAGGACCCCGAACCAAGGGGTCCCTGCCCTTATATATAACCAAGGGGTCCCTGCCCTTATTTAAATTGCCCACCCTGGAGTCTAAGACCACCCCCAGAAACATCATACCTACATCACAGAAGGGGCGGTCTACAACAGAAATCTGAGTGTGTTGTTTATCTCCTGTCATTGTTTATCTCCTGTCTGGCAGGTTACCTATTAATGCTTACTTGATTGGATACCCTGGGGAGCCTGGCTAGTCTTTTGTAGTGACAAATATTTAGTTCCTGAGCCAGGTCACAGGCTCACCCTATTCATACGCAGATATAACCTTAAGACAGGTTTTGTGAATGAAAAGACAATGGGGAGTCTTTTCCATTTTCCTTTGACCTTGCAGAGAAAACATTTGGTCAGTTTGGGAGCCAAAATGGCTCCAGGGCTGCCCTCCTGAGGTGCCTCAGACATGTGGCCCATATATTTATGTATGTGTTTGCCTGGCATTGGGGACACGGGTGGCACTGTGGGTTAAACCACAGAGCCTAGGACGGGGTGAGCTCCCGTTGCCCGTTCCCTGTTCCTGCCAACCTAGCAGTTCGAAAGCACGTCAAAGTGCAAGTAGATAAATAGGTACTGCTCCGGCGGGAAGGTAAACGGCGTTTCCGTGCGCTGCTCTGGTTCGCCAGAAGCGGCTTTGTCATGCTGGCCTCATGACCCAGAAGCTGTACACTGGCTCCCTCGGCCAATAAAGTGAGATGAGCACTACAACCCCAGAGTCAGCCACGACTGGACCTAATGGCCAGGGGTCCCTTTACCTTTTGTCTGGCATATCCATGAACATTTATTATATATATAAGACTTTATTTTTTTTATTTCACCTGCAAGACAGCAGTGGTTTAGGATGAGAGTTTCCCTTCTCCTGGATTGGCTACCTTATATGGTTGACGAGCCCCATCTGCCCCTGAGCATGTACTGTTTAAATATACAGCTTTCATTGTAAACTTCTTTGTTTAGCAATAAAAGCAATCAGTACAATTGGCCTCCGTTGTTCAAAACTGAGTGAAAAACCATTTCAAGTTAGTAGATTCCTGTTCAAGGGAGTAGATCTGTCTGGAATGATGTTTGTCTTGCTGGTGGTCCATACACTTCGTTTATTAAATGTATAAAAGGAAAGACGATTTCTATTTATTTACTGCGAGTTTTGTCTGAAAAAAATGCACAATCCTGCTTTTGGGCTGAAAAAGTCTCACACAGCAGCTTGCAAATAAAAGGAAGAAGGAAAAGACAGTCCCTGCCCTCAGGCTCGCAGTCTAAAAGACACAACACAAAAGGAAAGTAGATTGGGAGGGAGGGGGAAATAAGCAAAGTCGAGAGTTCAGGTTTTTCATTACAATTTCTGTGAAGTTATCCTTCGTTGTGAATTTGCTAGCCAGATGGTTGTGACTGAGCCTTTTGGCATCACTGTCTCCACGTGTCTCTTGTGTGGGCTGCTACATGCATCAACTATACTAATTCTTTGTGGATTTTTTGGGGGTGGGGGTGGGTAGTGGCGAGGGTGGGTGGGTGGGATTGTTGTAAATAAAAATATGCCCTTTTCCCTTATGGGGTATCCAAGAGCCCATATAGCTCTATATAGAGTCCTTACATAGGTTCCCTATTGGTAGGAGAAAATAACAGAGGCCAACCAGAGAATATTGAGAAGCAAAGCAGCTAGTAAGCTTGATCTTTATTGATCTGTTGCAACAGGGTGCTCCCCTCTCATGCAGGAAAGGAGGAGGACCCACAAAAATGCTGTGCAAGGGCTTATAAAGACTTTTGAAATTCCCATCCTGTAGATCAAGACCACCCCCAGAAACATTATGCATACATCAGAGAAGGGGTGTAACCTAAGACCACCCCTCAGATAAGGCGGATCTAAAACAGAACATTTGCATGTTGTTTTCTCCTGTCGCTTTGTTTATTTCCTGTCTGGCAGGTTAAAGGTAAAGGTAAAGGTACCCCTGCTCGTACGGGCCAGTCTTGACAGACTCTGGGGTTGTGCGCCTATCTCACTTAAGAGGCCAGGGGCCAGCGCTGTCTGGAGACACTTCCGGGTCACGTGGCCAGCGTGACATCGCTGCTCTGGCGAGCCAGAGCCGCACACGGAAACGCCGTTTACCTTCCCGCTGGTAAGCGGTCCCTATTTATCTACTTGCACCCGGAGGTGCTTTCGAACTGCTAGGTTGGCAGGCACTGGGACCGAGCAGCGGGAGCGCACCCCGCCGCAGGGATTCGAACCGCCGACCTTTCGATCGGCAAGTCCTAGGCGCTGAGGCTTTAACCCACAGCGCCACCTGCGTCTGGCAGGTTACTTGATTGGATTTCTTGGGGGACCTGGCCAGTCTTTTGTAATGATAAGGCTCACACCCTTATTCAAGCACAGATTAAGACAGGATTTGTGAAGGAAGAGACAATGGGGAGGCTTTTCCATTTTGACATGCAGAGAAACATTTGCTCAGTTTAGGAATCAAAATGGTTCCAGGTTGGCTTTCCTGTGCTGATCTATGTACGTGTGGTTATGAACGTTGCCATATATCTAAGACCATAAAATTCCTATCACAGGATCCAGAATGCAAAACTGGGTTCTGGCCCCATGACTCACTCGATCACCTGTGAAGTGACTCCCTGCACCTCCAGCCATCATGCCTGAGCGTCTGGATGCTCCTACTGTAAACACAATTTATACAATTTATTTCCACTGGGGTGCAGCTAGAAGCTGAGGGAACAGAGATGCAGGCTTGCTCTGAGCTGGAACCCAAGCTGTGAGCCTACGGCTTCCCTGAAAACCTAACAGGGAAGCGGCAATATTAATGCTGGCAAACCCCTCCATCCTATGAACAGGTTGCTTTGAGGTTTTTAATTTCTTTCTGGCAATCAATAATATGAACTAAATAATGAAAAACAAAAACTATATGTCCTCAAGTCACCGCCATCTTCATTTATGTTCATTCCAAAGAACGACACTCTGGAAAGGTGTAGGCATCTGTGAAATCTTTCCCTGCCTGGAATCTGGGATGCACTCAATATTATAGACAAAACAACTAAAAAGGGAATTCAGTAAACCTGTTTCCCTGCCTGTAGGAGGCTCATCGGGAAACCCGTATAAGAACCTAAAAGGTTACCTATCGGTCGGAGGAAGGAAACAGAGACCAACCATGGTCAAAGAGGCTATTAAGCCTGATCTTTATTACAGCTGTTGCTTTTTTTTCTTCTCTGGCTATCCCTCGTAGCCGAGTAAGATTGTTTTCCATAAACACGGCTTTAACAATGGGTCCGTAAGTGACTGTGGAGGCCAATTCTGGATCCACACGTCCACGCAAGAGGGAGGAGGAACCCAGAACAATGGTGTGCAAGCCCTTATGTAGACTTTTGAACTTGCCCACCCTGTAGCTCAAGATCACCCCCCAAAACATCATACATACATCACAGGAGGAGGCGGGCCACAGCAGAAATCCCGTTTGGCAGGACACTGATAATGGTCACTTGATTGCTTTACCTGGGCAGCCTGGGCATTCCTTTTGAGATACTAAATACTTAGTTCCTGAATCCAGGCTCACCCTATTCATACACAAATATGCCCTTAAGACAGGATTTGTGAGCAAAGAGACAATGGGGAGTGTTAAGTTGTGGGTGAACATATCAGACGACACAGCGATTCTTCAAACAGCTCTTGTTTATTCACAGAACAGAACAGAACTGAACTGAACTGAAGGGTTCAGCCAGCCTGTTTATATAGAGCTCCACTACAACGCAACAGTAACCACTTTCTGTAACTATCCAGTCACTGAACGTCACTTTCAATCCCTTATTTGCATATGTGGACCTGAGTGAAAACTATCTACAGTATCCCCCTGCTGGCCCAGGGTGAGAACTTCAGTACATAACAGGGAGGTTTCCCCATTTCCTTCCTCACTGCAGAGAATTTTTGAGGTGGCTGGAAGAGTCCAAAATGGCTTCAGGATTGTTCTCCTGTAATATTTCAGACCTGTGGTTTATATACTTATGAATATGTTTGCCTTGTGCATTTATGAACATATGATTTGTATATATGTGAGACCTTAGGATTTCCGTAACACATCCTTGCAGGGGGAGCAGCATGATGTGGTGGTGGTGGGGGGAATGGCCCCACCTTCCTTATTCATGAGAAACGGAGAGATGCCAAATCCTTTTTCTAGGCTAAGTCTCATGAAAATAGCTGCTGTGAGTTCCTAATTGACAACAGAAAAGCAAAATCCTGTGTTGGGGGGTGGGGGAGGACAGCAACCCAGTTCCACTGAGGTGTCAAACCACGCATAGATTTCCTTTTGAAAAGCTGCTTCAAAGGAGAGCCGGGTCTTGTGTGCAGCGATGAGACCTGACACTTGGCAAAGGCATAACAAGAAATGCTTTGGGAGCATCGAATCTGAAGGAAGAACAGCAAAGGGGCTTGAGCCAAGGAGTCAGCCTCTTTTCTTTTCGCCTTAGGCCCACCCCCGGCCGGCCATCCATTGTCTTCCCTGGCCGAGGGCGGGTCAAAGGCCAGCTCAAGCAGATGGGTGGCACCTGCCCAGGTGAGCTCCGCTCGGTGCCGCAAACCCTGCCCACCTGTGGGGAAGGAAGGGTGGATATTGGGAGCATAGAATCTGAAGAGTTGAAAGGAACCCAGGGGCCATATAGACCAACCCCTGTAATGCAGGAACCACAGCTATCAGGAAATCCTGATGGTGCCTAATTCTCATTAGCCTCTCACGGTATCTGGATGGGCAGGGTGGGAGAAAGCATAATCAGGCCTCTGAAATTTTGCACAAATGCTTTGCAGAATCCTGCCTTATAACCAGGCCTGGATTTGGGTTTGATGAGGCCCTAAGCTACTGAAGGTAATGGGGCCATTTAAAGTGGTACCTCGGGTTACAGACGCTTCAGGTTACAGCCTCCGCTAACCCAGAAATAGTGCTTCAGGATAAGAACTTTGCTTCAGGATGAGAACAGAAATTGTGCTCCTGCGGCAGTGGGAGGCCCCATTAGCTAAAGTAGTGCTTCAGGTTAAGAACAGTTTCAGGTTAAGAACGGACCTCCAGAATGAATTAAGTTCTTAACCCGAGGTACCACTGTATATGCCAAGCTGTCTTTTGTCAACAACAAATTGTCACTGTTTTTTGTGTTGAATATATGCCATATGTCCAGTTACAGATAGGTAGCCGTGTTGGTCTGCCATAGTCAAAACAAAAAAAATTCCTTCCAGTAGCACCTTAAAGACCAACTAAGTTAGTTCTTGGTATGAGCTTTCGTGTGCATGCACACTTCTTCAGATACACTTCTTCTTCAGATGTATCTGAAGAAGTGTGCATGCACACGAAAGCTCATACCAAGAACTAACTTAGTTGGTCTTTAAGGTGCTACTGGAAGGAATTTTTTTTTATATGCCATATGGTAATTTATGGACCTAATACAGGCAGGTCCAAAGTCTGTTCTGGTGGCCTGATCCACCCTGCCAGTCGGTTTAATCCAACACCTGTGGCAGTTTATTTCCTGGGGTAAAATCCTAAAAAAAACCTCAACAACCTCAATCCTAAAAAAAAGGTAAAAAGGTCAACAACTCTGGTTGTTTATCACTTCATCAATTCTGGCCCTCTTTGAAAAAAAGTTTGGCCACCACTGGCCTAATAGGTATCTAAAGCCATTTGCACATAACAAAATATGTGATTTTTTAGGGAGCAGGCTAGCAGGCGGGGCCCATTACTTACATCACAGGAGCCCAGACAACACAAAACACTGTTGCTGCATGTGTTGTTGTTTAGTCGTTTAGTCGTGTCCGACTCTTCGTGACCCCATGGACCAGAGCATGCCAGGCACTCCTGTCTTCCACTGCCTCCCTGCATGTAGGTTTTATTTTATTTGTTTTTTTATTTTATATTTCGGAAATGTACATCCAGGGGTTTTTTCCCCCTTTAATTTTTTTGGGGCCCCCAAGAGAGTGGGGCCCTAAGCTATAGCTTGTTTGACTTATACGTTAATCTGGCACTGCTTGTAAATTTGTTGTCCTCTACTCCACGCCCCCCCCCCGCCCCACACCTTGCATGGCTTCCAGACATCCTGCTATGCCCTTGCTTTTCCTAGTCCCATGGGGAGGTTCTTCAGCAAAGACAAGCGATGCTTCATCTGTTATGGAGGATGCCAAGTAATTTCAGACGCCCTGTTCTTGGGGAGAAGAGAGTCGACGCACACTGAAGGAGCAGCAGTTGAATATTAATGCAAGAAGAAGCAAGGGTGTCTGCAGGACAAGGCCTCTGGTGTGTTTGGGCGAAACAGAGCTCAGGTGGGTACTTTGTTATAAACAAAAATCTGCCCTTTTGTCCCCTTACGGGGTATGCAAGAGCCCGTATAGAGTCCTTATGTAGGTTCCCTATTGGTAGGAGAAATTAACAGAGGCCAACCAGAGAATACAGTGGTGCCCCGCAAGACGAATGCCTCGCAAGACGAAAAAGCCGCTAGACGAAAGGGTTTTCCGTTTTGGAGGCGCTTCGCAAAACGAATTTTCCTATGGGCTTGCTTCGCAAGATGAAATGTCTTGCGAGTTTTTCCGACTTTTATTCCCTTTCCCCCCCTTTTTCTAAACCGCTAAACTGCTTATCCGCTAAGCTGATAAGCCGCTAAGCCCCTAATAGCGCTAATCCGCTAAGCCGTCAATGGGCTTGCTTCGCAAGACGAAAAAACCGCTAGACGAAGAGAATCGTGGAATGGATTCTTTTCGTCTTGCGAGGCACCACTGTATTGAGAAGCAAAGCAGCTAATAAGCCTGATCTTTATTGATCTGTTACAACAGGGTCCTCACTCACCACACGGAGGGAAGAGGAACCCAGGACAATGGTGTGCAAGCCCTTATATAGACTTTTGAATTCCCTCCCTGGAGTCCAAGACCACCCCCAGAAACATCATACATACATCACAGAATGGGTGGTCTACAGCAGAAATCTGAGTGCTTTGTTTACCTCCTGTCTGCCAGGTACCTGTTTAATGGTCACTTGATTGGATTGCCTGGGGAGCCTGGCCAGTCTTTTGTAATGATAAATACAGTACTTAGTTCCTGAGCCAAGTCACGGGCTCACACCCTATTCATATCTTAAATGTGCCCTTAAGACAGGATTTGTGAAGGAAAAGACAATGGGGAGGCTTTTCCCTTTTCCTTTGACCTTGCAGAGAAAACATTTGCTCAGTTTGGGAATCAAAATGGTTTCAGGTCGGTCTTCCTGAGCTGATCTATGTGCTTGGTTGGTACAATTATGAACATTTAACATATAGTGGTACCTCGGGTTACATACGCTTCAGGTTACAGATTCTGCTAACCCAGAAATAGTGCTTCAGGTTAAGAACTTTGCTTCAGGATGAGAACAGAAATTGGGCTCTGGCGGCGCGGCAGCATCAGGAGGCCCCATTAGCTAGAGTGGTGCTTCAGGTTAAGAACAGTTTCAGGTTAAGAACAGACCTCCGGAACAAATTAAGTACTTAACCCGAGGTACCACTGTATATCTAAGACCTCAAAATTCCTATCACAACTTCAAGGTGGCATTAAGAACATAAGAAGAGCCTGCTGGATCCGGCCAGCAGCCCATCTAAGTCCAGGATCCTGTTCTCACTGGGGACCAGCAGATGCCTCAGTGGGAAAACTGCAAACAGGACCTGAGCACAGGCCTCCTTCTCCCCTCCTGTGGCGCCCAGCAATTTGGAGTTTGAAAGCATTGCTGCCTCCAACTATGGGGGCACAGCATAGCTAACATGGCTAGTTGCCATCAAGAGCCCTCTCCTTCTCTGTGAATTTGCCCAGTCCTCTTTTAAAGCCATTCAGGTTCCCTGCATCCAGTGGGAGGGAGTTCCGCAGTTTAACTAAGTGCAGCAGGAAGAAATATTTTCTTTTCTCTGTCCTGAATCTTCCAGCATTCAGTTTCCATGAGTCTTAAGCATTAGGAGAGAGGGAGAAAAACGTTTCTCCGTGCCACACATTGTTTTATCTACTTCTGACATTTCGCTTCTTACTTCCCTTTTCTCTAAACTGAAAAACCCCAAACAGTGCAACCGTTCCACAGAGTTGTGAGGATCCCAAAGGGTATCTCGGGACTCTGCTGTGGTCCTGCCTCCTAGTTTGTCCTCCCATTCTGGCTTATCCTTTGGTCCTGGGCTCCTGGCTTGGCCCATGACTTTGCAGGTGAGTCTGCAACAAATTGTTGCAGTTTTTCCTTAATCCCCCTAAGCTATTTAAAGGGGCATCATTGTGAACCTATTGAGCCCAGGGTCTAAAGCATGGGTAGGCAACCTAAGGCCCGTGGGCTGGATGCGGCCCAATCGCCTTCTCAATCTGGCCTGCGGACGGTCCGGGAATCAGTGTCTTTTTACATGAGTCGAATGTGTCCTTTTATTTAAAATGCACCTCTGGGTTATTTGTGGGGCCTGCCTGGTGTTTTTACATGAGTAGAATGTGTGCTTTTATTTAAACTGCACCTCTGGCTTATTTGTGGGGCCTGCCTGGTGTTTTTACATGAGTAGAATGTGTCCTTTTCTTTAAAAATGCACCTCTGGCTTATTTGTGGGGCCTGCCTGGTGTTTTTACATAGGTAGAATGTGTGCTTTTATTTAAAATGCATCTTTGGGTTATTTGTGGGGCATAGGAATTTGTTCATGTTTTTCCCCAAAATATAGTCCGGCCCCCCACAAGGTAAGAGGGACAGTGGACCGGCCCCCTGCTGAAGAAGTTTGCTGACCCCTGGTCTGAAGTTAGCTGGTTGCACTACAGTTCAGAAGCCAGAGGGTGTCAGTCTCAAAGCGCCCCCTCTCCCACTGCCTGTGGCTGTAACACTTGGCCATTCGGTTTCTGTCCCCATGCAGCTAACATTCCCTTACTTGCGTCTGTTTCTCTCGTATTGATTCCTAAACATTAAACAGGAGTTTGCAGTGAAAACTGGCAGGTGTTTGAATTCAAAAGGGGGGGGGGGGGAGCAGCAGCTGTTGTCATTCCCTCTGCAACAAAGTCCCTTTTTGTGTGTGTGTGTTTTTAAAGGGGCTGTTTTCTATCCCTAAGATTGGGACCACAAAGTTTCATGGCTGCCATACAAACACCCTATCTGATTGTAAAAAAAGGGAAAAACCTCAATATGGTTTACAACACACACACACACACTGGTTAAAAACAATTAAATATTTTTTAAAAAATAATTAAAATAAGTGATAAGTTAAAAGCAGATTAAGCCACCACGGCAACATTCTGCATTTCTGGGTAGCCTTGTCTGAACAAAAAATGCTTTTAGTAGGCGCTGGGGGGGGGGGGAAGAATAGATAGTGAAGGTGCCTGCCAGCTGTCAAGTGGCAGGGAGTTCCAAAGAGCACAAAAGATCAATTTCTTTCAAAAGTGGAATGGGTACTATGTGGCATCTGTAACAGCGCCGGTTCCACTGATCAAAGCAGTTCAGTGGGCATCTATGGGGTGTGTTGATCTCACAGGTAAACTGGTCCCAAGCTGAACTTTGAATCTGCCAGGCAGCGAACAGCCAAACGGTGCAAGGTTCCTGAGCACATGTGTTCTACTCTGTCAGCAATCGTGCTGCAGCACTCTGCACTAACTGCAGCTTCCGGATCAAGCACAAGGGAAGCCCCACGCAGAGAAGAGAAACGGGATGAATGCAAGAAAATGCAGTTGGAGAGCTGGGAAGGAGGATTGAGGAGATAACAGCCTGCAGCCTAGGGGCGGGGGCAGCGGGACAGCAGGAGACCTGGGGGTGGCGGAGGATGAAAGCATTGCAAGAGAGAAAATTGTGGGCAGGGACGCCGTCTAAATTTAGACAGAATTTGGGCGGAACGTTCCCCAAGATTTTGCAAAATATATATTGTGAAGCCATATATATCCACGGAAGGCTTCACAGTTAGCAAGAAGGAGGGATGGGGTTTCTGAGACACATTGGGACGATCTTTTAGGATATACAGTATAATGCACTGAGTCGGATTATTGGTCCACCTAGCGCAGTATCGTCTACACAGTGACTGCCAGAAGCTCTCCGGAATTTCAGGCTGGGGTCGCCATCAGGGATTGGATAAGGCACTTTCCGCATTTAAGGAAAATGTTCTCCCCCTGAGCTACAGCCTCTGCTTTCGCTCCCCCCTCCCCAAACCTGCCGTCCTGCGGAAAGCTGAAATGTGGTGATCCATTAAAAAAAACCTTCGCGAGGGAAGAGCCCAACGGCTGTTTGTGAACACCGTGCGCTTAGAACCCCAGAATTAGAACCCCAGAATTGTAGAGCTGGAAGGGACCCCAGGGGTCATCTAGTCCAACCCCCCCCCCCGCCGTGCAGGAATCGCAGCTAAACTAAAGCATCCCTGGCAGGTAGTAGCCGCCTGACCTCTGCTTAGAAACCTCCGGCGGAGGACAGCAACGGCTTACGTGTCAGAGTGAGGAACCTGCGTGTTGGCCGTCACGTCGGAACGGCGCGTATATTGTGGTTTCCCTTGAACCCGGCCCGGGTTCCTTTTCTGTCCAGCTGCTCCCTCCCCAGCCCCTCCCACGCGGCCGGCCAGTCCCTCCGCCCGTCCCCCCCCCCGCTCTCTCTCTCTTCCCCCCCCCCCCAGCTCTGCGCAGCGGGAGCCTCGCCTGGCAGGCGGGGCAGGGCTTGCGATTGATGTGCCTCTTGCGACTAGTCCGGGCGGCTCGCGCATGCGGGGAAGGCGAGGGCTCGCGCCACAGCTGGACGGAGAGGCGGCGAGGCGCGCGCAGGGCATGCACTCTCCCTTTCGGCTGCGCACGGGCGTCTCCCCCGGGCGACGTCACCTCTCCCCCGCTCGCCTTTCTCCAGGTTCCCTTTGATCTCCGCGTTCGGCTCAGCAGGGAGCGAGAAACAAGCGAGCGAGCGAGGACTTTCTTTTTCTCTCTCCCTCCCTCGGTCAGAACCGCTGCCGCAGATCCGCTGCGCAAGGAGAGCCTTGCCTCTCTTGACGGTAAGCCGCTCTCACCCCCCCTGTTTAGGCTGGCTGGCCGGTTGGGTGTCACGGGTCGGGCGACGCCGCTAGGCGCTCCGGAGGTATCTTGGGCGCGGGTTGCAGGCAGGGGCATTCCCACGTTTCCTCCCCACCCCGCCTCCTGCTGGAAAACACGGGAACGATCATTCCCGCCGTGGGAAAGCTCAGCAACCTCACCTCGGTAGCCTGCAAAGAATCACAGCGTTGGAAGAAGTAGCCCAGGGGTCATCTCGTTCAACCCCCCCCCCCCAAAGGAGAGGGGGCTCCCTGGCAGGCGTCTGGCTTGGGGGGCAGAGCATTTGAAGCACACTCAACACCCATTGAAAGCTCCTCTGAAGTATCTAGGGATCTGTAGTTCCCCCACCAATCTACAATTCCCAACACCCTTAACAAACTGCAGCTCCCGGGATTCTTTAGAGGAAGTCAAATGCCCGTTGAGTGTGCTTTAAATATACAGTGCTAGGCGGATCTGCTGTGATAGAGTGGGCAGATGCTTCCAGTGGCTTGTTGTGGCTCCTCCTTGCCCCCCCCCTTTGGTCCACTGCCTCAAATGGGGAGGGGTCCTAGCGCTGGGGTTCAATTCTGCATGCAGGAAGCCTGAAGTTCTGCTTCCGCCTTTGCCAGCAACAGGCTCTTGGCTGGCTGGGCATGGAACTGCCTTCCATTGCCCAAAACCTGATTGAACTGGGCTGGGGGGGGGATCAGTGAGATTTTGACCTGCAGGTGTTAAATCAAAGAACTGTAGAGTTGGAGGGGACCATGAGGGTCCCCTAGTCCATCCAGGAATCTTTTGCCCAACGTGAGACTTGAACCCACAACCCTGTGATTAAGCATCTCAAGCCAGGTTTCTGAACAGTGTCGGCCTGTTACAACAAAGCCAGCCAAGTCTCAGGTGGCAGCTGGCGGCAAAGGACTCCCTAATCCCTGCGTGCATCTGCCGTACATTTAAAGTGCATCATCTTCCCGAACGAATCCTGGGAACCGTAGTGTGTTGAGGGTGCTGGGGGCTGAAGTGCTGGGCGTGGGGAACTACAGTTCTGGTACGTGAATGGGGTGCAGGGAAAGGAAAAAGCATAAATTCTCTTGCTTTGGGAAAGCTTGTGGAAGGTTGGCTTTGTGTCCCTCGAAATGAGCGGGAGGGTGTGTGTTGTCTTGGCTGGTGCCCCCGCTTTGCTGCAGACTTATTGGGGCTTGCAGACTCCTCCCTGCTCATCTTTGATCCCCAGGCCCGCAGAGCTGTGGAACCGAGAAAGGGCAAAAGCCCACATCCCATTCTGAGTACACCTGGAGTGGCAATATGTTTGAGGGGTGACGATGAAGGAGGCTGTGATCTGCAATGCCTTGAGAGGGATGGAGGTGGACAGCTTCCTGATGGGCAGCCAGGTATAAAATAGAATGGGGCTCTTGCACCTTTAATGGCAAGCTGCCCACCTCACATCTATTGATGATACGGGAGCCCTGTCCACACTCTTTCCTTGACTGAGTGCTTTCTGAAGGAGGTGGCTGGGGCCAAGGAGGTGCTTCTGTATTGCCAAATGGGCATGTAAAAATAACCGATGGGGTGGGGTGGGGGTGTGCCTTCTGGGCTCTGTGGAGGTAATCATCTGGCTGCTACTGGTGGCCGCAGGATTCTAGGCTAGATGGGCATTTGCTAGGATCCAGCAATGCAATTCTTGTAAAGACTTGGACAAACTCTCAGAGGTGAGGTCTGTCCGTGGGGTTCAGCCCCTAAGGATGGAGCCTCCCTCTTTAGGGTAGTCTACTGGGAACAAAGGGCTAAGCTGCCTGACTGGTCCCTGCTGGAAACAGGATGCACCCTAGGTGTAATGTGGTTTGGATATTACGTTCTAGTGCTCATAGCTCCAATACGAACCAATGGGAACTCCTGTACATCGCATTGTGTTCTGCAGAAATGATTAACATGGGAGCGTGTGTGATAGAAGGCACATTCCTATTTAAACGGGATTCATGCAGAGTTAGCAGATACATAAAAGAAAAGAGAAAAGGAATGCAAGAATATTGGAAAAGATATTGTGCTAGGTGGGGAAACGGGTCCGAGCCTTAGCCAAGTTGCATGAAGATGGGAAATGGGAGGCAGAACAGAACCCTGGGAAATGGTGGGTCGTGATGGTGTTAAACCCAAATGGACAGAGTAATGGAAGAGAGGAAAGTCCTCTGCAAGCAATCAGTTTTGTTTGGTCCTCTGAGAAGGAGAGGGAAATGGGGGGTGGGTGGTAACGGAAATGGATGGAATAATGGAAGGAAGGGAAAGCCCCCTGCAAATGAGAGGAAAAAGCTTTCCCTGCCTTTTATCTTATTTTCATGAATCACAGAACTGTCGAGTTGAAAGGGACCCCAATGGCCATCTAGCCCTACCCCCCTTCAATGCAGGAATCTCAACTGAAGCATCTCTGACCGATGGCCATCCAGCCTTCTGCTTAAATGCCTCCAAAGAAGGGGAGTCCACCACCTCCCAAGGGACCCCGTTCCACTGTCAAAACAGCTCCCACCTCCAGAAAATTCCTCCTGATGTTTACTTGGAATTTCCTTTCTTGCCATTGGTTCGAGTCCTCCCTTCCGGAGGGGCAGAAAGCAAGCTTGCTCCATCTTCCATGGGACAGCCCTTCTCCTCCTCCTCGAGAGCCAGTGTGGTGTAGTGGTTAAGAGCGGCAGTCTCGTAATCTGGGGAACCAGGTTCGTGTCTCTGCTCCTCCACATGCAGCTGCTGGGTGACCTTGGGCCAGTCACACTTCTTTGAAGTCTCTCAGCCCCACTCACCTCACAGAGTGTTTGTTGTGGGGGAGGAAGGGAAAGGAGAATGTTAGCCGCTTTGAGACTCCTTAAAGGGAGTGAAAGGCGGGATATCAAATCCAAACTCTTCTTCTTCTTCTCTTCTCCTCTTAGCCTTCTCTTCTCCAGGTTCAACACCCCCAGCTCCCCCAACCATCCCTCCCAGGGCTTGGTTTCCAGACCCTCGATCCCTTCGGTTGTCCTCCTCTTCACACCTTCAACGCCCTTCCTAGTATCCTGGCTTTATTCTTATTTTATCCTACGACACACTTTTGGACGATGTGTTCTATGTGATGCTGGTCTTTAACCCTAACAAGAAAGAGTTTTGTGAGATTCCCTTGCCCCCCTTTGCTGTGGCTCTGCTCCAGTTTTGGGTCCCCAACAAATTCACCTGTCCCCAGGTGACAGAGGAAAGGCTCCTGGCTCCTGCCCTGCATGGAGGTCGTGTCTGCGTAACTATGACATGTGAACCACTTTGTCGCCCTGCTGCTGCAGCTGAGAATCACACCTGTGGGGTTTTGTTTTCTTTGCTCTGTGGACCATATCCTCTGGGGAGTCATAAGCTGTGTGTGCGCATGCATGGAGAGCAAGGAGCTCGTTGCAATAGCTGTCAATTCTGGTCCTGATCTTCCTGAACAAACTCTAGATTTTGAAACACTTCCCCGCCTGCTCGTTGGCAGCCGTGCAAAAGGCTGCCGATGAGCCTGGCTTTTTGTCACGGGAGTCTGCAGCAGTTATACGGCAGTGGTCTTTCCAACAGCGGAGCAGCAAGGCTTAGCTAAGGGATGCGCTTGGCTGTGGGCCCTGCTCTGGATTCTGGAGTTTGTTCCTGGGATACGCCTGACCATGTACAGCTGCCATGGCCAAACTTGGTCCTCCAGATGTTTTGGGACTACAACTCCCATCATCCCTAGCTAACAGGACCAGTGGTCAGGGATGATAGGAACTGTAGTCCAAAAACATCAGGAGGGCCAATTTGGCCATGCCTGATGTACAGAGTGTGTTTTCCTCTCACCCGCGGAGGAACCACAGCCCATGTCACAGAGGATGGTCCTGAATGTGTGTACAGTGGTACCTTGGGTTACATACGCTTCAGGTTATATATGCTTCAGGTTACAGACTCTGCTAACCCAGAAATAGTACCTTGGGTTAAGAACTTTGCTTCAGGATGAGAACAGAAATGGTGCTGCTGTGGAGCGGCGGCAGTGGGAGGCCCCATTAGCTAAAGTGGTGCTTCAGGTTAAGAACAGTTTCAGGTTAAGAACGGACCTCCGGAACGAATTAAGTACTTAACCCGAGGTACCACTGTAGTGCAGAGGCCTTCGTGAAGCTAAGCAGATGAGGTGGTCATTGTCTGAATGAGAGGCCACTTGGGAATTAACCCCCACAGGGCCTTACCATGTATGCCATCTTCCATCTACCAATGGAAGAAAGAACAGATGAAGGAGTTGGCTATGCTTAGCCTGGATGATGTGATGGAATAGCTATCTTCAGAGATCTGAAGGGCTGTCTCATAGAAGATGGAAGAAGCTTATTTTCTCCTGCTCCGGAGGGTAGGAAACAAACCAAGTGGAGCCAAATGGCAAGGAAGGCGATTCCGACCAAACACCAGGAAGAACTTTCTGATGGTAAGAGCGGATCATGGACTCCCTCAGAAGGTGGAAGACTCTCCTTCCTCAGAGGTTTTTGAACAGAGGATTTTGAACATCCGTCAGGGATTTTTAAAGCCACGATTCCTGCATTGCAGGGGCTTGGATTAGAATGGCGATGCACCTTCCAGTGCTACAGTTCTGCAAAAGAATATATCTGGGATTAAAAGGATGGGCTTCTGTGCCAAAAAAAGGCCTGAGGTGGTTGCACACCACAGAAGGGAAACCGAGGCTTGCCCAAGGGACTCCGCGATGGAGATGGAATGCAATAATTATTCCAACTGTTCAAAGTGCTTCATGTGTGTTATCCGGTTGCAACCCTCACGACAACCTTGCAAAGGAGGGCTGTGGTTCTCTAGCTATTGTTGAAGTCCGAATCCCATCAGACCCAGCCAGGATCTCCAGTAGACAGGCATGATGGGAGTTGTGGTCCAACAACATCTGTATAAAGTGTTCTTATTTGCTGTAAAGTGAGTGGGTGTTCTGATCTCTAATGCCAAAGATGGTGAAATTGAGAGTGGTTTGTCTCAGGCTACCACATGGAGCTTCAAGCAGGGTTCAGTCCCAGCCCTACCTGGGGACTGAGCGATGGCCCAGTACAGTGGTACCTTGGTTTATGTATAATAATAATAATAATTAATAATAATAATTTATTTCTACCCTGCCCATCTGGCTGGGTTTCCCCAGCCATTCTGGGCGGCTTCCACGAGACCAAAAATACACTAAGATGTCACACATTAAAAACTTCCCTGAACAGGGCTGCCTTCAGATGTCTTCTGAATGTCAGGTAGTTGTTTATCTCTTTGACATCTGGTGGGAGGGCGTTCCACAGGGCGGGCACCACTACTGAGAAGACCCTCTGCCTGGTTCCCTGTAGCTTTACTTCTCGCAATGAGGGAACCACCAGAAGGCCCTCGGAGCTGGACCTCAGTGTCCGGGCAGAATGATGGAGGTGGAGACACTCCTTCAGGTATACTGGACCGAGGCCGTTTAGGGCTTTAAAGGTCAGCACCAACACTTTGAATTGTGCTCGGAAACGTACTGGGAGCCAATGTAGGTCTTTCAAGACCGGTGTTATGTGGTCTCTGCGGCCACTCCCAGTCACCAGTCTAGCTGCCGCATTCTGGATTAGTTGTAGTTTCTGGGTCACCATCAAAGGTAGCTAATCTTAATCTGTTCCAGAAGTCCGTTCTTAAACCAAAACCGTTCTTAAACTGAGGTGTGCTTTCCCTAATGAGGCCTCCTGCCGCCAGTGCCTTTCCACCGTTCGGCTTCTGTTCTTAGACCGAGGTAAAGTTCTCAAACCAAGACACTATTTCCGGTTTTGCGGAGTTTGTAAACCAAGTCGTTCTTAAACTGGACTGCTCTTAAACCGAGGTACCATTGTACTGCTGTCTTTGTGTGTGTGGCAGCAACATCTGCGCTAGGGCTACCGAATGAATTAGGGGCTGAGTCAAACCTTGCAGTTACTGCTTGCTCCCCCTGTTAACCCTGGAGAGACATCACTTACTAACTGAGCTTGAAAGGTGCTTTAATCCATTTCAGTATTAGCCGTGACATTTCCACGCAGGTCCCCCTAGGTCTTGTGCCACAGGCTACAGGGGTGGTTCTGGTACATCAGGAGTGTGGAATCGATCTGGCTTGCTACATGGTGCTTCTGCTTGCTCTCTAAGATGCCCTGCTCTTAAATGGGCCCGTTAATGGATTCAGAGCCTCGTGCAGAGCTGGTACTAGTTTGTACACATACAGAATGTACAGTGCCGAAAATGGACTGAGCGTTCGCTGCCAAAAAGCCCCTTCAGTGAATGTGGGTTTCTTTCCCAGGAGCTCAGCTCTGCAAATTTCTTCTGTGCAAATCAGTTTGTTGCTGGGCGCCTAAATGACTGTTTCCACAGCAAAAATAAAATAAAAGGGCCTCTCTTGTTCATCTTTGTGGAAGTGCTTGATGGAAGCTGGAATCTATCTGTATCTATCTATCTATCTATCTATCTATCTATCTATCTATCTATCTATCATCTATCTATCTCTATCTATCTATCTCTATCTATCTATCTATCTATCTATCTATCTATCTATCTATATCTATCATCTATCTATCTATCTATATCTATCATCTATCTATCTATCTATCTATCTATCTATCTATCTATCTATCTATCTATCATCTATCATCTATCTATCTATCATCTATCTATCTATATCTATCTATCATCTCTATTTTTAATTCTCCATCTGTTAGGCTAGAGGCACCATTATTTATGCCCACTTCACAGCTGGGGGAACTGAGGCTAAGAGCAAGGGCATGCAACAAATCGCAGGAGAGTAGTCTATGGACCTCCAGATGTTGATGGGCTTTAACTCCCATTGGTTCCACTCATGCCCCCCCCCCAAAAAAAAATCAATCCATGACAAAGGTGCCCTCGAAGGACTTAATAATTGCTTTACTCATTCAAATCAAGGTCCAGTGGCCTGTTTCCAACAGTTCACAGCCAGAAGCCCGTGGAAACTCAGGGTGCAATGGCAAGATGGCTTTATCCCTCTTGGTTCCCGCTGGTACTTAGAGGTATAGTGCTTTGGAATATGGAGGCTCATAGCTATGGATGGATCTCCACCATAAATTTGACTGATCCTTTAATTCAGGGGCATCTAATATAGTGAGCACGGCCAATTTAAGAAGGGTGTTGACAAGCTGGAAGGTGTGCTGAGGAGAGGAATCCAATCAGGATGATCAAAGTTCTGGAAACCAAGCCTTATGAGGAACGGTTGAAGGAGTTGGGTATGTTTAGCCTGGTAAAGAGGAGACTGAGAGATGATATGATACCCATCTTCCAATATCTGAAGGGCGGTCATATGGAAGATGGAGCAAGCTTGTTTTCTCCTGCTCTGGAGCGTGGGACTCAAACCAATGGCTTCAAGTTACAAAGAAGGAGATTCCAGCTAAACCTACGGAAAAACTTTCTGGCTGTAAGAGGCTCTGGAAGGTGGTGGGCTTCCCTGCATTGGAGATTTTTAAGCAGAGGTTACATAAATGCTTTAGTTGAAATTGTAGGGGATTGGACTAGATGCTCCATGCGGTCCCTTCCAGTCCTACAGTTCTCTGATTCTGTCTCGTGTGTAACGGTTGTGCAGGGATTTGAACTCGGATCTTATCCAGCGAAACCCTGGAACGTGACCTACTCTGTTGCAGGCACAGTTGTCTGAGGAAGCCCCCCAAACGCAGCACCCTGTGCAGTTGTGTGATCTGCCTGTGACTGGTCCAATTCCATCCAGTGATACTAATGGCCAAGTGGGGGATTCGAACCCGGGTCTCCCCAGGCCTTTGCTCAACATTCTCACCATTGCACCACGCTACCTCTCAAATGTATGGAATTGTTGATCGGTTAGTCCTAAAAGTAAATACCTCTGACGTTTTTTTGATCCAGGTACCGCCGTTCAAGTACCAGGTTCCACCGACTGACTTGATGCCCTCCAGATGCAGGCTACAATTCCCAAAACATCTGGAGGGGCACCAGGTTGGTGCAGGCTGATCTCTGCAATACAAACAGAGGGCCTTCTTGCTGGTGGCTCCATTTCTGCTCAGTTGACTTTCATGTGGACTTGCTTAATTTGCACTTCCTGAAACAAAACAGGCGTCCTTTGAAATCCATGCTCCTCTGAATTGTCAACCCCCAAATGTGTACAAAAATGTATATTCAGGGGAAATGTGTAAACGGGGGGGGGGGGGGGAGGGTGTGGCCTATATGTATATGGTGATGAAAATAACATACACAAATGAATTTTATTGGGGGAAATTGTTTGCACATGTGCCTTAAAATGTGGGTTGAATTTTCATGAGGACTAGCATATATCACAGACTGATGAAGATATTTTAGGGGTTGGACTAGATGACCCTTGGGTCCCTTCCAAATCTATGATTCTATGGAATATGAGAGATTGAAAAGGATGCGTTTGTCCATCCCTCCTTTAAGATCTTTTTATCATCTGCTGACTTTTACGTTTCCCCAGGCTTTTAAAATTTGCTGCTTTGAAATGTCTTGTTTTTAGATCCCTTCTCCTCATTTAATTTGCTTTTGTTTCTTGGCATTTTAAGCCTTTTTGTCCTCATTAAAGTTTTTAGCTCTCCTTTTAATTGCTCAATTGCTGGCTTCTCATATTGTTGTTGCTGGATACTACCCCCCTCTCCATTTCAGTATCTTTCTCCTTTTATACTTACACTCTGAGTGTCTTCTTTGGGCAGCAATACAAATTAAGCAAATTATCATCCAGAATAATCTTCTGGATTGGAGACAGGGATGGAAGAACATTTCTATACCTCCAGTTCCCGATTTCCTAATCTTAAACCCAGTTTCCCCAATTTCTGCATTCATTCGTTATTTTTTTAAAAGTGGAATTTTGTTTGCGCTTTCATGCACAGTCATCCTAATAGAACCAATTTTGCCTAATGTATTTTTTTGCAAGCCAGTTTCCCTAATATAATGCATTTTTTACATATTACCTCGATTATTATATACATTATTTTCAGCACCAAAAATCTCGACTGGTTCGGGTTTTGAAGGAGAGGCATGCTTTGCTTGGGGGAGGGTGAACCAGGTGAATTCAAACTGAAACCTCTCATCGTTGGAAGGTGAGGATCAGAAGCTGGGAAGGTTTGCTGGTCAAATCTTTAGCAATGCGATACGTGGCTCAATTCAGGAATTGGTGCAGCGGAGAGGGGAGGAGTAGTAAAGGGAGCCAGCAGGTGTCCTCACTTAAAATTCACTTAAAATGATTTTAAAATTCAGCCCAGCAGGTATTCAGTGCCCCGCTTTTTGGATTTTCAACAGAGATTTGCAGCGCGTCAAATTTCTTCTAAGCCCCGTTGTTGTCGTCGTGGGTTATTTTTACAGCTCTCCATCTCTCCGCCTGGCTTTCTCTGGCATTTAGTGGTTCACTGGCTTGCGGAGGGGGGGGGGCAGATATGGGGGGGGGGAGTGGATGTGGTTGCCATGGTGAGGCTGCCACCGAAGCTCTTTTGGGATGGAGAGGGCGGTGGGCCCTTCGGAACGGCGACGGGGTAAAAGATAAAAGAGATGCAATGTGGCAGCTTTTGGGTTTCCTCCAGACCCACCCCCCCACCAGGTCACTGCTGTGTTTCGGAAAGCGCAGCGTATCACGAGGGTTTATATAACTCTAGGACTGTGCTGTTATTAAGAGACGAGACTCAGGCCTGGAATGAGGGGCCCTGCGCTAGACCGGGAAGTCTTGGGTTCGAATTTTGCCTTCTCTCCGAGTCTACAAGATGGACTGTGGGCCAGGCTACATGACTAGAGATTTGTGGCCATGGGTGGCACTAGAGGAGGGGGCAAGGTGTCCCCCCCAAAGGAGCTCGCCCCCCCTCGCCTCCATTGATGGACACCTGTCATTAATGGACACTTCAGAGACCTATATTCACATGTGGAACACAACTTGCCTACATACTTATCCCTTCTGTGCCCCCCTCCAAATGTTTTTCTGGTGTCACCACTGCATACCCACCAGCATTTCTCTGATGAATATAGGGATGTCATCATCATCATCATCATCATCATCATCATCATTATAATACCCAACCCTTCTGACTCGGTTGCCCTAGCCACTTTGGGCAGTGTTCAATATATATAAAAACATAACAAAACATTAAAAAAAAACTCCATACAGGGCAGCCTTCAGATGTCTTCTAAAGGTTGTCTAGTTTCTGTACTTATCACCTTGGCTGGGGTGTGTGGGTGTCACATAGTTCCACACCCTCCAACATTTCTCTGATGAAAATAGGGACATCCTAAGTGGCGCTGTGGGTTAAACCACAGAGCCTAGGACTTGCTGATCAGAAGGTCGGCGGTTCGAATCCCTGTGACGGGGTGAGCTCCCGTTGCTCGGTCCCTGCTCCTGCCAACCTAGCAATTCGAAAGCATGTCAAAGTGCAAGTAGATAAATAGGTACCGCTCCGGCGGGAAGGTAAACGGTGTTTCCGTGCGCTGCTCTGGTTTGCCAGAAGCGGCTTAGTCATGCTGGCCACATGACCCGGAAGCTGTACGCCGGCTCCCTCGGCCAGTAAAGCGAGATGAGCGCTGCAACCCCAGAGTTGGCCACGACTGGACCTAATGGTCAGGGGTCCCTTTACCTTTAAGTTAAAGTGGGACATTCTGGGATCGAATTGGAATCCGGGATGGCTTCTGTAAATCTGGGGCTGTCCCTGGAAAATAGGGAAACGTGGAGGGTCTGCCACCGTTTGCGAATGAGCTTCCTGCATTTCGGATTGGGACCACAGGAAGGAAGGGCTACAGCTTACTGGCAGAGCATATGATCTGCATGCAGAAGGCCACATTCTCAACTCCTGACTCCCGTTCAAGAGTCCGGAGAGCTGCCGCTGGCCAGTGCAGACAACACTGACCTAAATGAACTCAGTGGTCTGACTCAGTTGAAGGCAGCTTTCAGTGTCCCTGTTTAAACTCGTAACTTCCAGTAGTGATGTATGGAAGTGAGAGCTGGACCATAAAGAAGGCTGATCGCCGAAGAATTGATGCTTTTGAATTATGTGGCTGGAGGAGACTCTTGAGAGTCCCATGGACTGCAAGAAGATCAAACCTCTCCATTCTTCAGGAAATCAGCCCTGAGTGCTCCCTGGAAGGACAGATCCTGAAGCTGAGGCTCCAATACAGTGGTGCCTCGCAAGACGAAATTAATCTGTTCCGTGAGGCTCTTCGTATAGCGGTTTTTTCGTCTTGCGAAGCAAGCCCATTGACAGCTTAGCGGATTAGCGCTATTAGCGGTTTAGCGGCTTTTAGCGGATCAGCTGATAAGCGGCTTAGGGCTTAGGAAATGGGGGGGAAAAGGGAAAACCCCCCGCAGGAACTCGCAAGACATTTTCGTCTTGCGAAGCATGCCCATAGGGAAATTCATTTTGCGAAGCGCCTCCAAAACGGAAAACCCTTTCGTCTAGCGGGTTTTCTGTCTTGCGAGGCGTTCGTCTTGCGGGGCACCACTGTACTTTGGGCACCTCATGAGAAGAGAAGACTCCCTGGGAAAGACCCTGATGTTGGGAAAGATGGAGGGCACAAGGAGAAGGAGACGACAGAGGACGGGATGGTTGGACAGTGTTCTCGAAGCGACCAGCATGAGTTTGACCAAACTGCGGGAGGCAGTGGAAGACAGGAGTACCTGGCGTGCTCTGGTCCAGGGGGTCACGAAGAGTCGGACACGACTAAACGACTAAACAACAACCACAACCACCGAATCGAAAGTGCTGGAGACAAAACGAGGGAGGACTGTTGCTTCCATGCCTGGTTTTTGTGAGCTTCCTGGAAGCATCTAAAGAAGCTTATGGCCCCCTGATCTAGCTAATAACAAGAACAATAATAACAATATACTGCTTAAAAGTGCTTTTTCTGCGGGTACGCATACCCCTAAACCTATTGTGAATCTTTGTACTTTTGTCCATTTACTGTATTGATTTCCCCCGATTTGAACTATAAAATGGTGGTTTTCTTGCATCAAAATGAGAGTACCCCTAAACATTTTTTTTAAAGAAAAAAGCACTGCTGCTTAATGCCAAAATAGGCATCTAAGTAGTTTACAAAATATAGAAACCGCTTGCACAACACTATTGAAATACACCATAATTAAAATGCACCATTAAAGAATCCTATTTAAACACCCCTGCCCAACACACGGTCAGCAGCTGTGATGTGACAAGTTCCAGGGAATTTTTACTAAGCAAAAACCACACCAGGATGAGCGTGGGGAACAGTAAAGGGGCATTTGTCCTGCTTAATTCCTGAGATGATCTGCCCGCTTCCCTGCTGAAATGAAGAGCCCCTGCAAGTGACCTGTTTATTCAGTATTCACCCTGATTTTCTTGCAGAAAGCTCACTCAGTGCATAGATTCTCCAGCGTTTGTTTGGATTTGTTTGCTGGGCTGTTACAACAATGAGAATTTATCCTGATTTGCGTACGGGGTGTTCATCATGCATTCACCCCAAACTTTCCCATTCATTTAAGTGCATATAAGAGGTCTTTCCTGTGACATTGGCTCAGTTTCCCTTCCCCTCAAATTTCCTCCCCCTTAATTGAGATTTACCGCATCTTTCGCTCCATAAGACACACCTAGTTTTTAGAGGAGGAAAGGGGGAAAGCCCTGTTCTTTGAGGATCAGCTCACAGTTGTTGAGCTTACTTTGCAAAGGGGAAAAATTCTGTTTTTATAGGAGCCAGGGCCGGAAAGGGAGCCAGCGACCAACCAACCACACATTCGCTCCATAAGAAGCACAGACACTTCCCCTTACTTTTTAGGAGGAAAAAAGTGTGTCTTATGGAGCAAAAAATACGGTAGCTCCTCTAGGCAGAGACCTCTCTCGCTTGCTTTCCTTTGCAAAGAACCGCATTGCACTGCTGCTAATCATAGTAGCAATAGTAGAAGAGGCAATACAGTACTAATATGAGAACTGGGTATCTTTCATGGGTCTCCTCTACCCTTGTTAAGGGCTTGTTGTTGGGAACGGGGAGAGGAAGGAGGAGAAGGTGATTTATTTTATAGATTTACAGTATATCCCACCTTTGTCCCTAGATGGGATTCAAAGCTGCTTCCAACATTTAAAAGCATCGTTGTAAAATGCAAAGCAAAAAAAAGTTAAAAACAATAGTGAAAATGCATCGGAACGCATTTAGAACTAGCAAGATAAATAAATAAGTAAAATCTCAGTATCCTCCGTGATCTAATGGGCAGCTTCCAGGGAAAAAGTCTTTGAACCTTGGCTGTGGTCCACTGCTTAGCATTTTCTGACCCCCAAAGGCCTGTCTGAACAAGGAAGCTCTCAGCCTGTCAGCAGAAGGATAGCAAAGAGGGAGCCAGCCTTAGGAGGGAATTCCACAGAATGGGAGCAGCCACAGAGAAGGCTCTGTCTTGTGTCCTCAACAGCCATTAAATGGAATGATGATGATGATGATGATGATGATGATGAACATGGAGGGACAAATTGCAGAGGCTGCAGTTTGGGAATGAGTGGAGGGGTTTTTTTTGGGGGGGGGGGCTTCCCCTTGCCCCAGACACTGGATCCACTGAAATTCAGGGGGCATGTTTTGCCCCATTCCTCTATGAAGACCTAGGACTTCCTGACGTGTGAGTGGATCAAAAAAAGGAGCCTACCTCTAAGGCCGAGAACCCACTTCACACATGGAAGGTCCTGTGAACCCACTTCGCACATGGATCAAGGTACCAGGGGGAAGAAGACCCTTCTCTGCTGGAGACCCATAAGCCCCAACCGGCATTGCCCTGTCATCCTGGGGCTGATGGGAGTTGTAGGCCAAAAAAATCAGAAGGGCAGCAGGTTGGCAAAGACTGCTCTACTAGGGAGCAGGACCTCTGATGATGGTGAAGGACCCTTCCTTTGTTTTGTTTTGTTTTTCCTGAGATCCTCGGAGCAATCAGGGAGTTGATTCAAAGAGTCAAAATGACAGCAGTAACAGAATCGTTTATTTTGTCATGACAAAAATGGTACAGACAAGGGTTTGCCCGATGTCTGCCCCCCGAATTCTGAGCGAGCCAGCTTTTTATACATTTACAGAATACAATACCACCTGATTTCTTGTAAACCACCTGATTTCTGGGAAATCGAAAGTTATAGTAAGTTCCTATTATCATGTAGGGTCTTGGCCTCCCTCCTTCCTGCAATCTCCCTCCTCCCCGCCATGGCCCCCCCAACAACACCACGGCCATGTGCATTCCTGAGTTTGCTTATCTCTTTACAACCTTCAATAAGAAACATTTGAGCCTGTTCCATCAATGCCAGCCGTGTTCTCCTGACGGACCTCTCCTTTCTCAGAAAGGCCTTGGGGGGGGGGTTATTATGGCCCTACAATGGGAATTGCTAGCTAGGGATGATGGGAGTTGTAGTCCAAAAACAGCTGGAGATCCAAGCTTGGGAAACACTGGTTTAGCTCCTTCTGTCTACACAGACAGGAAGCAGTTTCTCTCCAGGGCGTCTGGCAGGGAGTCTCTCCCAACCCCACCAGGAGACACCAAGACTGGAACGTGGGACCTTCTTCATCCAAGCAGGAGCTCTGCCACTGAGCTATGGCCGTTCTGCTTGCACAGGTAGTACTCCTTTAGTTGTACCCCAGGCATGAATTTTCTCCTTGCTTTGCTTTGCCATTTTCAGAAATCCAAAGCATATGGAGCAGCAGAATGTTTATTTTCTCTCTTTCTGAACTCTGCTGCTGTCGTGCCGTCTGAGAAAAAAAAAGGGGGGGGGGCTCTTCTGTGATGAATTTCCCCTACAATGGGATTTTTTTTCCTGGTTTAATCATCATAACAAAATAAGGACATAATTCTCCAGCGAGGAGAGGAACAATCTGCACCTGCTATTAAGAGGATAACAGATAAATAATTTGGTTCAATTGCTTATGCCAAGGACTTTGTTTGCGTTCTGTGGCATAAATATAAATGCTGGAGAGAGATTATGCGTGCGCCTGGCATGTCTCTATGTAAGCCATTCTTGATGTAACAGCCTCCCCTTTCTAAAACAAATCCAGAGGTTGTGGGTTTGGGGGCAGTCAAGTTTGGATGATGCCTCAAGTCCCTTCCAATTTTTGGGATCCTGTATGGGGAGGGGTGTTATAAGAAAAGAGGACAAGCTTGTCGAACCAACCCCTTTGATAATGGCTTTGGCCACCATGACTAGCATAACCAAAGGAGTTGTTCTAGCTCCTAGGTAGCAGCACAATAGCCAAATGTTGTGTGAGCGAAAGCAAGAGTTGGGAGTGGGCTGGAGGCTGGAGACAGCAGAGACCTGCTTGCTCCATGCTGGATCCATAGCTGCCACAATTGGAGAAGCAAGATCTGTTGGGGTGTTCTTTGCTGTGAGCCCCTACATCCTACGCTGGGATTGTACAGTGGAACCACGGGTTACATATGTTTCAGGTTACAGACTCCGCTAACCCAGAAATAGTATCTCGGGTTAAGAACTTTGCTTCAAGATGAGAACACAAATTGCACGGCAGCGGTGTGGCGACAGTGGGAGGCCCCATTAGCTAAAGTGGTGCTTCAGGTTAAGAACAGTTTCAGGTTAAGAACAGACCTCCGGAACGAATTAAGCCAGGCACTCCTGTCTTCCACTGCCTCCCGCAGTTTGGTCAAACTCATGCTGGTAGCTTCGAGAACACTGTCCAACCATCTCGTCCTCTGTCGTCCCCTTCTCCTTGTACCCGCCATCTTTCCCAGCATCAGGGTCTTTTTCAGGGAGTCTTCTCTTCTCCTGAGGTGGCCAAAGTATTGAAGCCTCAGCTTCAGTATCTGTCCTTCCAGTGAGCACTCCGGGCTGATTTCCTTCAGAATGGATCGGTTTGATCTTCTTGTAGTCCATGGGACTCTCAAGAGTCTCCTCCAGCACCATAATTCAAAAGCATCAGTTCTTTGGTGATCAGCCTTCTTTATGGTCCAGCTTTCACTTTAAAAAAATGATTTTTAATTGTTTCCCCAGCTGGGGGGCCTGAGAAGGGTGGGCAAAGCGCTATTTTAAAACTGAAGACTTTGCTTCCTTTCTCCTCCTGCCTTAGGACATTTTGAAGACCTTAAGGCTGATCCCTAGTGAGTCCCCCCCCACCCCCCCCAGCTGCCCTGCACCCACTGCTTTCTTGGTGCAGTGGGTGCCCAAAACACCCTGCAGGACTCAAGGTCCACAGAGACACATTTTCCAGGAACCGTGCGCTGGAGAGCTTAGACGAGATTGTTAGGAGGGCATTCCCCGAAATGCTGCAGTGGTGCACATTCTGAGACCCCACCCCCATTTCAAAAGAGCCTAGCCATCCTGGATAAAGTGGCCCCCTCCCTCCTGTTCTAGATCTACCTCTTCCTTTCCACATCTGTTTGTTTACCTTCCTATCTACCTGTGCACACAGTACTTTGAGAGCTCCTCTGTTTCCCCTGTAATTAATGCTCACGGCTTCTCTGTGATGATGTTTGCTTTAGGGACCTCGCCGATAATGTCAATGTCCTGCATCTCTCAGGCTTAATTTCCTGGGCGCTGGGGTGAGTGGGTGGCTTCTTCTTCCAGCATAGCGTAAAGCAGGGGTCAGCAAACTTTTTCAGCAGGGGGCCGGTCCACTGTCCCTCAGACCTTGCGGGGGGCCAGACTATATTTTGGAAAAAATAATAATGAACGAATTCCTATGCCCCACAAATAACCCAGAGATGGATTTTAAATAAAAGCACACATTCTACTCATGTAAAAACACCAGGCAGGCCCCACAAATAAACCCAGAGGTGCATTTTAAATAGAAGGACACATTCTACTCATGTAAAAACACGCTGATTTCATGGATCGCCCTTGGGCCGGATTGAGAAGGCGATTGGGCCGGCTCCGGCCCCTGGGCCTTAGTTTGCCTATCCCTGGCGTAAAGTGTCAGAAAGCCCCAAATGTGGGTGGCAGGGATGGGGAGAGAGAGAAAAGCTTTGGGTTCACATCCAGAGAAAGGCAGCAGAAAGCCGACAGAACAAGGAGAGAGCTTGCTTGTCTCCCTCCTTCTGTTCACTAGAGAGGAGGTTACCTGAACTGTGAGGGGTTGCCCAGGACCCCACTCTTCTCTGAGATGTTCTGCAGAGGGAATCCCATTCATAAGAGGATGCTAGGAAGATTTTAGTAGACTGAAGTTTGGTAATGATTGGTGCTTGTAGAGAGGGCGTATGAGGTACTAGGGATGGGGTAGTACCTCTGCTGGGGGACACGGGACGCGGGTGGCTCTGTGGTCTAAACCACTGAGCCTCTTGGCCTTGCCGATCAGAAGGTTGGAGGTTTGAATCCCCACGACGGACGGAACTCCCGTTGCTCTGTCCCAGCTCTTGCCAACCTAGCATTTCGAAAGCACACCAGTGCAAGTAGAAAAGCAGGTACCGCTGCAGTGGGAAGGTAAACAACGTTTTTGTGCGCTCTGGTTTCCGTCACGGTGTCCCGTTGCGCCAAAAGCGGTTGAGTCCTGCTGGCCACAGGACCCGGAAAGCTGTCTGTGGACAAACACCGGCTCCCACGGCCTGAAAGCGAGATGAGTGCTGCAAACCCATAGTCGCCTTTGACTGGGCTTAACCACCCAGGGGTCCTTTACCTTTTTACACCTTCTGCTAGGGGACATGTAATGCTCCTTCTGGGGTACTTTGTCCATCTCTGGTCTCCAGCTTGCACTCAGCTCTCCTCTGTGGCTGCTAGAAGTTGCCAGCATGCGATAGCGGCCACACGGTAGGAGCAGCTTTTACTGGCTGGGCTGCCCACCCTGTCCAAACTTGCCATTTTGGTGCTGCTAATGCAGTACAGTGGTACTTCGGGTTACAGACGCTTCAGGTTACAGACTCCGCTAACCCAGAAATAGTACCTTGGGTTAAGAACTTTGCTTCAGGATGAGAACAGAAATCGCATGGTGGCGGCGCAGCAGCGGCAGCGGGAGGCCCCATTAGCTAAAGTGGTACCTCAGGTTAAGAACAGTTTCAGGTTAAGAACGGACCTCCAGAATGAATTAAGTTCTTAACCTGAGGTACCACTGTAGATTGACTTCACCACTGGAAGTGAAGCACCCCATTGTCTCTTGAGGCAGACAGATGCCAACGATGACGTGCTTATAGGAATGGATGGGGTGGAAGTGGGCAGAGGTATTCTGGGGTAGGATTCCAGGCATAAGGTAAAGGTAAAGGGACCCCTGACCATTAGGTCCAATTGTGGCCGACTCTGGGGTTGCGGCGCTCATCTTGCTTTACTGGCCGAGGGAGCTGGCATACAGCATGACTAAGCCGCTTCTGGCGAACCAGAGCAGCGTACAGAAACGCCGTTTACCTTCCCGCCGGAGCGGTACCTATTTATCTACTTGCACTTTGGTGTGCTTTCGAACTGCTAGGTGGGCAGGAGCTGGGACTGAGCAATGGGAACTCACCCCGTCGCGGGGATTCGAACCGCCGACCTTCTGATCGGCAAGCCCTAGGCTCTGTGGTTTAACCCACAGCGCCACCTGCGTCCCGATTCCAGGCATAAGGGAGAACAGAAGAAGAGCCTGCTGGGTCAGCCAGTGGCCCATTTGTCCAGCATCCTAGCGGCCACCCAGATGCTTGTGAGAAACCAGCAAGCAAGATTTGAACACAAGCCCTTCCTGTGGCTTCCTGTGGCTTCCACAACTGGGATTCAGAAGCACTGTTGCATCCAACTGTGGAAGGCAGAGGCTAGTAGTAGCCATCGCTAGACCTCTCCTCCATGCAGGGGGTTGCAGGAAAAGGCTGTGATGCCCAGTGTTCCCAGTGCCTGCAATGATGGCTGGGGTAGGAGTTGGAGTTGCTCTTCTTGAGCGACTTGCGATCTACCTGCCCGGGAGCTGCGCTTTGCTTCTCCTCTGCAGCCGTTGCCAATTGCAGGGTTTTTTCCCCTTTCTTTCTGGGGGTGGGCACGCCTGGCGAATTTGCTCGCCACCCTGCAGATGTCTGCACCAAGCAGGAGGAAATTCACATTGCAGCAGAGGCGGCTCCCTTACGCTTTCTTGGCAACGACGGACTGGAACGGGAACACACTGAATTCCTCGTTCTCAAGAATGGAACGTGAGTTGTGAATGAGCTTTGAGGTGGGGGGGGAGGAAGAGGAGGAAAGAAGGCTGTGTTTCATTGAAAAGCTCCTGCGCTGTTTTCGTTTAATTTTGCCTCTCCCGTCTGTGAGCAGAGCGCAGCACCGAGACGCCTTCTGCCGCAGCAGAAGGGAGGCTGGGCAGCCGTTCAGGAATCGCGTGAAGTGCCTCAGCTTCTTGGGAATCTGCTGTTGCAGTGTAACTGGGGTTTGCCCAGGGTGTGGTTGGCTCCCTGGAAAGAGGGAAAGGACCCCACTCCCGCAGGCTCTACGGCAGGGAGCCTCTTTCGGACGAGGGGCCACATTCTCTGATGTGGGAACTTTCCCAGGGACAGTGGCCAGGCTGGGGCCCAGGCATTTCCTTATACAGCGGACGCTTGGGTTGCAAACGTGATCCGTGTGGGAGGCACGTTCGCAACGCGCAGCGTCTGTAACCAGCAGTGCCACGTCTGTGCACGAGCGGGTTGCGATTTGGCACTTCTGCACATGCGCAAAGTGCGATTTAGCATTTCTGTGCATGCACGAGCGCCAAAACCCGGAAGCAACCCATTCTGGTACTTCCGGGTTTCGGCTTGTCTGTGACCCGAAAACGCACAACTTGAAGCGTCTGTAACCCAAGGCATCACTCTACAAACCTGCCTGGGTGCTGAGATCCTTGGGTGAGCACCTTCCTTCTGTCCCATCAACATCAGAGCCATGGCTGGTGGTGACAAGCGAGAGAGCCTTCTCTGTGGCTGCTCCCAAATCTGGGATTCGCTCCCAGGAGAGGGCAGACTGGCTCCCTCCTTGTTATCCATCTGCCGAAGGCTGAGACCTTTTGTGCTCCGACAGGCCTTTGGAAACTGAGAAGCAGACAGTGCAGACGGCTGGGCTGCTGTCAGGGCAAACTGCACTTTAACCGCTGGCTCTAAACAGTGGTGTAGCGTGGGGGGTGCAGGGGGGGCCAGCCGCACCGGGTGCAACATTTTGGGGGGGGCGCGCTCGCACTCGCAGCTCTCTGCCCCTACCTGGCTCACTCACTCTCTCTCACTGCAGTGTTGGCTGTGCGAATCCGATCCGAGCTGCCGGGTCGTCGCCCACTGTGGAGGGGGAGGGTGCCAGGCGTGCGGAGCGGAGAGAGAGCGAGGGAGGGACTATCGGGGGGAGGGACAGTGCAGCGGCCGCCCAGCGCAGCGCTGAGCGCGGGAGAGAACCACACCCGACCAGCCCAGGCAGCAGCAAGAAGAAGCTGGCAGCGGCGGCAGGTTAGGGGTTAGGGGCGCAAATTACTTGCCTTGCCCCGGGTTAGGGGGCGCAAATTACTTGCCTTGCCCAGGGTGCTGACAACCCACGCTACGCCTCTGGCTCTAAATGTACAGTTGTACCTTGGAAGTCGAACGGAATCCATCCAGAAGTCCCTTTGACTTCCAAAACGTTTGGAAACCAAAGCGCGGCTTCTGACTGGCTGCAGGAAGCTGCAGGAAGAGTCACTTTCGGGTTTGCAGCCTTCGGGAGCCAAAACGTATGAGTACCAAGTTGTTTGGAATCCTAGGTACGACTGTATTGTGTTTTTATTACATATATATATATATATATATAAAATAATGCATATTTTGCAATAATGCTTTTAAACTTTGTAAGCCACCTTGAATGCTGGCTTGGGAGAAAGGACGGATATAAATATGAAAATGCAAAATAGTAACAAATGCCTGCAGTCGGTGGGGCCAGACGCAAGACCCGGTGGAGCATCAGGCACAACTCTTTCCTTTGTGCACTAAGCTTCCCCCGGGATTTCTCGTGTCTTCCATCTGGGCAAGAGAGAGGCAAAACAGCAGTTCAGGGACACCTTCCAGCCAGCCAAAAACACCTGAGGACAGCCCATGACAGGCGCAGGAAAGGGGGTGTGGTTTGCAGAAGGGTCGTGGCCCAGGGAGGGACCCAGGGGCCAGAGAACGAGGCCTTGAGGGCCACATTTAGGAGGACTCCATGAACACATCCTTGGAGCTTGGGAACAAACTGGAGGTGATGCCAGTCCTTTTGTTGCTATTGACTTCATGGTGCAGAAGGGAGGGGTTTAGCCCCACATTCCAGGCCCTCCTTCTCCCAGATTGCATTGCTTTCAGAAGAGGAACATGGGGGTTCTTTAGCGGCGATTCGTTCATTGCAGGGGGTTGGACTGGATGAGCCTTAAAGTCTCTTCCAGCTCTTTGAGCAGCACTGGAACAAGAAGACACCCGCTCGCGGCAGCGCTCAGGAAATCAAACTCAAGCGATGCCATGAAATTGTTAGCAAAGCGACCTCTTTCCCTAAAGCAAACACCATCACAAAGCAGTCGTGAACATTAATTGCATGTCTTCCCAGGGAGTTTCATGGCTGAGTGGGGATTCGAACCCTTGTCTCCCAGGCTTTAGTTGGACACTCTAAACACCACACCACCACTGCCTTTCAACTCCAGGCCTGCCATCTCCTGTGTTTGCAGGAAGAGAGCAACAGGGGCACAAAACAGGTCCTGGAGCTCATACTTTATCCTGACACATTGAACTTGCCTCTAAGTTGGGCAACATAATTCCTTTCCCTCTGAAACATTTACCTATGGGCAGATCCGCACCATAAATTCAACTGGAAGCTGGAAGGTGTAGCTTACAGAGCTACAATTCCCAGCACCCATAGCAAACTACAGTTCCCAGGATTCTTTGGGGGTAGTCATGTGCTTTAAATGCGCGTGGGACGTTCTTTAAATGCATGCCTAGTGTCTTCCAGAGGGCCAGTTGATTGGGGCGAAAATGGTTTTCTCCCTCTCTCATAGCACTTGAATTCAGCAGTAAAGCTGAATATTGGAAGATAAAATGAAGTCCTTCATGCAATAATAATAATAATAATAATAATAATAATAATAATAATAATAATTTTATTTATACCCTGCCCATCTGGCTGGGTTTCCCCAGCCACTCTGGGAGGCTTCCAACCAAATGTTAAAAACACGGTAAAAAAGTCAAACATTAAAAACTTCCATAAACAGGGTTGCCTTCAGATGTCTTCTAAAAGTCAGATAGTTGCTTATTTCCCTGACATCTGAGGGGAGGGCGTTCTACGAGGCGGGCGCCACTACTGAGAAGGCCCTCTGCCCGTTTCCCTGTAACCCCACTTCTTGCAGTGAGGGAACCGCCAGAAGGCCCTCGGCACTGGACCTTAGTGTCCAGGCTGAATGATGGAGGTGGAGACGCTCCTTCGGGTATACTGGACTGAGGCTGTTTAGGGCTTTCAAGGTCAGCACCAACACTTTGACTTGTGCTCAGAAACATACTGGCAGCCAATGAAGGTCTTTCAGGAGCAGTGTTATGTGGTCTTGGCGGCCGCTCCCAGTCACCGGTCTAGTTGCTGCATTCTGGCTTAGTTGTAGTTTCTGGGTCACCTTCAAAGGGAGCCCCACGTAGAGCACATTGCAGTAGTCCAAGCTATTGATGGCTGCTAGCCAGGATGGCTCTGCTCTGCCTTCTTCTTCAGAGGCAGGAGTGCTTCTGAAAACCAGGTCCTGTAATCCACTGGAAGGGAGAGTGCTTGGGTCTTGCTTGCGAGTTTCCCACGGACATCCCACGAGCTTCCCACGAGCCTGTGTGGTGTAGTGGTTAAGAGCGGTGGACTCGTAATCTGGTGAACCGGGTTCGCTTCCCTGCTCCTCCACATGCAGCTGGTGGGTGAGCTTGAGCCAGTCACACTTCTCTGAAGTCTCTCAGCCCCACTCACCTCACAGAGTGTTTGTTGTGGGGGAAAAGGAGGTTGTTAGCAGCTTTGGGACTCCTTTGGGTAGTGATAAAGTGGGATATCAGAGGGACGCAGGTGGCGCTGTGGGTTAAAGCCTCAGCGCCTAGGGCTTGCCGATCGAAAGGTCGGCGGTTCGAATCCCTGCGGCGGGGTGCGCTCCCGCTGCTCGGTTCCAGCGCCTGCCAACCTAGCAGTTCAAAAGCACCTCCGGGTGCAAGTAGATAAATAGGGACCGCTTACCAGCGGGAAGGTAAACGGCGTTTCCGTGTGCGGCTCTGGCTCGCCAGAGCAGCGATGTCACGCTGGCCACGTGACCCGGAAGTGTCTCCGGACAGCGCTGGCCCCTGGCCTCTTAAGTGAGATGGGCGCACAACCCCCGAGTCTGTCAAGACTGGCCCGTACGGGCAGGGGTACCTTTACCTTTACCTTTTTAAAGCGGGATATCAAATCCAAACTCTTCTTCTTCTGGTTGGCCACTGTGAGAACAGAATTTGGACTGGATGGGTCTTTGTCTCTTCTGATGTTCTTTGCCAGGTCACAGGTGCCCATCAGCCTGTGCTGGTTAGGGCTGATGGGAGTTGTAGTTCAAAACATCTGGAGGGTACCAGGTTGACAAAGATAAGATTGAACGAGGTGGGCCATTGGCAAGCAAGCTCTTTGGGCATTCTTATCTGTTTCTGCTCACCTCTACAGCAGCGACTTTGCAAGGGCAGATGCCTAGGCAGAACGGTGTGGAGCAGTCAACAGGAGCATGTGCAAAGTGCCTTCTTTGGGTACTGAGCAATCCCGGGAAGCCAACGCCCAGTTGAGAATGTGGGAGAAGGCAATTGCACCCCAGGTCCTGCCGTGCTGTTGATCTGCTTTTATTGACGGCTGTTTCCATTTTGGCGTTGTGTTCTCAGCAAATGCCGCCCTGCGCCGCTGCCCTCGCTGCCAAGGGGGTCTTTGTTGAGCATGGTTTTAATTGGGATGCACGGCTCTGATAGAGGAGCTGGAGCATCATTAAAAGCGAGATGCCGTGTGCTGATAGGTCTCAAAACCTCTGTGCTCTCTGAAATACATTTTTTGCTTAGATGGATGCACCAGACAACGGCTTATTAAATTGCTAATTGGGAGCTGTGGGGCATCTTTGAGAGCCAATTTGAGATACCTCCTGTGCCTGGAATAGATGGTGACTAAGAATTAGGGTGTGAGGAGGAGGAGGAAGGGGGGGCTGTTTATGGAGGAGGGCCTCCCCCACCCACTTGAGAGGAGTGTTGGCACTGGCAAAATCTGCAGGTTGTTCCCAGCTCCTGGGAAAATGCTGGGCAGAGATTGATAGCAAAGCAGGCAGAGGGCTTGGGTTTGATGCCTGCATGCCTAGCTCATACTGGAGGAAGAGCAGCTGATGCTCATTTTTCTTCTGCAGTCTTTGAGCAGTGGCGTAGCATCCGTTGCTGGTGCCCGGGGCATGTGTGTGTGCGTGTGTGTGCGCACAGTGGGCCGGGGAGTGGGGTCATTTGTGCTCTGGGTGGGGCAGGGCGCCCCTTGGGCTTGCTGGTTGGAAAGTTGGCAGTTCGAATCCACTTGATGGAGTGAGCTCCTGTTGCTCTGACCCAGCTTCTGCCAACCAAGCAGTTCAAAAGCAATCCAGTGCAAGTTGATGAATAGGCACCACTGCGGCGGGAAGGTAAGTAAGTAAGTAAGTAAGTAAGTAAGTAAGTAAGTAAATAAATAAATAAATAAATAAATAAATAAATAAACCCTGCCCACCTGGCTGGGTCTCCGCAGCCACTCTGGGCAGCTTCCAACTGAATATTAAAAACAATACAGCATCAGACATTAAAAACTTCCCTAAACAGGGCCGCCTTCATTTGTCTTTTAAAAGTAAAATAGTTGCTTATTTCCCTGACATCTGCTGGGAGGGCTTTCCACAGGGCAGGCGCCGCTACCGAGAAGGCCCCCTGCCTGGTTCCCTGTAACCTCTCTTCTCACAGTGAGGGAACCGCCAGAAGGCCCTCGGCGCTGGAGGTCAATGTCCGGGCTGAACGATGGGGGTGGAGACGCTCCTTCAGGTATACAGGACAGAGGCCGTTTAGGGCTTTAAAGGTCAGCACCAACACTTTGAATTGTGCTCGGAAACGTACTGGGAGCCAATGAAATGGCATTTCCATGCGCTCTGGTTTCCGTCACGGTGTTCCGTTGCACCAGAAGCGGTTTAGTCATGCTGCCCACATGACCCGGAAAGCTGTCTGTGGACAAACGCCGGCTCCCTCGGCCTGAAAGCGAGATGAGCGCCGCAACCCTACAGCCACCTTTGACAGGACTTTTGTCTAGGGGTCCTTTACCTTTACCTTTTTACCCCACAAGGAAATGTAGTCCTCAGGCTGAAAATATTGCCCCACTCTTGGGAGAGTTGGACCATGGGGTTTGCCTGCAACCACCTCTCCCCCGAAGACCATCTGTCTGCTGAACTGAATTCATCCTGCTATGCCCATAAGCTGTTTATCTTCCCACCAGAGAGGTACCTATTTATCTACTTGCACTTGACGTGCTTTCAAACTGCTAGGTTGGCAGGAGCTGGGACCGAGCGATGGGAGCTCACCCCATCACGGGGATTCGAACCGCCGACCTTCTGATTGGCAAGCTCTAGGCTCAGTGTTTTAGACCACAGTGCCACCTTGAAGAATAATAGAACTGTAGAATTGAAAGCAACTCCGAGGGTCATCTAGCCTAGCCCCCTGCAATGTAGATGCCTCTGTGTTTTTGCAGGTGGGTGGCAAGGAGCCAGCCAGGCAGATCGATTGGTGCGGAGCTGAAGTTGCTTTAAAAGCCCAGCGCTGCCCATCTGGGTGCCTACCTGCTCCACAGCTTGCATATTTTCTCATAAACCTATTATATAACAACCTCGTGAACCAGAAGTCCCCAACAGCCAGCATCCCTGAGAGTCCACCGGCATCTGGAGGGTCGCCTGGCCCTATGCCCCTCTCCTCGCGGGGAAACAGGCCCCGAAATATGCCGACCAACTTCCCTGCCCCTCCGTGCACCTTCTTGGCACATGCAAAGGGAGAGGCTCTGCGGATCTCTCCCTCTTGCTTTTATTCTCCTCTCGCCACGTCCTCTTTGGTCGTTCCCCCTTCTTTTCCTGAATGAAGATTGATTGCGTTCAGGCTTCCTCAACGTGGGGAAGAAAAGAAAGCCAAGCGGTCCCTCAGTCTTGGCTTTACCCGCCGGAGTTGCATCAGCCAGCCTGTTCAATATTTAAGAAAGCTGCATTGCAGAGCTGGAAACAAGCCGGTTGCCGGGTTGCTCCCGCTCTGGAAATGCCGTGCCCGGGAACTGCACCTGAAGCATCCCTTGCGCCTCTCCTTTTCACCCCTGCCCAAGTTCCAGGTTTTCCTACGGGACCAGTCTGCTTCAGGGTGTGCCAAGGGTCGGGGTGCTGCTCAGCTCTCGGTAAGGCAAAATGGAAAAGTGACTCCCATTTCAAGCTCATGTAGCCTTATGGCTCCTGGCTCTGATGTTCAGGACGCGGGTGGCGCTGTGGGTTAAACCACTGAGCCTAGGACTTGCCGATCAGAAGGTCAGCGGTTCGAATCCCCACGACGGGGTGAGCTCCCGTTGCTCAGTCCCTGCTCCTGCCAACCTAGCAGTTCAAAAGCACGTCAAAGTGCAAGTAGATAAATAGGTACTGCTCTGGCGGGAAGGTAAACGGTGTTTCCGTTCGCTGCCCTGGTTCACCAGAAGCGGCTTAGTCATGCTGGCCACATGACCTGTACGCCGGCTCCCTCGGCCAGTAAAGCGAGATGAGCGCCGCAACCCCAGAGTCGGCCACGACTGGACCTAATGCTCAGGGGTCCCTTTACCCTTACCTGATGTTCTGCCTCTATGGTCAGAGGCAGCAATGCTTCTGAATGCCAGCAGAGGGGGCTCTTGTGCTTGTTTCCCTTTGGGGCATCTGGTTGGTCAATATGAGACTATGCCGGATTGGCTGGGCCATTGGCTTGATCCAGCAGGCTCTTCCTATGTTCTTTGCAGGCTTCCATCAGCCTGTACTGGCTAGCGCTGATGGGCGTTGTGGTTCAAAACATCTGGAGGGCACCAGGTTGGCAAGCTTATGATATCTATTTATTGCATTTCCATCCCACCTTTTCACCCAAGGAGCTCAAGATGACTTGCATGGTGTCCTCCCTCCTCATTTAGTCCCCACAACAACCCTGTGAGGTGGGTCAGGCTGAGAGGCAGTGGCTGGTCACTGACCAGTGAGCTTCATGGCTGAGTGGGGATTCCAACCCTGGTCTCTCCCAGGCCCTAGGCGGACCCTCTAACCACTACACCACACTGCCTCCACTTCATCAGACGTGTGGCATGTCAGTGTGAACAGAGTGAAGGCTTTCCCAGTTCAGCTGTTTAAGCTGGAGATGCCAGGGCTGGAACATGGGGGCTTCTGCATGCGAGGCAGACATCCTAAGCAGTAGACCCTCCTCAGACTTAACTGCTGTGGAAGCTGCCCCTCTTCTTTTGTCTTGTGGGAATGCGGCTGGTGTTGGCATTCTCTGAACCAGGTTAAGCTCCCTCTTGGAGTCTTAAGCCAGTGTTTCCCAACCTTGTGCCTCCACCTGTTTTTTGACTACAATTCCCATCATCCCTTGCCACTGGTCTTGCTAGTCAGGGATGATGGGAGTTGTAGTTCAAAAACAGCTGGAGGCACAAGGTTGCGAAACACTGTCTTAAGCAATTGGGTCTCTCAGCAGAGGGTAGTTAAATCACCACCACCAACATCATCAATATACAGTCGTACCTTGGTTCTGGAATGCCTTGTGACTTGAACCTTTTGCTCCCAAATGCTGCAAACCCAGAAGCAAGTGTTCTGGTTTGCGAATGTTTTTTGGAAGCCGAACATCCGACGCGGCATCTGCGGCTTCCGATTGAGTGCAGAAAGCTCCTGCAGCCAATCGGAAGCTGTGCCTTAGTTTTCAAACAGTTATGGGAATTGAAAGAACTTCTGGAATGGACTCCATTTGAGAACCAAGGTACAGGATTCTCTCTTTTTGCCTTGGTCAGACCACACCTGGGGTCCTGTGTCCAGTTCTGGGGACCACAATTTAAGAAGCTGGAAGATGTGCAGACGAGTGAGATGATAAAGGGTCTGGAAAGCAAGTCTTATGAGAAACAGTTGAGGGAGCTGGTTATGCTTCGTCTGGAAAAGAGGGGACTGAGAAGAGATTATAATCTCCAAATATCTCAAGGGCTGTCACATGGAGGATGGAGTAAACTTGCTTTCTCCTCCTCTGGAGGCTAGGACCCAAACCAATGGATTAAGATTACAAGAAAGGAGGTTCTGACCAGACATTAGGAAGACGGTCCTGAAAAATAAGAGATATCTGACAGTGGAACAGACTCCTTCAAAAGGTGATGGACTCTCTTTCATTGGAGGTGTCTAAAGAAAGTTTGGAGGGCCATCTGCCTTGGATTCCTTAGTTGCAATTCCTGCATCGCAGGGGGTTGGACTAGATGACCCTCGGGGTCTCTTCCAGCTATTTTGTTGTTGTTTAGTCATTTAGTCGTGTCCGACTCTTTGTGACCCCACGGACCAGAGCACGCCAGGCACTCCTGTCTTCCACTGCCTCCCGCACTTTGGTCAAACTCATGCTGGTAGCTTCGAGAACACTGTCCCACCATCTCGTCCTCTGCCGTCCCCTTCTCCTTGTGCCCTCCATCTTTCCCAACATCAGGGTCTTTTCCAGGGAGTCTTCTCTTCTCATGAGGTGGCCAAAGTATTGGAGCCTCAGCTTCAGGATCTGTCCTGAGCACTCAGGGCTGATTTCCTTCAGAATGGAGAGGTTTGATCTTCTTGCAGTCCGTGGGACTCTCAAGAGTCTCCTCCAGCACCACGATTCAAAAGCATCAGTTCTTCGGCGATCAGCCTTCTTTATGGTCCAGCTATACAATTCTACATTTATGTGACTATTATCCATAAGCCATTTTAACATGACTTTGGATTCTGCTTTGGCTATTAGCCACCATCACTTGGTCCCTCTCACAGGCTCTCTCTGCCCCATTTCTTGTTTACATCAACCTGCAGCCATTGCTGCCTTATGGAAGAGTTTGGAGCCCAAGTCCTTGACGCTGGTCAGAAAGGCTGAAATAAGATGTAGGGCTGTTCCCCACAGAGCTGGCATCACTCAGAGATGCTTCCTTCCTTCCTTGTTTACATCTGTTCTCTGAAGATGCAGGAAGCAAACTGGAGCCTCCCCCCCCCCACCCACTCTGGGGATTTGAGGAACGGAGAAAACAAAAGGAAAACAGCATTTCCTCTTTGATCATGTTTTTCACATGCCTGAAATGAGATACCGGTACTTGGCGAAATCTTGGCAGCTTTTTCTTTTAATGATCCATGTGCAGGGATGTCTCCTGCTGCTGTTTGATGGAGAGGGTATTAATGGTGTTTCTGCTATTCCGTGGTGCAAAGTACAAAAGTTGTTTGATGGGTGAGAATGTCACAAAGTGAACTGGGCTTTTCCCAAAAGCTACTTTGCAAGGTAGTTAAAACTATCCTCACCTGGCAGGGAAGGAAGGCAGGTTCGGTTGAGGTCTGAAGTGTGCACTGCCCCCTTTCACAGTAGAAGCTGTTCACCCCCTCCCCCAATTAATAGAGCTTGATTATGTTTTCACAAATCCCTTAAGTTTTTAGATTTCAGGGTTCTGTTGTGCCGGCCTTGTGGCTTGCTTCTGCACCCCAATTACACGACACCTGTTCACCCCATGCACTTCCAATGACGAAACTGTTATAGGTTTGCGGGGTCAGTCTGGATGATGTCCCGGGTCCCTTCCAAGCCTGTAAACCAGCATCCAGTGATGTTAAAAATCTAGAGACGGCAGAACCAGTCCAATCTGGCTTTGGCCGACCAGGTAAATACTGCTACTTACCAAAGAGGTTGCTCTGTTGCCATGGCCTTCTGGTGGTTCCCTCACTGCGAGAAGCCGAGTTACAGGGAACCAGGCAGAGGGCCTTCTCGGTAGTGGCGCCCGCCCTGTGGAACACACTCCCAGCAGATGTCAAAGAGAAAAACAACTACCAGGCTTTTAGAAGACATCTGAAGGCAGCCCTGTTTAGGGAAGCTTTTAATGTTTGATGCATTACTGTATTTTAATATTTTGTTGAAAGCCGCCCAGAGTGGCTGGGGAAGCCCAGCCAGATGGGCGGGGTATAAATAACAAATTATTAATTATTATTATTATTAAGATAAATGGGTGGGTCTTTTCCAAACTCACCCGCCTGGATCTTGAGATGGAGAACAACAGGCACAATGATAGGAGGGCTTTGTATGTGAGACTTGTGTGCGTGAGTTTTTGGCTGGTGCTGGAAGCTGAGGAGGCAGAGGCCTGAGGCGTGTTTTGCTCTGTGATGGACTCAGGGGATGTGAATTCAGGCTTCCCTGGAACCCTGATATCTTAAGGGCTGTCACATGGAAGAAGGAGCAAGCTTGTTTTCTCCTGCTCTGGCAGGTAGGACTCGAACCCATGGCTTCAAGTTAATAGAAAGGAGATTCCAGCTAAACATACAGAAAAACCTGACAGTCAGAGCTGTTTGACAGTGGAACAGTCCCCCTCAGGAGGTTGTGGACTCTCCTTCCTTGGAGGTTTTTAAAAGCAGAGGTTGGATGGCTGTCTGCCATGGACGCTTTAGCTGAGATTTCTGCATTGCACGGGGTTGGACTAGATGACCACTGGGGTCCCTTCCAACTCTATGATTCTAATGGGGAAGGAAGTTCTGTTGAGGCCTTAAGGCTGTGAGTCCCTCTGTACTCTGCTCAGGTTGTATGTATGGTACCTCAGGTTAAGAACTCAATTCTTTCTGGAGGTCCGTTCTTAAGCTGAAACTGTTCTTAACTTGAGGTACCACTTTAGCTAATGAGGCCTCTCACTGCCGCCGCACCGCCGCTGCACAATTTCTGTTCTCATCCTGAAGCAAAGTTCTGAACCTGAGGTACTATTTCTGGGTTAGCGGAGTCTGTAACCTGAAGCGTCTGTAACCCGAGGTACCACTGTACATCTTTGGGGGGAAAACCACCACCACCAAAAACATGCATCATAGATATGGTCGGTATGTAAAAGAAAAGTGAAGATGTGTAAATATAGATTTTACAATACAGTGGTACCTCGGGTTAAGTACTTAATTCTTTCAGGAGGTCCGTTCTTAACCTGAAACTGTTCTTAACCTGAAGCACCACTTTAGCCAATGGGGCCTCCCGCTGCTGCCGTGCCACCGCCGCACAATTTCTGTTCTCATCCTGAAGTAAAGTTCTTAACCCGAGGTAATATTGCTGGGTTAGCGGAGTCTGTAACCTGAAGCGTATGTAACCTGAGGTACCACTGTACTGAAAACACACAGAGAGCAGAGCGCCTTTTTTTTTGTTAGCGTAAGGTTCCTGGCATGTCCAGTGAAAAAGAGCTCGAGTCAAGAGGGTTGGGAAATCCTTTCTGCTGAAATGGGCTACATCACTGTGCTCCGTGGACCAATGTTCTGGTCTGGTATAATACTTCCTAATGCAAGCTAGTGGAAAATCCTTTTGGCTTGGTGTAAGTGCCCCTCCTCCACCGCAAATCTCAAAGATGGGAGGTTATCCCCTTACCCCATGAATGCCCACTTGATCACTTTGATTTATGGAACTGGTTTTGTTATGTACTAAAGTTCTCACTGGGACGCAGGTGGCGCTGTGGGTTAAAGCCTCAGCGCCTAGGACTTGCCGATTGAAAGGTCGGCGGTTCGAATCCCTGCGGCGGGGTGCGCTCCCGCTGCTCGGTCCCAGCGCCTGCCAACCCAGCAGTTCGAAAGCACCTCCGGGTGCAAGTAGATAAATAGGGACCGCTTACCAGCGGGAAGGTAAACGGCGTTTCCGTGTGCGGCTCTGGCTCGCCAGAGCAGCGATGTCACGCTGGCCACGTGACCCGGAAGTGTCTCCGGACAGCGCTGGCCCCTGGCCTCTTAAGTGAGATGGGCGCACAACCCCAGAGCCTGTCAAGACTGGCCCGTACGGGCAGGGGTACCTTTACCTTTACCTTTAAAGTTCTCACTAGCAGGGAGATACTGTAAATGGTTTTCACTCAGGTCCGCATATGCAAATAAGGAATTGAAAGTGACGTTCAGTGATTGGATAGTTACAGAAAGTTGTTACTGTTGCTTTGTATTTGAGCTCTATATAAGCAGGTTGGCTGAACCATTCAGTTCTGTTCTGGCCTGGCCTGTGAATAAACAAGAACTGTTTGAAGAATCGCTGTGTCGTCTGATATGTTCACCCACAACTTAACAGGTTCTGTTATAGGTGCTTTGTAAGACTTGTTCTGCGTTGGCAAGAAACTGATCTTTTAGTGTGGTAGCACCCGCACTTTGGAACTCCCTGCCTCTTGATAACGTAGAATTATAGAGTTGGAAGGGACCCTGAGGATCATCTAGTCCTGCAATGCCGGAATATGCCGCTGTCCCATACGGAGATTGAACCTGCAACCTTGGCATTATCAGCAGCATGCTCTAACCAACTGAGCTACCAGGAAGGCACCTTCACAGTACTCTTTTTAGCTACTGCTTGCTCAGACAAGCCTGCCCAGATACATAGAATGTTGACATGTGTTTTAATCTGTTTTTCACTGATCGTTAATTGCAATCATCACTGCATTATTTCAACAGCTGCTTTAATTGGTTTTATCGGAAACGGCTTTGAGGGTTTTCCCCTCTCCTTACGATCCAGCGTATATAAATTTTATGAAACCTTTAAAATATCCAAGCTAGTAGGCCTAGCCTTGTCACCATTTCTTCACACAGCACCCTTAACTTGCCTGCGGCTGCACAAAGTGTAAGAGGGTGGGTCCCTGCCCCGATGAGATTACAGTCTGTGATTCAGCACAGAGGAAACAACAAAGAAGAGGGAAATGGAGTCAAGGTTAAGGAGTGGAAAGGATAACTTTTTTTAAAAAAATGTAAATAATTTTTATTCATTTTCCAATAAGCATCTTCCAATTATTAAATCAAATCAAATCATATACATTGTCAATTATAAATTCCAGATTAAATAATTTCCTGGATAACTTTTTGATTAAGTTGCATGCACTTGGACTTATCCAAGGTTAGTCCTGCTCAGAGTAGACCCATTGAAATTAATGGAGCAGATAAAATCCAGTGGAGTAGGAAGCCTAAGGGGAATGTGGCAAAGATGCCCTAGAAAATGTGAGCTTCTGAACATGTTTTGTTGCTGTTGTTTAGTTGTTTAGTCGTGTCCGACTCTTTGTGACCCCATGGACCAGAGCACGCCAGGCACTTCTGTCTTCCACTGCCTCCCGCAGTTTGGTCAAACTCATGCTGGTAGCTTCGAGAACACTGTCCAACTATCTCGTCCTCTGTTGTCCCCTTCTCCTTGTGCCCTCCATCTTTCCCAACATCAGGTTGTTTTAAACCCTGGTAATAATTCTTTTGAAATGTATCTGTTGGTCAACTGGAATATGGAGGTGGTTACTGCAAATTACTCCAAGTAGACCCTCCAAGTGTCCCTATTTTCCAGGGACAGTCCCGGATTTATAGAAGCCATTCGGGTTTCCAATTTGATCCCAGAATATCCCACTTTTCCTTAGGACGTCCCTATTTTCATGAGAGAAATGTTGGAGGGTAAGGAGATATGCAACCTGCAAGCCAAGGAAATAAGTAACTCTAAAACCTTAAGAAGAACATGGGTGGTGCTGTGGGTTAAACCACAGAGCTTAGGACTTGCCGATCAAAAGGTCGGCGGTTCGAATCCCCGTGACGGGGTGAGCTCCCGTTGCTTGGTCCCTGCTCCTGCCAACCTAGCAGTTTGAAAGCACATCAAAGTGCAAGTAGATAAATAGGTACCACTCTGACAGGAAGGTAAATGGTGTTTCCGTGCGCTGCTCTGGTTCGCCAGAAGCAGCTTAGTCATGCTGGCCACATGACCTGGAAGCTGTACGCCGGCTCCCTCGGCCAATAAAGCGAGATGAGCGCCGCAACCCCAGAGTCGGTCACGACTGGACCTAATAGTCAGGGGTCCCTTTACCTTTACCTTTAAAACCTTAAGAAGACATCTGAAGGCAGCCCTGTATAGGTGCTTTTTAATGTCTTTTTAATGTTTTTTTAATGTTTAATGTTTCATCATGTTTTTATATATATTGGAAGGCACCAAGAGTAGCTGGGATAATGCAGACAGATATCTGGAGTATTAACAACAACAACAACAACAAATAGAACACCCCTATTTTCATTAGAGAAATGTTGGAGGGTATGCAGCTGTTGTCCGTGTCCCAGCGTGGCACCATTATGCAGGATTGAACCCTGAAACAGGAAAAGGAAACCAGCTCCCCGAATTCTACGCCACTCACAGTCTGTTTTGCTTGTTTAAAGTTGTGCCTCTTTGTGCTGTTGTGCGGCGATGCTTTCTCAATCCACACCGCTGCGTTTCTTCCAACACGCAGGGGCTGCTTTCTGAGCTCCCATGCGTCCTGGCTTTCCTTGTGCAAATGGCGTGGTGTGTGGCAGGAATCTAGCATCAAGACTCAGCGCTGATATAGCAAGGCAGTACCCAAGATACTGCTGGCGCACTGTAGCACTGCGCATGGTTTAGCTCTTTATCGCTCCCGTATAAACATCCGTGCAGACTTGATGTCAAACTGACCTGTTGCAGCGCTCAGAGATTCAGTTTTACTGGCATCAGATAAAATGCCCTATGCTGTTTTCCCTCCAGGGACCCTGCCTTGTGAACAAAATCACAACTCAGCAAAATCTCTCTAGACCAGAAATGCAGTTTATTTCCTATCTACTTATGGTGCCCAATGGTCCTTTGAGAAGGGACCTGTTAGTGACCTACAAATATGGGTGTTAAAGAGGAGGAGGATTCTCTTAGAGCTTCTCTGCCTAAAGGCTTGTTGCCTTGTAGCTCTGTCAGCAGAGCGCAAGACTGAATCTCAGGGTCCTGGGTTCAAGTCCTATGTAGGGCAAAAGACCCCTGCATTGCAGGGGGGTTGGACTAGATGACCCTCCTGGTCCCAACTATTCTGAAGAGCTCACACCCTCTTCTTTGCTGCTGCAATCGTTACCTCTTCAACCCTCGATCTCGCTGCTGACTTACAAGCTCTTGCTGCTTTTTTGTCTTTCAGGGAGCCTTAACATTCAGCCATGACGGACACAGTCGTTGGCAACAGCACTGGTCAGTGGATGTATCAGAATGATAGACAGATGGCTCTTCGGGGCGGGTAAGAGGATTTCCTGGCCTTCAACGCTTTCCACTTCTACCACCCACCTGTCAGCTGATTTGTATATTATATCACAGCTTGTGTGGAACGTACGTTCCGGGGGGTGGCACATATACAAAAAAACACATATACTTGAATCACACACCCTGTCCTGACTTTCCAGAGCTGGCAAACTGAGTGGGCCTTATCCCTGCACCCCACTAGGCAAGGCAGTGAGCTTTTAAATTCTCCTCCTTGCTTTCCAGGCAAGACCCGTTCAGTGCACAGACTTCGGGGTGCTCTCATGAGATTTCCTGGAGCCGTCGGAGTTCCCATGGGATGTTGTGAGAGCATCCCAGAGCCCCTGTCCAAGTGGAACTTGCCTGGAAAGCAAGGTGGAGAGCTTAAACTCAGCCAGATGGGTGGGGTATAAATAATAAATTATTATTATTATTATTATTATTATTATTATTTCCACATGGGGAAAACCCAATGCAAAAGGAGCTTTTAAGCTCTCTGCCTTGCACCGGCCAATTTTCAACTGTGTAAGGTTGAAATTGTGCAAGTTAGTTGTGCATAAGATGTGATCATACTGTTGTGTGTGTTGTGTGCATGCCTGCCTGCTGTGATTCAACAGGCGTGCACAGGACCTGGAAGAATGTGCTATCAGTTGCGTAATTTAGCTGCCAGAGAACCAGAGGTTTCATTCCTCGTTTCTAAGCCTTATTTCTTTAGAGAACCAGCTTCACCCCACTCTTCAGCCAAAAAAATGTGACTTACAAGATCAGTCGTAAAGACTTACAATAAAAAAGACACGACACACAAGGAAAAGGGAATGGGGAGGGAGGAGGGGAAAAGTGAGCTCATGCAGCAGTTCTCAGCTTTAATGGTTCTTATAACGCTGCAAAGATCTGTCTGAATTATGCATTATGGCTGTCACCTATTGAAATATCAGCAGCCTGAGGAGGTAGTTGATCAAGGGAGCTTGTGTGTGTGTGTCTGTGTTCTTCAGTGCTCTGCAGAGCTTCTTCCTTCCTTCCTGTGATAAGCAAAGCAAACCAGAATAAAATGCACAGAATGGTTAGAACACTGTGCAAAAGAAGGGGAAACAGGGATCATGAATGCAGGTTGCGGAATTAAGCCTGTCTGGTTGCAGAATGTTGATACCCTTCAAAGAAGGACCCAAGAAGAGCCTTGCTAATTCCAGCTTTGGCAGGTCCTGACAGCAACTCTGTGTGTGTGTGTGTGTGTGTGTGTGTGTGTGTGTGTAGAGTGAGGAGACCCTTAAACACCAACAGCACCTCTCAACCACCGGGAGTGATCAGAAGCGTTGCTGGAAAAGCTAAAATTGTGACGCGAGTCTCTCTTCACCCAGCCACCCGTGGCCTAATTTAATTTTGCCCGTTAATTCAGATCCTTAAACTGCCATCTATCTCAAGTCATCCCTCAGCTTGGCAGCGGGATTAAATTCAAATAATTTAAATAATGTATGCAGCTATTCCCTTGCCAGAAGTGTTTGCTCCTTATCAGACTGGATTCCAGGAGCTGCTAATGACCCGAAGGGAGGGGGAGAGAGACAGAGAGTCCAGTAGATGTTAAATTGTTTGCAGATCATTGTCAGAGGGCACAGAACGTAAGGAAACTGTGATAGCCATGGGCCCATTGATGTTGTTAGTTGACTGTGGGGAAATGCCAAGTTGGTGTGGGTTTAATTGGGGAGTCCCAGAGTTCCAACTTGCACATTCACGGGCTCTGAACTAGCAGTGGCGGACCTGGAAGGAGACCTTGGGGTCACAGTAGACAAGAAGAGGAGTTTGGATTTGATATCCCGCTTTATCACTACCCGAAGGAGTCTCAAAGTGGCTAACATTCTCCTTTCCCTTCCTCCCCCACAACAAACACTCTGTGAGGTGAGTGGGGCTGAGAGACTTCAGAGAAGTATGACTAGCCCCAGGTCACCCAGCAGCTGCAGGTGGAGGAGCGGAGACGCGAACCCGGTTCACCAGATTACGAGTCCACTGCTCTGTACCACTACACCATGCTGGCTCAGTGAAGATGTTGACACTGTGTGTGGCAGCTTTGGGGGGCGTGGAAGGCAAATTGCACGCTAGGGATCATTAGGCAAGGAATTGAAAATGATACTGCCAATAGACGGAGAGCAGATATGATAGCCATCTTCACATATCTAAAGTGCTGTCACATTGAAGATGGAGCAAGCTTCTCCTACTCCAGAAAGTTACTTACAAGAAAGGAGATTCGGACTAAATATCAGGAAGATCTTTCTGACACCAAGAGTTGTTCAACAGTGGTACACTGTCATGGTCCGGTTCACGGGCGATCGATGTCCCGGCTGGGGACGTCGGGACTGGGGGCAAGATGGCGGTTGGGAGCAGGAACGGGAGTCCAGAAGCCAGGAGTCAGGAAGCCAAGAGTCCGAGGATCAGGAAGCAAGGAGTCACGAAGTCAAGGGTCTGAGAATCAAGAAGCAAGGAGTCACGAAGTCAGGGGTCCGAGAATCAAGAAGCAAGGAGTCACGAAGTCAGGGGTCCGAGAATCAAGAAGTAAGGAGTCACGAAGTCAGGGGTCCGAGAATCAAGAAGCAAGGAGTCACGAAGTCAGGGGTCCGAGAATCAAGAAGTAAGGAGCCACGAAGTCAAGGGTCTGAGGATCAAGAAGCAAGGAGTTCAGAAGTCAAGGGCCCGAGGATCAAGAAGTAAGGAGCCACAAAGTCCAAGGATCAAGAAGTAAGGAGTCCAGAAGTCAAGGGTCTGAGGATCAAGAAGCAAGGAGTCAAGGAGCCAACCGCAGCAAGGCAGGGAATGTATTGCAGTGACAAAGAACCGAAGAGAAATGCTGACCTTATATCCCTTCCCAGCTCTTGCCACCAGGTGCTGTGAGTTACCAATCGGGCTCACCTGTGCGGCCGCGCCTTTCCTCTTCAGAACAAACTCAGGAAGGCCCCAGTCCTGCGGAGTCCTATCAGTCACAGGGTCTGGCTCCTGCATGCACACCTGAAATACAGATTCCCTCAAGAGGTTGTGGACTCTCCTTCTTTGGAGGTTTTTAAGCAGAGGTTGGATAGCCATCTGTTGGATTCCTGCGTTGCGGGGCGGGAATGACCCTCAGAGTCCCTTCCAACTGTGCCATTCTATAATTGTCACAATGCCATTATACAAATCTATGGTCCAACTGCATTTGGAGTACTGTGTAAAGTTCTGGCTGCTTCCCTTCGAAAGGGATATTGCAGAGTTTTTAGTTTAGAGAAGAAATTTTTTTCTCCCTGTCTGAAAGGTGCTGGTTTTGACCTTTAAAGCCCTACGCGGCCTAGGACCCACGTACCTACGGGACCACCTCTCCTGGTATGCCCCGCGGAGGACCTCAAGGTCCACAAATGACAACATTTGGGAGGCCCCAGGTCGCAAGGTGGTTAGATTGGTCTCAACTAGGGCCAGGGCCTTTTCAGTACTGGCCCCGACTTGGTGGAACGCTCTGTCACAAGAGACTATGGCCCTGCGGGACTTGACATCTTTCCACAGGGCCTGCAAGACAGAGCTGTTTGCCTGGCCTTTGGTTTGGACTCAGTCTGACCCTTATGTTTCCCTCCCCTTACGGTCTTGATTTATTGGCTACTTTTAAAATGAGGCTGCATTTTAAATTGAATTTTAACCTGTATTTTAAATTGGTTCCCCCCCCCTTTTCCTGTTCTCTCTCCCCGCTTATGTTTTTACTGTGATTTTATTGGTGTTAGCCGCCCTGAGCCCGGCTTTGGCCGGGGAGGGTGGGGTATAAATAAAATTTATTATTATTATTGTGGACATCCAAAGAAAGTGAATTATTAGAAGATTCAGGGCACATAAAAGGAAATTTGTGCATCACATATTCTCTGTCACGGGAGGCAGTGATGGCCACCAGCTTGGGGAAATTCAGGGAGGAGAGGGCTATCGATGGTTACCAGCCAGGATGACTCTGCCATGTCTCTACAGCTGGAGGCAGCTGTTTCTGAATACCAGTTGCTGGAAGCCACGAGAGGGGAGAGTGTCGCTCTCGGACTTGGGTCCTGCCTGTGAGATGTCCTCTGAGGGTTCTTTGTCTGGTACCAGGTCAGGGCAAGGCATGATGTCAACCTGCCCAGTTCCCAAACTTGGGAACCACTCACACACAAGACTTCCATCTTATATTAATCTCCTTGGGTTGATTGGCCCTTACCCAGCCCGTCACTAACTGCAGACGTGTGTCCAGAACTTGATCAACCTCCCCTTATTCAGACATTACTGAGAAATATTAGCATCCTTCGATGATGTTTGTTTGGTGCAATAATGTATTTGACTTTTTTCCTCTTCCTTTCCTCCCCCCACGCTGCTTTGAAGTGGAAAAGAACAGTAAGTCCTCTGTTTATCTGTTGTGCATTTAGTTCACATATACACTCATGGCATCTGGCTGGTGGGGACTGATTGACAGCTTGATGAAAATGGGGACACAAGTGTTACAGATCGGTAGGAAATGAAGTGAAAATAAACTGCCAATTAATATCATGATAAAGGTAAAGGGACCCCTGACCATTAAGTCCAGTAGCACATGACTCTGGGGTTGTGGCGCTCATCTTGCTTTACTGGCCGAGAGAGCTGACGTTTGTCTGCAGACAGTTTTTCCGGGTTATGTGGCTAGCATGACTAAGCCGCTTCTGGCGAACCAGAGCAGCACATGGAAACACCATTTACCTTCCTGCCTATTTGTCTACTTGCGCTTTGACGTGTTTTTGACCTGCTAGGTTGGCAGGAGCAGAGACCGAGCAACAGGAGCTCACTCCGTCGCGGGGATTCAAACCGCCGACCTTCTGATCGGCAAGCCCTAGGCTCTGATTTGGTATGCAAATCAAGGGTGTGAAGTCACGTTAGAAGGCTTCGTGAGTCCTGGGACTCCCTCTCTGAAGCCTCTCAAGGCCCTAGTCTAAGGTTACCAGATGTCCTCGTTTTCCGGGAACAGTCCCCAGATTTACAAATCAGTCCCCATACAAAATCCATTGAAGTTGAAAAGTGTCCCCAGATTCATTGGAAAAAATCTGGTAACCTTACCCTAGACACCACCTCTGAGTCCCTGAGAGGCCTCAGACTTGACTTCTGGTGCTTCACAAGGCACCAGAAGTAGTGTTGAAGGGCCCCACTGTGCAGGTGCCAAGAACCCACAACAATTTTTTGGTGGGTCCTCGGGCCCCCAGGGCCCCCTAAATTGGCACCGGTGGACCTGGAGTTGTAAAGTGTGGACCTGTGTCTGGAAAGAGCAGGGAAAAAGTTAAGCGTGGACAAGTCCTCCGGGTAGACAACACTGGTGTAGATGGACCAAAGGTCTGGCTCAGTGTCCAGGATGCCATCACAAGAACGTAGCCAGACTTTGAAAGGAGCCAACCTCCTTGAATGGGGAAATTCATTTGCCAGCCCCCTCCTAACGCCGGCTGCCTGCGAGGAGGCATCTCTGTCTAGATTTCCCCTCAAAAAAACCACCTCGCCTTGGCTTGGCGAGGGGAAGAATGGGAGACGAGATCCTTTCAAAGCCCCCCTCAATTTCACGATGTGAGCAGCGGGCACGAACAATTGGCACTATTTATACGTGCCCTATTTAGCTCCCTGCCTGCGCCGGCTGGCTTTTGTTCCTCGATTCAGCTGCAAATTTCTGCTTGTTCCTGACAGAATAGAAATGCAGATGGCAGTTTGGATTCGGGGCGGAGCGGGCTCCATCTGTAGGCGCTCTGCTCGATTGGGTGGGTGTGGATCTGCGAGGGGGCTCCCAAAGGGCTTTGTCCTCTCACGGTGGGCAAGATCTGATCCCTGTGCCTTCCCCAGTTGCAACGGGAGCCTGTAGGCAGAGAGAATTTGGAGGGTTGCCATCCATACCCCTTTCTGAGGTGTCTCTAGTAATATGTACCCTACATATTACTGGTGTTCTGGTCGCCTCCTCTCAGAAAGGAGGTAAGAAGATATAAAGGTGACCATAAAATGGCAAATGCAGTTCAATTTAAAGATTTCTCTGATGAAAATGTTGTTGTTGCTGTTTAGTCGTTTAGTCATGTCTGACTCTTCGTGACCCCATGGACCAGAGCACGCCAGGCACTCCTGTCTTCCACTGCCTCCCGCAGTTTGGTCAAACTCATGCTGGTAGCTTTGAGAACACTGTCCCACCATCTCGTCCTCTGTCGTACCCTTCTCCTTGTGCCCTCCATCTTTCCCAACATCAGGGTCTTTTCCAGGGAGTCTTCTCTTCTCATGAGGTGGCCAAAGTATTGGAGCCTCAGCTTCAAGATCTGTCCTTCCGGTGAGCACTCAGGGCTGATTTCCTTCAGAATGGATAGGTTTGATCTTCTAATAGGGACATCTTATTCAACAACAACAACAACAACAACAACAACAACAACAACAACACCACCACCACCCCACCCATCTTGACTGGGTTGCCCCAGCCACTCTGGGCAGCTTCCAACATATATAGAAACATAACAAAACATTGAACATTAAAAAACCCTTCCCTATACAGGTCTGCCTTCAGATGTCTTTTAAAGAGTGTCTAGTTACAGTGGTACCTCAGGTTACAGACGCTTCAGGTTACAGACTCCGCTAATCCAGAAATAGTACCTTGGGTTAAGAACTTTGCTTCAGGATGAGAACAGAAATCGCGCGGCGGCAGCGGGAGGCCCCATTAGCTAAAGTGGTACCTCAGGTTAAGAACAGTTTCAGGTTAAGAACGGACCTCCAGAACGAATTAAGTTCTTAACCTGAGGTACCACTGTACTTATCTCCTTGGCTCGGGGTGTGTGTGTGTCATATAGCTCCATACCCTCCAACATTTCTCAGATGAAAATAGGGATGTCTTAAGGAAAAGCGGGACATTCTGGGATCAAATCAGAAACCAAAGATGGCTTCTGTAAATCAGGAACTGTCTCTGGAAAATAGGGATACTAGGAGGGTCTGGCAAAGTGATACACATCAGGGCAGAAAAAAAGCCCTCGATTTCACTGATGGTTTTGAGCAGGGGTCAGCAAACCTTTTCAGCAGGGGACCGGTCCATTGTCCCTCAGACCTTGTGGGGGGCCAGACTGTATTTTTTTGGGGGAAATGAACGAATTCTTATGCCCCACAAATAACCCAGACATGCATTTTAAATAAAAGGACACATTCTACTCATGTAAAAGCATGCTGATTCCCGGACTGTCCTCAGGCCGGATTTAGAAGGCGATTGGGCCAGATCCGGCCCCCGGGCCTTAATTTGACTACCTATGGCTTTGAGAAAGCTACAATTGCTCAGGTAGATTTTGGCCCCAAAGTCATTGATGTTGCTTGAACCACAGCTTGCTTTGTGGTTCTGTTGCTGCGACCTATTTGTTACAACCAGGAATGTTCACCCGTTCTTGTTGTTTTTTTAATTGCCCTTCTGAGGAGTATCTAATAAACCGAGGAATCCAAACAAAGATGGTTTATTGATTGGAACAGAGAAAAACACCTGATGGGATTCTGCTCGGTTGCAAAGATCTGGCGGATAAACTGCTTACTTTGGTAATCCAAGATGAGGGCCTGGGAATAGGCAGGGTGTGTGGTGGGAAGAGATTTATTGACGGCATGATTGTACATGAAATACAATTTGGTCGATAAGAGCTGCAGCCAAAGGCTTGGCTTGCAATTTGAAACTGAGACGTGGGGTTCGGCTCCTTCCACCAGAGAGTTTGTCTGCTTGCAAATGCCGACTTTTTAGACACAAACCAGAGGGGAGAGGGGGGAATGTGCAGCAACACAACAATCTTCCCAAGCGATTTAGCAAAGACCAACGCTACGAGGGCTGCTTCTTAATGGAAATCTGGAAATGTTGTTCTCAAGTGTTATAAGCAAAATACTGCTCCCTTTGCCTTATGCGGTATCTAAGAGCCCATATAGAGTCCTTAAGTAGGTTCTCTGTCAGTAGGAGAAAATAACAGAGGCCAACTAGAGAATATTGAGAAGCAAAGCAGCTAGTAAGCCTGGTCTTTATCAAACTGTTGCAACAGGGTCCTCACTCATGCAGCAGGGAGGAGGAACCCAGAACATTGGTGTGAAAGCTCTTATATAGACACTTGAAAATTGCCTCCCCCGGAGTCCAAGACCACCCCCCAAAACATCATACATACATCACAAAAGGAGGCGGGCTACAGCAGAAAACCCGTCTGTCAGGATACCTGATAATGGTCACTGATTGCTTTTACCTGGGCATCCTGGCCATTCTTTTGTGATGGTAAATATTCAGTTCCTGAATTCAGGTCACAGGTTCACAATATTCATACACAAATATGCCCTTAAGACAGGATTTGTGAGCAAAGAGACAGTGGGGAGGCTTTCCCATTTCCTTCCTCCTTGCAGAGAAACATTTGAGGTAAATTTGGGAGAGTCAAAATGGTTTCAGGATAGCTCTCCTGTATTATTTCAGACACATAGTTTATATACTTATGTATGTGTTTGCCTTGTAAATTTAGCAACATTTGATTTATATATATATATGAGACCTTAAAGGTAAAGTGACCCCTGACCATTAGGCCCAGTCGTGGCCGACTCTGGGGTTGCGGCGCTCATCTTGTTTTATTGGCCAAGGGAGCTGGCGTACAGCTTCCGGGTCATGTGGCCAGCATGACTAAGCCTCTTTTGGCGAACCAGAGCAGCGCACGGAAACGTCGTTTACCTTCTCGCTGGAGTGGTACCTATTTATCTACTTGCACTTTGATGTGCTTTCGAACTGCTAGGTTGGCAGGAGCTGGGACCGAGCGACGGGAGCTCACCCCATCGTGGGGATTCGAACCACCGACCTTCTGATCGGCAAGTCCTAGGCTCTGTGGTTTAACCCACAGCGCCACCCGCGTCCCTTATATGAGACCTTAGAATTCCTATAAGGAATTTGCTTTCTGGCAGGGCTGTCACCTCAAGGATGAGCAGCTTTGGCCAGGTTCTTCCAGGCATGAGACCTGCCTTGGTCCTAAAAGGCCTTGGGATGCTCACAGCACCGGCCTCCTTAGCTAGGAAGTGGTGCGTCTCATGCCTGGCTGGCAGATGTTTTCCTCGTGGATTTCCTCCTCTCCTCCTTTTTCTTCCTTGCGCTGTGGGAGCGAGAGAACCTTGTTGGCTCATTTCACAGACACTCTCAGCCCGGATTGCAGAGGAAATTGCTGCATCAAATCCCACTGCAGGATGAAAAGCGTGAGCAGCCTCAGATCCAGAGAACAAGCCCAGTCCCTCTCTCCGCCTGTCTTTCTGCAAAAAGACAACTCTTTTCATCCTCTCATTTCCTGGAACGCTGGTAGTTTTCTGGACGATGGGTGGGTGGGAGGCTCCCTCGCTGGTCTAATATCATACAGGGGCTCAGGAGCAGGCGCACAGCTCATGTGCAGCAACATGTGGGGAGTGACAGCATGGTGCAGTGGTTAGAGCATCAGGCTAGGACCTGGGAGGCCAGGGTTCAACTCCCCCCCCCCCACTTGGCCATGGAGCTCACTGGGTGTGACCTCAGGCCAGTCCCTGCCCCTCAGCCTAGCCTATTTCATGAGGTTATTGTATAACTCCACACCCTCCAACGTTTCTCCAGTGAAAATAGGGATGTTCTAAGGAAAAGCGGGACGTTGCAGGATCAAATCGGAAAGCGGGACAGTTTCGGTAAATCTGGGACTGTTCCTGGAAAATAGGGACACTTGCAGGGTCTGGATAGCTAGCCCACAACTTAAAAGGTAAAGGTAAAGGGACCCCTGACGATTAGGTCCAGTCGTGGCCGACTCTGGGGTTGCGGTGCTCATCTCACTTTACTGGCCGAGGGAGCCGGTGTACAGCTTCCGGGTCATGTGGCCAGCAGGACTAAGCCGCTTCTGGCAAACCAGAGCAGCGCATGGAAACGCCGTTTACCTTCCCGCCGGAGCGGCACCTATTTATCTACTTGCACTTTGATGTGCTTTCGAGCTGCTAGCTTGGTAGGAGCAGGGACCGAGCAACGGGAGCTCACCCCGTCGTGGGGATTCGAACCACCGACCTTCTGATTGGCAAGTCCTAGGCTCTGTGGTTTAACCCACAGCACCACCCGCGTCCCAGCCCGCATCTTACACGGGGGCATTAAGCCAAAATTGCACATAGCCAAAAGTTCTATGATGGGTAGGATTGCCAAAGTCACCCCCCCCCGAACCCCCTTCCCCTTTCCATATGTGTAAAGCTGATTTCACACAACAATTTAAATGTGCTTAAGTTATGGGCGGGACGTGGGTGGTGCTGTGGGTTAAACCACAGAGCCTAGGACTTGCCAATCAGAAAGTCGGCGGTTCGAATCACTGCGAAGGGGTGAGCTCCCGTTGCTTGGTCCCTGCTTCTGCCCACCTAGCAGTTCGAAAGCACGTCAAAGTGCAAGTAGATAAATAGGTACCGCTCTAGCGGGAAGGTAAACGGCGTTTCCATGCGCTGCTCTGGTTTGCCAGAAGCGGCTTAGTCATGCTGGCCACATGACCCGGAAGCTGTACGCCGGCTTCCTCAGCCAATAAAGCGAGATGAGCGCCGCAACCCCAGAGTCGGCCACGACTGGACCTAACGGTCAGGGGTCCCTTTATCCTTTACCTTTAAGTTATGGTCATCCTGTACCCTGAGCTCCCAGAAAGCTGGGACCTTTCTGTGTCTAGCTTTGGGGCTAGCCCTGAACTTTCTTTCTCTTTTGCTCCGTGAAGTTGACTTAGCAAGGAGTTGCGAAGGAGCTTCTCCCGTGTTGCCATTCTGCTCTGCCGTTGGCCCACTGCCTTGGCTGTGACTCAGTTTAGCTGCAGCAAACCCCCTTTCTCCTGCGTTCCTTGGAAGCAGTCGCTGCTGGGCTGCAGGCTTAATTCTCCTTATAGTCGACAAAATATAGGCTGCCATCGCAAGGGAAACAAGCTGACAGCTCCTCGGCCAAAATGCTCTTGCTTATTATTTCAAGAGGACAAACTGATTATTAAAAGGAAACGGGCTTGTGGCAACAATAGTAATTTTGCACTTTGCTGAGCGGCTTCCCACCCCCCTTCCTTTCCCCCCCTTTTTAGTGTTGGTAGTTCCCCCCCCCCCCACCCCTTGGCTGGCAAAGCCTTGAATGAGGAAAAAGCAAAGGCAATTGACAACTCTGTCTCCCAGGCCCTGACCCTCTTGGCATCCGCCTCTGGTCCTGCTGTGTGTTACTCACAGTTTGCAAAAAAAGGAGGACTGGCAATATGGAAGGCATGAAAGCACTTGAATTATTTTTAGGCTTTCTTTATAATTGTTTTAAATGGTATTTAACATTGTTTTTAATGCTGACACATGACTTTAGGGTGAAGGGAATAATAATAATAATAATAATAATAATAATAATAATAATAATACAGTGGTACCTTGGTTCCCAAATGCCTTGGTTCCTAAACGCTGAAAACCTGGAAGTAAGTGTTCTGGTTTTCAAACATTTTTCGGAAGCCGAACATCCGATGCGGCTGTCGGCTATTGTTTCAGGGGCGCCTGCACCAATCAGAAGCTGCGCCTTGGTTTTCGAACATTTCGGAAGTCAAATGGACTTCCGGAACGGATTAAGTTTGGTGCTTTTGTTTTTGCTATTTATTTTGCATTTTTGTTTTTTGAGGCTTTTTTGGTTCATTTGTTTTTTGTGACTGTGTGGAACCCAGTTCAGCTACTGATTGATTGATTGTGTGACTGCGGAAATGGATAAAAGCCCCCCATCCAAACAATGACTATTGTCAGTGTAAGTAAGAATTTTATTTTTATTTTTATTTTTATCATCTACAATACTGTCTTATTTATTTTATAGTACAGTACATTGATTATTGCTTTCATTTTATGGGTCAATGTTCTCGTTAGAGAGTAAAATTCATGTTAAATTGCTGTTTTAGGGGTTGTTTTTAAAAGTCTGGGACGGATTAATCCGTTTTGCATTACTTTCTATGGGAAAGCGCGGCTTGACTTTGGAACGCTTTGGTTTTGGAACGGACTTCCGGAACGGATTAAGTTTGAGAACCAAAGTACCACTGTAGTAGTAGTAGTACAGTCATATCTTGGGTTACAGAAGCTTCAGGTTGCGTTTTTTTGGGTTACAGACCTGCCGAAACCCGGAAGTACTGGAATGGGTTACTTCTGAGCAGTGGCGTAGCGTGGGGGGTGCAGGGGGGGCCGGCTGCACTGGGCGCAACACCTGGGGGGCGCGCTTGCCGCCTCCGGAGTCGCCGAAGAGCCTTGGGCGCAGGCTGTAGCAGAGCCCCATGTCTCACGGAACCGACGAGCTGTGCGCGCGTCCGGGCTGAAGGCGTCCGGCAGGCAGCGGCTCTCAGCGCTCGCCGCAGTCCCCACACGTCAGGGCCGCGGAGGGCGCGCCAGGCAGCCCCTCCTCACAGCCCCGCCGCCGCCGCCGCTGCCGCTGCAGCTGCTGGGCCATGTTGCATTTTCCTTGCCTCTCTGCCCTCCTCTGGGCAAGCGGCGTCGTTTGGGCGGCAGCGCCAGCGGCAACTCACCTCAGATCACCTGACACGGACCCACCGCCGCCGCCGTGGCTACCTTACCGTAAATACCCCAGCCCAGGCAGCAGCAAGAAGAAGCTGGCAGCAGCGGTAGGTTAGGGGTTAGGGGCGCAAATTACTTGCCTTGCCCTGGGTTAGGGGGCGCAAATTACTTGCCTTGCCCCAGGTTAGGGGGACCAAATTACTTGCCTTGCCCCGGGTGCTGACAACCCACGCTACGCCGCTGCTTCTGGGTTTCGGGGGTCGCGCATGCGCAGAAGCGCTAAATCGTGCTTTGTGCATGTGCAGAAGCGCCAAATCGCAACATGCGCATGTGCAGACGTGCCGCTGCGGGTTGTGAACATGCATCCTGCAAGGATCACGTTCGCAACCCGAGCGTCCACTGTAGTAATAATAATAATAATAATAATAATAATAATAATAATAATAATAATATCAGCTGGATGCAGATTGCAAAGTGATGAAGCACTCCTCCTGCTGTTCATAGAATCATTGAATTGTAGATGTGGAAGGTATCCTGGGGGTCATCTAGTCCAACCCCCGGTAATTCAGGAATCTCAGCTAAAGAATCCAAGACAGATGGCCACCCGTCCTCTGCTTAAAAACTAAGAGAGTTTGTGTACTGGTCCAGTAAACGCTTCCACTGCGCAACCAGCAACAGTTCTCTTTGCAGAGCATTGATTAAGTCCAGTGCAGAGATTCTTGTTGCAGTACAAGCTTCAGAGTCTCAGCAGCAAAGAAATAACGACACAGGGAAGCCTGTCTTTCCAAAGACAGGTTTATTGCAGAAAGATAACAGAAACACCTCCAGAGCTTTCAGACATTTTTGCTTCACGCCCCCACAGGCAGAGAAAACAAACACTCTTTATATAATGAGCAACTTAACAACTTAACGAGCTTGACTACGTAAAGTCACATGACGTTGCTAACTTGCCAGCATCTAAGGTTTCACACCCTAACAAAAACCTCCATTGAAAGGGAATCCACCACCTCTTGGGGAATTCTTTTCCACTGTTGAATGGAAAGTTCTCCTGATGTTGAGTCAAAATCTCCTTTCTTGTAACTTTAATCCATTGGTTCGATTCCTACACACTGGGGGCAGGTTTGCTGTTGCTGTTTCTCTTATTACAACACCCCCTTTTTTATTTCCCCAAGTGTCAGGACAAGGGGGTTCCGAATTCTGGAATAGTATATTTGAGATAATACAGGGGAAGCACAGGCTACAGGAGCTTGACACACACTCTGAAAACTGTCTGAGGTCAGAGGCGAGACCAAACGGACTTGGATTCAGTTGCAGCTCTCCTAGCAACCAGCAGACTTTGCATCGCTAAATACTAAAAGACCAAAATGACCTGCCCCACACTGAAAGACTAGCTAGTGTCATAAACAAAGATTTGCCCTTATTCCCTTATGGGGGACACAAGAACCCTTATAGAGTCCTTTGCAGGTTCTCCATCGGTCGGAGAAAATAACAGAGGCCAACCAGAGAATATTGAGAAGCAAAGCAGCTAGTAAGCCTGATCTTTAATAAACTGTTGCAACAGGGTGCCCCCTTCACACGCAGGAAAGGAGGAGGACCCAGAACAATGGCGCGCAAGGCCTGATATAGACATTTTAAATTCCCTGCCCTGGAGCTCCAGACCACCTCTCCATACATCATACATACATCACAGAAGGGGTGTAACCCAAGACCACCCCCCACAAACATCATACCCACATCACAGAAAAGGCGGTCTACAACAGAAATTTGAATGTTGTTGCTTTTCCTGTCTGCCAGGTTATCTGATAATGCCTTATCTGATTGCCTTTCCAGGTAGTCTGGCCATTCCTCTGAGATGGTGATTACCCAATTCCTGAGACAATGGGCAGGTTCCCTCACCCCCTCCCTCCTTGCAGAGAAAACATTTGGTCAGTTTGGGAGTCAAAATGGTTTCAGGATGGTCTTCATGTGCTGCTCCAGACATGTGGTCCACACATCTATGTATATGATTGGTTGGTACATTTATGAACATTAAAGGTAAAGGTAAAGGGACCCCTGACCATTAGGTCCAGTCATGGCCGACTCTGGGGTTGCGGCGCTCATCTCGCTCTATAGGCCGAGGGAGCCGGTGTACAGTGAACCGGTGTACAGTGAACCAGAGCAGCGCACGGAAACGCCGCTCACCTTCCCGCCAGAGCGGTACCTATTTATCTACTTGCACTTTGACGGGCTTTCGAACTGCTAGGTTGGCAGGAGCAGGGACCCAGCAACGGGAGCTCACCCCGTCGCGGGGATTCAAACCGCCGACCTTCTGATTGGCAAGTCCTAGGCTCTGTGGTTTAACCCACAGTGCCACCCGCATGCTTCTTTATGAACATTACACTAGATAAAACATGGTTGCCATTGTAAAAACTTCCATCCTTTTCATTTAGGCAGGCTGGAATTCAAAGCTTGCCTCTGCAAGATGGGGTTTTGTCACGAGTAAAAAGCCATCATCTCCAGCTGCTGTTGCCAGACAAGAGGAGAAGCTGGTATCACAAACAGCTCAATAAGCAAAAAGAAGCAATGGATAGAGCTCTGGGCAGAGAGGAAGTGGGAGAGTTTGGGGACAGAAGAAAACTAAATAATTAAGGCCCCTTCACAATGTGGGATTTGTTGAGCATGGCCTTGACAGAGGGATGTAGCGCAGTTGGCTGTTACTAATATCCATGGGTAGGCAACCTAAGACCTGCGGGCCAGTTCCTGCCCAGTCGCCTTTTAAATCCAGCCCGCAGACGGTCCGGGAATCAGTGTGTTTTTACATGAGTAGAATGTGTGCTTTTATTTAAAATGCATCTCGGGGTTATTTGTGGGGCATAAGAATTCGTTCATATATTTTTTTTCAAAATATAGTCCGGTCCCCCATAAAGTCTGAGGAACAGTGGACCATCCCCCTGCTGAAAAAGTGTGCTGACCCCTGCTAATATCAGATACATGGTGGATAAATAACTGAAATAACTCTTACAGCATATATCTGCATAGACTGGAGGCTGCCTCTTGCAGATCTGCATGAGTTACTGCTCTCCTTGTGACCGGCCACTGCTGTGGGCTGGCAGGTCTGCCATCTCCCTGCACTGGGGGCGTTTTGGTTATTCATCCTGCTTCTGGTGCACATAATAAAGAAGTGGCAGGCCCAGAACAGGGACTCATGCAGAAACACCTGAGGCAAACTCCTCTGAGTAGTGCTGGCTCTCTCACACACTAGCTCCATCACAAGCCTTGTCAAAAAAGATGCATAGAGGCATCTTTCTCTTGAGTTTTGTGTGCCAGTAGTAGGCGTTGGGGAATGGGGGTTCAATCTGGAATCAGGAGTGCACTAGCCCTCCCTCCTAGACTATATCCTAAAATAAATAAAATAATAACATAAAATAAAATGAGACCGCAATGCAGTGACACATCTTCATTGCCGTCACATCTTGTTTGGTCTTAGAAGTATACCTGTTTGTAACAGCTGTGTGTGTGCATAAAAGCAAAATTTGGGTGCCCGCCTCGCAGGGATGGCGCAGCAGTTGTGGATTTCCTGCATTGTCCTGGGGTTGGACTAGATGACCACTTGAGGTACTGCCCCTTTCTACCCTTTGCTTTTCAGATCAAATACGTTTCTTCATGCTGAGCAGCAGAAATGTCAACTACTTAGATTCCTTGTGACCTGTTGGGAGATTTCTATATTTTATTAAATGGTAGAGAAGTTTTTTCATATTTTTTTTTAAAAGCTGGCTCGATGCCCTTATGAAGACAACCGTCCACCTTGGCTCATGTGTTGCGTCGGGTTCCACTTGCAGCAGTTTTGATGTCCTCCTCAGATGCCCTCCTTGACCAGATCCCCCTCTTTCCTATGCCCACTGCAGAGCCCCCGGCAGCTGGTCAGCTCACGGGACCCAGCCAGACCGAGGGAGGAAGAACGAAGAGCTGACGGATGAGGAGAAGGAGATCATCAACCGGGTTATTGCTCGCGCCGAGAAGATGGAAGAGTTGGAGCAGGAACGCATTGGGTAAGGAGGCCACGTGAGTTGGGAGTCGTGGTCTGTGTGGATTTGTGTGCAGGTAGCAAATCTGCATTCCTCCAGATGTTCCCAGACACCGGGTCCCATCACCCCCAACCAACATGGCCAGTGGTTGGGGATGATAGACGTTATCCTCCAGATGTTCCCAGACACCAGGTCCCATCAGCTCCCACCAACATGGCCAGTGGTTGGGTATGATGGAAGTTATTCTCCAGATGTTCCCAGACACCAGGTCCCATCAGCTCCCACCAACATGGCCAGTGGTTGGGGATGATGGAAGTTATTCTCCAGATGTTCCCAGACACCAGGTCCCATCAGCCCCAACCAACAAGGCCAGTGGTTGGAGATAATGGAAGTTATCCTCCAGATGTTCCCAGACACCAGGTCTCATCAGCCCCAACCAACATGGCCAGTGGTTGCGTATGATGGAAGTTATCCTCCAGATGTTCCCAGACACCAGGTCTCATCAGCCCCAACCAACATGGCCAGTGGTTGCATATGATGGAAGTTATCTTCCAGATGTTCCCAGACACCAGGTCTCATCAGCCCCAACCAACATGGCCAGTGGTTGTTCTCTTCCATCAACATCTGGATGGCCATAAGGTCTTGTTTGCATCTTTGCATTGCAGGGGGTTGGGCTGGATGACCACTGGGGACCCCTTACAACTCTACTGTTCTACCATCCCAACATCCTTTCCGTGGTGCTGGACAGCTTGCTTTGTTGGAGGGCTTGCACCTCTCTCTTTGCGTGTTCTGCACTCCTGGTCTTCTCTGCTCCAGAGCTAGGAGACCACAAGCCAATTCTGCCTGAAGCAGAAACAGGGCTGGGTGGCCTGGGGTCTCCCAGATGTCGTTGTCTTCCGTCTCCCATCACCCCCTGCTAGCAACATGGATGGCAGACAGGGATGATGGGCACTGTAGTCCAGATGTTTAAAAGCCATCTCAAGGCAAACCTGGTCAGGGGAGTTTTTAGTGTTTGATGTTGTCTTGTGTTTTCCCCCTCTTTTTGCTGGGAGCCGCCCAGAGTGGCTCGGTCAGCCCAGTCAGATGGGCAGCATACAAATTACAGTGGTACCTCGGGTTACATACGCTTCAGGTTACAGACTCCGCTAACCCAGAAATATTACCTCGGGTTAAGAACTTTGCTTCAGGATGAGAACAGAAATCGTGCGGCGGCAGCGCGGCGGCAGTAGCAGGAGGCCCCATTAGCTAAAGTGGAGCTTCAGGTTAAGAACTGTTTCAGGTTAAGAACGGACCTCCAGAATGAATTAACTACTTAATCCAAGGTACCACTGTAATTGGGATGCAGGTGGCGCTGTGGGTTAAACCACAGAGCCTAGGAATTGCCGATCAGAAGGTCGGCGGTTTGAATCCCCGCAACGGGGTGAGCTCCTGTTGTTCGGTCCCTGCTCCTGCCAACCTAGCAGTTCGAAAGCATGTCAAAGTGCAAGTAGATAAATAGGTACCTACCGCTCCAGCGGGAAGGTAAATGACATTTCCATGCGCTGCTCTGGTTTGCCAGAAGCGGCTTAGTCATGCTGGCCACATGACCTGGAAGCTGTACGCCGGCTCCCTCGGCCAATAAAGCGAGATGAGCGCCGCAACCCCAGAGTCGGCCACGACTGGACCTAATGGTCAGGGGGTCCCTTTACCTTTACCACTGTAATTATTGTTATTGCCATTGCTATTATTTCAGGAGATATGTGAACAAAATGGGAGAGGGGAGCAAGCAAGAAAATGCAGAGCTGGGCCACATGCATGCATTTCAAGCACTATGTGAGCACTTTGGAAAAAAATATTGGTTTCCCCCAAAGACTCCTGGACCTGTCATTTATCCAGGGTGCTGAGAGTGGTTGTGCAACTCCTATTTTCAACCCAGAGAGCTGCAGTATCCAGAGTGGTTTAACAACCAGTCCCTTTTCACAGGGAACTCAGGGGCACTTGAACTCAGCTCCCATCCCCATCAGTGCTGGAAGCCACCCCTCCCTGCCTCCCCAGGATGAGGCCACCAGGAGACGTAGAATTTTGTCACTGAGGTTTTCGTAGGTGGGATGAGTGGCCTCCGTGTGTGTTTCTGCAAAAGGCCTCCCATCTCCCTTGCTCACCAGCAGCCCAGTCAGCAAGGAGGAGCTGGTACGCTTGACTTATTTCCCAGCCATAAGCTGCTGCAGTGCACCATTTCTCACGAGGAGCAGGGAGTGGGAAACGACTTCTTTCTGGGATGCATGAGAATTTGCCAGGATGCTTAAGAAACATTGTTTGTAAAGGAGGGGGGGGGCTCTTGGAGGGAGGGGGGCATTTCGCCGCTGCTGCAACTTAACATAACACTAACTACGTGTTCTCTTCGCGAACACGTTTGATTTAAAACCGGCTTCCCTCTCCTGCTGTCGACCTCACACAAATAGCGTTGCACAACTGAAGCTCAGCACTCCTTCTGAGTATCACAGAAGGAGTCTCTGGAAACCACAAGAAAGTGCTCTTGTGTTTTGTTCTTGTTTGCGTGTTGTTGTTGTTTAGTCGTTTAGTCGTGTCTGACTCTTCGTGACCCCATGGACCAGAGCACGCCAGGCACCCCTGTCTTCCACTGCCTCCCGCAGTTTGGTCAGACTCATGTTCGTAGCTTCGAGAACACTGTCCAACCATGTTTGCGTGTTACAGTAGCTTAATTCTGCACAAATTTGCTTAATCTTCCTTTGAAGCCATCCTAGTTCGTGGTCATCGCTTCCTCCAGTGGCAGGGGGTTCCGTAGTTTATAACTATGGGCTGCATAATCTTTGCTCTGTCCCGAATCTTCCAAATTTCAGCTTCGTTGGATGTCCTAAAGGTAAAGGGACCCCTGACCATTAGGTCCAGTCATGGCCGACTCTGGGGTTGTGGTGCTCCTCTCGCTTTATTGGCCGAGGGAGCCGGCGTACAGCTTCCGGGTCATGTGGCCAGCATGACTAAGCCGCTTCTGGCGAACCAGAGCAGTGCACAGAAATGCTGTTTACCTTCCCACCGGAGCAGTACCTATTTATCTACTTGCACTTTGACGTGCTTTCGAACTGTTAGGTTGGCAGGAGCAGGGACCGAGCAACGGGAGCTCACCCTGTTGCGGGGATTCGAACCGCCGACCTTCTGATGGGCAAGTCCTAGTCTCTGTGGTTTAACCCACAGCGCCACTCGGTCTTTATGAAACCTAGTGTTATAATAAAAGTCAGAAAAATAGACAGATGCTAGAGGACAGAAACCAGTCCCCTTACTGGCCTCCTGGGAACACCTAGTGCCATCGGTGTAATATTTTAAATGTATTTAACTAATTTAAATAAATAATGTAAACGCATTTCCTTGTATCCGTGTTGATACTGATTTTAGTGGGTACCGCTAATTAGCTCACAAATTATTCCGATCTACCTCCGCAGTCTCTGTCCCCAGATCAGATTCCCATCACGGTTACACAGAGTTCTATCCTCTAAACTCCTCTGTACTCTTTAGAAAAAGTTATTGTATATTATTTTGTATGTAAAGCCACCTTTTTCAGATGATGTTAAACTTCAGAAACTTTTAACTTCAGAATTTGATTTTAAAAATGCACCGTTTGATGAACGTAAAAGCTAATTTACGTCCTGCATTCCTTTTTTCCTCATCGCTTGTTCTGCTAATATAGGTAAGCCATTTTCAGACGAATCAATTAGTCTGCAACTGATTTATTTGAAAATGGTCCGCCTATATCAGCGGAACAGATAATGAGAAAAATCACCTGTTCATTTATTGCTAATAATGTGCTCAGCACGGGGTGTGCCAGGAACTGCGAAATAAGCTGAACTGAGCCCAGTCCCGAAGTCAGGATTGGTGCAAAGCTTTTACCTGCAGCTCCTGTTTTAATGTCTGGCTCAGGCAAGTGTGTCTCGTCCAACAACACTTCCCCAAATAACGCACACTGATTTAACGGTTTTGTCAGATTTGGGTCACACCGCGACAGGAGGGGATGAAATTTCCTGAGGGCTGGATGTTCTGGAAAAGCTCTCCAGAGGGCTTCTCTTTTCCCCGCTCCCCCCCCTCCTTCACTTTATATATTCCCTTCAGAACAGAATAAATAATAGATTTTTTATTGCATGAACTATTTTTATCTGCTTGGGATTTTTCACAGCATGCCTGCCCAACCGAACTTGCAGGGAGAGAGGTTGCTGGGGGTGTTTGTGAAGCTCCTAGTTGCTGGCAGAAGGGGCTGCCTATGCAGTTGGCGGGTGGGGGTAGGGGTTTTTGCAAGCTGCAGCCCCCCTGCAAGCCCTACTTAGTTTGTTTCTCAACGGGAAAAGGCAAATGAACCTTCTGCCTTGGTCGGATTCTTCCTCCTACTCTAAGCTGCATAGTTGGCCACAAATGTACAGAGGTGCGAGGAAAGACAAACAGCATATTCTCTGAAATCCTCTGATCCCATACATACTGGATCTTGGGGGCACACCTGTACAGAGTTTACCTGCGAGATCCTTTTACCCTCATAATCATCATAATAAAGTTTATTTATACCCCGCCCTCCCCAGCCAAGATCGGGCTCAGGGCGGCTAACAGCAGATTAGTACTAGTACTCCCCTTGATCTGGACACTAGACTTCTGTTGATACAGCCTAGAATAGCATTAATAATAAATTAATAACAATTTTTTATCTATACCCTGCCCTTCTTGGTTCAAAAACCAGGCTCAGGGCGGCTAAGAAATAAATTTAAAACACTTACTTGTAAAAGCAGCATAAAATACAGTATAAAAACATGAATAGCAATAAAATTCAAAGTTCAGAAATCAATTTAGGGGAAATCCATCTAATAAGCATTAGATAATCACCAGGGCTGGCTGGCTGAATTAGTCCTACTTGGACCAGTGAGGAGGCCAGGGGAGAATTTGCTGTGGGGTCTCAGAGTGGGTAATCTTCATAAAAGGCGAGAGAGAGGGAAGAGAAGGGAAATAAAAGTTCAGGCTGAATTCTAATTAAAGGCCAGGCAGAATAGCTCTGTTTTACAGGCCCGACAGGAGGAGGCTAAATCCTGGAGGGCCCTAGTCTCATGGGACAGAGCATTCCACCAGGTCGGAGCCATCACTGAAAAGGCCCTGGTGGAGGATAGCCTGACTTCCTTAGGGCCCAGGACCTCTAAACTATGGTTATTCATGGACCTTAAGGTCCTCTGTGGGGCATACCAGGAGAGGCGGTCCCGTAAATATGAGGGGCCAAAGCCACTCGCTATTAATAGCCATTAGCTATTAAGGGTCTGGAGAGTTGAACCCGAGCCAACAGATTCAAATGATAAGCATTAGGAGGAGGCTTTTGGTGGTAAGAGCAGTTTGACTGTGGAACAGACGCCCTCAGCAGGTGGTAGAGTCTCCTTCGTTGGAGGTTTTTAGACAGAGGCTGGATGGCCATCTGTCATGGGTTCTGTAGCTGAGATTCGTGCGTTTCAGGGGTTGGACTAGATGACCCCGGATACCCCTTTCCAACTCTACAATTCTGTGCTTTGATGAGCCCAGATACAAAGTAAAACTTGAACCCCTGCATCCCTGGAGTACGAATTCCATGAGTATGTAGGTATATAACACAATCCCTGCAGCGCTGTGTCACGTTTCATATGAAACAGATGCTGAATAATAGAATTCATAGAGTTGTAGAGTTGGAAGGGGTATCTGGCAATACAGGAATATGACACAGTCCCATATGGGGATTGACCCTGTGACCCTGGCATTATCAGCACCACAACTGAGTTGTCCAGCCTTCGACTGTGTGATCTCCCCTCTCTCACTTCTGAAAGGACTGTACAGTGGTGCCCCGCAAGACAAATGCCTCGCAAGACGGAAAACCCGCTAGACGAAAGGGTTTTCCGTTTTGGAGGTGCTTCGCAAAACGAATTTCCTATGGGCTTGCTTCGCAAGACGAAAATGTCTTGCGAGTTCCTGCGGTTCCCCCCCTCCCCCCTTTTCCTAAGCCGCTAAGCCGCTTATCAGCTGATCCGCTAAGCCGCTTAACAGCTAATCCGCTAAGCCGCTTATCAGCTGATCCGCTAAGCCGCTAAGCCGCTTAACAGCTGATCCGCTAAGCCGCTTATCAGCTGATCCGCTAAGCCGCTTATCAGCTGATCCACTAAGCCGCTTAACAGCTGATCCGCTAAGCCGCTAAGCCGCTTAACAGCTGATCCGCTAAGCCACTTATCAGCTGATCCGCTAAGCCCCTAAGCCGCTAATAGCGCTAATCCGCTAAGCCGCTAATGGGCTTGCTTCGCAAGACGAAAAAACCGCAAGACGAAGAGACTCGCGGAACGGATTCTTTTGGTCTTGCGAGGCACCTCTGTACCTCCTTAGAAGGAAAGGCAGCGTTGAGCCGACATTAATTAAGAAAAGGCTTTCTAACCCAGGCTTTGCCAGTCTGCTGCCCTCAACCCCAGCCAGCACAGCCAGGGCCGTTTTTTGTTTTTTTAAATACTTTTTATTGCTTTTTTGTAACAACAACAAATAAAATAAATACTCTTACATTCAAAAATTTGTATGTCTTCTTATTAACCCCGCGCCTTATTGCGCCCGGACTTTCTTCCATCCCTTCAATGGTTTTCATGTCTCAAATCTTTTCTTACAGTTTCTTATTTACACTCCATCCACATCACAAGATTTACATTAATCCTGCTACAGTTTTTAAATGCTTACAATTACTCTGTATATATTCAACAAATTTACTCCAATCCTTTTCGAACTTTGCTTCTTTTTGGTTCCGAATCTTATAAGTCAATTGCACCAGTTCTGTGTATTCAATCATTTTTGTCTGCCACTCCATTAAAGTTGGGATTTCTTGGGATTTCCATTTCTGAGCCACTAAGATTCTAGCGGCGGTCGTTGCGTACATGAATAGTTTGTAATCTGCCTTTTTTAATTCATCCCCTGTTATCCCTAGCAAAAATGCTTCTGGTTTCTTTGGGAAAGTGTATTTAAATAGTTTTTCATTTCGTTTTATATCATGTCCCAATATTTTTTCATTTTTTCACACATCCACCACATGGGCCAGGGCCGTCTTAAGCATATCCGGCGCCGTGGTGCAAAGATCCCACCGGCGTCCCACCCCCCGTTTCCCAGAGTTGTCGACCTTTTCCCAAGGCTCTGTGGGGATCACTCTCCTCCCACAGGGGCTTGGGAATAAGAAGAGTTTGGATTTGATATCCCGCTTTATCACTACCCAAAGGAGTCTCAAAGCGGCTAACATTCTCCTTTCCCTTCCTCCCCCACAACAAACACTCTGTGAGGTGAGTGGGGCTGAGAGACTTCAGAGAAGTTTGACTAGCCCAGGGTCACCCAGCAGCTGCATGTGGAGCAGCAGGGAATCGAACCCAGTTCACCAGATTACGAGTTCACCGCTCTTAACCACTACACCACACTGGCTTATATTGTTGATGGGGTGCAGCTGGAGGGTGTGCAGGAAGGAAAGAAAGGGGAGGCCGCTGGCAAAGCTGCGCAGCTCCCCCACTCGCTGGGGCGCCCCGAGAGGCCAGCGCCCTGGCACAACGCGCCAGTAAACCCAATGGGAAAGACGGCTCTGAGCACAGCCATGTGACTTAAGGCTGGTGGGAGCATGGCTGCGCAACCTTGGGCTGATGGGAGTAACTAGTTCAGCAAGATCTTCTCATAGCTGTCAAGTTACAAATTTGAAAATCAGGGACCAGCAGCCTCGAAAATAAGGGATCAGCAGCCAAAATAAGGGATTTTCCTAGCACAGTTATGTTCGACATCTGAGCCCCTCCGAGCCAAAGGCAGAAAGCCCAGCCAGAAGCCAAACAAAGCCTCAAGCGGTGGTTCCCACAGCGCAGCAACCCGGCAAAGGGGATGCAGCAAGGAAAACCACCGTCACCTCTCCGCTGGGAAGCGCTGAGCAAAGGCGAGTCCCCAGGCAATGCGGCCGATTAGATCGGCACAAGGCATGCAAGCTCCACCCCCAAGTCGTTCTTAGACTCCTTATTGGGTGAGCAACGCAGCCAAGCAACACAGTTGGAGCCTCCCTCCTCCCTGGCTGGCAGGGAGGGAGGGAGGGAGGGAGAGGAGCTGCTTCCTTTGAAACCCGGGAAATTTAAGGGACATCATCAATAAGGGACAGCAGTGGGACACGGCGCTGGGATAAGGGAGTTTCCCGCCAAATAAGGGACGATTGACAGCTATGGATCTTCTGGGTTGGAAATAGGCTGATTTAATCAATTAACTTGGCCAAAAGCATCCTTTTGTTGTTGTTGTTGTTGATTCTGCTGCCTTGCCACCTTGCTTTTAGGCGTCTCATGAACCGCCTGGAAGACATGCGCCGAAACGTGGCCGGTGACGGGGTCAACCGCTGCATCTTGTGCGGCGAACAGCTGGGGCGCCTGGGGTCAGCCTGTGTGGTGTGTGAAGATTGCAAAAAGGTGAGGAACCCAAATCTCTGCCCCCTTTACCGCCTCCCTTGCCCTCGCATGCTTTCTTCCAGGGGTGGCCCAATGCTTTTTTTGCTTCCTGGGACGAAGGGAAGGACTCTGAGGGTGACTGAGCTACCAAGGTGGCATCCTCAGCTGACCTCAGCACCCAAGAGGGTCTGGAGGGAAGAGGCGGCTTGTCAAATGTTTGGGGCCTGTGGCATTTTGGCCTTTAAACGCTAAGGATGGAGATGATCTTGTCATGAAATTCTACTCAGTATTGATCCAGAGTAGATTCCAATGTACAGTGGTGCCTCGCAAGATGAAATTAATCTGTTCTGCGAGTCTCTTCGTCTTGCGGTTTTTTCGTCTTGCGAAGCACGGCTGTTAGCGGCTTAGCGGCTATTAACGTCTTAGTGGCTTAGCGGCTATTAACGGCTTAGCGGCTTTAAGAAAAAGGAAACAAACTTGCAAGAACTCACAAGACGTTTCGTCTTGCGAAGCAAGCCCATAGGGAAATTCGTCTTGCGAAGCACCTAAAAAAACGGAAAACTCTTTCGTCTAGCGAGATTTTCGTCTTGCGAGGCATTCGTCTTGCGGGGCACCACTGTATAGTTATCAGAGTAACAACTTAAAATACATTGCAGGAATTCCCCAAAAATAGACCAGAAGCAATTGATATTTCATCTAGCAGAGCTTTTACTGCTACTGAAGGCAAATGAGCATAATGGTCACAAACCCAATACATTCAGGACTGGCACTGTCCATAAGAAATCCAGTTGCAGCAGACTTAACTTAAATTTAGAATAACTTATAATAAGTCTAAACCAGGGGTCAGCAAACTTTTTCAGTTGTGGGCCAGCCCACCATCTCTCAGACTGTGTGATGGGCTGGACTATATTTTGAAGAAAAAAATGAACGAATTCCTGTGCCCCACAAATAACCCAGAGATGCATTTTAAGTAAAAGGACACATTGTACTCATGTAAAAACACACTGATTCCTGGACCGTCCATGGGCTGGATTGAGAAGGCGATTGGGACACATCCGGCTCATGGACCTTAGGCTGCCTACCCTGGTCTAAACTTTAACACTATACAGTGGTACCTCTGGTTGTGAATCTGTTCCGGAGGCCCGTTCGCAACCTGAAAAGAATGCAACCTGCACCTGCGGGTCGCAATTCATCGCTTCTGTGCATGCGCACAACGTCATTTTGCGCATCTGCGCATGCGCAAGCAGTGAAACCCGGAAGTAACCCTTTCCGATACTTCCGGGTCGCCGCAGGCCGCAACCTGTAAACGCGCAACCTGAAGCAAACGTAACATGAGGTATGACTGTATACAGAACACCACACCAGAAGGAAAGAGAGATAGAGAAAGTGAAACCCCGGCTCCTTCTGGCCCTACTATTATAGTCAGCATGACCTGGATAGAAAAAGATAAGAGAACCAGTTTAAACCAGCTGTACTCAGCTTCTCTGGAAGTATAACCCAAACATCGTGAAGCTTCTGCTTGCTTCTTCGCACAGAGAAGCTTCCAGAACCCTCTGGAATTAATTAGAATAGGATCTACACATCAGATCAATACTTTCTGCACTAAGAAATGCAAACTGACAGATCTATCGCCACTGCCAGAAGTGTCATACTTCTGAATACCAGTTGCTGGAAGTCACAGGTGGGCAGAGAGCAGAGGCAGTCCCACTTGTGAGAACAGGATGCTGGACTGGGTGAACCTTTGGCCTGATCCTGCAGGTGCTCTCCTTGTGTTCTTATTTATTTTGGAGGGGGAAGCGCCCCCTGTGCCTTGGACCGTTCCTCCTGTATTCCTCACCAAAGCCTCAGAGCCAGGCAGTCCTCCTTGCCCGCCATCTCGAAAGCAAGCTTCGCTGTGCCAGGTATTTGGTGGAAAGATGACATCCTTAATTAGGCTGGAGGCAGCCTCCCCTCAAGGGTGCGAGTGGCAGCGCCAGGGCTGCGCGGCACAGATGGCATGAGAAGGATCCCCCATCTGCTGCAGTCGACCTTCCGCAGCCGGGCCAAAAAATGTCTGGCGCCATTTCTGTCAGAAACGTGACTCTCCTTGATTGTTGTTATTGGAAAGTGTGTGTGTGCGCGCGCACAGCTTTCAGACAGGCCACATCCAAATAATTATAATAATAGTAATAATAATAATAATAATAATAATAATAATAATAATAATAATCAGTGCTTTTTCAAAAAAAAAATATGCTTAGGGGTACGTTCATTTTGCCAAAATCACCATTTTATAGTTCAAATTGGGAAAAATAAATATAGTAAATGGACAGAAGTACAAAGATTCACTTTGTATTTTTTATATTACGCACAAGATTATTCTAAACACAACCAGATTTTATCTACTTTTAAAAATGTATCTACTTTTAAAATTTTTCACTTATGATCTTTTTCTTTTACTTCTTTATTCTTTGTTCTTTTTTCCTTTTTTCTGATATCTTATCTTTCATTTCACTGCTTTATTGTGAATAGCACTTTATAGAGGTATAAATAACTGTAAATATGAAAAGAGACAAAATATTCTCTAATTTTTTTCCCTTGGTGTATTTTCTTTTTCTTTTGTATTTTCTTTTGTTGTGAATATGTATGTTTTCTAATTTGTACGTAATAATAATAATAATAATAATAATAATAATAATAGATTCACAAAATGTTTAGGGGTATGCATCCCCCTGCGTCCCCCTCCCCAGAAAAAAAAGCACTGCTAATAATAATGCCAATATTTATACCCCGCTCATCTGGCCCATCTGAAAGCACTCTTATTCCACTTTAAAGAGTCCTGGGATCTGTGGTTTGGGATCTGTGGACATTGCCTTTGCTACCAATCTGCTAAGTAGGAAGCGTCATGGCCCTGTGTGAGTGCTTGGCACGGTATCGAGCGGGTACTGCGCTACCTGAAGCATACCAAAGACTTCTGTCTTAAGCTGCCAGATGAAGGTGAGGCGAAGCTCACATGCTATGCGGACAGTGACTGGGCGAATTCGCAGGACCGCAATTCCTGCGAATTCACAGGACCGCAATTCCTCCCCCCATAGCTTCAGTTCCCAGAGTGATTTGACAATCAATCCTTTGTCACAGTGACTGTAGCTCTAGGGGAGCTCTCAGTGCCCTTAACAAACTACAGCTCCCAGAATTCTTCAGGGGAAGCCATCACTGCTTAAAGCAGGACCATAACATTTGAAATGTGTGTTGTGATTATGGGCACTGTCTGTCTTCCAGCGCCATATCTGGGAGACCAACATGGGCTGTTTAGACACCCGTACACAGACATAATGGAAGTCCATCTTCATTCTGATAAGGGCTTTTCTGGCTGTTTTCACAGTGTTTTGTATCTTTCTTTCCCATGCAGAACGTCTGCACTAAATGTGGCACCCAGACCAGCAACAATCGGCCTCACTCCATCTGGTTGTGTAAGATCTGCTGCGAACAGAGAGAGGTCAGTCGGGAAGTGGCTTGTTAGACCTGCATTTTCCTGGGAAATATACGAACGATGCAAAGAGTATATTTAGATGGTCTATCCTCATATTCCTATTTGAGGAGTCAGGACCTCGCGGTCCTTCAATGGATTACAACTCCTATTACCCGTGGCAATTCTTTTTATTTTGATTTCTTAAATGAAAATTCACCAGCATTTAGTGTGAATTTCTCCTACTTTCTTACGCAATTTGCCTAATATGTACAGTCTTTTGCAAAGTGATTTCTTCTAATATGCTGTTTTCAGTGACATACAAATTTTTAGGCACACTTTAACCCTGGGATATACATTTTTGTATACAGTTCTTGAGTGGAGAAGTGCATTGCAACATATGGAGACTAGGACTTCCTGATCAGAAGGTCGGCGGTTCGAATCCCTGCGATGGGCTGAGCTCCCATTGCTCGGTCCCTGCTCCTGCCAACCTAGCAGCTCAAAAGCACCTCAAAGTGCAAGTAGATAAATAGGGACCGCTCCGGCGGGAAGGTAAACGGCGTTTCCATGCGCTGCTCTGGTTCGCCAGAAGTGGCGTAGTCATGCTGGCCACATGACCCGGAAGCTGTACGCCAGCTCCCTCGGCCAATAAAGCGAGATGAGCGCCGCAACCCCAGAGTCGGCCACGACTGGACCTAATGGTCAGGGGTCCCTTTACCTGTTTATATTACTTTACAAAGTTGTTATTGTACTTCACCAGATCTTAACCTATTACAGTATTTGTAAGTATGGATTTCAAATATCATTGAGTTTGTCCATGGCAAGTATGTGTTTATATAAGTCTCCAATCCAATCGTAGAAGGGAGCCACATTTTTATTTTTCCAATTCATCAGTATCAGTCTTTTTGCCGTGGTAAGGGCACGGAGAGTCCACTCATATTGTCCATTTGTAAGGTTCCATGTGCTGGGCATATAATTCGAAAGGATATTTTGCTCTGTAAATGTAAGGTTGTTCCATACAGTTCTGTTAATAGTTTTAGTTACCTTCTGCCAAAAATCTTCCAATATAGGACAATGAAAAAACATATGTTTTAGAGAAGCATTATCCCTATTTTATCTCCAACAGATACCTTAGATAGCCCTTTTTAAAACAAACGTTTTTTAAAAATTGCAAATGGGGGGAAAAACCCTGGCAATTAACCACTGGTTCCTCACCCCTGTTCTTCAGCTGGTTGGCAAGCAAGTGGCCTTCCTTGGCTGTAATCCTCTCAAAAATAAGTGAATGAGCAGTAAAATGGCAAACGCATTTCAAAGTACCGTATTTTTCGCTCTATAGGACGCACCCGACCATAGGACGCACCTTGTTTTAGAGGGGGAGAAGCGGCAGGAGAAACGGAGCCCCTTCCATTTCTCCTCCTGCTTGGCTGAAGTCTTGCTCTCCCGGCTTCAGCAAAAGGAACCCGAAGCCTTTGGAGCGCAGTGCGAGTTCCCACTGTGTTCCGGAGGCTTCAGGCGGATATCTTTGAAGCCTGGAGAGCGAGAGGGGTTGGTGCGCACCGACCCCTCTCGCTCTCCAGGCTTCAGCGAAAGCAACGCGTAGCCTCCGGAGCACGGAGGGAGCGCTCCCTTTGCGCTCCGAAGGCTTCGCGTTGCTATCACTGAAGCCAAGGAGCCTGCATTCGCTCCATAGGATGCACACACATTTCCCCTTAATTTTTGGAAGGGAAAAGGTGCATCCTATAGAGCGAAAATTACGGTAAACAACTGCAGAGTGACGCATTTGGGGATGAAAAGTCTTAATTTTGCATACATGCCATTGGGGTCTGATCTGGAGGTGATGGATGAGGAACGAGACCTTGGGGTCATAATGGACGGCTCAATGAAAATGTCCTTAGTTGTCATCTGGGGTCCATTTAAAGGCACAATACTGCTTTTTCTTTGAATTTAGCACCAACACTTTGAAATGTACTGGGAGCCAATGTAGGTCTTGGCAGCCATTCCCAGTCACTAGTCTAGCTGCCGCATTCTAGATTAAGAATCATCTTGTTGAGTCACCTGCAATGCTGGAATCGAGAGCATTCAATCAGGTGACCACCCATATTGCCAGCGGTACAATTCCCAGGAAGAAAACTGTACAGCAACAGCCGTCTCTGAACACACGGTTCTCATGCCTCTTTGTCCTGTTCTGTTTTCAGGTATGGAAGCGCTCTGGGGCCTGGTTCTTCAAGGGGGTGCCAAAGCAAATGCTCCCCGAACCGATGCCCATCAGCAAGAGCAAACAGCAGCCACTGCCCAGCCAGGCAGCTGCCCCTGCTCAGGACTCGAAGCCGTATCCTCGCCAGCAGAATCGTGGTAGGCAAAATGTGCTGCTGATTATTGCACTGCTGATAACATACAACATTATTAGATTAGGTTTCAGCATAGGTTAAAAAACAAAAACTCCAAAATAATAGGTCTCTGCTGCAAGGAGTTTACAATGCAAACTTATGCAGTAAGAAAGAAGAGAGGCATGGGAGATGCAATGGTTAAAAATTGTGGTGCCCCGCCCTGCTTTGATTTGAAATTGGCTCAATATTAAGCTCCTCCCTTTCCTGAAAATGTTCAGCCTTGCTTATAAAATTGGTGCACATGTTTTGATGATTTGCACATTGTACACTTGTTGTTTAGTCTAGCCCAGGGTTTCCCAAACTTGGGTCTCAAGCCGTTTTTTGGACTACAATTCCCATCATCCTTGACCACTGGTCCTGCTAGCTATGGATGATGGGAGTTGGAGTTCAACAACAGTTGGAGACCCAAGTCTGGGAAACCCTGGTCTAGCCCATTCACTGAGGACTAATCTACACTCATGAGTTATAATGTTAAAAATGTGTTATTAAAAATGTGACACCAGAGGGCAGTGTAGAGCAGTGGGAAATTGCATTGAGAGCTATATTTTTTATAACGTTTTCTAGATCAGTGTAGATCCAGCCTGAGATCATTGGAGAAGGCCCTTCTAGTCATTTCCTGGCAGAGATTCACCTGGTGTTGCATCGCCAGAGCACCTTCTCTGCAGTGGCCCCCATGCATGAGATTCTTTGGTGCCTATAATAATAGTGTTCTGCCATGCAGGGAGCGGGTGGCGCTGTGGTCTAAACCACTGAGCCTCTTGGGCTTGCCGATCAGAAGGTCGGCAGTTCGAATCCCCGCAACAGGGTGAGCTCCCGTTGCTCTGTCCCAGCTCCTGCCAACCTAGCAGTTCCAAAGCATCCCAGTGCAAGTAGATAAATAGGTACCACTGCGGCAGAAAGGTAAACAGAGTTTCAATGCACTCTGGTTTCCGTCATGGTGTTCCATTGCGCCACAAGCAGTTTAGTCCACATGACCCAGAAAGCTGTCTGTGAACAAACGCCGGCTCCCCCGGTCTGAAAACAAGATGGGCCCTGTAGTCGCCTTTGACTGGAATTAACTGTCCAGGGGTCCTTTACCTTTACCCGCCATGACATTCTCTAGTACTGACTACTGAAAATTTTGCATATCTGTAGCATTTGCTTTTAGCTTCTTACAGTTTTTACCGATTTCATTCTGGAAACCACAGTGTTGTTACAGTATGGAAGGCAATCTATCAATGTGTTCAGAAAAATAAATGAACAAATGCAGTAGTTTGCTTACATTGACTTTTCAATCATTTTAAAAGATCAGATCGACAGCATTCAAAGAGTGTGCTGGCTCTGCTTAGTTACAGATGGTGCCTTTGGGCATCCCTTAGCAGTGCTTGCTCTGCCTCCAATAGCACCTGGTCAGGACTGAAATGCCCTTTTGGTTGCATGAATTCGCTTCCAGTGCCGTCTTACCCATAAGGGCTAGGGGTGCAGGGGGCCAGGATTTCAGGGGCACCAGGCCAAGAGTCCAGGGCTCTTCTGTGCCACAAGTTCGGGGGCAACTGAGCCAGTGAGACGTTGAGGCAGCCGGCCGGCTGGTTCTGCCCTCCTGTGCCCCTGGGACTGGGCAACTGGGGAGGGGGACGAGTGCCAGGTGGAGCTTTGCACCCCGGCACCGCATAAGCTTAAGACAGCCCTGTTCACTTCCTTTCAATAAACAATCCCTTCCTTTTGCTTCCAAGGTCAAGCTGAAGCAGCTGCCCCCATCGAACAGGAATCCTATGGTAAGAAATCTTTCTTCTTTGGAATATTTATTCCTCTTCATTGCATTTGTATCTTCTCCATTGTATTCTATTAGGGGAAATTGCTTTCAAAAATGCATATACCTTGGTTCTCAAACACCTTGGTACTCAAACAACTTGGAACCCAAACACTGTAAACCCGGAAGTAAGTGTCCCGGTTTGCGAACATTTTTTGGAAGCTGAACGTGCTCCATTTTGAGTGTTATGCTTCCGTTTTGAGTGCTACGCTGAGGTCTGTCTGTTTTTGCTATTTATTTTGCTTTTTTGCTTTTGTGGCTTTGTTGTTTTGTTTTTGGGACTGTGTGGAACCCAGTTCAGCTACTGATTGATGGATTGATTGTGTGACTGCAGTACATTGTTTATTGCTTTCATTTTATGGATCAAGGGTCTCGTTAGGTAGTAAAATTCGTGTTAAACTGCTGTTTTAGGGGTTGTTTTTAAAAGTCTAGAACAGATTAATCCATTTTGCATTACTTTCTATGGGAAAGCGCTCCTTGGTTTTGGAACGCTTTGGTTTTGGAACGGATTAAGTTTGAGAACCAAGGCACCACTGTATTAGGAGAAAAAGTGCACTAAAAGAGTGGCAAATTTTTTGAGGGCTCGTTTTTTTGTTTTTGTTTTTAAACAAACTGATGCAAAAATGTTGAGAACCTAGCTTAAGATCAGAAAAATAAGAAACAGGAACGGAACTTGTCAGATCTCTCCCTCCCTCTGTGCAGTGAATTTTCTCTACTGGCTTCAGTGGGTGAAAGCCTGACTTCTCAGCAGCTTTCAGCCCCTGCACCTCTTTCTCCTTGTAAACTAACCAGTAGCTTGAGGCAGTTTGGCCTTACACAACTGTTCTACCGGAGGCGAGTTCCCTGGTGCTTCCTTCTTCCCACCATTTGGGCCTGAGAGACTGATGAGCTTTTGTCTTCCGCTGTCATTCTGAGGGGCTGTCAGCTGCTCATCAGGAGGTGCTAATTTTGAGTGATTGCCCCATTATTAAAATCTGGATCAGCCTGCAAATCGCAGGGAAGAGCCTGGAACCCACGGGAATGCCAGGCGTTGGCCGGGTGATTGATGCTGTCAGGACAGTCATTAGTTTGTTCGTTCTGGAGGCAGACGATGCAAGCAAGTGCTGGCACACTGCAATTGTGGCCTGGCTCTTAGCTGTCAGCTGGAGAGCCAAGTCTCTTTTCCTAATTGCAAATAATCTCCTTCCCCCTTGGCACAGCGAGCCAGTAAAATTGCCATTCGCTTGATGTGAGTAAGAATCTAAAAATATAAAAATAAATATTAAAAGTCAATCTATTGCAAATTCCCTCCCTCCTTCCCATGTGGAATAAAGGGTAACTGCTCCCCCCAGGCTCACACCTTTCTTACAGGTGAAACTCAGAAAATTAGAATAGAATGGAAAAGTTCATTTATTTCAGTAATTCAACTTAATTTTTTTTAAAAAATATTTTTTATTAACCGACCAATCAAATCAAATCAAATCAAATCACATCACATAAATTCCAAATTACAAAGCCGAATTTTAAATTTTTGTTGGGGGTACCCATATTTCAAGTTCCGAAGGGGATCCAATCATCTTCTTGCTGCTGCATTAATGTCCACAAATCTGTCCAAATAATGTTCATAATTCTATCCAGTCCTATCTTGCTGTTTCCCACATCTCATCTTGTTATTTTCATATATTTTTCCTTATTCTTTGTGACCTCTTCTGATAATCTCTTTAAGCAGGTAAAAACAAATTGTAATCCTGTGTGAATTTTTCTGTTCGTCCAATAGCCATATCGAGATGGTTTCCATATATCATCACTTCCATAAATAAAAGCACTCTTTCCAATCATTAATCTTCACAAATCTGTTGCCTTCTTTAGTCCTCTGAGGAGGTTCGCCCGCAGTATGAAAACAGATCCATTCCTCCTCCCAGACATAAATCTTTCGACAGAACTTGCCAAAATGGCGACGCTGTTTTTTTATTGCGTCATCCCAAAGCTCTTGTACTTTCCTCGATCTCCTTAAAACATGCTTTTGGTTAGAATTTATTTCCACACAGTCTCAAATCATCCAGCTTAGGTCATTTAAGCAGCATTTCTGACTTATGAGGGGGGGATTATTGGTTAATCACATAGAAGAAAGAAAGAAAGGTACCCCCCCCATCCAGTCCCACTGCCGACATACCGAGCCTTGATGTGTCTTCTCATGATATATTCTTGTTTATCCGACCCGTCTTCTTTCACAGAGGTCCCTTCAATTAGCAGTCTTTACTCCCCATTCTTCACTTGAAATATGTGCATTTGCTTCTTCCTAATTGTTTATTTTCAAGTTGCTGCAGCTAGTGGCGCGAATCAGAGACAGCGTCCAGGAGAGCCGAAGTCCACACAAAGGCATTCTGCCTAGTGCCCTCACCACCTCGAATCCGGGGGTGATATATGGGCACAGCAGGCAAGGACAGTCCCCCCCATTCCCTTGGGGGGGCAGGGAAGCTGCATACTCCCATAACAGCCTCTTAATTACCTCGTGTGGGTTGGAGAGATGTTATTGTGGACCATCTTCCAGTGCGCCCCTGGTGCCCCCCCCAGTAATTCAACTTAAAAGGTAATATGATATATATGAGATAGACTCATGACATGCAAAGCGAGATATGTCAAGCCTTTATTTGTTATAATTGTGATGATCATGGCGTACAGCTGATGAAAAGCCCAAATTAACAATCGCAGAAAATTAGAATATTGAATGAAATCAGCAAAACAAGTATTGCAAATAGAGCAATATTGGACCTCTGAGAAGTAGAAGCATGCATATGTACTCAGTACTTGGTTTGGGCCCCTTTTGCATCAATTACTGCCTCAATGCGGTGTGGCATGGATGCTATCAGCCTGTGGCACTCATTCTCTTGGCAATGCCGCATAGATTTTCTATGGGGTTCAGTTCAGGCGAGTTTGCTGGCCAATCAAGCACAGTAATCCCATGGGCATTGAACCAGGTTTTGGTACTTTTGGCAGTGTGGGCAGGTGCCAAAGTCCTGCTGGCAAATGAAGTTAGCATCCCCATAAAGCTCATCTGCGGAAGGAAGCATGAAGTGCTTCAAAATCTCCTGGTAGACAGCTGTGTTGACCCTGGACTTAATGAAGCACAGTGGACCAACACCAGCTGATGACATGGCTCCCCAAATCAACACAGACTGTGGAAACCCACATTCTATATCCACAGCCTTCCTGCAGGGGATTTACTCTAAGACCCCTATTACTCAGCGTCTATGTCCATGCACAATGAATGAAGTAGAGGACTTCATACATTTCTTTTTCTACTGCCCTATTTATGAGCTAATAAGAACTAAGCTCCTCCTCTTGATCCCGTCCACCATCACATCTAAGGAAGACTGTTTGAAATCGCTTCTTGTGGACGCAAATCCCCAAGTTACACGTGGGGTGGAAATCTTTATAGTGCAGGCCTTGAAACTCAGGGCTACTCTGACGGGGTAGTGTGTCCTAGACCTGGACCTGTCTTAATTCTTTTATTACCTTTTAACCTAATGTCCCGAGCCTATTTGGGGGCCATTATATGCTTTATATACATTCACAGTAATATCGCTTTGAATTTTGTTTGGTTGTTTGTCTCTAGCATTTTTTTTTATTATCCTGCTATGGCTGTATGCTAATGCAATAAAGGTTTGATTGATTGACTGTGGAAACTTTACACTGGACTTCAAGCATCTGGCATTGTGTGCCTCCCCATTCTTCCTCCAGACTCTGGGTCCTTGGTTTCCAAATGAGATGCAAAAGCTGCTCTCATCAGAAAAGAGATTTTAAGAGAACTTAGAGGTCCTAAGTGCTCTAGCCCTAGAACCTGTTTTCAGCGCCAGAGCTGAGCCTCTGGGCCTATGCAGAGTTCCTTGCACTTAGAACTTAGAAGCCACAAGCGACCTCTACAGAACCGGCAGTTTGCAGGTTGGGGGTAAGGCATCCTACAAAACAGGCAATGACTTTAAGATACACAACATGCCAAGAGGGGACACAGCACAGGAGATCAACTCACACTTGTATATTCCCGGGCCAAAATAAACAGTTTTGTTTTTTAAAGTTTTAATATAATTTTTATTAAATTTTCTGTTATACAATTTAAAACACTCACTTTTATATCCTTGAAATATCAGTGACTTCCCTTCTTCTCTCTCCACGGTTCATTTTGCATAGCATAAATCCCTGCACGTTTTACAAAAACTAAACCATTCAGTATTCCATCATTATATCCATCAAAACTTAGTTACGCTGTTGAATTTATCTTAATGCTGCCCACGTTTTCAGCTGTACACAGTTATTTCCCATATATTCAATAAACGTTTTCCAGTCTTCTCTAAACGTATGTTCTTCCTGTTCTCTTATTCTGTATGCTAAATTTCAAGCTGAGCAATATGCAAAGCAAACAGTTTTAGAACAGGGTTACATGGAGATATTTCCCCGGCCCAAATATTGTCCGTTTGCACTGCACCGGAGTCATGTTGTCAGCATTCTGCAACTGATCCTTTCCCTTCATCACTGGATGCTAAGCCTTCTCTGTGATTTCACCGCAGGTCAGTTGGTGAGCTTTCAGGAAGCAAATAGCCCTTCTTCCTGCAGTCTGCAGCTTTTTAGCATTTCCTTCTTGTTTGCAGTTGTCATGACTTCCAGCTGAATCTGCTGTTCCGATGGGAATGTAACCTCCCTACTGTTTGTGCCCCTGCCCCTCTTTTTCTGATGTCTGTGCAGGCGCTGAGCCAACCACAGCTGCTTCCAGTCGGAGAAATTATCCACAAATTAGCCGCAAACCTTCCGAGGCCAAGATGGCGCCTGGTGGCAGCAGCGAATATATTAGTGAGGACACCCAAAACTGGGAACACACTAGGGAGAATGAAGCTGGTCAAAGCCCTGGAGGTGAGAGAGGAGCAGGCAGAGAACTACCTGCATTCATGTGAGAATGTTCCACCTATAATATATTCTAGTGCTCCAAGCCAAGCCCCATGCCGCTCACCTGGGAGAACCGCTGAGATCCTTACAGACTGGAGGCAGGCAAGAGTTGTCACCATCTTAAAAACAGCCATTTAAAGCATTCAGATAATAATTAGAACCAACAGCAAGCCCTAAACTGATGAAAACACAGGTTCACATTCTACCTATCTGGGTCCTTTCCAACTCTACAGTTCTACGATTTTTAGGAAAAATGCTTTTATAACGCCTTAATTTATTTTTATTTAATAAATTGATATGCCACTTGTTTGCAAAAGAAAACCCCAAACAAATTTCAAAGCAATTTACAGAAACAATGAAACAGTAAATGCAGTTAAAAACAGCTATTTGAAAAACAGGGGGAAAAGGGTTTTTAACATCAGCAGGAAGCCAAAAGCATTAAAACTCTTGTCAACTTTGTAAACACCTGAGTAGGCTTGTCTAAAGAAAAAGGTTTTTAGCAGGTGCCAAAAGAAGGGATTGCCTGATGTCAATATGTAGGGAGTTCCAAAGTTTGTGTGCTGCCATACTGAAAGACTGATTTCTTACAAATGTGTAATGAGGATTATGTGGCACCTGTAGCACTGCCAGTTCTGCAGATCAAAGCAGTCGAGGGAGCGTATATGAGGCAAGGTGTTCTCACAGGTAAGCTGGTCCCAAGTTGTTAAAGGTTTTATGTACCAATATAAACACCTTGAACCTGGCCCAATAGCAAATTGGTAGCCAGTGCCGCTCTCTGAGCACAGGTGTTCTGTGCTGTTGGGGTCTCACTCCTGCCAGCAATCGTGCTGCAGCATTCTGCACCGACTGCAGCTTCACAAGTTGACATTAACACAGCTGCTGTGTTTGTGATGCTGTCAGTTGTGTTTCCCTGCTTCGCAGCTGCGTTGTCCCTTTAGACTTTGGTGTAATATGGCCTTGGAAATTGCCCTGGTATGAAAAAAAGCTAACAGATGATGGACAGCATCTGTCAAGGAGTGAGTCTCCCTAGATGGGGACTATAGGATCTTTTGATGGGGTCTTAGCTAGGGGAGCCAAGCGGCTAGGTTTTTGCCCTGTGAGCTAAACACAAACTGGAAAGGACCCAAGATTCCTCCGCTATGCAGGGAATGTTTAAACAGCCTGCCGCAGAAGAGATATATCCATCGTGTAATCCCCTTGCCTCCTGCCATATGGTCTGCTGGCTTTCATCTTGGCTGAATTGCAAAAAACGATGCTGCAATGTTTGATCTCATTATCTCAAGATCTGGGGCAGCAAACTGGCTGACTGTGTGCCAGGATCTCTCCTGTCCAAATCTTGCCACAGTGCAAACTCAATTAAAGTACAATCCTGCATCTGTCCGCTGGGGATAACAAGTTCTCTAGAGTTCCGCAGGGGCTTCTATTTGGATAAACGGTGGTATAGGGAGTTGGGTTTCTTTAGCTTGGAGAAGAGAAGACTGAGAGGTATCTCAGAGAGCTGTCTTCAAAGATCTGAAGGGCTGGCCCACAGTAGATGGAGCAACCTTTTTTTCCTGCTGCTCCAGAGGGCAGGGACCTGAATTGATGGATTCCAGTGACAGGAAAGGAGAGTCTGACTAAACACCAGGAAGAAGTTTATGACAGTAAGAGCTGTTTGACAGTGGCACGGACTCCCTCAAAAGGTGGTGGACTCTCGTTCGTTGCAGGTTTTTTGTTTTGTTTTTTTGCTTCCAGTTTAATTTTAAAATAATATTTTTTATTGGTTTTCCATTAAAAAGAGAGCCAGTGTGATGTAGTGGTTAAAAGCGGTAGTCTCGTAATCCTGGGGAACCGGGTTCGCGTCTCCGCTCCTCCACATGCAGCTGCAGGGTGAAATTGGGCCAGTCACACTTCTCTGAAGTCTCTCAGCCCCACACACCTCACAGAGTGTTTGTTGTGGGGGAGGAAGGGAAAGGAGAATGTTAGCCGCTTTGAGAATCCTTAAAGGGAGTGAAAGGCGGGATATCAAATCCAAACTCTTCTTCTTCTTTTCCAAATTGATACAAATCAAGCCTAATTTATTTAACTTTATACTTAAAAAAATAATAATCAGGTTTCCCACTCCTGTTGCCAACATATGTCCATCTCGTCTGTTGTTGCTACTTCCTTTTTTCTTAAAATCCACTTGAAATCTTCACTAGATGTAAAGCATTCTCACAGCTGCCAATACAGTCATAACTCGTGTTACAGATAGTTTGGGTTGCGCACCGCGCCAAACCCGACAGTACCGGAATGGGTACTTCCAGGTTTTGGTGCTTGCGCATGCGCAGAAGTGCTAAATCGCGCTTTGCGCATGTGCAGAACTGCTGAATTGCAAGACACGTGTGCGCAGACGCAGTGCTGTGGGTTGCAACCGTGCTTCCCGCACAGATCATGTTCGCAACCCGAGCGTCCACTGTATACAACTTCACAAACAGTATTCTTTTTGTTTTCCATAAGTATATTTCCCTTTTCACATGTGTGGTCGTTCAAATCAATGTTCTCAGACCTGTTGTGGAGGGATATTGGGTCCCTTTTCTCGTTCCCTTTGCTGCTCCTTTTACAGGGTCACATTCCAAACCATCTTGCTTGCAGGCTGAAAACAGTTCATTTTTTCTTGACATAAAGTCTTTCCCCAGATAGTCCACTTTGGCACCTTTCTCCCTCTCTACAGATCTGGTCCATCAATCCTTTTAATTGCATTCCATTCCACCTTGTTCATTGCAGGTTTTTAAGCTGGACGGGTGGCTGCCTGTCAGGGATTCATTAGCTGTGATAATAACACGTTCAAGTTTGTTTGAGGCAGGTGAGCATAGAGAAAGTCTGAGAAAGCAGGTGGAGAAAACAACCAAACAGTTGGGCAATTCTTTCCTTTCCTTTGATGGGGTTTCTATTTAGACTCATAGAATTGCATAGTTGGAAGGAACCCGCAAAGAGTTATCTAGTCTAGTCTAGCTCCCTGCAAGACAGGAATCACAACTAAAGTATCCATGCCAGGTGGCCATCCAACCTCTGCTTTGAAACCTCCAAAGAAGGAGAGTCCACCACCTTCTGAGTTGGAACATTCCAACGTCGAATAGCTCTTAATGCCAGAAAGTTCTTGCTAAGTTTTAGTCAGAATGTCCTTCCTTGCAACTTGAGTCCGCTGGTGCGAGTCCTAGACTCTGGAGCAGGAGGAAACAACCTTGCTCCATCTTCTATGAGAAAGCCCTTCAGATATTTGAAGATGGCTCTTGTGCTGGACCCGGGGGTAACCCAAGAAACACGGTCCAGGACCAGTCCAGAATCCGAAGGTTCCTCTAGGAGTCAGTCTGACAAGGGCAAGGTAGGACATGAGGCAGGAAACCAGGCAAGGACAGGTACAGGATTTCAGGCAGGATCTGGCATACAGCAATGTTGCTCCCGCAACCTGGGGCGGGGTCCAACAGCCTTTTATCTTTGTTGGGGTAACGGCCGGTCCTGATCCCCCGGCGACTCACCTCCCTGTTTTGCCAGAAGGCGAGCACTCCTCCTGTGAGTACTCAGGTCTCTCCTTCTCTCAGACCTTAGTCTCTGCAGCTTGGGAGACGTGGGTGGGTTGCTAGACCCAGGGCCGCCTCAGCCTCCCCTGACCCAACTGGTAGTGGAGCAGCTGTAAGTGATGGCCCAGCTGAAGGCCACGAGGTAATCCCTGCATCTGGAGCCAGGGCAGGCTCAGGCCCCTGACTCGGCCCAGCTGGTGTTTGTTGCAGGGGAACCTGTGCAGACTGGGACTCTTCAGGATCAGGCCCCAGATTTGGTTCAGATGATGCCTGAGGCAAAGGATCCGGTGCAGACTGAGACTCCTCTGGTTCCGAGTCCGAGCCTGAGTCCCAGGCCATCACAGCTCTCATCTCACCTCTCAATCTTTTCTTCAGGGATTTTCAGAGTAATGGATGCTGATATTTTTTTTAAAACAACAACAACTTAAAAAGGTGTTTTTGATCAGGGTTTCTCTCATCCGCTTCCTAGTTTCTGATCGCTGGCTGTGTTTTTATTCCTTTTATCCTAAATATAGCTGACCCACTTGAGTTATTTATCTGGTGGGGGAAGCGAGAGATTATTTTCTGCCTTCTTTAGGAGTAAAACTGCACAGTTTTGTAGCTAAGTCCCGGGGCTTAATATTGTGCTCCAAAACCTAGTGTTTTATATTTCCACGAGTCAGCCTTTAGAATAGGCAGAACATGACTGCCTCTGAGATTGTGTTAAGTGTTCCTCCCACCTTCCACAGGTAACCGCACCCAGCTATCCATTTTCCCCCCCAAAGGGTCTGGGACTTAATCCAATTGTAGTCACATCAGGTATAGCCCCGTTGGTAGTGAGAGAGGGCTAATCCACACCTCCATTTCCCCTGCTGATTTCCCCTGGGGAAACCTGATCTTTAGTGCTGAATCAGAACAAATGGCAATTGGGTTTCCTGCAGATTGCTGTTTGTTCCGATTAGCGCTAAAGAGTGGATTTTCCAGGGGAAAGTGGCGGAGCAAATTCAAAACCGCTTGGTCTCGTTCCTAAGAAAGCTCAGGACAAGCAAAAGTGCTTTCTAGGCATGTGTGGACGAGACCAAAGTCTCAGTGGGTACAGACAGATCAGGGATAATCACAGAGTTTCCATTTTTAAGTGACTAGATTGGCAACTTGGAGAACTCCCACTGAGTCTGGGGTTGCTTTCCTCAAAAGACAACATGAGGAGATGTTACAAGAAAGCAGTCAGAGTCATTGGGTAAATGTCAAAATTACACCACACATTTGGTGGAGTTACAGTGGGTCAAGGTGTGTCACGTTCCTGATTATTAGCAAGATTTACATACAGTGGTACCTCGGTTTAAGTACTTAATTCGTTCTGGAGGTCTGTACTTAACCTGAAACTGTTCTTAACCTGAAGCACCACTTTAGCTAATGGGGCCTCCTGCTGCTGCCGTGCCACCGGAGCACAATTTCTATTCTCATCCTGAAGCAAAGTTCTTAACCTGAAGCACTATTTCTGGGTTAGCAGAGTCTGTAACCTGAAGCGTATGTAACCCGAGGTACCACTGTAGTTCCAGACGGAGTTTACACAAAGCATTGGCATTAGAAACAGGTTTTTGCTGGGTTTTGTTGACATGACAACCGTGATGTCTGGCAGGGCCTTGATGATACCTTTAGGCAGTGCACCTGAGCAAACAGTAGAATATTTGGGGACCATTGACACTATCTAGGGTCATTGATCAAAAGGAAAAGAAAGGAGAACCCTTTAGGTGCTTCCCCTGATGGTATCGGCCTACGTGGTCTCACACTTTGAGGTAAAGGTAAAAATACCATGCAGACACCAGGTTTCCCATAATGCAAGGGGGCACACAAGCTTTTCAAGTTCCAAAAACAAGAATCCTACATTTACAAACTGTTTTATCCATGGTTTCATTGAGAAAAACAAGCTTTCCTTACTTTAAAGGCCTAAATAGAATGTGTCTGGTTCCTATTGGATGGCTAGAGCTGTGATTTCCCGCTGCTTGCTTTTTCTGGCCGCTGGAGATGCTGAGGGATTTAAAGTTTTAAATGACTGTGGAGCAAGTGGCTTTGGATGGATGAGAAGAAAAATTGGGGCGCAAGCCTTTATTGAAGGAAATAACAATGGGGTTTAGCAGGCAGATTGGATGGCAGGGGGTTGCGTGTGTGTAGTGCAGAACCCCTGCTTTTATGATATGGGAAGGCTGTGTTAGACCAATCCTGTTGAAACACTTTAGTGTGTCGGCCACAGTGTGCAGGTGTGTCGCACGATATGGGTCCATATCTCTTAGTTTAACCTTGCTAGTGAAGCTGAATTACTGCATCTCAAAATAAAGGTAAAGGTAAAGGGACCCCTGACCATTAGGACCAGTCGTGGCCAACTCTGGGGTTGCGGCGCTCATCTTGCTTTATTGGCCGAGGGAGCCGGCGTACAGCTTCTGGGTCATGTGGCCAGCATGACTGTTATGTACTGAAGTTCTCACCCTGGGCCAGCAGGGGGATACTGTAGATAGTTTTCACTCAGGTCCATGTCAGTTATTTTAGGTGGGAAACCCTGGGTTGTTGTTGCTACAATGTTGACAGCTGGCTGCCTATAAAAGCAGGCCGGCTGAGCTGTTTGCTGTTCAGTTCTGTCCAGCTTACAAATAAAGAGCTGCTCTGGAGAAATCGCTGTGTCGTCTGCTATGTTCGCCCACAACTTAACAATGACTAAGCCGCTTCTGGCAGACCAGAGCAGCGCACGGAAATGCCGTTTACCTTCCCACCGGAGCGGTACCTATTTATCTACTTGCACTTTGATGTGCTTTCGAACTGCTAGGTTGGCAGGAACAGGGACCGAGCAACAGGAGCTCACCCCGTCGCAGGGATTCAAACCGCCGACCTTCTGATCGGCAAGTCCTAGGGTCTGTGGTTTAACCCACAGCACCACCTGTGTCCCCTGTGTTTCAAAAAGACGCATGTCTAAAAAGTGTGGCACCGACATAAGGAGTTTGGAAAGCTCTGGCTTAGTGCTTTGCAGGGCCGTCTTTACCTGGGGGTGCAAGGAGTGCGGGGCACCCCGGTGCCAAATTCTGGGGGGCGCCAGATGGTTGGCGGGCACGCAGCTTCCCTCCCAAGCCTCTGTGGGGAGTGCTCTCTTCTCACAATGGCATGGGAGAGAGTTGCGTGCCCACCAACCAGATGGCTGGCAGTGTGCAGCTCCCCACGCCACTATCCGTGTATAGGACGACCTCATCTAATACATGGGGAAATATGGTAATTTGGGGGCACTGGACGGATCTTTGCACCCTGGTGCCACATATGCTAAAGATGGCCCTGGTGCTTTGAGACTACAATTGGTTGCACTCATTGACGCGCATCGCAGAGGAGTCTGAGCAGAACAAAGATGGCACACTAATGGAAGAGTGTACAGGCAATGGTTGGTTTTCTGGTAACAAAACTGAGGACACCTCTACTGATAGTTGTTATGACTCCAAGGCATAATGGGTTCTAAACAGTCCTTTTAGCTGTGTCACTTAGACTATTCCACCTGAGACATGTGATGCTCCTCCCTAATCTCTGCTTTCTCCCCCCCCCCCCCACTTTTTTTTAAAAATAGTTTATATTCTTTAAATTTCCCCAGTCACCCCCCCAAAAAAAATACATTATAAAAACTTGTGTTCCTGTACGTCCACCACAACTTACAGCCATATACACCTGTAAAACACATTTTTATTAAGTGACCCACAAGTTAGGTTAATCCTGCGGGACCGGCCTGTGGTTTTCTGGTGAATTTGTGAATGAAATAAAGCTTCACTGTTAAAGGCAATCTTTGTGCTTTGCTCCTCTTGCCAGTTTTCATTTGTGGGTCAATTTCCCCATTAACGGCAAGGGCCCATACTCTCCTGAACCAAGTGTTCAAGTTTGCAAATCTTCAAGGTTTTCCATGTTGATGCCCATGTGGATGATTGCACACAAGGCTTAACATCTGTCCTGGAAGGCAACACTATATGCCTGGTAATTGTTTTTAAAAATGTCAACAAAGTTAGTATTTTTTTATTATTATTCACATTATTTAACCCTTCGTGCTGCCATTAAGAGAATCCCCAAAAATGGTTTATCTGCCAGGTCCTGGTTCTCATTTAAATATAGATTCAGTAACACAAGCTCCGGGAACTTTGTGATATCCTGACAATTATACTTTCTTCTTTTTTTAAGGTGTGAAGCAACCCGCTTCTGCCCAGGCTGCAAGTGCTAGGCCTCTGGCTTCTAACCAGAATCCACCTGCCCAGGTGGCAGAACAAGGTATGCCTACTGATTGTTGACTTCCAGGGTATTTCTCCCCTTCCAACAGTGCCTTTTAAAACCAGAATAATTGGAACAAGAGACCTTGTGCTGGCCTCAACTAGAGCCAGGGCCTTCTCGGCCGTGGCTCCAATCTGGTGGAACGCTCTGTCACAAGAGACTAGGGCCCTGCGGGACTTGACATCTTTCTGCAGGGCCTGCAAGACAGAGCTGTTCCACCAGGCCTTTGGTCAGGGCGCAGCCTGACCCCCCTCCTCTGGCAATCTGCACAGAATTTTGCTTAATGGTTGCCATCAATTTGATTTTAATTAATTTTTATAATGAAATGTTTTTAGAATCGTTGGATTATTTTGATTGTTGTTAGCCGCCCTGAGCCCAGCTTCGGCTGGGGAGGGCAGGATATAAATTAAATTTATTATTATTAATATTATTATTATTTTCCTTACTGTATCGGACAAGGGGTAGAGCAGCCTTCCTCAACCTCGGCCCTCCAGATGTTTTGAGACTACAGTTCCCATCATCCCTGACCACTGGTCCTGCTAGCTAGGGATCATGGGAGTTGTAGGCCAAAAACATCTGGAAGGCTGAAGTTGAGGAAGTCTGGGATAGAGTCTCTTGTTTTCACTGCCAGGCTGAATGCCCTGATAATGCCGTATTTTTTGCTCTATAGGACGCACTTTTTCCCCTCCAAAAATTAAGAGGAAATGTGTGTGCGTCCTATAGAGTGAATGCAGGCTGCGCGGCTAAGCCCAAAGCCAGAACAGGGAGACGGAGCGCTGTGCAGCGCTCCGTCTCGCTGTTCTAGCTTGGGGTTAGCTGTGCAAAGCCTCCGCAGGGCAGCAGGGTGCCTTCACGCCGCTGCCCTGTGCAGCGCTTCCCCCCACCGCCAGCCCCACAAGCTCGGGGGGCAGCAGGAAGGTGGTGTGCTGCCTCTGCGCTGCTCCCCCACCTGGTTTGCAGGCTGGCGGTGGGGGAAAGCAGCACTTCCCCTCACCGCCAGCCCCACAAGCTCGGGGGGCAGTGCCACCTTCCCGCTGCTCCCCGGCCTGGTCTTTCCCCCCCATGCTTTCCCCCCGCCAGTCCCAAAGAGCAGGTCGAAAGGATCCCAAAGCCTCTGGAGCCCAGTGGGAACTCCCGCTGGACTCCGGAGGCTTTGGGTGAACGCACCTTGAACGCACAGGACGCACCTTGTTTTGGAGGGGGAGAACAAGACCCCCCCCCCGTTCTCCCCCTCCTATGGTCCGGTGCGTCCTATAGAGCGAAAAATACGGTATGTGTGCGGCTCTGTAAGGAAACAGAGGCTAAGATCTGCCCTCTTGGTATTTTTTGGGGGGTGCTGGGGCTGAATCTTGAGGGCAGGCAGGTGAACTCATTGGCACACCCTCTTCTTCTCCTGTTGCTGGCTGCCATTTTGAATCTCTACAAACGCCCTGGGGCAAGGCAGCTTCACGAGGCAGCACCATGCCAGGCCCTTTGAAATTCACCCCCATTCCCTTGACCAGCTGAAATGCCCCTTTGAGACCTTCATCATAGGACAGGGGTAGAGGACCAAAACTGCCACCTCGGCCTCTCTGTCTGCCCCCTGGGGAACCCTGGAGGCCATTCCCTCCCCAGACCGCCTCCCTTCTTGGCCTTCCCTTCCTGCTATAGTGTTTTTGCCCAGCTGAAATGTACCCTTGAGCTCTGGTCACCTGGATGGAGGAAGGACAGAGAGCAGTTTGTCAGCAAGGATGTTGACAAGCTGGAAGGTGTGCAGAGCAGGGTGGACAGGATGATCAAGGGTCATCAAGGGAGCAGAAAAGACTATTTATGTATGTGACCATGGCTTCATGGATGTTATTGGCCCAGAGATGGAAAGTAGATAAAGTTCCTACCAGAGAAGAATGGCAGATGAAGTTGATGGACTCTGCTGAAATGGCCAGAAGAGTCAGAAATCAGGAAGACCAACATTTTAATAAGGAATGGGGGAAATTTATAACTTATCCTAAAGACCATTGTAAACAGTTAAAATTGCTAGTAGGATTGGAATGTCACTTGTAGTTTAAGGGGTGAATTATGGACACAATGAAGATGCAAAAGATTTGGATCATCATAAAAGATGCAGGAAGAAATGATTAATAATAGGACCCACAAAGGGGAGGATGGAAGTCCAGGAGATTCCTTGGAATCTTGTTTTTATGATTTATGATTTTTAATTTTTAATTTGAAAAACCACATCTATATGGATGATCAAGGGTCCGGAAGCAAAGCCTTATGAGGAATGGTCGAAGGAGTTGGGTATGTTTAGCCTGGAAGACGGAGGAGACGAAGAGGAGATATGAGAGCCATCTTCAAATATCTTAAGTGCTGTCCCATAGAAGATGGACCCCCTTTCCCCAGTCGTGCCTTAGGATATTCCTAAATGCACCTCTTTGCTTTTGAAATGTAAGATGTAAAGAGCGAGAAATAGAAATGCCTTGTTGGGAATACCTATAGTTCAGTCCAGGCTTTTGCTTTGCAGGCCCAGCTGCTGTGGGGCGGCCAGGATCAGGCCCTGGAGGTCGCTTTCCAGAAAGACAAGGTACAAACTGTTTGATTTGTATATTAACAAATTCCTATTCCATCTGGCCTCTATGGCAGTGTTACCCAAGACTGTTATCTCCAGCTGTTTTCGGACTACAGTTCCCATCATCTCTGATCACTGGTCTTGCTAGCTAGGGATGATGGGAGTTATAGTCCAAAAACAGCTGGAGACCCAGGCTTGCTGCTCTAGGGACTGAATGTTTTTGAGGAAAGGGTTGATGCTGTGATGGTTTTTAAAATTGTTGCCTGTGTTTTTAACGGACCTTTTACTATTATTTGAATACTATTGGTGTTTGAAAGATCTCTTCTATGTTTTTAGCTAGTTCTATTTTATCTGTGCACGAGCCTTCTTGAATACAGTGGTACCTCTGGTTGCGAACGGGATCCATTCCGGAGGCCCGTTCGCAACATGAAAAGAGCACAACCTGGTGTGCCGTATCTGCGCAGGTGCGCGACACAATTTGGTGCTTGTGTGCATGCGCGAAGCGCGATTCAGCGCTTCTGGGCATGCGCGAGCGGTGAAACCCGGAAGTAACCCTTTCTGGTACTTCCGGGTCGCCGCGGGACGTAACCTGAAAGAACGTAACATGAAGCAAACGTAACATGAGGTATGACTGTATTTGTTAACCTGACAATATCTTATTTTTCCTTTCCCTTTTTCCTTTTGGATTCTGTCTATACTATACTATACTATACTATACAGTGGTACCTCGGGTTAAGTACTTAATTTGTTCCGGAGGTCCGTTCTTAACCTGAAACTGTTCTTAACCTGAAGCACCACTTTAGCTAATGGGGCCTCCTGCTGCAGCCGCGCCGCCGGAGCACGATTTCTGTTCTTATCCTGAAGCAAAGTTCTTAACCCGAGGTACTATTTCTGGGTTAGCGGAGTCTGTAACCTGAAGTGTATGTAACCTGAAGCATATGTAACCCAAGGTACCACTGTACTGTACTGTACTGTACTATACTATACTATACTATACTATACTATACTATACTATACTATACAGTGGTACCTCGGGTTAAGTACTTAATTTGTTCCGGAGGTCCGTTCTTAACCTGAAACTGTTCTTAACCTGAAGCACCACTTTAGCTAATGGGGCCTCCTGCTGCAGCCGCGCCGCCGGAGCACGATTTCTGTTCTTATCCTGAAGCAAAGTTCTTAACCCGAGGTACTATTTCTGGGTTAGCGGAGTCTGTAACCTGAAGTGTATGTAACCTGAAGCATATGTAACCCAAGGTACCACTGTACTATACTATACTATACTATACTATACTATACTGTACTGTACTGTACTGTACTGTACTGTACTATACTATACTATACTATACTATACTATACTATACTATACTATATATTTTTTTAGAAAAAAGGAAAGAAATCTACCCTAGAACTCTTACCCGTGAGCAGTCTTCTTCCTCTCGCTCTTTCTCTCTGCTTGCATAGGAAGTCTTTCAATGGCTCCACCCCAAGCCGATCCCCCCATCTCTGCTGCTGGGACATCAAGGGATGAGAAAGCCGCCTCCGGATATTCGTCACCCGCAGGGGACAGACCTATGCGCCAGGTGGCTCCCTACAGCCAAACTGGTGCCCCTCCAGCTGCACCTGCACCCCAACGGCAGCCTCCTCCAGAGGAGGAGGAAGATGAGGCCAACAGCTACGACTCGGACGAAGCAAGTAAGTTGTAGTTGCAATGACTGAGCTAAGGCCATTTTTTCTTGTTGCAAAGAGGCCATTTCCCTCCCTTTCTTTCTTTCTTTCTTTCTTTCCCATGACTTTATAAGAGGAACCCATAAGAGGCACACGCTTCGAAGATAAGGAAGTGCTCCAACCTTAGACCTACCAATTAAGAATTGTCCCCACTGATTAGGGACACGGGTGGCACTGTGGTCTAAACCACTGAGCCTCTTGGGCTTGCCGATCGGAAGGTCGTGGTTCGAATCCCCGCAACGGGGTGAGCTCCCGTTGCTCTGTCCCAGCTCCTGCCAACCTAGCAGTTCCAAAGCACGCCAGTGCAAGTAGATAAATAGGTACCACTGTGGCAGGAAGGTAAACGGCATTTCCGTGCGATCTGGTTTCTGTCACTGGGTTCCGTTGCACCAGAAGTGGTTTAGCCATATTGGCCACATGACCCTGAAATCTGTCTGTAGACAAACGCCAGCTCCCTCGGCCTGAAAGTGAGAGGAGCACCGCAGCCCCATTGTCGCCTTTGACTGGACTTAACCGCCCAGGGGTCCTTTACCTTTTACTTTTACCTGTCCCCACTGATTAGTGTCTAGTGATTTCCAATTGATAAAAGATTGCTTCCTTAGGCAACTCAAGCTTCAAGGATATGGCTAGACTCTTTTTTATCCGGGAAATTTATACCGTATTTTTCGCTCTGTAAGACGCACCTTTTCCCTCCTAAAAAGTAAGGGGAAATGTGTGTGCATCTTATGGAGTGAATGCAGGCTGTGCAGCTATCCCAGAAGCCAGAACAACAAGAGGGATTGCTCATTTCGCTGCGCAGTGATCCCTCTTGCTGTTCTGACTTTGCTTCGCTGGAGAGGCGCTGCACAGAGAGGGAAAGCTGCGCAGCACCCCTTCAGCGAAGCGGGAGGAGAAACGGAGCCCCTTCCATTTCTCCTCCCGCTTTGCTAGAGAGGCACTGCGCAGATTCAGAATTTTTTTTCCTTGTTTTCCTCCTCTAAAAACTAGGTGCGTCTTATGGTCGAGTGTATTTTATAGAGCTAAAAATACGGTGATTTAAAACTGGAGGTTTCAGGTGACCTGATTTCTTCGGGTGTGTGGGTGCACAATGGCTGTGAGTGGGACCAGAGTCGCAGAGGATAGAATTTGCAACATGGCAGGGATCCACCATGCCACCTCCTTTCTTTGTCCCTGCACCCTATCTCTGCAGGGCACATAAAACACGCTGCATGACTCTAAGTCAAGGTGCCTCACCTGATCCAGCTCTTCCTTAGCCTACAGGGCAGTACCTCCTTCTAAAGAGGCCAGGAATGTATGCCTTGCAAACACAGATGCCTAAGCTTACAGTCTGATTGCCTCTTAAAAAGGCAAAGGGACCATTAGGTTCAGTCGTGGCTGACTCTGGGGTTGCGGCTCTCATCTCGCTTTATTGGCCGAGGGAGCCGGCGTACAGCTTCCGGGTCATGTGGCCAGCATGACTAAGCCGCTTCTGGCGGACCAGAGCAGTGCACGGAAACGCCGTTTACCTTCCCGTTGGAGTGGTACCTATTTATCTATTTTAAATTTAAACCACGTCTAGGCTCTGTGGTTTAACCCACAGCGCCACCTGCGTCCCATTGCCTCTTACACGCATCTAACATATGGGATTTCAACCACAGAACGTTGAAGGCCGGCCGGCTGCAATCCCACAAGTTAAACTCAAGGCAGAAAGCTCAAAAGCTCTTTTTGCCTGGAGCTTTTAAGCTCTCTGCCTTGCTAGGCCCCTTCAGAGCACCTGCTCGGGAAGCCTAGGGATGCTTATATAGGCGGTGACTCCATGGAGGCAGTTTGAATATATAACCCCATGGAGTTTTTGCATATACACGTTTTTGCATATACATGGGACCCTTGTACCCGAACGCCCACGTAAGATGCAATCTTGGTTGTCTCAACATGAATCACTTTGATTTCTTTCGTAGATGTGGTAGGTGGGATCAGAGAGGGATCGTAGAGCTCTTAGATCCCTCAATGTCCAGGCCTCTCTACCCTGAGAGCTTTCCCCAAGCCTCTTACCAATAAGCTTTTAAAGTTTATTTCTGCAACATGAACGAACAGAAGCCGAAGTTGGTGGTTGTATTGCCGTGATTCAATGCAAGATTCTGAACTGCCTTGCTTTTGTGATACGGCGGGAGACGCCATTGCAGAAGTCCCATGTTTCCCTCCCTAGTTTTGTCTCCTGCATTTTTCATGGCTGGATTATACTTTTAAAGTGTGCTAGATTTTCTCGGGCTGCTGTCCTTTTAAAAGTAATGGAGGCTGCCATCCTTAGGGGGCTCGTGACATCGTTCCAGAGCCTCCCTAAGTGCTTTTAATGGTTAGTAAATAAGTAATCGGGGAGAGGAATGGTGGAGTGCAACCGTTTTTCTCCTCTGGTGGAAGATGACAACCCCATCTCTGCCCACACCCACAAAAAACACCCACCCACGCTGGAAGATTTCAATTATTCATCCAAGACGCAGGAGCCCGCAGGCATTCTTATGCAGCTCTGCTCTTTCTTGGGGTGGGGGTGGGGAGCCCCACGAGGTAAAAGGCAAAAACTGGAATCTTCCATCTTCGGAGTTACCTAAGAGATGTGAATCATCTGCAGAGTTGTGTCACATCCCCCAAAACGCATCTCTCTTGCACAGCCTTTGGCTCAGCCTCTCGTTCGGGGCCGGCTCTACTGTTGGGCAGGGTGAAGTGGCAGATGCAAAGGCACATGGAGCAGACAGAAGTGGGTATGCAGGGAGATCCAGGCTGTGGGAAGCATACTAAAAGACTGATTTCTTACCAGCGCAGAACGGGTGTTATGTGGCCCCTGTAATAGTGCCAGTTCTGCAGACTGGAGCGGTTGAGAGGGCATACTTGGGTTAAGGTGATCTCACAGGCGAACTGTTCCCAAATCTTATGCCCAGCTACAGTGGTACCTTGGTTCTCAAACTTAATCCGTTCTGGGAGTCCGTTCAACTCCCAAAACGGTTCTAAAACCAAGGCTCGGCTTCCGATTGGCTGCAGGAGCTTCCTGTGCTCAATCGGAAGCCGCGCCGGACGTTTGGCTTCTGAAAAACGTTCGCAAACCGGAACACTCACTTCCGGGTTTGCGGTGTTCGGGAGCCGATTTGTTCGAGTACCAAGGTACCACTGTATGTGTTTTTGAGTGGAACACCCACCACCAAAGTCGTTTTTTCCTGGAAAACAAATGCTAGAATTGTTTCCCTCTAACCTTCCTGCAATGGGACGCAGGTGGCGATGGGACGCAGGTGGCGCTGTGGGTTAAAGCCTCAGCGCCTAGGGCTTGCCGATCGAAAGGTCGGCGGTTCGAATCCCTGCGGCGGGGTGCGCTCCCGCTGCTCGGTCCCAGCGCCTGCCAACCTAGCAGTTCGAAAGCACCTCCGGGTGCAAGTAGATAAATAGGGACCGCTTACCAGCGGGAAGGTAAACGGCGTTTCCGTGTGCGGCTCTGGCTCGCCAGAGCAGCGATGTCACGCTGGCCACGTGACCCGGAAGTGTCTCCGGACAGCGCTGGCCCCTGGCCTCTTAAGTGAGATGGGCGCACAACCCCAGAGTCTGTCAAGACTGGCCCGTACGGGCAGGGGTACCTTTACCTTTACCTTTAACCTTCCTGCAACACCACTGGCCCACGAATGTTGTCAGCATTAACCTTTCTCTCTCCCCAGCTACTCTTGGTGCTCTGGAATTCAGCCTTTTGTACGACCAGGAGAACAGCTCTTTGCAATGCACCCTCATCAAGGCAAAGGTAAATAATAATAATAATAATAATAATAATAATAATAATAATAATAATAATTTATTATTTATACCCTGCCCACCTGGCTGGGTTTCCCCAGCTACTCTGGGCGGCTTCCAACCAAACATTAAAATACAATAGTTCATCAGATATTAAAAGCTTCCCTAAACAGGGCTGCCTTCAGATGTCTTCTAAAAGTCGGATAGTTGTTAATTTATTTGACATCTGATGGGAGGGTGTTCCACAGGGCTGGCACCACCCTTTGGGTCCTTTAAGAGGAAATCAACTGGAGAACTGGAAGATTATCAGGCTTGGAGGGGGCCCGCAATGCCTATTATTCTCCTTCTGCACAAACCTTTCCAGTTGTTCTATGGGGGTGTGCGAATTTGGGTAGCCCTGTTTCAGTTCTCTGCTTGTTTTGGAAAGTGCAGATTTGATAGACCTGCCTTCCAGTCAAACTGAATTGAATTTCTACCCTATCCCTAGCAGCAGTGGAGGGCAGCGAGAGAAGATTTTCTCCTCTCACAGGGGGAAGCGCTTTAAAGCAGCCCCATGCCATTAAGACTGGAGCAAAAAGCCCTGCCCACCTGTCAATCACATTAAGTCATGCGATTAATAGGTGGGTGCCCCATCACAGCGTCAAATGTGGCCCATTACGCAGATCCTGATAAAGATCTGGCCCACAGAGCCGAAAGGATTCCCCACCCCGTCATATTCCATCCTTGTTTGATCATTGCATGAGTTACCGTATTTTTCGCTCCATAAGACGCACTTTTTTCCTCCTAAAAAGTAAGGGGAAGTGTCTGTGTGTCTTATGGAATGAATGTGTGGTCGATCGCTGGCTCCCTTTCAACCTCTGCCCCCTTGCCCAGGCCTCCACTGTTAAATGTTCTGCAGATGGAGGCTGTTTGTTTCCCCAGCGACATGTGACTGGCTGATTAGATTATCTGTCTGGAAACTGTAGAAAGGGCTCCCTTTCCTTTCCTAAAGAAGCTGCAGAACTGTAAGTTGAACCCCATAAAAAACAGGATTTTTTTCCTTTGCAAAGTAAGCTCAACAACTCTGAGCTGATCCTCAAAAAAAGGGGCTTTTCCCCTTTGTAAAAGAAGCTGCACAACTGTGAGCTGATCCTCCCAAAAACAGGGCTTTCCCCCTTTCCTCCTTTAAAAGCTAGGTGCGTCTTATGGTCAGGTGCGTCTTATGGAGCGAAAAATACGGTAAGACAACTTGGCCTCTGGCAGAGTTAATGAGCCTGCCCTGATTTTATTCCTGCCCAGGGCTTGAAGCCGATGGACTCCAATGGGTTAGCAGACCCTTATGTGAAGCTTCACCTTTTGCCAGGAGCCAGTAAGGTAAGGTAATTTTGTCCCTTCATCCTCCCTGTCAGAGCTGCCCAAGGTCCCAGCTCACAAAGGACCAACGCCAGTTCTTGCTATATACAAAAGTCTTTATTAAGGTTCAGTTTCAATTTCAAAGCCGCGGCGCGCAGCTCTACGTCTCAACCCTAGACCGCTGAAGTTCCGTCTGAATCTCCTCCCCCCAGACACCAGTTCAAGACCCTAGCCTTGCTCCACCTCCTCCTTTGCTCCTTTCTCCTCTGGGTCCGTCTGCCCGCTGGGCTGTCGCCCTTTCTGGACTCTTCTGATGCTGATTCCCCGGATTCTTCCCCCTGCTTCCGGTGTGCTTTAGGACCTGGCTCCCAATCCGAGCTCCCTGCTGTCCCGCGCGCCTGTACAGGTTGCCCAGCCGGCAACCTTCCTCCTGACCGTTACACTGCTCCTGTCACTGCTTCCCCCTTCGGACTTCCCCCCCGTTCCCTCACTCAGCAATAGGGGCGTGGTCAGCCCTGACTCATCTTCTCTCCCCACTGGAGGGGAAGCTGGCCCTGACACGTGGGACTCTTCCCCCCCACTACGCTCTGGTGGGGAAGCTGGTCCCGATCTCCAGCTGCTGCTTTTGGAGTCCCCGCTGGCCCCTTGCTTCTGGTGCGTCCCTCCCGGGACCCCCCTTGCCCTGGCCATCGGTGCCCCCTTCTGGGAATCTTCCGAATCGCTGGAGAAGCTCATGGAATCTCTCGGGCCACTGTCATACTCTCCTACGCTGCCCTCGGATTGTTCCCCTTCACTCTCCGCTTCCTCTCTCCCCTGTGCCTCTGCTCCTGAACCCCTGACACTCCCCCTTTGATAAGAGGCACCTGTCTCCAGGACAAGAAGCTGAGAGGTGTGCAGGGGAGGGCAAACAAGATGGTCAAGGGTCTGGAAACCAAGCCTTTGAAGCACAGGTCGGATGGCCACCTGCCAGAGATTGTTTAGCTGTGATTCCTGCATCTCAGGGGGTTGGACTAAATAATCCATGGGGATCGCACCCAGCTCTATGATTGTATGCAGTGCCAGATTTAGGTATAAGCTAAACAAGCTATAGCTTAGGGCCGCACTCTCTTGGAGGCCCCAAAATAATTTTAAGGAATAAACCCTGGATGTACATTTCAAAAATATAAGATAAAAAACAAAAAGGTGTCATGGGCTTTGAAGACACTCGAACTCAGGACACAAGGGAGAAACGTGCTAAGAGGAAGGCACGCTTGGCAAACCCTCACTGTGATCACCTCCCGCCTGGAAACCAGGGTCCCCACTGTGGAAGGACGTGTGGATCCAGAATGGGCCTCCACAGTCACTTACGGACTCATTGGTAAAACCATGTTTATGGAAGACAATCTTACTCGGCTATGAGTGATCGCCAAAGAAGAAAAATAAGATAAGCTAAACAAGCTGTAGCTTAGGGCCCCACTCTCTTGAGGGCCCCAAAAAATGTAAAGGAAAAACACACCCTGGATGTACATTTCCAAAATATAAGATAAAAAACAAATAAAATAAAAAATACAGTTAGAGCTTAATAATTATTTCACTGTTAATATACTTCTTAACTTTATTTCACTATTAATATACTTCTTAATTGTATTTCAGTTCAACAGTTACTTTGATAAAATACATATTTTGTTATGCGCAAATGGCTTTAGGTCCATAAATTACCATACAGCATATATTCAACACAAAAAAACAGCGACAGTTTGTTGTTGACAAAGGACAGCTGGACATATAAAGGGCCCTGTTACCTTCAGTAGCTTAGGGCCTCATCAAACCTAAATCCGTCCCTGACTGTATGAAAACAGTGCTGTGACATTTTGAGGAATTAAGGGGAAATGCACGAACTCCTATCTCTGCGGAGATGTAGAGAAGGGAATCTCCAAGGGCTAAAGCAACAGCAGACATGAACCAATATCCTCCCTCCTTTCCAAAATCAAAACATAGCACATGCAACCGCGATGTAATTACAGCACTTATGAACTTAGTCGAGTCAGCTAAACAGCAGCACACAGTGTCACAGTGACACACCACAGCAATAAAGGACATCTTGAGGGTAGTACTAAAACTGGCTTTTAAAAGCCCGAGCAAATCACACACTTTTGATGAGGCACATGACCCTGATCAGCAGAGATGTCAGCTGACCCTGACCAGGTGAGGGCATTCCTCCCATCTCACCTGACCTCCAGAACGAGCTTAACCGCCTGTCAGATTACTCTGTTCCCCTTGGAGAGCACAAATCTATGCCACCATGTTTTCAGCTTTTACATTTCAAGAGCTGGTGGGGTGGGGGCAGATAAAGGGTTTAGAGACAGACTTCCTTTCTTCTCTCTCATAAGGCTAGAACTCGAACCCGAATCTTAGAATGTCCAGGACAGATAAAAGAAAAGACCTTTCCACCCATCCCATAGTTAAACCGTGGAAATGGCTCCCACGGGAAATAGTGATAACCAACCGAGATGACCCTGAGATCATCTTCTGAGGCCCTCCTTCGTGTGCCACCTCCTCCTTGAGAGGTTTGGCGGGTGGCAACACGAGAACGGGGCCTTCTCAGCAGTGGCTCCCCATCTGTGGAATGCTCTCCGCAGGGAAGTTCACCTGGCACCTTCATTATACACCTTTAGGCACCAGGCAAAAACGTTCCTTTTTAATCAGGCCTTTGGTTGATCCGATTTACATCCTATGCCCTTTTAAAATGTTTTTTTTTGGGGGGGGAGGGGGCTATTGGGTTGTTATTTTTATTTATATTAGGTATTTTGTGGTTTTATATCTTGATTTTATTCTGTGAACTGCCCTGAGACCCCCGGGTATAGGGCGGTATATAAATTCAATCAACAACAACAACAACTTGGAAGCCATTAAAATGCAATTGGACCGATTCACAGAGGAGAAGGCCCTCGATGGTTACTAGTCATGATAGAAGCTGTGTTCTGCCTCCGCAGCTGGAGGCAGGAATATAATAAATAAATAAATAAATAATAAATAAATAAATAAATAAATAAATAAATAATATTTGTACCCCGCCCATCTAGCTGGGTTTCCCCAGCCACTGTGGGCAGCTTCCAACAAAGATGAAAAACACATTAAAAGGTCACACATTAAAAACTTTCCTGAACTTCAGATGTCTTCTAAATGTCAGGTAGTTGTTTATCTCTTTGACATCTGATGGGAGGGCGTTCCACAGGGCGGGTGCCACTACTGAGAAGGCCCTCTGCCTGGTTCCCTGTAACTTGGCTTCTCGCAATGAGGGAACCACCAGAAGGCCCTCGGCGCTGGATCTCAGTGTCCGGGCTGAACAATTGGGGTGGAGACGCGCCTTCAGGTATACTGGACTGAGGCCGTTTAGGGCTTTAAAGGTCAGCACCAACACTTTGAATTGTGCTCGGAAACGTACTGGGAGCCAGTGTAGGTCTTTCAAGACCGGTGTTATGTGGTCTCGGTGGCTGCTCCCAGTCACCAGTCTAGCTTCCGCATTCTGGATTACTTGTAGTTTCCGGGTCACCTTCAAAGGTAGCCCCACGGAGAGCGCATTGCAGTAGTCCAAGCAGGAGATAACTAGAGAAGGCTTCCAAATCCCAGTTTCTGGAAAACGCAGGATGGGAGAGGGCTCTGGTGTTTGGGTCCTGCCTTCAAGTTTCTTATAAGAGCCAGTGTGGTGTAATGGTTAGGAGAGGTAGACTTGTAATCTGGGGAACCGGGTTCGCGTCTCCGCTCCTCCACATGCAGCTGCTGGGTGACCTTGGGCTAGTCACACTTCTTTGAAGTCTCTCAGCCCCACTCACCTCACAGAGTGTTTGTTGTGGGGGAGGAAAGGGAAAGGAGATTGTTAGCCGCTTTGAGACTCCTTCGGGTAGTGATAAAGCGGGATATCAAATCCAAACTCCTCCTCCTCCTCCTTTTTCTTCTGTAATAGGCATCTGTTTGGCTATCCTGTGAAAACAGGATGCTGGACTGGATGAGACTCCATAGACCTGAACCAGCAGACTCTTCATATTTCATCTGTGTTCATTAACCCAGAATATCCACCCACCGACTCTTGTTAATGGTTAAATTAAATGTAGTTCCTTTTTCCCCCTTCAACATCTTTCCCCATCCCCAGTTTTTGGGGGCTGAAGTCTTCTGTGCCTGTTCCACAGCCTTTGTCAAAGCTCGTAGCTGCACTCTGTGGGGGAAAACAGGTTAATGAGAATGGCGGGTCTAGAAAATGGCATTGTTACCGCAAAGTGAAGCCTCTGCCCGAAAATCTAATTATTACCGGGGGTTTTAAAAGATTGGTTTGCTGCGAAGGTTTTTATCCAGGTCTAATTGGTACCTTGGAAAAAAAGGAGCACCTGCTGACGAGTGACTCAACTCCTCTAATGGATTTTCTTCCTCTTTGCGCTATCAAAGAGCAGCTCTGCCAAGCTGTGCTCTGTGGGGCAAGGGGAATTCTATGCAACAAAGTTCTGGGGAGGACAGGATTGCCCCAGTCTGAACCAAGGAGGCGTCTCCCTTTGCCAAACAAACTTAAACTTTTTGTCCACCCACAGGAAATTCCAGTGAGTTTTCTGAAATGCTCAGACACAGAGCTTTAAATCGTGGACTGAGCAGGGGAAAGTTAAATGGGGATAAGACCTCAGCAGGGTCAATTGATCAAGGTTGTTTTGCAAGTTTCCTTCTGGTGTCTTACTCAGACTGCCTTGATAAATCCTGCAGAATAAAGGTACCTGTTAAAATATAGTGCATTTGTATGCAAAAACAAACCCAAACCACTCCAATGTGGCTTGATATAGTCCATCAGACACGATGGCCCATTCAAAGGCGTTCAGATCAGGGAGGTTTGTATTTTTTTAAAAAATATTTTTTATTAACCGACCAATCAAATCACATCACATAAATTCTGAATTACAAAGCCGAATTTTAAATTTTTGTTGAGGGGACCCATATTTCAAGTTCCGAAGGGGGATTCCGATCATCTTCTTGCTACTGCATTAATATCCAAATCAGTCCAAATAAAGTTCATAATTCTATCCAGTCTTATCTTGCTGTTTCCACATCTCATCTTGTTCATATATATTTTTTCTTTTTTTCTTTATGATCTCTTCTGATAATCTTCTTAAGCAGATAAACACCAATTATAATCCTGTGTGAATTTTTCTGTTCGTCCAATCCTCATATCGAGATGGTTTTCATATATCATTGCTTTCATAAATAACATCGCTCTTTCCATCATTAATCTCGCAATCTGTTGTTCTTAAGTCCCTCTGAGGAGTCTCACCCACAATATAAAAGCAGCTCTATTCCTCCTCCCAGACTCAAGTCCTCCGACAGAGCTTGCCAACACGGCGACGGTATTTTTAACTGCGTCATTCCAAAGCTCTTATACTTTCCACCAGATCAGGGAGGTTTGTAAGGACTCGTGCATGTTTTAATAGTTCTGCTTGTTTTCCAGTCAAACAAGCTGAGGACCAAGACTTTGAGGAACACCCGGAACCCTGCATGGAATGAGACCCTGGTGTACCATGGCATCACGGATGAGGACATGCAGAGGAAGACATTGAGGCAAGTCAAAGGGTTAAGCGTCAAACTTTGAATCAAACATGATAGGATCATTCCTGCTTACATCCACAAAGTTACCTCTGGCAACCTGATGCAAAGCGTCTTCAAAGGTCCTTCTGAGATGGGGCTGGGCGGGAACTAGGGCTGTTGTGACAGTGGGATCGGTCTCCCTCTGGAGGTTCAGGAGTTCAGCCTACACTCGAGTAGGACTCTGGCAGAGACACATGCCTGACTGGCATGTTCTCTCCCTCCTGGTCGATCGTTCGGGAGCTTCAAAAGCTTTCTTCAGCCTGAACATCACAGCAACCAATGCCAACCGACACCGGCACACTTAGGGATCCGCAGAGTTCATGCAACATGTGCGTGACAGACCTCAGCAACTCAGCATTTTGGCTAATCTACTTTATTTGCATATAAACACACACGGAGCACGGCAACATGGCTCTCTCTCTCTCTAGCATCAGACAGCAAAGAGAAAAAGAACAAAGGACAATAGTCCCACTTCACGGAACACAGTAACACAAACATCCTGTCACTTCCCACTCTGTGGAGTCAAAACATATACCGTCATGTGAAAGACAACAATCCCATGACTGCAATCATGGAGCAGGAATTCTAACAGTGGACGCTCCATCTTTGGAGGTTTTTAAGCAGAGGTTGATGGCCACCTGTAATTAATCCTTAGGTTGAGATTCCTACATTACAGAGGGTTGGACTCGATGACTCTTTGAGGTCTTTTCTGACTCTACAATCCTATGATTCTATGACCCTGGAGAGCTGCTACCAGTCATAGCTGTTTATAACAATAATAATTTATTATTTCTACCCCCCCCCCATCTGGCTGGGTTTCCCCAGCCAATCTGGGTGGCTTCCAACAAAAGATTAAAAATACATTAAAACATCAGTCATTAAAAAATCAAACCTTGCCCCACAGGGCTGCCTTCAGATGTCTTGTAAACAACAGATAGTTGTTAATTTCATTGACATCTGATGGGAGGGTGCTCCAGGGGTTGGGTGCCACTACCAAGAAGGCCCTCTGCCTAGTTTCCTGTTAGCTCACTTCTTGCAATGAGGGAACCACCAGAAGGCCCTCAGAGCTGGATCTCAGTGTCCGGGCTGGATGATGGGGGTGGAGACGCTCCTTCAGGTCTACTGGGCTGAGGCCGTTTAGGGCTTTAAAGGTCAGCACCAACACTTTGAATTGTGCTTGGAAACATACTGGGAGCCAATGTAGGTCTTTCAAGACCGGTGTTATGTGGTCTCGGCAGCCCCTCCCAGTCACCAGTCTAGCTGTTGCATTCTGGATTAATTGCAGTTTCCGAGTCACCTTCAGAGGTAGTCCCACGTAGAGCATGTTGCATTAGTCCAAGCGGGAGATAACCAGAGCGTGCATGTTTGTTCCTTTCAGGATCTCTGTGTGTGACGAGGACAAATTTGGCCACAACGAGTTCATAGGTGAGACGAGGGTGGCCCTGAAGAAAGTGAAGGCCAACCAGAAGAAGAATTTCAACATCTGTCTGGAAAGAGTCATCCCGGTACATTTCACCGTCTTCTTATGTTCTCGTCCCATTCATTGTGATGGTTTGTGTGTCTTTTCTTACGCGAACATGTGTGGACCTGCTCTTTAGAACAGAGGGGATGGGAAGCTGAGTTGGGAAGAGTAGGAGAGGTTGTCTGCTGGGCAGACTGTTAGAAGGATGTCTTTTTCCAACTAAGAATCAACACGGCGGGTTAAGGAGAAGGAAGCAAATGCTATCCACAGTTTCAACACTGGGCATTTCTGGTTGAAGACAGATAAGAGCATAAGCAGACCCTGCTGGGGTCAGGCCAAGGCCCATCTATTTTAGCATCCTGTTCTCACAGTGGCCAATGAGAAGCCCACGAGCAGGATCCAAGCACAGGAAACCTCTCTCCTCCTGTGGTTTCCAGCAACTCAGGTCCGCAATACCTCAAGGACCGCCTCTTTCCATATGAACCCACCCACACCCTGAGATCATCTTCTGAGGCCCTCCTTCATGCGCTGCCTCCTCAAGAGGTCCAGAGGGTGGCAATATGAGAACGGGGGCTTCTCTGCAGTGGCTCCCTGTCTGTGGAATGCTCTCCCCAGGGAAGTTCGCCTGGCACCTTCATTATACACCTTTAGGCGCCAGGCAAAAACGTTCCTTTTAACCAGGCCTTTAGTTGATCCGATTTACATCCTATGCCCTTTAAAAAAATTTTTTTTGGGGGGGGAGGCTATTGGGTTGTTGTTTTTATTTTTATTTTGTGGTTTTATATCTTGATTTTATTCTGTGAACCGCCCTGAGACTCCTGGGTATAGGGCAATATATAAATTCAATCAACAAGCAAGCAAGCAAACAAACAAACAAACAAACAAACTGATAATTAGAAGCATTGTTGCCTCCAACTGTGGAGGCTGAGCATAGCCATCAGGGTTAGATTGCTTTCTTCTCCATGAATTTCCCCAGTCTTCCTTTAAAGCTGTCCAAGTTTGTCGCCGTCATCATGGCCTCTTGTGGCAGTGCGTTCCATAGTTTAACTTTGTGCTGTGTGAAGAGTTAGTTTCTTTTGCCCTTCCTGAATCTTCTAACATTCAGCTTCATTGCATGCCTGTGGCTTGCAGCACCGTGAAAGGGGAAGAAAATATTTTCTTTCTCTTTTTACTCTTTCTTCATGCCGTGTATAATTTTATAAGCTTCTTTGCTATCACCTGTTAACTTGCCTTTTCTCTGAAGTAAAAAGTCCTAAGCGCTGCAGCCTTGATTCATCCCCTGGGTCGAATGCAAGGTGATGTGATCCTTGCACGGTGTGGAAAAATCCTTGCACGGTGTGGAAAAAAATGCACGAGAAAACCCCTCTCCTACAATGTAGAATTTGGGGGCCATCTGATGAAGCAGAAGACTCAGGGCAGACAAAAGGAAGGAGTCTTCGCACAACACATAGTTCAACTATGGAACTCACTCTCACAGTGTAGCCTTATTGGACTTTACCAATTGGTAGGGTGAGCGTTGATCCCGGACGGGAGGAAGGAAGTCAAATGACACTGAGGGTTGGTTCAGAGAAAGAGTTTATTCTGCTCTCCGGATAGCAGAATGCACTTGCGTGATCAGCTCACAGCACGTCCAAAGAAATGAGAAATTTCATGCAGTATATATCCTCCAGGCACCCTCTTCCCCCTTCCCCAGGAATCCAGCCACGTCAGCTTATACATGCAGGTTGACATCACAGATGTTCCTGCTCCGGCACTTTTAACCATAAAAGGGTGTTCCTCTTCCTGTACTCTTGACCATATAAGGGTTATATATATATTCCTGTTCCGGCACTCTTATCTTGGGGTAAGAAGGTCACCAACTCTCCTGGCGCTGTTCCTGGACTAGGCCTGTGCATCAGAGTGTGGTCAGGACATAAGATAAGACCCAGACATGCCATCCCTGCTCCACTGGAACAGTCAAGGTCATACATTGCCGTCACGGACTGATAAAGGAGAGCGCTTTGTTTATACAGCTAGGTTCCTGTTATGCATTTCAACAGCTCAAGTTAATGCATTTTAGAAATGCTCCCTTGGAGAAGGAAAAATGCGGATTTTGGGAAACCCATTACTTCAACAGGATGTGCCAATGGCTGCCAACTTTGCTGGCCTTAAAAGTGGTTTAGGCAAGTTCATGGAGGAGAATGCTGGGGCATCTGGTTGGCTAGTGTGGGAACAGAATTCTAGACCAGTTGGGCCATGGGCCTGATCCAGCTACAGGGAGGTCTTCTGACGCTATGTTTTCAGGATGCGGTCTTCAGCACATTTACGTAGTGGCTCTTTGCCTTGAAACACGTGGGATTTCCTTGTGAGCGAACGCATGCGCTGTGAAAGTTGTACCATTAATTGGCTAAGGCAGGAATCTTCCGTTACACAAACGTAAGGGGGAAAGCCTCATTGAACTCAGTGGGAAAATACCTCTGGGGAGATGATGCAACAGCCTGCGTGTTTAATAAAACTGCTTTCATTCAAACACAGGTTGTGGGAGGGTTGTTGGGGGTGGGGTGGGGGAGAGAAAGTCAGAGATACATTTGAGGAGGAAAAAGTGGTCCAGAAACTCCTTAATTCAGGTTCCCCAGGGACTCTCAAGCTACCTTCTGGACAGTATTAAAGAAAATCTTTTTTTCTTCCCCCCATCTTTCACTCGCCGTTAACCCCAAGATGAAGCGTGGAGGTACAACTGGATCATCAAGAGGGATGGCATTGTACGAAGATGAGGTAAGACATTATCTAGACTGAGGGGAGCTTTCGCCTCGTTTTCCATGGCCACAACTAAGCAGCTGAGGAGAAACGCTAAATTATTTTCTGAGCAGATGCCCTCTTAGACTGAAGCATATTTTTTAGTTCCAGTGCCTTGATCAGACTGTTAGTGCAGGACAGGTGAAGGCAGTGATGGTTCAGTGGTTAGATCAGGACCTGGGAGACCTGGAATGATGACGTGAGCCTCAGTGGACCGACTGGCAGTTTACCAGTTACCAGATTCTAATTTTGTTGTATCCCCAAGATTAATGTATACCATTAATATCATTGATCGTTGTTACTACAGTGGTACCTCAGGATGCGAACGGATCCGTTCCGGAGCCCCATTCACATCCTGAATGGAACGTAAGATGCGACGGCGCGTCTGCACACGTGTGGCTCGTGTTTTGCCGCTTCTGCGCATGTGCGTGATGTCATTATGAGTGTCTGCCCATGCACGAGCGGCGAAACCCGGAAGTAACGCACTCCGTTACTTCCGGGTTGCCGTGGAGCGCAACCCGAAAGCACTCAACCTGAAGCACATTCAACCTGAGATATGACTGTATTTTATTGTTGCTATATTATTATTATTATTATTATTTTTTAATGTAATTATGTATGTTTTTTTTTCATTTACTGTGGGAGCCTTTTTTTGGAACGTTGTTCAGCTGCACCATATGGTCCATGGTAAATTCGGCAATGGAAAATTTCTGTGGTGCCCCCCAGCCCCTTGATGCTCTGAGCACATGCTTTAAAAGGTAAAGGTAAAGGGATCCCTTACCATTAGGTCCAGTCGTGGCCGACTCTGGGGTTGCGGCGCTCATCTCGCTTTATTGGCTGAGGGAGCCGGCGTACAGCTTCCAGGTCATGTGGCCAGCATGACTAAGCCACTTCTGGCGAACCAGAACAGCACACGGAAACGCCATTTACCTTCCCGCCGGAGCTGTACCTATTTATCTACTTGCGCTTTGATGTGCTTTCGAACTGCTAGGTTGGCAGGAGCAGGGACCGAGCAACGGGAGCTCACCCCGTTGCGGGGATTCGAACCGCCGACCTTCTGATTGGCAAATCCTAGGCTCTGTGGTTTAACCCACAGTGCCACCCGCGTCCCAAGCACATGTTTATTTAATGGTTAATTCAGCCCTCCTGGGCCTGCATTGCCAGAGGTTGCAGACCAGAATCAGTTTCTGATAGTTAAAGGCATACCCTGTTTCTACAAAACAGCTTTCCATTCGTTTTCCATTCAGTGCTGCTAACTGTTTAGTCAGCTTTTCCGTGAGACAACTGCAAATTATCCAAACCTTTCAGATTTGGAGCAATCAGTAGACGAGCTGCAACCAGTAGAAAGGTGATCTGTTATTTGTGGAGAACGTCTTTCTATTCATCCTTAAGGCCAGTTGTGGAGTGCATTGAACAGACTGTTTTGTGATCTTCCTTCCTAAAAGACACAAAACAAATGAAATACCATGAAAATCCCTGAAACGAGAAGTAATCGACTAGAAATATTATCTTATGGAAATAAACTAAATAATAAAAATCAAAAAGTTTGAGGGGGAAAAATTAGAAAAACCTAAAATAGAACAAAAGACTTAATAGGATGCCAGCTACAAACCTCGTTTCACTGAACTATTCAGTTTCCTCAGAAGGAAATAGAAAAATCATTAACTTTAAATGACCAAAATTCAAAGAAGGGTAGAACCCCAAAAATTCTGACGTATTATAATCCTAGCTTGAAATAGGTAGAGCAAAGCGCAGTAATAAAGGATTGAGGACTCAAAAGTACAGTTTCTAATACTGAATTTACAAAAAAGGTTTGAAAACCTAAATAGCAAGTTTTACAGGGTCTGGCCGCCATGGCGAAGGCGGAGACCCACTAAAAATCACAGGCTGGAGAAGCCTGTGAAGCTGGGATTCGGCTGGCACCTTTTGCACCTCCCCTACTCGCGGGGAGACCCGGTTTCGGGGATCCGGAGCGACGTGGGGTAAGCGGCACAGTGCTTCGAATTGATTGCTTCTTTCACGGAGTGAAGCCACATTGCTGTTGCCGGAGAGCGCTGTCTTTTTCCTGTGGACAATTCGATTTTAAACAACTACCCGTGAGTAGAACGGAAAATTGGATCTATAAATGTCTTAATTTGGCACCGAAACGGGAAGGTTTTAAACAGGAAGTCCGCCTTCCCCTTTTGTAAATAGATTGAAGCAAAGACGCTGCAAGCTAAGGTCTTGGAAAGTCTTCTGCAAAGGATTAAACTTCCATCGATTAAAACTATTAAACCCCCCTTGGAAGCAGGAGAAGAGGGGGGAAATTTTGGATCGCGCAAGCCTGCAGGAGAGAGTGTTGAAAATTAAATCACCACTGCTCTGAACCTGGAAAGGGTTCTGCCAGTAAGATTGATGTTTTGAAGTTCATTGGCTGTGAATAGAACGTATCTTGACAGTTAGCTAAATAAGAGAAATATATTGTTTCCATTGTCCTCTTCTGCATTTAAAAAGGAGGAAAAGTAACTGAAAATTGAAACTATATTTACTGTTTGAACTGTGCTTAAAAGGATTGACACAAATAGAAACTGTTTCCCTCTAGAGGGAGCCTTTGAAACTGTTATAAGAGCTGAGCTGGGGAAACCAGCTGCAAGATAAGAGACTGTGAGAATCAGGGATTGACCTTGGACTATTTGAGAATGTCGATAGAAGAAGCTTTAGTGATTGCATTATGCAAGATAAGTCGCTCGTTGGAACAACTCCACAAGAAGACAGATGTCATGACTACTAAAATTGATAACTTGGGACAAAAAGTGACTAACTTGGGACAAAAAGTGACTAATTTGGGACAAAAAGTAAACATTAAGACAGAAATTATTCAGGATATGATACAGGAATCTACTTTGACAGGGCAAATTGTTGAGAAGGCGAAGGAGAAAGTTGCTGTTGTTGAACCTAAAGTAATACAAGTGGGAGTCCCAGCCTTACAGAGGCAAATTGAGGACTATAAGTTGAGGCCTTTTATGATTGAATTTAGAAAAAGTCAGATTTTGAGGATCGGAGCCCTGCCTGGACTGGAGAAGGAAAGTTGGATAGATCCCTTCATGCAGGGATTTACTGACTTTGGGGATTTGGACTTGGGTCGTGAGGAGATTGGAGCTGTGGGGGCCTTTGGATTTGGAGGAATTTTGAAACATGTCCTGAAATACCTTATGGATTTTAGATATAACCATGGAGATTTGGTTGACCTGTCGAGAAGGAATAAAAGCATTGCTAGGTTGGAGCTTCCCCGAGATCTGCTCTTCAGTATCAAAGGAAGGAAAATAAGAACAAGATCAGTAGAAGGCAAAGTAAAGTGCATGTATAAATATGAAGACCTGGAGAAGGGACTTGGAAAAGAGTTAAGAGCCTCGGACAGAAGATCACCAGGTTGATGGACTATTTGGAATTGACGAATGACTGGCAGTATCTGAGACTAGGGAGAAGAGATGGTGGAAGAAGATTGGAAAAAGTTTTAAAGTTTATTTTCAGAAATAGAAATATTGTAAAATTACTGAGTGTTAGAAAAATGTTGGAATGAAATCTTATGGCTTTAGTTGAAATGTTATAAGGAGTTAAGTATAAATAAGCATTATAGTATTAATGGAAAATAAGGGTAAAAATAAGTTAAGATATTTATATGACAGAAAATAGAGAAAGATGGAAAGGAATTGCTGAAACAATTAATAGAAGTGGAATACAAAAAAGGAGGTGAGAGGAGGTCGATGAAACATGGGTATGAAAGATAGACTACTGAAATGGTATAATGTATGTTTTTAAATTGTTTTTGTTTTGTTTTGTTTAGGTTACTTTTGTGTTTTGTATTGTTTATATATTGGATTGGATTGTTTTTTCCTTTTCTTGTTGTTTTTTTTCTTGTTGTCTTTTTTCTTCTCTTTCCTTTTTGTAAGTTTTAAAAGTAATAAATATTATATATTTTTTTTAAAAAAGAAAACCTAAATAGCAAGTTTTAAACAAAGCCCAACTTGAAGAAAGCAAAGCACAATAATAAAGGGTTGAGGACTCAATTGTGAAAATTCTAGTGCTGCTTTTACAAAAAGGTTTAAAAACCTAAACGGCACAAATTCAAAGAAAGGAATACGAGATAAAGCTGTTTTAGATTTTGAACAAACTCAAGAATGGGGCTGAAATCCTCCCATGGTCTAGATGTTACTGCTGACTGTTACTTCTCGTTTCAGGGATTTTCACGGTATTTCATTTGTTTTGTGCAATTTCTCAGTTCTTTTTTTCTATTTCCTTCCTAAAAGACGGCAGTCCAAAATGCTTTAACGGTGCCTGTCCAGTTCTAAACTGGTCTTTGGAAGATGTAACATTTGGAAATCCATGGGGCGGGGAAGAATGAATTAGTTTAGTCTTCCCAGTTAGTACCGTATTTTTTGCTCTATAAGACTCACTTTTTCCCTCCTAAAAAGTAAGGGGAAATGTGTGTGCGTCTTATGGAGCGAATGCAGGCTGCACAGCTATCCCAGAAGCCAGAGCAGCAAGAGGGATTGCTGCTTTCACTGCGCAGCGATCCCTCTTGCTGTTCTGGCTTCTGAGATTCAGAGTATTTTTTTTCTTGTTTTCCTCCTCCAAAAACTAAGTGCGTCTTGTGGTCTGGTGCGTCTTATAGAGCGAAAAAAATACGGTAATTCCCGACTGCAGTGCTGTTAGTCTCTTTCCTGTTTCCTCGCTTTTCGGAGGATTGTGGGTTAAATTTGCAAAAAGTGAAACTTAGGGGAGAGATCTAGGACTCTTTTAATCTGGAGAGGAAAGCCAACTAGCTGGGTGGCAGAAGGGTGGCTGGGCAATCTTGCTGAACAAATCCCACTCCCCCTAGAACAGGGGTCAGCAACCTTTTTCAGTCGTGGGCCAGTCCACCCTCCCTCAGATCATGTAGTGGGCAGGATTATATTTTGAAAAAATAATAATGAATGAATTCCTATGCCCCACAAATAACCCAGAGATGCATTTTCAATAAAAGCACACATTCTACTCATATAAAAACACCAGACAGGCCCCACAAATAACCCAGAGATGCATTTTAAATAAAAGGACACATTCTACTCATGTAAAAACACGCTGATTCCCGGACCATCTGCGGGCCAAAATTGAGAAGGCGATTGGGCCGCATCCGGCCCACGGGCCTTAGGTTGCCTACCCTTGCCCTAGAACTTTTTTTTTTGTACAAGGTGCCCTCATGTGGTCACACTTAACATTTCACCGCATTTTCTGAGTTACTCTTTGAAAGCCCAAGGATCGGTTTTATGCTTTTCAGGCCATCAGTAGCAGATCTTGGGGCCTCAAATTTCAGCAGTGGCCTGTGTGACGCCAGAATTTGGCACCCCCGCCCCCTAAACCCGCTTCTGAGACTGTCACTTGATGACTGCAGCACTCAAATGACAATCTGAATCCAGTGGTACCTCGGGTTAAGAACTTAATTCATTCTGGAGGTCTGTTCTTAACCTGAATCTGTTCTTAACCTGAAGCACCAATTTAGCTAATGGGGCCTCCCACTGCCGTGGGATTTCTGTTGTCATCCTGTTCTTAACCTGAGGTAGTATTTCTGGGTTAGCAGAGTCTGTAACCTGAAGCGTCTGTAACCCAAGGTACCACTGTATGTGAAACATCCATGCCGGCTCCTGTGAATGAAGCTTTCAAATGGCTACTTCCAAGCAGATGGCGGAAGCTGTTCTCATGTTTGCACGGTTGATCTGGTAGTTTATAGAGTAGATCTGATTAACATGACAATGTGAAGGCAACCCAAGCTTCTTTGGACTGAAGAGAGAACTGAATTTGGCCACCCAGGGGGACAATGTCTTTCCCTATGCATAATTTTATTTTTTAAAAAAACATTTCTAGGTATAAAAAACCATCATTTTATTAAATAGATTTAAATATACCACAATTCATATTGAAATCCATCAGAGGGGGAAAAACTTCCTAGAAGATTTGCACCGTTGCAGATTAGTTGGAAATTGTATTAAATTGAAGTAATTTGGCAAGAATTTGGAAAATCAATAAAAATAACCGGCACCCCCCCCCAATTGCAAATTAATGCTCTCATTTCTGCAAATACACAATACATATTGATATCTTTCTAGATGGTCTACACCATTTTTTTCAGCCCAAGGGCCACATTGCCAAAAAGGCAGCCTTCCAGGGGCCGCATGTGAGTGGGGGGTGGGGCTTGAAGTCAGAGCAGTGTTTTTCAACCTGTGGGTCCCCAGATGTTGTTGGACTACAACTCCCATCATTCCTAGCCAGCAGGACCAGTGGTCAGGAAGGAATGATGGGAGTTGTAGTCCAACAACATCTGGGGACCCACAGGTTGAGAACCGCTGAGTTAGAGGTTTCTACAGCTGCCCCTCCCCCATCCAGTTCAAGGGCAGATTCCAACAAGGCCAGAGTGCTGGTTTTGGGCTTCTCCAGAGGGGAGGACCTGAACCGAAGGATTCAGATTACAAGAAAGGAGATTTCACCTAAAGTACCTGGAAAAACTGTTCCACAGCACAACAGGACTCCCTTTTTTTCAGCAGAGGTTATATTGTTATGGAAATTCTACTCAATACTGATCCAGAGCAGATTCCAATGTACAGTCATACCTTGGGTTTAAGACGCTTCAGGTTGTGTTTTTTCGGGTTGCGGACCGCCGAAACCCGGAAGTACTGGAACGGGTTACTTCCAGGTTTCGGCAGTCGCACATGCGCAGAAGCGCTAAATCGTGCTTTGCGCATGCGCAACGTGCCAAATTGCAACCCACACGTGCGCAGATGCGCCACTGTGGGTTGCGGATGCTGCGGGTTGCGAACGTGCATCCCGCACGGATCATGTTCGCAACCCGAGCGTCCACTGTATAGTTAGCAGAGTAACAACTTAAAAAACGTTTCAGGATTCCCCAAAAATAGACCAGAGGCAATTAATATTTCATCCAACAGAGCTTTATTTCTACTGAAGACAAATGAGCCTAAGGGTCAACAAATCAAATACATTCAGGATTGGCACTGTATTATAAGAAATCCAGTAGCAGCAGACAACTTAAAACTTACAATAACTTAGGTAAAGGTACCCCTGCCCGTACGGGCCAGTCTTGACAGACTCTGGGGTTGTGCGCCCATCTCACTTAAGAGGCCAGGGGCCAGCGCTGTCCGGAGACACTTCCGGGTCACGTGGCCAGCGTGACATCGCTGCTCTGGCGAGCCAGAGCCGCACACGGAAACGCCGTTTACCTTCCCGCTGGTAAGCGGTCCCTATTTATCTACTTGCACCCGGAGGTGCTTTCGAACTGCTAGGTTGGCAGGCGCTGGGACCGAGCAGCGGGAGCGCACCCCGCCGCAGGGATTCGAACCGCCGACCTTTCGATCGGCAAGTCCTAGGCGCTGAGGCTTTAACCCACAGCGCCACCTGCTACAATAACTTACAATAAGTCTAAACCTTAACACTATACAATCAATCAAATGTTTATTCGGCTTTACGCCCATCATGAAACACAACACAACAAAACAAATCAAATAAAACAGCGGACTCCTACAAGCCACAAGTAGTATAACACAGTTCACAACTCACAAGGACAAATATTAGCCAATTCATAAGAAAAGTTTAAGATTAAGATTAAAATTAAAATTAAAATTTTTTTGCACTACACTAAAATCTGATGTCGTTATAGAAAATTCTTATAACTATCAATAATCAGTTAACATTCCATTCCGTCTCTTGTACAAGAGGACGGCTGTTAGGAATTTAGCAACCTGTAGGGTAATATAGGTAATGTAGGGACGCAGGTGGCGCTGTGGGTTAAAGCCTCAGCGCCTAGGGCTTGCCGATCGAAAGGTCGGCGGTTCGAATCCCTGCGGCGGGTGCGCTCCCGCTGCTCGGTCCCAGCGCCTGCCAACCTAGCAGTTCGAAAGCACCTCCGGGTGCAAGTAGATAAATAGGGACCGCTTACCAGCGGGAAGGTAAACGGTGTTTCCGTGTGCGGCTCTGGCTCTGGCTCTGGCTCTGACCAGAGCAGCGATGTCACGCTGGCCACGTGACCCGGAAGTGTCTCCGGACAGCGCTGGCCCCTGGCCTCTTGAGTGAGATGGGCGCACAACCCCAGAGTCTGTCAAGACTGGCCCATACGGGCAGGGGTACCTTTACCTTTACCTTTAGGGTAATATAAGGATCCACATCTTGAAGAACCCAGGCAAGCTGTAGGTCTACTGGTTTGTCAGCCATAGGCTGGATTATGGAGTTTAGTATGCTAGCACAGGCTGAACTGTACAAAGGGCAGATAAACATAACATGATGTAGAGATTCAGATGTTTTCATTTCACAAGCACACATTGAAGGGACTATACAGTGGTACCTCAGGTTAAGAACTTAATTCGTTCTGGAGGTCCGTTCTTAACCTGAAAATGTTCTTAACTTGAGACACCACTTTAGCTAATGGGGTCTCCCACTGCCACTGCCACCGCCGCACAATTTCTGTTCTCATCCTGAAGCAAAGTTCTTAACCTGAGGTACTATTTCTGGGTTAGTGGAGTCTGTAACCTGAAGTGTCTGTAACCCGAGGTACCACTGTATAGAGAACACAACACCAGAAGGAAAAGAGATAGAGAAAGCGAAACCAAGGCTCCATCTGGCCTTACTTTTATAGCCAGTATGCCCTTGACAGAAAGAGATAAGAGAACCAGTTTAAACCAGCTGTACTCAGCTTCTCTGAAGGAATAACCCAGACATCATGCAGCTTCTGCTTGTTTCTTTCACACAGAGAACCTTCCAGAAGCTTCCAGAACCCTCTTGAAGTAATCAGAATAGAAAAGATCTCTGCACATCAGATCAATACTTTCTGCACTAAGAAATGCAGACTGACATATGCAAGCCTCCAATCAGGGATGCTTTAGTGGTTTTAGTGCATTGCAGGGGCTTTGGATGATGACCATACAACTCTACAATTCTATGGTTCTATGACTCTATCCCAAAATTCAGAATCTCTCTTTCTCCCCCACAGATGGGCCAAGCGGGCGACGTGGAGGAACGGGGTAAAATCCTGGTGTCCCTCATGTACAGCACCCCGAAAGGAGGCCTCGTCGTCGGCATCGTGCGTTGCGTCCATTTAGCGGCCATGGATGCCAACGGCTACTCTGATCCCTTTGTGAAAATGTACGTCCTGGGCACAAACTCCTGGGCTTTGTTGGCCACCGGCTTTGTCAATTACTTAGGTAAAGGTAAAGGTGAAGGGACCCCTGACCATTAGGTCCAGTCGTGACCGACTCTGGGGTTGTGGCGCTTATCTCGCTTTATTGGCCAAGGTAGCCGGCGTACAGCTGCCGGGTCATGTGGCCAGCATGACTAAGCCGCTTCTGGCAAAGCAGAGCAGCGCACGGAAACGCCGTTTACCTTCCTGCCGGAGCGGTACCTATTGATCTACTTGCACTTTGACGTGCTTTCGAATTGCTAGGTTGGCAGGAGCAGGGACCGAGCAACGGGAGCTCACCCCGTCGCAGGGATTCGAACCGCCGACCTTCTGATCGGCAAGTCCTAGGCTCTGTGGTTTAGATCATAGCGCCACCCACGTCCCTGACAATGACTTAGTCGCTTGCAATTCTGAGAGTGCTCAGGAAAAGTGTGCCTCTTTCCCCGAGAATTTCGGTGCCTTGCCATGTAATCTCGCAGGACCTTCCCTATTCTTACTAAATCTCTCAGCTTTACCAAATCGTTCAGCTCAGCTGGCACCAACGTGAGATGATGCAGCTCTTGGCAAACATTGCTATCCAACCCCATGTTTCCAGGACGGAAGTGGTAGGCAAGGCTGTGGCTCCCCTACGAAGAAAGGCTTCAGTGTTTGGGACTTTTTAGCATAGGAAAAGCTGAATTTCTCCAAGCAGAATGCATAGTAACATTGGGTCGCGTCGCCCCCCAATTTATATGCATTTATATGCACGCTTTCCTCTAAATATCCATGTTTGCAAACATTCATTTATTTGTTTTGGCTGGAGGGATGCCTCACAAAATATGGGAAAGTGCACATTTTGGGGCGTGGCTGTGTTCTGGTTCGCATATTGCTTTGGGAACTGTGAATGCGGTTGGTTAAAATGCAGACTGGACCAACTTTCTGCCCCATCCATGTTGGGAGCAGATGGAGCCAGAAGGAGGAGGAGTAGCAGAGGGGAAGCAGCAGCATGAGCTCAGTATTGTCTACACTGAACGGCAGCAGCTCTTCAGGGATTCAGGCAGGAGTGTTGAACCTTCTACATGCCAAGCAGCTGCTCCTTCTGTGGTGGGAGTGGTGGCCCAACATGTTTTTCACCTGTGGAGAGTCACAGATCCATCACCTCTGGGATAATCTGTTTTTCTGTTCATTCCCCCCCCCCCCAAAAAAAAGAATTACCATATCTTTCGCTCTACAGGACGCACCAGATGATAGGACGTACCTAGTTTTGGGGAGGAGGAAATAAGGGGGGGGGGGAATTCTGAATCCCAGAAGCCAGAAGAGCAAAAGGGATCTGGCTTCTGGGATAGCCTCTTGCTGTTCTGGCTTCTGGGATAGCCGCTGGGATAGCTGGTCTAGCTTTGCGCGAAACCTCCGCAGGGCACAGGGGACCTTCATCCCCATGGCCTGCGAAGGCTTCGCAGGGCCATCCAAAAGCCAGAATAGCTAGAGGGAGCGCTGCGCAACACTCCCTCTAGCTGCTCTAGCTTTGCGTGAAGCCTCCTCAGGCCACGGGGAGCCTTCATCCCTGTGCCCTGCGGAGGCTTCTGGGACAGCCCGCGCAGCCTCCGGAGGGCAGCGGGATGAAGGCAACCCGCTGCCCTGCGGAGGCTTTGTGCCTCTAACCCCGAAGCTAGAACAGTGAGAGGGAGTGCTGCGCAGCACTCCGTCTTGCTGTGCTGGCTTCTGGGACAGCCAGTGAAACCTCTGCAGGGCAGCGGGGGTGCCTTCGTCCCGCTGCCCTGCGGAGGCTTTGCACAGCTAAGCCAGAAGCTAGAACATCAAGACGGAGCGCTGCACAGCCCTCCCTCTCCCTGTTCTGGCTTCTGGCTTAGCCGCGCAGCCTGCATTCGCTCCATAAGACGCACACACATTTCCCCTTACTTTTTAGAAGGGAAAAAGTGCGTCTTATAGAGCGAAAAATACGGTAGCTTGACAGTTCAGCAAACCGCCTCCCTGCTCACTCTTTCCACGATTATGCATCACTGCAAAAACTTGGTCAGAAGAGAGACCCTTTTAGCTGTTCAGCTGTCTTTCACAATCCTCCAAGTTCTGGAGAAAAACGCTCACATCTTCTTCTTTCCAGATGCTTAAAGCCGGACATGGGGAAGAAAGCGAAACAGAAGACGCAGATTAAAAAGAAGACGTTGAACCCGGAGTTTAATGAGGTGAGGCAAGGCTAAGATTCCTGTGTTTCAGGGGATTGGACAATCCTTGTGGTCCCTTTCAACTCCATTTGCTATGATTCTAAGGCCTCTTCTCACATTCCATGTGGTGTGCTTGTGGATCTCTGAGGTTTTCAGAGCCTGCTTGCCACACACGCCGGTTTTCCCCAGCCTGATGCTCTCCAGATTATTTATTCATCATTATTATCTATGTGCTGTATTAACCTCCCGCTCTTCCTCCCCAAGGAGTCGGGTGACAAACAGATGTACCATTAAAAAAAACGAACAAACAAAGCAAACAGTTTAACACATTCTAAAAACACTGTTAAAAACATCTAAAATCAGTTTCTGCAAAGTTCAAAAACATTCTTCCATTCAGTACTTTTTCAGCCACCAAACGCCTGGGTGAAAACAGGAATGTTGTCAGATTCCTCCTGAAAGCCAATAAAGAGGGAGGTACCAGTGCACCTCACTCGGGAAGGCATTGCACAGCCAGGAGCCACCACTGAAAAGGCCCAGATAGGATTCCATTATTATTATTATTATTATTATTATTATTATTATTATTATTAATAACGTTCTTATGTCACATATATATACATTATCATATTACATTACAGGGCATATTATAATATAATTTCCAACGTGTATACAAAGTTTATATACCAAATTTATGTACCTAAAGAAAGAAAAAAAGGGGGGGGGAGAGAAACAAAGACATAAAGCCATTTCAAAATAATATTTGTACCAGCACTACAGATTTCCTGTCAATCTCGTTGTATATATTTTTTTTTACAAATGAATGTACTCTTATTATTGTATATTTCTTTACATTTAATCTAATACATTCCTATATCAATATGTACCCCCTTAATCTTGTTTCTCAACTCAATTTCTCTCCAACGTCAATCGAACGCTAGCATAGATAGTGAACCTTTACTATATTTTTGAACATATATCTTATATCTATCCCATTTTCCCATTATTATTATTATTATTAATTTTTGTTTTGAATTGCCTCTCAGGCTATTTGTCAACTGCGCCATTTCAGCAAATTCTTGTAATTATGCCAGTCCGTTATTGTTGGGGCTTCCTTCTTCCTTCCACCCCTTTGCAGCCCGGCCCAGATAGGATTCTAGCTTCCATCAGCCCTAGTCAACATAGCCAGTGGTCAGGAAGGCAATACTTTAGAGGCTGCCCCAGAAATGGGCAATGATGAAGCAGGGATTAGTTTGTGGTGTATATATTGTAGATAGTGAATGCTGGGCTGGCTTCACCTCAACCCATCTATGCTCAGTTCCATCCGTCCCTAGAACTGAACCCCCTCCTCGCTTCGTCTGAACGAAGTTTGACTTCCTGGTTATCGACAGAAGCCTGCTTTGAGCAAGGAGGGGGAGGCTAGCGGACGAAGGCCTTGTCTGCCCCCTCCCCAAAGCCCCACCACTTGATCCTTGATGGAGAGTGTTATCTTTTTGGCAGGAGTTTTTCTACGATATCAAACACAGCGACCTAGCCAAGAAGCAGCTCGACATATCGGTTTGGGACTACGACATTGGGAAATCCAATGACTATATTGGTGAGTGCTATCAGAAACAACAGGCTTGCTTAATTAGGTTTTTTAAAACCATGGTGTCGTGTGTGGGTGTGTAAAAAAATCGAATTTTAGGTTCTTAGGATATCCAGGAATTCGTTGTTTATCAGGTTTCTTTCTCAATAATAATAATAATAATAAAATACCGTATTTTTCGCTCTATAGGGCGCACCTGACCAAAGGGCGCACCTAGTTTTCAGAGGGGGAAATCAAGGGAAAAAATATAAACCCCCCCCATCTCTGGGAGCAGCGGACAGGCTGCAGGCTGCACGCTTCTCACAGACCTTCTCCCTGCTATTGCGGGAGGTGGGGGAATTCTCCCATCTCCCGCAAAAGCCCACAGGAGAGAGAAGGGACTGACTCAGCCAGTCAGTCCCTTCTCCCTCCTTGGGGAAAAGCCCTCAGGAGTGACGCGCTCTTTAAAGGCTGCGCAGCTCTTGCGGGCTTTTTTGGAGGTGGGGGAATTCCCCCACCTCATAGAAGAGCCCGCAGACGCCGCACAGCCTTTAAATAGCGCACGGCTTTTGCGTGCTTTTGCAGGAGGTGGGGGAATTCCCCCATCTCCCGCGAAAGCCCACAGGAGCCGCTCACCCTTTAAAGGGCGCGCGGCTCCTGCGGGCTTTTCGACCGAGCTTGTGGGGCTGGCGGTGGGAAGAAGCCCTGCTTTCCCCCACCGCCAGCCTCAAAGACCAGACTCTCCTGGCTTCAGAGAAAGGCTTCGGACGCTTCACGTTGCCTGCATTTGCTCCATAGGACGCACACACATTTCCCCTTAATTTTTGGAGGGGAGAAAGTGCGTCCTATAGAGCGAAAAATACGGTAATAATTTTTTATTTATACCCCGTCCTCCCTGGCCAGAGCCGGGCTCAGGGTGGTTAACACCAGTAAAATTACAATAAAAAACATAATGGCAGCAGGGGTGGGGGGAACCGATTTAAAATACAGTGTAAAATATAATTTAAAATGCAGCCTCATTTTAATAGCAGCCCATAAATCAAAACCATAAGGGGAGGGAAACATAAGGGTCAGACTGAGTCCAAACAAAGGACAGGCGGAACAGCTCTGTCTTGCAGACCCTGCGGAAAGATGTCAATTCCCGCAGGGCCCTAGTCTCTTGTGACAGAGCATTCCACCAAGTCGGGGCCAGTACTGAAAAGGCCCTGGCCCTATTTGAGACAAATCTCAAGAGGTGCTTTGCAGTATCCTCAGTACAAGGTCTTCCTGGTCCTCCTCCACCTAATGGTGCTTTTGGACTACAACTCCTATCAGCCCCACTCAGCCCTTGCTGGCTGGGGACTGATGGGAGTTGCAGTCCAAAGACCCTGGGAGGGGGGACCCAGTTAGGGGAGGTGGCGCGGGATCTTTGATGGGGCCGTGGGCATTGCAGGGGTTCATCTCAGCCAGGTTACCCAGGGCAACTGTTGAGTTTTGGTTGAATGAGATGCGAACTGTCAGATTTAAGAAAAAAAAAAAAAAGATAACCTGGAAGTGGAGTCCCGGTTTGGGTCGTGCCATGATGCACGGAACACCTCTCTCTGCAGCTGCCTTTCTGTCTCTTGCAGGTGGGTGCCAGCTGGGCATCACAGCCAAAGGCGAGCGCTTGAAACACTGGTACGAGTGTCTGAAGAACAAGGACAAGAAGATTGAGCGCTGGCACGCCTTACAGAACGAGAACCACGTGGCCAGCGATTAGGAGAAACCGCCCCCCACCCCACCCCCCTCCTCCACCTAACTCCTTGTAGATTCCCAGATGTCTTTCTTTCACTCCTGGGGAAAAGATTCCCCTCTCGTCTCCTGCCTCCTTCGCAAGAGAGGCTTCCCTCCTCCTTAATCATCTCCCTTTTCTTCTTGTTTTCCTTCTTCTTCTCCATCGTCTTCTGCCTCCTTCGGGGAGCAGCTCCTCCTCCTTTCGTCTCTCTCTCTCTCTCTCTCTCTCTCTCTCTCTCTCTCTCTCTCTCTCTCCCTCTTCCTTCCCTTTCTTTGTCTGCCTCCTTCCGGGAAGCAACTTCTCTCCTTCTTCTCCTCTATTCTCCACGCCAAGGATAACGGTTCTCTTTTATGTTTTGTATCGTGACCCATTCCTGCCACCGCCACCTTCTCCTGCCGTGGGTGCATTGATGTATAGACTTTTTCAAGCAATAGCCCAGCACCGGAAATATTTTACGTTTGGCCTCTGCTTATCCTGACAGCTAAATGACACCCACCCACCTGACCTGACCCGACCTCGCCGTGCTTCTCCCCGACCTGTTGAAAAGCTCTTTGTACTCTTAAGTGCCCTTGAACTGACCTCCTTGCCCACCTTCCTCCAGTCTCTACCTGGGCATGTGGAAGGTTGCACTCATTCACCTCCCCTTTGCACACCTGAACTATTCTGTGCATCGCTCATGGGAAAATGCACGGCTACGGTTTTTTGATCCGGCTGCTCCGAGCATGTGGGGCGGCTGAAACGAAGCCAGACCAAACCAGCCAGATAGCGCAAGTCTTTCGGAATCCAACGCCTGCGCTGTAGAAAGCTTGGGCTTCCGACTCTTAGCCTCACTTTGGTCTCTCGCCTTTTCTTGCGACCCGCCATAGACGTAATTCCGCCAAGATTCATTTCTCAGCGTTGCTTGGTGCCATCTCGGACACCACCTTCGTCCTTCCTGGTTAAAAAAAAGAAATTATGCTGTGCTTCTGCTCCCACCCACTGTGTGGTGCTGTTGGACAAAGTCCTGTTCATGTTAATGGGACCTGTCTAGGACAGCTGTCTGGATAGGATAGCTGTTACTGCTCTGGTGCCCTCCAGGTGTTGTCCAACTCCCATGAGCCCTAGAAGCCAGCATGGCCCGATGGTCAGGGATGATGGGACCTGGAGTCCAATGATACATGGAAGTTCCAGGAGGTGTTCCCATTGACCATGCCCTACTGTTTTTGGAGCACACCCAGAATCTAAGGTTCAGATGTTCATAGGTAGAGGCAGCTTGGCACGATGGTGCATTTGCAATTTTTGTGCAGAACATCACGTGCCAAGCGCCCTTCTTGTGCACAGCAAAGAGCAAGCTTGACCCAGAAGCTTCGGTGAAATGGGGGCAGCGCCATGTGGCTTATCTGCCACTCGAGAGGTTTCCTTGCTGGTTGAGCTAGTTCTCCCCAAAGCCCTCTCCTTTAGCTTGGACTTGTTGGTGGCGGCACCATCAAAATGCCCACCGGAAATCTCCCAGGTCACGTACGCTGTGGCTTTAAGCCCAGCATGCATCTGTATGGATATACAAGATTTTCATACTTCCTAGGTCTTATACCTGTGTTGAAACTTGAAAACAAAAAACCCCCATATCACAAAAGCATTGGTTAGGTGTTATCTGGGGCCATGCTGTAGTAGCCACATTCACAATCATTTAAAGTACTACGGTGCCCCTTTAAACAGTCATGGCTTCCCCCAATGAATTCTGGGGGTTGTTGTTTGTGAAGGGCGTTGAGAGTTGTTAGGCAGACCTTATTCCCCTTGCAGAGCTACAATTTCCAGAGTGGCTTAATACCTCTTCCCAGGAAGCTATGGCAATTGTAGCTGAGGGAGGGGAATAGGGGGTCTGCTCGCAATCTCAGCACCCTTAACTACAGCTCCCAGAACTCTTTAGGGGGAGCCATGACTGTTCAGAGTGGCATCATAATGCTTTGATTGGATGATGTGGCCTAGGTTGACTTCAGGCAGCCATACCTGGCTCAAGACAAAGGACAAAATGGCGCCCCCTCCACTTCTCTCAGACAGAAATGGTGTCTCAGAAGCTCTGTGCCCAGTGCAACCAAACCAGCTGGGCTCCCCTACATCTGCCTTCGTCACCAGCTCAGACTGTTGGTCTACCTGGCCCAGGATTTTCCAGTGGGTAGCAGCTCTCTGGGATCTCCATCCCAGATCCAGTCCTTCCCATCAGATGCTTCCTGAGTACGTTCATTCTGGAGGTGCCAGGAGTTGAACTTCAAAATTGCCCTTGCTTTTTTAAAAAATTCCATTGATAAGAAAAAAATTTTTGGAAGGGGGCAGATTCCAGTGGAATTCTCATGGATGGTTGCATTTGATGGTTGCATTTTTTTGTCATGGTTGCATTTTTCATTCAAGGTGGCTGAGGTCATCTTTGCTGATGTCCTTCCATTCTTCAGGCCATCTCTCTGGGGCTCTTAAACTTTTCCCGCAAGGGCCCATGCTTCCTGGAAAGCATTGCCAAGAACCTCATGGGGCTTTAGTGGAAGCTGTGGCTGAGTGTTGCGGCAGGACATCAAAAGATGTTCATCCAGCAATGGAAGAGGGCATCTTCCTGACACATCTTGGCCACCTCATAAGTAAGATAAGTGCAAACCCCGCTAAACCAAAACTGTAAAAACCAAACAGCCCTAACCTCAAGTGTCATCATAAAGAGTCAGAAGATAACTAGCCTTTTTCACATGGGATGAAGATGTTGCTCTGCTGATGTTGCTGGACCCCCATCAGCACCAGAGAACGTGACAAGAGTCCAACAACATAAGAACACTGATTAGACCATTGGTCTATCTTGTTTAGGCAGCAGGTCTTTGTGGTTTCAGGCTGAGGACATTCTCAGCCCCACCTGGCAATGCTGAGCCCTGAACCTGGGACTTTAGGCGTGCAACACAACCTCAGTCCATGCAAATCACTGGCCACCCTGATCTAGAAATGGACAGGAAGGATTCAGCATGGCACAATTTCAAACCTTCTATGTAAAAAGTAGGCGCTGAGCTGTGGTCGATTCCTCGTCTACCTGCCTCACCTTCAGGAGTGCTGGTTCCGTTACCCTTTACCTGCGAGTTTGCACCTGGGCCATTTTTGTGTGGTGGTCAGGATGCTGTCAGCGGCTTTGGGCTGGTTGCCCAGGAAAGTATAAAAACAAGGGAAAGTTTCTTACTGTCCTTTTTGATTCTGATATTACAGAGAGAGGCTAAAGAGAGCCCAGCCTCTTGGATAATGGCATTGTCCCGAGTGAATCTCTCCCACTTCCTCATTCATCACTTCTACGGGTCCTGATCTGTGCCCTCTGTCTTTAAGTTCTTTGCTGTCCTACTTTTAAGGCTTGCCGGGTCCTGGGAGATGGAGAGTCTGGAATGCTTTCTAAAGACTGGCCGTTCCAGTTCTGCCCCCTCCTCTCCCATTATTTCCCAACTTTCCCCCTCATCTGCCTCTGAGCTGTGACCACCTGCAAACCACTGTTGTCAATTTATACTGTCTTCCTTTTCGTCCTCCCTGGAAAGGTCAGGATTTGAGGGAGACGGTCTGTGCCATTCCTCCTCTGCCCAGTTCTTGACAGTGGTCTGCTGTTTCAGAGCAGAGCTCCAATGGCCATTCTTCCCTGTGGTTTCTAGTAGCAAATCTCCCTCTCATCTTCCTTGTCCAATACAGTGGTGCCTCGCAAGACGAAATTAATTCGTTCCGCGAGTTTTTTCGTCTTGCGATTTTTTCGTCTTGTGAAGCATGGACTTTGGAAAAGCTTCAAAAATCACCAAAGTCTTCAAAAACCTCAAAAAAGGCTACCACACCGTGTGCTATGAGTTGCTCCTCGAAGTGAATGCACGGTTTTTAGAAAAAGGAAACAAACTTGCAAGACGTTTTCGTCTTGCGAAGCAAGCCCATAGGGAAATCCGTCTTGCGAAGCAACTCAAAAAACGAAAAACTCTTTCGTTTTGTGAGCTTTTCGTCTTACGAGGCATTCGTCTTGCGAGGTACCACTGTAGACTCTTAGTTGTACATTTCTGAAGGGCATCTTCATGAATAGATGTCTCAGCTGTCATGTCCTGGATGAGAGTTTCAACAGGGTGTCATTTTTCCTTGTTGGCTTGTCGGAAGGACACAGCCTCAGAGTTCTGGTGCAGCCAAACTTCTTTACCTACCTTCACCTTGTAGTATTTTTCTATTTCTCTATCCATTCCAGCATTGCAATGAGTTGGACTGGATGAATCTTTGGGTCCCCCCACCCAACTCTTTGTCTGTATCTAATCATCTATCTAGACAAATCTTCTAAGATTTCATAAAACTTACTGGGAATATTCCCCCCCCCCCTTGTGTAGACAGCAAGAACCATCCAGCAGCCTAGCTGTGCTAGTAGCCATCTGACCACCTGGCAGAACTTTAGGCTAATAGATCCCTTGTGATAAGCTGGTGTCAAAGACCCAAATCTGGTGTATCTTTGGGACCTGCTAGCCCACAGGATTTCCTATCGCAATGCTCTCCCTCCAATGTAACCAAGATCACTGGTTCATGCTAGGAAAGCATGTTTTCTCTTTCACATTTAAATTCTGGGGAAGGCAATGAGATGGTTGGGACATCAGATGGATGAAGATTGGGGCGGCGAACGTTTTTGATCCAAGGGCCACCATATGTGGGGAGACCTGTATGGCTCACCTGCCGACGGAGGGTGGGAGCCGGAAGCCAAAACGAGTGAGGCAGCAGAGGTGCCTCAGAACTTTGTATGATAAGCGACATTCCAGCTTCACAAACATGTAAGAGGTTCTACACACACACCCCTCTCACCAGAAATATCTCTTGTCTTCCATCCTGGCGTGTGAGATGCATTACTGCTTTTCAAGGGCGCATCTGTCAGGCCAACGCACTCTTGTAGTATGGGGTGTGTGTGTGTGTGTGTGTGTGTGTGTGTGTGTGTCCCTGGAGAGAGTCTGTACGGTGTTGGGGAGGTGAGTGCAAAGCGTGGCACTCTTCACTCTTTGCTCCTGTCATCTCTTTCCAAAATACACAACAAGAGGAACCTGTTGCAAGTTTCCCCCCAAAGGCTGATGCCAGTCTCATTTAATGCCAAGGTTAGATGCAGAGCAAAGGCCTTCGAGCCCAGACAGGGACTCCTCCCCTCTGGCGCCAACGTTTCTCTTCTCCTCCATTTCACATGCCGTCTGGAGGTGCCTTCTTTGTGCAAGTGGTTTGTTTTCCTCCAAAGTCTGGTTTTTGCACAGCGCGGTGTCTTGTCGGGGAAAACCTAGAAAGGACCTGAATTCCTCCCATCCGCCCTCCCAGATTTTCACGGATGTCCACCCCCTCTCCACCCCTTCAACTTCTTGGCAGTTTGTGACCATTTTGTAATGTGCCCGCTTTCGTTCTTTGTAAATAAAGCATGAACATCTTAGATCAGGAATGGTACACACCCCTCCCCTCCCCCCCTCTTCCTTCTCTTGACAATTGCATTCTCTCAAGCATGCAATGAGACTTCACAGAGAAATAAAAACAGTTTACAACTATTTAACAGCCAACCTACCACCAGTACTAATAACAACAACACAAAAACCTAATCCCACCTGACCTTCTGCTGCATGCAGGTGTAATAACCCCCCCCCCTTTTCTTCATGTCATACCTAATAAAGTGAGAACAACCTGGGGGGAAACCTCACTTTGCCTTGTGTTTTTGTCTCCTGCATTTCTTGAACAAGTGCACCTGAGGCAGAAGTCGAGGTGGAAACACTCCCAAGAACCAGTGTGGTGCAGTTTTGTTAAAAGAGTGTTGGACTAGGACCTGGGAGAAACCAGGGATCAAAGCCCCACTTGGCCACATCGGGTGTCCCAGGGCCACTGACTGCCTTGGCCTTGGCCTCACCTACATCTACTTGCACCTGGAGGTGCTTTCGAACTGCTAGGTTGGCAGGCGCTGGGACCGAGCAGCGGGAGCGCACCCCGCCGCAGGGATTCGAACCGCCGACCTTTCGATCGGCAAGTCCTAGGCGCTGAGGCTTTAACCCACAGCGCCACCTGCGTCCCATTACAGTCACAGACCAGGATAAAAAAACAACAACATATAAATAAAATAGCAGTTAGGTTGTTTTTTTTTAACTGATAAATGTTGGAGCAAATAAGGACAAAGAAACAAGAATAGGACAAAACATCTGAATAAAATACAAGATTAAACACGGATAATGGATGGATAAAAACTGATAATTAAAACAGATAAGAACTAAAAACAAATAAAAACATGCAGTTAAAACGACTGTAAGAGCGTAAGAACTAAAAGACTTGCAGTTAAAACAACTATAAGAGGCTGCAGAGTAGAAGCCTCTGAAATAGATGACACCTCGGTTTAAGAACAGTCCGGTTTAAGAACGGTTCTGTTTACGAACTCCGCAAAACCGGAAATAGTGTCTTGGTTTGAGAACTTTACCGCAGTCTAAGAACGGAAGACGAACGGTGGCAGGAGTCCTCATTAGGGAAAGCGCTTCTCGGTTTAAGAACGGTTTTGGTTTAAGAACGGACTTCCGGAACAGATTAGTTCATAAACCGAGGTACCACTGTAATGGCAATGGCACCCACCTGAGAGGTGCTGGAATTGAGTTCTGGTGAGTTCCAGCTGAAAAAAGCCCCAGGACCCCCCAAGAGCTCAGCCCCCCACCCTTGAGTTGGCACCTCTGTGTTGGTCCACGATATGTGAGCTTTTGATATGAAATAGACGCTATTGTTCCTGAGCATACTGTCCGAAGAAGAGTCCTATTTAACTCAAATCCACTTAAAGAGAACTTTGGGTAGAGCTGTTTCAAAACAAACCTTCAGGAGTCTGGGTGGAATAATCGGGACCTTGTTGCAATCATCTTAAGCGTGCAGCAGGTGGCAGTAACACTCAAAAGATGATGATGGTTGTCAGCAAAAACTCTGGGACAGCAGAACGTGAAGTGGGGCGGGATTCAACACTGGTGGGGTGTGTGTGTGTGTGTGTCCAGTTTTCCTGGCAAGGCACCAATCCGGGAAGCCATACAGGTGCACATACACAGCTGGGTATAGAGGAGCTCTGCAATAGTTGGTTCAATGGGTGGGAACTACGAAAAAGCCAAAATCCATGCTAGGGATCACTAGGAAAGGAATTGAAAACAAAACTGCTGATAGCATAATTCTGTTATGTAAATTTATGGCATGACTGCAGTTGGAATGCTGTATATAGTTCTGGTTGCCTTTCCTCAAAAAGGACATTGAAAGGACTTGCTTCATGTAGCCAGAGGCAGCGTCTAAATCCCAGAAAGTGCTGTTGTGCTCAAATCCTGCCTCTGGGTTTCTCACAGGCTGCTGTAAAAACAGGTGGGCCTCTGGCCTGATCCATTCAGACTCCTTTTAATGCCATGGATGTTTCTGACAGAGCGGTGGCACTCGCATTGTTGCACAGAAGAAATGGGATCAAGGTCTAGTTCGGTCTCACCAGAGCTCATCTTTGGAACCTGATTTCAACACCAGGGCTCAGACAAGCAACATATAATTTAAAACTACCAAAAACAAAGGTGTCTCTGAGGCTGTGCAAAGTGCCTTTCCTTCCTTGTTCAGTGATCGCTGCCCACTTGCTGGAATCAGGCACTAAGGCTGTTGTTGTTTCATAGCTCAACCTGCTCCTGCCTAGAGTCCTCTAACTTACGTTGCCCAATTGCATTTATATGAAAGGGCAGTCCTCATTTTTGGGGACCCACTCCCCAACAAGACTTGACTTCTGATCCAATGCCTTTTCCCTTCCTTCCTTCCTTCCTTCCTTCCTTCCTTCCTTCCTTCCTTTTCTTTTTTTGCGCACTAACGTGATTTGGCCCAATCGATGGAATCTCATCTTGGAGCCAGCTGAGCCAGTTGTCACGACTAATAATTTACAGTTTTAGTCGCTTGGAAATCAATACAGACTTGCTCTTTGCTGAGAGGTTGTAAAGGCCCTGGGGCAGGCAGGGGACTGAGCAGCAGACCCGTGGCTAAGCGGTTTGGACACAAAAGCCAATTTCTTGCTACGTTGGGGCGGAGGGCAGCTCCAGCCACTGAAGGGACCAAATACTTTTGGCTGAGGATGTGAAGAAGATGCTGACTCTGGCCTTTGGCCCATGAAAGAGAAGGCCACACCCCTTGAGCAAAAGCCCTCCCCCTGGGGCTCCCCCGCATAGGTTTTGCTTTTGATGATGGCAGGAAGGAGAAGGAAACCCCCCTCCCCTCTGTGCAGCAACCTGTCCTGGTGCCTCTCCCATATTTTTATGAGCATGCCAAAGCAGGTAGAATCTGCAGTCCTGGTTAGTGCTGGACTCAGGTTTCCAAACCTCAGAGCTGACCAGAAGTCTCCAGGTTGCCTGGCCTCTGGGGGCAGGTGGAGGGCTTGAATTTCCAGGTGGGTGATAGTAAAAGATTATGAAGAAGACTATCCATGCAGCTTGCAAGCTGCAGCCCAGCAGAATTTGGCTGCAAATTGTTGCATAGACACTCTTGGGCGGAATCTGCTCTGCTCTGCTCTCCTCTCCCAATTAACCCCCGTCTCCAGGGCCCATCCTGTGCATAGCTGTCAACGTTTCCCCTTTTTAAAAGGGAAATTCCCTTATTCCGAATAGGATTCCTTGCAAGAAAAGGGAAAAGTTGACAGCTATGATCCTGTGGCATCACCTGGGACCACCCCTACATCTCATTAATTCAGAAGACTGCATACAGCTTGCCAGCTTCAGGCCTACAGGAGCTGGCTGCAAATTATTGCATGCACTCTGTTTCGGAAGGGTCTGCCTCCCTCCCCGCTCCCTCCTCCCAAATAATTTCATCAATCTCTGAAAGTTCCATAGACTTTTCAAGGTGACGCATCCTTCTCTCCTCTCCCAATTAACCTCTGTCTCCAGGGCTCAGTGATACTGAAATCTGCCCGTCAATTTCTCAAGTTTTCTTCCCCTAAGAAAGGCATTTTTCCCCCTGCTTCATTCTCATAGAATTTCTTTGAAATTCTAGAAAGTGAACAGACTCCTCCTGGATTAAGACCTGGGAGGCTGGGGTTCGAATTCTCACTCTGCCATGAAGCTCAACCTTGGTTGACTGGCTGCCTCTTAGCTCAAACTACCTCATAGGTTTGCTGGGAGGAGGAGATGGGAGGAGGTAGAATCACATGGACCACCTGGAGCTGCTTGGATGTAATAAATAGGTATATATATCCCTGGGGGTGGAGCAGCATTTTCTGTTTTTCCTCAAGGGCTAAAACATCCTGGGCTAGCCCTGATTTCAGCTATATGCAACTTTTAAATACATACATTATGCTTGGAACTGAACCCCAGCATATGATGTGAGCCAACTATATACATAAGACCATACATCCTATATTACCATATACCTGTTGATGTTCGTTCCAAAGAAACTGAACCGTGGGAAACTCTCAGGTACCCCTGGAATCTCTTGCCACTCAGAGATCGCAACCATAAGACAAACATGATAAAACCCCCTCCATCCCACCCGTGAGAATTTCACCAGAATTTCCCCTCTCCTTTGATGCAATTTCTTTTCTCATTATTGAGAACAGTTAAAAAAAGAACGGGAGAAATTTCTGGCAGAGTGCTAACCAGGCAGAGGGCCTTCTTGGTAGTGGTGCCTGTCCTGTGGAATGCCCTCCCATCAAATGTCAAGGATCTGACTTTTAGAAGACACCTGAAGGCAGCCCTGTTTAGGGAAGTTTTTAATGTTTGATATTTTATTCTGTTTTTAATATTCTGTTGGGAGCCGCCCAGAGTGGCTGGGGAAACCAAACCAGATGGGTGGGCTATAAATAACACTGGGCAACAATTTTTTACTTTTTGAATGTTGTCTAGATTTCTACAACTGCTTTAGGGTATTTTTGCACTGCTGAATCAGGAAATGGCATCCGTTTCTCTCCATCAGGTCAGGTTTTTGTGCTGTGTTGATTTGAAAAAAATCAGATCTTGTGACAAAATCGATTACATTTTTGTGGCATTATCAGCTGATTTTTGTCAACACATATCATCCTAAATATGTTTTTAAGAGAAAAAAAATGTTTTTCCAACAACATATATTGATTACCTGATAGAAACATTGATTACTGTAAACTGAATGGTGGGCATTGATAAAGGTAAGTACACGTAAATTGCATGTTGCTTCACCATTTTTCAAACTTCAGGGCTTGAACTTCCGTTTCTTGGAACTCCTGGAATGCTCAGTGGCAGGGAGGTCTCTCTTCAGAGTCCAACAGTAGTCAGCCATCATGACTGCATCCCAGCGACCCTGATACCTGGTCTCCATCTCTTTCATGTCCTGATGGAATCTCTCCCCCTGCTCGTCACTCATTGAACCCAGGTTCTCAGGAAACCGGTCCATATGTGAAAATAGGTAGTGCATCTTGACGCTCATGTTGCAGCCCAGGTTTCTGAAAGCAGTCAGCATGTTGTTGACAAGTTCTGCATAGTTTCTGGCCTTATTGTTGCCAAGAAAGTTCTTCACTACCAGAACAAATGCCTTCCACACTTCCAGTTCCACTTCATTCATTGAGTTTCCAAACTCTGGATCTCTGATGAGCTGACAGATCTGAGAACCATCAAAGATGCCAGCTTTCAACTTCTCCATGGTCAATCCTGGAAAAGCCTGGCACAAGTAAGTGAAGCAGTCACCATCCTTGTCCAGAGCCTTGGTGAACTGCTTGATTAAACCGAGCTTGATGTGCAGCGGTGGGAAGAGTATTCTGTCTCTGTCCACCAGAGGGTCGTTGATGACGTTCCTTTCTTTGCAAGGCACCAATTCCTCCTGCACAGGCCAGTCCTTCTTCGTGTAATGCTGAGCACAGTCCCTACTATCCCACATGCACAGAAAACATGGGTACTTCGTGCAGCCAGACTGTTGTCCCAACAAAAAGTTCACCATCTTCAGGTCAACACAAATAAACCACTTATGCTGATCATAACCAATTTTCTCCAGCACATACTTCACCACTTCATAGTTCTCCTTCAGTGTAGTCGAGTGAGCCAGGAGTATAGAGGCAAACTGGTTGCCGTTGTGTAGCAGAACACATTTCAATGATTGCTTGCTGCTGTCAATGAACAGTGTCCAATCTTTGGGTTCGTACTGTGGCACTCCAAGCTTGAGCAGAAGCTGCGCAATATCTGCACAGTACACCAAGTCCTTCTCCTCCGAGAAAAAACGGAGGTACTCTTGATGCCTGTTGCGGAAGAAGCTGATGTGAGCGCTGTCAGAGAGGAGGTTTTTTTCCTTCAATCCGGATGCCAACAGTTCGGCAGAGTCCTTTGACAAGCTGAGGTCGCGAACTAGATCATTCAACTCCTTTTGGGAAAATGGATGTGGAGCATCATCTTCAAGAACCACTTCTTCTTCTTCATGTCCTTCAACACTGGAGGCATCTTCGTCACTAATGTCAGGAAGTTCTCCGAAGATAGGCACTGGAATTTCATCACAATGAGCTACAGGATGACGTGCTGATTGAAGATCAGGATACTTGAGGCTGCTCCAGTTCTTTCTGTTGATCCCAGTCACATCAACAGCGCAGAAGTAGCAGTCAGTGACATGGTTTGTCGGCTCCCTCCAAACCATGGGAATTCCAAAGTTCAGACTCCTCTTGCCATTGGTCCACCGACGTAGAGTCTCGGTGCATGCCTTGCACACCATGTGTGGCGCCCAAGCTTTATCCTGGTCACCAGGTTTAATACCAAAATAAGCATGGTAAGCAACTTTATGCTTTGCCGCACCAATTTATGGAAGATTTCGAGGTTTTATGACTTCAAACTGATCCCTTCTCGACATAATCACCCAGAACTATCAGACCCGAATACTTCTTGTCATTAAAATAATCATTTCCAATCAAAACAATTATTCGATATGGCATTTTACCCCCACCAACTTCTTCTAAAATGCTCCACACAAGCGTACATGTGAACAAAAATGTAAAAAAACGACATGGCCATAGCTCAAAAACTTGACCTGATTGAGCAAAACCAATGTAATTTTTGGATTCAGCGCATCAGATTCGTCTTAAATCAACTGAAAAAATGCAGACAACAAATTTGTTGTTGACCAGTGTAATAAATTATTATTATTATTATTATTATTATTATTATTATTATTAACCTCTGATGGCTGGTTTTGTAAGGAGCTACACATTTGGGGTGAAATTTTGAGGTGTGAGTAATAGTGCAGACAAACACCCCCCTTCAAGATTCATCGTTTCATTGACGGCGTTTGTGGAATATAAACACCCATGCAGTTAATTGCTAGGTGTGCCTCGTATGAATTTTTCAAATCCCCAGGAAGTAAATATCAGGGCTGGATGGGTTGTTGTTGATGGTTTTTTACTATTATTAAAAGAACTGTATGCCGTATAAATAGGAAAATAAGTTATTACCACCAGAGAATGTAGCTTTCAGCCTCTGCCATAAATCCAGGGTAGCAATTGACTCTGTGTTTATAAGCAAAGAAGACGAGAGTTGAAGGTGAACAGCAAGTGTAAGTGGAAGAATGTGGGGGGGGGGGAGGAAATGCAGCCTTTTGATTAATCAGGCTCTGAATATTAACCATGCATTGCGCTGATTTTATTGGAAATATATACAGTGGAAAGTGCTTTATTTGCCGGTTTGGCACCGCCCTTGCAAAACTCCAGTAAAGCGGAAGGCAGTTGGAATTGGCTTCCAGAAAACTCTAATCATGGCTCCAAAGCTGGTGTGGAGCATAGAATTATAGAGCTGGAAGGGACCCCAAGGATCATCTAGTCCAGGGATCAGCAAACTTTTCCAGCAGGGGGCCGGTCCACTGTCCCTCAGACCTTGTGGGGGGCCGGACTATTTTTTTGGGGTGTGTGTGTGAACAAATTCCTATGCCCCACAAATAACCCAGAGATGCATTTTCAATAAAAGCACACATTCTTCTCATGTACAAACACCAGGCAGGCCCCACAAATAACCCAGAAATGCAGTTTAAATAAAAGCACACATTCTACTCATGTAAAAACACGCTGATTCCCAGACCATCCGCGGGCCGGATTGAGAAGGCGATTGGGCCGGATACGGCCCCCGGGCCTTAGCTTGCCTACCCATGATCTAGTCCAGGGGTCAGCAAACTTGTTCAGCAGGGGGCCGGTCTACTGTCCCTCAGACCTTGTGGGGGGCTGGACTATATTTTTTTTTGGGGGGGGGAATGAACGAATTCCTATGCCCCACAAATAACCCAGAGATGCATTTTAAATAAAAGCACACATTCTGCTCATGTAAAAACACAAGGCAGGCCCCACAAATAACCCAGAGGTGCATTTTAAATAAAAGGACGCATTCTACTCATGTAAAAACATGATTCCTGGACCGTGCACGGGCCGGATTGAGAAGACGATTGGGCCGGATCTGACCCCTGGGCCTCAGTTTGCCTACCCGTAATCTAGTCCAACTCCCTGCAAGGCAGGAATCCCAGCTAAAGAATCCCTGACAGATGGCCCTAAGACCTATGTTTAAGAACATGCAAGGAAGAAGTGTTTACCACCTTCTGAGGGAGCCCATTCTGCTGTTGAAATGTCCTTACTGTCAGAAAGTTATTCCTGATGTTTAGTCAGATTCTCCTTTCTTGAGCTGGAATCCCCTTTCTTGAACTGCCAATTTCTGCAGCGGGGTAAAAGTAAATGTACCCCTGACCATTAGGTCCAGTTGCAGATGACTCTGTGGTTGCGGCGCTCATCTCGCTATACTGGCCGAGGGAGATTTTTAAACTTCCAGGTTCCCAGACTGACCCTTCAGAATAATAAGGGATTTTAATGGGGGAAATGGTGATTTAACATCTTGCTGGTGTGGAATTTGTGCAAGAGGCTCTTCCTCAATTTTAGCACACAATTCCCAAGTCCTGCCTTTTAAGGGGAACAGAGGGGGGAAAGGAAGGGCTGTGCTGGTGGAGGGGTGTGTGTGTGCAGAATGGGGCGATTTGACATTATTTGGGCAGTTGCCACACCAGAAGACGGCAGATGCTAGGCCAAAATCCCCCCCCCCTCGCATATGTAGAGCCCTCGAAGGTTACAAGAGTCCTGATGCTCTCCTTTGCATCTGGTCCATCAGGGAGGAAGTGAGGGATGTTGTAAGTGGTTGCTAAGCAACAGCCAATGACATTCTTCCTTGCTTCCAGATTTGAAGAGGAATAGGTGTTTCCCCCCAGTCCATCTTCGTCCATCGCTGTCAAGAGCTTGCAGCAGCCTCAGTTGGTTTTAGATGCTGAAGATCCATATCAAAGGAAGTGGAGAGGGAAGGGGCAGGATGCTGGACAGTTCTGGCCTGATTTTGGAGTGCACCTGAAGAACATCCACTGCTTTTCCCTCTGCCTCTTTCACCACTAAATAATTCAGCCCTAGATCCTTCCAGCTGAGAAGGGGCTGTGAGGACAGAGTCCTTTTCGGGATGAATTTTTTAAAAGCCAAGTGCTTTTGAAAAGAGCAGAGGAACAGAAAAAGCTGTCTTATACTGAGCCAGAGCATGGGTCCATCTAGCGCAGTATTGTCTACACGGACTGGCAGCAGCTCGCCCGGGTTTCAAGCAGGGAGCAGAGCCATCATGGCTGGGAACCACTGTTGTAAACAAAAACTGCCCTTTTCCCTTATGGATATCTAAGTGCCCATATAGAATCCTTACATAGGTTCCCTATTGGTAGGAGAAAATAACAGGGGCCCACCAGAGAATATTGAGAAGCAAAGCAGCTAGTAAGCTTGATCTTTATTGAACTGTTGCAACAGGGTGCTCCCCTCACTTGCAGGAGAAGGAACCCAGAAAAATGGCACACAAGGCCTTATAAAGACTTTTGAAATTGCCACCCTGTAGATCAAGACCACCCCCAGAAACATCATACATACATCACAGAAGGGGTGTAACCTAAGACCACCCCTCAGATATATCATACCTATATCACAAAAAAGGCGGCCTAAACAGAAATTTGAATGTTGTTTTTCTCCCCATCATTGTTTATCTCCTGTCTGGCAGGTTACTTGATTGGATTTCCTGGGGAGCCTGGCCAGTCTTTTGTAGTGATAAATACTTAGTTCCTGGGCCAGGTCACAGGCTCACACCCTATTCAAACACAGACATACCCTTAAGACAGGATTTGTGAAGGAAAAGACAATGGGGAGGCTTTTCCACTTTGACCTTGCAGAGAAAACATTTGCTCAGTTGAGGAATCAAAATGGTTCCAGGTTGGTCTTCCTGTGCTGATCTATGTATGTGCTTGGTTGGTACACTTATGAACATTATCATATATCTAAGACCATAAAATTCCTATCACGTGCTACGTGAAGGACTTTCTCTTATCTCTTCTGAATTTTCCAACGTTCAGCTTCGTTGCATGTCCTCAAGTTCCAGTATCTTGGAAATTGTATCTTGATGTGCTTTTTTAAAAAAGATTATCTTTATTGATTTTTTTAATTACATACTATAGATACATATATTACATTACATTTTACATTTGTTCTTGCTCTCCAGAGCTGACTTCCCTCCTTCCTTCTTCTGCCTTTTTTGTGTCGTCTTTAACTTTTCGCATTGTCTTTATCCATTTTGTATATAGTTCTTCTTCTTCAATTTTTGTCCATGAAATGTCTGTAAACAAATAAATCTTTCTATATGTACAATTCTTGTTGTCTGTCTATAGTCAAATACTGTTCAACAATGGTCATAATATACATTTTCAATTCATTTTGATATTACTATCCTATAAATTTCTTTGTATTTTCCCGTTATGAGACTTATTTCAATTCTACCGGTTTCCCTATTTCACATCATCTTCTCTATATATAACATAAATTTTCCCCATTCTTTTTGATATGTTTCATCACCCTGATGTCGGATTTTTGCTGTTAGTTTAGCTATTTCTGCATATTCCATAACCTTGTACTGCCACTCTTCTACTGTAGGCAATTGTTGCTGTTTCCACACCTGGGCCAGCAATAACCTCGCCACTGTTGTTGCATATAAGAACAGTTTCCGGTCATTCTTATCAATATCTTCTCCCACCATTCCCAACAGGGATGACTCTGGTTTTTTCAAAAGCATATACCGTATTTTTCGCTCTATAAGATGTACCAGACCACAAGACGCACCTAGTTTTTGGAGGAGGAAAACAAGAAAAAAAATATTCTGAATCTCAGAAGCCAGAACAGCAAGAGAGATCGCTGCGCAGTGAAAGCAGCAATCCCTCTTGCTCTTCTGGCTTCTGGGATAGCTGTTCAGCCTGCATTCGCTCCACAAGATGCACACACATTTCCCCTTTTTAGGAGGGAAAAAGTGAGTCTTATAGAGCAAAAAATACAGTACCTAAAAATCTTCTTTAGTTCGTTATATATGTTTTCCCAATATGTTTTCACTTTGTCACATGTCCACCACATGTGGAAGAAACTGCCTTTTTTCACCCCACACTTCCAACAATTCTTAGTTTCCAACATTCCCATTCCCGAGGATTACACAAATTGTGTGTGATTTTTCTGTGACTGATCGGAGTTCAAAGTGACCTGCTAGATTCCTCCCCCATCTCCTCTCTCTGGCACAAAGACCCTAAACTCCCTGCAATCTCATTTCCCCAATCCCCGTTCAATCTGAATAATTAAATATGAGCTTCTCTCTGCTTGGCAATATATTGGATGCAATGGATATTGCTTCGCCCCGGCTTGTCCTTATTAAGGAACTAAGCCCCAGCTTTAGTCATTAAAGGTTGTTTAAGCAGAGGTTGAACAGCTGATCCCTTCCATGGCTGAGAAGACATGCGAGGGAGACACTGATTGCTTTTGAATCCTTTCTGCTCATGGGGAGGAGGCGGTGGGGCATTGACTTTGGAGGAAGAGACAGAGAACGCTGTCGCTAGGGCCCATCAAATTTTAGAAAGGGCGATCAGTAAAGTTGCCAGACCTCCGTGGCTGACCTGAAGACTTTGCCTGGCGCTCTCCAGGTAGCAAGGGGGGCAGGAGTGCCTTTTTTTTTGTATATAATTTTTTATTAGTTTTTTAACATATCATTTTCAACAATAATTAAACATACTTTTACATCTTATTCAATTTTTTGACTTCCATCAATCCTGTCTGAAAATTTTCCAATCTAATCTCTCAGTATGCCTTTCTTATCTTCCCTATTACATTTCAAACTCATAACCAATATCTCTATCTTTATCTACTTTGTAACATTTTGTATATTTCTCCTTACAAAACTTCTTGTAATCCTACTAGCGTAATTTGTTGATTACAGTTGCTCTTCAAATAATTCATATACTTCTTCCAATCTTCTGTAAATCTCTGGTCCCACAGGTTTCTAATCCTTCCTGTCATTTTGTCCAATTCTGCATAGTCCATTAATTTCGTCTGCCATTCTTCTTTCATCAGAATTTCTTCTTGTTTCCATTTCTGGGCTAACAACACTCTTGCCGCAGTTGTTGCATATAAAAACAATTTAACATCTTGCCTATTAATGTCCTGACCTATAATACCAAGTAAAAATGCATCTGGCTTTTTAAAAAATGTATATTTCAACATCTTTTTCATCTCATTATATATCATTTCCCAGAAGTTCTTTACTTTTTTACATTCCCAGGCAGGAGTGCCTTTAAAATATTTTTACCTTTGTTATTAGACAGAGTGTGCATGCAGCTTGTCAGCTTCAGCTGGCAGGAGCTGGCATCGACACCCTCAGCTGGGGGTCTGCCTTCCTCTGCTCCCCTTTCCCAATTAACCTCCATCTCCAGGGCCCATCCCTGTGACATCATCAGGGACCACCCCTACATCTCAGGTTTGGGTCCTGAAATCTCAACAGCTGATATGCTCCTGACAGGGGAACCCTGGTGATCAGATACAAAAAGGAAATGGGGTCCTTGCCCCATTAAAACAGGCCTGGGAGAGCTCAGGCTCCAGAGCCTCAGGTTGTACTCTGCACCTGCCCTCCTCCATTCCTCACCTGGGTGCCTTGGCCAGACTGGATTGTGAGGGGTGGGTGGGTGTGTCTTTGTGTATATATCTTTGACTTTTCTGTGGCTTGGATTTCCTCTCACTGCCAGAAGTGAAGTTACAGGGAACCAGGCAGAGGGCCTTCTCGGTAGTGGCTCCCTTCCTGTGGAATGTCCTCCTATCAGATGTCAAACAGATAAACAACTACACCATGTTTAGAAAACACATGAAGGCAGCCCTGTATTGGGAAGTTTTTTTTATGTTTGAAATTTTATTATGCTTATATATTTGTTGGAAGATGCCCAAAATGGCTGGGACAACCCAATCAGATGGGCAGGGTACAAATACAGTGGTACCTCGGGTTAAGTACTTAATTCGTTCCAGAGGTCCATTCTTAACCTGAAACTGTTCTTAACCTGAAGCACCACTTTAGCTAATTGGGCCTCCTGCTGCTGCTGTGCCGCCAGAGCACGATTTCTGTTCTTATCCTGAAGCAAAGTTCTTAACCTGAAGCACTATTTCTGGGTTAGCAGAGTCCGTAACCTGAAGCGTCTGTAACCTGAAGCGTATGTAACCTGAGGTACCACTGTAACTTCATCATCATTCAGCCTACTCTACAGAAGTAGGGGTCTGATGTGCTGCTGTTCCCTCTGTCCTCCCCCTGACCCACAACTGATATGCAGCCTGAAATAAATAAATTAAGGTCTTACATATATAATAAAGGTTCATAAATGTACCAAGCAAACATGTACATAGATATATAGGCCACATGTCTGAAGCTGCACAGGAGAGCAGCCATGGAGCCATTTTGATTCCTAAACTGAGCAAATGTTTTCTCTGCATGGTCAAATGGAGGAGCCTCCCCATTGTCTTTTCCTTCACAAATCCTGTCTTAAGGGTATGTCTGTGTATGAATAGGGTGAGCCTGTGACCTGGCTCAGGAACTAAGTATTTGTCATTACAAAAGACTGGCCAGGCTCCCCAGGGTATCAGTCCAGTAAACATTAACAGGTGACTTGCCAGACAGGAGGTAAACAACCCACTCAGATTTCTGCTTTAGCCTGCCCTTTCTGTGATGTAGGTGTGATGTATCGGTGTGTGTGTGTGTGTGTGTGTGTGTGTTATGTACTGAAGTTCTCACCCTGGGCCAGCAGGGGGATACTGTAGATAGTTTTCACTCAGGTCCACGTCAGTTATTTTAGGCGGGAAACCCTGGGTTGTTGTTGCTACAATGTTGACAGCCGGCTGCCTATAAAAGCAGGCTGGCTGAGCTGTTTGCAGTCAGTTCTATTCCAGCTTACAAAATAAAGAGCTGCTTTGGAGAGATCGCTGTGTTGTCAACCCACAACTTAACAGGGGGAGGTGGTGGTCTTGGGCTACACCCCTTCTGTGATGTAGGTATGATGTTTCTAGGGGTGCTCTTGGACTCCAGGGCGGGTAATTTAAAATATCTATATAAGGGGGGACACACCTTGGTTCTGGGTCCTCCTCCTTCTCCTGTGTGTGAAGGGGGCACCCTGTTGCAACAGTTCAACAAAGATCAGGCTTACTAGCTGCTTTGCTTCTCAATATTCTCTGGTTGGCCTTTGTTTTTTTCCTCCGACTGATGGAGAACCTACAAAGGACTCTGTTGTAAATAAATATTGCCCTTTTTCCTTATGGGGTATCCAAGAGCCCATATAGAGTCCTTACGTAGTTTCCCTATTGGTAGGAGAAAATAACAGAGGCCAACCAGAGAATATTGAGAAGCAAAGCAGCTAGTAAGCTTGATCTTTATTGATCTGTTGCAACAGGGAGTTCCCCTCACCCGCAGGAGAGAGGAGGGACCCAGAAAAATGGCCTGCAAGGCCTTATAAAGACTTTTGAAATTGCCACCCTGTAGATGAAGACCTCAGATATGCAGATGACACAACCTTGATGGCAGAAAGTGAGGAGGAATTAAAGAACCTTTTATTGAGGGTGAAAGAGCAGAGCGTAAAATATGGTCTGAAGCTCAACATCAAAAAAACTAAGATCATGGCCACTGGTCCCATCACCTCCTGGCAAATAGAAGGGGAAGAAATAGAGGTAGTGAGAGATTTTACTTTCTTGGGCTCCATGATCACTGCAGATGGTGACAGCAGCCACGAAATTAAAAGATGCCTGCTCCTTGGGAGAAAAGCAATGACAAACCTAGACAGCATCTTAAAAAGTAGAGACATCACCTTGCCAACAAAGGTCCGTATAGTAAAAGCTATGGTTTTCCCAATAGTGATGTATGGAAGTGAAAGCTGGACCATAAAGAAGGCTGATCGCCGAAGAATTGATGCTTTTGAATTCTGGTGCTGGAGGAGACTCCTGAGAGTCCCATGGACTGCAAGAAGATCAAACCTCTCCATTCTTAAGGAAATCAGGCCTGAGTGCTCACTGGAAGGACAGATCGTGAAGCTGATTCCCTGGTGGCCCGCTGGAATGTGGAGTTAACCAGGGCTATTGACTGTTTGGCTCTGAAGCGCCCTTTCCGATTGCATGGAGCCCGGACAGCCCCGTGGTTTTCCACGGATTTGAGGGCAATGAAACAATCGTTGAGACGGCTAGAGCGCCGGTGGCGGATAACTCATTCCGAATCTGACCGGACACAGGTTAGAGCTCAACGTCGAGCCTACCAAGTGGCGATAGCGACGGCGAAGAAGAATTTCTTCACCGCCTCTATTGCATCTGCAGAAAACAGCAGCAGGAGACTTTTTCAGGTGGTTCACAATTTAGCGGAACCACCTGCAACATCGGGGCCCAGTACGGGCCACATGTTCTTCTGCAATGATTTTGCAAAGTTTTTTGCAGATAAAATCGCTCAGATTCGGGAAGAAGTAGACTCCACCGTGGGAGCAGGACTGGGGCGGGAGAGTGCTAGAGTTCTGTCTGGTCAAGCTGAGTGGGATCAATTCCAATCTGTTACCTCCGAGGATGTGGACAGGCTGCTTGGACGAGTGAAACCAACCACCTGTCTCCTGGATCCTTGCCCATCCTGGCTTATAAAAGCTAGCCGGGAAGGACTGGGCGATGGGCTTCGTGGGGTGGTGAATGCTTCCCTCCGTGAGGGAGCCTTCCCAGACCCGCTGAAAGAGGCGGTTATTAAACCGCTTCTTAAAAAACCATCTTTAGATGTGGCCACGATGGCCAACTATCGCCCAGTCTCAAATCTTCCATTCTTGGGCAAGGTGATTGAGCGAGCGGTTGCCGAACAACTCCAGGCACGCCTGGAAGAAGCGGACCATTTGGATCCCTTCCAGTCGGGATTCAGGCCTCATCATGGGACTGAAACTGCCTTGGTCGCACTGGTTGATGATCTCTGGCAGGCTAGGGACAAAGGTGAGAGCTGTTTCCTAGTTCTGCTGGATCTCTCAGCGGCGTTTGATACCATCGACCATAACATCCTTCTGGACCGTCTTGAGGGGCTGGGAGCTGGGGGCACTGTCATACGGTGGTTCCGCTCCTTCCTCCTGGGCCCTGTTCAGAAAGTGGTGGTGGGGGATGAGTGTTCAGACCCCTGGGCTCTCACTTGTGGGGTGCCTCAGGGTTCTGTCCTCTCCCCCATGCTTTTCAACATTTACATGCAGCCGCTGGGAGAGATCATCAGGAGGTTTGGGCTGGGTGTTCATCAGTATGCGGATGATACCCAGCTCTACCTCTCTTTTAAATCAGAACCAGTGAGGGCGGTGAAGGTCCTGTGTGAGTGTCTGGAGGCGGTTGGAGGATGGATGGCGGCTAACAGATTGAGGTTGAATCCTGACAAGACAGAAGTACTGTTTTTGGGGGACAGGAGGCGGGCAGGTGTGGAGGATTCCCTGGTCCTGAATGGGGTAACTGTGCCCCTGAAGGACCAGGTGCGCATCCTGGGAGTCATTTTGGACTCACAGCTGTCCATGGAAGCACAGGTCAAATCTGTGTCCAGGGCAGCTGTTTACCAGCTCCATCTGGTACGTAGGCTGAGACCCTATCTGCCTGCGGACTGTCTCGCCAGAGTGGTGCATGCTCTGGTTATCTCCCGCTTGGATTACTGCAATGCACTCTACGTGGGGCTACCTTTGAAGGTGACTCGGAAACTACAACTAATCCAGAATGCGGCAGCTAGACTGGTGACTGGGAGCGGCCGCCAAGACAATATAACACCGGTCTTGAAAGACCTACATTGGCTCCCAGTATGTTTCCAAGCACAATTCAAAGTGTTGGTGCTGACCTTTAAAGCCCTAAACGGCCTCGGTCCAGTATACCTGAAGGAGCGTCTCCACCCCCATCATTCTGCCCGGACGCTGAGGTCCAGCGCCGAGGGCCTTCTGGCGGTTCCCTCATTGCGAGAAGCAAAGCTACAGGGAACCAGGCAGAGGGCCTTCTTGGTAGTGGCGCCCGCCCTGTGGAATGCCCTTCCAGCAGATGTCAAAGCGATAAACAACTACCTGACATTCAGAAGACATCTTAAGGCAGCCCTGTTCAGGGAAGTTTTTAACGTGTGATATTTTACTGTATTTTTGGTTTTTATGGAAGCCGCCCAGAGTGGCTGGGGAGGCCCAGCCAGATGGGCGGGGTATAAATAATAAATTATTATTATTATTATTATTATTATTATTATTATTAGCTGAGGCTCCAATAGTTTGGCCACATGATGAGAAGAGAAGACTCCCTGGAAAAGACCCTGATGTTGGGAAAGATGGAGGGCACAAGGAGAAGGGGACGACAGAGGACGAGATGGTTGGATGGTGTTCTCGAAGCTACCAGCATGAGTTTGACCAAACTGCGGGAGGCAGTGGAAGACAGAAGTGCCTGGCGTGCTCTGGTCCAGGGGGTTACGAAGAGTCGGACACGACTAAACGACTAAACAACAACAACAAAGATCAAGACCACCCCCCAGAAACATCATACCTACATCACAGAAGGGGTGTAACCTAAGACCCCCCCCCAGATACATCATACCTACATCACAGAAAAGGCGGTCTAAACAGAAATTTGAATGTTGTTTTTCTCCTGTCCTTGTTTATCTCCTGCCTGGCAGGTTAAAGGTAAAGGTAAAGGTACCCCTGCCCGTACGGGCCAGTCTTGACAGACTCTGGGGTTGTGCGCCCATCTCACTTAAGAGGCCAGGGGCCAGTGCTGTCCGGAGACACTTCCGGGTCACATGGCCAGCGTGACATCGCTGCTCTGGCGAGCCAGAGCCGCACACGGAAACGCCGTTTACCTTCCCGCTGGTAAGCGGTCCCTATTTATCTACTTGCACCCGGAGGTGCTTTCGAACTGCTAGGTTGGCAGGCGCTGGGACCGAGCAGCGGGAGCGCACCCCGCCGCAGGGATTCGAACCGCCGACCTTTCGATCGGCAAGCCCTAGGCGCTGAGGCTTTAACCCACAGCGCCACCTGCGTCCCTTGCCTGGCAGGTTACTTGACTGGATTTCCTGGGGAGCCTGGTCAGTCTTTTGCAGTGATAAATACTTAGTTCCTGAGCCAGGTCACAGGCTCACACCTTATTCATATCTTAAATGTGCCCTTAAGACAGGATTTGTGAAGGAAAGAGACAATGGGAGGTTTCCCACTTTGACCCTGCAGAGAAAACATTTGCTCAGTTTAGGAATCAAAATGGTTCCAGGTCGGTCTTCCTGTGCTGATCTATGTACGTGCTTGGTTGGTACACTTATGAACATTACCATATATCTAAGACCATAAAATTCCTATCACAACTCAATAAGGGCTCCTGTGTCCCCCGTAAGGGAATAAGGGCAGATTTTCGTATATTACAAGCCCCACGGAAGTTTCCCTAAAGGGAACGTGGACCTCGAGCTGCACGAGTTTCCCCACCCTGCTTTTGCAAAATGTGTGCAGTAGCTCATGCTGGTTCTGCTTCAACAAGGCTTGTTCTTAACTATAATAATAAAAAGAAAGAAGTCAAGTATTACCCACTGTTTACAAAACCTTGAGTCAGCCCTCAAAGTGCAAGAGGCAGAAATGTCACGATCTGATACTTCTTTTGATTTCTGTTTTGTTGCAATAAATCAGTTCATCTGAATGGCCAGTTTGATGTCCCTCCCTGAGGTACATAAGTAGCTCTCTCACAGATCAATCACAGCAGTGACCAGGTGATGGTCACAAATGGCACAGAACCTTTTACAATTCTTCCAAAAAAAACCTCCCCTACCCGCCAAGAAATCTGGATTCATTTTCCTGCAACCTGGCTAAGCAGTTTATGGAAAGCCGCCCTCATTAGGTTAATGATTCTCAGGAAATTATTCCATACCCAGCCTGGTTAATCTCCCAAATGGAACGTCTAATGCTGGTGGATCAATTTTACGCAGTTATGCAATACTAATTGGAAAGAGATATTTATCAGGGTTAAAATTTCCTATTTGGCTCATTTGTTGAGAGTAGGCCTCCTTTGAGAAGGAGAAATGCCATGTGGTTTGTGGATTTTTGTTTTCTCCATGTCGGTTTTCTATCTTCTTTTGCTGTTAGAAGTCTAGACCGGGGACTCCTCAGATATTGTTAAGAACATCAGAAAAATTAAGGTGAAAAGGTCTGCATCATTATGGTGGCCAAATGGGCAGACAGAAGAAAAAATTTTCATGCCGTGCTTACCGTATTTTTCGCCCCATAGGACGCACCGGCCCATAGGACGCACCAAGTTTTTTTAGGGGGAAATAAAGGGGGAAAAAATTATTTCCCCCCCAGGCGCTTGTGGGGCCGGCAGCGGGGAGAAGCGCTCTTCTCCCCGCCGCCCGCCTGCAGACCAGGTCCGGGGACAGCGGGAAGACGCGCTGTGCCTCCCCGCTGTCCCCGGAGCTTGCGGGGCAGGCAGCGGGGAGAAGCGCTCTTCTCCCTGCCGCCCACCTGCAGACCAGGTCCGGGGACAGAGGGGTGACGCACTGTGCCTCCCAGCTGTCCCCGGAGCTTGCGGGGCTGGCGGCAGGGAGAAGCACGCGTCTCCCCGCCGTCAGCCTCCAAACCACATCGGGAGACAGCGGGATGGCGGCCTTCCGCCTCCCCGCTGTCCCCCGATCTTGTGGGGCTGGCGCTGCGGCTCTCCTGAAGCCTGGAGAGCGAGAGGGGTCGGTGCGCACCAACCCCTCTCGCTCTCCAGGCTTCAGCGAAAGCCTGCATTCGCCCCATAGGACGCACACACATTTCCCCTTCATTTTTGGAGGGGAAAAAGTGCGTCCTATAGGGCAAAAAATACGGTAGTTAAACTATGGAACTCTCAAAAGGGTAAAAGTGTACTGGGAAATGGTCTATAATGAATTGAATTGTTTAAAAGTACTTTCCCCCCCAAAACCCCAGTCTTTTCTGTTGGGGATAATTCAGAGTGAAATTTCCAGGTGTCAAAAAAGGTTATTTATGTATGCCACTACTGTGGCCCATGTTTCGTTAGCCCCAAAATGGAAAATGAGCGAGGTCCCAACTCAAGAAGAATGGCAACTTAAGTTGACGGAATATGCACAACTCGCAGACTTAACACATATAATAAGAGAACAAGAAGAACATACGTTTAAAGAAGATTGGAAAACGTTTATTGAATATGTGGGAAATAATTGTATACAGCTGAAAACGCTGGCAACATTAAGATAAAATCAACATTGTAAACAAGTCTTGATGGATGCAATAATGGAATATTGAATGGTATAGTTTTTGTAAAATATGCAGGGATTTATAATATGTAAGGAACGCGGGTGGCACTGTGGGTTAAACCACAGAGCCTAGGACTTGCTGATCAGAAGGTCGGCAGTTCGAATCCCCGCAACGGGGTGAGCTCCCGTGGTTTGGTCCCTGCTCCTGCCAACCTAGCAGTTCGAAAGCACGTCAAAGTGCAAGTAGATAAATAGATACCGCTTGGGCGGGAAGGTAAACAGCGTTTCTGTGTGCTGCTCTGGTTCACCAGAAGCGGCTTAGTCATGCTGGCCACATGACCCGGAAGCTGCACGCCGGCTCCCTTGGCCAATAAAGCAAGATGAGCGCAACAACCCCAGAGTTGTCCGTGACTGGACTTAACGGTCAGGGGTCCCTTTACCTTTATGATATGTAAAATGAACCATGGAAAGAGAAGAAGGGAAGTCACTGATATCTTAAGGAAGTAAAATGAGTATTTTAAACTGTAAAACAGAAAATTTTACACACCCACACACCATGGAACTCTCTCCCTCAGGAGAGACAGGGATGGTCACCAATTTAGATGACTTTAAAAGGGGATTGGACAAATTCATGGAGGAGGAGGCTATTGATGGATGCCAGCCACAATGGCATAAGAGAGAAGAATTAGGGTCAATGCCCAATTCATGCCCAGGGGTCTGAACCAGAAGAACATGGGAGAGCCTGCTGAATCAGGTCAGATACCCACCTCTTCCAGCAGCCTGTTCTCATAGTTAACCAACCAGTTGCCTGTGGGAAACCTGCAAACAGGACCCGGGTGCAAGAGCCCTCTACGCACCAGGAACTCCCAGCAACTTGCATCCAGAGGCATAATGCATCCAGTAGCCTTTAATTCCTGCGAGATCGCCTGACCCCGTGTTTGCCCCTTCTACCTGCTTTGACCTTCAGAACTGTCACTATTGAAGGCACCGCATAACACCGGTTCCGCATTCGTAAGAAATCGATCTGTCAGTGTGGCACTTTGGAACTCCCTGCCTCTTGACACCAGGCAGGTGTTTTCGCTGTATTCTTTCCTGCGCCTGCTAAAAAAGCTTTTGCTTCGGCAGGCCTATCTAGATATGTACGACAGCTTTGAAGCCCCCCCCCCCTACAATCAAGTGGTATGAAATAATAAATAAACAGAATGTAGACACGAGTTTCAATATGTTTTTAGCTTATTGCGGATTTTAATTATTATTTGAACGTTTTAAATAGCTGTTATCCACTTCTTTTCACGGACAACTTTTTCCGTTCCGTCCTTTCTGTAAACCCATCTAAGGTTTATAGCATGGGTAGGCAAACTAAGGCCTGGGGGCTGGATCCGGCCCAATCGCCTTCTAAATCCGGCCCACGGATTGTCTGGGAATCAGCATGTTTTTACATGAGTAGAATGTGTGCTTTTGTTTAAAATGCATCTCTAGGTTATTTGTGGGGCATAGGAATTCATTCTCCCCCCCCCTTCAAAATATAGTCTGGCCTGCCACAAGGTCTGAGGGACAGTGGACCGGCCCCCTGCTGAAAAAGTTTGCTGACCCCTAGTTTATAGTCAAGCGGTATACGAAGCGGTCCCAAAAGAAGGCTCCCATCCCTGGTCTAGAGAAACAAACAGTAGCTGCCTTTCTGTTGCAAGCGGCAAGTTCTTATTCCCCGGAACTGGAGAAATGGTATCTCCTCCTTTCAGACTAGGCTCTTGGATGGAGGAGAGTCTTCCATGGGTTTCCTCTCCAGGTATTCATGAGGCTGAGCCTTCCAGCTGAGACAGTTTTAAATCTTGCTCAGTCCTTCTCTCTCGAGCGTGTTAGAGATTGCTTCTGCCTGCGATGGGCTGACTTTCAAATCCGCCCATGGAAGCCACGAACAGCTGCCGCGATGCAAAGCCAACCAATTTTTAGATTAGTTTCAGCCACCCTTAACCCCTGGACCATCAAATTCATTTGTTCCCTGATCTTTTATATAAATATATATATATCTCAAGATGTCCAGTACTGCCTGATTCCTCCACTGGGGTTTCATAATGGTAAGGATTTTCCCTGTGAGGTAGAAATCTGAAATTTGAAAAACACAAATTTGGAGGGAGGCTGGGAATCCTCCTCTGTTTTGGATTTTGATCTGAGCAGGAGAATAACTGAGTGACTGAAAGCTTGCCTCTTGGTTGAGGTCAGTTCTTACGAGCTCCCAAAACACTCCCTCCCCATATATATATTATTTTTATATATTATTTAATCTTATTATTCCAGACAATAAAGTGGCTCACATCAGTCTTATTGTGTTTTTAATATTTTGTTGTGAGCCTCCCAGAGGGGCTGGAGCAATCCAGTCAGATGAGCAGCATATAAATTCTGAATAGTAATAATCATTATCATGAAGTCAGGAGTGCCTGGCGTGCTCTGGTCCATGGGGTCATGAAGTGTTGGACACAACTAAACGACTAAACAACCTCAGATATGCAGATGACACAACCTTGATGGGAGAAAGTGAGGAGGAATTAAAGAACCTCTTAATGAGGGTGAAAGAGGAGAGCGCAAAATATAGTCTGAAGCTCAACATCAAAAAAACTAAGATCATGGCCACTGGTCCCATCACCTCCTGGCAAATAGAAGGGGAAGAAATGGAGGCAGTGAGAGATTTTACTTTCTTGGGCTCCATGATCAGTGCAGATGGTGACAGCAGCCACGAAATTAAAAGATGCCTGCTTCTTGGGAGAAAAGCAATGACAAACCTAGACAGCATCTTAAAAAGCAGAGACATCACCTTGCCGACAAAGGTCCATATAGTTAAAGCTATGGTTTTCCCAGTAGTGATGTATGGAAGTGAGAGCTGGACCATAAACAAGGCTGATCGCCAAAGAATGAATGCTTTTGAATTATGGTGCTGGAGGAGACTCTTGAGAGTCCCATGGACTGCAAGAAGATCAAACCTCTCCATTCTTAAGGAAATCAGGCCTGAGTGCTCATTGGAAGGACAGATCCTGAAGCTGAGGCTCCAAGACTTTGGGTACCTCATGAGAAGAGAAGACTCCCTGGAAAAGACCCTGATGTTGGGAAAGATGGAGGGCGCAAGGAGAAGGGGACGACAGAGGACGAGATGGTTGGACAATGCCCTAGAAACTGCCAACATGAATTTGACGAAACTGCGGAAGGCAGTGGAAGACAGGAATGCCGGGTGTGCTCTGGTCCATGGGGTCACGAAGAGTCGGGCACGACTAAATGAGTAAACAACAAGAATTGGAAACCCAAGGGTCTTCTTTTTAAAAAATAATAATAATATTTATTCAAATTTTAAAGGTTACAAAGAGAAACAATACATAAAAACAAGTCACATCAAAGAGAAAAATAAAAGAGAAAAAGAGATAAAAAAGAAAAAAAAACATACAATCAAAAAAAGAACAAATCAAACCTTTACATAACTTTCTTTCTTTAGCTTATTTCCTTGACCTCCTCACACCTCCCCTCTATGTATTCTAGTTCAGTTAAATATTTCAGCAAATCCTTCATCCTTGTTTTTATCCTAATAATTTATCCTAATATACTGTAATTTTACATTCTCTTCTTTCACCAATTAACCATCCATTTTTACTTTATTTAATCTTATTTCTCATTAAAACTAATATATTTGAACTTGATCTCTTAAGACATTTCCCCTAGGGTCATAAAAATTTCATTCCACGATTTTTCCATCTCTCATTAAATTTTTTCCCTCTTCCCCTCTTCCCTCCTTCCCTCCGCCATTTTAAAAATCTCCATATATACACTTCAAATTCCCAATTTTCTTCCACCGTCTCCCCTCCCCAGTCTCGGCCCCTGCCGCCAGTTCCATCAACCAATCCATGACAGATGTCCCTCCAACCTTTGTTTAAAACCTCCATGGAAGGAGAATCCACAACTTCCCAAGGGAGTCCATTCCACTGTCGAACACTCTTACCCTCAGAAAGTTCTTGCTGATGTTGAGTCGGAATCTCCTTCCCTTGTCCTTTGAATCCATTGGTTCAGGTCTGAAATATACTCGGAGTCGAGAGTGGATTTCATGCTCTTTATTCAGCTCATAGTGGTGAGGAGGAATGGAATTTCCCCCAGAATGTCTGCTTTATATACATTATTTACACAGTGGGCCCCACGTGATTGGCTAATTCTGGGATTCACCTGTAGGCCAATCAGGTTGCGGATTCACTTCCACCTGGAGCTGGGTTGGGTGGCTCCTGTGGACCAATCAGACTGCTGCATTCTGGGTCCTATTGTTCTTGGACCAATCAGACTGCTGCATTCTGAATCCTATTGTTCTAGGACCAATCAGACTGCTGCATTTTGGATCCTATTCAACTCAGTACATAACAAGGTCCTACCTTCTGGAGCAGGAGAAAACAAGCTTGCTTCGTCTTCAATGGAGCAACCCTTGAGCTATTTGAAGGCAGCTATTATATCTCATTGGGACGCAGGTGGCGCTGTGGGTTAAAGCCTCAGCGCCTAGGGCTTGCCGATTGAAAGGTCGGCGGTTCGAATCCCTGCGGCGGGGTGCGCTCCCGCTGCTCGGTCCCAGCGCCTGCCAACCTAGCAGTTCGAAAGCACCTCCGGGTGCAAGTAGATAAATAGGGACCGCTTACCAGCGGGAAGGTAAACGGCGTTTCCGTGTGCGGCTCTGGCTCTGGCTCTGGCCAGAGCAGCGATGTCACGCTGGCCACGTGACCCGGAAGTGTCTCCGGACAGCGCTGGCCCCTGGCCTCTTAAGTGAGATGGGCGCACAACCCCAGAGTCTGTCAAGACTGGCCCGTACGGGCAGGGGTACCTTTACCTTTACCTTTTATTATATCTCATATCTTCTCTTCTCCACACATACCCAAATTCTTCAGCCATACCTTATAAAGTTCCCAGGCCTTTAATCATCTCAGTCTCCCTCCTCTGCACGTGTTCCCATATCTCAGGCTTGCTTTGGTAGATGGCTGTGATTCTTAATTTTGTCTGTGCAATTTCTTCACTCTCGCTCTCTTTTCTCCGCTGCCAGCTAGACCTTCAAAGGAAAGAAATTCCTTGTGAATAACAAAAAAACAATGCAAGCGTTTTGTTCCCTTGCATCTACATCACTGCTTCATTAGGAGCTACAGCAGGAGAACAGATGCGGGGAGGGTCGTGTTAATAAATCGTCGTGTAATATTTCTTTTCATGCCGCATACGTACGATTAACTGATGTTGTCGGCTCCCTGATTAACTTTGTTTATTTCTTAATTAGGTTGAGCATTGCCTGTCTCGTGGTTAAGAAATAATTGTTTGATTAATGCCTCCGCATTTGCATTTTCATTAAGATCCCAAAATAAGTTCCGCAGCAATTAGCTGCGATGTTGTGCACAGATTCGGAGAGACCAGAATTTCAATTTTGAACCCCATTAAGTAATAACTGTTATATTGATTGGTGATAATGGGGCATAGGCACTAAATACATATTAGGAGGGTCTGGAAGGATTTGTGACCCGGGTTGCCAGGGGAGCGACTTTGGAAGGCGGGGTCGTTGCCTTAAAAGCATGGGGAATTACTTTATCTTGGGTCAGAATATTTCTCCCTTGAGTCCAGTTACTGACGACTCAGATTGGCATCAACTCTCACAGAAACATAGAGTTGGAAGGGACCCCTGAGGGTCATTTAGCCGAACCCCCAGCAATGCAGGTACAGTGGTACCTTGGTTCTCAAATGCCTTGGTACTCAAACGCCTTGGTTCCCAAACACCGAAAACCCGGAAGTAAGTGTTCTGGTTTCTGAACGTTTTTCGGAAGCCGAACGTCCAATGCGGCTGTCGGCTATTGTTTCTGGGGTGCCTGCACCAATCAGAAGCTGAGCCTTGGTGACTTCCAGAACAGATTAACTTTGGCGCTTTTGTTTTTGCTATTTATTTTGCATTTTTGTTTTTGAGGCTTTTTCGGTTCATTTGTTTTTGTGACTGTGTGGAACCCAGTTCAGCTACTGATTGTGTGACTGCGGAAGTGGATAAAAGCCCCCCATCCAAACAATGACTATTATCAGTGCAGGTAAGAAAAAAAGTAATTTTAATAATAATAATAATAATAATAATAATAATAATAATAATAATATATTTATACTCTGCCCATCTGGCTGGGTTTCCTCAGCCACTCTGGGTGGCTTCCAGCAAAGTATTAAAGTATTAAAATACAGTAGTCTGTTAAACATTAAAAGCTTCCCTAAAGAGGGCTGCCTTCAGATGTCTGGTAGTTGTTGTTCTCTTTGACATCTGGTGGGAGGGCGTTCCACAGGGCGGGCGCCACTACCGAGAAGGCCATCTGCCTGGTTCCCTGTAACTTGGCTTCTCACAGCAAGGGAACCGCCAGAAGGCCCTCGGTGCTGGACCTCTGTGTCCGGGCTGAACGATATCTGACGCTCCTTCAGATATACTGGACCGAGGCCGTTTAGGGCTTTAAAGGTCAGCACCAACACTCATCACCTACAATTCTGTCTTATTTATTTTATAGTACAGTTCATTGATTATTGCTTTCATTTTATGGATCAGTGGTCTCGTTAGAGAGTAGAATTCATGTTAAATTGCTGTTTTAGGGGTTGTTTTTAAAAGTCTGGAATGGATTAATCCATTTTGCATTGCTTTCTATGGAAAAGCGTGCCTTGATCCACTCTCTCTCAGACCTTTGTGGCAGGCTGGAGAAGCAGCCCGGGGGGGGGGGAGCTGGAAGAAGAGGCAAGGGGGGCAAGTAGGCCTCCTCCCCAGCCCCCAGCCCCAGCCGCTGCGCTTACCTTCCCAGGGGCTCCCGCCGCCACCACCGCCACTGCCACCGCCACCACCGCTGCTGATTCTTGTGGATAGGCAGAGCGAGCACATCTGCTCCACTCTCTGGCTCATGGGAGCACCATGGCAGTGGAGGGAAGATGAGCGGCACGAAAGGGCTGGCTCTGGAGAGGGGCTGCTTAGCCAGCTCAGTCCAACATCCTTCCTCCTCTAGGCAGGGCAGGGAGAAGCCAGGAGGAGGGAGGGAGGAGGTGCCGCCACGGTGTGTGAGGGAGAGAGGAAAGAAACGGCACAGTCCGAACGAACAGAATCCCCATGCCGATCCACGGACAGTCCGTGGGCTGGATCCTGAAGGCAATTGGGCCTGATCCGGCCCGCGGCCCTTTGTTTGCTGACCCCTGTCTTATTCTATATGTTAGGTCCGTAAGCTGTACAAATTCCATCAGTTTCAGTTGCCATTCTTCTTTAGTTGGGACCTAGCTCGTTTTCCATTTTTTGGCTAACAAAACAGGGGCCGCAGTGGTGGCATACATAAATAACCTTTTTTGACACCTGGGAATTTCCATCTGAATTATCCCCAACAGAAAGGACTCTGTTGGGTGTTTTTTTTTGGGAAAAGTGCTTTTAAACATTGTCAGGGACTCAGCGGGAGCGCAGGGAGGAGAGGAGATGGAAAGCGAGGGGGAGCAATCCGAGGGCAGCGTAGGAGAATATGACAGCAGCCCGATAGATTCCATGAGCCTCTCCAGCGAATCGGAAGATTCACAGAAGGGGGCGCCGATGGGCAGGGCAAGGGGCGACCCAAGGGGGACACCCCAGAAGCAAGGGGCCAGCGGGGACTCCCAGAGCAGCAGTTGCAAATCAGGACCAGCTTCCCCACCAGAGCGTAGTGGGGGGGAGGAGTCACAGGTGTCAGAGCCCACATATGCACCACCAGCGAGAGAAGATGAGTCAGGGTGGACCACGCCTCCATCGGAGAGCGAGTTAACGGTTAAGAGGAAAGTTGCAGGCTGGGCGCGCGCGCCAAGTTCAAAGGTACAGGCGAGCGGCACAGAAGGTAGCCCGGATAGGGAACCAGGTCCTAAAGCGCGCCGGAAGGAGGGGCAAGAATCGTCAGGGTCAGCGTCAGAGGAGTCCAGGAAGGATGAGACCCTAGCGGGCAGGAGGGCCCAGAGGAGAAAGGAATTTAGGAAGAGGTGGAGCAAAGCGAGAGTCTTAAACTGGTGTGGAGGGGGAGGAGACTCAGACAGGACTTCGCCGGTCTAAGGTCGGGACGTAGAGCTGCACGCTGCGGCTTTGAAATGGAGACTGAATCTCAATAAAGACTTTTGTACATAACTACAGCCTAGCGTTGGTCCTCTGTGAGCTGGGACCTGGAGGCAGCTCTGACAGTAAGTCCTGTCTCAAATTTCAAAGAACCTCGCAACGTGAGAGGACGCAGCGAGGGGCGAAGATTGGTGCTTCGCGAGCTCACAAAAGCAGCACAAGATGACTACAGAAGAACGACTGGCAGCTTTGCAAGAAGCCGTGGTACAACTTAACGCAGAAATACGAGCGGCAAGGAGGAGAGAAGAGGAATCAGATGCTGTCTGCAAGGATCTGCAAAACAGGTTGGAAATGTTGACTAAACAGGGGCCACCGGCAGCCAAATCAGAAGGGATCGGGCTCGGGAAGAGAGGGGGGAGCCTGGTGTCGCATTTCGATGGGAGTCTGCAGCAATATCCTAACTTCAGAGCAGACGTAGTTTTTGCGCTAAAGTTGCTGGAGAAGGACTTTAGAGATGAGCAGGAGAAAGTAGGCTTCATACTAACGCATCTCCATGGAGAAGCTAAAGCGTGGTTGCGCAATCTGTGGAGAGATAATGATCCAGCCCTCCAAAACGCAAAAGCCTTCATTAAGGCGATGGACGATTGTTTTTTATCGGAGATAGATGTAGATGTCGCTAGAAAAGAGATTCACGGTCTGAAACAAGGCAGAGCCACTGTAAGGCAATATCATTCCCGCTTTTTTGCATTGGTCAACGCGCTGGGATGGGAAAAGGACTCAGCGTCCGTCAGGGACCTGTTCTGGGAGGGGCTCAACGGGGCTGTGAAAGACGAAATCGCAAGGGGGGAGAGGCCACGGAGCACTCAAGAAGTGGTCCAGAAGGCGTTGACGATTGGTGTGAGGCTGGAAGAACGTCCCTGGAGCAAAGATGAAGGGCGTTGGGGACGCACGCCAGCAAGGGCACCTCCTTTCTTCCCCAGAGACTCAGCGCGCGCTCAATCCACGCCTCCACTGGGAGGGGGAGAGGAGCCGATGGAGATAGGTGGTGCCAAGGCTCAGTCAGCGACCAGAGCCCTCACACCAGGAGCAGCCAAGGTGAAGCCTCCTAGAGGGAACAGGAAGTGTTACATCTGCGAAAGTGCTCAGCATATGGCAAAAGAGTGCCCCCAGAGGCTCCACAAGCACAATGCAGCCTCAGCAAAAGTAACAGAAGCAGCTCAGCAGAGGGAACCGCAGCAGGGAAACGACGAAGTCTGGCTGGAAGCAGAGCCGCTGGGGCCCAGCCAGACGAATCAGTGAAGCAGTCCCCAGGAATCTTACAGCCCACAGACCCCCTCCCGCCCAAACCAGTGGTGCAGCTCACCGCAACACTCCAGCTTCCCAATGGGCTCACCATGGAAGTGCCTATTACCATTGACTCTGGTAGCAATGCAGACTTTATGGGGGTGGATTTCATCAAGCAACATAGCATAGCGCTCCTGCCTGCCACGATGCCCCTGAAAGTAGTGACAGTCGATGGAAGAGAATTGCTGGGGGGACAGGTGGTACAGCAAACGCCGCCAATGGTGATGCGCATTGGAAATCACCGCGAAGTCATCAGCTTCAACGTCACCCAACTGTCAGACACGCCCATAGTGTTGGGCATGAGCTGGTTGGACAGGCACAGCCCGGCATTGGCATGGTACCAGCGTAAATTGACCTTCTGCTCCTCCTACTGCGCAGAACATTGCATCATGACTAACCAGGAGGACGAGGGGCAAGAGGATGACCCACAGCTACAACTGGGCATGCTGCAAGCTGTACCCGACAAGTACAAGGCGTTTTTGGAGGTCTTCTGCGAGAAGGAAGCGGACAAGCTGCCTCCCCACAGACCCTACGACTGCAAGATTGACCTCCTGCCGGGGGCAACGCTGCCGACCGGAAAACTGTACTCCATGTCTGAAGACGAACTGCAAGAGCTCAGGGAGTTCATAGATCACAATTTGAAGCGGGGATTCATCCGAGAATCCAAAGCAGTGGGGGGCAGTCCTGTTTTCTTTGTGAAGAAAAAAGACACGCCCCAGAAGAGGCTTGTAGTTGATTTCAGAATTTTAAATTCGAAAACCAAGCCCACGGCTTTCCCGATGCCCAAGATCGACGACTTGCTCGCGACGGTGAGAAAGGGACGCATCTTCACCAAGCTGGATCTACGAGGGGCGTACAATCTTATACGCATGCGGGAGGGCGACGAGTGGAAGACGGCCATGTTCACGCCCTTGGGCACCTATGAGTATAGGGTTATGCCTTTCGGTTTACAAAATGGCTCCCACTGCTTCCAAGCCTTCATGCATCACGTGTTAGCGGGGCTCCTATACAAGAAGTGCGTCTGCTTCCTGGACGACATTCTGATCTTCTCGGAATCGCAGGAGGCTCACGAGAGAGATGTCAAGGAAGTCCTGCAAAGACTACGGGAGCACAGGCTTTACGCCAAGCTGGAGAAATGCCAGTTCGACATGACGGAGGTGGATTTCCTGGGCTACAAGCTGTCCGACAAGGGAATCGCCATGGACAGCGCCAAGGTACGATCAGTACTGGACTGGAAGAGCCCGCGCAATCGGAAGGAGGTCCAGAGGTTTGTCGGCTTTGCTAACTTTTATCGCAAGTTCATCAAGGGTTTCGCTATGCAGACGGCGGCCATCACGGACACCCTCAGCTCCAAGAAGAAGAAGTTCATCTGGACGGACCAGGCGGAGCAGTCCTTTCAGAAACTCAAGCGTCTTTTCGCTTCTGAGGAACAACTGCTGCATGTGAACCCCAGCAAGCCCATGAGGGTGGAGACGGATGCCTCCGACAGAGCCGTGGGGGCAGTCCTGTTGCAGCGAGACCCGCAAGGGGATTGGAGGCCGTGTGCTTTCTACTCCAGGAAGCTCAGCAAGTCGGAGCAGAACTACACCATCTGGGACAGAGAGTTGCTGGCCATTCATGCAGCATTCAAGGCGTGGCGGCACTTCCTCATCGGAGCCAAACACACGGTGCAAGTTCGCACGGACCATAAGAACCTGGAGTACTGGCGCACGGCGCGGTTCCTGAACCAGAGACACATCCGCTGGGCGGAGTTCTTTGCGGATTTCGACTTCAGGATAGAATATATCCCCGGAGACAACAACGTCATGGCTGATGCGCTATCCAGGAAGCCGCAGTATCTGGAGGAAGCAGCACCGGTAGCGGCCAAACACATTTTCGCACCCAAGGCGTGGGCATGCGCTTCTGCCACAATAGACCTGGAAGCGATACGGCGCGAGCTGCGAACAGATTCCTTCGCGCGCTCCAAGATGGAGGAGGTGCGCAGCGGCACGGCAAAGGACGACAAGTTCCAGATACGCGACGGACTGCTCCTCCGCAAGGGGGCCATCTACGTACCGGGAGATGAACTCCGCGCGACAGTACTGCAACAGCTACACGACGCACCCAGCGCCGGACATTTCGGCAAGGAAAAGACGGTGGAATTAGTAGCCAGAGACTTTTGGTGGCCCAAGATGCGGGGAGAAGTCGCGGAATACGTCACGAGGTGCGATACCTGCCAAAGGGCCAAGCCGGTACACAGACCGCCGGCGGGACTGTTAGAACCGCTACAGACCCCGTCCGAACCGTGGGAGAGGGTAGCCTTGGACTTTGTCACTGACCTGCCCAGCTCGAGGGGCAAAACAGCAGTACTCGTGGTAGTCGACATGTTCACCAAGATGGCGCACTTCATTCCTTGCGCGAAGGTGGCCACAGCGGAACAGACGGCCAAGCTGTTCATAGACCACGTGTTCAAGGTACACGGCCTGCCACGGTCTATCCTGTCTGACAGGGGGCGCCAGTTCATCTCGAGTTTCTGGCGGAAGCTGATGGGGATCCTGAACGTCAAGGTCAACCTAGCGTCGGCAAGACACCCGCAGACCAACGGACAAGCGGAGAGGGTCAACGCCGTCATGCAGCAGTACCTGAGATGTTACGCCAACCAGCAGCCCTCGACCTGGGTGGACTATCTGCCCCTGGCCGAGTTTGCCTACAACAACACACAACACGTGTCCACGGGGGTGACACCGTTTTTTGCCAACCACGGGCGACATCCCAGGACCTTCCCGGGCTTAGAGAAAGAGGGGGAGGGGGAGCCACAGGGAGCAGAGGCATTGGCAGAGGAGTTACAGGAGGTCCATGAACAGCTCCGTAGACAGTTAGACCTAGCAAAACACGTATACAAGATGCAAGCAGACAAACACAGAAGAGTGGGGGAGGACATACGGGTAGGGGACTGGGTCTGGTTAGCGGCCCAGGCAGTGCCGGCCAGATCCTTAGCTAAGAAGAAGCTAGGACACAAGCAGTTGGGCCCTTACCTAGTCGAGGCACAGATCAACCCAGTGGCTTTCCGTTTGACACTACCGGAGGGTTCCAGAATGCACCCGGTCTTTCATAGATCGGTGCTAACGCCCTACAAGGCACCTCACAGGTTTCAGGAGCCAGGAACAGCTCCCAGTCCGCTTAGAGATGCACCCATGACAGGGGGGTCACCGAGGGCGGGGCCACTCAACGAGGTGACAGAGATTTTGGACTCGAGATGGGGGGAAGAGGGAGTCGAATATCTCATCGCAAGGGAAGGTGCCCCGGCCAGCGCCAACAGCTGGGTGCCGTACTATGCGGTGGAGGAGCACTACCTCAAAGACGAGTTCCACGCACTCTTCCCACACAGGCCCATGCCGGAGGATTATTTTGACGAATATCTTTTCACCCCCACACTCTCAGCCAGTACGTTTCAGGGGTTCTCCTCGGTTGAGGAGACGGTTCCAGAGACTACCTCGCCGGAGGGGTCGGTCTCAGACTTGGGTGCGGAGCGCTCTTATTGGTGGGACACTCAACCCGAGGAGGAGTGGCGCAGGAGACTGCTCAGAGGGCCCTGGCACGCAGACTACCCAGAGGAAATGGGGGAACAAGGGGGCATGGACGGGTTGGGGGAGGATCCTGGTTTCGAGCACGCCGGCAACGAGATGGAAGCGGAGGAGAGCGACGTCGATGTACCCGTCACGGACTGGCAGCATGCCAGGGGGGAAGACCGGTATCCGGCATGCACCCCCACAGCATTGGAGCACCCGGAACCCACGCCAGAAGAGGGGGAGGGGGGAAGGGGGGGCTTCGAGGGGGGGATGGATGTCAGGGACTCAGCGGGAGCGCAGGGAGGAGAGGAGATGGAAAGCGAGGGGGAGCAATCCGAGGGCAGCGTAGGAGAATATGACAGCAGCCCGATAGATTCCATGAGCCTCTCCAGCGAATCGGAAGATTCACAGAAGGGGGCGCCGATGGGCAGGGCAAGGGGCGACCCAAGGGGGACACCCCAGAAGCAAGGGGCCAGCGGGGACTCCCAGAGCAGCAGTTGCAAATCAGGACCAGCTTCCCCACCAGAGCGTAGTGGGGGGGAGGAGTCCCAGGTGTCAGAGCCCACATATGCACCACCAGCGAGAGAAGATGAGTCAGGGTGGACCACGCCTCCATCGGAGAGCGAGTTAACGGTTAAGAGGAAAGTTGCAGGCTGGGCGCGCGCGCCAAGTTCAAAGGTACAGGCGAGCGGCACAGAAGGTAGCCCGGATAGGGAACCAGGTCCTAAAGCCCGCCGGAAGGAGGGGCAAGAATCGTCAGGGTCAGCGTCAGAGGAGTCCAGGAAGGATGAGACCCTAGCGGGCAGGAGGGCCCAGAGGAGAAAGGAATTTAGGAAGAGGTGGAGCAAAGCGAGAGTCTTAAACTGGTGTGGAGGGGGAGGAGACTCAGACAGGACTTCGCCGGTCTAAGGTCGGGACGTAGAGCTGCACGCTGCGGCTTTGAAATGGAGACTGAATCTCAATAAAGACTTTTGTACATAACTACAGCCTAGCGTTGGTCCTCTGTGAGCTGGGACCTGGAGGCAGCTCTGACAAACATTTTGTTTCAATTCAAATTTTCCCCAATGCTCTTTTACCCTTTTACAGGTTCACCACATATAAAATAATGTACCCTCGACCTGATGTTCAGCACTAAAACCCACAACTCTAAACCCAAAACTCTAAAGCCGGCTATTGCTTTCCATCCATAAGGTCTAGAAACTTGAAAAAGAACATCTCAAACCCCCAAAATGACAAACCAAAATTCTAAGAAATTCTGCACTCAATGTGGTATTTTCTGCTAGCATGGAATTATGGGGTGTATGCAGCCGTGTTATCTTAAAAAGTAGAGACATCACCTTGCCAACAAAGGTCTGTATAGTAAAAGCTATGGTTTTCCCAGTAGTGATGGATGGAAGTGAGAGCTGGACCATAAAGAAGGCTGATCACGGAAGAATTGATGCTTTTGAATTATGGTGCAGGAGGAGACTCTTGAGAGTCCCATGGACTGCAAGAAGATCAAACCTCTCCATTCTGAAGGAAATCAGGCCTGAGTGCTCACTGGAAGGACAGATCCTGAAGCTGAGGCTCCAAGACTTTGGCCACCTCATGAGAAGAGAAGACTCCCTGGAAAAGACCCTGATGTTGGGAAAGATGGAGGGCACAAGGAGAAGGGGACGACAGAGGACGAGATGGTTGGACAGTGTTCTCGAAGCTACCAGCATGAGTTTGACTTAAATGCGGAAGGCAGTGGAAGACAGGAGTGCCTGGCGTGCTTTGGTCCATGGGGTCATGAAGAGTCGGACACGACCAAACGACTAAACAACAACAACATGCATCCGTGTTCCAGGGTATTCCCAGGTATTCAGGGTTGAGTTTTCCCCACGTGGCCAGTATTCCCTCTCTTTTAAAAAAGACAATCTCACCCTTGGTTGGAGATATGAGGAACTCAGACTTGACTCCTTTCTCCACCTTTTTAACTACCTGCCAGTGTGGACTCATTTGGCTCCTTCAATGGTGCACTTTTTTAAAGAAATCAATAGCTTGCTTAAGGAAATGGTAGACAAAGGCAGCAAGGCTGGAGGCGAGAGAGAGAGAGAGAGAGATTTACGACCTGGGTGAGAGGTACGTTTTTATTAATCCCAAGAGCTTTCAATTGCTCCTTTCCAGTTCTCAGGTGCTTGATCAATATAAGATTACTAGCTGCTGCTTTTGCATGGAGCAGGGAGGCGAGGGAGAAATGATGGGCAGCTGACGTCTGCCACCTTGTTTATGGATCAGTCCAGGAGCAAATGAAACTGTCTTATTACACCTCTGGTCCATCAAGCGCAATATTGTCTACACTGACTGGCAGCAGCAGCAGCAGCAGCTCTCCAGGGGTTCAGACAGGGGACGTTTCCAGCCGGCTATGGAGATGTCAGAGATCAAACCCGGTACTTTCTGCATGCAGAGCAAGTGCTTCAAGCTTCTATCTACAGAACTGGCAGCATTCCAGCTGCCACATAATCCTCATTCCACATCTGTAAGGAATCAGTCTTTTAGTGTGGCAGCACCTGGACTTTGGAACTCCCTGCCTGTTGACATCAGGCAGGCGTCTTCACTGTATTTAGGGACGCGGGTGGTGCTGTGGGTTAAACCACAGAGCCTAGGGCTTGCCGATCAGAAGGTCGGCGGTTCAAATCCCGGCCACGGGGTGAGCTCGCGTTGCTTGGTCCCTGCTCCTGCCAACCTAGCAGTTCGCAAGCACCTCAAAGTGCAAGTAGATAAATACGTACCGCTCTGGCAGGAAGGTAAACGGCGTTTCCGTGCGCTGCTCTGGTTCGCCAGAAGCGGCTTAGTCATGATGGCCACATGACCCGGAAGCTGTACGCCGGCTCCCTCGGCCAATAAAGCGAGATGAGCGCCGCAACCCCAGAGTCGTCTACGACTGGACCTAATGGTAAGGGGTCCCTTTACCTTTACCTAAAAACATATTTGCTTAGACAGGCCTATGTTGCATATATGCATTTAATCTGTTTTTGACATACAGCTGGCTCTAATTTTTATTCAAATGTTCTAAACTGCTATTTTTAACTGTTTCCCCCCCCTGATCATTCTATCACTTTATTCTTTTTTAAAACCACTCTGAGGATTTTCTTTCTTTCTTTCTTTCTTTCTTTCTTTCTTTCTTTCTTTCTTTCCAATCAAGCAGTATATACGTTTTATGAAATAAATAAAATAAATAGAATAGCACTGTAAATGTTGTGGTTTTTAAAAATTAAAAATAAATAATACATCAGGGGATGTTTACTGTTGATGGAAGAACCAAGAGGGGCAACTTGTTAGACGGAGAAGGAATCGGTTTATGTGTATTAGTAATTCTGTATTATAGGAACATTTTTGTATGCAACTGCATATGTATTTTTTGGGTAAAATTTGTTGTTTTGTACACCACCTCAATATATATTTTTATATAGAAGTTACTTCATCGTGCAGGTGAACAATGGAACTCACTGCCACATGAGGCAGTGATTGCCACCAACTTGGGTTGCTCCCCCCCAAAAGAGGACAAATTCATGGAAGAAGAGGGCTATTGAGGGCTACTAGCCACAATGGCTATGTTCTGCCTCCACAGTTTGAGGCAGCAATGCTTCTGAACACAGTGGTATCTCGGGTTACAGATGCTTCAGGTTACAGACTCCGCTAACCCAGAAATAGTACCTCAAGTTAAGAACTTTACCTCAGGATGAGTACAGAAATTGCGCGGCAGTGGTGCAGCGGCAGCGGGAGGCCCCATTAGCTAAAGTGGTACCTCAGGTTAAGAACAGTTTCAGGTTAAGAACAGACCTCCAGAACGAATTAAGTTCTTAACCCGAGGTACCACTGTACCAGCTGCTGGAAACTGCAGTGGGGAGTGAGCTCTTGTGTTCGAATCATACCCCAGGATTGGCAGCCATCTTGAGCCATCTTGTTGACTACTCTGGGAATCAGATGCTGGACTAAGTGGGCCATTGGCATGATCCAGCAGGTCTAAATAAAATAAATAATAATAAACTACGCCCTGTTAAACATGGGTTGGATGGCGATCTGTCAGGGATTGTTTCGCTGTGATCCCTGTTTTGCAGGAGTTTGTCCTAGATGACCCTTGGAGCCTCTTCCATTGCTGCAGTCCTGCGACTCTGGGTTCAGTAAGCCTGGAGGAACCTTTCTTCTTATCCATCTGGGTGCATCTTATACCCTTAAAGGACACGGGTGGCGCTGTGGTCTAAACCACAGAGCCTCTTGGGCTTGCCGATCAGAAGGTCGGCGGTTTGAATCCCTGTGACGGATTGAGCTCCTGTTGCTCTGTCCCGGCTCCTGCCAACCTGGCAGTTCGAAAGCACACCAGCGCAAGTAGAAAAATAGGTACTGCTAGTGCGGGAAGGTAAATTGTGTTTCTGTGCGCTCCGGTTTCTGTCACGGTGTCCCGTTGCACCAGAAGCAGTTTAGTCATGTTGGCCACATGACCCGGAAACATAGCTGTCAACGTTTCCCTTTTTTTAAGGGAAATTCCCTTATTCCCAATAGGATTCCTCGCAAGAAAAGGGAAAAGTTGACAGCTACGCCTGGAAAGCTGTCTGTGGACCAAGGCCGGCTCCCTTGGCCTGAAATCGAGATGAGCGCCGCACCCCATAGTTACCTTTGACTAGACTTAACCGTCCAGGGGTCCTTTACCTTTTAAAAGAGGTCCCACCTGGCCACACCTGCCCCATCGTTCAGATGCCAGGCTTTTGCTTAACGCTGTGTTTCAAGTCTGAAGGAGCCTCCTCGGGAAATACTGAACCCTTCGCCCCCACCTCTTCCCTCGGGGACTGTCTGTCCGGACTCCTAATCGATTACCCGCTGATCTGCCACTGCTCCAGCGGCTGGACCCACGAGAATCAATTAATTTGTTTCTGTCAAAGTGGAGTGTTGCTGCAGTTGACCTGCCGCGGCTCTCCTCGCCGCCTCTGCCTCCCCTTCCTTGTGCAGTGGCGCTCCAGCTTTACTCAGCTCCCATCTGATCGATACGGGCCTCATCGATAATGCCTCGGAATAACCTACAGCTACCATTGGGCGCCGTTTAATAAGGCAATCGCTCATCACAGCTCATCGGGCCAGTTTTATTGGGCAGGTAAGATTATATTTCAGAGGCAGCCCATTTCTAGCAGTACATAATTCTGGTCTATTATTACTTTTGAGGGGGAGGCAGCCGGCGTCGCCTCCCCAGTAAGCCAGAAGGAATGAATCAGCAGCCTGCAAAAAAGGAGCAGCAGCAAAAATGAGGTTCCTGGAGTTGGGACTGGCAGGGGAATACCACCTCAATCTCCAGTCTGTGAATATTCAAAACCTAGAGAATAGAAGTCTGAGAGGGGATAGAAGAGCCGCCTTCAAATATCTGCTTGTTTTCTCCTACTCCAGAGGGTTGCAGACCCTCCAAGTGTCCCCATTTTCCAGGGATGTCCCTGATTTAGAGAAGCAATCCCAATTTCTGATTTGAACCCAGAATGTCCCACTTTTCCTTAGGATGTCCCTATTTTCCTTGGAGAAATGTTGGAGGGTATGGAGTTATCTGACCCCTGAGCCGTCTGAAGGCAATCCTGTACAGTGGACACTCGGATTGCGAATGTTATCCATGCGAGAGGCACGTTCGTAACCAGCAGCGTTCGCAAACCATAGTGCCGTATCTGCGCACACGCGGGTTGAGATTCGGTGCTTCTGCGCATGAGCAAAGCGTTATTTAGCGCTTCTGTGCATGTGCGACCGCCGAAACCCAGAAGTAACTCATTACAGCGTCTGTAACCTGAGGTATGACTGTATAGGGAAGGTTTTTTGGTTTTTTAAAATGTTTCATGTTTTATTATGCTTTTATATATGTTGGAAGCCACCCAGAGTGGCTGGTCCAACCCAGTAAGATGTGTGCGGTATAAATAGTAAAATTATCAACATGGAATGGGAACATCCCTATTTTCATCGGAGAAAACTTGGAGGGTACGGGGCTGGACCCGAATCAGTGGGTTCAAATGACAAGAAACAGGATGCCGATTAAACACTGTGAAGAGCTTTCTTACAGTAAGAGTTGTTCAGCAGAGTACTGGATTCCCCCGGAAGGTGATGGACTCTCCTTCACTGGAGATTTTTAATCAGAGGTTGGATGGCCACCTGCCAAGGGATTCTTTAGCTCAGATTCCTTCACTGGTGGGGGGTTGGGCTAGATGACCTTTGGGGGACCCTTCCAGCTCCACAATTCACAATTTGATTTGATGAAACCCAAAGATCCATGAGTGCAGCCCAAAGTAGCCGACTGAACGACACTGGAAACAAGGAGGGCTCAAAGGCAAGAGCCTTCTCCTGTTGTTTAGCCCCAGCACCTGGAAATTAGGGATAGACTACCATTGAACATGTGACGCGGGTGGCACTGTGGGTTAAACCACAGAGCCTAGGACTTGCCGATCAGAAGGTCGGCGGTTCGAATCCCTGCAACGGGGTGAACTCCCGTTGCTCGGTCCCTGCTCCTGCCAACCTAGCAGTTTGAAAGCACGTCAAAGTGCAAGTAGATAAAGAGGTACCGCTCCAGCGGGAAGGTAAACGCCGTTTCCGTGCGCTGCTCTGGTTCACCAGAAGTGGCTTAGTCCTGCTGGCCACATGACCCAGAAGCTGTACGCCGGCTGCCTCGGCCAATAAAGCTAGATGCGTGCCGCAACACCAGAGTTGGTCAGGACTGGACCTAATGGTCAGGGGTCCCTTTACCTTTACCTTTACCATTGAACATGGAGGTTTTCTCTGGAAATCAGGTCTAAGAGCTCTTGACAGGACTATCCCCCTCCTTCTACATTTGCCAAACCCATTTCCAAAGCTATCTACCCATTCCAGTGAATTCCATAATGTAGATACAGCCTGCTACATCAGACTCCTGCACCCCCATGACTATATTGCATTACGGAGCTATTTCAAAATGATAGTTAATTTGCCACCAAAGGAAACCTTTAGAATCGGGTCCGCTTGGAAGTTATTTGAAAGGTACTTTCTGAGATCTGTAATCTGCCTTTTAAGCACTTCTCTCGCATCTTAGCCACACACATGGGATCTCACAGGAAGCTTCTTATTTACTTATTTAAATTTGTTTACCGCCCTTCACCCGTAGATCTATGGGCAGTTCAAAACATAAACACAACATCTGTCTGACCCCTGTAGGCGATGTTTCGGTAGGGGTGGGTGGTTGGGGTTTGAGAGGGCAGTGGGGGTGTGTGAGGCACAGAACTAAAATTTCCAACATGGTTAACAGTTAATCTCTCCTCCCAGGGAAATCTGGGAATTGTAGCTCTGGGAAAGGAATAAAGGGCCTTCTTACTGGCACTGTGGATTAAACCACAGAGCCTAGGACTTGCTGATCAGAAGGTCGGTGGTTCGAATCCCCGCGACGGGGTGAGCTCCCGTTGCTCGGTCCCTGTTCCTGCCAACCTAGCAGTTCGAAAGCACGTCAAAGTGCAAGTAGATAAAGAGGTACCGCTCTGGCGGGAAGGTAAACGGCGTTTCTGTGCACTGCTCTGGTTCGCCAGAAGTGGCTTAGTCATGCTGGCCACATGACCTGGAAGCTGTACGCCGGCTCCCTCAGCCAATAAAGCAAGATGAGCGCCGCAACCCCAGAGTTGGCCACGACTGGACCTAATGGTCAGGGGTCCCTTTACCTTTAACTACTCTCACTTCCCTTAAACTACAGCTGCCATGATTTTTTGGGGGAAGCCACAACCTTTTAAAGTGTTTTAATGCTGCTTTAAATGTATGCCGAACTGGAAGGCAGTTAAAGAAAGTTTGTTTTAAAACAAAAACAACAAAGGAAAAAATCTGTAACTTTTTCGTTTTCTGCCAGAAGTGGATGAAATTTGCAGGCCTGGTCACTGCTTATTGGAAGATGGATGACGTCTCCCAGGTTTCAGAATGAGCAGGGATCTTCTGGAAGGATGGGGGATAATGTAGCACCCAGTCAGGATGTAGCACCCTGTTCCTTCTCCTTCTAATTGGTCATTCTAGCATTTCTTCAGGTCCCTAACCTGGGAGTGTTATCTCAACTGCTTCCCTTTCTCTACCCAAACATTTCCTCCCTTGCCGCTCTCAACTGTCAAGGAACTCTTGCATTTGCTGCCTCGTCTCCTATGTAGCAGCTGAAATCCTTGGACGCTCCCTGCTTCCCCGGCGCATCGATGGTTGTAGCGGAGGGATGATCTTTCCTGGCAACGGTGGCTCAGGGCTTAATTAATTAATGTTTGCTAAGGAGTCCAGGAGGTCCCAGGGTGACACTTTGCAAAAGGGCAAACGGCGAGAGCATTACCAGGCTGCGTAATCTGCACGTCTGTGCAGACAGGTGTCTCCGCAGATCCGATTAAAGGCGTATCCCATTTGGAGAGGGGCCACTCAATTAAAGTCTGATGAGATGGGAAGGCTGGGCAGCTGGGGAATGCGCAAAGCCTCTTTCCCAGCCAGCACAACCTTCAGCGAGCCTCGGATAATGTTCACACATCTAAGTGCTACAATGCTACTTGAAACAGCCATGGCCATAGCTGTCAACCGTCCCTTATTTGGCGGGAAACTCCCTTATCCCAGTGCTGTGTCCCGCTGCTGTCCCTTATTGATGATGTCCCTTAAATTTCCCGGGTTTCAAAGGAAGCAGCTCCTCTCCCTCCCTCCCTGCCGGCCAGGGAGGAGGGAGGCTCCAACTGTGTTGCTTGGCTGCCCGGCCTGCCCCCCTCCAGCCTCCTTTCACCTGCCTCGGTCTCCGGGAGCCCCTCCCCGCCGGGACTGGCGGGAGCCTCGGGCCCTTCTGCCGCCATCCTCCTTGCGGCTGCCGAACTGAGCGTCTCTGCTTAGGGCCTCCCCTCTGCCTGCCGCCGCCACTCCAGCTAGGCCATACTGTGGCTGTGCTGCCAAAGGACCCGGATGAGATGGGCAGCCTGGTGTGGCCTATGAATTGCTGAGGAGCCTTGAGAGGAGAGCGAGGGCAACCATAGAGAAAGCAGTTCAGAGAGAGGAGGCGGAGGTGGAGGCGCGGGCAGGTGTTCCAAGGGCTAACCATAGAGGGGTAAAGCGGAGGAAGGACCGCAAGCGCTTCTCCCATAGATTTGTAGTGGTAGACTAGCATAGATGGTCTGATCTGCGGGTTTACTTCAGGTGCTATTTCCCCCCCTCCTCCCGCCCCGCCTGATGGAACTGAGAGCTGCAGATGGAGCATGAGAGAAAAGATACAGAACTGCAGCAGCATCTTCATAGCTTGGGCTTCGTTTTGCGCGAAAAGTGGTTGCTGCTTGTAGTTATTTAATTGCAGTCTTTCATCAGCTGGTGTCTTGAGCAGCAACCTCTGGAAACGAAGGGCTAAAAACCGGCGCTGCTCTCCCAAATTATCTGGTCCCTTTTAACTTCGTATTTCAGCTGGTTGACTAAAATCCCTTATTTTGGCTGCTGGTCCCTTATTTCCGAGGCTGCTGGTCCCTTAATTTCAAATCTGTAAATTGACAGCTATGGCCATAAAGGTAAAAGGTAAAGGTACCCCTGCCCGTACGGGCCAGTCTTGACAGACTCTAGGGTTGTGCGCCCATCTCACTTAAGAGGCCGAGGGCCAGCGCTGTCCGGAGACACTTCCGGGTCATGTGGCCAGCGTGACAAAGCTGCATCTGGCGAGCCAGCGCAGCACACGGAAACGCCGTTTACCTTCCCGCCAGTAAGCGGTCCCTATTTATCTACTTGCACCCGGGGGTGCTTTCGAACTGCTAGGTGGGCAGGCGCTGGGACCGAGCAACGGGAGCGCACCCCGCCGCAGGGATTCGAACCGCCGACCTTTCGATCGGCAAGCCCTAGGCGCTGAGGCTTTTACCCACAGCGCCACCTGCGTCCCTAGCTATGGCCATAGCTCTCCCCAAAGAATTCTGGGAGATGCATTTTGTTAAGGGTGCTGAGAGCTTTTAGGAGGTGCCTTTTTTGTGGCATGGAAATAAAAATGATAAGGAAAGCTCCCTGCTCGACATTTTTGCATGCCAGGCTACTGTTTAGGGAAGATGTGAAAGGAACAGGAATGGAGGCTGTTTTGAAAGCTGGCAATCCTAGTGGAAAGTTGGAAAGGGGTGAGCTCCTTCAGCGACTCAGATCAAAGTGTGGGGGTGGAAAGGGGAGGGGCCTATTTTCCCATGATGTTCTCTCCTCCCCCAACTTTCTGTTGCCCCCAAGTCCAGCCCCCCCACCTTCAATCCAAAGAGAAATCAGATCACTAGAAATGCCAACAGTACGGTTTTAGTTTTTCAACACGAAAAGTGTTACGTACTTAGAAGGAACTATCCACCTCCCAGAATAACAATGTCTATTCTGAAAAAAAAGCTGACATTTCGCATCACCAAAAAGGCTCGGAGACTTCAAAAGGAAACCTATTTTAATACATTCCAGCTCATTAGCAACGGAGAATGGGAACGCAGCGAGCCAGCTATTTAAATTTTAGATGATGCCCTTTCTGCCTTAATATATTTTCGTGCATTCTCTCGGATGCTGTTCCACTCATCTTTCACTCCTCGTAAGACCCTTTTCAGGAGAGGCTCTGTGCAACAACAATGGGGCAGAGAGGGAGAACATCGCAACAGGCTCCAACCCCTGCTTGCCCCACACATGTCTCTCTGTTTCCCTGGCCCCCTCCAGCTGTCAGGGGGAGATCTTGATTCCCAGGAGGGTGAGACTGCTTTAAATAATAATTATAAAAATTCTTAAGAAAGACTGTGTGTGCAGTTTTGCAAGCCTCTCTCCAGCAGGAGCTGGCTGCAAATGATAACATAGATACCCTGGTGTGTGGGTGGGTGTCTGCCTTTCTATTCTCCCCTCTCCCAATTAACCTCCATCTCCAGGGGCTGCTCTTAGGTCTCACATTTGGGCTGTGAAACTTCAGGGCCTGCCAACCTAGCAGTTCAAAATCACATCAAAGTGCAAGTAGATAAATAGGTACCACTCCGGCGGGAAGGTAAACGGCGTTTCCATGCGCTGCTCTGGTTTGCCAGAAGCAGCTTAGTCATGCTGGCCACATGACCCGGAAGCTATACGCCGGCTCCCTCGGCCAATAAAGCGAGATGAGCGCCGCAACCCCAGAGTTGGCCACTACCGGACCTAATGGTCAGGGGTCCCTTTACCTTTACTATTGCCCCCCACCCCAACCTTCACTCTTTCTTTTTCTTTCTTAGAAAACAAAACCCAAAAAAACACCTAACTGGATGACATAACAGAGATCCATGATTTGGTTGTGGGTTGTTTTTATATATATTTAAATTTACATTTAAATGGATAGCAATGGTCTGTGTTTGTGTGTGACCAGGAGCAGACAGAATTCCATTCAGTTCACGTTTAAATGCAAACCAACCTAATCTGTGCTTTCCAAAACAAAATGTAAAGCAAAAATGTAAAGTCTTCAAAATCGACACGTCTCTGAATTTTGCATAGTAGTTCTCTTGTCAAATAAAATTACATACAGGCAGAAAGTTCCCATTCAGATGGGAGATACGTTCTGAGGCAACGTGCATTTAAGTGAAATAGCGTATATTTGAAACACAATTGAAAAAGCTTGCAAACACCCCCTTCTGCCCCTGCCCCTCATTCTGCCCCTTTTTATGAAGTTTTCAAGTCACTTTTGGGTTCAGTGCGATGCGCACATGCGCAGTCACACACCTATCAGATGCGCCTATCAGATACAGGTGGCAACCTTTTTAGGCACAGCCATAAAAGGTAAAGGTAAAGGGACCCCTGACCATTAGGTCCAGTCGTGGCCGGCTCTGGGGTTGCAGCGCTCATCTCGCTTTAATGGCTGAGGGAGCCGGCGTACAGCTTCTGGGTCATGTGGCCAGCATGACTAAGCTGCTTCTGGCGAACCAGAGCAGCGCACCGAAACTCCGTTCACCTTCCCGCCGGAGTGGTACCTATTTATCTACTTGCACTTTGACGTGCTTTCGAACTGCTAGGTTGGCAGGAGCAGGGACTGAGCAATGGGAGCTCACCCCGTTGCTGGGATTCGAACCGCCGACCTTCTGATTGGCAAGTCCTAGGCTCTGTGGTTTAACCCACAGTGCCACCCACAGCCAATTGATGCACAATCACCAATGTGCAGGTCCATAGGAGCTGACTCTGAAGGGTCTCCACTCTCCAATAAAGTATTTGAAGTTCATGGGCTTTACCAGTCAACTGGTGTGCATGCATGTGTCATGTGATTAGTTATGTGGGGTGGGGGTTTCCTGGGTGTCCCAATATTTTATTCAAGTTGAGACCCCTGCGTGGGTCTTTTTGGACCCTGAAGAAGGTAGAACGGAGCATAATGGGTCAGGGCATGCTCCGCCCACATGTTTCGGGGCCAGGGACAGAATCTTCAAGTGAAATGGTTGCCACCTGTACTCAGGTGTTCATAAAATGCATGTATTGGTGATAATAAAATTTTCAAATTCACTAGATCATGGGAAATCCCTTTGCAAAAATGCATATTAAATAAAATGGCATAAGTACATCTACTTTAGGAGAAAGTTGCTGATTAATTTTCATCAGGACTTTTTAAAAATTGCAGACTGATGCAGAACTATGGAGATTCAAAGTTAAGATTGGAAAAATGAGAAACTGAGGAAAAACCAAAATGACAGATCTGCCCACCCCATGGCAGGGGCAGTTAACATTTCCCACAATGCCACTTTCCAAATGAAGACCCCTTGTCCTTAAGGGGTTTTCAGGTTGCACATATACAAGGTTGTGACCAGAATGTAGGGTGAAGCATCCCTGTATACGATAATGGGAACTGCCGGATTCGCAGAGACACGTGGGAGGTGTTCGTCTGCGACATAACGTATGCGCACGTGTCTCTGCATTTGTTGACGGGCCTACATTCATGTGGTAGCAATTAGTAACTGTTAATAGTGCAGTTGGGATGCGGGTGGCACTGTGGTCTAAACCACAGAGTCTAGGGCTTGCCGATCAGAAGGTCAGCGGTTCGAATCCCCACGACGGGGTGAGCTCCCATTGCTCAGTCCAGCTCCTGCCCGCCTAGCAGTTCGAAAGCACATCAAGTGCAAGTAGATAAATAGGTACCACTCTGGCGGGAAGGTAAATGGCGTTTCCATGCACTGCTCTGGTTTCTCCGGAAGCGGCTTAGTCATGCTGGCCACATGACCCGGAAAATCTGTCTGCCAGTAAAGTGAGATGAGCGCCGCAATCCCAGAGTCATTTGCGACTGGACTTAATAGTCAGGGGTCCCTTTACCTTTACCTAATAGTGCCATGGGCTGCAAGAAGATCAAACCTCTCCATTCTGAAGGAAATCAGGCCTGAGTGCTCACTGGAAGGACAGATCCTGAAGCTGAGGCTCCAGTACTTTGGCCACCTCATGAGAAGAGAAGACTCCCTGGAAAAGACCCTGATGTTGGGAAAGATGGAGGGCGCAAGGAGAAAGGGGACGACAGAGGACGAGATGGTTGGACAGTGTTCTCGAAGCCGCGAACATGAGGCAGTGGAAGACAGGAGTGCCTGGCGTGCTCTGGTCCATGGCGTCACGAAGAGTCGCACACGACTAAACAACTAAACAACAACAATAACAACAATAGTGCAGGGTGTTGTGATTGAAAATGGAGCAGAGAGTCAGTGTGAAATTTTGTTTCAGATTGGGTAAATAGGCATCGGAAACCCACAAAATGCTCACAGTCTGGCAGACTGTCGACGAGCAGAACGGTTGCAAATGTCGACAGAGTTCATGAGTTACTGATGCAGGATTGGCTTTTGTCCATCTGAATGATGGTGGAAGAATTGCATATTCCACATGAAATCGTTACTGAGGTTACTGAGCTGTCCCACCCTCCATAGTCTCTCGATCTGGCCCCACCAAATTTATTTCTTTTTCCAAAATTGAAATCTGCAATGAAAGGGCACGGGGTTTCCCAACATTTCACACGTCCGAGCTGCTGTGATGAGGGAACTGAAAGCGGTACGGAAAGAGGACTTCTCCAGAAGTTTACAACAGTTCAACGAACATTGTCAACGGTGCATTGTATCAGAGGGGGCCTACTTTGAAGGCCTGTAAGACATGTATGTTTGAATATTTCTCGCTGTCCGATTTCTGTGATCATTCACTGAACTTTCCAGTCACACCTTGTACACCTTGTACATTTTCCTGCATGGAGCAAAAAAAAAGGGAGAGTGAAACACCCACCTTCTGGAGTGCCATAGCCCTTATCAGAATTGGGGGGGGGGGAGGGCTTGCAAGCCACTACTTGCTACGATTTAAAGATGGGCGATCAGATCACAAATCTCTGTGGCCTTTCTAAGCACGCCATAAAAGGAATTCAGGAAGGGATCTCTCCCAGCTCTACACAGAGATCCCAGTGGGGCTTGAACCGGGATCCAAAATCATAAACTCATAGAATTATAGGGCTGGAATAAAAAACCCCAGAAGTTTTCCAATTAGGTATCACAGGAATGGATTTACCAAGATCACAAAAGAACTCGTTTATGTATGCAACTACGGCTGCACGAGCATTATTAGCACAACATTGGAAGGAAGCAAGTGTCCCAGCTAAAGAAGATTGGCAAGTTAAATTAATGGAATATGCTGAAATGGCAAAACTGACAATGAAATTAAGAAGAAGAGATGACAACGAATTTAAGGAAGAATGGATGGACTTTATTGCATATAGTATACAGAAGCAATGTACACAGGTTAATACATTGGAAGGGTTTTAAGGATACTTGTAATTGTATTAGGAATAGACAATAAGTAAGTCAAATGGTTAAAACTTTATAATGGACATGTAGTACATTGATATATAATGGAACCAAGGAAGGGAATAGGGGGAAGTCAATCTGTTTTGTTTTGTTTTTGTTTTTATTGATGTTTGTTTTGTTATTGTTTTGAAACTGCAATTAATCCAGAATGCGGCAGCTAGACTGGTGACTGGGAGTGGCCGCTGAGACCATATAACACTGGTCTTGAGAGATCTGCACTGGCTCCCAGTACGTTTCTGAGCACAATTCAAAGTGTTGGTGCTGACCTTTAAAGCCCTAAACGTTCTCAGCCCTGTACAGTGGTACCTCAGGTTACATACGCTTCAGGTTACATACGTTTCAGGTTACAGACTCCGCTAACCCAGAAATAGTACCTCGGGTTAAGAACTTTGCTTCGGGATGAGAACAGAAATTGCATGGCGGCGGCGGAAGGCCCCATCAGCTAAAGTGGTGCTTCAGGTTAAGAACAGTTTCAGGTTAAGAATGGACCTCCGGAACGAATTAAGTACTTAACCCAAGGTACCACTGTATACCTGAAGGAGGGTCTCCATTCCCATCATTCAGCCCGGACACTGAGATCCAGCTCCGAGGGCCTTCTGGCAGTTCCCTCAGAAGTGAGGTTACAGGGAAGCAGACAGAGGGCCTTCTTGGTAGTGGCACCCGCTCTGTGGAAGGCCCTCCCATCAGATTTCAAGGATATCCTATTTTTAAAAGACATCTGAAGGCAGCCCTGTTTAGGGAAGGTTTTAATATTTAATGCTGTGTTATTTTTAACACTTGATTGGGAGCCACCCAGAGTGGCTGGAGAAACTCAGCCAGATGGATGGGGTATAAATAATAATAATAATTGTTGGAAAATTAATAAAATGTTATGGGGGGAGGAATTACAGGGCAGGAAGGGACTATGAGAGTCACCTGGTCCAACCCCCCTGAAATGCAGGAATCTTTTGTCCAATGTGGGACTCGATTCAGAGTGATCTTTTTATATGGATTTTTAATTGCTTTTGTTACAAGTTTTTATTTTTAAAAATCAGATAAAAATAACCATGACCAAAACAAAGCCTAGATATCTTCTTTTGCACACCACCCTCCCAACTCCAGCACCTCCCTTTTTCTCTGATCCTCAAAATTTAGACTGTAGCCTCCTAAGGGCAGAGACTTGCCTTGAGAAGAAAAAAAGCAAACAAAACCCCAATGTCAGCCATGGTTACCTTGACACACAAACAAGAAAGTCTATTCTGTCTGCCTCCATAAAGCCTCCTTCTTTGCTCCCATTTAACCTGCTGTTTAGGCTCGGCACACTTGAGCCAACGGAGATAACGGGGTCTCCTCTTTTGCAATTTGAGCCCGTTTGTGGGTGTCAGGAGCCTCTTGGCGTGAACGAGGCCAGTGAGAAATGTTATCTGCCCCTTGCATGGAGCCAGCCAGCCGCTGCCTGCAAGGGAGCGTGAGAAAGATGGCAGTTAAGGAGTTAAGCAGTAGGCAGTGCTAGAGGCCTGCAAATAGAACGCAGCTCTGTGGCTCTGGCAAAGACGGTGGCAGCAGCAGCAGCAGCAAGAGAGAGAGGGAGGGAGGGAGAAGAAATGAGAGAGGCTGCCAGATAGAGATGTTAAATAAGGGAGCCCAGCAAATCACCTCGCAGCAGTTGAGAGCTGCATCCGAGAGCTGGAAGCATCCCCGGAGGCAGGAGGGCATCCCAACCTCCCTTTCCTGGGCTGGTGAGCCAGCAGCGGTGATGAAGACCATCTTTTCTGGCAAGGAGGGATCTCTGGGTGCGTAGCAGCTGAGAGAAGCCAGTGTGCGGCTCCGGGGAACTCTGCAGTGACTGGTCTTTTCAGCGTGACCATCTTTCCAGAAGCGAATCTGGCAGCAGGGTGGCTGTCTCTGGAGCTCTGGCCAAATGCATCCGGTCGACCGAGAAGGTGTCCCTGTGATCCGGGTGTGAAAGGCAAAAAAAGAGGAGACTCTGGGCCGGCAGAACTTGGATTTGAACGCTTGGTGGTCTGAGCTTCTCCATGCTAGCCGTCAAGGGAGCCAGGCAACCGCTGCCTCCTCAGCAGAAAGCCCAGAGTTGGTGAGAAGATGGATGTTCCTCCTCTTGAGGACCCCATGAAGGCTTCGGTGTTCAGGTAAGATGGGCCAAGGAGGGTGGACATCAGTGTGTTGCTGGCAGGACAAAGACTCGGGGACCTTTGGCCCTTGAGATGCATGCAGAGGCAGAGGAAAAAGGTTGCGGGCCAGAGGCTTGATGGGCAAAAGTTTCACTCTCTGGCTAGTTCTGATGGTTTGGAAGCGACCTCATTTTACCTGCTTTTCTCCTTTTCCTGGCAAGCAAAAGAGGCTTGTGGGCTTATGACACTTTTCGTAGGAAATTCTCTCTGGGAGTCAGCGGAGCTTCTTGCAAGTCCCTCCAAAAGACCAAGATGGGGAAGGTGTGTGGGGGGGGGGTGGCAGGTTGCTGTAAGGCTGTCAGGTGTCATTGCAACCCCCCCCCCCACCGTCCTCCCAAAGGCTTTTTAAACCTCAGGTGGGATGATGGGCTCTTGATGGGCACCTGGAATGACAGAGCATCCTTTTCTGGAAAAGGCGGCAGATAAAACCTTTTGCAGAGGACTCGGTGCTCATGCTGATTCCTGCTGCAAGGGGTTGGGGAAAGGGTTTCTCGATCCAGGGGGAAAAGGTCCATAGTACCAGTTTAGACTTTGTACTGATGGGGGTACGAGTCAGTCTTTCAGGTTAACTTTTGGGATTCTGTCGGCACCCGGGTCCATTAAGACAACATTTCTTGAATGTGCGGTGCTATGTTTGAGATGCACTCAAGGCAACTTGACGAAGATGAATCGCCCTTTAATGACCTTATAAACAACTTTTTGATCTCAGAATTGGGGTGGTGGTGGCCAGAGGTATATCTCCACTCCCCCACCCCTCATTGGAAGGCATGTTTATGGGTGTAATGGAGCTGTTTGTGATGTCGGGTGTGGAACAAACCAAAGATGGTCTAGATATTCAGGGCTGATTAACATGTGTGTTTCTGTGTCTGAAATAGGGATGGGTAGAGTACAGCTGAATTAATGGAAAATTAAACATTGGAAACAATTTTTTTAAAAATTAAAATGAAAATTAAGAAGCTGCATTTGTTCCCGGAGAGATGTATCAAAGTTATATGATGAGTGGGCATGGCTGAAAAACCTGATCATCTTAAGACTTAGGACTGGGGATATTGAGGGAGAAAGGGAAAAGGTGGACCAGACCACATCTTGCATGGGTTGTGGGCACAGAAGAACAACTGGTTTGACTGGAGCAGAGAGCTTGTCTTTTCTTGCAGTGCATTACAACAGTGAATTTTGCCCATAGCTGTGAAAAGGTGGTCACGTGCCTGGCATCCTGGCATTGCTGCCTTCTCCTAGAGAGAGAGAGTTCTTCAGGGCACATTTTCTAGTCTGTGTGTGACCATTCTTTGGAGTGTGTTCCTTTGGAAAAAAAGAAGCCTGCAAGAGACACGCTCAGGAGGCCAAGAATGGGCTGCCCTTGTTGATTTGAGTGCGGCAAATCTCTGATTTATTTTTTTTCATTCATTCAATTTCAACAAGCAGCAAGCAGGGGGTGAGGGACACTGCAGAAAGGAAAGGAAAGGAAACTGTAGGATGCGTGGCTCCCGTAAGCCAGCCATGCTACATGACACAAGGTCACTTGTGTGTGCGAATGGAGGAATCTGTGAGAGGATAAAGCAGGAATGCATAGAGGGGAGGGACTGGATGTGTCGATAAATTCTGATCGGTCCTCAATTTATAATGAGGTATCCTGTCATGCCTTCAGTGTACGGGATGCAGGTGGCGCTGTGGGTTAAACCACAGAGCCTAGGACTTGCCGATCAGAAGGTCGGCGGTTCGAATCCCCGCAACGGGGTGAGCTCCCATTGCTCGGTCCCTGCTTCTGCGAACCTAGCAGTTCGAAAGCACGTCAAAGTGCAAGTAGATAAATAGGTACCGCTTTGGCGGGAAGGTAAACGTGCGCTGTTCTGGTTTGCCAGAAGTGGCTTAGTCATGCTGGCTACATGACTCGGAAGCTGTACGCCGGCTCCCTTGGCCAATAAAGTGAGATGTGCACCGCAACACCAGAGTCGGTCACGACTGGACCTAATGGTCAGGGGTCCCTTTAGCTTTATATTGCCCCATCCTGTTATGCCTTCAGTGAATTAGCTTTCATTGTCTCCCATCAATAACCCGGCCACACCAAAGCTCACTGTCTGTGCGCCCTAGTTATTAATGGGTATGCAATGTACCCTAATGGACAATGAGCCCTTTATTTCTTTCAAACCAAGCTTTCAAACCAACCCAAACCCACGGGGCTTGGGTTCTTTTAAATCAATGTAAATTCACCCAGAGCTGAGCACTGGACCGGGATGCATATCAAATTCTTAGGATCTGATGCCGCCAATCAGATTGATTAAAGAACAATAAATCAAGTACTTCTTCATGCAGCACTCAGTTGAACTGTGGAACTCACTCCCACATTAGGCAGCAATGAATGGATAGCTTTAAAAGAGGATTGGGCCAATTCATGGAGGAGCAGGAGGGCCAACTTGGCCCTGCAACCGTGAGTGCCCAGGGCTGTGGGTCCAATGCAGCGTGCATGGCCCTGGCACTGAAATTTGTGGGTGCCCGGCCCCTTCACGGGGAATTGTGTGGGTGCTCGGGCACCCAAGGCCCCAGGGAGTTGTCACCTATATGCAGGAGGGGGCTATCGATGTCTACAGGTTGTCCACTGTGAGAACGGGATGCTGGACTGCGTGGGCCATTGGTCGGATCCGGCAGGCTCTTCCAATGTTCTTAAGGCAAACAGGGCTGCAGAGGAGCAAACGGCAAGCCCGTTTCTCAGCAGCACACCTATGACTTGTTTTTGCAACACAGTGCAGAATTTGCAAAGCCCCTTCACCAGAAAGCAGGAGCGTTTGGGAGCGATGGGGATGTTTTCCTCTGGGCTTCCATCACACATGCATTTCTCCAGTGAACTGGCGTTGCAAAACTGCATGTGGGGGATGAGTCCCAGGGTACTGCTGTTTGCTAGTTAGCCAAAATTTGCACAGGAGAAAGTGATCACCAGGTATCTGCAGGGCTGCTGGCCACACAAAAGATGGAACAGGCTTGCTCTCTGTGGCCCCAGAGTGGCAAAACTAGAACCACTGAGTGGCAATTGTAGGGAAGCCAATTTTGGCTTCAAATTAAGAGTGGCGGTGTGGGTTAAACCACAGAGCCTAGGGCTTGCCGATCAGAAGGTTGGTGGTTCGAATCCCTGCAACGGGGAGAGCTCCCGTTGGTTGGTCCCTGCTCCTGCCAACCTAGCAGTTTGAAAGCACGTCAAAGTGCAAATAGATAAATAGGTACTGCTCTGGCGGGAAGGTAAACGGCGTTTCCGTGCGCTGCTCTGATTCGCCAGAAGCGGCTTAGTCATGCTGGCCGCATGACCCAGAAGCTGTATGCCGGCTCCCTCGGCCAATAATGCGAGATGAGCGCCGCAACCCCAGAGTCGGTCACGACTGGACCTAATGGTCAGGGATCCCTTTAAGAGTACTGCTGGATCCAGCACCCTGTTCTGACATTGGCCAACCAGATGCCTCAGTTGGGAGCCCGAAAGCAAGACCCAAGTGCAGAAGCACACTCCCCTCCTTTGGTTTCCAGCAACTGGAATTCAGAAGGACCATGGATGCAGATCCTAGCCATCATAGAAGCTGTTGATAGCTTGATCCTCTATGAATTTGACTTTTAAAGCCATCTGGGCTAGTGGCCCTCACCATAGCTCAACTGTGCACTGCATGAAGAAGTACCATATTTTTTGCTCTATAAGACTCACTTTTTCCCTCCTAAAAAGTAAGGGGAAATGTGTGCGTCTTATGCAGCGAATGCAGGCTACGCAGCTATCCCCGAAGCCAGAACAGCAAGAGGGATTGCTGCTTTCACTGCACAGCAATCCCTCTTGCTGTTCTGGCTTCTGAGATTCAGAATATTTTTATTCTTGTTTTCCTCCTCCAAAAACTAGGTGCATCTTATGGTCTGGTGCGTCTTATAGAGCGAAAAATACGGTAATTTCTTTTGTCAGAATATTTTTTATTCCTTAAACTTCCTAATGCTACAGGTTGTTTAGGAAATGGGAGGAGGTGGCATCTCCTTACTGGAGGCATTTAAGGAGACAGCCACTTGCCAGGGTGCTGAAAGCCTTTGGGATTTGGATGGGCTGATCTCCCAAGGCTTTAAATTCTTTGATTCTGGAGAAACGTCCTGGAGAAATGTCCCACCTCTTCAGGGACCTTGTAGAGCACCCAGCCAGTTTGGAGTTAACGTGTTTGGATTGTAATTTCTTGATGCATTCCAATTTCCAGAGTGAATAATCCACGTGTGGCACATGTCAGTCTCCAGATGGAATGGCAGGTTCTGCATATCTGGAACGGGCAGATGTGCTACCGCGCTGCGGTGCCTGGCTTCTTCTCTCCCCCCCCCGCCCCCACCTAGTTAATTTTTGAAAGTGCATCCATCGTCATCGGCTGGAAAGATCCTCTAATGGGTCACATGATTGCCTTGCCCTTTTCCTCTCTCCGTTTGCTCAGTCAGCCTTTTGGAAAGTGCTCCTCCATTCAACTGGAACTGTGGAAGTGAAAAGTTCAGCTTGGCTTTTGCTGTGGGCATTAAAATACAACACTGGCCAAATGAACCTGTGATTAGCAGGGGGCGGGGGTCTTTGTTTGTGGTTCAGCCTAGGACTCGTGGTTCAGGCACACTTTCTTTTTTTAAAAAAATATAAATGTTTAATTTTTTAAAAAATATTCTTTTTCCAACAGACCATACAATCACAATATATCCCCTTTGACTCTGCCGAGTCCTGACTTCCCTCCCTCCCTCCCTCTAGTTGGTATATTTATCACAATTTTATTGCATATTTTATTCTTGTTGTTGTTTAGTCATTTAGTCGTGTCCGACTGTTCGTGACCCCATGGACCAAAGCACACCAGGCACTCCTGTCTTCCACTGCCTCCCGCAGTTTGGTCAAACTCATGCTGGTAGCTTCGAGAACACTATCCAACCATCTTGTCCTCTCTCGTCCCCTTCTCCTTGTGCCCTCCATCTTTCCCAACTTCAGGGTCTTTTCCAGGGAGTCTTCTCTTCTCATGAGGTGGCCAAAGTACTGGAGCCTCAGCTTCAGGATCTGTCCTTCCAGTGAGCACTCAGGGCTGATTTCCTTCAGAATGGAGAGGTTTGATCTTCTTGCAGTCTACTATTTTACACTGAAGTTATTCCAGTCCTGCTAGTGTCTTTAAACTTTTGCAGTTCTCTTTAAATACTCAATAAATTTACTCCAATTATTTTTGTGTCTCTGGTCCTCATGATCCCAGATCCTTCCTGTCAATTTGGCAAGTTCCGCAAAATCTGTCATCTTCATCTGCTACTCCTTGATGGTTGGTATATCTTGTGTTTTCCATTTTCGGGCCAGTAGAGTTCTTGCGGTGGCTGTGGCATACATAAACAAATTCTGATCTTTTATTTTAATCTCCCTTCCTATTAGACCGAGCAAGAAAGCCTCCGGTCTTTTGGGAAAGGTGTACTTAAATATCCTTTTAAGTTCATTATAGATTAACTCCCCCAAAATTTTCACCTTGTCACAGGTCCACCACATATGAAAATAATCACTATCCTTTTGTGTACCATTCAAGCAACAAATCATACATTCTAGATAACGTTTTACCTTTATATGGTTAAGGGACATTTTCAACACTTGTATGCCCTTCCCCGAAAAGGGTATGTATCCTTGCATTTAAAGATCAGTCGAATGTGTTTTTGTTTAGCAAGGCCTTTACGGCTTGATAGAATGCAGGAAGCTGCCTTTTACTGAGGCCTTGCCCACCCTTCCACTTGTCCCCTGGGAAAACCAGCTGTTGACTGCTGAACTGGAACAAACGCCAATTGGATTTTCAGCAGATTGAAACTGAAAACCTGTTAGAAACTCAGGTATATGAGCTAGACACCAAATGGCTCCTGAAACCAGGGTTTTGTTGTTTAGTCGTTTAGTCGTGTCTGACTCTTCGTGACCCCATGGACCAGAGCACACCAGGCACTTCTGTCTTCTACTGCTCCCGCACTTTGGTCAAACTCATGCTGGTAGTTTCTAGGACATTGTCCAACCATCTCATCCTCTGTCATCCCCTTCTCCTTGTGCCCTCCGTCTTTCCCAACATTAGGGTCTTTTCTCTTCTCATGAGGTGACCAAAGTATTGGAGCCTCAGCTTCAGGATCTGTCCTTCCAATGAGCACTCAGGGCTGGTTTCCTTCAGAATGGAGAGGTTTGATCTTCTTGCAGTCCATGGGACTCTCAAGAGTCTCCTCCAGCACCAGAATTCAAAAGCATCAATTCTTCGGTGATCAGCCTTCTTTATGGTCCTGCTCTCACTTCCATACATCACTACTGGGAAAACCATAGCTTTTACTAAACGGACCTTTGTTGGCAAGGTAATGTCTCTACTTTTTAAGATGCTGTCTAGGTTTGTCATTGCTTTTCTCCCAAGAAGCAGACGTCTTTTAATTTCGTGGCTGCTGTCACCGAAACCAGGGTTACAGTCCAGAAAAAGGAATGCCGAGTTGCGATTTTTGGGCCAGATGGCTCGAGGGTCGTATTTTTCAATACGACTTTTCAGTTCCTGAAATGCATTCTGATTGCACAGATATATAATGGATAGAATTCTACAGGATGTGTTGCCCGGCAAATTTCGAATGCTGAGGGTATTCCAACCCCCAGACAGGGAGATGCCAGGATTGAACCAAGTTTCTTCTGAGTGCAAGACAGGCAGCTACAGTTTTCCAATGCCTAACAATAGCATGTGTTTCTGTGTTTCTAATTGTTCTGATATTTTATGGATTTTTTTTAAAAAAAGTTTTTGCATGTATTTTATTTACTGGTGGGCTTTGTTGTTTTATCTTTGCCATAAAACACCTCAGCCTCCTTTGGGAGGAGCAGTGCTTGATAAAAGCAATGCACAGATAAACATCTTCTTTTTGTTTGTTCTGGACCGAAAGGTAAAGGTACCCCTGGACGTTAGGTCCAGTCGTGGATGACTCCGGGGTTGCACACTAATCTCGCTTTACTGGCCGAGAGAGCTGGCATACAGCTTCCGGGTCATGTGGCCAGCATGACAAAGCCGCTTCTGGCAAACCAGAGCAGTGCATTGAAACGCCGTTTACCTTACCACCGGAGCGGTACCTATTTATCTACTGGTAGTTTGACGTGCTTTCGAACTGCTAGGTGGGCAGGAGCTGGGACTGAACAACGAGAGCTCACCCCGTCACGGGGATTCGAACCGCTGACCTTCTGATCGGCAAGTCCTAGGCTCCGGGGTTTAACCCACAGCGCCACCCGTGTCCCCTGTTCTGGACCTACTGCCAATAAATTTCATTAGGTTCCAGTATGACAACTCCATTTCCTTCAGCCGCTTACAAGGAATGGTTGAGGGAGTTTGGGATGTTTTGCCTGTAGAAGAGGAGACTGAGAGGCGATAGGAGAGGCATCTTCAAATATCGGAAGTGTTGCCACATGGAAGATGGAGCCAGTTTGGTTTTTTGCTGCTTTGGGACCCGAACCAAGGGATTCAAATGACAAAAAAGGAGATTCAAACTAAACTTTAGGAAGCATTTTCTGAGAGTAAGACCTGTTCGCCATGGGAAAGGACTAGCCTGGAAGGTGGCGGGCTCTCCTTCGTCGGAGATTTTTAATCAGAGAGTGGATGGCCATCCATCGGGGATATCGTAGCTGTGATTCCTGCACAACAGGGGGTTGGACTAGATGACCCTCGCGATCCCTTCCAACTCTACAATTGATAGTGTGTCTCTGCTCAGAACTTCCTACATTGGCAGATTGGCAGGTAAAGATGGTTGAATATGTGGAGTTGGCAAAGCTGATGGGGAAGATCCAGAATCGGCGTGATGAACTGTTTCAAAAGGACTGGAGCAAATTTATACTTTCTATGAAAGTATAATTTATACTTTCTATGAAAGGGGATGCGGGTGGCGCTGTGGGTTAAACCACAGAGCCTAGGACTTGCCGATCAGAAGGTTGGCGGTTCGAATCCCTGCGACGGGGTAAGCGCCCGTTGCTCAGTCCCTGCTCCTGCCAACCTAGCAGTTTGAAAGCACATCAAAGTGCAAGCAGATAAATAGGTACTGCTCCGGCGAGAAGGTAAACGGCGTTTCCGTGCGCTGCTCTGGTTCGCCAGAAGCGGCTTAGTCATGCTGGCCACATGACCCGGAAGCTGTACGTCGGCTCCCTCGGCCAATAATGCGAGATGAGCGCCGCAACCCCAGAGTCGGTCACAACTGGACCTAATGTTCAGGGGTCCCTTTACCTTTACCTATGAAAGAAAATTGTAAACAGTTGAAAGCGTTTGTAGGTTTGAGTTGAAATGTTTGGTAATGGGAAAATAAGAAGCTGATTTACATATAAGAAGGTGAATGTTAAAAGATTGATATAAGGTAAAAAAGTGGATATAGAAATGTGAGAAATTGGTAAAGTTGTGTGGAAGTCAGTTAGAGAGAGGGAAGGAGGTCAATGCTTTATTTAAGCAATGTCTTAAGTTATAGACTTTTGATTTTTGATATGGAAATGTAATGAAATATGGAAAACTTAATAAAAATCATGTTAAAAAGAAAAGAAAGGGAAGTGTGTCTCTGCTCTTTGATGGTGGCACAGAAACAGCCCAAACAGTTTGGCTTCTTTGTAAAAATGCTTGCAGTTTCTGGTATGTTCGTGTTTGTAAGAATTATATTGCAAACAGAAGATAATAAGGTGCCTTTCCACCCCTTGGCTGATGCCATCATAGGAGCATACTTAATCTGAAGTCTCTGGAGCCAGAGAAGAAGCTGGTGTGTCCGCCCAAGGCGATCCTGCACTTTTTAGAGGCGAGCTTGAATCAGTCTCCTTCAACGGCGAGGCTCTCGTTGGCTGTGGTGGGGAGGAGGGGGAATTAATCGCTTGTCAGCACAACTCTGGCTTGACCTTTGTGGGAGTCTAAAGGCAGAACATTGTGGCGATGATGAGCAGGACTTATCTCCTACTTTGTACCAAGTCAGATTAACTGGGCAAGTTCGTCAGGAGCCACCGGTAATTGGCTGGCTCTGAACGAGGGATGGAAAGATGCCTCAATTTCTCTCCCAACTTCTTGTTGTTCTAATCCTCAATTCAGTTCTCCACATTTCTGCAGCAACTTGCTTTTTTTTTTTAATTTAAAGAAACATCCTCATGAACACGCCCCCGCCCCCTAGGAACTACCACACAAAATGGCACAATGCAATGGACTCACACACTGGGGATAAGTTCCTAGATTTCCTACAGCGTAGACTGGCATGCATGCACAACGCTCAGTTTCCTTTTTTAATACAGTATATACAGTATATAAATTTATTTATATGGTTTTTCAGATTAAAGTTTTACAATCACATCTCCAACATACAAATAAAAACAAGATTTCAAGGAATCCCCTGGACTTCCCTCCTCCTCTTTGTGGGTCCTACTGTTAATTGTTTCCTTCTGCATCTTATATGATCATCCAAATCTTTTACATCTCCATTATGCCCAAAATTCACCATTAAACTACAAGTGTTATTCCAATCCTACTTCACGGCTTTAGCTGTTTACAATGGTTTTTAAGATTAATCATAAATTTTCCCCATTCCTTATTAAAATTTTGGTCTTCTCCATGTGGTGGTGGCCCAAAGGGCCACGATAAATGTGATAATGTGTACCCCTGTAAATCCTTCAGTGTGCTTCTAATAGAATATGGTAGCCTGCTACTTTATGGAACTGATGATTTTGCAAGTTGCCGCCCTGCATTGGGGCAGAAATACAGCTAATATGTGAATCACGAAGATACAGCTCAAAGCTAGAACGTAAGTTGCTACATGGTGCAAATGGCTCCACGTAACACAGGTTCCCAACATGCACACTAACACAACGTAACAGAAGACGGTGGAAATCAGACCTTAATCAGCAGGAATTGCTAGTGCTTATTGCGCTTCTTGGGAGAAAAGCAATGACAAACCTAGACAGCGTCTTAAAAAGCAGAGACATCACCTTGCCAACAAAGGTCCGTATAGTAAAAGCTATGGTTTTCCTAGTAGTGATGTATGGAAGTGAGAGCTGGACCATAAAGAAGGCTGATTGCCGAAGAATTGATGCTTTTGAATTCTGGTGCTGGAGGAGACTCTTGAGAGTCCCATGGACTGCAAGAAGATCAAACATCTCCATTCTTAAGGAAATCAGCCCTGAGTGCTCACTGGAAGGACAGATCCTGAAGCTGAGACTCCAATACTTTGGCCACCTCATGAGAAGAGAAGACTCCCTGGAAAAGACCCTGATGTTGGGAAAGATGGAGGGCACAAGGAGAAGGGGACGACAGAGGACGATATGGTGGGACAGTGTTCTCGAAGCTATCAGCATGAGTTTGACCAAACTGCGGGAGGCAGTGGAAGACAGGAGTGCCTGGCGTGCTCTGGTCCATGGGGTCATGAAGAGTCGGAGACGACTAAACAACAACAAATTGCACACGTGTAAAACATGAAATGAGGTGATGATGTTACAACACTGATTTCTGATTCTTCTGGTCATTTTTGCCATTTCAGCATAATCTTTCAACTTAATCTGCCTTTCTTCTCTGGTCGGGACTTTATCTTCTTTCCATCTCTGGGCCAATAACATCCGTGCAGCCATGGTTGCATACAAAAATAGTCTTTTCTGCTCCCTTGGGATTTCGACACCTAAGGTTCCTAAAAGAAAGGCTTTGGGTTAGCGCTCAATTTCCAGGTTGAAACAGTTCCCGTCTCTCATTGCTCCCCTCCTCTTATCAGTTTCCCAGGCAGTGAAACCAAAGGGAAGCAGCAAAGTTCAAACAATTATATGATTATATTACGTAAGGGGAGAATCGCAGATTGAAGCGAATGTCAAGAGAGCTACAGAGCAATGGCACTCCCACAGAGCCGCCATCCTCTGACCCCAGAGAGGAATACTGTACAGTGGTACCTTGGTTCTCAAACTTAATCCCTTCTGGAAGTCCATTCCAAAACCAAGGTGCGCTTTCCCATAGAAAGTAATGCAAAATGGATGAATCCGTTCCAGACTTTTAACAACAACCCCTAAAACAGCCATTTAATGTGAATGTTACTATCTAACGAGACCATTGATCCATAAAATAAAAGCAGTAAACAATGTACTGCAGTCAATCAATCAATCAATCAATCAGTAGCTGAACTGGGTTCCACACAGTCACAAAAACAACAAAAAAGTCGCAGAAACAAAAATGCAAATTAAATAGCAAAAACAGACAGACCTCAGCGTAACACTCAAATCAGAAGTGTGGAACTCAAATTGGAGGCGTAACACTCAAAACGGAGCATGCTCAGCTTCTGAAAAATGTTCGCAAATCGGAACACACACTTCCAGGTTTGCAGTGTTTGGGTTCCAAATTGTTTGAGTACCAAGGTGTTTGAGAACCACTTCTGTACTTAAAAATGCAGAAAAGCGAACTTTGTACATGGCAGAATTGCAGCAGTGGTGGCAAACATCAGTCCATTATTCCCAGAATCACAAGCTCAAGAGCAAGGGGTGGATGTAAAATAATCCAGGAGCACCCTCGTTTTTGTTCATTAGCATGTGAACCCAACTGCACTTCTTCCTCTTCCCTAATCCCTCCCTTCCTGAAGTGCATGAAATCGCAGGATTTGACTCCCTAGAGGCCTGTTTCTGTGTGCCTTCAGTGAGGGCACCTTGTCAATCACCTCTTAGCCGTGATGACTAAACTGTTCAGGGCAGTAACTCTGAATGCCCAGGGCTGGAGGCCAGCAAGATGAGTTAGCGATGGGTTCAACTCCCTGCTTATTGGATGACTTGAGCAACATGTTAAAGCTATGGTTTTCCCAGTAGTGATGTATGGAAGTGAGAGCTGGACCATAAAGAAGGCTGATCGCCAAAGAATTGATGCTTTTGAATTATGGTGCTGGAGGAGACTCTTGAGAGTCCCATGGACTGCAAGAAGATCAAACCTCTCCATTCTGAAGGAAATCAGCCCTGAGTGCTCACTGGAAGGACAGATCCTGAAGCTGAGACTCCAATACTTTGGCCACCTCATGAGAAGAGAAGACTCCCTGGAAATGACCCTCATGTTGTGAAAGATGAAGGGCACAAGGAGAAGGGGACGACAGAGGACGAGATGGTGGGACAGTGTTCTCGAAGCTACCAGCATGAGTTTGACCAAACTGTGGGAGGCAGTGGAAGACAGGAGTGCCTGGCGTGCTCTGGTCCATGGGGTCACGAAGAGTCGGACACGACTCAACGACTAAACAATAAAAATCACAGGTGTACTTCAGGGGTGCAATAGTTGATTGACCGCATACCCTTTTTAAAACAAGAGTTGAAATATTAGAAATGTAGTTTTGGTTGTGTCAGGGTCATTTTCATATTTTGAAACTCTGCATAGTTCTGGTTAAAAGTCCAGTCGTGTAGAGGTCAAATTCCCAAGTGCAGGAGCTCAACATGTCTGTCCCCTTAAAAAGGTAAAGGTACCCCTGACCATTAGGTCCAGTCGCAGACGACTCTGGGCTTGCACTCTCATCTTGCTCCATAGGCTGAGGGAGCCGGTGTTTGTCCGCAGACAGCTTCCGGGACTTATGGCCAGCATGACTAAGCCGCTTCTGGTGAACTAGAGCAGCACACGGAAATGCCATTTACCTTCCTGTCAGAGCGGTACCTATTTATCTACTTGCACTTTGACATGCTTTCGAACTGCTAGGTTGGCAGGAGCAGGGACTGAGCAGGGACCCCATCGTGGGGATTCAAACCGTCAACCTTCTGATCGGCAAGCCCTAGGCTCTGTGGTTTAGACCATGGCGCCACCTGCGTCCCCTTCTGCCCCCTTAGCTATGCCCAAAAGGAGAGTCCACAGTGTCAATCTTATTAGAAATCAGCCTGAGTGCAAATCTGAGATCAGATCCACTGAACCTGGTGAAGCTTATTTCTGACTGTGCAGCTTCTGCTTGTTAAACAGAGGGTTGTATCAGTCAGGGATTCTTTAGCTGCATTGCAGGGGGTTGGACTAAGGTGAAACGGTAAAGGACCCCTGGACGGCTAAGTCCAGTCAAAGGCAACTATGGGGCTGTGGCGCTCATCTTGCTTTAAAGCCGAGGGAGCCGGCGGTTGTCCACAGACAGCTTTCCAGGTTATGTGGCCAGCGTGACTAAACCACTTCTGGCACAACAGGAACACTGTGACAGAAACCAGAGCACACGGAAACACCGTTTACCTTCCCACCACAGTACTACCTATTTATCTACTTGCACTGGCGTGCTTTCGAACTGCTAGGTTGGCAGGAGCTGAGACAGAACGACAAGAGCTCACCCTGTCGTGGGGATTTGAGCCGCTGACCTTCTGATCGACAAGCCCAAGAGGTCCAGTGGTTTAGACCACAGCACCACCCTCATCCCTAGGGGGTCAGACTAGATGACCCCTGGGTTCCCTTTCCAACCCTACAACTCTGTGATACGATGATTTGTGCATGCAAAGTAGAATACAGAGGGGCAGTGATTTACCCGGCGCACTTGGAGCACAGTTTTCCTTTTGATCTGTAAGTAAATGCACAGCTGGTTAGCAATAAAGGTATCTTGGTCTGCGATGTTGGACTCTCCTTTGCTCCGCCGTTTTGTTCCACCAGAATATCACCTTGCAAGGGAAGAATGCAGTATTCTTAAGCACGCCAGGGGATGTTATTTCATGCTGAAACTAGCACCTAGCAGAGTAACCCAATGCAGGCTTCTTCGTTCCCCAGGTGGCTAAGCAGCCTGCTTAACGAAGCAAGCAAGGGATTTGTTCTCAAAGATCCTGACCTCAGCACCCTTTCTTGCCGAGCACGGGGCTAATGTTGCTTCTCTTCCCAGTCCAGGCCCAACACAATTGATTTGAGAGAAAGGGAAAGAGGCAACACGGTCGAAGTGTATAACAGTGATATGTGGTGTGGAGAAAGGGGACAGAGAGATGTTTTTCTCCCTATCTACAGTTTGGATTTGATATCATGCTTTATCCCTACCCTAAGGAGTCTCAAAGCGGCTAACAATCTCCTTTCCCTTCCAGTGGCGTAGCGTGGGGGGTGCAGGGGGGCCCGGCCGCACCGGGCGCAACATCTGGGGGTTAGGGTTAGGGGTAGGGCTAGGGGGCACAAATCCACGGGTTAGGGGGCGCAAATTACTTGCCTTGCCCCGGGTGCTGACAACCCACGCTACGCCACTGTTCCCTTCCTCCCCCACAACAAACACTCTGTGAGGTGAGTGGGGCTGAGAGACTTCAGAGAAGTGTGACTGGCCCAAGGTCACCCAGCAGCTGCATGTGGAGGAGCAGGGAATCGAACCCGGTTCCCCAGATTACGAGTCCACCTCTCTTAACCACTACACCACATTGGCTCTCTATCTAGAGTTGGAAGGTGAGTTCAACCCCCTGCAACACAGGAATCACAGCTAAATAATCCCTCTTTCATGACATGAGAACTCACGGCCATCTAATGAAGCCAAATGTTGGGAGATTGAGGAGGAGAAAAGAAAGGACTTATGCACGCAGCACAGAGTTAAACTGCGGAACTCCCTCCCACAAGGAGGCAGCGAGTGCCACTAATCTGGAAGGCTTAAAAAAAGGATTGGACAAATTCATGGGGAAGGCTTTCAATCGCCACTAGCCACTATGGCTCTGCTTTCCTCTGCCTCCACAGTTTGAGCTAGTAATTCTTCTGAATACCAGTTGCCAGAAGCTACAGGAGGGGCAGTGGCGCTGTGGGTTAAACCACAGAGCCTAGGACTTGCCGATCAGAAGGTCGGCGGTTCGAATCCCCGCGATGGGGTGAGCTCCCATTATTCGGTCCCTGCTCCTACCAACCTAGCAGTTCGAAAGCACGTCAAGTGCAAGTAGATAAATAGGTACCACTCCAGCAGGAAGGTAAACGGCGTTTCCGTGTGCTGCTTTGGTTCGCCAGAAGCGGCTTAGTCATGCTGGCCACATGACCTGGAAGCTGTACGCTGGTTCCCTCGGCCAGCAAAGCGAGATGAGCATCACAACCCCAGTCATCCGTGACTGGACCTAATGGTCAGGGGTCCCTTTACCTTTACCTTTACCTTTACCTTTATAGGAGGTTCAAGTGCTCCTCTGCTCGGGTCATACTTGTGGGTTTTTGTTTAGGGCATCTGTGAGAGCTGGTATGAGGCCTGTAGCAAGGTCAAGTGAGGTACATGACAGAGAATCTCATGTCCTATTTCGCCCTGTATACTTATGCTACGATCTGCAGAAATAAACCATAGATATCAGTTCAGATTCACAGTCCCAGATTCAATACCCATCATCTCCAGGCGGGCTGACAGAGATGCCCTCCTTCAAAGCCCTGGAGAAGTGCTGCTGGTCACGTAGACAACCCTGAGCTAGATGGACCAGTAGTCTGACTCAGCAGAAGGTCGCTTCTTATGTCCCCTGCACTCCAATGTTCTTCCTAATCTAGTCAGTCAAGCCTAACTCACAGGGTTGCTGTGAGGATAAAAGGGGAATGGGGAGAGACATGTACACCACTGGGAGCAACTTGGAGGGGAGCAGGAGGGGATAAAAATGGATATATATATATATATGATGTGTGTGTGTGTGTGTGTGTGTGTGTGTGTGTGTATACACAACCTTGATGGCAGAAAGTGAGGAGGAATTAAAGAACCTTTTATTGAGGGTGAAAGAGGAGAGCGCAAAATATGGTCTGAAGCTCAACATCAAAAAAACTAAGATCATGGCCACTGGTCCCATCACCTCCTGGCAAATAGAAGGGGAAGAAATGGAGGCAGTGAGAGATTTTACTTTCTTGGGCTCCATGATCACTGCAGATGGTGACAGCAGCCACGAAATTAAAAGACGCCTGCTTCTTGGGAGAAGGGCAATGACAGGCCTAGACAGCATCTTGAGAAGTAGAGACATCACCTTGCCAACAAAGGTCCGTATAGTTAAAGCTATGGTTTTCCCAGTAGTGATGTATGGAAGTGAGAGCTGGACCATAAAGAAGGCTGATCGCCGAAGAATGGATGCTTTTGAATTATACTGCTGGAGGAGACTCTTGAGAGTCCCATGGACTGCAAGAAGATCAAACCTCTCCATTCCGAAGGAAATCAGCCCTGAGTGCTCACTGGAAGGACAGATTGTGAAGCTGAGGCTCCAGTACTTTGGCCACCTCGTGAGAAGAGAAGACTCCCTGGAGAAGACCCTGATGTTGGGAAAGATGGAGGGCACAAGGAGAAGGGGGCGACAGAGGACGAGATGGTTGGATAGTGTTTTCGAGGTTGCCGGCATGGGTCTGACCAAGCTGCGAGGGGCAGTGGAGGACAGGAGTGCCTGGCGTTCTCTGGTCCATGGGGTCACGAAGAGTCAGACACGACTAAACGACTAAACAACAACAACATATATATATATATATGCGCTGTGGGTTAAACCACGGAGCCTAGGGCTTGCCAATCAGAAGGTCGGCGGTTCGAATCCCCACAACGGGGTGAGCTCCCGTTGCTCGGTCCCTGCTCCTGCCAACCTAGCAGTTCAAAAGCACGCCAGTGCAAGTAGATAAATAGGTACCGCTCTGGAAGGTAAACGGCGTTTCCATGCGCTGCTCTGGTTCGCCAGAAGCGGCTTAGTCATGCTGGCCACATGACCCGGAAGCTGTACGCCGGCTCACTTGGCCAGTAAAGCAAGATGAGTGGCGCAACCCCAGAGTCGGCCACGACTGGACCTAATGTTCAGGGGTCCCTTTACACACACACACACACACACACACACACACATGCCCATGTATTTTTGTTGTCATTGGTTCTTTTTTAAAAAATTTAAGTTTTTGTTCTGTTTTTGATCCCTTTTCTGTTTTCATTTTGTTGTCTTGTATTCTTTTGTTTTCAAGTTGCATTCCGGTGCTGTGTGAATTTTATTCCCACTGAATCTTAGTCGCACTAGGATCTGCTGAGAAATGGCGGTTTCAAAACTGACATACAAGCTAGGGGACAAGGATAACTGTGACTTTAAAGATGAATGGGAACCCTTTACCAAGTATTTGAAGATGCAACAAAGCAAACTGGACTCCTTGGCTGGCTTTGAAGAAACATTCACATACTTTTTATTGATAATAATCAGCTAAATAGTTTGAGGATCTATACAACTTTGTAACATGCAGAAAACAGCAGTCTCGGAGAAACCAAAGACTGGAACTGAGGGAAGTCGGGGGGTGGGGGTGGGTGGGTTTTGTGTGGGAGGGTGGGAGGAGGGAGGAAAAATGGGGGGGGGGGAATAAGGATGATATGTTTCTGGATAATATGTTTTGTTTTAATTCTGAATATATTTTTTTTTAAAGAAAGATTTCAAATCAAAGATGGCGGATTGACAAAAGACAGTTAAATAGTGCCTCCTATTATAACCATCCATTCTGTGCAGTAGAGATATCATGCTGATATCGACAAGGTCATGATGCTGGCATGAAACCAGTGGAGGTGCCCATTGCCTTCTGTGCTCAGCTTGTGTGCTCCCAGAAACATCTGCCAGGAGCTTGTTGGTTCTGTTCCCTGTGAATTTTGCTTTGATGCAGCAAGTCTCTTTGATTCTTGAAATCTAGGCAGCTTGCCAGACCAGGCCAAGAGTCTCTTACTATGCTGTCTAACGATCTCCAGCCTTTGGGAAGTGCTCTCAAAAGCAAGGCAGGAGGGGTGGTCCTCTCCTCCTGGTCTCCAGGATCTGGTTTGTTGACATCCAAGATTTGAGAGGACACTTGGCGGCCTATCTGGTCCATCTCCTTGCTTGATCCCTGATGGACCGCTCTCCAGCCTGTAGCCAAGAAAAGCCCACCAGCTCCTAAGACAGCCTGCCCCATCCTTGGACAGTTGTGTGGCAAGTTCCCGCCCGCTACCCCAGTGGAAATAAAGACACATGACACAATTATTTAGGTTAATGGGCTAAAATTGGCCACAACTTTATTGGTTACAGGAATGAGCGGTATTGGCTTAGGCATTGGTCCTAACGACTATCCGGCTTCAGCCATAGCTGTCAACTGTCCCTTATTTGGCGGGAAAGTCCCTTATCCCAGCGCCGTGTCCCGCTGCTGTCCCTTATTGATGATGTCCCTTAAATTTCCTGGGTTTCAAAGGAAGCAGCTCCTCTCCCTCCCTGCTGGCCACAGAGGAGGGAGGCTCCAAGTGTGTTGCTTGGCTGCGTTGCTCACCCAATAAGGAGTCTGAGAATGACTGGGGGGTGGAGCTTGCATGCCTTGTGCCGATCAAATCGGCCACGTTGCCTGGGGACTCGCCTTTGCTCAGCGCTTCCCAGCGGAGAGGTGACGGTGGTTTTCCTTGCTGCATCCCCTTTGCCGGGTTGCTGTGCTGTGGGAACCACCGCTTGAGGCTTTGTTTGGCTTCTGGCTGGGCTTTCTGCCTTTGGCTCGGAGGGGCTCAGAAGTTGAACATATCTGTGTTCTGAAAATCCCTTATTTTGGCTGCTGATCCCTTATTTTCAATTCTGTAAGCTGACAGCTATGGCTTCAGCCTGTTTGCTTGAAGTCCGGGAAGGGTTAACCACCAGTAGGGGGAGACCTGCTGATGCACATCAACTAGGCACTCCCCCAGGGTCACCAATCAGGGGCGTGCCTTAGGCCCTCACCTCCATAGGCTTTGGACAGGGCCATGCCCCCCGGAATCCTTTACTGGACTACCCTTCAATATTTGGGGGAGGTGATGGCGCTTCCTCCCCGCTTCATCGACATAACAATACCCTTACCAATGCCTAACCGCCAATGCCGAGGAAGTTGTGACGATTTGCTACGAGGTAGGCAGAAAAGCAAGTGGCTGGTGCCAATTTTCCAAGTGGGAATAATTCCTACCAGGCCCCTTAACGGCGACCAACCGGGGTCCATAGCAAGGTCATAAGGAAGCTGCGGCGGCAAAAGAGGGAGATCCCCGGCCGTGCCAGTGTGATATAGCGCAAGCCACGCCCCCCTCCGGCCGGCCGATTGGCTGGCTAGGGGATGATGCGGCCGGGGATTCCCTCAATCGCGCGGAGGCTGGGAGCCAGCCCCCGCACACGTGGACAGGGCGAGAAGCCCGCAACTCCACCTCCTCTCAAGTTTGGAAGTGGTTTCTTGGGAGGTTTCTCCTAATGCTTCATCAAATTCTGCTTTCCTGAAATTCCCACCCACTGCCTTCCTCTCCTGCGAGCTGGAGCAACAAGGAACAAGCCTCCCCCGTCTCTCATGTGACGAAGGACGTTGATATAGATGAAGCCAGCTCGGTCACAACATTGGGAGAACTATGAAATGGTGTTCGCAAGTCTGAGAGGGGTGGGATCAGGTCCTCTTGTAAGGGAATGCACAAGGATTGAATCCCTCTGGTAGCCATAGAGTGACTTGATTAAGATCACCTGGTGAACTTAGTGGCTTTGAAACCTGCCCTGCTTCCCAAAGCTTTTCTGTTTCCTCAAAAGACCTTGGAGGTGAAGGTTCTTGTTCAGGAAAATGCAACATAACTCCAGTTTCACGAGAGATGGAATCCTGTGCTTAATCTACTCCATGCAAAAATTCTGCCTCGTTCTGTGCAGCTTTTGATTAAGGTTAGGAGACCTTTATCAGCCCAAGGGCCACATTCCCTCATGATGAACCTTCTGGGGGCCGTGTACTTGTTTAAAATGTGGGCAGAGCAAAGGATGTGACCCTTATGTTTGTTCGGTAGGCTGTACTTCATACTTGGCCCAGTATATCTGAAGGAGCGTCTCCACCCCCATCGTTCAGCCCGGACACTGAGCTCCAGCTCTGAGGGCCTTCTGGCGGTTCCCTCACTGCAAGAAGTGAAGTTACAGGGAACCAGGCAGAGGGCCTTCTCGGTGGTGGCACCCGCCCTGTGGAACGCCCTCCCATCAGATGTCAAGGAAATAAGCAACTATCTGACTTTGAGAAGACATCTGAAGGCAGCCCTGTTTAGGAAAGTTTTTAATCTCTGATGTTTTATTGTATTTTTAATATTTTGTTTAAAGCCGCCCAGAGTGGCTGGGGAGATCCAGCCAGATGGATCGGGTATTATTATTATTATTATTATTATTATTATTATTATTATTAATATGTATGTATGTAAATGAGAGTCATCATAGTGATCCATAGTTAAAAGTAGAAGTCAGCAAATGTGTCCCCTTTTTTGTTCTTCAAAATATGGCAACCCATCCTTTCCTCAGGCTAACAGGCCCCCATTGGAGAAGGGCAGCTGCACAACAGAAAGGTTGCAGAGAAGCAAACTACCCATCTGAATAGCTGTAATTTACTCTCCAGACAAACTGCTTGAATGGCACGTTGCCGGTCCACAGAACAAAAACTGGCGCTTGGCTGAAGCCTGGCTGTAGTATTTAAAACAAAGGGAATTATGCAACCAGGCAAAACAGGAGATGAACGTTGCTTCAATACACTTCCTTCTGCTTCTCCTACTCTCAGGGGAGAGGGCTTGGGTGGGATTCTGAGTCTGAGATTCTGGAGGGAGAAAATCCATCTAGCATCCTTCCTCACTGTGGGCAGCTGGAGGCCTTGGGGAACTCCCTGTCTCCCTCTCTCTCACACACGCCTGTTTGTGATCCCCAGGGAAGGGACCCTGCCTGGCACAGAGGCTTACCTTTGCGTCCTTGGCAAGGAGCTCCATTGGTGCCACACACATCCAGTCTCTCCCAGAGCAGTGGAGGAGCGGCCTGGGGAGCGCATGTGTGGACAGGCTCCTAGCCACTCCAAGACAGAGTGGAGAGGCATAATTTCACTCCCCCACTCCCTGGTCCACACCTAACCAACCCCTAGGTATTGCCCTTGAGACTGTTCACGCTCTTGGGTTTCCTTCCTCCAGGAGAGCCAGTGATCTGAGAGTCTGTCATGTATCTTGACCTGGTGGGCAGTCAGATGTAGAGGCAGTCGGGGGCGGGGGGCAGTTCACCCTGGGTGCCCTGTCTGGGGGGATGACAAGAAGGCACCCCATGGCGGCTCATGGCGGCGCGAGCAGCCATTGAGCCACTGCAGCCGCATATAGAGGATCCTCCATTCGTGGCTGCAGCCACGAGCAGAGGGCGCTGGCGGCAAACCACTATGTACAGCACATGTGCGGCGTCGCATGCATGCGCTGTATGTAACGATGCCACACATGTGCTGTACATAGCGGTTTGCCGCCAGCGCTGCTCGAGCGCTGTACGGACCCTCCGTTGCCGCTATAGCTGCATGTAGAGGATCCTCTGTTCGCGGCTGTAGCGGTGATAGAGGGATCCCAACACTGTCTGTATGGTGCTGGAGTGGCGCTGCTGGCAAACCGCTATGTACAGTGCATGTGCAGCGTTGCTACATACGGCGTATGCGTCATACGTAGTGATGCCCCGCCCTGTGTGTCACGACGCCTTCGTTCACTCCTGTGTAGAGGCATTGCTGAGCCTGGGATCAGCCCATTCTTGATTTAGCACCAAACAAATGAAATACCGTGAAAATCCCTGAAATGAGAAGTAATCGACTAGAAATATTATGGAAATAAACTAAATAATAAAAATCAAAAAGTTTAAGGAAAAAATGAGAAAAACCTAAAATTAAACAAAGCCTTAACAGGATGCCGGCTACAAATCTCGTTTTGCTGAACTATTCAGTTTCCTCAGAAGGAAATAGAAAAATCATAAACCTTAAATGACCAAAATTCAAAAAAAGGGGGTGACAGGGAGGGTGTTACAAATCAAATAAAATGGCCAGGGACTCCGCCGAGCCGATTTCTTTGTCACCTGCTTGCCCTCCCTGCTGACATGTTGCCCTCCGTCTCTAGCAAGGTGCCTAAAATTTGGGAGGAAGAGAAAGGGAAGGAAGAAAGTTAAAGCTGGTGGCTGCCAGGCACCCAAGTGGCAAGCCTCTGCGGACAGCTCGCGACAGCCCGTCCGGGGACCCTGAGTGCCTGCTCGCTTCGGTCCTGCGGCACCTTAAGACTTTGACGATAATTCCTCCATCAGATGTTGGGCAGGAGGGTTGGGGGTTGAGGTGGAGAGCCACCCGTAGCAGAAGAGCCCGCCGCAGCACTCCGACCGATGGGAGGGCTCTTCCCCGGACTCAACTCTCAGGCCCTGGACTCTCAGCCTGGCACCCCTGAGAGCCCGGCGCCCGGGTGCCCCACACCCCTAGTGCCTATGGGTAAGACAGCCCTGGCAGAGATCACAGCTAAGGAGTGAGAGCCAGCCACTTTTGGAGGAAGTTCATTCTCTGGTTGCACAGCAACACTGGCGGAGGAACGGGAGTGCGGAGGGAGTGGACCGTCCCTGGCACCACTATTCCGGTAGGGAGCCATCGCGGTGGCCCCCCACAATCACTGTACACCCCCTGTGTGCCAGGTGCCATGACCCCCACAGGTGGTGCGTCACGCCCCCAGAATGTGTGTCACGCCGCCGGGATGTGCGCCATGCCCCCGGGATGCGTGCCACGCCGCCGGGGTGTGCGTCACCCTCCGGGGGCGCCAGTCACGCCCCCGCCTGCCCTCCACCCCCAGTAGCAGAGCATGCAGCTTTGCCACTGCACAGCAGCAGAGAAAATCGCGAAGTCCACATCCATGCAACTCCATGCACCTCTGCCTGGCTCAGAGAAACCCCCGCAAAACCGAATCAAGCACTGCTCCATAGCAATTGTTGTTCTACAATTCCGTTCACCATATAGATGGGTTTATGAAGCATTTCTGTATCCTTCTGCTGTGCTGAAGAAGAATTCCACGAAACAGTGGGTATATCCGGAATCACTGGACGTCATAAAACAAAGCTTTATGGCTTGTTTTCTCCAGATAAGAATCTGACCCATTGCTTCTCTCAGAGACTTGTTTAGCCCACAAAGACCTATAAGACTTACTTTTATTTGGTTCTGTTTTCAAGAGAATCCATCAAGAGTGCATATTTTGTGACTTTCAGAGATTTAGAAGATTTCTGTTTATTTGGTTTTGTAGAGAGTGCATATTTCATATATTTCATATTGTTCAATGTTCTTTATAGATTATATAAAGAGTTTATATTGACATCGCATTGTTGTACTTGGTCATCGTGTTGCCTTTGGATATTACTGATATCTGTTTGCAACACAGGGGTTTAAGTGTTTGGTTACTCAGAGAAACCCCCGGCAGAGATGAGGTTGCCAGTCCTCCCCAACTTTCCTGTGTAGGTTGAAGTGGAAGATTCTAGAAGGCCAGTTAGCTATCCCCCCTCCCTCTTGGAACAATGAAAGGGCCCTGAAGTTGGTCTCAATAAACTTCCCGCTTCAGAGAGCAAGATGTGTTTGAATAATTACAAGAGGAAGCAGAATTAAAACATTTATTTATACTCCATGCCATCTACACCAGCGATATTTTAAACTTAATCATCTCCAGACAGATGGTGGAACATTTGGGCCTATTAAATTAATGGCATTCAATGTTCTCCATTTATTTTCTTCTCAGTTATTTTTGGACATTTGTCATATATTTTTTTCTTTTCTTTTTTTGTGGTGGGAAACAAATGAATAAAGGTAAGCAATCATAGAATCATAGAATCATAGAATCATAGAGTTGGAAGAGACCACAAGGGCCATCGAGTCCAACCCCCTGCCAAGCAGGAAACACCATCAGAGCACTCCTGACATATGGTTGTCAAGCCTCTGCTTAAAGACCTCCAAAGAAGGAGACTCCACCACACTCCTTGGCAGCAAATTCCACTGTCAAACAGCTCTTACTGTCAGGAAGTTCTTCCTAATGTTTAGGTGGAATCTTCTTTCTTGTAGTTAGGAACCATTGCTCCGTGTCCGCTTCTCTGGAGCAGCAGAAAACAACCTTTCTCCCTCCTCTATGTGACATCCTTTTATATATTTGAACATGGCTATCATATCACCCCTTAACCTCCTCTTCTCCAGGCTAAACATGCCCAGCTCCCTTAGCCGTTCCTCATAAGGCATCATTTCCAGGCCTTTGACCATTTTGGTTGCCCTCCTCTGGACACGTTCCAGTTTGTCAGTGTCCTTCTTGAACTGTGGTGTCCAGAAATGGACACAGTACTCCAGGTGAGGTGGCTATGCCCAGAGCGGGGGTCCACCACTACAAAATGCCAGAGTCTCTTCCATGGAACACAGGAAAAAATGTTACTAATTATGCATTTATTTAGGACTTTTCACAAAATTGGGAGTATCCATTGTACTGTCACAATGGTGACAACAACCCCGTAAGGTTGTTGTTGTTTAGTCGTTTGGTTGTGTCCGACTCTTCGTGACCCCCTGGACCAGAGCACGCCAGGCACTCCTGTCTTCCACTGCCTCCCACAGTTTGGTCAAACTCATGCTGGTCGATTCGAGAACACTGTCCAACTATCTTGTCCTCTGTCGTCCCCTTCTCCTTGCGCCCTCCATCTTTCCCAACATCAGGGTCTTTTCCAGGGAGTCTTCTCTTCTCATGAGGTGGCCAAAGTATTGGAGCCTCAGCTTCAGGATCTGTCCTTCCAGTGAGCACTCAGCGCTGATTTCCTTCAGAATGGAGAGGTTTGATCTTCTTGCAGTCCATGAGACTCTCAAGAGCCTCCTCCAGTACCATAATTCAAAAGCACCAATTCTTCAGCGATCAGCCTTCTTTATGGTCCAGCTCTCACTTCCATACATCCCTACTGGGAAAACCATAGCTTTAACTATACGGACCTTTGTTGGCAAAGTGATATCTCTGCTTTTTAAGATGCTGTCTAGGTTTGCCATTGCCTTTCTCCCAAGGAGCAGTCGTCTTTTAATTTCGTGATAGCTTTCACCATCTGCAGTGATCATGGAGCCCAAGAACGTAAAATCTCTCACTGCCTCTGGCTTCCCCAGCCCCTCTGGGCGGCTTCCCACAAAATATTAAAATACAGTAATGCATCAAACATTAAAAGCTTCCCTAAATAGGGCTGCCTTTAGATGTCTTCTAAAAGATATAAATTCAACAGGTGCTGCTATTCCCTGCAGGGTGATGCAGAGATAGGGAAAGCTGCATCTGTGGAATTTCTCCCTGAAAAGTTGTTTGAGGACAGGGAACGGTAGATTGCAAGGATGGAAAAAGAGCCTCCTGTTGATTTCTTGAGTCCTTGAGACAGTTACTGTGTTTCATGTGGAAAGAAAAAGCTGTCTGTTGTCTGGGTGTGTTTTTCCCCCCTTTCCCAAATGAGCTGCAGAATCCATATTGGCCTTTTCAATTCTGGCAGTGGTGAACTTTAATTTTCAGTTTGGGTATTTGCAGGGAAATTGCAGGGAGGCACAACACAAACGGACCCCTTCACAGTCTTTGTGGTATCAAAATGCTTCCCCACCCCCTCCCTCCATCCTGTGTGTCTGTATTTAAGAGAGAAATGAGTCACAGTTAGTTAAACACCTCTTTGAAGTGTTAAAACTAAAACTTATTTTCACATACACACACACCAAAGAGTTGCGTTTTCCACTCAATAAACATTTCTGGGGTGAAGCAGCCCAGAACAGAGTAAACTTTACTTCCACCTCTGCAATTCGTTTTGTCGTGGAGCAAAATACCCATAATAAGCGTGGGCCAAATAGAAATCTTCTCCCACATGTGGAAGGGCTTGCAAACAGTAAAGAAATGGGAGATTTGGCCTGACAGCTTGAAAAGTTACATGGAAATCCTGAAAGGAGAAATGTAACAAATGGTGAAAATATGCAGTGCTTTTTTTCCCTGTGGGGACGCATACACCTAAACATGTTGTGAATCTTTGTACTTTTGTCCATTTACTTTATTTATTTCCCTCGATTTGAACTATAATATGGTGATTTTCTTGAGTCAAAATGAGAGTACAGTGGTACCTAGGGTTACATACGCTTCAGGTTACAAAAATAGTGCTTCAGGTTAAGAACTTTGCTTCAGGATGAGAATAGAAATCATGCTCTGGTGGCACGGCGGCAGCAGGAGGCCCCATTAGCTAAAGTGGTGCTTCAGGTTAAGAACAGTTTCAGGATAAGAACGGACGTCCGGAACGAATTAAGTACTTAACCCAAGGTACCACTGTACCCCTAAACATTTTTTTTAAGAAAAAAAGCACTGAAAATATGGATTATCTGGCTAATGGGATAATCCCATCTCTCAAGGAGTACGGGTTTGAGGGTTTGAGCCATGGCCTCTTCATTCCAGGTTCATTTTATGGTGAGCGGCATCTGTCTGTCTTGAGAGACAATGGCGTGCACCTCTGGGGGTGGAGCCAAACCGCTCTCGGCAGCACCTGGAGCGCAAGCCTGGGCAGTGTGTTTGGAGCTCCTGGGCTGCCCAGGTGATGGGGCAGAGGAAGGGGTGTGTGGTGGGTGCGGGCAGCCCTGGGTGTCACCACTGAGGGGGGTGACAAAATGCTGGGTGGTAATGGGACACAGGTGGTGCTGTGGGTTAAACCACAGAGCCTAGGGCTTGCCGATCAGAAGGTCGGCGGTTTGAATCCCCTTGATGGGCTGAGCTCCCATTGCTCGGTCCCTGCTCCTGCCAACCTAGCAGTTTGAAAGCACGTCAAAGTGCAAGTAGATAAATAGGTACCGCTCCGGCGGGAAGGTAAACGGCGTTTCCGTCCGCTGCTCTGGTTCGCCAGAAGCAGCTTAGTCATGCTGGCCACATGACCCAGAAGCTCTACACTGGCTCCCTCGGCCAATAAAGTGAGATGAGTGCCACAATCCCAGAGTTGTCTGAGACTGGACTTAACGGTCAGAGGTCCCTTTACCTTTACCTTACTCACCACGGGGCCTGCAGCGCGCCCGAGCCACGCGTCTCTCCTGGGAGTGATGTGGTGGATTGGCTGCACACTGGCTCCGCGCTGCCCAAATGGTCCTCCTGCTGTCACCCCCCTCCTCAGCTATAGCGAAGCTGAGTGGGAGGAGGCAGTCAGAGTCAAGGGGAAACTCGCCCCGCCCCTTGCCCCGCCCCTATGGCTGGCTCACCCCTCCCCAGGTGCCCAATTGGTTTCCTCCGCCATTGCCAGGTAACAAGACACACCCACTCCTCAGTCTTGCTGATGTGGTCCAAAGGAAAGCAGAGCAAGACATTTGCCACCAACTCGGCTGCAGGAGTCGCTGGAAGGAGGCTTACAAGGTGCCATTCAACCGCCTTAGGGACTCCACTCTGGATTTGTGTAGGGTTGTCCCTAGCTCACCAAGGGTTCAAGACCCATTGGCTCCCCTCACCTGGTTTAACCGGCCAGTCGAAACTCTTCCCGTGTTGTGGTTGTTGCCACATGCTGACAGCTTCTAGGAGCCACAGGTGAGAACTGAGTGGAGGGTGGTGGCCAGACTGTCCCAGGAGGAGCACAATACGTCTCCCAGCAGAGGAACAACCCCTCCTCTAACACCACATACACCCCTAGGTTTATTATATACCAAGAATAAAGAGCCTCTGGGCATGTACAGAGGGACTTTATGCACTTACGTAATTATTGCATTTCTAGCCCACCTTTTTACATACTAAAATGTCCCTTACCCTAGCTCAGTCACCTTGTAGCAGCACAGTCTCTTTGGGAACTGCTGACCCCACATTGTAGAGGCATGGTGGGCTATTCAGCAGTTAGGCAAAGACACTCTTTGTGTGCTCAGAGATACAGTGTTCTCTGTGGTTCTCTCACGTATCTGGGCTCAAATTGAGCTGTGCTTATGCTTTGGTTCTGTCAAGCCATAGAGTTGCCTCTCTCTACTGGAGTCAACCTGTTCAGGGAGACAGGAGAGGATATATTGTTTATTAATATCCTTTCTAACTTGCACTAGCAAGTTCTATAACTTAGCAGAGTTTTACATTCCCCTTTTAAACAGGCACAGCAGAAAGCTGGTTGCAGGCTTGTGTAAGCCTCTCACTATCATACAATTCAGTATTGAATTGTATGTTCCTGGTAAGTTCCCTTTTAATCCCTCTTAAAAAGAATAAACATGCCACAATCTTATTTAAAGTATATAAAAGAAGTTTACTCACATCATCAGTTCACAGTTGGATCCCTGAAGGCAGACTTAGTTACAAAGTATGTACATTTGGATCTATCCCATATGGGGAAATAATCCCAGTGACTGCAGGCTAGTGGTTCTGCAGTTCACACGACTAAAGGAAGATGGAGAAGAGTCAAAAAGAAGTGTGTTGCGTGCCTTGCCCTTTTGTTACCGGGAAAGGTAAAGTCACACCCACCTCTAGTCACATGCAAAGGAGGTATGTCCCAGCCAGGAGGAAACAGGAAGTTTTTGACTGACTGGACCAAACATTCCCCTGCATATCCACTCTAGGAAAACAAGGAATGTTGTACTTGACTGCTACTTATGTATCACATCCCACAACCTACCCACCTTAAACTTCTGTTTCGCACCTGGGACATATCAAATGGTGCAGAGGCGATTGGAAATAGTTGGGAGCTGTTGTGTGGACTTAAAGGGCCTGTGAGAGGGGAGAGAACAACAGCACTGCTCTGAGAACGCGACAAGTGAAGTGCTGCAGGGATCTCAGACCTTCTTCTCTTCTGAAGTGCTGGACACAGTACCTTTACGACGAGACATTTCCATGTTCTCCATTGGCTTTAAAAACTCTGAGAGGAGGACATTCCCTTGGGGGTTCAAAAAGAGACACACACAGAGGAACTGGAAACAGTTTATCCTGTGTACAATAGGCTCTGCTTTTGTATAAAAGCACTTTCTCCCAACCAAAGGGAGCTTTTCTTCTCTCTGCAGATCCAGTGTCGTGTAGTGGTTAAGAACGGTGAACTAGTAATCTGGGGAACCGGGTTCGCGTCTCCGCTCTTCCACATGCAGCTGCTAGGTGACCTTGGGCTAGTCGCACTTCTTTGAAGTCTCTCAGCCTCACTCACCTCACAAAGTGTTTGTTGTGGGGGAGGAAGGGAAAGGAGAATGTTAGCCACTTTGAGACTCCTTCAGGTAGTGAAAAAGCAGGATATCAAATCCAAACTCTTCTTCTTCTTCTGCACTTCCCTAAATTCACCCCAAACCAACTGGGCAACACCGTACTCCATATGCAGACTTTTCATCTATTTATTCCAGAATATATAAAGGTAAAAGGTAAAGGACCCCTGGACCACTGGTGGAGGAAGGGGTGTGTGGTGGGGGTGGTCTGCCCCGGGTGTCATCCCTGAGGGGGGGTTGACATTGCCGGGGCCCCCTGGGATGCTTGCGGCAGGTGATACCCCATGGGCAGCTCGCCGTGGGTGCCACTGTGGGCAGCTAGTCCGCCTCTGCCCTGGACAGTTAAGTCCAGTCAAAGGTGACTACAGGGTTGCAGCGCTCATCTCGCTTTCAGGCTGAGGGAGCCGGTGTTCGTCCACAGACAGCTTTCCGGGTCATGTGGCCAGCAGGACTAAACTGCTTCTGACACAATGGAACACCGTGACAGAAACCAGAGTGCAAGGAAACACTGTTTACCGTCCTGCCACAGCAGTACCTGCTGCTACACATTCAAGAGCACCCCAGACTGAGAGTTCAGGGCCCAATCCTGAGACCTAGGGGGGGGGTAAACTGGGAGGGGAGGGAGGGGAGGAGGGTAATGGGGATTAAATTATGGGGGTTTAATGAGGAGGAGCAAGACCATGTGTGCCACCTGGAGTTCCTCAGAGAAGAAGGTGGGATTTAAACATAGTAAATCAAGAAAATAAACAAATCAATCGCATGTTGTCCCAGGAGTCCTTTCTTTCTCCTAGCCCAACTCACTTCTGTTATGAGAACTCTTGTGGGGAAAGTTCAGGGTCACAAAAAAAGAGGAATAAGATCCTCAACGGGGATTATGTCGATATATTTACCCTGCTACCCCCGACTAAGGTAATGGGAAAGGGCGAAAAGAGGCGCTCTTACGGAAAAAGGAGGTATAGAACCCCAAAGGCGGAACGCACATTTGAAAATTGGCTAGATGGGTATCAGGTCTTCATGGGGGTCGTTTCTGCCGCGTATCCTCGGAGATCCATGGATTTAGTGGCCTACCTGGCCCATGTGAGGAATGCGTACTCACTCGCGGGAGAAAACGCGGCTTTGACCTACGATGAGAATTTTCGTAGGAATGCCTCTCTTGCCTTCCACCCGTTGGGACTTAACCGACCCTAATTACTGGGGAATGGACGTCAATCCATACATAGACAAGAAAAACCAGGACTCAGCCAAAAATGGTAAAATCGAAGCGAAAAGACGCCGTCTATGTTGGGAGTTCAATCGGGGCGTCTGCTCCCGCCCCTTTTGTAAGTATACCCATGAATGTGAGAGGTGTTGGGGAAACCATCCGGCCTCCTCGTGCTTTAAGTCCAAACAGCAGCCCTTTCGGGGGGGCAGGGGGTACTTCCACAACAATGCCAGAGGCACCCCCGGCCCCTCTCACAGGGGACAGAGTAACCGCCAGTAATCCAGAGCTCGGTTTGGCCTATTCCCCTATCCGTCTCCAGCCCCTAAGAGCACTCCTTGACCAGTATCCAAACCAAAAAGCCGCACAATATCTCTGGGAGGGTTTCTCTCGTGGGTTCAGAATACCCGTTGCGGTTCCCCCTACTCCTAGAGATCCTCAGAATCAAAATTTAGTTAGGGACAGACCCGACATAGCAAGGAAAAAGATAGAAAAAGAAATTAAGGCTGGTAGGGTAGCAGGCCCCTTTCTGGTTCCTCCATTTGAAGGACTCCACATTTCCCCGTTAGGCATAGTCCCGAAAAAGTCCCCAGGGGAATTTCGCATGATCCATAACCTATCTTACCCGAAGGGAGGCTCCGTCAACGATGCCATTCCCCAGGAACTTTGTACGGTAAAATACTCCTCTTTCGACCATGCAGTTAAAATGATTCGGCAGTTTGGGAGGGGTGCGCTGCTAGCGAAATGCGATATCGAGTCAGCTTTTCGTCTCCTCCCGGTCCATCCGACCGACTTTCGCTGGCTAGGCTTTAAATTCCAGGGGGAGTATTTCATTGACAAAGCGATGCCTATGGGCTGCTCTGTAGCCTGCGCGGCATTTGAGTCATTCAGTACTTTCCTCGAATGGGCACTCCGCTTCAGAACAGGGTCTAGGGGCGTGTCACATTACCTCGACGATTTTATCTTAGTGGCTGACAGCAGGCAGGGCTGCTCTGCTCTCTTGGGCGCCTTCACAGCACTCTCGGAGGAACTAGGGGTGCCCCTGGCTGCCGAAAAAACGGAGGGCCCATCCACTTCCTTGATTTATCTAGGCATTGAATTGGACACGGTGGCTCAAACATCGCGTTTGCCCGCAGAGAAGCTATCCGCCCTTAGTGCGGTCATCCACCAGCTTCTGCCCCTTAAGAAGATCACCCTTAGGCAAATTCAATCCTTGCTGGGCCACCTTAATTTTGCCTGTAGAGTTGTTGCGCCGGGCCGCCCCTTTTGCATCCGTCTAGCTAGATTGGCCGTGGGACTTAAGGCTCCTCACCACAGGGTTCGCCTTTCCAAAGAGGTAAAGGCGGATATGGGCATGTGGCTTCAATTCCTCAGCAAGTATAATGGCATATCTTTATGGCAGGATTCCTTGTCTCTAAAAGCTGACTTCCAAGTTCAGTCGGACGCTGCAGGCACCCTGGGCTTCGGGGTTTATTTCCGGGGACAGTGGTGCGCTCAAAGGTGGCCTTCAGAGTGGCAGGGCCAACCCATCACCCGAGACCTCACATTCTTGGAATTCTTTCCCATAGTGGTAGCGGTACATCTTTGGTCAGAGCAATTCCGTAATCATAGGGTTTGCTTCAACACGGATAATCAGGCTGTGGTAGCTGTTCTATCTAGGCAATCTGCGCGTTCCACCAGAGTCGGTAATCTCCTCCGGTCTTTCGTCCTGCTGTGTTTAGAGCACAATATATGCTTTTCGGCCAAATTCGTACCTGGCATTAACAATGATATCGCGGATGCTTTATCTCGCTTTCAGATGGAGCGCTTCCGCTCGTTAGCGCCAGACGCGGAGCCATCATCGATGCCGTTCCCGGAGCATCTCTGGAATCTTGGGAGCAAGAAGTGATAGAGGGGTTATTCGGTGCCGTGGCCCCTTCCACTATGAGATCTTATAAGAAGGCCTGGGCCGACTTCTTAAAATTTCGCAGCAGCAGGCCCAACGCAGGGCCGTATTCCATTCCCTCAACGAGGGAGGTTCTCCGCTACTTGGCTCACCTGAGGGGGCTGGGCAGGGCGCCAAAAACACTCAACATTCAGTCCGCAGGGATTTCTTATTTCTGCAAAGCCTTTTTTGCAACAGACCCATGTGCAGCTTTTATCGTTCGTAAGACCCTTGAGGGCTGGCGTCGGCAGCAACCCCCCAATGCGGATAGGCGGAGGCCCATAACTATTGACATTTTGACACAGATTCACAAGAAATTACGGGCAATCTGTTGGTCGAAGTACGAGGCGCGCCTGTTTTCAGCCGCTTATTCCATTTCTTTCTTTGGCGCTCTCCGCATTGGGGAGGTAGTCTGTGAGCGCGGAGCGTCTCAATCCCAGAGGGATTTGCTGATAAGTGATTTGTCCCTGTCTGAGTCCGAGCTAATCGTTCAAGTGCGGAGCTCTAAGACGGACCAGCTCGGTAAGGGTGCGCTCTTACGTTTAGCGGCGGTACAAGGTTGCGGACCCTGTCCCGTAAGAGACACACGACGTTTCCTCTATTTGAGGCCCAGCGGCCCTGGCCCACTGCTGATACACGAGGATAGGTCACCTTTGGCCAGACACCAGTTCACACGGGTACTGCGCACCGCGCTAACAGCCTGCGGTTTTCCCGCGGCGGAATTTGCAGCCCACTCCTTTCGCATCGGGGCCGCTACCACCGCAGTGCATTTTGGGCTCTCCACGGAAAGGATTAAGGATCTTGGGAGGTGGAAATCTAATGCATACAGAACGTATGTTAGAAAAAATCTATGACTTGCAGCAATAATCCTGATCTCGGTATTTCCGTCTACTTTCCTTTCAGAACCCAAGAAAATACGCATTTGGTTGGTGGGCCACAGCATTGTTTACTGGGCCAGAAATCGTGCTTTGAGTTCCGGAATGGGGCACAATTTGAATCTGCCTTCGAATGTTGAGCTGGCTTGGATTGCGCGTAGAGGGATGCGCTGGAGTGAATTTAAACCAGCCGTGATGGCGAGAACTGCTATTGAGGGGCCGCCAGATGCATTAATAATCCAGTTAGGCGAAAATGATTTGGCATACCGAAAAGCCATCGATTTGAGATGGAGCATTTTTGATGATTTGACAGATTTTGTGGCGGCTTATCCAAGCGTTACCATCTTGTGGTCCTCGCTGCTTGAGAGGAGGACATGGAGAGATTGTGTGAGCCCGGCTGGAATCAATAAAGCAAGAAAGGTCTTGGAGCGGGCCGTGGCACGTAGAGTGGCGGATCTGGGCGGGTGCGTCATTGGCCACCCAGGCATCCAGTACAACAATGAGGCCCTCTACAGATGGGATGGTGTGCATCTTTCGGATGCGGGAAATGACATTTGGTTGGGGGACATCATAGCTGGGATTAGGGGTTGGTTACGGGCCTGAAGGTATTGGCGGCGAGCCTTGCTCTTGTGGCGGTTAGGCATTGGCATGGGGCAAATTATAGGAAAAAGGAGGGGGGAAGGGAGCGCCATCACCTTCCCCCAATGAGAAGGGGTAGTCCGGTAGAGGACTCCCAGGGGGGGCGTGGCCTTGTCCGAAGCCTGGAGAGGTAGGGCCTCCGGCACGCCCCCGAGCGGTGACACCCGTGGGACCCTAGTTGGCGTACTTCAACAGGACTCCTGCGGTGTGTTCAACCCTTCCCGGTCACCATGCCGGGTAGTCGATAGAAGCCAATGCCTAAGGCCAATACCTTCAATTCCGTAATCAATAAAGTTGTGGCCTTTCACGCCCATTAACCTTAAAGCAACGTGTCCGTGTCTTCATTTCAACTGGGGGAGGAAACTTGCCACGCAAAGCCCTTTCCGAGCATGGAGAGGAGAGGACGTTGCGGGCAGGACCCTCCCACATTCGCGGGGGCTTCCCTTGCCCCCCGCGAGAGTTGGGGAATCCCTGGGCGTGCCTGCAACCCAGCCCGCCAATCGGCGGGCGAGGGGAGGCGTGGCCTGGGCTACTTAAGGCCAGGCACGCCCAGGGACCGCCCTCTTTTCCCCTCGCCCCAACAGCTGAGCGGTTTTCCCATCCCACCCACCCTTAGGTTTAGCTAGAATTGGCCTTGCTATGGACTTCGGTTGGTCGCCGCAAGGGGCCTGGTAGGAATTTTTCCAAATTGGCGCACTTCCTGCCAGTTGGTTTTTTCGCCTACCTCGTAGCAATCGTCACAACTTTCACGGTGTTGGCGGTTAGGCATTGGCATGGGACAAATTATAGGAAAAAGGAGGGGGGAAGGGAGCGCCATCACCTTCCCCCAATGAGAAGGGGTAGTCCGGTAGAGGACTCCCAGGGGGGGCGTGGCCTTGTCCGAAGCCTGGAGAGGTAGGGCCTCCGGCACGCCCCCGAGCGGTGACACCCGTGGGACCCTAGTTGGCGTACTTCAACAGGACTCCTGCGGTGTGTTCAACCCTTCCCGGTCACCATGCCGGGTAGTCGATAGAAGCCAATGCCTAAGGCCAATACCTTCAATTCCGTAATCAATAAAGTTGTGGCCTTTCACGCCCATTAACCTTAAAGCAACGTGTCCGTGTCTTCATTTCAACTGGGGGAGGAAACTTGCCACGCAATGGAGCCTGCAAGCGAAACCTTCCCCTTTACCTGCAAGATCCTTTTGATGCCAACATGACACAGGTATACTCCCAATTTTATGTGTAGCTTGGCTTTGTGAGGGGAAGAAAAACAGGCACCAGAACCCAGGAGCTCCAGAGATGAATATGGTTGAAGTTCACTGTTTCATATAATAAGCAGCCACTCGCTGGTTTCCAGCCTCCAGCGTATAATTCATCCTCCTGTTCTCTCTTCCTGACACGTTTTCTCCTCTTTGATTTCCAGGTAGAGCGTTCTCGTTTGGATGCTGCAGCAGTGAGCGGAGGTTTGTTTCGCAAACTTCCCAGTTCCTTTATTCCTAGGAAGTCCCTGGATATGTTGCCATTCTTCTCCTGAAAGGGGAGCCCCTCCTGCCTCTTCTGTTTGAGGTGTGACGTCAAAACAACCCATCCCATCAGCAAAGGGAATCCAGTTGGCTTTCAGAACACATCACTCTCCCAAACATGATCCCTCCGTCGATGGAATCTCTGGTCCAGATTCTGAGGGGATGTGAAGGGGAGGCAAAGGCGCCAACAGAAAACGATGCTTTGAGAAAGGACCACCTTATCTCAGAGCAAGACTGATATCTAAAATAAGACAATACACCTTTCCTTTCCAAGTCTAGGCCTAGGAGACCATTAGAATCGTGGGGTGTTTGGGGCACCCAATATGTCAAAATGCCGCATTTGAGCCATTGACAATAGCACACCGTCTCCCTTCCGTTTTGGCCTTTGACATCCACCACAATTTATTCCGCCTGCTTGGGAATTCCTGGGCAAGCTCAGAGCTGGAGCCCTTCTGCACGCTGTGGATTTGTGCCCAGTCGAGGAACGTAATGAAACCGGTATGGCCAAGCTCCTGCTAAAGTTCCAGCGGTATTTTCGGCGGAAACCCATCCGCTTCTTCACCTTGATTGCCCTCTACCTGACGGCTGGGAGTTTGGTGTTCCTCCATGCTAGCTTCACTGGAGAGGTGAGAGTCACGGAGAATGTGCCCAGGGCCAATGACGGCCCCGGGAATGGGATGGAAGCCCAGTCTTTGGTGACGCTACAACTTGGCCGGGAGTTTAAAGAGACATCAGAATCGCTGACCGTGGCCCGGAGATATGGATCTTGGTTTAAGAGTCCTTCCAAGGATACTGCGGCGAGGAGCAAGATAGGGGACTACGGCGGGACTTGGAGTAGAGCCCTCAAGGGCAGGAACGTACGAGAGAAGGAAGAAGACAGAGGTAACATCTCCTTTGAGCAGTTATATGGGAGGCAAATGAAAGCTTTTGGTTTGGAATGGAACGTAAATGTTTTGCAGGGTTTTCTGAAATCCAGCCTCTTTTCCTACCCTGTTTGTTTGTTTGTTTGTTTTTCAAAATGTCTACTACGTCAAATGGGACACGGGTGGCGCTGTGGGTTAAACCACAGTGCCTAGGACTTGCCAGTCAGAAGGTTGGCGGTTCAAATCCCCGCGATGAAGTGAGCTCCCGTTGCTCGGTCCCTGCTCCTGCCAACCTAGCAGTTTGAAAGCACGTCAAAGCGCAAGTAGATAAATAGGTACCGCTCCGGCGGGAAGGTAAACGGCGTTTCCGTGCACTGCTCTGGTTTGCCAGAAGCGGCTTAGTCCTGCTGGCCACATGACCCAGAAGCTGTACGCCGGTTCCCTCGGCCAATAAAGTGAGATGAGTGCCGCAACCCCAGAGTCGGTCACGACTGGACCTAATGGTCAGGGGTCCCTTTACCTTTACCTTTACTACGTCAAATATCCCCCTGGTTTGAATTTGGGGTCAAAAATAATGATTGTCAAACGTTCAGAATCTGAAATTCAATTCTGTCTCCTGCTTTTGCTTTTGTTCCATTCTGCTGCTGCTTCCTCCTTCTCCCTGGTTGGGTGATCCCGACCAATCAGGGATCACAGTGCAGCCAGTTCCAGCCAATCAGGAAGCCCAGCAAATAAATATATCAATGTTTTGTTGTTTCTTTCTTTATTTTACTTTCATATTTTATTTCAATATGTTTATAAATGACCCATGTTGGTCCTTTCTGGTCTAAAAATAGGGGGAAGTGTGGATAATAAAATAAGAAGAAAAAGAATTAGAATAAAAATTTGAAAAGAAGAAGCAAGCAGTAACCTGGTTATGATTTTTGCTTGTTGTAGTTGACTGGGGGAGTGGCTGTTTACAAAACTGAATTAGGCTGCATTCACAAAGCAATTTATTCTGCTTTCATGACATTTCACTAACTCTGAGTTTCTGCATTTCATTTGAGCTTTCACGGGACATAGAAACCTCTTCCAGAAATATAGCAGAATATGGTACAAGTTTAATGCTTATTTCCATATAATTTGCTTCCAGAAAAAAAGGTTTATAAGCAATATGGAAATGAGTGCTGAACTTGCTCTGTGCTCCTTATATTTCTGGAAGTGGCTTTTCCATCGTATGAAAGCTCAGATATAATGCTGAAATAACAGTTATGGAAATGTCGTGAAAATGGAATAAGCGGTCATGAAAATGCAGCCTTAGTGAATTGGATGATTTTCTGATACTATGAAAAGAAATCATAGTAAGCTCCCTTCTACAAAGTCAGGACATTGGTCTTTGTAGCCCAGAACGGTCTACTCAGTGATGGAATTCTCTCCCCTTGGTGTTGATTTTAAAGCAGGTTACAGTAAGCCACACTCTTTCAAACGGCATCTTCTTCAATAAAACTGCCCCTCCCCCATAGCTATCAACTTACAGATTTGAAAATAAGGGACCAGCAGCCTCGAAAATAAGGGATCAGCAGCCAAAATAAGGGATTTTCAGAACACAGGTAAGTTCAACTTCTGAGCCCCTCAGAGCCAAAGGCAGAAAGCCCAGCCAGCAGCCAAACAAAGCCTCAAGCGGTGGTTCCCACAGCGCAGCAACCCGGCAAAGGGGATGCAGCAAGGAAAACCACCGTCACCTCTCCGCTGGGAAGCGCTGAGCAAAGGCGAGTCCCCAGGCAACGCGGCCAATTTGATCGGCACAAGGCATGCAAGCTCCACTCCCCAGTCATTCTTAGACTCCTTATTGGGTGAGCAACGCAGCCAAGCAACACAGTTGGAGCCTCCCTCCTCCCTGGCCGACAGGGAGGGAGGGAGAGGAGCTGTTTCCTTTGAAACCCAGGAAATTTAAGGGACATCATCAATAAGGGACAGCAGCGGGACACATTGCTGGGATAAGGGACCTTCCTGCCAAATAAGGGACAGTTGACAGCTATGCCCCCCCGATCTGTTTTTTAAAAAATCACTGTTAAATGTGGCAGCCCTCGTCAGCTTTGATTATTTTTATACATTATTTTATATTTATTTTTATTGGGAACCACCTTGGGTGGGCTAGTGCCCCAAAAGGTGGCTTAGAAACAATTTCATAAGAAAATAGAAATCACAATATTTGTTCTCCAAAAGCATCCATTAAAATGTGCCAATGAATTCTTTTAAAAACCAAATCAATTGCAAATGAATGTGGACATTAAGAGAACCAAACTTAAGACTGAAAAACACTCTGCTCACCTCTGCTCCTTGCTCCCCCAGAATTTGCCACCTGAGGCAAGCGCCTCACTCTGCCTAAGGGTAGGGCCGGCCCCGAGTGTTAGGGGTGGCTGGAGAGCCTTGTTTTCCTATTCGAAGAGTCAGATGTGGGGCTGATTTGGCTCAGGTCAGGTGTTCTTCAAAGCCAAAAGCCCAGGCATCATCACATCCCTTTCATTTTGCTCCGCTGATGGTGTCTTTTGACTGGTGACTTATGGGGACTGTCTGGAGAGCACTTAGTGCCTTGAAGGCCTCATTTACTCTACCTGACAGGTTGCTTATATTTTTGGAGAGGAGAGGATGCCGCCGTGCCGCTGCTTCATTCATTACAAAGTAGAAGGGCAGCTCAGAGGCTCCTCTGTCATTCCGATGCCATAGTCCCCAGAACCCTTGTTAATATGTCGTAAGCAAAATGTGGGGACAGAAGGAAGCTTTTTCTCCCCATCTCACACCCCAGAACATCCGAGGAACCTGAATGTTGGAAGATCCAGGACTTAAAATAACAACAACAACAATTTTTATTTATATCCCTCCCTCCCCAGCCTAAGCCGGGCTCAGAGCGGCTAACAACAATAAAAGTAACACAGCATTCTAAAATCAATTCATTCTAAAATCAATTCAAAATTAAATTAATGGCAACCATTGGGCTAGAGTTCTGTGAGGATTACCAAAGGAGGGGGTCAGACTGTGCCTTGGCCAAAGGCCTGGTGGAACAGCTCTGTCTTGCAGGCCCTGCAGAAAGATGTCAAGTCCCGCAGGGCCCTAGTCTCTTGTGACAGAGCGTTCCACCAGATCGGAGCCACAGCTGAAAAAGCCCTGGCTCTGGTTGAGGCCAGCCTAACCCCCCTGTGGCCTGGGACCTCCAAGATGTTTTTGTTTGAAGACCATAAGGTCCTCCGTGGGACATATCAGGAGAGGTGGTCCCATAGGTACGAGGGTCCTAGGCCATATAAGGACTTCTGCACACAGCTCAGAGTTAAACCCTGGAACTCCCTGCCACAGGAGGCAGGGATGACCACCAACCTAGATGGCTTTCAAAGAGGATTGGACAAATTCATGGAGAAGGAGAAGGCTACCGAGGACCACTAGCCAGGATGACTTTGTTCTGCCTCCCCAACCAGGAGCAGAAAGTGCTTGGGTCACACTTGGGGGCTTCCATTTGGGGCAGGATGCTGGACTAGATGGGCCACTGGCCTGTTCCAGCAGGCTCTCCTCCTCAAATCATAGAATAATAGAGTTGGAAGGGAGCACGAGGGTCATCTAGTCCAACCCCTGCAACGAGGGAATATTTTGCCCAAAGTGGGGCTTGGACCCACAACCCTGAGATCAAGAGTGTCATGTTCTACCAAACTGAGCTATCCCAAAAATAAAAAAATTGCATGGATCCCATACGGGACTCAAACCCAGACCACCTGGGTGAAAACCAGGAATCCTAACTGCTGGGTCTTATGTTCTTATAATTTGCAAAGGAGAGGGCTATCGATGGACACCAGGCAATGGTGACTACGCTCTGCTTCCACAGTCAGAGATGCTTCTCAATGCCAGTTGTGTCCCCCCCCGCCCCAGTGGAATTAAAGACACCAGACACAATTATTTAGATTAATGGGCTAAATAAGGCCACAACTTTATTGGTTACAGGTGATGAGCGGTATTGGCTTAGGCATTGGTCCTAACCTACTATATCAGGCTTCAGCCCGTCCGCTTGAAGTCCGGGAAGAGTTAACCACCAATAGGGGGAGACCTGCTGATGCACATCAACTAGGCACTCCCCCGGGGTCAACAATCAGGGGCGTGCCTTGGGCCCCCGCCTCCATAGGCTTCAGACAGGGCCATGCCCCCCGGAATCCTTTACCAGACTACCCTTTAATATGCCAAGTTACAGGGAACCAGGCAGAGGGCCTTCTCGGTAGTGGCGCCCGCCCTGTGGAACGCCCTCCCACCAGATTTCAAAGAGAAACATAACTACCAAACTTTTAGAAGACATCTGAAGGCAGCCCTGTTCAGGGAAGCTTTTAATGTTTAATAGGTTATTGTATTTTAGTGTTTTGTTTGAAGCCGCCCAGAGTGGCTGGGGAAACCCAGCCAAATGGGCGGGGTATAAATAATAAATTATAATAATAATAATAATATTATTATGTGGGACAGGTAATGGCACTTCCTCCTCTCTTCCATCTACAGAACAATACCAATGCCTCACCGCCAATACCAAGAAAGTTGTGATGATTTGCTACGAGTTAGGCGAAAAACCAAGAGGCTGGTGCCAATTTGCCAAGTGGAAAAATACCTACCAGGCCCCTCAATGGTGACCAACCAAGGTCCATAGCAAGGTCAAGGAATGAAAACCTTATAGGATGGGAGGATGGGAAACAGGAACAGCTGGTAGGCGGCAAAAGAGGGAGATCCCCGGCCGCGCCTGCCTTAAATAGGGCAGGCCACGCCCCCAGTGCCAGCCGATTGGCTGGCCAGGGGGTGACACGGCTGGGGATTCCCCCAATCGCGCACGGGCTTGACTCCAGCCGCCATGTGCGTGGTAGGGCTGTGAAGCCCTCAACTCCACCTCCTTTGCAGGGCGGAAGTGGCTTTGCTGGAAACCACAGGAGGGGAGAGCCCCACTTTTCTGCTCAGATCCTGCTTGCCACAGGGTATCTGGTTGCCTTCTGCGAGAACTGGATGTTGGACTAGATGGGCCACTTGCCTGATTCTGCATTGGCTCCCAGTACGTTTCCAAGCACAATTCAAAGTGTTGGTGTTGACCTTTAAAGCCCTAAATGGCCTCGGTCCTGTATACCTGAAGGAGTGTCTCCATCCCCATCGTTCTGCCTGGACACTGAGCTCCAGCACCGAGGGCCTTCTGGCAGTTCCCTCATTCCAAGAAGTGAGGCTACAGGGAACCAGGCAGAGGGCCTTCTTGGTAGTGGCGCCCGGCCTGTGGAACACCTTCCCATCAGATGTGAAGGAAATAAGCAGCTATCCTATCTTTAAAAGACATCTGAAGGCAGCCCTGTTTAGGGAAGTTTTTAGTATATAATGCTGTATTGTTTTAACACTCGATTGGGAGCCGTCCAGAGTGCCCGGGGAAACTCAGCCAGATGGGCGGGGTATAAATAATAAATTATTATTATTATACGGTGGTACCTCTGGATGTGAACGGGATCCATTCTGGAGCCCAGTTTGCATCCAGAGCAGAACGCGACCCATGTCTGCGCATGCGTGGGTTGCGATTTGCCACTTCTGCACATGTGCGAGTGGCGAAACCCGGAAGTATCACACTCTGTTACTTCCGGGTCGCCACGGAGTGTAACCTGAAAACGCTCAACCTGAAGTGACTTCAATCTGAGGTATGACTGTATATTATTATTCAGCCGGCTCGCCTTATATCCTGATATTCTTATGTTCATATCATGCCTTTCTGAATAATATGCCAGATATCTGGATTAGTGCAAAGCTAAGATCCAGGGCAGGGAAGCCTTTTCAGCCTGAGGGAACGATTCTTCATGTGGCCAGAGGCAATAGTTGATGGAGCATCGGATGCGAAACTTGCCAGGCATGAGGCATCCTCACACCTCAGGGATAAAGCAACTCAAGGAGGCCCTAGGGAAAGGCCAGAGAGGGCCGTGTCCTATGGAAAGTTCAGAGGGCCAGTCAGAGAGACAGACCCATTCCGCCCAGTTTAGACGAACATCAAAGCTTCACTTGGCCATCTTTAGGTACCAGCAATGAAGGTGTTCTCCAAACGCCCATCACAAAAACAGCACCACCTGCGAACAAGGCCACAGAGTCATAGAGTTGGAAGGGACCACAGCGATCATCTAGTCCAACCCCCTGCAATGCGTGAGACTTGAACCCGTAAGAGCCAACTCTTAGGAGCCATGGGGGCTTTGGCCCCCATAGTAAAATATTAGGGGGGGCGCCACAAAGTTGATGTGCATTCCCATTCAAATGGTGTGTGTGCGCACTGTGTCATGTGATCGATCGTGCGGGGGGGTGTTATATGAGCCCCCACAATATTTTGTTCAGGTAGGCACACCCAGCTTGAACCCACAGCCCTGAGATTAAGAGTCCCATGCTGTACTGACTGAACTATAAGTGTACGTATAAGTTTGTGGGGTCGGCACACTCAGGAGAAGGGTAAGGTCTGCAGAAGGTTAAACGTTCTTTCGGAAAGAATCAGGAGCGGCGACGGGATGGTTGGTTGGTTGGTTGGGTTTATCCAGAACAGCCCGCTGAAAGGTTAGCAGGCTCAGTGGGCACAGAATGCTGGCAATCTGGGAAAGGGTGTGGGATGGAGTCTCAGAGCCAGCCCACCTGTGAGGCACAGTGAGGTGGTTGCCTGAGGGTGGCACACTTCCAAGGGTGATGGTGGAGCATAGCAGGGTTGGGTGTGGATATGAAACATCCCACCCTCGGCCCATCCCCCTCGGAAGAAGGTGTGGGTGGCTGCTGGGAGATGGGGCGCTCATGCTGCAGCATTTTGTTGCAGTTCTGATTTGTCGAAGAGTCCACCCTCTTTCCTTTCCCTGCATGTTGTTGTTTAGTCGTTTAGTCATGTCCGACTCTTCGTGACCCCATGGACCAGAGCACAACAGGCACTCCTGTCTTCCACTGCCTCCCGCAGTTTGGTCAAACTCATGCTGGTAGCTTCGAGAACACTGTCCAACCATCTCATCCTCTGTCGTCCCCTTCTCCTTGTGCCCTCCATCTTTCCCAACATCAGGGTCTTTTCCAGGGAGTCTTCTCTTCTCATGAGGTGGCCAAAGTATTGGAGCCTCAGCTTCAGGATCTGTCCTTCCAGTGAGCACTCAGGGCTGATTTCCTTCAGAAGGGATAGGTTTGATCTTCTTGCAGTCCATGGGACTTTCAAGAGTCTCCTCCTGCACCATAATTCAAAAGCATCCATTCTTCGGCGACCAGCCTTCCTTATTGTCCAGCTCTCACTTTCCCTGCGTAAGATCTTGCAAAAAAGCTTGTTACACCCTGGTGTCATCTTCTCAGGAATTCTCCAGTTGCCTCTAGATTTGCTTCCCTCGTTCGAAGTCACCAGGGCACCCCTGTCCAACGACAGCTCCCCTCCAAACCAAAACAGTGGCGCCATTTCCCTCCTCCTCCTCACGAGCTTTTGGCTTGGTTGCCACGCTCTGTGAACAAAGGAGAGGGGGCTGGACCCGTTTGGTGGAACATATTTGGCCGGGCTCATTAGTTTAATTTGAAATGACAATCAGAGAATCTCTACCAGATGGTGAGTGAGGACTCCACTGTCAGTGGCGGCACAGTCGGCCATTGCGTTCCCAGCCATATGCAAGGTGTCTGCAACAATTAACCTCCGCTAGGACGGCTCCTAATTCCTAATGATGGTGACAGCGATTGGCCTTGGGAAATAACGGCATCACTCGACGTGGGTGAGCAGTGTCTGTCGCTGACACACGCCCCTCCGTTGACTCTCGTAAAAAGGTGGGCGAGGAGATGCAAATCGTTCCCCCATTCAATGCAACAGCTTGCCCTTTCTAGACGCCTGTGTTTGCTTGGAGTAGGGCTGTGTCGAAAGGCAGCTCCAGCCGTGCTCCTCTGCAAGAGTCTCCAAAGACCCTGCCAATGGGCGCCTCTCTGGCCCACCATCCTCTTCTCACAGTGGCCAAGAAGATGCTCCAAAGGGAAACTAGTGAGCAGGACCTGAGCACAAGAGCAACTCTCCCTGGTTTCCAGGGGCGTAGCGTGGGTTGCAGGCACCCGGGGCAGCCTCCGGTAGACTGGCCAGCGGAGTCTCTGCTTGCAAACTAGCCCCAACCTGGGAGCGGAGAAACATGAAACCAGGAGCGCCAGTGTGTTGCATCACCCTCCTGTCCTTGCAGCTAGGCGCTCTGGACGATGCATGTGGCTATAGCAGGGCTTTCCCACCTTCCACTCCCTCCATCCTCAGTGGGTGGCGATGGCGTCCTCGGCTAGCCTAGGGATGAGACATGCAGAGGTGTCCCTTTGCTGGCCACGAGGAAAAGGAGTCACTGCAGCAACAAAGGACCAGCTTGGGCAGGGATTGCCTGCATGTGGCTCCAGCCTCAGTGAGGAAGTCTCGTTGTACTGCCTCATAAATCTGTGGTCGGGGCCACGGGCCCCCCCTGCCCCCGATGCTATGCTACTGATGGTTTCCAACAACTGGTACAGATCCTCCAAGTGTCCCTATTTTCCAGGGACAGTCCCAGATTTACAGAAGCCGTCCCGGTTTCTGATCTGATCCCCAAATCTCCCACTTTTCCTTAGGACGTCCCTATTTATATCAGAGAAATGTTGGAGGGTATGGAATTTTGTGACACCCGAGCCAATAGATAAGTAACTATGCAACCTTTAGAAGACATCTGAAGGCAGCTCTGTATAGGGAAGTTTTTTAAAAATATTTAATGTTGTATATATATATATATATATATATATATATATATATATATATATATATTGGAAGCTTCCCAGAGTGACTGGGGCAACCCCATCAGATGGGTTGGGTATTATTATTATTATTATTATTATTATTATTATTATTATTATTTAAAGGTAAAGGTAAAGAGATCCCTGACCATTAGGTTCAGTCGTGACAGGCTCTGGGGTTGCGGTGCTCATCTCGCTTTACTGGCCGAGGGAGCAGCAGTTTGTTCGCAGACAGCTTCCGGGTCATGTGGCCAGCATGACTAAGCCGCTTCTGGTGAACCAGAGCAGCACATGGAATGCTGTTTACGTTCCTGCTGGAGTGGTACCTATCTATCTACTTGCACTTTGACATGCTTTCGAACTGCTAGGTTGGCAGGAGCTGGGACCGAGCAATGGGAGCTCACCCCATCATGGGGATTCGAACCGCTGACCTTCTGATTGGCAAGCCCTAGGCTTTGTGGTTTAGACCACAGCACCACCCGCGCCCCATTATTATTTAGGACACCCCTATTTTTAATGCAGAAATGTTGGCGGGAATGCTGGTGTTCAGAAGCATTACAGCCTCCGACTGCAGAGGCAGAGCACAGCCATTGCGGCTAGTAGCATTTTGGCTCTCCGTACTTCCATATTATCACCTCAGTGTTTTTCTTCATGGACATATGTGTGTCAGTAACACAGAGCGACGAGGGAATTGAACTGAAAGTGGTAGCAAACTGTGAATGCTCCCATTCCAGCATTAATTTCAGAAGCTCTCCTGCTTTAGGTCAAAATTCGAGAGGAGGAGAGAATAAGAGAAAGGCAGAAGGAATGGAAGGGGATGGAATCTCCCCCTTGTAGCCATTTTGTGCATCCTAGGGCTCTGGTTCAGCTCAGAGGCTAGGCCAAAGCCTTCCCGTGTGAGGTGTCCTTTAAGGAGAGATTTTGCAGTAGGGACTTGCCCGTTTTTTTAAAAAAACACGGAGTGGCTAGAGATTTCTTTCTTTTTCCTTTTGGGAGCATGGATGCAGAATGAACACCCAGCATGTTTTCCTCACAGAGCCTGATGGCTTGTAAATCAAAGCATCGTCTGTATGCCGGAGAGCACTCTCAGCAGCCATGCCTAGCCTGTGGCTTAACAGGGCTGTCACCATGATTGATGATTCCCCAGACAGGGAGTGGAGGTTTTCGGGGAGAAAGAGGCTGGGAGAGTGGGAGAGACTGAGAGCTCGCACGCCACTTTGCGATGGCCATTGTTTCTGTGACACTCCGTCACGATGGAGAGATGGAGTCAGAAGGGGCTGTGCTGGATAGCAACGCCCCGTCATCAGGGGCAATGGAAGGTGGGCCCAGATCCTTGCATCCTTGGGCATCATCGTGTTGTTGTTGTTTAGTCGTTTAGTCATGTCCGACTCTTCATGACCCCATGGACCAGAGCACGCCAGCCACTCCCGTCTTCCACTGCCTCCCGCAGCTTGGTCAAACTCATGCTGGTAGCTTCGAGAACACTGTCCAACCATCTCGTCCTCTGTCGTCCCCTTTCTCCTTGTGCCCTCCATCTTTCCCAACATCAGGGTCTTTTCCAGGGAGTCTTCTCTTCTCATGAGGTGGCCAAAGTACAGCTTCAGGATCTGTCCTTCCAGTGAGAACTCAGGGCTGATTTCCTTCAGAATGGATAGGTTTGTTCTTCTTGCAGTCCATGGGACTCTCAAGAGTCTCCTCCAGCATCATAATTCAAAAGCATCAATTCTTCGGCGATCAGCCTTCTTTATGGTCCAGCTCTCACTTCCATACATCACTACTGGGAAAACCATAGCTTTAACTATACGGATCTTTGTTGGCAAGGTGATGTCTCTGCTTTTTAAGATGCTGCCTAGGTTTGTCATCGCCTTTCTCCCAGGAAGCAGGCGTCTTTTAATTTCGTGACTGCTGTCACCATCTACAGTGATCATGGAGCCACTGCTTTATTCCCGTGGTTTTCCAGGCTAAGGGGGCTGCAAACATCGTTTCCTTTCCTGGATCCCAATAACATGGAAATGGACACTAAGCACTAATTGTATTCCATTAGTTTTCCTGAAGTGAATTTCGTTTCATGTGAATGGACATCTTCTCCTTTCTTCTTCTTTCGCGATTCCTCGTAGCGGAGTAAGATTGTCTTCCATAAACACGGTTATAACAGTGAGTGCGTAAGTGATTGTGGAGGCCAATTTTGGATCCACACATCCTTCCACAGTGGGGACATAGGTTTCCGGGCGGGAGTTGATCACGGTGAGGGTTGGCCAAGCATGCCTTCCTCTTAGCATGTTTCTCCTTTGTGTCCTGAGTTCAAGTGTCTTCAAAGCTCATGACACCTTTGGTAAAGGCTGTTCTCCAACTGGAGCGCTCGCAGGCCAGTGTTCCCCAGTTGTCAGTGTTTATACCACATTTTTTTTTAGATTTGCCTTGAGACAGTCTTTGTAACTCTTTTGTTGACCACCAGCATTATGCTTTCCATTTTTAAGTTCGGAATAGAGTAGTTGCTTAATGAGGAAATCAGGATTACATTTACATGGCAGTGAATTCCATTTGCACAATGTGTTAATTTCCCACATTATATCTGAACTTTCGCACAACGTAAATGCTTCTTCTTGAATATAGCACAAGTTTAGCACTCGTTTCCATATTATTTGCAAACAGATTCCCCACCCTACCCCCCGGAAGGAAATGACACAGAAACGAGCATGACACTGCGCTATATTCCACAAGTGGCTTTTACATCATGTGAAAGCTCAAATATAAAGTAGAGCTTGACAGTCAGAGAAAAGTCATGAAAATGGAATAATCTGCTGTGTGAACAGAGCCGGAGAACATAGCCCTCCAGATGTTTTCGCCTACAACTCCCATGATCCCTAGCTAGCAGGGCCAGTGGTCAGGGATGATGGGAACTGTAGTCTCAAAACATCTGGAGGGCCGATGTCAGGGAACTGCCATCGGAGCCAGAGGCAGAGGGAAGGCTCCAGAGGGATGCCGGAGAGGGTCCCAGTAGGGAGAGAGGCAGCCCATCCGCTGGGGAAGGAAATCAGCGTAACACCAGTGGAGGAGAGGGGCAGATGGGGGAATTGGAGAGAAGGCTCCAGGACTCCTCACAGGAGACTAGTGGGGAGAGCACGGGTCCTCCGCTGCCCACACCCTCCCTGCGCAGAAGACTTCCGCGCAGGGAGAGTAGGAGGAGACTGGGCGTCAAAGAACTTCTTTGCTGGAAGAAGTTCAAGAAACGCCCACGGATTCTGCCAGCAATTGAGACAGCCACGGATGGGTGGCTGTCCGGACAGAAAGGGTTCACCCAGGTAACCCAGCCAGGTGTGGCGCCAACTTACGCACGAGCAACCCCCTAGAACCATTACAGCCGAGTTTGAGGAAGCCTGTTCTAAGTCATTGTTGCAGTGCCCTCTCGGCTCGGCGCCAGGTGTGGGCGAACCGACCGTGCTCCCCTAAACCCTCCTCTGCTTTGCGGGTCCCTTCCAGTTCTATATTTCTGTGATTCTGAGGCTGGCTCAGCAGGTGATATTTTCACAGCTTCCTGCCTCTGGCAATTTCTGTCCTAATCAGTAAGACTTCAGGTTCCTTGTCAGGCCATATTAATAGGCATGGCTTTAACAGATTACAGAACAGCTGACTGCCCACCTGGCACTTGGAGAGGAATGTCCTCCCCTCCTTCCGCCCCCCCTTAATAGGCGTAAGAAATGGCAGTAGCTACGCTTCGCTGAACAAACAGCCTGAGCGATGCGCACTGCCGAAGTTTCTGCCCAGCAGGCCCCCGCTGCATTCTTTATTGCATCCAAGGGGGTGGCTGGGAGGGTTGGAGGAACTGAAGATGGGGAAATGAAGCTTTGTTTGAGCTGCTGTTTCAGGGACAAGAAATTCCAGCCATAGCTGCAAGCCTCCTCGTTGCCACCAACTGCGCTGGAGCCACCCCCAGGAAGTGTAGGCAGGCTGTCTTCTGTGCCAACCAGCCAGGATCATACTGACTCAAGTGGCAAAGCTGACTTCTGCCTGGTTGTCTCGATAGGAAACTTGAAACCCACCAGTTTCCACCCTGGTCCTGCCTTTTCACTTTAGGCTACTTTACAGATAGCACAGAAAATGTGTGTTGTGTTTCTGGCCAGAGACGATGATGATGATTGTTAAGTTGTGGGTGAACATATCAGACGACACAGTGATTCTTCAAACAGCTCTTGTTTATTCAGAGGCCAGAACAGAACTGAACTGAACGGCTCAGTCAGCCTGCTTATATAGAGCTCCAGTACAACGTAACTGTAACAATTTTCTAAAACTATCCAATCACTGAACGTCACTTTCGATCCCTTATTTGCATAACTATCTACAGTATCCCCCTGCTGGCCCAGGGTGAGAACTTCAGTACATAACAATGATGATGATGATGATGATGATAATTATAATAATAAAAATTTTTATTTATACTCCGCCCTCGCCAGCCAAGGCTGGGCTCAGGGCAGCTAACAACCAATAATAAAAACAAGTTGATTGAAATGCAACTTAAAAAACAAGATTAAAATACAACATTAAAACATTAAAATGCAGCCTCATCACAGGAGGAGAAAGGAAAAAGAAAGAGGGGGGAGGGAATCAAATTGATTCCAAGCCAAAGGCCAGGCAGAACAACTCTGTCTTACAGGCCCTGCGGAAAGAAATCAGATTCCGCAGGGCCCTGGTCTCATGAGACAGAGCGTTCCACCAGGCCGGAGCCAGTGTTGAAAAGGCCCTGGCTCTGGTTGAGGCTAATCTAACTTCCTTAGGGCCTGGAACCTCTAGGCTGTTGCTATTTATGGACCTTAAGGCTTTTCAGACTCACCTGGAAGGTGGTGGACTATCCTTCACTGGAGGTTTTTAAGCAGAGGTTGGACGGCCTTCTGTCATGGATGCTTCAGTTGAGATTCCTGCCTTGCAGGGGGTTGGAATACAGTGGTACTTCGGAAGTCAAACAGAATCCGTTCCAGAAGTCCGTTCGACTTCCAAAACATTTGGAAACCCAGTTTGCGGCTTCCGATTGGCTGCAGGAAGCTCCTGCAGCCAATCAGAAGCCATGGAACATGCGTCGGACATTTGGGTTCCAAAGAACGTTTGCAAACTGGAACACTCACTTCTGGGTTTGCGTTGTTCGGGAGCCAAAATGTTTGGCTCGCAAGGCTTTCAGCTTCCGAGGTACAACTGTAGATTATGTTTGGTGTCGCTTCCAACTCTACAATTATACGAATCCGATTCCATGCTTTAAGCCTATAGATCAGAGATGCTGTTTCGTTGTGATTTCGTTGTGCTGTTAGTTCAAAAGAATCCCGAGCCACTTCCTCCCTGCCAAAAGGCAGTAAGGCATCGTATCGTGACAGATGTCTGCTTTTGGGCAAGTTGTACACAACAATGGATAATTTCTTCCCTGAAAGTTGTTCAAGGCTCATTTTTGAAAAAGGAAATACAGAAATCTGGGACACGGCAGCCTTGCTAAATGCCTGATCTCTCCCCAGGCGCTGGGCGGCTGTGCTAAGGACCACGCTCTCTTCACAATCCCTTTAAGAGCAGCCACCCCGTGACTTTCTCAGTAGCAAACAAGAGAATTCCTACAGAGGAGGCAGCGCTGCCTCTGCTCTCAGGCACCCAGTGTGTCGTGTGTCGCTAAGCGGAACGGATGCAGCAACTCAGGTCATCCTGGCTGAACGTTAAACTCTGTCTTTGAATGCTCTGAGGGGGCTTAGCAAAAGTGGAAGATTGAGGTGGCGGCAAAAAATGGCTGCGAAAAGGGACTTAGTGCCTGTATGACACGCGTCAAACGGCTCTTGTCCAGTCCATTACCAAGCCTCTGCTCTGCTTCCACAGCTGGAGGCAGCAGGGCTACTGAATCCCAGTTACTGGAAACCCTGGGAGAGGAGATGACTCTAATAATAATAATAATAATAATAATAATAATAATAATAATTTATTATTTACACCCCGCCCATCTGGCTGAGTTTCCCCAGCCACTCTGGGCGGCTCCCAATCATGGGTTAAAAACAATACAGTGTTAAATTTTAAAAACTTCCCTGAACAGGGCTGCCTTCAGATGTCTTTTAAAGAGAAGATAGCTGCTTATTTCCTTCACATCTGAAGGGAAGGTGTTCCACAGGGTGGGCGCCACTACCAAGAAGGCCCTCTGTCTGTAACCTCACTTCTTGCAATGAGGGAACCGCTAGAAGGCCCTCGGCGCTGGATGGGGGCTGAACAATGGGGGTGGAGACGCTCCTTCAGATATACTGGACCGAGGCCGTTTAGGGCTTTAAAGGTCAACACCAACACTTTGAATTGTGCTCGGAAACGTACTGGGAGCCAATGCTCTTGCTGGTTTTGCTTTGGGGCACCTTGCTGGCCGCTGTGAGAACAGGATTGGCCTGATCCAGCATGTACTTCTGACGTTCATGAGGAGGGACACTGCCCTGGTTTCCTTGAATAAAAAAATGTGAAGCATAAAGAATGATTTTGGTTGTTTGTGGTGTCCCTCAACAAGGACCGGTGACACCAGTAGTGGGAAATTAAATTAAAATTAAGAACAGCTCCTTTTAACACCTGTCTCCCTTTCACAGCAAAATACATCGGCTGTTACGTCGACAACACCCACCGGAGAGCCCTGCGCGGAGTGTCCTTCTTTGACTACAAAAAAATGACATTGTTCCGTTGCCAAGACAACTGCGCCGAACGGTAGGGTGGCGCGAGAGAGCTGGGACTTCATTAATTCCAAGGCATCAAATGTATTTCTCTCCTGTCAGCTCCGGAGGCTCGACTCTTTCCCCGTGGTTGTTTTTCTTCCTCCCACACCGCCTCCCGATAATTTCAAAAGATCGATTTTTTCCCCACACTGGGGTGGGGGGAGGCAAGGCCTCATTTGCAGTGGAATGGCCTTCTCTCGACAAGATGGGGAGCCTAGAAACTCTGGCAAGAGGAACCTGCAGTAGCTGTGGAAAAAGAGTAGGGAACCATTTTAAGTCATGGCTTCTTCCCCCAGAGAATTCTGGGAGCTGTGGTTTTTGTTGAGTTATCAGGAGGACCCTGTTCTTCACGCAGAGCTACGTATCCTGGGGCGCTTTAGCGAGTCCGTCTCCCTCCCCAGGGAACTCTGGGAATTGTAGCTCTGGGAGGGGAAGAGGGTTCTTCTAACAACTGAAGGAGCAAAGGTCGCAGGCAAGGCTCAGTTGGGAGATAAGGATCAAAAGAGGCCATATTTGCACCATGCCATGATGCCATGATGCTACTTTAGGGGACGCAGGTGGCGCTGTGGGTTAAAGCCTCAGCACCTAGGGCTTGCCGATCGAAAGGTCGGCGGTTCGAATCTCTGCGGCGGGGTGTGCTCCCGCTGCTCGGTCCCAGCGCCTGCCAACCTAGCAGTTCGAAAGCACCTCCGGGTGCAAGTAGATAAATAGGGACCGCTTACCAGCGGGAAGGTAAACGGCGTTTCCGTGTGCGGCTCTGGCTCGCCAGAGCAGCGATGTCACGCTGGCCACGTGACCCAGAAGTGTCTCCGGACAGCGCTGGTCCCTGGCCTCTTAAGTGAGATGGGCGCACAACCCCAGAGTCTGTCAAGACTGGCCCGTACGGGCAGGGGTACCTTTACCTTTACCTTTACCTTATGATGCTACTTTAAACAGTCACAACATCCTCCAGAGAACCCTGGGAGCAGACCCCTGTTCCCCTCAGAGAGCTGTAATTCCCGGAATGGTTTAACAACCAATTCCTCTCCACAGGGAACTCTTGAAATTGTAGTTCTGGGAGGGAAACAGCGGTCTCTTAACAAATATCAGCATCTTTAGCAAATGACAGCTCCCGGGCTTCTCTGGGGGAAGCCATGACTGGTATTCACAGAATCACAGAATCATAGAATTGTAGAGTTGGAAGGGCCCCCAAGAGTTATCTAGTCCAACCCACTGCAATGCAGGAAACTTTTGCCCAACGTGGGGCTCGAACCCACAACCCTGAGATTAAGAATCTCGTGCTTTACCAACTGAGCTTTCCCAAGTCTATAGTGCTTTAAACGTATGATGGGAACGTGGTCTCTGTGGACCTTTCACACCAGCTTGGGGTACCAAGAGAGAGTTTAGCCAGTGGCAGAAACATGGTTAGGGTCTGCTTTCCCTAAAATCTCATTTTGCAGAAGCAAAGGCCAAAGATTGATTGGCAAATGGCGAGGGGTGAGGGAAACTGGAGTCCAATGACACCAGGAGTGGCAAAGGACCTGCTTCCCTGGTGTGGAGAAATGTGAGTGAGGATGTAGCTAACTTCTCAGATGTGGGATTCTGGGTTAAAAGAAAACATCTCTGGAGCCTTTCCATGCCTTGTTTTTCTGGACCAGGATCTCGCCACATCACTAGCAGCTGCTGGGTCTCTTTTACTTATCGCTTCAATTGCAGAACACACATCATACTGGCTTCCCCAACCTGCCTAGCCTTTAAGTAATGTGTTCGTGTCCCACTCTATGATCTATAAGGCACGTGGAGTTTTTTTTGTCTTGAAAAGTGATGCATCCTCCTGCTCGCTTTGAGTAAATCATTCAGCGCCGAGTGCCAAGAAGCAACCCAAATTGCTTCTTTGCACAGACGACATCTGTGCAGCAAGAACTGCAACAGGAAATTGGCCCAATGGACATTTGGCCCAAGACAATTCCATTTCAAATATGAATTAATTATCATGGATTGTTTTTCTTTGCCTTCCTCCAGAGATTTTAGGGCTATCGTACATGGTTTTCTTCTCCCCACCACACACCTATTTTTCTCCTCACAACAACCCAGTGAGGTAGGCCAGGCTGAGGGATGGTGGGTGGTCTTGGCTCATCATTTTGTTTTGTGCTAAACTGTTTCACCATCAGGTATTTGAGGGTCTCAAAGAGTTGGGCTCAGTAGGGAAATTGAGAATGACTTAGTTGTGAACGTCCACCCATAATTTTATTTCTGTGCCACCATTCCAAAGTTAAAAGCGTCTTACAAAATGTAAAAGAAATACATAACTACAAACATAACAAAAATACAGTGGTACCTTGGGTTAAGTACTTAATTCGTTCTTAACATGAAACTGTTCTCAACCAGAAACACAACTTTAGCTAATGAGGCCTCCTGTCACCGCCGCACCACTGGAGTACAATTTCTGTTCTTATCCCGCAGCAAAGTTCTTAACCTGAAGCACTATTTCTGGGTTAGTGGAGTCTGTAACCTGAAGTGTATGTAACCTGAAGCATATGGAACCTGAAGCGTATGTAACCCGGGGTACCACTGTAGTCATAAACAAAACATTTAAAAAGTACACAACCAATTTGAACAATTTCAACATAAATCGTAGGATTCAAAATAAAGATACCAAAAATTAACAGCACCCTCCGAACCCCTAAACAATACCCCAGCCCAAGATTTTGAAAAAGGACCTGCGAATGGGGAATCCAGATTGAAACAGCCGTGTGGCGGGGGAGGGGAGAAGGTTTTCAACCCTCCCCCCATGTTATTTTCCCAGTGAACACAGCCCCCCCCCTCAGCTGCTATTTGTGTCCATGACAACGGGAGCTTTCCTAGCAATGCAAATAGCATCTTCAGAGGACCAGTTTCCAGCAGGACTGTAGCGAAGACACTGGATGTATAGGAGATCTGGTATCTGTCTGGTATCATCAGAGGGTCCCCTGTCTCCCCGAACACAGCAGGCTCTGAGGCCTAGGGAACAGCAGGAGGAGCACTCTCGGAAACTGAGGCAGGCAATGGCCCACAGCCCAGCTCTCTAACTGGCCAGGTGTCTTCCTTCCTTTGGCTCCCAGTATGTTTCCGAGCACAATTCAAAGTGTTGGTGCTGACCTTGAAAGCCCTAAATGGCCTCGGCCCTGTATACCTGAAGGAGCGTCTCCACCCCCATCGTTCTGCCCAGACACTGAGGTCCAGCTCCAAGGGCCTTCTGGCGGTTCCCTCACTGTGAGAAGCCAAGTTACAGGGAACCAGGCAGAGGGCACCCGCCCTGTGGAACACCCTCCCACCAGATGTCAAAGAGAAGAACGACTACCAGACTTATAGGAGACATCTGAAGGCATCCCTCTTTAGGGAAGCTCTTAATGTTTAACACACTACTGTCCTTTAATACTTTGTTGGAAGCCACCCACAGTGGCTGGGGAAACCCAGCCAGATGGGTGGAGTATAAATAATAGATTATTATTATTACTATTATTACTATTATTATTATTATTATTATTATTATTATTATTATTATTTGTACTAGGGATGGGGAATACGTCACTAAGGATGGAATTTCCTAAATATACTTGATATTGAGGACAGGGTTCAACCCACCCCACCCCAAAATCCCTATCTTGCTGCTTAATCTCAACAAGAGAGTCCCCATCCGGTTTACTAAAAATACAAACAATTCTTGCGTATTATCTTCATTATTATACATATAATGCTCTATGCCTATTAGGATCACAGGTTCAGATAGGGTCCTGATTCAGTTTGGATCAGTACGGACCTGATTTAACCAGATTCAGACCCCCAAATCTGAATCAAAATTCAGCAATCCCAATCTTCAGTGGTCTTCGGATTACAGGGGAATCTTCCCGGTGTGTGCGAGAGAAATTTTGAGGTTGTCCCACGAAACTTAAGAAGACACAGCGCCGCATTCGGAAGCGTACAATGTTTTTGAAAACGGGAAGAAAAGAGGGGAAAGTGGGAAAGAAAAAGAAGGAAGGAAAGGAATTTTGTGAGGCAAAGGCCTCCAGGGACCATAGAATGTGTTCCCCCATAGAAAGCAGCATTGACACACAACTCCCTGCCAGGGCCGGCCCAGGGCATTTTGCCACCTGAGGCAAAACTGAAAATAACACCCTGCACAATTTCCTCTTCCACAAGTCCCGCACTGCCACGGCCAGCTCCTCCTCCTGCTGTTGCCCAAGGAGACTGGGGACGGGCCAGGGAAGGCCTGGTGCACTAGGAGAGGAGAAAAAGGAGGCTGAGAAGGGCAGGTGGTGGAGGAGGAGACAGCCCAGAAGTCCAAGAGGCAGTGAGTGCCAAGCTTCTCAGAGGCTGGATCTGCTACCCCTCCCAGCTACCAGGAGCTTAATACCTGGGGCGAAGGCTTCACCAACCCCCACAGGTGGGCCAGCCCTGCTCCCTGCGCATAGAAAGCAGTTCCCAACTTCCGTGTGCAGGCAGCCTTTCCGTGGTGAGGCAGTTACGGTGGAAGCACCCCTCGCCTGATTGCTATCTGCACAAAGATGGCTTAGCCATGTTCAAAGAACAGCTGATAAAGCTCTTGGATGTGGCTGAGATGGGAACGTTAACGTGTTTAATTAGAGGAAAGTCATTAGTGACATTTGTTAAGGATAGGACATTTCTTATGGACTTTTTGCACGTGAAAAGAGAAAATGAACTTGTAATATTTGTATTTGAAGATTGGAAAAATACTGGCTTATAGCAGATAGAATGGTTGGATCTTAAGGAATGAATATCATATGTAGCGGCAGCAAAGAGAGCCAGAAGTCCTTTTATTTTTCTTCTTCTTCTTTTTCTCTTTTCCTTTTTTCTCGCTTTCTCTTTCTTTAGCTTTCTCCTTTTCTCATCTTTCCTTCCTTCTGACTTTGTTCTCTTTTAAGACTAAGCAGCTGTTTTATCTCAGCATATTATAAAAAGGAGGACATCCTTCACCTGCAAAGGCCAATTTCTAGGTGGGCTGCGCAGCATGAGATTTTGGAAGGTCTGTTCAGCACCAAGGACAGCTGCACAAACGTTCAGCTTTCGGGTAGCAAAGTCCAGCCACTGAATCAGAACACAGGCCGCCGCTACCACCACCAAAACCTCCAAACAAAATGCTCTCTCTCCCTCTCCTTTCCAGGGGTTACCTCTTCGCAGGCCTAGAGTTTGGGGCCGAATGCTATTGTGGCCACAAGATCCAAGCGGCGAACGTCAGTGATTCCGAATGCAACATGGAGTGTAAGGGAGAAAAGAGCAACATTTGTGGTGGGGTGAACCGACTCTCAATCTACCGCCTGGAGTTGGCCCAAGAGTCTGCAAGGAGGTGTAAGTACTGACTTGTTTGGGATCAAGAACTAGGGCGGCCCAAGGGAGCAGAGCCTGGGGCTGATGGCATTGAGATCAACATGTCCTAATAGCTCGAGGGAAGTAACTCTGATGCTGTTGGCTATTAGGGATGTGCAGGTGGAGCTGTGGGACGCAGGTGGCGCTGTGGGTTACACCACAGAGCCTAGGACTTGCCGATCAGAAGGTCGGCGGTTCGAATCCCTACGATGGGGTGAGCTCCGTTCCTCGGTCCCAGCTCCTGCAGACCTAGCAGTTCGAAAGCACATCAAAGTGCAAGTAGATAAATAGGTACCACTCCGGCGGGAAGGTAAATGGCATTTCCATGCACTGCTCTGGTTCGCCAGAAGCAGCTTAGTCATGCTGGCCGCATGACCCAGAAGCTGTACGCCGGCTCCCTCGGCCAATAAAGCGAGATGAGCACCACAACCCCAGAGTCGGCCACGACTGGACCTAATGGTCAGGGGTACCTTTACCTTTAACTTTAGGCATGTGTCTTGCAGAACACTAGACCATGGGTCCCCAATCTAAGGCCCGCGGGCTGGATAAGGCCTGAGGGACTTGTTTATCCGGCCTGCAGCAACCCCCGCTGCTCGCTGCCACCACCTGCTCTCACTGGCGCTGCGCTTTGTGGCTGCCCACTTTCGGGTCAGAGGAGCACCGGAAATAGCTTGTGCGTTATTTGCGCATGCGCAAGTGTTATTTCCGGTGCATATCTGGGTGGGAGGAGGCCCATGCACATGCGCACAAGCTATTTCCAGTGCTCCTCCGACCCGGAAGTGCGCCGGAAATAGCGTGTGCACACGTGTATGGGCACGTGCTCCCCCGCCCTCTGGCCCGTCGCGCAATCTGCGCTGGAGACACCAGCCCGAGACGCAGTAAGTTTGCTGACCCCTGCACTAGACCTTCCACCCTGTACCCTCACTACAGCTGAAGCTATATACCCTATGGTATTTTTAAGGTAAAGGTAAAGGGACCCCTGACCATTAGGTCCAGTCGTGGCTGACTCTGGTGTTGCGGCGCTCATCTAGCTTTACTGGCCAAGGGAGCCAGCGTACAGCATCCAGGCCATGTGGCCAGCATCACTAAGCCGCTTCTGGCGAACCAGAGCAGCACACGGAAACACTGTTTACCTTTCCACTGGAGTGGTACCTATTTATCTACTTGCACTTTGACGTGCTTTCGAACTGCTAGGTTGGCAGGAGCAGGGACCGAGCAACGGGAGCTCACTTCATCGCGGGGATTCAAACTGCCAACCTTCTGATCAGCAAGTCCTAGGCTCTGTGGTTTAACCCACAGCACCACTTGCATCCCCTGGTAATTTTACTAGACTGTTGGGAAAAAAAAGGTAAAGGATCCCATGATGGTTAAGTCCAGTAAAGGCGACTATGGGGTTGCGGCGCTCATCTCGCTTTCAGGCCAAGGGAGCTGGTGTTTGTCCACAGACAGCTTTCCAGGTCATGTGGCCAGCAAGACTAAACCACTTCTGGCACAACAGAACACCGTGATGGAAACCAGAGTGCATGGAAACACTGTTTACTTACCAGCCGCAGGGGTACCTATTTATCTACTTGCACTGGCGTGCTTTTGGACTGCTAGGTTGGCAGGAGCTGAGGCAGAGCAACAGGAGCTCACCCTGTCATGGGGATTCAAACTGCCAACCTTCTGATATTTGCAAGCCCAAGAGGGTCATTGTTTTAGACCACAGCGCCACCTGCATCCCTTACCTTACCTTACCTTTACTAGGCTGTAGTTAAACTATGGAACTCGCTCTCCCAGGAGTGCATTGTGATGGCTCTATGTTCTGCCTCCATGGTTGGAGACAGTTAAGCTTCTGATTACCAGTTGCTGTAAATCATAGGCAAGAAGAGAACTCTTGTGCCTGGATCCTGCTTGCTAGTTTCCTACATGCACCAGGCTGGCCACTTGATGGGCCTGATCCAGCTGGCTCTGTGTTCTTATTTTCACAAGGAAAAGCAATGACAAACCTAGACAGCATCTTAAAAAGCAGAGACATCACCTTGCCAAGAAAGGTCCGTATAGTTAAAACTATGGTTTTCCCAGTAGTGATGTATGGAAGTGAAAGCTGGACCATAAAGAAGGCTGATCACTGAAGATTTGATGCTTTTGAATTATGGTGCTGGAGGAGACTCTTGAGAGTCCCATGGACTGCAAGAAGATCAAACCTCTCCATTCTGAAGGAAATCAGCCCTGAGTGCTCACTGGAAGGACAGATCTTGAAGCTGAAGCTCCAATACTTTGGCCAACTCATGAGAAGAGAAGACTCCCTGGAAAAGACCCTGATGTTGGGAAAGATGGAGGGCACAAGGAGAAGGGGACGACAGAGGACGAGATGGTTGGACTGTAGTTTGGTCAAACTCATGCTGGTAGCTTCAAGAACACTTTCTTGAAGCTACCAGCATGAGTTTGACCAAACTGCGGGAGGCAGTGGAAGATAGGAGTGCCTGGCGTGCTCTGGTCCATGGGGTCACGAAGAGTCGGACACGACTAAATGACTAAACAACAACAACAAGAAAGCTTGGGTTTCAAAACCAAAGCTGAGGTCCTTTGAATGCTGTGCCATGATCTCAAATCCTACACGTGAGGTGCATTTGTGAACACTGGCAATCTACAGCCTTGGATAATCGGGGTTGGAAAAACGTGAAGGTGTTCGTGGGAGGGAAGGAATCCCTCCCAGAGCACTCTCAGCCAACCAATTGAGTGCAATGCAGGGAAAGGAAGGCCTAGGTGCTCGAGCTGCCTTAATGAGTTTGAAATGGGCTTTTGATCTCTTCCCTGCTCTCAAAGGCTTTTCTGCATCTCGCCTCTAATTTTGCATTCATTGCGTTCCTCCCTGTCTTCTGTATTTAAGGAGGTGGGCCGGGAGGCTCATTAGCTCATGCTTAAATGTCAAAAGCAGAGAGGAGAATCCAGGCAGGCAGGGGAAGAGAAGAGATTATGGGGGAACCTTGGTGGGCCGTGGGGCAGCGAGATCAAGCTGGCAACCTGCAGGAGGAAGCACAATTGTCCATAGCAAGCCTGCGAAGGAAAAGACCAAAAGGAGTTTTCACAGTGCCTTTCCTACTTCCTGTGCGCCAGGGGATGGGCGCCTCTTCCAACACCACAGAGAGAGGGAGAGACAGAGCTAATCAGAAAATGACGGGGGAATGGCATTTTCTGCATTCCCCTTTGGTGGAAAGAGGAACCTGTCTCTCACCTGCAGTTTGCCTGGCGGTCTGGAACTCGCTTCCCCATGGAATGTGAGGGCAGGCAAAGCCACTGGGTGCACGGAGCACTCGGGCTGCCAGGACCCTCCAATCCCATTCTTGGACGCACCGTCGATCCTGCTAATTGGGGTTTTTGAACTGGAGTAAACTACAAGCACGTGCTAGAGATGACGTGAAACTGCGAAAACGAACCCAGCTACAAGGATTTAAAAGGTTTGGATTGAGAGGGGATTTCATTCGGTGAAAGAGACGGTGCGGTTTTTCTCTACGTTTATGATATGCAGTGGCGTAGCGTGGGGGGTGCAGGGGGGCCCGGCCGCACCAGGCGCAACATCTGGGGGGGCGCGCTCGCCGCCTCCGGAGTCGCCGAAGAGCCTCGGGCGCAGGCTGTAGCAGAGCCCCATGTCTCGCGGAACCGACGAGCTGTGCGAGCGTCCGGGCTGAAGGCGTCCGGCAGGCAGCGGCTCTCAGCGCTCACCACGGTCCCCACGCATCAGGGCCACGGAGGGCGCGCCAGGCAGCCCCTCCTCACAGCCCAGCCGCCGCCGCCGCTGCAGCTGCTGGGCCATGTTGCATTTTCCTCGCCTCTCTGCCCTCCTCCGGGCAAGCGGCGTCGTTTGGGCGGCAGCGGCAACTCGCCTCAGATCACCTGACACGGACCCGCCGCCGCCGCCGTGGCTACCTTACCGTAAATACCCCAGCCCAGGCAGCAGCAAGAAGAAGCTGGCAGGTTAGGGGTTAGGGGCGCAAATTACTTGCCTTGCCCTGGGTTAGGGGGCGCAAATTACTTGCCTTGCCCCGGGTGCTGACAACCCACGCTACGCCGCTGATGATATGGCAACCCTCCCTGGAATGCAATCTACACGTACAAGTGAGAAAGGAAGAAACTGGAATGTAAATTTGGAATTTAACAAAACTGGAACTGTGTGCGTGAAAGAAAGGGACTGAGAGGGAAGGGGTGGGGGGAAACACTATGCTTTGAAAATATGCAGCAAAGTCCTCCCAAACCTCCGTTATTCATAAAGGAGTGTGTTTGAGATAAGGACAATTGGCCATAAATCTGTGGCAGGGAAGAAAGGAGTCTACCAGCCGTGGGAATAGAAGCTTTCGGATTAACTATTTGCAGTCTGGATTCAGACCGTTCTTCCTAGGCTGGAGAAATGGCGAAGATGGCTTGTTTACTGGAAGCCAAATCACAGGATGAAGTGATGCAGTGACTTTTGGAAACTGTGAGATAACCGCTTCTCCCAAGGCGTGGCAGAAACCATCAAAAGTTGTAGGGAGGAAGGATAAAACACCATAGATAGATGGGGAAACATCATGGGGGGAAACTTGTCATGTGCAGGAAAGAATAAGGATTACAGAGTTCCTCACTGGAAACTTTATAAATTACCTGACATAACAACATGAACGAAACCACAATATTGTAGCTGTCATATAAGGGATTATTATATCTGAATGGAATACAATGGAAATTATTAAGATTTTGGAATGCAGAAAAAAATGTAGAAGAATGAAGCCATCAGATCTAACAGCAACTCTTCACAGCGTTTTGCAACAAAAGCCCCTGCGTTTTGCACCCCCAGTTTCATGAGATCTCTGACAGTGGTGGTAGTTTTGGGGATCATTCTGAGTTTGCATGATTTTGCCTTTAAGTGCAACCCCTGGAAGCATAAGGCATACATAAGTTGCAGTCTTACTGTACAGTTACAAGGGCTGATGCTGGAGGAATAAGTTGTCTTTCTATCTATCGACCCCCCCACTGGTTCAGGTAACCAACAACAAGTGTTGTTGTGATACTCTCAACACACACACACACACACACACACACACACACACCAGTGCTTTTCAAATTCAAAAATCGAAAGAGGAGCCCATTGGGTCTAACCTTAGTGACTGTTAACGATTGATGGCCAGTGGCCATGAGAGATTAATTTTAGCTTTTGATTTGTGCAGAGTTCGTGAGAACTGTAGAATTCCCTCGAGAGAGAAAGAGAGCTAAAGAGGGAGAGATCAATATTGGAGAGCTGTGGTTTGGCATAAAAGTGGCGAAACAGGAGCTATGGCAGCTTGCTTAGAAATATTCCGGATGTTGGTGACAGATGCAATTTTCCAAATGACAGGAATAAGAGTTTCCATTGGCTTCATGGCTTATAGCGCTGTTAAAGAACTTGGACAAATAAATTGGAAGGGGGTCGGTTTTTTCTTCATTATATTTATTTATTTTCTATACTAAAATTAACATTGCTTAAAATATAAATATAAATTAAATCCCCCATTAACTATGATGAGAATGATGATGATGATTATGATGATGATAATAATAATTTTATTGTTTATACCCCACCCATCTGGCCGGGTTTCCCCAGCCACTCTGAGCGGCTTCCAGCAAATATATATATATATATATATATCAGACATAAAAAACAGGGCAGCCTTCAGATGTTTTCTAAAAGTTGTGTAATTCTTTATCTCCCTGACATCTGGTGGGAGGGCGTTCCACAGGGCAGGCACCAACACCGAGAAGGTCCTCTGCCTGGTTCCCTGTAACTTAGCTTCTCGCAGCAAGGGAACTGCCAGAAGGCCCTCCGTGCTGGACCTCAGTGTCAGGGCTGAACGATGGAGGTGGAGATGCTCCTTCAGGTATACTGGGCTGAGGCCATTGAGGGCTTTAAAGGTCAGCACCAACACTTTGAATTGTGCTTTTAGGACTACTATTATAAGGTATCGGCGGCCACTCCCGGCGGCTGCATTCTGGATTAGTTGTAGTTTCCGAGTCACCTTCAAAGGTAGCCTTTGAACAGTATTTCAGGAGTGCCTGTTGCAGCCCAGAAATCAGTAGAAACCACAAAATATTGTGTGTGTTTTTAAAAAACCAAATAGTGTCATTTGTGAGTTTTGACCATCACACCAAAAAAATGAGTGAAGTCATGCCACAGACTCATTTTTCCGTTGTCTTAAATCAAAACAGCACCCAGAACCCAAGCTTTTCTGCAGTGACTCTCTGCTTGTGGAATGATCTCCTCAGGAAGACTCCTCTGACACCTTCATTACAAATCTTTAGGCAACAGGGAAAAACATTACTCTTCTCCCAGGCCTTTAATTAAACAATTAATTAAACTGGGGGGGGGGGTATTGTATTTGGGTTTTTTTTACCATGTTTTGTATTCTTGTGTTTTTATATTGTAAACCACCCTGTGATCCTCAAATGAAGGGCAGTATAGAAATTCAATAAAGAAGAATAAAAAAAAATTAACAAATACCTTCACCCCACTTCCATACCCAGTTTGGTGATGATATATTGAGAGTTGGCCAAACCTATGCCAAAGGACGGGTGAAGTCAAGCCAAACTCACGTTTTGGTCCGCCATCTTGATTCAAAATGGCACCCAAATATTGACAAAGTCCATTGCCTCCAGCTTGGGAATGCTTGTGCCAAGTCTGACGATGATATCGCTATTCTGCCTTGGTCAGGCGCTATCTGGCATCCTGGTGTTCTGGGCACCACAATCTAAGAAGGATGTTGGCAAGCTGGCGAGTGTGCAGAGGTGAGCAACCAAGATGATCAAGGGTCTGGAAACCAAGCCTTATGAGGAATGGCTGAAGGAGCTGGGCATGTTTAGCCTGGCAAAGAGGAGACTGCGAGGAGATATGATAGCCATCTTCAAATATCTGAAAAGCTGTCACACAGAAGTTGAAGCAAAGTTGTTTTCTGCTTCTCAGGAGGGGAGAACCCAAACAAATGTAATCAAAGGGCAAGAAAGGAGATTTCAACTGAAGATTAGGAAGAACATTCTGAGTGTCGGAGCTGTGCAACTCTACAATTCCATGCTTTCAGTGGCGACTGAACCTATGCCCCCAAATGGATGAAGCCATGCCAAAGAAATGTTTCAAGCTATCAACTTGTTTCAAAATGACTCCTGGCGTCCACCTTGGGAAGCTTTGTGCTAAGTTTGGCAATGATAACTTGAGAGGCGGCCAAACCTAAAGAGAACAGGTGGACAAAACGCTTTCCAAAAATTTATAGTAGATAATACTAATTTTTCTTTCACATCATTCTTTTTCTTCTTCTCTCTCCTATGCCTGGAGCTGCCCAGGATTTTTTAGAAACTAAAAAAATATTGTGTTTTTAAGTGGATAGTGTAATTTGTGAGTTCCACCACACCAAAAATGGAGTAAAGTCATGTCAAAGCCACATTTCGGTCTGCCATCTTGAGTCAAAATAACGCCTGGTATCCAAACATCAACACAGATCCTCATCCTCAACTCTGGGACCATCATGCTGACTCTGCTGATGTCCCAAGAGGTGGTTGAAACCTTGTGGGCAGTTAACGCCAAAAGGATGTTTTGGATCACCATCTTGATTCAAAATGGTGTCTGTTGTCCAAACAGTCACAAAGCCGGCCATCTCACCTCAGGAAATCTTGTGCTAAGTTTGGTGACAATATCTCAAGAGGTGGCGAAACCTATGTCAAAAAACGGATGAAATCACCTCAAACTCCACCATGTTTTGGTCCACCATTTTGATTCAAAATGTCAGCCAATGTCCAAACAGCAACAGAGATTACTGCCCTCCTCATCAACCCTCATACTAAGTTTGGGGAAGATATCTCAAGATATACGCAGAGAAACTGCATTCCAAAATCTATGTTGTTGTTGTTGATGATGATGATGATGATGATGATGTTTAGTCGTTTAGTCGTGTCCGACTCTTTGTGACCCCATGGACCAGAGCACGCCAGGCACTCCTGTCTTCCACTGCCTCCCACAGTTTCGTCAAACTCATGCTGGTAGCTTCGAGAACACTGTCCAACCATCTCGTCCTCTGTCGTCCCCTTCTCCTTGCGCCCTCCATCTTTCCCAACATCAGGGTCTTTTCCAGGGAGTCTTCTCTTCTCATGAGGTGGCCAAAGTATTGGAGCCTCAGCTTCAGGATCTGTCCTTCTAGTGAGCACTCAGGGCTGATTTCCTTCAGAATGGAGAGGTTTGATCTTTTTGCAGTCCATGGGACTCTCAAGAGTCTCCTCCAGCACCATAATTCAAAAGCATCAATTCTTCAGCGATCAGCCTTCTTTATGGTCCAGCTCTCACTTCCATACTTCACTACTGGGAAAACCATAGCTTTTACTATATGGACCTTTGTTGGCAAGGTGATGTCTCAGCTTTTTAAGATGCTGTCTAGGTTTGTCATTGCTTTTCTCCCAAGAAGCAGGCGTCTTTTAATTTCGCGGCTGCTGTCACCATCTACAGTGATCATGGAGCCACTGCGTTATTCCCGTGGTTTTCCAGGCTAAGGGGGCTGCAAACATCGTTTCCTTTCCTGGATCCCAATAACATGGAAATGGACACTAAGCACTAATTGTATTCCATTAGTTTTCCTGAAGTGAATTTCGTTTCATGTGAATGGACATCTTCTCCTTTCTTCTTCTTCTTTCGCGATTCCTCGTAGTGGAGTAAGATTGTCTTCCATAAACACGGTGATAACAGTGAGTGCGTAAGTGATTGTGGAGGCCAATTTTGGATCCACACATCCTTCCACAGTGGGGACATAGGTTTCCGGGCAGGAGTTGATCACGGTGAGGGTTGGCCAAGCATGGCTTCCTCTTAGCATTGTTTCTCCTTTGTGTCCTGAGTTGAAGTGTCTTCAAAGCTCATGACACCTTTGGTAAAGGCTGTTCTCCAACTGGAGCGCTCGTGGGAGGCACTCCTGTCTTCCACTGCCTCCCGTAGTTTGGTCAAACTCATGCTGGTAGCTTCGAGAACACTGTCCAACCATCTCGTCCTCTGTCGTCCCGTTCGCCTTGTGCCCTCCATCTTTCCCAACATCAGGGTCTTTTCCAGGGAGTCTTCTCTTCTCATGAGGTGGCCAAAGTATTGAAGCCTCAGCTTCAGGATCTGTCCTTCCAGTGAGCACTCAGGGCTGATGTCCTTCAGAATGGATAGGTTTGATCTTCTTGCAGTCCATGGGACTCAAGAGTCTCCTCCAGCACCATAATTCAAAAGCATCAATTCTTGGCGATCAGCCTTCTTTATGGTCCAGCTCTCACTTCCATACATCACTACTGGGAAAACCATAGCTTTAACTATACTGACATTGGTCGGCAAGGTGATGTCTCTACTTTTTAAGATGCTCCAAAATCTATAGCAGAATCAAAATCAAAATCAAAATGACTCAGTGAATCAGATCCATATTCCATTTTCTTTAATTCATCTAACCCTTCTTCAGTTGATCCTATTTCCCCTTTTAAAAGACCAAACCATTTTATATGGCGTTGGAACTGTTCTACCAGATTCCTGGCTATTTAAAAAATCAACAGATGCCAGAGTGCCAAAAACTGTCCGACTTTCTTTGATCTCTCATTTGAAGAAAGCTATTTGCCAAACATTACAGAACCAATATTCTAGATTCGAGAGCTTTAATTATTATTATTTTTTTGAATGGGGTCAATTTTCAACATATAAGTACATTTTCAAAGACCAGAAAAATGGTAATTGAAAAGCTCTCTTATCAGTGGATCAATAAATCCTAGGTAATTTAAAAAACAAAACAAAACCAGAAATTAACCTACGAAGCAATCCTTTGGTGTCTGCTTACATCCCAGTAACCCATAGGATTTTTCACATCTCCCTCTAGAGATGTGCAGTGACCCAAATATTCACCTTGTAGCTGCATTTGTAGCATCTGAATGAAACCTAATCTATTTTGTGGAAGCGAAGGCACAGAAAAAACTCAATGTGGAGGCCAAATGGCCGAAATATTGGGAAATTTTGGAACAAAATGGAGACAGAATAAAATTGCAGAGCTTTGAAAAATTGAAAAATAAAGTGCGAGATTGGTTTCATTATTACCAAATAATGGAGGCATACAACTCGGACAAAAAAGTTGGCTTCCAGGTGGAAAAATCAAAATTGGAAACAGAATTGTTTGATCCAAAAACTAAGCATTTGTCAAGAATGTATAACTTGTTGCTGAGATGGAACACTCAGGATGAAATGGTGAAATCAGTTATGATTAAATGGGCACAAGATGTTGGACATAACATAATGATGGCTGACTGGGAACAGTTATGGACCACAGGTATGAAATTTACCGCATGTAATGCCCTAAGAGAAAACCTAATGAAAATGATTTACAGGTGGTACATGACACCAGTCAAGCTTGCAAAAATTTACCATTTGCCCAATAATAAATGTTGGAAATGTAACGAGACTGAAGGTACATTCTTTCACCTTTGGTGGACATGCCCAAATATTAAGACATTCTGGGAGATGATTTATAATGAAATGAAAAAGGTATTTAAATATACCTTCTTGAAGAAACCAGAGGCCTTTCTCCTGGGCATGGTCGGCCAACTGGTGCCAAAGAAGGATAGAACATTTTTTATGTACGCAACAACAGCAGCAAGAATACTCATTGCAAAATATTGGAAGACACAAGATCTACCCACCCAGGAAGAATGGCAGATGAAGTTGATGGACTACATGGAATTGGCGGAAATGACTGGCAGAATCCGAGACCAGGGAGAAGAGTCGGTGGAAGAAGACTGGAAAAAGTTTAAAGACTATTTACGGAAATACTGCAAAATTAATGAATGTTAGAAAAATGTTGGAATGAAGTTATATGGCTTTAGTAGAAATAACATTAAGGACATTAGTAGAATAGTAGAAATAACATTAAGGAATTAAGGACAAATAGATTAATAGAGTATTAAAGGGAAAATAAGGTTAGAATGTGTTAAGATAATTATAGGATAAAAAATAGAGGAAGATGGAAAGGAATTGCTGAAAGAATTAATAGAAGTGGAATACAAAAAGGGAGGTGTGAGGAGGTCACGGAAATAAGGGAATGAAAGATAAGATATTGAAACTATTTGATGTGTTTTAAATTGTGTTTGTTTTGTTTTGTTAGTTTAATGCTAGTGTTTTGTTAGTGTAATGTATAGTTGTTGTTTTTTTGTTTTTGTTTTTGTATTGTATTGTATTGTATTGTATTGTATTGTATTGTGTTGTGTTGTATTGTGTTGTATTGTATGGTTTTTATTCTTTGTAGTGTGTAAACTGCTGGAAAAGGTAATAAATATTATTTTTTTGGGGGGGGAAAGAAACCTAATCTATTTTGGATCCGCTCTGTCATTCCAGTTCGAGTCGTCATTTGGGTTAAATCTGCAAAGAGGACTGTTCAAATATTATTTCAGGAAGCCTTGATAGAGTTTGATTGGTTAACTCATGAAGCAGTGGCTTGGTTTGTAGCTCCTAAGAAGGCAGTCCAGATGTTTTGGACCACAACTCCCATCAGTCAGGGAGGATGGGAGTTGTAGTTCAGCAACATCTGGAAGACAGCACATTGACCACCCCTGCCCAACACTGGCACTTGGGCACCATAGTCCTGCTTGGGTTGGAAGAAACAGGGAGTGCCAAGAGGTATCCTGAAACACAGGGCTAAAGGTTGCCCACCCATGGCCCACAAGTGGGTGGGTAGGGAACTCTGTCAGGGAGGAAATGGTTGGCTTTGTCACATGGTCTCCCGGTTGGTTTCAAATATATTTTTTATATGTTGTGGTGGTGGGTGTGGGGCCCAATGCTTGACCACATAACACCGGTCTTGAAAGACCTACATTGGCTCCCAGTACGTTTCTGAGCACAATTCAAAGTGTTGGTGCTGACCTTTAAAGCCCTAAACGGCCTCAGTCCAGTATATCCGAAGGAGCGACTCCACCCCCATCATTCTACCCGGACACTGAGGTCCAGCGCCGAGGGCCTTCTGGCGGTTCCCTCATTGTGAGAAGCAAAGTTATAGGGAACCAGGCAGAGGGCCTTCTCGGTAGTGGCGCCTGCCCTGTGGAACGCCCTCCCACCAGATGTCAAAGAGAACAACAACTACCAGACTTTTAGAAGGCATCTGAAGGCAGCCCTGTTTAGAGAAGCTTTTTAATGTTTGATGCATTACTGAATTTTGTTGAAAGTCGCCCAGAGTGGCTGGGGAAGCCCAGCCAGATGGGCGGGGTATAAAGAATAAATTATTATTATTATTATTATTATTATTATTATTATTATTATTATTATTAAGAAACACAACTTTGAAGTCCCCCAAGAGCCTTGCTGGATCAGGCCCATGGCTTTTCTCCAGCCAGAACTCAGTTCCAGTACCTCTGAAGTGGGCATCATTGCCATTACAGTGGTACCTCAGGTTAAATACTTAATTCGTTCCGGAGGTCTGTTCTTAACCTGAAACTGTTCTTAACCTGAAGCACCACTTTAGCTAATGGGGCCTCCCGCTGCTGTCGCGCTTGCTGCTGCACGATTTCTGTTCTCATCCTGAAGCAAAGTTCTTAACCTAAGGTATTATTTCTGGGTTAGCGGAGTCTGTAACCTGAAGCGTATGTAACCGGAGGTACCACTGTATAAGAGAACAAAGGAGGCGTTCATGGTGAGTTCCAGCACCTCTTTTCCTAGAAATGATGATCTGGGCTGATCTAGATGATCAGTCTCAGAAATCCTAGAAATCCTGTTCAAACGCTCAATCTCAAAGGACGCTTGCCAGCACAGTTTGGGAATCTTGCAGGATCATCTGTGCCTTTGACCTTGGGAGCTCAGCCATTAAATGCTTCCTTCCTTCCACTTTTCTCTTCTCTCCCGGTTAGATGGCAGCGCCATATTCCGCGGATGCTTCCGCCGGCCGGATAACATCTCCTTGGCTTTGCCGGTGAGCAGGGTCATGAGAAACATGTCTGTGGACCGGTGCGTTGACTTCTGCACAGGAAAGGTAAGCTAGCCAAGAGATGAAGGATGCTATGTCCCAATCTCCTAAGCTTGGGTCACAAGCCCTCTGGTGTGACCAAGGATTGGAACCCAAGGGGCATGATCTTGAAGATAGAAGGAGGAGACTGTCAATGATTGGCTGCATACAAAGGAGGGAGCCATCAGCTTAGGAACCCCCAAGGGGAGAAGTCTCAGAGGCAGGATTTAGGTTCAACTCAAAATAGTCCTTGGGGGTCTTTTGAGCTTTATTAACAATCAAATCGTTTCTCAGTAAAGCATCATTCATCCACCATCTAAGAGAACCCTGTAGAGGCAATTTTAATTCTGTCAACACTGCATTATGATCAGAACAACTTCTTGGGCAAATCTCAGATTTAGTCACTCTTGGGGTCAAGTCTTTAGTTAACCCTATAGTCCAGGTGACTGCACGATAAATTTGTATCTGCAAAAAATGTAAAATCTTTCTCCATTGGATTCCTCAATCTCCATATGTCTATCAGGTCAAAATTGTCCACCCTCTCGAAAAACGTCTTTGGTAGCCTCCCGTCATTAGTAAGTTTTTGCCTTTGGGTTCTATCCATCATTGTTGAGACTACGCCGTTCAAATCCCCCATCAAGACAATTTTGTAATCCAAATAGTCCATAAGAGTGGCCTGCAGATTTTTTAAAAATTCTGACTTGCCTTCATTGGGTGCATAGATTCCAAGCACCAAAAGCTTTTCACCTTGTACTGTCAATTCCACTGCAGCATATCTTCCAACATCATCCTTGAAGATCATTTTCGGACTGAATTTCTCTTTAACATAAATCACAAGGGGAGAAGAAATAATAGAAACTGTGAGAGTGATCAGGAGACAGCAAATCCTATTGAACCCAGTAGGATTTAGCTCTGAGTAAAATGCTTAGGTCGGCGGTTCGAATCCCTGCGGCGGGGTGCGCTCCCGCTGCTCGGTCCCAGCGCCTGCCAACCTAGCAGTTCGAAAGCACCTCTGGGTGCAAGTAGATAAATAGGGACCGCTTACCAGCGGGAAGGTAAACGGCGTTTCCGTGTGCGGCTCTGGCTCGCCAGAGCAGCGATGTCACGCTGGCCACGTGACCCGGAAGTGTCTCCGGACAGCGCTGGCCCCTGGCCTCTTAAGTGAGATGGGCGCACAACACCAGAGTCTGTCAAGACTGGCCCATACGGGCAGGGGTACCTTTACCTTTACCTTTTTTAAAATGCTTAGGATTGCCATGTAAGGCTACCCAGTCTTGACCCAGTTACGTGGGAGCAAGCACCATTGAATACAGTGGGACTTCCTTCTGAGTAGACAGTGTAAGTCTCCATTTACAACAAAGGAATCAACACTCCCTGCGTTTCCTGAGAAACAGCTGGCTGTGGAAGCATGGCAGTTGAAAATATAAAGTGGATTGGTGACCTTTTCCTTCAAAATTATAGGAAGACCATCACAGTTTCCTTCATTCTGGTGCAGGTATTCTCTCACACACACCCCGAGTAGAAACAGGACTCTGTTTTTGTACCTACACACGCCGCTTTTGATTGTTCTCCAAGAAAACTGGGAAAAGGAAAACCGAGGCAGCTTTTGTAATTCCAGGACTATCCCTGGCAAATTGGGAGATGTTGTAAACAAAAATCTGCCCTTTTCCCTTATGGGGTATCCAAGAGCCCATATAGAGTCCTTAAGTGGGTTCCCTATTGGTAGGAAAGAATAACAGAGGCCAACCAGAGAATATTGAGAAGCAAAGCAGCTAGTAAGCTTGATCTTTATTGATCTGTTGCAACAGGGAGTTCCCCTCACCCGCAGGAGAGAGGAGGGACCCAGAAAAATGGTGCGCAAGGCCTTATAAAGACTTTTGAAATTGCCACCCTGTCGATCAAGACCACCCCCAGAAACATCATACATACATCACAGAAGGGGTGTAACCTAAGACCACCCCCCAGAGACATCATACCTACATCACAGAAAAGGTGGTCTTAAAACAGAAATTTGAATGTTGTTTTTCTCCTGTCGTTGTTTATCTCCTGTCTGGCAGGTTACTTGATTGGATACCCTGGGGAGCCTGGCCAGTCTTTTGTAGTGATAAATACTTAGTTCCTGAGCCAGGTCACAGGCTCACACCCTATTCATATCTTAAATGTGCCCTTAAGACAGGATTTGTGAGGAAAGAGACAATGGGGAGGTTTCCCACTTTGACCTTGCAGAGAAAACATTTACTCAGTTTAGGAATCGAAATGGCTCCAGGTTGGTCTTCCTGTGCTGATCTATGTATGTGCTGCTATGAACATTACCATATATCTAAGACCTCAAAATTCCTATCACAGAGACTTGGAGAATATGAGCTTCAGGGCCAAATGGGGATTCGAACCCTGGTCTTCCACACCCCACCATGGACCATCTCTGCTTTCTTACGGCACACAGTTTGGGCCTTGCCCCTGCTGTTGTCAGCCAGCTCTCTGAGACGGCAGCACAAACTCATTGTGGCGTGCCCTTTGATTAACCCAGTCTTGCTGCCTTCCTGGGTATTAAATTGCCTGTCAGGCCTCACCACGGCCTTCATAACTCTGCGCTTTAAAGCTCAAATGAGGGCACGGATGTCGTACTCCATGGGCTTTTAAGTGGCCTTCGTCCAGGTGACAAACTCGCGCATTATCCAACTGCCACTGGGCCGTGATTTTGAAAGAGGTGCCATAAGCCTGGCCGTATAACTCTTGACTGTAGTAAATAACTCTCTGACGGCAACAGCAATTTCCACACCACTGCTTTGGGAAGGGAGAGATGAGGATATCCCCAACTCAGCTGCGCAGAAGTGGGGAAAGATATTTGGTTTGCATTTGCAATGATGCAAAGCTGCCTGGTCCACATTTCTGAGCAAAAACGCATCGACTCAACTACACCTTCAAAATTTGCACATCCGCAAATGTTTGCAACGCGTTACCCAGCCAACGAATGCATGCAAAGAAGGAAGATGGGGTACACAAAAAGCGTACGTTTGTGAAAATTACCTCCAAAAATGCATTACTTATAGGGGATGGCTTTCAACAATGCATCTGATAGGGGGAATTGTGTGCAAAAAATTTTTGCACATATCTGGAGGGAATGTGCAGGGAAGCAACCCTGTGAAATATACATATAATTTATTTTTTCCATAAAATTTATATACCTCTTGATTGTTAAAAAAAACCCAAGTGGCTTACAAAAGGAAGAAAACTATCAAATAATCAGTACAGTTAAAAGCCACTATTTCTAAGAAGATAATTAAAACGAATGATAATCTAAAAACACATCAAAACACCTATAAGCATTCTGCATATCCATGTAAGCTTGTCTAAACCAAAATGTTTTTATCAGGCGCTGAAAAGAGTAGTTGCTGATCTCTAAACAGGGGTGTTATATGGTCTCACTCTTGTCAGAAACTGTAGCCTCAGTTCAACTGCAGGGGAAGCCCCACATGGAATGCATTGGTAGGGATGTCTTAGAGCAGCAGATGGAAAGTACCCCTAAATTATTCAGTTCAGTTTCACAGCTTAGTGGAGATTCGAACCCAGGACAGCCACAGCTGAGCCCAACACGATGAGGGCCTCCAGATATTGCTGTGGCCTTCCTTTTTTCATGTTTTATTTTTAATTTTCAATAACTTAGCAATTTAACATCCAAATTACTTATTTATTCATCACTTCTAGACCAGGGTTCAGCAACCTAAGGCCCATGGGCCGAAAGCGGCCCGCAGAGGTCATTTGACTGGCCCACGAGCCGCACCCAAACCAAGCCGCCCACTCGCCCGCTGCGCTAAATTGGAGCAGCGCAGGGACTCACTTCTGCAGGGCCAAATATCACATTTGCACAGACGCCGAAAACCCAGGCGTGCGCGCTCACGTGCGCACACAATCCAGCCCATTGAGGGATCTTCACAGGACCGATGTGGCCCAGGCAAGATAAACTATGCTCTCCCCTGTTCTAGACTTCACACACACACACACACACACACACACACACACACACACCGGTTTCCAATTTCTCCCCCTTTTTACCTTACACATCTTTAGTTTTCCATTCAGTTACAAATCCATTGATAACCCTAATCCACATTACTTCATAGATGCTATGTCAATCCTGCTAATGCTTTTAAGTTTTCAAAGTGGACCTTAACAAAATAAAAAAATTCCTTCCAGTAGCACCTTAGAGACCAACTAAGTTTGTTATTGGTATGAGCTTTTGTGTGCATGCACACTATCTGCCAACCTAGCAGTTCGAAAGCATGTCAAAGTGCAAGTAGATAAATAGGTACCACTCTGGCGGGAAGGTAAACGGCGTTTCCGTGCGCTGCTCTGGTTCACCAGAAGTGGCTTAGTCATGCTGGCCACATGACCCGGAAGCTGTATGCCAGCTCCCTCGGCCAATAAAGTGAGATGAGCACTGCAACCCAGGTCATGACTGGACCTAATGGTCAGGGGTCCCTTTACCTTTTTAAGGTGCTACTGGAAGGAATTTTATTCTTTTGTTTCAACTACGGCAGACTAACACGGCTACCTACCTGTAAGTAGACCTTAAGATATTCTATAAATTCAGTCCAGTCTTGTATAAACCTTTTTTTCATCTTCGTCCTGGATTTCACGGTAGTCTTTGCCATTTCGGCATAGTCAATCGCCTTAGTTATTCATTCCTCCATCATTAGTACTTCCTCTCCTTTTCTGTGGCCTTCCAGAGGGACTACAACTTCCATCGTCCTGCACCACTGGACATTCTGGGGGTTGGACTAGATAACCCCCCCCGGACCCTTCCAGCTCTACAGTTCTATGATTCTAACTGCACTCCTCCTCAAAGGCATTGCACAAAATTATTCTCCCGTTGCTTCCACCAGGAATACCCACTTGCGGTGCTGGCTGCCACCTCCTGCCACTGCGGCTTCCCTACGACCCTCTTCACATTGCACGAGAGGGAAGATGAGCAGCTCTGCTCCCAAAAATGCAGCGGCGAGGAATTTGAGAGCTGCGGCACCTCCAAGTATTTCATCGTTTATCAGACTCAAGTTCAAGGTAAGGTAAGGTAAAGGGACCCCTGATCATTAGGTCCAGTCATGGCCGACTCATCTTGCTTTATTGGCCGAGGGAGCCGGTGTACAGCTTCCGGGTCATGTGGCCAGCATGACTAAGCCGCTTCTGGCGAACCAGAACAGCACATGGAAACGCCGTTTACCTTCCCACCGGAGTGGTACCTATTTATCTACTTGCACTTTGACGTGCTTTCGAACTGCTAGGTTGGCAGGAGCAGGGACCGAGCAAGGGGAGCTCACCCCGTCGCGGGGATTTGAACCGCCGACCTTCTGATCGGCAAGTCCTAGGCTCTGTGGTTTAACCCCCAGCGCCACCTGTGTCCCCTTAAGTTCAAGGTAGAGGGCTGCTTTGTATGGAAGTGATTTGCAGGAAGAAGGTCCCTTTCTCAACCCATCTGGCATCTGCGTAGGACTGGGGAAAATCCCCACCCCACCGCCGTCTGAATCCTTAGAGAGTCAATTGTCTGTTTAAAACAAAAAACAAAAAAACCTCACCCTTTTATTTCTTTTAATTACCAAAGATATAAATTTCGCTTTGGAAGGAAACAGTAATTAGTTCCGGCTTCCATCAGATGGATAGCTGCTTTGGTTAGATGCAGGAAACCGCTGTTTGACTTTTGCAAGAAGCGGTTGCCCGCTTCCTTTCTCCATTTCCCTCTCGTTCCCTTCTTCTTCTTCATACTCTATTAACTCAGTTCCCTCTCCGGATTTGTTCATGCATTGCATTTCTATGTCTTCCATTCAGACCAATCTCCTTTTGGCTCTGTTGAAATGGATGTAAGACATTCACAATGAGTACTGCGGATTTCAGGGGGAACAAAGTTCCAATAACTTAGGCAGCAAATCCTATGCATACTGTTACTTGCACCCCTGTATGTATGTATGTATGTATGTATGTATGTATGTATACCCCGCCCATCTGGCTGGGATTCCCCAGCCACTCTGGGCAGCTCCCAACAGAATATTAAAAACACGATAAAACATCCAACATTAAAAACATCCCTAAACAGGGCTGCCTTCAGATGTCTTCTAAAAGTCAGTTAGTTGCTTATTTCCTTGACATCTGATGGGAGGGCGTTCCACAGGGCGGGCGCCACTACTGAAAAGGCCCTCTCCCTGGTTCCTTGTAACCTCACTTCTCGCAGTGAGGGAACCACCAGAAGGCCCTCGGAGCTGGACCTCAGTGTCTGGGCTGAATGATGGGAGTTGAGACGCTTCTTCAGGTATGCTGGGCCGAGGCTTTTTTGGGCTTTAAAGGTCAGTACCAACACTTTGAATTGTGCTCGGAAACATACTAGGATCCAATGTAAATCTTTCAGGACCGATGTTATATGGTCTCGGCGGCCACTCCCAGTCACCAGTCTAGCTGCCACATTCTGGATTAATTGTAGTTTCCTGGTCATTTTCAAAGGTAGCTCCATGTAGAGAACATCGCAGTAGTCTCTCCATCGGCCTTCATTCCAAGTAAACCAACCCACTGGTAGGTGCAAGAACCCCTCGTGTCTCTTGCCACTCAGAGATTGGGGTGCATGCAACAATACGTTTTTAATTTTATTGTGAAATCACTTTATAGGAAGTGGTTTCTGAATGAAAAAATAATAAAGAAACTAGCAGAGAAAGGCAGAGCCTTTTCAGTGTTGTCCCCTCACTTTTAGGATTCCCTCTCCAGGGAGATGTCCAAGGCCTCCTCTTGATTTACTTGGTGTTTTGTGCACTTATTCACTCCCAGTGACTGCAGGATCCCTCCATTCCTAGCTAACGCCTTCGTTTTGATCTGCTCACAGATAACCGCTGTATGGACCGGAGATTTTTAACGGCTCGGGCCAAGCAGTTTGTTGCCCTTGCAAGCTTTCCTGGGGCAGGCAATACCTGGGCAAGGCACCTCATTGAACTGGCAACAGGTTTCTACACTGGCAGCTACTACTTCGACGGCTCTCTTTATAACAAAGGTGAGAGGGGAGTGATTGTTTTCTTTTGGAATTTATCAGTGTTTTTAATATAAAAAGAATCAGAAAGGGGGTGGGGGCTGAAACCCTTTCCTGTAGTGAATCCACATCTGCACCATCCATTCAAAACATTATGGTAATACTTTAAACAGTCATGGCTTCCCCCAAAGAATGCTGGGAGTTGTAGTTTGTGGTACCGAGAGTTGTTAGGAGGCCCCTGTTTTCCTCCCAGAGCTGCAATTCCCAGAGTGGCTTAACTATCAGTCTCTCTTCCCAGATGACTCTGGGAATTGTAGTTCCCAGATGACTCTGGGAAATAAGGGTTTCCTAAGAAATCTTTTGAATTATGGTGCTGGAGGAGACTCTTGAGAGTCCCATGGACTGCAAGAAGATCAAACCTCTCCATTCTTCAGGAAATCAGCCCTGAGTGCTCACTGGAAGGACAGATCCTGAAGCTGAGGCTCCAATACTTTGGCCACCTCATGAGAAGAGAAGACTCCCTGGAAAAGACCCTGATGTTGGGAAAGATGGAGGGCACAAGGAGAAGGGGACGACAGAGGACGAGATGGTTGGACAGTGTTCTCGAAGCTACGAAACATGAGTTTGTCCAAACTGCGGGAGGCAGTGGAAGACAGAAGTGCCTGGCGTGCTCTGGTCCATGGGGTCACGAAGAGTCGGACATGACTAAACGACTAAACAACAACAAGAACAAAGAAATCTCAGCACCCTTAACAGGCCACAGCTCCCAGGATTCTTTGTGGGAAGCCATGACTATCTATGGTCTCTTGAACACTCTTGAACAGCTCTTATTGTCAACAAGTTCTTCCTGCTGTTTAGGCAGAATTTCCTTTCTTGTCAGTTGAAGCCACTGGTTTGGGTCCTACCCTCCAGAGCAGAAGAAAACAAGCTTGCTCCTTCTCCCAGGGCTGAGAGCCACTGTGAAACAGGCTGACTTCAGACCCTTTTATGTGAATTGTGATCGGTTGCCTGGAAACTAACTGTGATACTCCCTTGGAAGTTCTGCATCGTCAGAGCTTTAAAATATCCACGGTATACAAAGGCAGATCAGTCAACAAGAGGAGTCTTCCTGGGGAACCAGGCGGAGAATCCTCAACGCCAACTCAGAATACCAAAGAAAAGCCCCATTACATCAATCAATCTCTGATAATCTCCCAGAGAGTCAAGGAATGTGCAGAGACTCGGCTTATTGACACAGTCAGGGCCAGCTACATGCAGCTTGTCTGTGACCATAAAAACAGCTCGGAAGAGCAGGGAGCAGGATTAACGGCCTTAAACAGAGACGCGCAAATTGAGAAGTAAGAATATCTCCGGAAGCGTGTCTATTAGGTTTAATAGGAATGGAAATCAAAATGGGAGACCAAAATCTGTTCGTGTACGCTACGGCCGTCGCAAGAACCCTCCTGGCCCAAAGATGGAAAACACAAGACATACCAACCATCCAGGAGTGGCAGGTGAAATTGACAGAATACGCAGAACTTGACAAATTGTCAGGGAGGATCCGGGACCAGGAAGACCAAAGATACCAAAATAATTTTTTTCCCCAAATTTTTTTTATTAGTTTTTACAATATCAATGACAAACAAAAACATAAAACAAACAAGACATAACAAACATAAATCATAACCTTATTGAAAATAACAGTTATTTACTTTGTAAAACGACTTCCTCGTTTCCCCTTAGTTGAATTTCATTGCATATCCTTATAACGGTTTTCCAAATCCCAACTTTAATACCCTTTAAATTAAACATTAACATCTTTAAATCTTCTCCTTCTTGTATTAAACATATTATTTTATCAATTAACATAAATACAATCCTAAGCCCATTAAGTATCTGGACGCTATTTCCAGTTATTTTAGCTTAACAAATTTAGCTAAATAATCATTAAATTTCTTCTATTCTCCGTGGTGTTCCTCCTCCTTCTGGTCGCGGACTCTTCGGGTTAGATCAGCTAGCTCCATAAAATCCATCATCTTCATCTGCCATTCTTCTACTGTTGGTAATTCTTGAGTTTTCCGCTTTCTAGCTAACAAAATACGAGCCGCAGTTAAAGATACCAAAATAATTGGAGTAAATTTATTGAATATTTAAAGGAGAATTGTAAAGAGGTCAAGACACTAGCAGGATTGACATAATACCTTCAATGTATAATAGTACTATTGTGAGAATGATGTGCGCGATAGAAAGGGGTTAAATATACCAATTGCAGGGAGGGAGGGGAGTCACGACTCGGCAGAGTCAAAGGGAATGTATGGCATTAATATGGTTTGTTGGAAAAGAATATGTAAGGAAAACAATAAAAATTTACTTGGAAAAAAGGAGAAGTAATAATATCTTCAGATCCTGGTGTGAAAGAGGCCAAATATTTTGGGGAGTGGGGAGCAGTCAGTTTAACCTCTCACCCCCCCCCCCCGGTATGTTTCTGTCAGAACTGCATTTAAAATGTCTAGGGTGGGGGATGGGGAGAAGCAACATCAATTTCCCAGTCAGATTTATAATACTTCTAATGCACATAATGTTGGAGGGAGAGGTTTGGAAGAGAGATCCCTGCTCTCCAGTAGCAGAGTTAAGCACAATGGTGATCACTCCAAACATTTTAAAACTTGGTTAGGTTTGCAGCTGCCCTCATCCACCTTAAAACAAACATTCCGCATCAAAATACTTAGGCTAGAATAAATCACAGGTGCTTAGCATCTGTGTTTCCAGACGTGTTACTTGGTTTCCAGAAGTTCCAGCATACAAGTCTCCATATATTGGCAGTAAAATGAAAATGAAGAAGAAGAAAAAAAGGTTCAAAATGACTTAAAAAGAAAAGTACTTGGTTTCCTTACAAAAGGTTCATGCAGTTTTTGGGTTAGCAAAGATCCAGGCTGTAAAATCTTCCTTTTATATACCATTTGACGGTTAAAAAGAACAAAGCCTCAAAGTGGTTTACAAAAAAGGTCAAGCAATAAAATTATCAGGAAAATAATTAATTTTTAAAACATACAAATAATAATCAGAACCAGTGATAACCCAAAACCCGATTAAAACACACACCAGCTTTTTACATATCTGGGTAGGCCTATTTGAACAAAAATGTTTTACGCAGATTCATAGTTCTCCCCCTCTCTATTTTATCCTCATAACAACCTGAGAGGTAGGTTAGCTGAACAGACCAAACTTACTCAGTGAGCTTCAAAGCTGTATTGGGTGTTCCATGACATCATAGCAGCAGCACCAATGGCTGGAGAGCGTCACGGGAGAGAAGGGTCAGGTGACAGCTTTCGGCTTCAGTTGTGAGTGGAGAGAGAGAGAGAGAGAGAGAGAGAGAGATATGAGTTGGGTTTTCTTAAGATTCCTCCAGCTCAGTCATAATCCTATGACAAAGCTGGTCATTTCACCCCAAGTCTGAGAAGACTCCCTGGCAGAGCAGTACAGTAAATCTCTCTTACACACAGGTACCGTACTCTGCTTGTTTGGGCAAGAAAGAAATCTATTACAAACGGGGCTTTCTCCAGAGCAAATACTGCAGCTCAAAGCTTTTTGGAATAATGCAGCACATTTCTCTGTCATGTGTATGCTTTGGGTTGGATCATCATGTTTCTCCTTGCCCTCGCTGATTCAGAGGCCATCTATCTTTCCGTTCCTATGGGAAATTATTTACGGAGTTAATATTTCATGGGCAACAGGCTCATCCTTTACTTCTCCCCCTAAGGCGGTTTAAGGGACAGGGACAAGGCAGCCCACGTGAATGAAAGGTTGGCAGAGGAAATTCCTCACTGTAACAGGGAAGGTTACCATTCTATTCTGTCTCAGGCAGACCACACCTAGAGCCCGGTTTCCAGTTCTGGCCACCCCAGTTTAAGGAGGACCAGCTGGAATGTGTACAGAGGAGGGCAACCAAGATGGTGAAGCATCTGGAAACCAAGCCATATGAGGAATGGTCGAGGGAGTGGGAGATGTTTAGCCTGGAAAAGAGGAGACTGCGAGAAGATATGAGAGCCATCTTCAAATATCTGAAGGGCAGACACATAGAAGACAGAACAAGCTTGTTTTCTCCTGCCCCAGGGGGTGGGACATGAAACAATGGATTCAAATGATAAGAAAAGAGATTTCAACTAAACATCAGGAAGAACATCTGTTTGACAGCAGAACAGATGGTGGACTCTCATTTCTTGGAGATTTTGAAGTTGGATGGCTATTTCCCAGGGATTTTTTAGTTGTGATTGCTGCATTACAGGAAATTGAACCTTGGGGTACAATCCAACTCAATGATAATAATAATAATAATAATAATAATAATAATAATAATAATAATAGCCTGCCCATCTGGCTGGGTTTCCATAGCCACTCTGGGCATCTTACAAATAAAATAAAATAAAACCATAGACATTAAAAATTTCCTGATACATGGTTGCCTTCAGATGTCATCTAAAAGCGAGATAGTTGTTTATTTCCTTGACATCTGGCGGGAAGTAATAGTGCCACTGTATTCTGCTCTGGTCAGACCTCACCTGGAGTACTGTGTCCAGTTCTGGGCACCACAGTTCAAGAAGGGCACTGACAAACTGGAACGTGTCCAGAGGAGGGCAACCAAAATGGTCAAAGGCCTGGAAACGATGCCTTATGAGGAACGGCTAAGGGAGCTGGGCATGTTTAGCCTGGAGAAGAGGAGGTTAAGGGGTGATATGATAGCCATGTTCAAATATATAAAGGGATGTCACATAGAGGAGGGAGAAAGGTTGTTTTCTGCTGCTCCAGAGAAGTGGACACGGAGCAACGGATCCAAACTACAAGAAAGAAGATTCCACCTAAACATTATGAAGAACTTCCTGACAGTAAGAGCTGTTTGACAGTGGAATTTGCTGCCAAGGAGTGTGGTGGAGTCTCCTTCTTTGGAGGTCTTTAAGCAGAGGCTTGACAACCATATGTCAGGAGTGCTCTGATGGTGTTTCCTGCTTGGCAGGGGGTTGGACTCGATGGCCCTTGTGGTCTCTTCCAACTCTATGATTCTATGATTCTATGATTCTATGATTCTATGAGGGCGTTCCATAGGGCGTGTGCCTCTACCAAGAAGGCCCTCTGCCCGGTTCTCTGCAACCTCACTTCTCGCAGTGAGGGAACCACCAGAAGGCCCTCGGAGCTGGACCTCAGTGTCCGGGATGGATGATGGGGGTGGAGACGTTCCTTCAGGTATACTGGGCCAAGGCCATTTTGGGCTTTAAAGGTCAGCACCGACACTTTGAATTGAGCTTGGAAACGTACTGGGAGCCAATAATCCTATGTGTCTATGACATGTACCTGCAAAGTCAGAGGCTATGCTCTGTCATGATGGCTATGCTCCGCCTCCACAGTCAGAGACTGTCCAGTGGCTGAAAACCACAGGAGAAGAGTGGGCTTTTCTGCTTGGGTCTCGCTTGCTGTTTTCCCCACAGGCATCTGGATGGCCAGTGTGGTGTAGTGGTTAAGAGCGGTGGACTCGTAATCTGGTGAACCGGGTTCGCATCCCCGCTCCTCCACATGCAGCTGCTCTGCACACATGCAGACTTCTCTGAAGTCTCTCTGCCTTACTCACCTCACAGAGTGTTTGTTGTGGGGGAGGAAGGGAAAGGAGAATGTTAGCCACTTTGAGACTCCTTAGGGTAGTGATAAAGCGGGATATCAAATCCAAACTCTTCTTCTTCTTCACTCTGAGAATTGGATGTTGACCTAGATGGACCACTGGCCTGATCCAGCACAGCTCTTCTTATGTTCTTATTTGTTAACCATCAGTATTGCATTACATGCCCCATGCAGCTCACTGCCAGCTGGTATTATAAAACCCAAGAGTTACTTATTCCTGGTGGTAATAAAAGTCATCGTCATGCTACGCGATAGCAGTAATGATGATTCGTAATGAAGCACTGAAATTAATACCTGGCATATATGCAACCCAATCCTATGTATGCCCACTCAGAAGTCAGTCCTATTATGTCCCTTAATTTGGGCTGATTGCATAGTTTGCAGCCTATGTGACGACGACCACAACAAAGATTTACAGTTATTTATTTAGAATTAGAATGTATAGCTATTATATTCGTGTATGAGCACTACAGTTACATCACTTGATATGAGATTAAACCTATGGAACTCATTGCCACATGATAATTGTGGTGGCCAATCATTATGACTGTTTGCTTCTGCTGGCCAGATATCAGAGATGGTAGCTTGCGGTTGTTTATTCTAAGCCAGTCTCCACTTACCTCGCTGGGTCAAAGCATATCCGAGCAATGAGCAAAGGAGCTGCCACGAAACTCTTTTGTGCATGTTCTAATTGGAAGAAGCAAATTACATGTATGTAATTAATATCTTGTATCTCCTGCCATCTGATCTCTCCCCGTTGGCTAGAAATAGTAGCTAGCATGGGTTAGTGTCCCAATCTGTCCTCCCTCCCAACATCGCTGAGCTTTGTCAGTCGTTGACTGTGTTGACTGAGAGCCAAACAGATGGTTTCCAGATGAAATTGTGCTGACAGATGCCCACTGTCTGCCACAAAGGAAACTGGTTACTGGGCCAACTGATGGAGGGATTGCAAAGGGTGTTCTGTCCACCCCTCACTTGAGGGGATGCTCACCCAGGGCTTTGTTCGCCTTAAATGTCACTTGTAAAGAAGCTGGACCCTCGAAAGGAAGCAGGTCAATGCAGGAGTCAGGATGCAGAACATTCCAGGTGTCCAGAGGTGGAGCCTTCAGGACCATGGAAAGCTCCAGAGAAGCAGAGGTGTTGCCCCAGCAAAGGGAAGGACCAAGCCTTATGAGGAATGACAGAAGGAGTTGGGGGTGTTTAGCCTGGAAAAGAGCAGCCTGAGAGGTGACATGATAGCTATCTTCGTAGCCATATCTGAAAGGCTGTCCCAGGGAAGATGGAACAAGTTTGTTTTCGGCTGCTCCAGAAGGTGGGACCCAAACCAGTGGGTTCAAATGACCAGAAATGAGTTGACAACTAAAATGTTAGGAAGAACTTTGTAAGAGTTGTTTGACAGTGGAACAAACTACTTCAGAGGGGGGTGGACTCTTTTTCACCAGAGCTTTCAAAGCAGAGTTTGGATGGCCACCTGTTAGCGATTCTTCGGTTGTGATTCCTGCACTGCGGGGGGTTGGACTAGATGGTCCTTGGGATCCCTTCCCGGTGGAGTATAAGGTCAGGTTCAAGGTGCTGGTCTTGACCTTTAAAGCCCTTTGTGGCTTTGGCCCCTCGTATTTACGGGACCGCTTCTCCTGGTATGCGAGGCAAAGGACCTTAAGGTCCATGAATAACCATAGTTTAGAGGTCCTGGGCCCTAAGGAAGTCAGACTATCCTCCAGCAGGGCCAGGGCCTTTTCAGTGATGGCTCCGACCTGGTGGAATGCTCTGTCCCACAAGACTAGGGCCCTCCAGGATTTAACCTCCTTCTGTCGGGCCTGTGTTGTTGTTGTTTAGCCGTTTAGTCGTGTCCAACTCTTCATGACCCCATGGACCAAAGCACGCCAAAGCACATCGGGCCTGTAAGACAGAGCTATTCCTCCTGGCCTTTAATTTGAATTCAGCCTGATCTTTTATTTCCCTTCTCTTCCCTCTCCCTCCCCTTTTATGAAGATTACCCACTCTGAGACCCCACAGCTAATTCTCCAGTGGCCGCCTCGCTGGCCCAAGTAGGACCAATTCAGCCAGCTAGCCCTGGGATTATCTAATGCTTATTTCCCCTAAAATGATTTCTGAATTTTGAATTTTATTGTTATTCATGTTTTTATACTGTATTTTATGCTGTTTTTACAATTAAGTGTTTTAAATTTGTTCTTAGCCGACCTGAGCCCGGTTTTTGATCCGAGAAGGTCGGGGTATAAATAAAAAATTATTATTATTATTACTATTCCAACTCCACAGTTCTATGATTCACCTAAGCCCCAAAGTACCAGATGATGGATCTCATGTCACCTCGCGGTCTCCTATTCTCCAGGCTAAACATCCCCAACAGACCATTCCTCTGTTTCTCTGGAACGTGGCATGAGGCCATCATCTTCTGTTCAGCTACTGTGGCATTGGGTGCCCGCTCACACACCCACACACCCCAGTTTCTCTTCTTTCTTTAATGAACAAACTGCTATAAAGCCCCAAGATGAACCAATCTGTGGAGAGAGACAAAGACCATTTGACATTAATGGGCAGGATGGTTACGGATGTTGGCTGGTTGGCTTTTCAAATGTTTTTCCTCACTTTAAGAATTCTCACCAGAGCTCCTCTCTCTATCTCTCTGCCTCTCTCTCTCACACACACACGCACACAAACCACCGTTTTCTGAGTTATGAGGCCCATTGAAATGTCTTAGCCAGGAAGACACAATTGAAACAAATCTCTTTGACCCTCACTGCGTTTGGCCCTGTTGGGCAGTGGTAAGGGAGAAAAGGATTTGTGTTTGTAAGGAGCCACAAAAATGTCAAGGAGAACGCAGGAAAATCAGCTAGTCAGAGATAGCAGACACAACAATGCTGAGAATTAGGAAATGTGTGGGCTTTACGCACATTTAGAGCAGGGGTCAGCAAACATTTTCAGCAGGGGGCCGGTCCACTGTCCCTCTGACCTGGGGGGGGGGCAGACTATATTTTTTTGAGGGTGGGGATAAACGAATCCCTATGCCCCACAAATAACCCAGAGATGCATTTGAAATAAAAGCACACATTCTACTCATGTAAAAACACCAAGCAAGCCCCACAAATAACCCAGAGATGCATTTTAAATAAAAGGACACATTCTACTCATGTCAAAACACACTGATTCCCAGACTGTCCGTGGGCCGGACTGAGAAAGTGATTGGGCCTCATCCGGCCCACGGGCCTTAGTTTGCATACCCATGCTTTAGACCCTGGGCTCAATAGGTTCACAACGATGCCCCTTTAAATAGCTTAGGGGGATTAAGGAAAAACTGCAGCAATTTGTTGCAGACTCCCCTGCAAAGTCATGGGCCAAGCCAGGAGCGATTGGGCCAGATCTAGCCCCCAGGCCTTAGTTTGCCTACCCATGATTTAGAGGGTAAGCTGTTTGTTGGGTCTTCTTTCATTCTTTTCTTCCTCTTTAGCTTTACTCCATCTTCCCATATTTGTCCCTAGAGCTCATTCTTTGATCTTCCATTTCCTCCCCCCCCCCACTCCCCAAAACAGGGTTCAAAGGTGAACGGGACCACTGGCGAAGTGGGAGGACGATCTGCATCAAAACTCACGAGAGCGGGCAGAAGGAAATTGAGGCGTTTGATGCAGCCATCTTGCTGATCCGCAACCCCTACAAAGCACTTATGGCTGAATTCAACCGGAAATATGGAGGCCACATTGGGTTTGCTGCTCATGCCCACTGGAAAGGGAAAGGTAAATACGGGGATCCACCCCATCAGCTTCTATCTGCTTATTAAAAGATTATTTTTTAATCTACCTTTTAGGGCACAGTGTCCTCACAAGGCGGCGTGACAAAACTCTCAAAAGCACACAAGCACATAGTCTGGCCATATTCACACCACATATGTAAAGCACTATGGCAGGCATAGGGATGTGGGTGGCGCTGTGGGTTAAACCACAGAGCCTAGGACTTGCCGATCAGAAGGTCGGTGGTTCAAATCCCCGTGACGGGGTGAGCTCCCGTTGCTCGGTCCCTGCTCCTGCCAACCTAGCAGTTCGAAAGCACATCAAAGTGCAAGTAGATAAATAGGTACCACTCGGGCGGGAAGGTAAACGGTGTTTCCGTGCGCTGCTCTGGTTCGCCAGAAGCGGCTTAGTCATGCTGGCCACATGACCCGGAAGCTGTATGCCGGCTCCCTCGGCCAATAAAGTGAGATGAGCGCCACAACCCCAGAGTCGGCCACGACTGGACCTAATGGTCAGGGGTCCCTTTACCTTTACCTTTACACTGTCAAATAACTGCATCGTTGAATGCATTGCCAAAGTTTCAACTATCCATGATATAGCCTTAGGCTTAGGGTTTTTGTTTTGGTGGAAGAATGTTGCAGAAATGTGGAGACCTGAAATGTAAGACTAAAAGAAAAATGGAGAGAGCTGCAATGAACGGATCCAACTGTCCCTGGTTAAGACACAAACTGAATGAATTCCTGCCCCATGTCTTCACCCTTGCAAGGGAATTTAAATAGATTGCCCTGCAGAACTGCACAAGTTCAGCCAAAAGAAATAAAACCAGACTGGTTGCACTGGCAACTCCAGGCTTTAAAAATGCACCTAGTCAGCTTCTTGCTAGGTTGCTGCAGCTGTCAGTTGTATTACCATGTGGTCAGATGGGCAGATCTTTGATGCCCACCTTAGTGCCAGGCTGCAGACTTACCCTGCTCCTTTCCTTCCGATTATACTTTTCCTTCTGGCTCCCCCAAGCTAAAGTCTATGTGATTTTTACTTTATTAAAAAAAAAAAAAAAGTTCTGTGTTTTTGTTCCATGGCATTAATTTTATGATATCCCTTGGATCGGTTCCAAAGCAAAGTTTTATGTGATATGATTATGCAAGGTGAATTGTCCCGCTTCTGTTTAATGGAACAGAGAGTCCATTTAATAATTCAGAGGTAGGGGATAAAACACAGTTCAAGAGGATTAATAAGGGATGTGGGGAGGGGAGGGTGGACAAGGTTGTCTTTTCCTCAAGGAGGCGAAGGCGAAAAGTTCAAGGGTCCAAACTTTTCCTGCACCGCAAATGAGGCATCGGGCCCGTTACAGTTGCAAACGGAATTCTGGCAGATTATATCTGGTTCATTATCCATTTTATCACCCGTTTTTAATGTGAGGATCAATTAGCAGGAAACCTCAGGGGTAATTGAAAGATTTCCTCTCCTTCTTTTCTAAAGCAAGGGAGCATGTTTAACTGAGCCCAGGACCTGGTGGCTAACGGAGCAGCTTGCTAATGAGATCGTATCAATCATCAACAAAAAGACCCTAGCCAGGAAAGGCCTTTTCTTAGGGAATGATGCGTTTATGGCAACAGGGGTAAGGTAGACATGATGAGATGACCCTCCCAATCAGCCCCTCCCCCCCGAAAGAGCATTGACTATATTAGACCCACGTCAGGAGCTGATCTGCCTGGAGCCAATAACTCATTCTTCTCTGGGTTGCTGCCCTGGTAGTGAGGCTGGAGCAACCCTTATAAACGGGTTCCCAGGTACGTAGAAACAAAGAATGGAAGAGTTGGGACGGATCCCAAGGGTCTTTGAGTTCTGCAATGCAGGAATCACAACATGAATGATTCCAGCCAACCAAACTGGTTATTATTCATTATTATTGTTGTTGTTGCATCTATAACCAACTTTCCCTCTAAGCAGCTCAAGGTGGCTATCATCTTCACTCTGCTTATCCACACTTGAGGAACCTCAGAGCTCCAATATAGTCCTACTTCAGAACATCTCTACAAGAATTCAGGCTTCCTTTTCATCGTTGGGCTCCTTTATCCAGCTTGCTACTCCAGATTATGTTCCACCAATCTCCTGTAGGTTTGCCCCAGACCCTGGGACACACACACACACACACACACACACACACACACACGTGGGGTGCCACAGGGTTCTGTCTTGGGCCCGGTCTTATCCAACATCTTTATCAACGACTTGGATGATGGACTCAAGGGCATCCTGATCAAATTTGCAGATGACACCAAACTGGGAGGGGTGGCTAACAACCCAGAGGACAGGATCACACTTCAAAACGACCTTGACAGATTAGAGAACTGGGCCAAAACAAACAAGATGAATTTTAACAGGGAGAAATGTAAAGTATTGCACTTGGGCAAAAAAAAATGAGAGGCACAAATACAAGATGGGTGACACCTGGCTTGAGAGCAGTACATGTGAAAAGGATCTAGGAGTCCTGGTTGACCACAAACTTGACATGAGCCAACAGTGTGACGCGGCAGCTAGAAAAGCCAATGCAATTCTGGGCTGCATCAATAGGAGTATTGCATCTAGATCAAGGGAAGTAATAGTGCCACTGTATTCTGCTCTGGTCAGACCTCACCTGGAGTACTGTGTCCAGTTCTGGGCACCACAGTTCAAGAAGGACACTGACAAACTGGAACGTGTCCAGAGGAGGGCAACTAAAATGTTCAAAGGCCTGGAAACGATGCCTTATGAGGAACGGCTAAGGGAGCTGGGCATGTTTAGCCTGGAGAAGAGGAGGTTAAGGGGTGATATGATAGCCATGTTCAAATATATAAAAGGATGTCACATAGAGGAGGGAGAAAGGTTGTTTTCTGCTGCTCCAGAGAAGCGGACACGGAGCAATGGATCCAAACTTCAAGAAAGAAGATTCCACCTAAACTTTAGGAAGAACTTCCTGACAGCAAGAGCTGTTTGACAGTGGAATTTGCTGCCAAGGAGTGTGGTGGAGTCTCCTTCTTTGGAGGTCTTTAAGCAGAGGCTTGACAACCATATGTCAGGAGTGCTCTGATGGTGTTTCCTGCTTGGCAGGGGGTTGGACTCGATGGCCCTTGTGGTCTCTTCCAACTCTATGATTCTATGATTCTATACACACACACACACACACTAAAATCTGTGTCTTGTTGCCTTCTTATTTGTTCAAGTATAAGAGGGCTCTGTCCTCTTATCTCTGTTCCCTCCAAACCCGTAGCAAGGGTGTAGACATGGAGCAGGAATTCATTCAGGTTTGTGTTTTAACCAGGGACAAATGAATCTGTTTATTGCAGCTCTCTCCATTTTTCTAGCCTTAAATTTCTGCTCTATGTGCAGCTGTTTTAAACTGTTTTCATGGATGATTTGATTGTTTTGTTCCTTTTGGTTTTTTTCTTGTAATATAAATTTTATGTGGGGGTGCCGGGGGTGGAAAAAAGCAACTTAAAAAAATATTGTCTTGGGTCTCAGGAAGCTAAATATCTCTGGCCCGCCTCCCACTCGTACCTTTTTGAAGCTGAGCTGATCCAGCTCTGTTCAGAGACTAATAATAAATAATAAGTTTTTATTTATACCCCACCCTTCCCGGTTCAGAAAACCGGGCTCACAGCGGCTAACAACAAATTTAAAACACTTAATTGCTACAACTACCTCATTTCTACCATCATGGACAAAGGGCAAGCTGTTTCTAACGTGTGTCTGTTGTGGGTCCCATTGCACTTGGCACCAAATGTGCTCAGAATCCCACCCTGTGTCCTGCTGCTGATTAACAGGATGCCCCCCTCTCTTCTTACAGAATGGCCAGAATTTGTCAAGAACTATGCCCCTTGGTGGGCGACGCACACCCTTGACTGGCTCAAATACGGCAAAAACGTCCTGGTGGTGCACTTTGAGGACCTGAAACAAGACCTCTTCATTCAGCTGAAGAGGATGGTCAGCCTCTTGGGCATCGCAGTCCTTGAGGACCGTCTTCTGTGTGTGGAAGGCCAGAAGGATGGGAACTTCAAGCGATCCGGGCTCAGGAAGTTGGAATACGACCCCTATACCCTTGAGATGAGGAAACTGATCAATGGCTACATCAAAACAGTGGACACGGCCCTGAAACTCAGAAACCTCACAGGGGTACCAGAGGACTATTATCCAAGATGATGGTCGTGTTGGGTAGGGACATCTTTTGGCTGGGAGGAACGGGATCTGCCCAGGCAGGTGCGGCTTGGTTTCACCTGGCGAGTCACCATTTCCACCCAGTGGGTGGCCCTTTTTTGGACTTCTGCTGCTCGCTGTTAACGAATCCCCTTGCATGAGCAAAAAGCAGTCAACATCCACCATTGCCAGTAGAAGATGCCTTGGCAAGCCCGCCCACACAGATCTACGTTCACTAGGGACCAACATTAACATACAGTTGGGGGAGGTTTGCAAAATGAAGATAGATCTTTGCTGCTGCTGTTTGGAAGAGTGTTGTCTCTCCTGCCCCACTTCATAATACGGATCACCTCAGCTCTGTTCCAGATGGTTGCAGTACCCAGATCTTTGGGGCCACTGCAGAGGCGTCGCTGGGGCCTTAGCTGAGCCAGGCAGTGTTCTGTTCCTGGTCAAAAACCCATGGTCCATTTGGCTGCCCTGACACTCCTCAAGATTCAGGTCTTTCATTTGGACCTGGCTGGCACTTGTACGCACATCCTGGGTTCCTCTACTCTGTACACTTGAGCCTGGTTCACATATCTGCACACACCTGGTGACAGTAGGCTGGTCTCCTCATACAGTACAGTACGGTTGCAGACCTGAGGTGGTTGAGTGGGTTGTACCACTTTAAATTTCAGCTGGAGGATGCCATTTTTTAATTCCCTTCCCCGGGGGAGGGGGAAATACAACACACAAGTTCCTGATTTGTTGGTGGTTGGATAAAAGGTCAGGGATAAAAGGTCTCCATTCTCTTCCTGTTGTTGACTTCATTTTCTGCTTGTAGGGGAGCGTTCCAAAAAGTGTTACCATCCACCCTGAGCACCATCTACCTCCTCATTACAGGAAGCTGCCTTACATAAAGTCAGATTCTTTGTTTGGTTGAACCCAGGACCTTCTGTGCGCATGGCTGATGCACTAACAATGAGCTATGGCCCTTTCCCACATTCCCAGAGTTCCCTGGGAAGAGGGACGCATTGTTAAACCACTCTGGGAAGTGTAGATCTGCGAGGGGAATAGGGGTCTCCTCATTCCAGTCCCACTTACTGTATTTTTCGCTCTATAGGACACATTTTCCCCCTCCAAAAATGAAGGGGAAATGTGTGTGCATCCTATGGAGTGAATGCAGGCTTTTGCTGAAGCCTGGAGAGTGAGAGGGGTCAGTGCGCACTCACCCCTCGCTCTCCAGGCTTCAGGCAGCTATCCGCAAGCCTTCTGAGCACGGCAGGAGTTCCCGCCGGGCTCCGAAGTCTTGCAGATAGCAGCCTGCAGCCTGAAGCCCGGGGAGCGCAGCGCCAACTCCCACTGCGCTCCCCGGGCTTCAGGCAGCTATCCGCAAACCTTCGGGCTCCAAAGGCTTGCAAACAGCAGCCTGTTCTGGCGTCTGGGGTCGGGGAAGCTTGAGCTTCCCCCGTCCCAAGCCCCAAAAGCTCTGGGAGGCGGCGAGGTTGCGTGCAATTTTGCCGCCACTCCCGGACCTGTTCTGGGGGCTGGGGTCGGGGGAATATTTTTTTTTCTTTATTCCCCCCCCCTAAAAACTAGGTGCACCCTATGGTCCAGTGCGCCCTATGGAGCGAAAAATACGGTAACTACCTGGGCCAGACCTGCAGTTTTGCATGTCAGAATGGGCCATCGCCTTTTATCACATTCACTTTGGGGGCATCAAGGCTTAGTTCACAGGCCTCCATGTCCAGAGCTGTCCTTGATGATGTTTGGTGTGTGGCAGGTGTGTGGAACCTGTGACCCCTCCAGATGTTGGTGGACGACAGCTCTCATCCTCCCTGGCCATTGGCCATGCTGGCTGGGGCTGAGGAGACTTGTAATCCTACAAAATCCTGAGGGTTACAACAGCCTCATCCCTAACACATGGAATTCATGTATTCTGGGATGGATTTGGAAGCCGGGACAGGAACCCAGTCAGATGGATGGGCTACAAATAATAAATTATATTATTATTATTATTATTATTATTATTATTATTATTTAATTATCTTCCCTCCTATTCACTTTAGTAAGATCGGTGTTTAGTTTCGCAGAACTGAAAATATGCCACCCTTTGCAGCATTAACACAGCAACTTGGGGAAAAGCTGTGTAACTTTCTAGAATCATCCAGGATGCCTGTGGCAGACTGGATCTTCCCCTTTATTTATCCCTCTAAACAAAATAACAACAAGGAAGTCTGTAATGTAAAGATATAAAAATATTGTTTACTTACATAAAGTTGCAGACTCGATTCAAGCAGAAAATATCAGTGAAATAAGTAAATCAGGCAAAATATCCTTCTAGATTACAAAATAGATCACCTTCTCCCTACAGCTGCATGACAAGAGAGTGACTGTTCCTCAGGTGTGAGGAAATGATGAAGATTATCTTCCTATTGTTACCCTTCTCACCTGGGCAAACAGAGGATGTGACCTCACAGAGTGCCCTCTAGGAACTTGCAGGGAACTCTATGTGTCCTAACCCTTTTCTCACCTGACAAACATGGAATCTTATATTTATATTTTGAATCTCCCTTCCACGTGGCCAGTTGCAGTGGCAAAAGCTCACTACAATGACCTATGAAACTGATTAAATCACCAGCATCTATTGCTTTTTGCTTTCATACAACCTGGAATGAGGGCCTCTTAGGAGCCAGGAGGTAAAAAAAAGCCCAAAAATGATGAGGGTTGCAGAGACCTAGAAGAGAAAATGGCCTCCAGTTGATAGAAAATCCCCAGGTTGTGGCTCTTCCCTCACTATCATTTCTCAGTCTCTACAGAGCATCTCAAAAATGAGAAGCTTTTTGCAGTTCTCCTTTTTTCGCAAGGAGGTCGAATGAAATATACACAGAGTCGAGAGTGGATTTCATGCTCTTTATTCAGCTCATAGTGGTGAGGAGGAATGGAAGTTCCCCAGAATGTCTGCTTTATATACATTATTTACACAATGGGCCCCACGTGATTGGCTAATTCCGGGATTCACCTATAAGCCAATCAGGTTGCGGATTCACTTCCACCTGGAGCTGGATTGGGTGGCTCCTGTGGACCAATCAGACTGCTGCATTCTGAATCCTATTGTTCTAGGGCCAATCAGACTGCTGCATTCTGAATCCTATTGTTCTAGGACCAATCAGACTGCTGCATTCTGGACCTATTGTTCTAGGACCAATCAGACTGCTGCATTCTGAATCCTATTGTTCTAGGACCAATCAGACTGCTGCATTCTGAATCCTATTGTTCTAGGACCAGTCAGACTGCTGCATTCTGGCTCCTATTCAACTCAGTACATAACAGTGAAGCAAACTGTATTTGCAGGGTCAGGGGGGAAGGAAGCAGCCAGGAATGGAAATCTCTGCCCACCATCCAGTGCATCTCAGATGGAGATGAGGCGCAGGACAAACAGGCCCCACTTCCCAGCTTGACGCCTCCTGCCCACATTGGATGTAGACGCAAAAGCCATATGTCGAACCCGGATTCTTTTCTCTCTCCAGTTAACTTAGATCCGAAGTCTTGGCTGCACAATTCTCTCTCCATGTTCAAGGACAGCAAAGATATTTCTGCTGCAATGACGGATGTTGCAAGAGAACTCTATTTTTTTAATGCACCTTCGTGGGGGGCGGGGGGGACTCACAGACCGTTTGCACTGCTTGGGGCTGCTGCTGCTGCTGCTGGGTTGTGTCGATGCTGCTGTCTACATTGGCTTCTTATTTCCTCTTGCTTTTCTTTTATTGTTTTGATATTTGACCAAAAGGCTCCAACAGAGCTCCTGCGCTCCTGAATGTATTTGATAAGGAGCAACAGCAAAGTTATTGTGGGGGGGGGCAGGGGAGTGTGGGGTGTTTTATTTTTGTGTGCTTTGAGCCTTTGTGAAGCAAGATTATTTATGGGTTTTCTTTGTTTTTTGGAGACCAAATAGTTGTAGTGAAAACGATATGATTTCTACCTTTCCCCTTCATTCGTGGGGTAGCCCCAAAGCTGCCGGACTCTCTCAACAATCCTCAGGTCAAATGCCGCTCATTAAACAAACGTTTTCTTAATATTTCTACTGTGTGCTTGGGTGTCTTTTGTGAAGTGCCCCAAAACGCCAGATGTTTGCTCATTCTGATGTTAAAAAGTGCGCCCTGTGGAACTATGTAGCCCAAGTGCCGGGGGGGGGGCGAAGCATTCCCCCTACACAGCACCCTCCAAGTTTCCTTATTTTCCAGGGACAGTCCTGGATTTACAGAAGCCATCCCAGTTTCTCATTTGATCCCGGAATGTCCCACTTTTTTCTTAGGACGTCCCTTTTTGATTGGAGAAATGTTGGAGGGTATGGTGGTTGTTGTTGTTTAGTCGTGTCCGACTCTTCGTGGACCAGAGCACTGCCTCCCGCAGTTTGGTCAAACTCATGTTCGTAGCTTCGAGAACACTGTCCCACCATCTCGTCCTCTGTCGTCCCCTTCTCCTTGTGCCCTCCGTCTTTCCCAACATCAGGGTCTTTTCCAGGGAGTCTTCTCTTCTCATGAGGTGGCCAAAGTATTGGAGCCTCAGCTTCAGGATCTGTCCTTCCAGGGAGCACTCAGGGCTGATTTCCTTCAGAATGGAGAGGTTTGATCTTCTTGCAGCCCATGGGACTCTCAAGAGTCTCCTCCAGCACCATAATTCAAAAGCATCAATTCTTCGGCGATCAGTCTTCTTTGTGGTCCAGCTCTCACTTCCATACATCACTACTGGGAAAACCATAGCTTTAACTGTACGGACCTTTGTTGGCAAGGGTATGGTAAGAGGTCCCTATTTTCATTGGAGGATATGGAGGGCTATCAATAATGAAATAATAATAATAATAATAATAATAATAATAATAATAATAATAATTGAATAGGACGTCCCTATTTTCATTGGAGAAATGTTGGAGGGTGTGGAGTTCTCCGACCCCCTAACCATTTGAAGGCAGTCCTACAGGGAAGTTTTTGAATGTTTAATATTTTATTGTCTTTTTATATATATTTGCAGCCACCCAGGATGACTGGGGCCACCCAGTCAGATGGGTAGGGTATAAATAGTAAAAGTATGATGATGTTGAAGCTGATGATGATGGAATAGGACACCCCTATTTTCCCTGGAGAAATGTTGCGGGGAGTGCCTCTACACCATGCAAGTAGGAACGAGAGCATAGTCATGTACATCTTTGCCACTAGAGGTCCATGTTTCCTCGGTGGTTCGGAGTGCCTTTGGCCAGCTTTGTCTGGTTCTCCAGCTACAACTCTTCCTGGACAGGGATAGCCTGACCACTGTAGTCCAGGCACTGGTAACCACAAGGCTTGATAACTGCAACGTGTTATTTGCGGGGCTCCCCTGGGAGCTGGTTAGGGCTCCAGGTAGTGCAGAAAGCAGTGGCCAGATTGCAGGTGGGGACATCTAGCCAAGAACATGTGACGCCATCGTGGAAGCACCTGCATTGGTTGCCTACCTACTACAAAGCTCCAAACAACTTAAGTCCATGGTCCACCCTGCTATCCCAGCTCAGTCGTCAAGATCATCGTCAGGAATGACATTGGCCATTCCTTGAGTTGCAGTAGCTTCCCTGTCCCCACGGAAGTTCACCTGGCGCCTTCAGTATACAGTGGTACCTCGGGTTACAGACGCTTCAGGTTACAGACGCTTCAGGTTACAGACTCCGCTAACCCAGAAATAGTGCTTCAGGTTAAGAACTTTGCTTCAGGATGAGAACAGAAACCATGCAGCAGTGGCAGCCGGAGGCCCCATTAGCTAAAGTGGTACCTCAGGTTAAGAACAGTTTCAGGTTAAGAAAGGACCTCCAGAATGAATTAAGTTCTTAACCCAAGGTACCACTGTACACCTTTAGGTGCCAGGCAAAAACGTTCCTTTTTAACCAAGCCTTTGGCTGATTTGATTGACATCCTATGCCCTTTTAAAATGTGGTGTTTTTTTGGGGATGGGGGAAATTATTGGGTTGTTGTTTTTATTTTGATTATATATTTTGTGGTTTTATATTTTGATTTTGTTCTGTGAACCACCCTGAGACCTCCGGGTATAGGGCGGTATAATAATAATAATAATAATAATAATAATAATAATAATAATACAGTGGTACCTCGGGTTACAGACGCTTCAGGTTACAGACTCCACTAACCCAGAAATAGTACCTCGGGTTAAGAACTTTGCTTCAGGATGAGAACAGAAATCGCACGGCTGTGGCGGGAGGCCTAATTAGCTAAAGTGGTACCTCAGGTTAAGAACAGTTTCAGGTTAAGAACAGACCTCCAGAACGAATTAAGTTCTTAACCCGAGGTACCACTGTAGCCGAAAACTTTCCTAGTCTGGCTCTCACACTGGTTATGGAAACCGCTTTCATGGCTAAAAGAGTCTACTTTGGCCAGATGTATCTGATGAAGACTTTTAAGAAATATGCAAGTCTTTAAGGTTGCCACAAGACTCGTTCTTTGCTTTTCCGGAGCAGGTACGCGTACCAACCTCTCTGAAAGTCGCCCAGGGAGCTTAGCATTTTCAGCGCAAATTTCTAGCAACCCTGTCTCTACCCTATCGAATTAGCATGGGTGGTTCTGACTCCACTTACAGGATCCTAGCCATTTGAGTCCAGGGCGTGCATGGAATAACGCCGCCCACAGCTGTGGTTGTGTCACAAAACTCCGGTTCCACACAAATGTGCATTGAGAGAACTGGGTGTGAGTGTGTGGATTAAGTCCCCTTTTCGCACGGCTGCAATGTGGCTGAAGAGGCCAATAAGCCGATTGATGCTATCCTGGCTGATCTCTGAACCAAAAAAAAAAGGGGGGGGGGTCTTTCAAGGTCAGGGATAAGGTTATACCACGTTCAGGGAAAGGCAGATGGAGTTCCCTGCTGTCTTTTGTCTCCCTTTTACTTCTCTCTGAGCTGAACTCCCCCCTGCCATTTTGATTGTTTCCATGGAACCTATTTGGAATCTGGTGTATCAATGGATTTGGAATCTGAGGCCCACTGGTGTGTGTCCAATTACGGGTGTGTGTGTGTGATAAATATTTGTTTGCATTATACAGGTGTGCTCACCAAACTCACAAAACAGAAATGTTTCTTTAAAACTTAAATGACATTCTTTGCTTAATGGCAGGAAATCACAGGACATTAATATAAATGGGATATTTTATTGTTGTCGTTATCCAATCAATTAACTTTACAGGTTATCAACACAACGCTCATCTTGATGAAGAAAAATAGAACGTTCTTGTCTTAAATGTTACAAAGCCTTCCTGCGCCTCTCCTTCTCAAGAAATCTGGCTCCTGCATATTCCTGACATAATTACAAGCATGGCTTTCTGAGTTATAATCTTACAATCACAAAGATAACTTGGTTGAAACCATCGTTCTTCAAAAACAAGCATCTAGAGGCAAGTAAAGCTGCCTATTTTTCGTAGATGCTCAAGAACAGGAGCTCATCAGTCCCAACTGATGGGATCTGGAGAGCTTTGAAATGCAAAAAGGAAACAGATAAACTCTTCCTGTCCAGCTGTTTGGCATAAAAAAGGACAAGATCGGGATGGATGCATCTGTCCATTGGGGTTTCCGTTCTGTATTTCACCATATTTCCACATCTGTTTTCTTAAAAGACCGCACAAAAATTCACCGGCATCTTAGGCCACATTAATATCATACATTAAAAGCACCGGAATGTCACATCAAGCTGTCATGGCTCTTCCCCAAATAATTCTGGGGAGTGTAGTTTGTTATGAGTGCTAAGAGTTGTTAGGAGACCTTGATTCTCCCCACAGAGCTACAATTTTCAGAGCGCTTGAATGATCAGTCTGTCTTCATGGGGAACATCCATTTCTATATGCAATTTTGCCTAACATAAATACATTTGCTAGCCATTTCCCATAATACGATGCTTGTTTTTCACCAATATATGCATTTCTAGGCAGACTTTCTCACAATACACAATTTTCTGTGCACATTCTATGGTTAAACAGCACCGCAAAATTCAAAGAAGTGCAGATTTTGAATGACAGTGGGGTATTGTTTTGGGAAAGGCAATTCAGGTAGTTTTGCATTCAGATGAGAACCAAATCAAAGTTCTCTGCCGTATCTATGGTCAGAGTGGGAGGAGATAGGCTAGGGAGCCTGAATGCTTTCGAGGGGCTTCGTGCAGATTTTCTTGGCAGCTTTGCCGTGTTGGTTGACAATGTGAGCTCCACGCTATCCATCTGGCAAAGTCACATAGGAGGAAGGCTGTGTATGCGACGAGCCAGCAGTAAATCACACCCCGCAACTTGGAGTTAACTCTTTGCTAGCCAAAACACGATTGGCACAGGAGTGTTACGCCTAATGAGAACAGCAGCTCGTGTTTGGCAGGTCTTGGCCCCCATGAAGCAGTTGCAGAGACTGAAGGTTCCCACATCCCCACAGCTGCCTAAATCCCCTTCCTCTCCAGAGCAATTGGAAACTGTATCTGAGCATCACCAATCTCTCCTCCACCCTTTTCCTGCATCTTCTGGTTCTGGGAGACTGGGGGGGAGGGGAGCTTGTCGGGGGGGGGGAGCTTGTCGCAGCAGGAGGACGAGACACCTGTGATGTTTCACCAGCCAGACTCATCTGCTTCTTGGTCTCCCTTGTGGGCTTTTGGATGGAGCCCGGCACGCTTCCCTGTGCCCCACTGGACTCCCGTGGATAGCTCTCCGTCAGCTTCCTGTAGCAGAGTCGTCGCAGCGGTAGAAAACTGTTGCAGTGTGTGTGTAATAAATCAGACTGCACGCAAGCGTTCTTGCTTATCTCTAACAGTCTTTAATCGTGTAGAAAAACATTATAAATCAGCCCAGCGAGAGAGCGCACATCCTGCTGCCTCGCCGCAAAAGCGAAAGGAAAAAAGACACAGAGAAATCACTCCCCTCTGCGAACATGGCCACGCCTCAGAATGTGAGACGTCACTCAGAACTGTTTAACCCTGTAAGTTCTGATTCTCTTCACATCCCTCATCCCACTTTCTTGCTTTAGCTTTTGCCTGTGATTCCGGACTTCTCTCTGCCACAGTGTGCTGGTCCCGGGGGGTTACCGTGTGGCGTGGTCCGAGGCTGAAGCTGGGTCCAAGGTAGGGAGTCAGGCATGGACAGGAACTCTGGCAGAAAGCAGGACAGGGTGCCGGCAGGAACAGGCTACCAACAACATTGCTCCCGCAACCTGGGACTGGGCTGGTTGGCTTTTATCTGCCCCGAGGCATTGGGCGGCCCCAGTCCACAGGTGACTCACCTCTCCTGGCCTGGAGACGAGCGCTCCTCCTGTGGGAACTTAGTTCCCTCCGCCTCTCTGCCCTAAGCCTCTGCAGCCCAGGAGAGGCTGGAGGGTTACTGGACCCAGAGGCAACCTCAGCTTCCCCTGACGGGGCTGAAAGTGGAGCACCTGCAGGCAATGGGTCCTCCATCACCTCCAAAGCCGGAGCAGATTCAGCTGGTGTCTGCTCCTGAGGATCCAGCACAGGTGAGGACCCTTCAGATTCCAGCCCCTGCCCCGGCTCAGCTGGCCCCGGAGGCGGGGACTCCTGTGCAGGCTGGGATTCCTCCAGTTCAGCCTCTGAATCAGATTCCTAGGCTTTCACACACAGACTCTCCCAGCTCACTAAGGCCTGTTACCTCCTCAGCTTCTGACACCGCCTCCTCGCTGTCTTCTCCCTCTTCTCCCTCTCCGTAGTCCCACCACCAGTGCCTGTTCTCTGAGCCTTTTTCTCTTGGGGGTTCCCCAGCAGGTTCTCCCCACCATTCCTCTGTATCCAGCCTGTCCACAACAGGCTGTAACTCATTGGTAGAGCACCTGGTTCGCATGCAGAAGCTTCCAGGTTCAATCTCCAGGCAACTCCAGGTAGCATTGGCAGAGACTCCTTACCTAAAGCCCTGGAGAGGTGCTGCCAATCACTCTACACAATTCTGATATTGATAGACCAATGCTTGACTCTGTTATAGGAGTTTTATGATCTTAGATATATGGTAATGTTCATAGCAGCACATACATAGGTCAGCACAGGAAGACCAACCTGGAACCATTTTGATTCCTAAACTGACCAAATGTTTTCTCTGCAAGGTCAAACTGGAAAAGTCTCCCCATTGTCTCTTTCCTCACAAATCCTGTATTAAGGGTATGTCTGTGTTTGAATAGGGTGTGAGCCTGTGACCTGGCCCAGGAAATAAGTATTTTACCACTGCAAAAGAATGGCCAGACTCCCCAGGCAATCCAATCAAGTAACTTGCCAGACAGGAGATAAACTGGGACAGGAGAAAAACAACATGCAAATGTTCTGTTTTAGACCGCCTTTTCTGGGATGTATCTGAGGGGTGGTCTTAGGTTACACCCCTTCTGTGATGTATGCATAATGTTTCTGGGGGTGGTCTTGATCTAGAGGATGGGAATTTCAAAAGTCTTTATGAGCCCTTGCACAGCATTTTTCTGGGTCCTCCTCCTTTCCTGCATGAGAGGGGAGCACCCTGTTGCAACAGATCAGTAAAGATCAAGCTTACTAGCTGCTTTGCTTCTCAATATTCTCTGGTTGGCCTCTGTTATTTTCTCCTACCAATAGGGAACCTATGTAAGGACTCTATATGGGCTCTTGGATACCCCATAAGGGAAAAGGGCATATTTTTTATTTACAACAACTCCATATAAGGCCACTTCCCATGTACCATTTGTGATGACTCCTGATTGTTTCGGGTTGCCTTCTCTGAAAATAAACTACTCTGTCTCCCTTGGATGTGTTTTGGTTCCAAAGACCCCTCCTTAACTCCCCTCAGCTTTGTTCCCTGAGAACCTGATAGCAGCCAGCCCTTTTTTACTGAATTGCTCCCCCTGCAACCACCCACCCGCTGTGTTTTTTATATTGCCTCCTTGGAGTGAGTCAGAGCTTCAGCACTGCCTCTCCTCCCCATTTAATTTTCTGTTGCTGGTCTGTTGTGGTGCCTTGCTGCAAGACTGCACACCATTCTCCCGTTCCTTTGCAACGTCTGGATTCATTCCAGTTCTACATTATTGCAAACATTTGGGGAGATTATTCTCGGTGACACAAATGCCATTTTGCTCTAGCGCACTGCTTTCCATAATTACTGGGTGGAGTGTGTTTCCCTTCCCCACCCCCCAGCCCACAACCCCTAGCGCACTGTTGGGCTCTTGAAATAAAGCGGTTTGTTACCTCTCCGATAAATCACCCCCTTTTGTTTGAGAATTGGACACAAGCAAAACAAAAGGAAGACATATTTGATCGCTGTTTGTTCCTTCCACCACCGCATTCCAAGCTCAGAGCCCATTTAAATTATCGCTCCTGCATTCTGGCAGATTGTGGGCGGTAAATTTTACGGAAAATAGTAAAAGTGATAAATAAACATGTTGCTTTTGTTGAGGGATGAATGTTATTGCTCTTCAGATTTATAACTCTCATCTCCCCATACATTTTATTGCTTTTATGAAAGTATGAGTCGAGGGCTCTCTCTGGTTTACATTTTTAACTGTCCCCTCCCCCCCCCCATCTCATTTAAATAGCTGCAAAAGCTGGCTGTGGGATATTTGGCTGCTGTGGCAGTAGGGGAAATCTCATTTTCAAGGTTGTTAATTGGACCTGCCTTTCATCTAGAACTGTTTGGGTCTCTATAATGCTGCACACCACCCCAGTCTCCAAGCAGTGAGAAACTCCAGGAATTCCAGCACTTGCCCAAGTTTGGTTTCCTTGGAATGAAGGTCGGTGGAGACTGCAGTGTCTTTATGATATATGGTTTTATTGACACCTATATACAACCTCGAGGGACACGGGTGGTGTTGAGGGTTAAACCACAGAATTTGTTTTTGTGACTGTGCGGAACCCAGTTCAGCTACTGATTGTGTGACTGCAGAAATGGGTAAAAGCCCTCCATCCAAACAATGACTATCATCAGTGCAGGTAAGAAAATAATAATAATTTTAATTTTTATCGCCTACAATTCTGTCTTATTTATTTTATAGTACAGTACATTTATTATGGGATGCGGGTGGCGCTGTGGGCCTAGGACTTGCCGATCAGAAGGTCAGCGGTTCGAATCCCTGCGACGGGGTGAGCTCCTGTTGCTCGGTCCCTGCTCCTGCCAACCAGGCAGTTTGAAAGCACAAAAGTACAAGTAGATAAATAGGTACTGCTCCGGCGGGAAGGTAAACGGTGTTTCCGTGTGTTTCTGGTTCACCAGAAGTGGCTTAGTCATGCTGGCCACATGACCCGGAAGCTGTACGCTGGCTCCCTTGGCCAATAAAGCGAGATGAGCACCGCAACCCCAGAGCCTGCCATGATTGGACCTAATGGTCAGGGGTCCCTTTACCTTTACCTATATACAACATCAGCATAGGATGGAGGAGCTTACAGCATTAACACCCCAGCAGGTACTGCTTCTCCATTAGCTTTAGATCTGGTACAGAGCAAGTAGGCCTCTATGCCCAGCTTCCAGCCTGCTTCCAGCTCACATACACCCAACTCTAGCTCTTGTTCTCCTCCCTAGCAGCTTGGTGAGGGGGTGAAGGAAAAGCCCACCCCTTAACCTGGAGGCCACCATCATGTCTTTGTAGCTGCAGCTACTCAGCTCGTTCTTTTGGGATGCTGATGAGGACATCCAAGTGGCCTGCTAAGGTCATTGTCTTGCAAAGACTCATATAAGGGATCATTAGGAAAGAAACTGAAAACAGAAAATGCCAGTATCATAACACTGCTGTACAAATCTGTGGTGCACTCTCAGTTCGAATACTGTGAATGGCTCTGATAACCTTACAACAAAAGGGATATTGTAGAGCAGGAAGAGATTCAGAAGAGGACAAGCAAAATGATCAAGGAGATGGAGACTGCCCTGTGAGGAAAGGTTGCAGCATTTGGAGCTTTTTAGGTAAGATAGAAAGTGAGTAAGAGGTGACATGATAGACATCCCTAAACTTATGCATTGTGGGAATGTTCAGGGAGGCAGAAGAGGATATATTGTTTATTAATAGTCTTCCTAACTTGCGCTAGCGAGTTCTATAACTTAGCAGAGTTTAACATTCCCCTTTTATAAACACACAGCGGGTAGCTTGTTGCAGGCTTGTGTGAGCCTCTCACTATCAGGTTCCTGATAAGTTCCCTTATATCCCTCTTAAAAGAATAAACACACCACTATCTTGTGTAAAGTCAATAAAAAAAGTTTACTCACAGTTGAATTTCTGAAGGCAGACTTATTTACAAATATATACATGTGGATCTGCCCCATAGGGAGGAATGATCCCAGTGCTTCTGCTAGCTGGAAGCAGAGCAGTCCTAGCTAGAAGCTTGTCCAATGAAGAAGGAAGTGAAAAGGCGGAAAGTGCTGCGTGCCTTGTCCCTTTTGTTACCTGGACAGGTAAGGTCACACCCACCTCTAGTCACATGCAAAGGAAGTATGTCTCAGCCAGGAGGAAACAGGAAGTTTGACTGGCTGGACCATACATTCCATCTCATGTCCATTCCAGGAAAACAATTAATGATAATAATAATAATAATAATAATAATAATAATAATAATAATAATTTATTTGTACCCCGCCCATCTGGCTGGGTTTCCCCAGCCACTCTGGGCGGCTTCCAACAAAGATTAAAAATGCATTAAAGTGTCACACATTAAAAACTTCCCTAAACAGGGCTGCCTTCAGATGTCTTCTAAATGTCAGGTAGTTGTTTATCTCTTTGACATCTGATGGGAGGGCATTCCACAGGGCGGGCACCACTACCGAGAAGGCCCTCTGCCTGGTTCCCTGTAGCTTTGCTTCTCGCAGTGAGGGAACCACCAGAAGGCCCTCGACGTTGGACCTCAGCGTCCGAGCAGAACGATGGGGGTGGAGACGCTCCTTCAGGTATACTGGGCTGAGGCCATTTAGGGCTTTAAAGGTCAACACCAGCACTTTGAATTGTGCTCGGAAACATATTGGGAGCCAATGTAGGTCTTTCAAGTTGTACTTGACTGCTACTGATGTATCACATCCCACATGCATGGCATAGAGAAAGGGGACAGGGAAGTCTCTCCCCTGCTCTCCTAACAGTAGAACTCGTGGTCATCCAATTAAGTTGAATCCTGGACGATTCAAGACAGATAAAAGAAGAGACTTTTGCATGCTCCACTTAGTTAAACAGGAGGCAGGGATGGTTTTAAACTCGAATGGTTAAGAGGACAGCAGAAATTAATGGAGGATAAGACTATCAATAGGTCCTAGCCTTAATGGCTATGTTCCTCCACAGTTGAAAGCAGTAGCCCTCTGGAAACCAGTTGCTGAAAATCACAAGTGGGGAGACTACTGTTCCACTCCCATCCTTGTGGGTTTCGTGTCAAGGTGTCTAGTTGGCCACCATGAGAATAGGATGCTGGACTCAATGGTCCATTGGCCTGATCCAGCAGGTCCTTCTTCATACCTGTGAAATGTTGTAAGTCACATAATTCAGAACCGGTAAGTCCATGGCTTTCATTGTTTGGGTTCTGAGTCATTTCCCTCCATCTTCAGAAACATTCACCCATCCAACGTTTTTTTTAAAAAAAATTGCATGGTGATAAAGCAAGATTTATAAATTGGAGGTAGCGTTGCTACAGCAACCCAGCAACCACTTGGAGGCTGCTTGTGGCTTCTTCTAGCAGAGTGGGGGGGGGGGGAGAGACATTTTGAAAACAGGGATCGAGGATAAAAGAGGAAGTTAAAGGCCAGCCAGCACTCCACCCCATCCCCAAAAACACTATTGCATAAAAGTACAGTAACATCATAAATACCAATTCCAACCAGGCATACACTCAATTTCACTAGTTTTGGTGTTATGAGAAAGGGAGAGAGAGAAATATCTATCCACTTTCTCCATGCTGTGAAAACTTTTATAAACTTCTATCATGTCAACTCTTCCTCGCTTTCTTCAGTAAAAAGTACCAAAGATTGCAACCTCGCTTCATAGGGGAGTTCTGAATACCAGTTGGTTTTGGTTCTACCTCAAAGAAGGAATGACTGCAAGAGAAAATGGCAGCCTTTGAACTGGAGGCAGAACTCAGGGGGCAGCACTCAGTCAATGTCTACCTAGCCATGCTTTATGAACTCAGCCGGTCGCTCCAGGATACTGCTGAGGCAACTTGGATGTTTGGTCGGCTGCAGAAGCACTGTCCATGGTCCTAAACTTCCACCTGAATCTCTTTCTAAGGTGCTGACTTTTGTCTTGCCTTAGGCATTATTGACCTCCCCTTCCTTCCTTTCTTTCTTTCTTTCTTTCTTTCTTTCTTTCTTTCTTTCTTTCTTTCTTTTTCTTTCTTTCTCTCTCTCTCTCTCTTTCTCTCTTTCTTTCTTTCTTCTTTTATTCACATAATATACATTCTTTACAACAGATAACTCCAAAATAAAATCATATATAGCAAAACCGTAAGTCTCATGTTTTCATTTACTGTACACTGATCTCCTTTCCAATACCTTTACTTGATATTTCTTGCTGCTTTCTGCTTTCCTTATAGAATCTTTATGGAAATTTAAATCTCTTAAATCCTATTCCAATCTTTAACAATTTCAATTAATCCCTTCACCTCCCTCCCCCACAACCCAGTACTTCCCTCCACCCTTGTGCGATCTTCTTTGCCTACTATTATTTTTGTTATTGTTGCATTACTCACTCTATTTGTTATTCCATCCTTAATATAATATTATCCTCTCTCCTTGTGCCTTTTATACCTCTTTCAGGGGGACCCAATTTCTTCTTGGCAGTGGGCATCATAGCCTTTTGGCAACCTCCAATTTGCTTGCCTTCCCTCCCTGTTGCTTCTTTCCCCCTCCCTTCTGTCGCTGATGATGTTTAGTTTCACTAACTTAATGACAGCGTTGGATAATGCGGTCCTATAAATCTACTGGATATACATTTCACAATCTTAATGAAATTACTCCAAATCCAAGACAGGCTAAATATGCTTCCAATGTGGTTTTTGGAAAGCAGCGCCAAATAACATATGGGAAGCAAGCAGATAATTTGACAGCCGCTCTTGCCAAGAGCAGACTGATTGCAACTCTGACCCTGGCACCTCCTTATTCCCGCCAGCAGTTTTTCTGAAGGCTCCTTCTGCCCCCGGGGATTGTTAAAACAGCCAGCTTGGTTGGAATCCAACCTGCAACAAGTCTGTGTATCACACAGCTGTGGGTGGCTCAACTGTTTTCAGACGCCTTGCAAAAAAAAATAATGCATGGAATTTACCGCCCACAAGACTATGCGATGGCTACCCGCCTAGTCGACTTTAAGGAAGGCTTGGGCAAATTGCAAGATGAGGGATCTAGACTAAACAGTAGGAAGAATTGTCTGTCAGTAAGAGCTGTTTGACAGGGAAATCGACTCCCTTGGGAGGTGGTGAACTCTCCTTCCTTGGGGGGTTTTAAGCAGAAGTTGCATGGCCATCTGTCATGGATTCTTTAGCTGAGATGTCAAGGAGTTGGACTAGAGGACCTCAAGGTCCAGCTCTACAACCATACGAGTCTAAGAACTTCCTGACAGTGCATGCTGCCCAACAGTGGGGCAGGCTTTTTCAGATGGTGACAGCAGTCACGAAATTAAAAGACGCCTGCTTCTTGGGAGAAAGGCAATGACAAACCTAGACAGCATCTTAAAAAGCAGAGACATCACCTTGCCGACAAAGGTCCATATAGTTAAAGCTATGGTTTTCCCTGTAGTGATGTATGGAAGTAAGAGCTGGACCATAAAGAAGGCTGATCGCCGAAGAATTGATGCTTTTGAATTCTGCTGCTGGAGGAGACTCGTGAGAGTCCCATGGACTGCAAGAAGATCAAACCTCTCCATTCTGAAGGAAATCAGCCCGACTTATATATAAAAAACGGGAAATCAGCCCTGAGTGCTCACTGGAAGGACAGATCCTGAAGCTAAGGCTCCAATACTTTGGCCACCTCATGAGAAGAGAAGACTCCCTGGAAAAGACCCCGATGTTGGGAAAGATGGAGGGCACAAGGAGAAGTGGACAACAGAGGATGAGATGGTTGGACAGTGTTTGCGAAGGTACCAACATGAGTTTGACCAAACTGCAGGAGGCAGTGGAAGACAGGAGTGCCCGGCGTGCTCTGGTCCATGGGGTCACAAAGAGTCAGACACGACTAAACAACTAAACAACAATAACAGACCCTTTGGGTAGATATTTTTAAGCAGGAACAGAATGACCACCTTTTATTCAGGCTGCTGTAGCAACAGAACTCCTGCATCAGCAGGTGTTGGGCTATGTGACCTTTATGTTAGGATTTTTATCTATCCGAGCTGCTCCAGCGAGTGGTACTGTTGTACAACAACATTGGCTTGCCTATCTTTGAAAACACCTTTGAAAATTGAAAATTTGAGAAGCATGTAATCTATCTGGGAGTTGCATCCCAATCCAAACTCGGGAGAATCAGATTGGGTTGGTCTTCTGTGGAAAGCAGACTAAATTAAACCCCTCCCCTATCCCTCCTAGAGACCTTTGACTGTGTGGTAGTGGATAAAAATATTATTCCTCCTCTCCCACCAGTGCTTGCCTCAACACCTAGCTGACAACAGCACCTTAGATAAATCATTTTCCTATTTTTGTGTCTAACGCAGATGTCGAAGTTCCATTTCTTAATATATGTCTTCCTTAATAGCCCTGGGAACTGCATTCTGCCAGGTCACTAAAATTTCATGAGGCTTTTCTATTATGAACTCCCTTTTCTCCATAAATACTGAATCAAGCAAGGAGAGGTCAGCAGTGGGGCACCCGTATCACAGGACACTGGAGGAGAGTCTCAAAGCTTCAGTCGGGGAGACCCAGCACCACCATGACACCTCCTGTCGTCCACTAAAATATATCCGGGAAATATGCTGGTCACATATGCAGTGTTTGAGTCAAACAGTCCTAGAAGGGGAGTGTCTAGGGAGAAACCAGGCTGGGAGCTGCCTCGTTTGGTATTCAGCACCACGGCCAGCACCAGAGGAAAGGAAGTAGCAGCCGCAGGAAGCAAGGAAGATACCGTATTTACTCAAATCTAACGCTCACCTTTTTGGGGGCCAAATTACGCTGTGGAAATTAAGGTGCACATTAGATTTGATGGCACATTCGCATTCACCAGCTAATACCTTTTTTGGGTTTCAAGGTTCTGAAAATTGAGGTGCACATTAGATTTGATGGTGCATTAGACTCGAGTAAATATGGTAGATGTGATGGGGAGAGGGGCTGGAGGGGCAACTGACCTATTTGTTGCTGAAAGGATTTCCCTTCTTTATTGCTGGAAGGGTTTTCCTTTCCTCCCCAGTACAAGCAGGACCCTGAAAACAGATCCCTAGTGCTGGAAAACAAAATTTTATTTTATTGACTTACCATATTTACACCCACCTTTCTTCCAGGGAGCTCAAGGTGGCTTACATACTTCTCCTCCTCTGTTTTATCTTCACAACAACCCTGTGAGAAAGATGAGACCGGCCCAGAGGTCACCCAGTGAGCGTCATGGGTGAGTGGGGATTCGAACCCTGGTCTCTCCCAGCACCTTAACCAGTACATGACATGGGCTCTCATTTGGCTACAAATGTCCTTCAGTTCTTAGGTCAGTAAGAAAACACTGCCTCAGAGGAAAGGTGGAAATGTTTGGGGTTGTTTGGTTTATCAAAGGACGAAAGAATGACATAATAAAAAGGTAAAGGGACCCCTGACAATTAGGTCCAGTCGTGACCGACTCTGGGGTTGCGGCGCTCATCTCGCTTTATTGGCTGAGGGAGCCGGCGTACAGCTTCCAGGGCATGTGGCCAGCATGACTAAGCCGCTTCTGGCGAACCAGAGCATCGCACAGAAACGCCGTTTACCTTCCCGCCAGAGCTGTACCTATTTATCTACTTGCACTTTGATGGGCTTTCGAACTGCTAGGTTGGCAGGAGCAGGGACCGAGCAACGGGAGCTCACCCTGTCGCGGGGATTCGAACCGCCGACCTTCTGATCCGCAAATCCTAGGCTCTGTGGTTTAACCCACAGTGCCACCTGCGTCCCTAACGACATAATAGAGTCTTATATAATCACACATTATGTGAAGAAAACGGTTAGGGAGGTTTCCTTTTCTTTTAGGGTTGCCAGGTCAGGAAAATTCCAGCCCCTAAGATTTCAGGGTGATGTCACATGGGACAGGTCCCACATCAGGAGCTCATGCCAACTCACAAACCTCTCCTCTTGAACCCCGTCCAGTTTGTTTTCTTCCTCTGAGCTCCCATCGCTAACCCCTGGAGATGGAGGTTAATTGGGAGAGGGAAGGAAGGAGCAGAGGAAGGCAGACAGCCACCAATTTAGCAATTTGCATCTGTCTTATGCTGGGCTGAACCTTGCAAGCTGCATACGCAGTCTTCTTAACACACACACACACACACACACACACACACACACACACACCTTGTTCAAAGCTAGTTCCAATTTCAAAGAGAATTGTCTGAAGATGCCTGGCAGCTGGCTGATTCCTAAACCCCTGGATGTCACCCTGCCGTATTTGGACGAAAAGCTTGTGGCACAGATGTTGATTCAACACATTCCCTTCACCACATTGCCTCTCTTGTTTGCTGGAACAATCCTGGCTGCAAAAGCTGATACCAGATGGTCCCCCGGTCAGGCAATGCGGCTGGTATCTTTTGTGAAGGTGCCCCTCGGGCGAGCCCAGAAGCAGATTATTTCCGATAGAGATGAGCTAACCACGGGCTGGTTTGGCTTCCACAGGTGCTAAATCTCTTTATCACGTCCCATTATGGCTGCAAGAGAAGTGCCAACTTGAAGCATTGATTACAATTCATGCTTCAGGTTTTTGCTCCGGTTTCAACTTGGAAGACATGATTTAATTTCCGGAAACGGCCACCTTGGAGCTTAAATCTGGAGCCTCGGTGTGATTATGAGATAAATGGGACGGCCGGACTCAAGGTCAGCCTGGTGTTTGCAAGATTAATTCTTTGAATGCACGAGACCTTCTGCTCTGTGGCAGATCATTTAAGTCCTGCTTCGCCACTTGGGTCACTTCCTAAACCTCAGTGGCAGACTTCCGAAACTCGATCAAACTGACCGATGAGTCCAGGAAAAGGAAGAAAGCAAAAAAGACATGTACAGGTAATGATATTTTAAAGCAAGGCTCACAAACCCACACTCATGGGCTGGGTGAGGGTCATGAATCATAAAATAGTAGATGGGTTTATATTATTCTGTACCTTGTTACCCCAGTGCTTTATGGACTCTCTCCTTCCTTGAAGGTTTCTAAGCAGAGGCTGGATGGCCATCTATCATGGATGCTTCTGCTGGGATTCCTGCATTGCAGGGGTTGGGCTAGATGTCCCTCAGGGTCCCTTCCAAGTCTACAATTCTATGTTTTTATAATTCTAATAAAAGACAGGCTTGAAAAAGCCACAGAGCAAAGATGGGAATGCCATCCCCCTGCTGTGCAAAATATAAATTTGCTGCAAAGCAGACAGCAATTTGTAAGCTGTCGTTAATAATTCTCTCTCAAATGAGCATAACAGAATATTTGCTAGATCTTATCTGAGGGCGAACACGTCGCACTGACACAAATATGGTGTGAGATATCGTAGGCCACTTGTTGAGGGCATAAACGGATTGGTCAGAGAGAAGAGCTGGCATGAGGGAGAGAGCAGACGCTGGCGTATTGAGCTGGGTCTCACACAACTTCACTGCACAGGGCACCAAGAAAAAGTTACAGTGGTACCTTGGTTCTCGAGTGTTCTGGTTTGCAAACATTTTTCGGAAGCCAAACATCCGATGCTGCTTCCACTTGGGTGCAGGAACTTCCTGCAGCCAATTGGAAGCCATGCCTTGGTTTTCCGGAGTTGAAGGAACTCACGAAATGGATTAAGTTCGAGAACCAAGTTACCACTGTATAGTGATGGAGCTGTCATACTCCAGACCCTTCAAGTATCCCTATTTTCCAGGGACAGTCCCGGATTTACAGAAGCCATCCCGGTTTCTGATTTAATCCATAAATGTTCCGCTTTTCCTTTGGACATCCCAACTTTCATCAGAGAAATGTTGGAGAGTACGGAGTTTCCCCCGAGCCAAGGAGAAAAGTAACTACACAACCTTAAGAAGACATCTGAAGGCAACCCTTGGATAGGGAAATGGTTTAGGGAAGTTGTTTATTGTTTAATGTTTCATTATGTTTTTATATATGTTGCAAGCCACCTAGAGTGGCTGGGGCAACCAAGTCAGATGGCTGGGCCATTATTATTATTATTATTATTATTATTATTATTACAGTGGACGCTCGGGTTGTGAATGTGATCCGTGCAGGATGCACATTTGCAACCTGCAGCATTCGCAACCCACGTCTGCACGTCTGTGCGGACGCAGGTTGCGATTCGACACTTCTGTGCATGCGCAAAGCGCAAGTTAGCGCATCTGCGCATGCGCGACTGCCAAAACCCAGAAGTAACTTGTTCCGTACTTCCGCGTTTCGGCAGTCCACAACCCCAAAAAACGCAACCTGAAGTGGCTGTAACCCGAGGTATGACTATTATTACTATTATTATTATTATTATTGAATAGGATGCCACTGTTTTCATCGGAGAAATGTTAGGAGGGTATGTCATACCTACCTGCAGCCAGAAGCCACAAAGGAACTCTGAAGAGCAGAGCCAGCTCCGGATGTTTTGCTGCTAGAGGCAAAACAAAATATGCCACCAGAAAATGTGATGAAAATGATGTATCGATGGTATGTAACTCCGGTAAAATTAGCAATAATGTATAAGATAAGTAACAAATGTTGGAAATGTAAAGAAAAAGAAGGTACTTTCTATCATATGTGGTGGGAATGTAAGAAAGTAAAAAGCTTTTGGGAAACGATTTATAATGAATTGAAGAAAATGTTGAAATATACATTTGTTAAGAAACCAGAAGCATTTTTATTAGGCATTACAGGTAATGAGATAAACAAGAAAGAAAAGAAGTTATTTTTATATGCAGTGACAGCAGCAAGAATATTGATGGCCCAGAAATGGAAACAAGAGGAGCTACCTACGTTAGAAGAATGGAGAACAAAAATGATAGACTACGCAGAATTGGACAGAATGACAGGAAGGATCCGAAACCGACAAGATCAAAGATTCACAGAAGATTGGGAAAAATTTGCTGCATATTTGCAAAAATTAAGTGATAATCAGATTACGTTTGTAAGTTTTAATGAAGCATTGTGATGGGAAATAAGCATTAAAAGGGGATGAAGTTTTACAGTAATAATGTAAACAATAAAATAGAAATGTGTTTAAAGTTAAAATATGAAGGATCTACAGACAAGTTGAGGGAAGCCGAAAAAAGAGAAAAAAAGATGTAACTAAGATGTATGGAGTGTATAATTTTGTTTTGTATTTGAAAATTAATAATATATATATATATAACAAAATATGCCACCTCTTCCAACCCCTCCTTCTCCTCCTCCCCACACCCACTGCTACACACTGCTAGGAGGAAGTGGTGGTGCACAAGACAGCTACAGCCCCACTTTGCCTCATGAGTGGGCTGGCACCGCTAAATTGTACAACGTGCACTTGTCTCATGAATTGGAATCATCATCATCATCATCATGAACTGCTGCTGCTGCAGCAGCAGCAGCAGCAACAACAACAACTTTTATTATTTATACCCTAGCCACTCTGGGCAGCTCCAAACAGAATATTAAAAACACGATAAAACATCAAACATTAAAAACTTTCCTAAACAGGGTTGCCTTCAGATGTTTTCTAAAAGTCAGTTAGTTGCTTATTTCCTTGACATCTGATGGGAGGGCATTCCACAGGGCGGACGCCACTACCGAAAAGGCCCTCTGCCTGGTTCCCTGTAGCTTTGCTTCTCGCAATGAGGGAACCGCCAGAAGGCCCTCGGCACTGGACCTCAGCGTCCGGGCAGAATGATGGGGGTGGAGACGCTCCTTCAGGTATACTGGACCGAGGCCGTTTAGGGCTTTAAAGGTCAGCACCAACACTTTGAATTGTGCTCGGAAACATACTGGGAGCCAATGTAGGTCTTTCAAGACCGGTGTTATATGGTCTCGGCGGCTGCTCCCAGTCACCAGTCTAGCTGCCGCATTCTGGATTAGTTGTAGTTTCCAGGTCACCTTCAAAGGTAGCCCCACGTAGAGCGCATTGCAGTCGTCATGCTGGGGAACCTCAGCTCCTTTGCATGCAGAAAGTCCCAGGTTTGAGCCTCCGCATCTCCAGGTAGGACTGGGAGAAAAGGCACTGCCTGAAGCCCCGGAGAGCCATCGTCAGTCGGTATTGACAACCCTGAGTCAGATGGAGCAATCGGCTGATTTGTTATAATAATAATAATAATAATAATAATAATAATAATAATAATAATAATAATTTATTATTTATACCCCGCCCATCTGGCTGGGCCTCCCCAGCCACTCTGGGCGGCTTCCATAGAAACCAAAAATACAGTAAAATATCACACGTTAAAAACTTCCCTGAACAGGGCTGCCTTAAGATGTCTTCTGAATGTCAGGTAGTTGTTCATCACTTTGACATCTGGTGGGAGGGCATTCCACAGGGCGGGCGCCACTACCAAGAAGGCCCTCTGCCTGGTTCCCTGTAGCTTTGCTTCTCGCAATGAGGGAACCGCCAGAAGGCCCTTGGCGCTGGACCTCAGCGTCCGGGCAGAATGATGGGGGTGGAGACGTTCCTTCAGGTATACTGGACCGAGGCCGTTTAGGGCTTTAAAGGTCAGCACCAACACTTTGAATTGTGCTCGGAAACGTATGTAAGGCAGATTCCTGTCTCAGAATCTCAGTTTTGAGCGATTCTTGTTAATTCATGGGTAGGGATGGAAGGACCTGTCAATTTCAGTTCTGGCTTTTCTCCAAACTTAAATGCAGTTCTCCACATTTCTATAGTAATTTGAAGGTTTTCTTTTTTAAAAAATCCTCATGAAAGTTCTTCGGATTTTTTGGTAAGGAATACGTTTTGAATGCAGTACACAGTTTTGCGAGCAATTTCTCCTAACACGCTGCATTGTTGTACGTTACTTTCACTGATACATGTCTTTTCAGGCATGCTTTTACCTAATATATGCAGTTTTGTAAATACTATTTGGCAGGACAAATCCATTGTAAAATTTGGATATGTGCAGATTTTGAAGGTTGTTTCTGTGTTTCATTTCTTATATTGTTTTGGAGAGTGTGGATTTGATAGACTTTGCTTCAAATGCAAACAGTTTTCCCCCAATGTTATTTATGAGGTCAACCCAAGACCATTTCCTCCCTGATTCAGGCACATCAACAAATGTGGGGTTTTTGTTTTTTTAAAGTTACATGTTTGAAACACAGTGCAGTACTGTCTGCGGTTTCTCTTTAATCCTCCGGCAGGAACAGTCAACTGTGTCCTTTCTAAACATCCATTTTACAACATCTTCTTGAGCCTGGACCAAATCGCTGCTCCAATAAGTTGCCCAAACTTGCTACATATCAAGACTTCAGTGTTGTATGGATGATATGAAGGGATTTCTGACATTTTGTTGATGTTTATTTATATGCTGGCATTCACTTTTAAAAAGTCAGAGCAGTTTGCAACGATTGTACACAACACCATATAATTTAAAAAACCATAAAAGTCTTAAAATCACCTGAAGGAATAAAATGTTTTCAGTAGGCGTTAAAACATAAGGCGTCTGCTAAATCTCTAGGGGACATGGCTGGCGCTGTGGGTAAAACCTCAGTGCCTAGGACTAGCTGAACGTAAGGTTGGCGGTTCGAATCCCCGTGGCGGGGTGAGCTCCGGTCGTTCGGTCCCAGCTCCTGCCCACCTAGCAGTTCGAAAGCACCCCTAAGTGCAAGTAGATAAATAGGGACCACTTTATAGCGGGAAGGTAAACAGCGTTTCCGTGTGCTGTGCTGGTGCTGGCTCGCCAGAGCAGCTTCGTCACGCTGGCCACGTGACCCGGAACTGTCTTCGGACGGCGCCGGCTCCCGGCCTCTTGAGTGAGATGAGTGTGCAACCCTAGAGTCGGTCACGACTGGCCCGTACAGGCAGGGGTACCTTTACCTTTACCTTTAAATCTCTAGTGGCAGAGTGTTCCACAGAACTGGGCCGATAACACTGTTGCTGTAAAATGAGCCTTTGTCAACTTGGGGAATCACGACCAATGGGTGCACCCAACCAGTTGGCAATGGACAAGGAGCAGGATTCTCACCCAGCCCTTGCCTGCTGGCTAGTTGTGGAAAGAGGCCCTGAAGCTTCTGCCAGCTGGAAAAACCCAGGCAGCGGGAGTGGGGCTCTGAGCTCCCGTGTCCTGTATGTGAGCAGCAACAGCTCAGTGCAGAAAGAGGCGGCTGTATTTATATGTGAAAGGGGTTTGTTATATTAAATAGGCAAACAAGCTGGAAAGACAGAAATCAAATATTAGCTTTCCAAAGCAGTCTTTAGGCTGGTGGTTTAACCTAAGGGTTTCATGTACTACTCATTTTGGAAAGTATTTCACAGGGATGATAGATGATGGAACAGAAGGACAGTGGGAGAGCGGAGGCTAGCTTAGGGGTGAGAGGCAAGGCACATCACATCCAGGACTCCGAGAGCTGGCTTAGGCTGGCTGAGGGTTGCCTATTTTGGCTGGCTATCAGTGTCTGAAATCAGAGGAGGTCCTCATGTCCTGCCGAGCTACTTGAAGTTCTTTTACTGCTGAGCTACTTGAAGTTGCTAAGGTGGGACTTGGGACCTCCTCCCCTGAGATATTGGAGAAGTGGACTTGTTCTGTAATTTGACAATCAACTTAACATTGACGTAAAATTTGAGGCGGGGTACTTGGAGGTTAGGGACGCAGGTGGCGCTGTGGGTTAAACCACAGAGCCTAGGATTTGCCGATCAGAAAGTCGGTGGTTCAAATCCCCACAATGGGGTGAGCTCCCGTTGCTCGGTCCCTGTTCCTGCCAACCTAGCAGTTCGAAAGCACATCAAAGTGCAAGTAGATAAATAGGTACCGCTCAGGCGGGAAGGTAAATGGCGTTTCCGTGCGCTGCTCTGGTTCGCCAAAAGCGGCTTAGTCATGCTGGCCACATGACCCGGAAGCAGTACGCCGGCTCCCTCAGCCAATAAAGTGAGATGAGCGCCACAACCCCAGAGTCGGCGACGACTGGACCTAATGGTCAGGGGTCCCTTTACCTTTTATTCCTCTTAGAAAACATTGTGGCTCGAGTGCTTCTTACACCTTCCTCTCAACTTGCCCTCTCCAGACTGCAATTCCCTTTCTCTGATATCATTTCCTTGGAAGGTAGCAAGTGGAGTCGTACCTTGGTTGACGAACGCCTTGCAAGTCGAACATTTTGGCTCCCAGACGCCGCAACCCCAGAAGTGAGTGTTCTGGTTTGCGAACGTTCTTTGGAAACCAAACGTCTGGCATGGCTTCCACAGCTTCTGATTGGCTTCAGGAGCAAGAATGGAAAAAGACTCTTCTGAGTCCGCCTCCTCCTGTCTCTCCCTCCTCTGATGGTTGGCAGGAATTATTCTGTGCAAAGCACCTTTCACAGAAACCTCGGTGTATTCTGAGGTGGGCAACTGCTGTCCTAGCTCCTCTGGCCCAGAATCGGTGTCCGAGGTGAAAGCATGGAATTGATTTTGCTGCTCCAATGACACAGAGGGCCTCCTGACAGCCCTGCTTCTGGGCACCACATACCTGCAGGGCTTCCCCTCTTGCAATGGGTGGTCTTTCTCCTTCCTAGGGACGCCCCCAGCTGTGTGGCCGTTCCGTCACAGTGCATTCAGCTCTAACAAGAAACTCTGCATCTCACCCTGTAGCTGCAATCAGCTAAGTTTAACTCCATGAGCCCTAACCTTTTTCTCACCTAGCAATTACCGTATTTTTCGCTCTATAAGACGCACTTTTCCCCTCCTAAAAAGGAAGGGGAAATGTGGGTGCATCTTATGGAGCGAATGCACGCGGGAGGCTCAGCTCAGCGTTTCCTTTAAAGAGCTGCATGGAGCGTGTGTGCTGCTCTCTCTCTCTCTCTCTCTCTATATATATATATATATTCAACTTTTAAAGATTACAAAGAGAAAAAAGAAAAAAGAGAAAAGAGAAAAATAAGAAAAGACAGAAAAAATGCAAGCAATTAAAAAAAACAAACACAGATCAAACCTTTACATAACTTTCTTTCCTTTGCTTATTTCCTTGACCTCCTCACACCTCCCTTTTTTGTATTCTAGTTCAATTAGATATTTCAGCAAATCCTTTCCAGCTTTGTTTTTATCCTATTAATTTATCTTAATATACTGTAATTTTACATTCTCGTCTTTCACCAATTAACAAATCCATTTTTACCTAATCCTTTATATCATTTCTGCTAAAACCACATTACTTCATTCCAACATCCTTTTAACATTCCTTAATTTTGCAATGTTTCTGTATATAAACTTTAAATTTTTTCCAGTCTTCTTCCACTGACTCTTCACCTTGGTCTCGGATTCTGCCAGTCATTTCCGCCAGTTCCATATAGTCCATCACTTTCATCTGCCATTCTTCCCGGGTGGGTAAATCTTGTGTCTTCCAGTACTTCGCGATGAGTATTCTTGCTGCTGTTGTTGCATACATAAAGTTCTGTCCTTCTTTGGCACCAATTGGCCGACCATGCCCAGGAGAAAGGCCTCTGGTTTCTTCTGAAAGGTATATTTAAGTACCTTTTTCATTTCATTTCTCCCTCCTCGGGGAAAAGCCCCCAAGAGCCGCACACACGTTCCATGTGCTCTTGAAAAGGGAACGCGGCTCTTGGGGGATAGCTGCGTGCAGGATGAAGGCTCCCCTTGCCCAGGAGAGGGTGCGCGCGGCTATCCCATAAGCCAGGACAGCCAGCGGGATCGCGACGCAGTGATCCCGCCGGCTGTCCTGGCTTCTGGGATTCAGAATATTTTTTTTCTTGTTTTCCTCTTCCAAAAACTAGGTGCATCTTATGGTCTGGTGCATCTTATAGAGCGAAAAATACGGTATCTATTTTGACTGGGGCATCATTTTCCCACAAAGCCATCCTTGCAAGTAGGAAGAAACTGAAGGTAAAGAACCTTTTCTCTCTTTGCTTTACCAATGGGACTTCAGTATGTTTAGATTTGGGGCAGGGGCGCAGGTGCTGCTGTGGTTTAAACCACTGACCCTCTTGGGCTTGCCAGTTGGAAGGACGGCGATTCGAATCCCCACAACAGGGTGAGCTCTCATTGCTCTGTCCCAGCTCCTGTCAACCTAGCAGTTTGAAAGCACACCAGTGCAAGTAGATAACTAGGTACTGCTGGGGCAGGAAGGTAAACGGAGTTTCCATGCGCTCTGGTTTCCGTCACGGTGTCCTGTTGCGCCAGAAGCAGTTTAGTCCTGCTGGCCACACAACCCGGAAAGCTGTCTGTGGACAAATGCCGGCTCCCTCGACCTGAAAGTGAGATGAGCGCTGAAATCCCATAGTCGCCTTTGACTGGATTTAACCATGCAGGAGTTCTTTATCTTTACCTTACCTAGATTTGGGGCTCCACTGGGTGAATTGTGAATGATGTTCTCCAGCGCAGATTGCAGCCATAGCTCTCACTGGTGCTTTCCATGGTGGCTGGTGGTTCTGGGAGAGAAGGATACGCCCCAGACTTTTCAGCCCTGAATAGAGGACATCTCCACCTTCTGCCAGCTATAAAACTGCCTGTTCTTTCAGTGTGATTTAGACAAGCATTCGACCTCTACGCATGTTGAGTTAATAGGATTCTGGAAACGTACCTTTTAGCACTTAATTAAATATTATCTTCCATTGAGGACAGCAAACAAAGACTCCCTATAGCTGCCAAACACAGAATAAGCAAAATCCCTCTCACTCAGCCCCCTGCTGTTTAGAAACAGGTGGACCGAATTTCAAAGAAAAAGACAGGAAGGGGGGAGGGGAGAGAGAGACAGAGAGACAGAGAATCCAGCACATCCTCCCAGAGTCCTACACCAGTTTATACCATTATTCCCAACTGACAAAGGCATGGGAAGGATATATGGTCTAATAACAGAAAGGTTGCCAACTTTTCATCCTGGCCACTGCTCCTGTGCCATTTTACAGCAGCTTGAGCTGAAGACTGAAGTGAGTGACGGTACTTCTAAGCCAGGGGTAGGCAACCTAAGGCTCTGGGCCGGATGTGGCCCAATCGCCTTCTCAATCCGGCCCGCAGACAGTCTGGGAATCAGCATGTTTTTACATGAGTAGAATGTGCCCTTTTATTTAAAATGCATATTTTATTTAAAATGCATTTAAAAAGGTAAAGGGACCCCTGACCATTTGGTCCAGTCGTGGCTGACTCTGGGGTTGTGACGCTCATCTCGCTTTATTGGCCGAGGGAGCCGGCGTACAGCTTCCGGGTCATGTGGCCAGCATGACTAAGCCACTTCTGGCGAACCAGAGCAGTGCACGGAAATGCTGTTTACCTTCCCGCCGGAGTGGTACCTATTTATCTACTTGCACTCTGACCTGCTTTCAAACTGCTAGGTGGGCAGGAGCAGGGACCGAGCAACGGGAGCTCACCCTGTCACGGGGATTCGAACCGCTGACCTTGTGATCGGCAAGTCCTAGGCTTTGTGGTTTAACCCACAGCGCCACCCACGTCCCTAATACTGCAAATTAGCCTTCACAAACTCTGTGCCCTCCAGATTTCTGGATGAGTCTCCCCTCAGAGCTGGGACTATGACCTGGAAAACCAGCCATGAAGCTTTGGGTCAGTCTCAGTCTCTCAATCTAGCTGACCTCACAGAGTTACTGCAAGGATAAAATGGGGAATGTACATCACCGGGTGCTTCTTGGAGGAAAGTTGGGGTATCCATGTAAGAATAAAATAAAATAAGTAGGCCAAAGGTCCCTGGGTATGATGGCCTGAGATTCGGACTCGGAGGCTGAACCTGAGGGATCCCAGCCTGCACAGGATTCCCTGCCACCAGAACCAGCTGAGCCGGGGCTGGGGCTTGAGCCTGAAGGGTCCTCACCTGTGCTGGGTCCTCAGGTGCAGGCATCAGCTGAGTCTGGCTCCGGAGGTGATGGAGGACCCATTGCCTGCAGGTGCTCCACTCTCAGCCCCATCAGGGGAAGCTGAGGTTGCCTCTGGGTCCAGTAACCATCCAGCCTCTCTTGAGCTGCAGAGGCTCAGGGCAGAGAGGCGGAGGGAACTAAGTTCCCACAGGAGGAGCGCTCGTCTCCAGGCCAGGAGAGGCGAGTCACCTGTGGACCGGGGCCGCCCTATGCCTCGGGGCAGATAAAAGCCAGCCAGCCCCAGTCCCAAGTTACGGGAGCAACGTTGTTGCTAGCCTGTTCCTGCCGGCACCCTGTCCTGCTCTTCTGCCGGAGCTCCTGACCTCACCCGACTCCCTGCCTTGGACCTCGCTTCAGTTTTGACGGACTGCCTCCATACTGCACCCTCAACCTCGGACTGGACTTGGACCTTGCCTCATGGTTAACCCACGGGACCAGCACACTGGTTCAGTCCTCAGCATCCCCGAGACAGTATGAGAAAGACTCCTATTTGCAACTCTGAAGTCAAAGTAGATTCCAGTGTTGTTAGATACCCTGTGTTCCTTTTTCCTCTCCTTTCCCCCCAAATAAACATGCTTCTACCCTCTCTGCAATGCAACAGTCATTGGGCAAAATGTCCAACAGGTGGCAGCAATCTCTCTCCTATTCACTTGGTGACACATTCCCTGCTACATTCATAAACCACTTGGGTTATAGTGGAACCAGTTTGATTTTCAAGGCAAAGGTAGCCGAATAAACAGCACGTCGTCTTTCCTGCCCTGACAGTGCAATATGCCAGGCAGATCTTTCCAGGTGTGAAGTCCTGACCAACTAAAGCTCCTGAAAGTCCCTGCCGGTGAAATATACTCAGAGTCGAGAGTGGATTTCATGCTCTTTATTCAGCTCATAGTGGTGAGGAGGAATGAAAGTCCCCTCAAAGTATCTGCTTTATATACATTATTTACACAATGGGCTGCACGTGATTGGCTAATTCCGGAATTCTCCTGTAGGCTTGAGACTGGCATTGAGAAATGCTTGTGCTTCTTGAGCAATCCCTTCAAGAGGCAATTCTGGCATGGTCCATAGCGTCTCTTTCCTTCTTTTCCTTACAAGGGAAAACACTCCCCGTTGTTGACACTGCTCCAAGCGCACTGTTGTGCCGTCAAGCATCAATACAAGGTTGAACAATCAGATAAGCTCCTTTATCTCCAGCTGCAGGTTTCCCATTAGTCAGAAACCTTCTGCTTCAACTCTCTGGGGGGATAAGTGGCACCTTTGAGTCCTGCTTGTCACCAAGAGCTTATTTTGGAGTGGTCTCCTGGAGCATGAGAGAATGCTAGTTATGTCTGCTTTGTGGGTGGGGTGTTAGACATCAATATGCCCCAGGAAAATAAGATCTCCTGCTAAAAGAACCTGTGCCAAGTTCTCTATTTATATTGTGAAACGGAGCTTTGCTGCGGTTCTTTCCCTGGGAGGCTCCCAAGCAGAACCCAGGGAACACCGCTGCAATCCCGTAAGAAAAGACAAATGGTCTCTAAAGAGAATTATCAGTGCCTGTTTGTGTCATTCCTTCCTTCGTAATTTTGTTTGCTGCTTTGCTGTGCTCAAAGAGGCTTACTACTGTGATAGGAATTTTGAGGTTTTAGGTAAAGGTAAAGGGACCCCTGACCATTAGGTCCAGTCGTGACTGACTCTGGGGTTGCGGCGCTCATCTCGCTTTATTGGACGAGGGAGCTGGCGTACAGCTTCCGGGTCATGTGGCCAGCATGACTAAGCCGCTTCTGGCGAACCAGAGCAGCTCACGGAAGCGCCGTTTACCTTCCCACCGGAGGGGTACCTATTTATCTACTTGCACTTTGACGTGCTTTCGAACTGCTAGGTTGGCAGGAGCTGGGACCGAGCAATGGGAGCTCACCCCGTCACGGGGATTCGAACTGTCGACCTTCTGATCGGCAAGTCCTAGGTTCTGTGGTTTAACCCACAGCGCCACCCGCGTCCCTTTGAGGTCTTAGTTATGGGTTAAATGTTCATAAGTTTACCAAGCAAGCACATACATAGATCAGCACAGGGGGACCGACCTAGAACCATTTTTTATTCCCAAACTGTCCCAAACTGACCAAATGTTTTCTCTGCAAGGTCAAAGGAAAATGGAAAAGCCTCCCCATTGTTTTTTCCTTCACAAATCCTGTCTTAAGGGTATGTCTGTGTTTGAATAGGGTGTGGGCCTGTGACCTGGCCCAGGAACTAATTATTTATCATTACAAAAGAATGGTCAGGCTCCCCAGGCAATCCAATCAAGTAACCTGCCAGACAGGAGATAAACAACGATGGGGAGAAAAACAACAGTCAAATTTCTGTTTTAAGACCGCCTTTTCTGTGATGTAGGTATGATGTATCTGGGGGGTGGTCTTGATCTACAGGGTGGAATTTCAAAAGTCTTTATAAGGCCTTGTGCGCCATTGTTCTGGGTTCCTCCTCTCTCCTTCGTGTGGTGAGTGAGGACCCTGTTGCAACAGATCAATAAAGATCAGGCTTACTAGCTGCTTTGCTTCTCAATATTCTCTGGTTGGCCTCTGTTATTTTCTTCTACCAATAGGGAACCTATGTGAAGACTCTATATGGGCTCTCGGATACCCCATAAGGGAAAAGGGCAGAGATTTTGTTTACAACATACATGCGCATGCCACGCCTTTCCACAAAAGTTGGACAGCCGCCTGTCAGGGACGAATCCCGCATTGCAGCAGGGGGTTGGACTAGATGACCCTTGGTGTCCCTTCTACAATTCTATTTTTCTCTGCCCACCCACTCCTGCACATTGCTTTACGAAGGCATAGCCTCAAAAAGTGACAGGTCGGTAAAAGGTAAAGGTACCCCTGCCCGTACGGGCCAGTTGTGTCCGACTCTAGGGTTGTGCGCCCATCTCACTTAAGAGGCCGGGGGCCAGCGCTGTCCGGAGACACTTCCGGGTCACGTGGCCAGCGTGATGAAGCTGCTCTGGCGAGCCAGCACCAGCGCAGCACACGGAAACGCCGTTTACCTTCCTGCCAGTGTGGTACCTATTTATCTACTTGCACTTGATGTGCTTTCGAACTGCTAGGTGGGCAGGAGCTGGGACCGAAAGACGGGAGCTTACCCCGCCGCGGGGATTCGAACCGCCGACCATGCGATCAGCAAGCCCTAGGCGCTGAGGTTTTACCCACAGTGCCACCCGGTCGGTAACTGGTCGGTAACTGAAGCAAATAAACAGACTGTGAGAGCTACAGCTACCTGTGAAATTGCCGCCTCAGTTGAAATTTCGTGTACCATTCCTGGAGGGAATCGATTCTTCGTATCTCCCTCATCCCCACAGTGAAGTGCAAGGCAGCTGCTTCAGCAAGTAATGGCGTTGGCTGCCTCCCCATCTTCCTCCAGGGAACCAGGTTTGCCCTCTCCCTCCGACACTTTGATTCATTAGCAAAAAGCGTGCTAAACGCCCTGCATATTAAAAGCCGAGGCGCCAAGCACTGCCTGTTGTTGAGAGAGGCCTGCTGCGCAAGAGAGAAGCAGGTGGCAGCGCCCCGTGGAGACCCGGAAGGTTCCGTGTCGGCTTCTGTCAGAAACAGGCACCGAGGGCTGGCGGGTTCAACAGGGATGCTTTGCAGGGGGGAAGTAGCCGGAGGAGCGTCAACAAAATCTGCAACGTTATAAGAATTCTAAGGTCCCAAATATACAGTCATACGTCGCGTTGAAGTAGCTTCGGGATGAATCTTTTCAGGTTGCACTCCGCGGCGACCCGGAAGTAATGGAGTGCGTTTCTTCTGGGTTTCACCGCTTGCACATACGCAGATGCTCAAAATGACGTCACGCGCATGCGCAGAAGCGGCAAGACACGACACGCGTATGTGCAGACGCACAGTCACGTCTTACGTTTACTTCAGGATGCGAACGGGGCTCCGGAACGGATCCCTTTCGTATCCAGAGGTACCACAGTAAAAGAAACGTTCGTAAATGTACAAGGCAAACACATACATAAATATATAAACCACGTTTCTGAAATAGTACAGGAGAGCAGTCCTGAAGTTGTTTTGACTCTCCCAAATTGACCTCAAATTTTTCTCTGCAAGGAGGAAGGAGATGAGAAAGCGTCTTTTGCTTACCTGTCTTAAGGGAGTATTTGTGTATGAATAGGGTGAGCCTGTGACCTGGTTTCTGGAATTTAAAGTATTTACCATCACAAAAGAATGGCCAGGCTGCCCAGGTAAAGCAATCAGTGACCATTAACAGATATCCTGGCCAACAGGATTTCTGCTGTAGACCACCTTCTTCTGTGATGTATGTATGATGTTTTTTGGGGGTGGTCTTGAGCTACAGGGTAGGCAATTTCAAAAGTCTATATAAGGGTTTGCACACCATTGTTCTGGGTTCCTCCTCCCTCCTGCATGTGGTGAGTGAGGACCCTGTTGCAACAGTTGAATAAAGATCAGGCTTACTAGCTGCTTTGCTTCGCAATATTCTCTGGTTGGCCTCTGTTATTTTCTCCTACTGATAGGGAACCCACTTAAGGACTCTATACGGGCTCTTGGATAGGGACGCGGGTGTTGCTGTGGGTTATACCACAGAGCCTAGGACTTGCCAATCAGAAGGTCGGCAGTTCGAATCCCCGTGACGGTGTGAGCTCCCGTTGCTCGGTCCCTGCTCCTGCCAACCTAGCAGTTCAAAAGCATGTCAAGTGCAAGTAGATAAATAGGGACCACTCCGGCGGGAAGGTAAATGGCATTTCCGTGCGATGCTCTGGTTCGCCAGAAGCGGCTTAGTCATGCTGGCCACATGACCCGGAAGCTGTACGCCGGCTCCCTTGGCCAATAAAGCGAGATGAGTGCCGCAACCCCAGAGTCGGCCACGACTGGACCTAATGGTTAGGGGTCCCTTTACCTTTTTATGGGCTCTTGGAAATCCCATAGGGGAAAAGGAGCAGGTTTTTTCTATATCAGTGGTAACAGGAGGCCTGCAGCTTACATGAATATGTTTGTTTACATTCCAGGCATCTGGGCGCCAAGGCAAAATTGTGCCAAGTCAGAAGGACCCCTGGAAATGTCCCGTCCCCCCACAATGCCCCCCACCTGTTCAAAGGCAGTGTGCTGAGAGGGCAATACTTGGTGGGCTCTGGGAGATCTCGGGAGCCTCGCAGGGCCCTAGGGTGATTTTCCTGGGGGCATGGGTGCCATCTAGAATAAAATATTGGGGCATAGCTGTCAACCTTCCCTTATTTGGAGGGAAACTCCCTTATTCCAGCGTTGTTTCCCACTGCTAGCCTGGATTGTTGATATCCCGGGTTTCAAAGGAAGCAGCTCCTCTCCCTCCCTCCCTGCCAGCCAGGGAGGAGGGAGGCTCCAACTCTGTTGCTTGGCTGCGTTGCTCACCCAATAAGGAGTCTAAGAACGACTGGGGGGTGGAGCTTGCATGCCTTGTGCCAATCAAATCGGCCGCGTTGCCTGGGGACTCGCCTTTGCTCAGCGCTTCCCAGCGGAAAGGTGACGGTGTGGTTTTCCTTGCTGCATCCCCTTTGCCGGGTTGCTGCGCTGTGGGAACTACCACTTGAGGCTTCATTTGGCTGTTGCCTGGGCTTTCTGCCTTTGGGCCTTTGGCTCTACTCTGTGTTTGTGTGTGTGTGTGTGTGTGAGAGAGAGAGAGAGAGAGAGAGAGGGAGAGAGAGAGAGAGAGAGAGAGAGAGAGAGAGAGAGAGAGAGAATAGTGAATGTGTCACTTAAGCTGACAGTAGGAATGCTGTTGCTTCACACAATTACCTTCACACAATGTGTAATTAACTTGGGAAATTTTTTTACCGCAGGATGTGGTGAGGTCAGTACTTTAGATTTACAAGGGGATCTGAGAGACAAATGGGAGATACGGTTTGTCAGTATTAATGGACAGCTAAATAGAAACTTAACTCCAAAAGTTAGGACCAAGATTCAAATCCTGACTGGGTAACTTTCCTTACTAGTAACATTGAACCATGAGGACGAGATGGTTGGACAGTGTTCTCGAAGCTACCAGCATGAGTTTGACCAAACTGTGGGAGGCAGTGGAAGACAGGAGTGCCTGGGACAGGTGAGGCTGCTGATCCCTTATTTTGGCTGCTGATGCCTTATTTTCGAGGCTGCTGATCCCTTATTTTCAAATCTGAAAGTTGACAGCTATGTATTGGGGGGGGCACAAGTAAGCACCGCCTCACATAATCAATCGCACGACGCAGCAGACACACACCATTTGAAGGGCAATGCCCATTAAATTGGGGGAGTATCCCTCTCAAATATTTTATTGGGGGGGGGGGGGGTTAAGGGATCTCGGCCTCTAGGAGTTGACTCTTCTGCCTGGAGGCTGGTTGACAAGGGGGGAGCTTGGAAAGCTCTTTTCGTGCCTGGTTTTCTCACTGCAGCATATGAGCCAACTCCTGGGGGCCAAGGTCCCTTTGCCCCCCCCAAATTAGGGGGACCACAGGACTTACATGACACCCCCCCCAATTTTTTTTATGCATGTTGGCACTTCTGCCTTGCAGAAAGAGCTTTTTATTTATTTATTTTTGTAATAATTTTCATTGCATTTTCTGTTTTACAGTTTCAAATAAACATTTTACAAACTTTAAAATATCCAGTGACTTCCCTTCTTCTCCTTCCGTGGTTCCATTTTACGTATCATACATGCCTGCATATTTTACCATAACCCTTCAAATCAATTTCCCACTTTTACATCCATCAAAAATTATTTATTCTGACGAATTTATCTTAATGCTGCCAGCGTTTTCAGCTGTACGTGCAGAAAGAGCTTTTTAAGCCCTTGGGTCTCTGGAGGCTCTCGTGAGATCTCTCATGCAACCCCTTCTGGCAGTTCTTTCACTCTCTTTCTATTGAGTCGCTATATTTTTCAACGGAGCATGCAAGGCTGCGATCACATAAGTAAACTGCGCACAAGGTTTCGGGTCTCCTGTATGGAGGTGGCAGAGCTGTCACCTCAGGGCAGCACATTTTCAATGTACTTTTGCGCCACAATTCTTTGCGAGAAAGTGTGCCGGTCAAATCGATCTTCATGTAATCCCACCGCTGGTTTTTGCTCGCTGCCACAGCCCCGTCGGTGAAATCGTGAATTATCTCCCGAATTAACTGCACGTGAAATTGGATAGACAGAATGGCTCAGCCCACCTTTTGTAGAAAAGATTTATTAATGGACTATGAAATATTAACAGAAAAGACAACAGAAAGAGCAAGAAAGTTGCTTGACAGGCTCTATGAAACAACAAATCCCTGAAGCATGATTTATACCCATGGAACTTCACACTCCTTCTACTTGAATCAAATCCTCCACTGGGCGGCGGGGTGGGGGTGTGACATTTCCTGTGTGATAGGAATTTTATGGTCTTAGATATATGGCAATGTTCATAAACATATCAACCAAGCACATACATAGATCAGCACAGGAAGACTGATCTGGAACCATTTTGATTCCCAAGCTGTCCCAAACTGACCAAATGTTTTCTCTGCAAGGTCAAAGTGGAAAAGCCTCCCCATTGTCTTTTCCTTCACAAATCCTGTATTAAGGGTATGTCTGTGTTTGAATAGGGTGTGAGCCTGTGACCTGGCCCAGGAACTAAGTATTTATCACTACAAAAGACTGGCCAGGCTCCCCAGGGTATCCAATCAAGTAACCTGCCAGACAGGAGATAAACAAGGACAGGAGAAAAACAACATTCAAATTTCTGTTTTAAGACCGCCTTTTCTGTGATGTAGGTATGATGTATCTGAGGGGTGGTCTTAGGTTACACCCCTTCTGTGATGTATGTATGATGTTTCTGGGGGTAGTCTTGATCTACAGGGTGGCAATTTCAAAAGTCTTTATAAGGCCTTGCGCACCATTTTTCTGGGTCCCTCCTCTCTCCTGCGGTTGAGGGGAGCACCCTGTTGCAACAGATCAATAAAGATCAAGCTTACTAGCTGCTTTGCTTCTCAATATTCTCTGGTTGGCCTCTGTTATTCTCTCCTACCAATAGGGAACCCACTTAAGGACTCTATATGGGCTCTTGGATACCCCATAAAGGAAAAGAGCAATTTTTGTTTACAACACCTGAATATGTATTAGAGAAATCAGGGGCGGTCATCTCATGTAGATCTATTCGTGTGGGAGATTCAAACCACCGAGAACCAGTTGTCCGTGTGGTAGAATCAGCTGGGGCCTGGGAATCCTGCCTTCCTTTTTTGAAACTCAAGTAGCTAGCCCTCATGCTTTGTCAGAAAACTTTGAAAACAAGTAGGCAGTGCGCAGCTCTAGTGTTTAGAGGATGGAGCTGTGTTGCTCCACATGTCTACAAAACCCGTTTTATTGGTCTATAACAGTTCTCCTGGCACAGTGGTGAAGACCTGTGCCCCCTCCCCAAATGCTGCTGCGCTAGAACTCCCACCTGGAGACCCCAGATTCAGCCGCCCCTGCTCTAACCATCAAACCCTCTTGCCCATCATTAAAAAACCACGACTCTCCCTTTGACATCTCAAAGGAGCAAAATGAAACATTCTCTGGCGTGATAGGAATTTTGAGGTCTTAGATATATGGTAATGTTCATAAGTGTACCAACCAAGCACGTACATAGATCAGAACAGGAAAACCGACCTGAAACCATTTTGATTCCCAAACTGACCAAATGTTTTCCCTGCAAGGAGGGAGGAGGGTCAGGGAACCTTCCCATTGTCTCAGGAATTGAGTAATCAGCATTTTAATGGGTGACAGGCTATCAGGAAAGGCAATCAGATAACCTGGCAAACAGGAAAAACAACATTCAAATTTCTGTTTTAGACCGCCTTTTCTGTGATGTAGGTATGATGTATGGGGGGGTGGTCTTAGGTTACACCCCTTCTGTGATGTATGTATGGTGTTTCTGGGGGTGGTCTTGATCTACAGGGTGGCAATTTCAAAAGTCTATATAAGGGCTTGTGTGCCATTGTTCTGGGTTCCTCCTCCCTCCTGCGTGTGGTGAGCGTGGACCCTGTTGCAACAGTTCAATAAAGATCAGGCTTACTAGCTTCTTTGCTTCTCAATATTCTCTGGTTGGCCTCTGTTATTTTCTCCTACCAGTAGGGGACCCATATAAGGACTCTATATGGGCTCTTGGATACCCCATAAGGGGAAAGGGCAATTTTGTTTACAACACTGGGTACAGGGCAGAAGATTCTGCCTGAATCTTTGTCTGTGTGTGTTTGAAGCAGGTTTTGGACCTTTGGCCTGGAGGCAAGAGAAATGCACCCTTGTGGACACTCCCCCAAAAGATGGTCTTTCCTTTGGCACCAGAGTTTCATTTTCTCAGCCATTTTCATGCACCAGAAGTAGGAGACTATTTTGGCCTGGAGGGCCCCGACCCTTATCTAAGCCCAGCCCATGGGTCAGCTTTGATGTCAGGTGATTTATAGGTGGGCGGTCCCATCCACGGACTCATGGCGGGGCAGGGGGGGAGTGTCTGCTTAGCCACTGCATTCTGCGTGGTACATCGACCCAGCAGGACTGAACTCTACCCCCACCCCACCCATCAGGAGATATTGGCCAGTGGAACCAGCTGACTGTCAGCTGCCTGTGGTTTGGCCTGGCGGGTCTGGGGAAATGGCCTCATGCGGAAAATTGGGCCCCCTGGCAGAAGGTTAAAATGAATTCGGGAGAGGGGTGAGGAATCCTTAGGATGCAGCACAGCCGCATGACAACGGAGTGTGCCCAGAGGGATTGGCTTGTTTTGACTGATTGCCTATAAGACACTCTGCAAGCCTTTTTGGCTGAAGAGCCAAGGTACAAGTGGTCTAAATAAATGAAATAATAAACGAATTTGAGGATATGAATACTGTTTTGGAAGCAGCACTGTCTGCTTGCTTCTGTGCCGTCTTCAACATGCATAGTTGCAATAAGATTATTGCTATTTTAAAAACTAAGCCTACAGTGTTCTGTCTGCTCTAGCCTTTTAAAAATCTGTCCTACACTTTCAAATGTTTGGATCAAGGGAGCATGAACAACAGAGTTTATTCCTTCATTACTGAAGGAATAGATTGATGCAGGAAAGTTGAATTTTGAAGACTTGGCCTTGAAGCTTGCACGGGTGACTATGGGCAAATGTTTATGGGATGGCCTTTGCGATTTATCCCATGAGGATGAATGACAGGATTGCATTGATATGATGTATAACTCCTTTTTTGGAACCATTGAAAATTTAGAAGCCCTTGGAATATCAGATTGTAGCCGGAAAACCCACTCTGCAATATCCAACCTCCTCCTTGCCTCTGTGAGCAGACCAACAGATGCGTATATTCTACAGCTCAAACTAGAATTGTCTCCTTTTCAGTCATTGAAGAGGGTTTTGTGAAGCTCCTGCGGGCAATAGTTGAATGGACAGTGTCTTCACTCAGCGCATTGGCCAGCCTGGACAGGACAGTCACCTTAAACTTTTTGAAATCTTGGCCCATGAAGACATAAAGAACAGGGTTCATGCAACTGTTGGAAACAGCAATGGCCGTGACAATTGGTATTCCATTCTCAAGGACGGCTTTGCTGAGAAAGTGGTGCTGGGTTTCCATGAGGTTGAGCACATGGTATGGGCACCAACAGAAGAAGAAAGTCATTATAATGGCAATGATGATTCTCAAGGGCTTTTTGGACTTGGCGAGGCGGTTTCTTTTCAGGCGGGCAATAATGATAATGTAACACACTGTGATGACAGTCATTGGTACTATGAAACCAGCCAGGAATCGCAGAATGGTGACTGTCTTATGCCTCTTTTCATCTAGATGGTGGTGAGCTGGAAGGCTGGACAAAGAGTAGTTGTTAAAACAAATGACACGATCTTGAAATGCTGCTGTGTCCCGAAAAACAAGGGCAGGAGAACTCAACAGAAAGCCAAGAACCCAGATGAGGGCACACAGCAACCAAGCAATCTTAGGATTCCGGTGGTTTTGAGACCAGACTGGAAAAGCCACCGAGATGCAGCGATCGATGCTGATCATGGTCAACAAGAACACACTGGTGTACATATTGAGAATGAGAAGGAAGGTGTTGACCTTACACATTCCTTTGCCAAAGACCCAGTGGTAGCCCATGGCGGTGTAGGCAATGTTCAAGGGCAGGAAGACATTGAAGAGGAAGTCAGCCACCGCCAAATTCAGGAACCAGATGGCATTGACCGACTTCTTCATCTTGAGCGTGATGACGGAAATGACCAAGCCGTTGCCCAGGAGGCCCAGGATGCAAGTGACCGTGAAGATTAGGAGAGCAAGGATTCGAGTGATGAATGTAAAGTCTTGGGCTGATTCCTTCGTCCGGTGGCTTTCGTCAGTGATGACATAGTAGTCGTCATTGTAGTAGCGGCTTGCGTCGTCGTAGTAGTCCGTAAAATTATCAGGTAGATCCATGACCTGTTGGAACACAGATTGGTGAAAAAGTTAACTTTTTGTAAGCACCACTTGCAGGGCAGACTCCAGAAGAGAGGAGCAGAGATAGCTGGAGCCCCCTAAATTTGGCTTTGGCAGTAGACTCCTTGAATGATTGGGGAGAGCTCTATTCAAGCATGTTACTTGCATGTAGTGCCTCTATGCAAGTGGGGATGAGCCCTCTAAGGTCAGTGTGGTGTAGTGGTTAAGAGCGGTAGTCTCGTAATCTGGGGAACCGGGTTTGCGTCTCCGCTCCTCCACATGCAGCTGCTGGGTGACCTTGGGCTAGTCACACTTCTCTGAAGTCTCTCAGCCCCACTCACCTCACAGAATGTTTGTTGTGGGGGAGGAAGGGAAAGGAGAATGCTTTGAGACTCTTGAAGGGGAGTGAAAGGCTGGATATCAAATCCAAACTCTTCTTCTTCTTCTTCTTCTAACAGCCATGCCACTACACCCACCACTCTGCACAGGTTGGAGGGCAAAGTTTGGCTTGTCCCGATCACCTGTATGTTGCCTGCATAGGTGAACATGATGCCTGAACAGGTTTAGAGACTGCAACTGTAGACAAGAGAGGCTAACTGAGAAAGGAGAGGGAGAGTTGCAGTAAGGGCCGGCTCAAGACATTTTGCTACCCGAGGCAAAGGACAAGATGGGACAAGAGATACACAGTAAAATGCTTCATGGGAGATATTTGTAAGATATTTGTAAGAGGAGTGTTGTGTGCTGATTGACTAAGGGTGGAGTGTGACAGCTGAACAGGTTGTGGGGAAAGAGTGAGCTGGGTTTTAGGGGGTCCTGAGGATTAGGGGATAGGATTAGCATTAGGGTTTGCGTTAGGAATAGGGTTTTAATTATATGTTAAAATACAAAGTATCCCAACACAGGTATTAGAAACAAATCACAAAAGAAGCTGCTGTATTCAGCTTTTACTTGAGTAATAAAGTTTTGCTGTTCCAAGCACGTCTCATATTTGGCCAAGCTATCAAGAGATAATGGTGTTTTTATGGTGGCAACAGAGCACCAGTAATTAGGAAATGGCTTGATGTTTTTGAAGGCCAGAACTGGGAGCCTTCTATTTATTTATTGGCCGATCTTCACCCTAAGATCCTAGGTTGGGTCATAGAATTAAAACACAATATTAAAAACCAATTAAAACAACCTGCAGCCGTAAAAATAAAGCGGGTCCTAAAAATACATGCCTCAAAATAATTTTGCAAAAGGAAGTAAGAGTTACAGAGAAGGTATACCAGTTTTACTGCATATAAGACGGGAAGATATAAGACTTCATATATCCAATGAAGATTCCAAGCCCTACATTCCTGGAATTCCTTCCACCAGATTTTTCAAGCTACACACAATCAGCTCTCTCACTCTTGTTATCAGTGGTTGTGAAACTTTGAGTTCATTGGAAGTGTATTTGGAGTTTTCCCATGGAAATATATAAACATGTGAATCTATCTTTTACCGAGTTAGATCACTGTTCCGTCTAATACAGCACTGACCACACTGACAGCTCTCCTGAGTTTCAGGCAATAACCTTTCTGAGTCTTCCTGCATACAGTTCTATGTTTGCATGAGTCCTGTCCGTTGATGCTGAGAATTGAACCTCGGACAATACAAAACAGACGCTCAGTCCAAAATCAATCAGGGCAGTCAAGACACCTTTCTCACCACTGCAGATTTCTCTTTGCAATGCACAGAGGAGTGCTGGGAGTGTTCTGGATAAAGGCCATAAGGAGATTAGTGTGGCTTTTCCTTTGCCTTGGAGTGGTTTACAAGTCAGATGATGATAACTAATAGCATCATTTGCAATATTCAAAACCGATGTCGAAGACAATAGAGATGTGTGTATGAAGTGGTATTGCAGCCTGACCAAAAACCCAACAGTGTGGCTGGGAAAGTGAGTCAGGATGAAGCATTCTAATTTACAGCTCTTTTCCTTTTGTCTCCGGCCGAATTCTGGGCTGAGACCAGTGAAGTTTTTTCAGATGCAGAGGCACAGTTCTCCAGGGCCACAGGGGGTTATTGACCCCTTACTTAATTAAGTCCTACTGAGTTTGAGGGCCCCAGTGCCATCCTATTTGTGCTTAGTCAGAAATAAGCCCTGCTATATTTTCTGTGTTTCTGAGCAGTTGTCCTTTTTAATGGACTCATTAGAGCAGTGGTGTCCAAACTTTTTTCAAAGAGGGCCAGATTTGATGAAGTGAAGGGCCGTGAGGGCCAACTAAAGGGCTGTTGAGCTTTTTTAAGGACTGAAGTTGCTGAGCTTTTTTTTTATGATTTTACCCCAAAGTTATTGAATGTTGGTTTTTTTAGGGTTGAAGTTGCTGAGCTTTTTAACTGACCAGCAGGCTGGATTAGACTCCCAAAACATGCCTACATTAGAGGGTGTCTGGAAGCAAAGCTGTGAAGAAAGTGTTGGGAAGCTGCCGGGGAGATAGGGGCATTTGGCAGGCCCCCAGCTGCCTCCAGCCACCAGCCGACAGCTGGGCGATCTCCTGTTCCCGGAGCAGCATCAATCGGCGACATGAGCCTCCAAAACATTCAGAAGCTGTGCACGCTCTCATCAGCAGAGTGAATAAATCCTCGCAACGGAAGTGGCGGACAGAGACATGTGTAAGCATTATTTACAGCATTTATTCAGCATAGTTCAGGTACAAAGGAAAAACATGTCTGCTTCCCTTCGTGTCCAGCAAAACAGCAGTATAGCAAAAGCAATATACAAACGAATATTCCCAGCAAGCCTGTGCTGGAAGTAAACAGGCATGTGACACACAACAGTCATGCCTGCTCCTTTTAAGGTGGAACGGAACTATATCCTAACATCCTCCCCCTTTTTGTGTAAACCGTCGTACCTGTGGTTCAACCCAATTGCAACCTCTGTACATAAACTTTAAGTTGCTCTCTGGTAACAACTTTAGACAACAGATCTGCAGGAATTTCATTTCCTGGCATGTAGGACACCTGAATGAATCCTTTCTGAATACACTCTCTTGCACGATGTAACTTTATCTGCAAGTATTTGGTTCTTTGCTTGCAACTTTCTGAGTTCAGCAAAGCCAAACAGGATCTATTGTCTTGATACACCTGTATAGGACATTTCACAGAAACCTTGATGTCCTGAAACAGTTGCATCAACCATTCACAATCCATGAGTGAAAATGATAGAGCATTAAGTTCTGCTTTACAGGAACTTAGGCTTACTGTCGTCTGCTTTTTGCACAGCCAGTCAAAGGGGTTGCCGTGGTTTATGGTCCTATCACCTCCCCCATCCCACAATTTTGCAGTTGCAGGCAATGTCAGGGCAAAGCCCAAGAAGACCCCCCCCCCCCCCGTGCTTACATGGCAAGGCAGGCAGGCTGGCTGTGGTTCCTCTGCCTTGTCAGAGTTCGCGGAGTTCTTCTCTCACCCACAAGGCTGCCTCAGCACATTTGCTAAACCACCAGACAGTGTGTCCCAAATTAGAAGCCTCCAACTTCCTGACTCAGCTGCTGCCCACCATGTTAGCAGCAGCGAGAAAACAAGCAGGCAGCGAGAATGCCCATGTCACAGGGCCAGGGAATAACTCCAACACGGTTTTCGTAAGGGAAGGTCCTCTTGTTTTACAGTGGAGCAGCACAAAACAGGCTATTGAAGCAGCATTTTCAGTCTGTGTGCCAAAGGGGGCCTTCTTGTCTCCGACATTTCAGTGCCAATGAAAAAGACAAAACATTTGGTTGCCTGTGAATTGTAATTAGAGGTAGGTAGCCGTGTTGGTCTGCCGTATTCAAAACAAAATAATCCCCCCCCCCCCCCCGCTTTCAGTAGCACCTTAGAGACCAACTAAGTTTGTTATTGGTATGAGCTTTCGTGTGCATGCACACTTCTTCAGATATCTGAAGAAGATATCAGATATGATATTTGAAGAAGTGTGTATACACACAAAAGCTCATACCAATAACAAACTTGGTTGGTCTCTAAGGTGCTACTGGAAAGGGGAAAAATTATTTTGTGAATTGTAAGGCAGAGAGCATCCATTGCACAAATGAACCAATGTTCTCCTCCACCCCTACTTCTTATTCTGTAATCTACCCCATGATTTGTAATCCCCCATGATTTGTAGTAGGGTTGGGATGCATTTTAATGCATACCTAATTCACACATCCCTAAACAACACAAGAAGGGAAACTATAGCTGTCCTTTAACATTCACACACAGAATCATAGAATTGTGGGGTTGGGAGAGACCCTGAGGACCATCTTGGCCTACTCCCTGCAAGCAGGGAAATGCTGGCCCAAGTCACCCAGTGAACTTCATGGCTGAGCAGGGATTTGGACACTGCCCCCCCCCCCAGGTCCTACTTAGTTCAGTGGGTGGTGGTGTGGTCTAAACCACTGAGCCTCTTGGGCTTGCCGGTCAGAAGGTCGGTGGTTCAAATGCCTGCAGAGGGCTGAGCTCCCATTGCTCTGTCCCTGCTCCTGCCAACCTAGCAGTTCGAAAGCATACCAGTGCAAGTAAATAAATAGGTACCACTGCAGTGGGAAGGTAAACGACGTTTCTGTGTGCTCTGGTTTCCGTCACGGTTTTTCGTTGTGCCAGAAGCAATTTAGTCATGCTGGCCACATGACTCAGAAAGCTGCCTGTGGACAAACACCGGCTCCCTTGGCATGAAAGAGAGATGAGCGCCACAACCCCATACAGTGGTACCTCAGGTTACAGACGCTTCCCTCGGGTTACAGACGCTTCAGGTCACAGACTCCACTAACCCAGAAATATTACCTCGGGTTAAGAACTTTGCTTCAGGATGAGAACAGAAATCGCGTGGCGGCGACACAGCAGCAGCAGGAGGCCCCATTAGCTGAAGTGGTACTTCAGGTTAAGAACAGTTTCAGATTCAGAACAGACCTCCGGAACAAATTAAATTCTTAACCAGAGGTACCACTGTAGTTGCCTTTGACTGGACTTAAGTGTCCAGGGGTCCTTTACCTTTACCTTTTACATAGTTCAGCACTCTAACCACATCAACACACGGGCATCTCCCTCCCAAAGTCAAACTTCATCATATCCAAGGCTGGCCACCTTACCTTGGCACCTGAGAGTAAAAATCCACTAATAATTAATTAAACAACTGACAATTTGCAGCTCTTCCATCACGCCCCTCTCTGCTTCATGGTGGGGCTGGCCTGCCCCGTATCCTTCCTTCCCAAGCTAGATGGAGGACCTTTTCCTTAAGTAGTTAAAGCACAAGCCTGTCTCAACCAGTCCCTTCTGCATCTGCAGTCCAGCCACTTTCCGGAGGGAGGAGGGTTGGGGTGCAGTGACGTAGTGTTGGGGGTGCCCTGGGCGCACATAAGGGGGTGTAAACCAGGTGCCAGACACAGAGATCCAGCCCATGTGCACCCGCCCATCAGTGGTGAGGGCTGGGGAACGTGAAGGATGCTCTTCAATTCCATGCCCCACCCCTGCCCCACCCCACAGCCTGAGCCACCCCACACGCTGGGCACTGGCAGACAGTGCTACGCCCCTGATGGGGTGGAAGCAGAAAGGTACCAACATCAGAACCCGAAAGCAACAAGCCGGAATAAACACGCAAAGAAACTTTGTCATTGGAGTTTGGCTGCGAGGCAGTCCGGACATGTAATTAACGGCAATCGCAAGCAGATGTGGAAAGAACATCTGTCGGGAGGTCTCACACTCCCACTGGCTGGCCTGAATTCCTGACGCTGCTCATAAAGCTTAGCGGCCAACAGAGTGGTTCCTTTCCCAAAGTCAGAGATGGCTCTGTTCCTTCCTGGACCGAACTTGATGTAGCCAGCACCCTTTCCTCTTCGCAGCCAGCTGCTTTCAGACTTTCTGCCGTCAAATGCTTCATACTTAGACATTAAAGCATGGAGATAGCACGTCTCCAGCAGTTACATCACCTTCCGTACTGAATGAGCCTTTGTGTTTCTTTTGGCCCTCGTGGAAGAATCCATAACATTATACAGATCTCTGGTGTAGCTGCCTTGGGAACACTGTGTACAGCACTGGTTGCCTCACCTCAGAAAGAGTGAAGCAGAGTTGGAGAAAGTTCAGGAAAGGGCTACCAAAATGATCAAAACCACCCAGTCCAACATTCTGTTCTCACAGCTAGCCTTCTCTATTTATAGTCTCTCATATACATGGGCTGTGGAACTAAAGAAGGCCAACTTTCATAGGTGAGCTTCAAATAAACAGGAAATGTTGCATTTGACTGCAGGCCTATAATTTAGCTCAATTACGGGGTTATGGGGTGGGGGTGCGGAATCCATTAGTCAGAAGAAACTGAAAGGTCTTTTAAGGCAAATATCTATCCAAAGGCAACAACCTTTCAAGATATGGCAGCACCTTGAAGACATTTATTACGGCATCAGCCAGGGCCCATTTTGCTGGCTACATCTCATCCTCACACCCAAAGCCAGAAGGGATGAAATCCTTACATGGACGGAAAGAGAGAAGTGACAAAAAATTGCAAAGCGTTATAGGAATTCAAATATACAGTGGTACCTCGGGTTACAGACAATTCAGATTATGTGTTTTTGGGTTGTGCACCGCGCGGAACCCGAAAGTACCGGAACAGGTTACTTCTGGGTTTCAGTGCTCGCGCATGCGCAGAAACACTTAATCACGCTTTGCACATGCGCAGAAGTGCCAAATTGCAACCTGCGCATGTGCAGACACGCCACTGCGGGTTGCGAACGTGCCTCCCGCATGGATCATGTTCACAACCTGAGGTTCCACTGTAGAATAAATGTTGATAACTGCACAAGGTAAACACACATACATAAGTATACAGACCACATGTCTAAAACAGTACAGGAGAGCAATCCCAAAGCCATCTTGGCTCTTCTAAAGACTCTCAATATTTCCTCTGCCTCGTTAATCCCCCTTTGCTCGAGAAAATGTAGGCAGATAGCAATCAGGGGAAGGGATTCCTCTCCTATATCTATCAACCTCCTTTGTATTAATTGTCATTGTTTGCCCAGTTGCTCCACATTGAGCGATGTCTGATGGGCATCCTGATTGTCTTATCAAATGCTAATGTTTTGTGCAAACTGTGTCTGGAACTATGAATCTGGAATCCTCAAGAATATCATCCCTTGGCCTGATATTCCTTGGACTCTGAGCCAGAGGAGTCTCAGTCTGCACCAGATCCTTTGCCTCAGGCATCATCTGAACCAAGTCTGAGGCCTGATCCTGAAGAGTCCCAGTCTGCACAGGTTCCCCTGCAACAAACACCAGCTGGGCCGAGTCAGGGGCCTGAGCCTGCCCTGGCTCCAGATGCGGGGATTCCCTCGTTGCCTCCAGCTGGGCCATCACTTACAGCTGCTCCACTACCAGTTGGGTCAGGGGAGGCTGAGGCGGCCCTGGGTCTAGCAACCCACCCACGTCTCCCGAGCTGCAGAGACTGAGGTCTGAGAGAAGGAGAGACCTGAGTACTTGCAGGAGGAGTGCTCGCCTTCGGGCGAGACAGAGAGGTGAGTCACCGGGGGATCAGGACCGGCCATTACCCCAACAAAGACAAAAGGCTGTCAGACCCCACTCCAGGTTGCGGGAGCAACATTGCTGTATCCCAGATCCTGCCCCTGTCCTTGCCTGGTTTCCTGCCTTGACCTTGTCGGACTGACTCCTAAAGGAACCGTCGGATTCTGAACCAGACCTGGACTGCGGTTCTTGGGTTACCCCCGGGCCCAGCACAGGTGGCTAATAACCATATTTGGTTATGCTCTGCCTACCCACTCCGAGGCAGCAATGCTTCTGAAAATACCAGTTGCTGGAAAACACAGGAAGGGAGAGTCCTCTTGAGATCGAATCCTGCTTATGGGATTCCCATAAAGGGCATGAGAACAGGATGCTGGACTAGATCAGGCTCCATCAGGCTCTTCTTAATGTCCTTATGAGTTGCAGTCCATTTGGACTTCAAACACCTGTTGATTCTATTCTCCATTTCACCCCAACGCCTTGAGAAAGACCTACAATACAGTGGACGCTCGGGTTGCGGATGTGATCTGTGCAGGATGCACATTCGCAACCTGCAGCGTTAGCAACCTGCAGCGGCATGTCTGCGCATGCGCGGGTTGCAATTCGGCGCTTCTGCTCATGTGCAAAGCGCGATTTAGCATCTCTGCGCATGCGTGACCGCTGAAACCCGGAAGTAACCTGTTCCGGTACTTCCTGGTTTCGGCAGTCCGCAACCCGAAAAAATACAACCTGAACCGTCCGTAACCCGAGGTATGACTGTACAGCCCTTTTCCTCCAGGTTCAAATACAGTGGTACCTCAGGATGCGAACGGGATCTGTTCCGGAGCCCCGTGCGCATCCTGAAGCGAATGCAACCCGCAATTGCGTGTCTGCCCGTGCGCGGGTCGCGATTCGCCACTTCCACGCATGCACATGACATCATTTTTACCGTCTGTGCATGCACGAGCAGCGAAACCCGGAAGTAACGCATTCTGTTACATCCTGGTCGCCGCGGAGCGCAACCCAAAAGCGCTCAACAACTTCAACCCGAGGTATGACTGTAGATGACATGTGAGCATCAGTCCTTCCCAGAAGTGGGAAAGACACAATCATGTCTCGAGCGACAAAACAACAAAATAAAATTGGACGAGATGTGGTAGAAGCAGGAGGCCAACGTGATTGCAACGGCCTCATGTGATGTTCCCCAAATAGACAGCTGAAGACGTCCATTTCTGTTAACTTCCTCCCATCAAGCCATCCTATTGCTCATTTTCCACCTGGCATGCTAGAGTTGTCCCTCCCTGCCTCTGTCAAGGACTCCATTCACATTCCAAAAAGATATTGTTGCACATCAGCCCAACTTTGAGTGGCAAGCGACTCCCAAGGCTTCCTGCACTTACCCAGGGTTCAGTTTCCTTGGGATGAAGGTCCACAGAGACTGGTGTCTTCAGGATATACGTTCTACCCCCACAGATACAGGATCCAAAGAATCGGGAGGAACTTGGGGCATTATCCAAACAGACCCCCACCCACAACAATATTTGGAAGGGTCTGGCGTTCAGATGGCTGAGAAGACTGCCAAAAATATAACCTGTTTCCTAGACGCAAACCTAAAACCGTGCTTGGTGAACAGTAGAAGAGATGCTTAAGACTAATCCAGATTTGCTACCACCAAATTCTGAGGCAAACTGATGCTCACTGAATTTGAGGGTTTTCATATCAAGCTTAGCACAGGTCTCTTGATCAAAGGCCTTCTGATTGACTGCGATGTTTTCACCACCACAATGGCTTAAAATTCAGAGCCAATCTACCCTTGATGCAAAACAAAGTGGTAGACCAAACCACAGAATTTTGGACCGCACAGCTTTAGGTTAAAACTGGAGAGGGCACATTTTTAATGTTCCCTGCATGGAGAAATCTAGCACAGCAGGGAGAAAGGTTTCATGCGTCCCTCTCCCTGACTTGCTACTTTATATACTGAAATGAGATGGTTGGTGTGTGTGCGTGTTTTAAAAAACATATCTCGTGAGGAGCATCTGAATATATGAGTCACCACTTGAGAAGCGCATAATTCAGAGGACTGCTCATTCTATCTCTCTACAGACAGAGCAACCAAAATGGCAAGGACCCACTGCCCCAGATCCTCTATCTGACCCCAACCATGGACCGGTATGTTTCTCCCATTCTTCCTTTCTCCCATTCTTCCTTCCATCCCACTTTCCCATTCCGTACCAGCAATCTGTCACAGCTCTCTAAGCCCCAGAGTCTGTTTATCTTTCAAGATACAATACAGACTTCTCTGTTTGTTTTCCACAGTCATTACTTTCCAGAATGGAGATAAGGATGTGTGCAGAGTTGGGGAGGCTTTTGTGAACTTAGCATCGCTGCCTCTGCTCAAAAGATATCTGGAACAGAGGGGGAAGAAAAGAAAAACAGGACCAAAATCCAGGGTTCTGAGGTCAAGATGAGACTTCACTGTAATGACAGGGAAACACCCTGACCACTGCAGCCTATTATTATTATTATTATTATTATTATTATTATTATTAGCCACCCATCTGACTGGGTTGCCCCAACCACTCTGGGTGGCTCTCAACAAAATATTATAGCCCATATATTATAGGTGCCAGATTGCTGGTGGGAACATCTGCTCAAGAACAGAGGACACCATTCTTAATGCCTCTATACTGGCTGCCCATCTACTACAGAGCTAGGTTTGAGTTCCTTGTACAGTGGTACCTTGGTTTTCAAATGTAATCTGTTCTGGAAGTCCGTTCAACTTCTGAAACATTCGAAATCCAAGGTACGTCTTCCGATTGGCGCAGGCGCCCTGGAAACAATAGCCGACAGCCACATCAGACGTTCGGCTTCCGAAAAACCTTCAAAAACCGGAACACTTACTTCCGGGTTTTTGGCATCCGGGAGCCAAAATGTTCGAGTACCAAGGCGTTCGAGAACCAAGGTTCCACTGTATTAATTTACGAAGCCCTGAACAACTTAGGTCCAGGGTACCCTAAGGATATCCCGAACCCTTCTATCCCAGCTCACTCACTAAAATCACCTGTGGGAGCGTTGCTGGCCATTCCCCAAGTCTTGTTAAAAGGTGACATGAAAGAAGTTTATCAAATTAAGCCTGGCATGGAGAAAATGGATACAGAGAGGTTTCCCTTCCTCTCTCACAACGCTAGAACTGAATGAACTGAATGATTCCGGACGGATGAAGGAGATTTCCAACCATTTCCCAGTCCCAATTTAGCGGCCCTCAGTAGCAAGCAACTGGCTGGGAGTGGCAATTTCCTCCTCAATAAATTTCCTCCAAGCTGGCCGTTAATTAAAACCTTTCGATGCTGATCTCATCAGCCCAGCTCAGCACTGCCTGCAGACGGCTCATACATTTTAATGGGAGGTGTCTGCCACTCTGCGTTTGTTCAGAGAGAGAAGTGGACTCTGAGAAATTCTTGGGTTGCAAAGCATGGGGAGGTGGATTCTCCCACCCTATACCATGATCTCTTGGCTGCTGCACAGGAGCTGGAGAGATCAGCACTCTGGTTTTTCCAAGTGGCCTTCCCTTGCAATGGCTAGGCTGGGGTCCAGCTGAAAGTGGTTCTTAGCTGGTGCTGCTGTTTGCTGCCTCCCAGTACAGACAGATAATAATAATAATAATAATAATAATAATAATAATAATAATAATAATTTATTTATACCCCACCCATCTGGCTGAGTCTCCCCAGCCACTCTGGGTGGCTCCCAATCAAGTTTTAAAAACAGTACAGCGTTAAATATTAAAAACTTCCCTGAACAGGGCTGCCTTCAGATGTCTTTTAAAGATAGGATAGCTGCTTATTTCCTTCACATCTGAAGGGAGGGTGTTCCAGAGGGTGGGCGCCACTACTGAGAAGGCCCTCTGTCTGGTTCCCTGTAACCTCACTTCTCGCAATGAGGGAACTGCCAGAAGGCCCTCGGCACTGGATCTCAGTGTCCGGGCTGAACGATGGGGGTGGAGATGCTCTTTCAGGTATACAGGACCGAGATCATTTTTGCAGGTGTTCAATTGTAAGTCCACCTCATCCTGTTCCTGCATCATTCTGTGTTGGGTCTGTGGAAAAGTCCTCAGTGCATAGCACAAGGGTAGAAGAATGAGGAAATCCCAACGAAAGAATAGTGGCAAGAGAAATTGATGACTTATGCAGAACTGGCTAAACTGACATACAAACTGTGAGACAAGGACAACTGTGACTTTAAGGCAGAATGGGAGAGAGGAGCTGAGGGAAGTCTTTGGGGGGGAGGGTTGGATGGAGGGATGGGGAAAATGGGGGGAAATGATGAATATGATATGTTGTGAAAATGTGGTTTTGTAGGAATTGTTAATAAAAAGAAAAAAGAAAAAGTCCCCAGGGCAACAACAGCCACAAAGAGGGAGAGGAGAGGAGGCTTGTTGTTGTTGTTTAGTCGTTTAGTTGTGTCCGACTCTTCGTGACCCCCTGGACCAGAGCACGCCAGGCACTCCTGTCTTCCACTGCCTCCCGCAGTTTGGTCAAACTCATGCTAGTAGCTTCAAGAACACTGTCCAACCATCTCATCCTCCGTCATCCCCTTCTCCTTGTGTCCTCCATCTTTCCCAACATCAGGGTCTTTTCCAGGGAGTCTTCTCTTCTCATGAGGTGGCCAAAGTATTGGAGCCTCAGCTTCACGATCTGTCCTTCCAGCCACAAAGAGGAGGCAGGTGTATACTTTTGCTCCCTACATACATCCCTTTGACTCAGCAATACCAGGCACGCCCTTGGAAAGGAACATCTTTCATTCCAGTATGTTCTGTACCTCAGAAGAACACTTGCTAGAGAGTTCAGGCTTTTCTTCTGCCACTCTAGAGGGGAGGCCCCGAAACCAACGGATTTAAACAACAAGAAAGGAGAGTCTGACTAAACATTCAGAAGAACTTTTCTGGCAACGAGAGCCGTTCAAGAGGGGAATGGGCTCCCTTAGAAGGTGGTGGGCTCTTCTTCCTTGGAGGCCTTTAAGCAGAAGTTGGATGGCCAGGGTCAGGGTTGCTTTAGCTGACATTCCTGTGTTGCAGGCGGGTTGGGCTAGATGACCCTCGAGGTCCCTTCCATCTCTATGATTCTGTGGTTTCCTCCAGGTAGCTCTGCCACACATTTGTAAACTGCCGGCATCCACCAAGCACTTTCCAAGCCCCGACTTGCCAGCTGGAAAGATAGAGGGTGACAAAACGTTGTTTCACGCTTCCCTTGATAAATGCCAGAGAGGGCTTTTTGCACACTGGCATGCACACAGATGGAGAGAGAAATCTCCTGCTCCCACTCCGATGCTCCTATCTCTGGAGATTTCCAATCAGGAAAGGCTCTATTTTTCATCTGAAGTGTGGGTCGCATTGCACATAGATTCAACTGCAAGCCTTCCCTCTGTAAGTCTGCGTTAGGCTGCTTCTCCAGGGACAGAGGGCGGTCGCGGAAGGAGGCAAAGATGGCTTGATGCTGACAGGTGCGTCAAAGATGGGACAACAGAGGAATGGAAGGGACAGGGAATGCTGTGCCTAGAGCACAGACTGAGCCAGTATATTGAGGTGTAGTGATTACAGCATCAGACCTCGACCTGGCAGAGTCCTGGGTTCAAATTCCAACTTGCCCACGAAGCTCACTGGGTGACCATGGTCCAGTCACAGCCTCTCTGCCTAACCTACTCCAGAGGGTTGTTGTGGAGATTTCATGAGGAGGGGTAGAACCATGTACAGTGGTTCTTAACCTGAAACTGTTCTTAACCTGAAGCACCACTTTAGCTGATGGGGCCTCCCACTGCTGCCACGCCGCCGTAGCACGATTTCTGTTCTCATTCTGAAGCAAAGTTCTTAACCTGAAGCACTATTTCTGGGTTAGCGGAGTCTGTAACCTGAAGCGTATGTAACCTGAAGCGTATGTAACCTGAGGTACCACTGTATTTGAAGATGGCTATCACATCACCTCTTGGGGCTTATCCATGTTTACCTGTCCTTTATGCTTTCTTTGCATTGTTCACACTTTGCCCATGAAAACCCACTCTCTAAAGCTGAATTGGAGCAAATGGCAATCCTCCGAAAACCCAAATTGCCATTTGTTGCACATCAGCTTTAAAGAGCAGGTTTTTGCAAGGAGAGCTCTGGGGTGCAGACATGGAGCTTTAAAGTAAGGACCTGTGCCTGGAAAGAGCAGGGCAAAAGGTAAGGGTGGCTAAGCCCTCAGTCTTTTCTTCCCTAGGCTAAATGCGAGCTGCTGGGTGGGGGCAGTGGTTGTGCAAAATCTGGTGTTTGAGATGCACTCTTTCCATGCATGGGAATCCGTTTGCTCCTTTGCATGTCTCTGAGCTTCGACTGCTACTTCCCCACAAAAGGCAGACCTTTAGAAGGTGGCAGATCGAAGGCAGATCTTTGGCACTGTACTCCATGCAGAAACCAGCAGGTTTTTTTTATTGGCCTCTTTTACCATCTGCAGCGTGGAAGCAATGCTAAAATTAATAGCAGCCAATATAGCAAAATAAGAGAAGATGAAGGGAATGTCAGAAACCTCTGGAGCAGGCTGGGCTCATTCTTTGCTCTTATCCACTGTCTGCAGTGCGTGTTCAAAAAAAAAAGGTCTTTGCTAAGGACATCTCCTGCAGAATCAAAGCTGAGAATACATCCAATGGGGGAAAATAAATCCCTGATGATTCTTATATTGCCCACTGCTCAGGAAATAAGTATTGTGCTGGAATTGGAGAATACGCTGAGTTCATTTTCACAGATGATCTGGTTCGGGTTCTCCTTTCATGTGGGGGTGTCCACCCATGTACAGCTTTCTCTGTGGATGTCGGGACAAACTGTTCTGGTTCCATAATGATCTAAGCCAGGACTAAGGAACTTGTGGACCTCCAGATGTTAAAAACAAAATAAAATTACACATCACTTGGGAAGAAAGGCAAACTAATGCCAGTGTACTGGAAGAAGCAAAGATCACCAGTGTTGAAGCAATGATTCTTCAACATCAACTTCGTTGGACTGTTGTGTGCGTGCCTCATTATCGTCTTCCAAAGCAACTACTCTTATACCGAACTTAAAAATGGAAAGCATAATGCTGGTGGTCAACAAAAGAGGTTTAAAGACTCTCCCAGGGCAAATCTTTAAAAATGTAGGATAAACACCGACAAATGGGAAACACTGGCCTGCGAGCGCTCCAGTTGGAGAACAGCTTTTACAAAAGGTGTCATGGGCTTTGAAGACGCTCGAACTCAGAACGCAAGGGAGAAATGTGCTAAGAGGAAGGCACGCTTGGCAAACCCTCACCGTGATCAACTCCCGCCTGGAAACCTATGTTTCCACTGTGGAAGGACATGTGGATCCAGAAGTCACTTATGGACTCAGTGTTAAAACTGTGTTGATGAAAGACAATCTTACTATGAGTGATAGAAGAAGAAGAAGAAGAAGAAGAAGAAGAAGAAGAAGAAGAAGAAGGGGCCTTACAGTTCCCTTTATCCCTCACCATTGGCTATGCTGCCTGGGGCTGATGGGGTCCAGCAAGATTAGGAGGGCCAGAGTTTTTCCTGCAATCTAAACACAGGGTGAGCAGGTGTTGGCAGGTTCAGCACTGGGTTCAGCACTGGGAACCCCCTCCCCCCAAAAAAAACCTCCCAACAACTACTAATGAAGAGTTGATGTCCTTGTGAATTAACTATTTCTAGAGTCAACTTGACGCAGGTGGCGCTGTGGGTTAAACCACAGAGCCTAGGGCTTGCCAATCAGAAGGTTGGCAGTTCGAATCCCCGTGATGGAGTGAGCTCTCGTTGCTCGGTCCCAGCTCCTGCCAACCTAGCAGTTCGAAAGCACATCAAAGTGCAAGTAGATAAATAGGTACCACTCTGGCAGGAAGGTAAATGGCGTTTCCGTGTGCTGCTCTGGTTCGCCAGATGCGGCTTAGTCATGCTGGCCACATGACCCGGAAGCTGTACGCCGGTTCCCTCCACCATTAAAGCGAGATGAGTGCCGCAACCCCAGAGTCGTCCACGACTGGACCTAACGGTCAGAGGTCCCTTTACCTTTACCTAGAGTCAACTTGGCTGCAGGATTCAGGGCACGTCGATGCAGAATTTTTGGGACTACCATCTGGCATTGGACGAAAAGGGCCTGTTCTGCCATGATGAAGAAGAAGAGGGGGAGTTTGGATTTGATATCCTGCTTTATCACTACCCGAAGGAGTCTCAAAGCGGCTAACATTGTCCTTTCCCTTCCTCCCCCACAACAAACACTCTGTGAGGTGAGTGGGGCTGAGAGACCTCAGAGAAGTGTGACTAGCCCAAGGTCACCCAGCAGCTGCATGTGGAGGAGCAGGGAAGCGAACCCAGTTCACCAGATTACGAGTCCACCGCTCTTAACCACTACACCACACTGGCTCTCTGTTAACTGCCTGCTCAGTACAAATGCAGCACACATTTTGAGTAGGTGGCTGAGAGGAGAAGGAGGGCATACTAAAGGTCGCAGATGTTCTTCATCCCAAAAATCTTGTGTCCCCTCCCCCCCTTTGCCTAGCCTGCAAAAGGCTTGGCATGTGGAGAGGCTGGACCCTGGATCCATCCAGGGACTGTTACGGAGCCAAAAGCATTTCCTTGGAGCAGCAAACAGACCCCAGTTAACAAACAGCTGCAACAGTCTCCACAGCTGGTTTGGACATATTGGCCTTTAGAGAATAGACCCAGCCAGCCCTGATCACTCCTCTTGCTCCACACTGAAGACCAATGATGCACTATTGCACCAAAAAGTCTTTAAATTTACAGATGGGATATACCTGACCTCTGTTTTATAGACGAGCCAGCATCACCTTCCAAGAAGGGAAACCATCAAATAACATGAGTGCCACTCTCTGGTTTCCATCTCACTGTGTTATTAAATCCCCCGATTTCTGTCTAGGGACTGCCCATGAGCATCAGCCTGGCATCCACAATGGTTGGTGATGCGCAGAGCCAGGGTGAGGGCAGCTCCCAGAACCAGTTCAAGACTGATGTCCTTCTGTTCCATCATCTTAAGTCTCCCACAGCAACTGCTAGTCAGTGACTTCCTGAATACTGTGTTCCTAACATGCCCGATATTCTGACCAGCCAGGTGTTCCATACTGAAATCCTGCCATTCCGTAGGATGTTTGACATTGCTACATAGAGAGTTAAGGATCAGACTCTTTCAGGCTGAAGCCGTCCATTTTTAAAGAAAGCTACAACTTCTACTAACTCAGACCATTGCCCTATTTAGGGCAGTATTACCTGCACTGACTGGCAGCGGGTGTCCAGGGTCTCAGGCACAGAGAGGCCTTTCCCATGACCTGCTTCTGGGTCCTTTTTAATGGGAGATGCCAGGATTTGAATCTGGAACCTTCAACACATAAAACAGGTTGTCATGGCCCCAGACCAGTATTCTGAAGGCAGAGTTCTCCAGCAATTCCTCTTTAGAGAAGGAAGAGATGGGTCCACTTCCTAATTTGCCACATATAGGTCTGGGGGCACCAGAAGCCGGCTTCCTTCCCTTCAGCCCCAATGAGACAACTCTGCTGCCAGACTCTTGGGGGACCAAGAGAGTCCCAGGAAGAGATTTCCACAGCTGAAAACACCATTACCATTACCTCAAGGGAACCAGTGGCTGTGAAAGAAAACACCAGTTCTTTAACTTGCCAGGGGGATTTTTTAAAGAGGTGAGGCCTCCATACTTAGCCCTGCTATAAAACCCAGGTCTTGCTGAGGCAACTTGTATGCCTGACCTCAACTGCAAGAGTGCTATCCATGGTGCTGAACGCCCACTCTTCTTGCCTTCCAAGAAGTTGACCCATCACCTTCCTTGGCCCATCACCCCCCCCCCCCGCCCTCAGCTATGATCCTATCCCTCTTGAAAGTGGTTAAACCACAGAGCCTAGGACTTGCCGATCAGAAGGTTGGTGGTTCAAATCCCCACAACGGGGTGAGCTCCCATTGCTTGGTCCCTGCTTCTGCCAACCTAGCAGTTCGAAAGCACGTCAAAGTGCAAGTAGATAAATAGGTACCGCTCCGGCGGGAAGGTAAACGGCGTATCCGTGCGCTGCTGTGGTTTACCAGAAGCGGCTTAGTCATGCTAGCCACATGACCCGGAAGCTGTATGCCGGCTCCCTCGGCCAGTAAAGCGAGATGAGCGCCACAACCCCAGAGTCGGCCACGACTGGACCTAATGGTCAGGGATCCCTTTAGCTTTACCTTATTGGGTTGTGGGTCAGGCTGGATGATGCCTGGGTCCTTTCCAAGCCAATCCAGAAATGTTTCGAATCCAGCAGAAGAGGCTGCCAAACCAGTCATACCAGTTCCTTTGTTAAGGTAATGGCTTTGGCTGCCCAGTTAAGTTCTGCCATTTACTATATCCAAAGAGGCTGCTCTGTTGCCATAGAGACAAATGGGTGGGCCTTTTCCCGCCTCACCTGGCTCGATGCCACGTCATCCTAGGAAAGGAGCCAGAAAGGAGTTCTGTGTGTGAGAGAGTGAGTTTTGGCTGATTCTGGATGCTGGGGAGACAGAGGCATGTCTTGCTGTGTTCTAGACCCAAAGCTATGGCTTGGGGCTCCCCTGGAAAATTAATGGGGAGGTAAGAGTTCTTGCTGTGCGAATGCTGTACTCTTATGTTCAGGTTGTATATATATGCAAAAAATAATAATTAACAAGAACAAGCTTGTTTTCTCCTGCTCTGGAGGGTAGGACTCAAACCAATGGCTTCAAGTTGCAAGAATGGAGATTACGACTAAACATCAGGAAGAACTTTCTGACCGTAAAAGCTGTTTAACAGTAGAATAGTCTCCCTTGGGAGGTTGCAGACTCCCTTTTTTGGAGGTTTTTAAGCAGAGGTTGGGTGGCCACCTGCACTGGATGCTTTAGCTGAGATTCCTGCATTGGACTAGATGAGTCGAACTCTACAATTCTATGGTTCTATGTTCCAGTGATGTGACCTTTGCTGTCATTGTGATATTCAGCTTATTTTTCAGCTGCTGTTTGGTTAACAGGGTTTTATAGATTGCTTTATCAATGACTTGTTAACTATTCCACATGATTTATGCTGCATTTCTGATGTTGATGTTGTTTATTGTTTGTAAGCCGCCTTGAGATTCATTTGAATGAAAAGCAGCAGAAAAATGCAATAAAATAATATCAATCAGACCAGTGGCCTTCATTCCAATAGACACCAATCTCTAGGAAACCCTGGAGTTGCGCGACACTTGGCAACTGGGTGCACGCGAAAATACATTTCTTTCATCCCACTGTCTCCTTCCATTGAGGCTTCGGAAACACTTTAAAAGTCAGGCAGACCTGTTTACCAGAGTATCAAAAGCAGGAAGAGTATTCACACCGCAAACGGCAATCCCTCTTCCAGCTCTCTTGACAAAATGGGCTTACTGTTTTGCGTAAGCCTTGACCCCCACAAAAGCCGTTAAAAATGCACAGCTGGTTGAAAACCAGGCTGCTTCCAACTCTTTCTTCCTCCGTGTGTGTCTAAATCCTCCAGAGTCACAGGGCTGAAATCCGAGCACAACATGTTGATGTTAAATGAGGAAACTCTCGTTTCCTCAATACCAGAGCCCTGATGAAAACGCTCCCTGAGAAATCTGCAAGAGGGAACTATGAACAGATGTCCTTTTAACTACGCAAACAAGGAGAGAATTGAAATCCTCGCGGCAGCCAACCTTCCACAAATCTCTCCACTTCCTTCATTCCCCCCCCCCCCGCCTCCATTTGTTTTGCTTTCCTGGTCTAACCATTGCAAATACATTGTTTTCACTTCTGCAAAAGAAAATCCCCGCAAGCAATTTTATTTTTTTTGCTTCGTTCTTTCTTTCTTAACCTTTCCATCCCTTCACACTGAAATGTGAGGAGTCTTTTGTATTGCACAAAAGAAAAAAAATCCTGACCTTAAAGAAATTGGACTTTCACCAAGAAATAGCAGGGGGATTTCAGTAAGTCACGCCAAACCTCGCCTCAGTTTCCCTGTCTTTAGAGGGGGACTTTGAAGGAAATATTTCAGAATAAATCTTGATAAAAAGAAAGAGATGTTGTGGGCAGATGGTTAACCTGTCTGGAAATTAGGTAAACAGCCTGTTCCATATTGAGTCACACTCTCCTCGAAGGAGCAAATTTGTAGCCTGGGGCTCCTCATCGATTCAGCACTATTACCACTGGCATGGAGTGTATTTTTCAGCTGGTAACCAGCTAAGAAAGGGACACGGGTGGTGCTGTGGGTTAAACCACTGAGCCTAGGACTTGCCGATCAGAAGGTTGGCGGTTCGAACCCCCGCGACGGGGTGAGCTCCTGTTGCTTGGTCCCAGCTCCTGCCAACCAAGCAGTTCGAAAGCACATCAAAGTGCAAGTAGATAAATATGTACTGCTCCGGCGGGAAGGTAAACGCCGTTTCCGTGCGCTGCTCTGGTTCGCTAGAAGCAGCTTAGTCCTGCTGGCCACATGACCCGGAAGCTGTACGCCGGCTCCCTCGGCCAATAAAGCCATATGAGCGCTGCAACCCCAGAGTCGGCCATGACTGGACCTAATGGTTTACCTTTACCTTACACCAGCTAAGGCTATTCTTGGACTGAGACGGCCTTGCCATAGCCTAGTAGCCTTCTAACTAGATTACTGTAATCCATTTTTCATGGGGCTTCCCTGGAAGACAGTATAGCTAATCAGCTTTGCAAGGTCTACTGTGTCCTCTGTTGGAAGACAGAGGAGAAATGTGACCTTGTTAATTCTCCTTGACCTCTCAGCAGCTTTCGATACCATCAGCTATGGGATCCTTCTGGAGTGGCTGTCCAAGTTAGGGGTGCAGGGCCGGATTTAGGTTTGATGAGGCCCTAAGCTACTGAACGTAATGAGGCCCTTTATATGTCCAGCTGTCCTTTGTCAACAACAAATGGTCGCTGGTTTTTTTGTGTTGAATATATGCTATATGGTAATTTATGGACCTAATAAGTATCGAAAGCCATTTGCACATGTTGCAATGCAACCAGTCCATGCAGAATGTAGGCACCCTATATATAGAAATGGGCAAATCAGTGATATTTTAGGGAGCAGGCTGGGCCCATTACTTACATAATAGGAGCCTACAGAGCACAAAACACTGTTGCTGTATGTAGGTTTTATTTTATTTGTTTTTTAACTTATATTTTGGAAATGTACATCCGGTGTTTGTTTTTTTGTTTAAACTTTTTGGGGGGCCCCAAGAAAGTGGGGCCCTAAACGATAGCTTGTTTAGCTTATATGTAAATCTGGTACTGTAGGGGCAGGTAGCACCGAACCGCTTTGCAGTAATTCTGGTCCTACTTGGGTGGTTGTTTCCAGAGGGGGATGCTTGGGGAGTGTTCTTCGACTCCATGGAGACTTCAGCATTTAATTTTATTCCCTGTCATTATCCCTAAGCCTAACATCTACATGAAACAACTGAATGGGGTTATCCAGAGTTTTGGAGTATGTTTAGGGAAATTTTTAATATTTAATGCTGTATTGTTTTTAACACTCGATTGTGAGCCGCCCAGAGTGGCTGGGGAAACTCAGCCAGATGGGCGGGGTATAAATAAATTATTATTATTATTATTATTTAAGTAATATGCTGATGGGACGCGGATGGTGCTGTGGGTTAAACCACAGAGCCTAGGGCTTGCCGATCAGAAGGTCGGCGGTTCGAATCCCTGAGATGGGGTGAGCTCCCATTGCTGGGTCCCTGCTCCTGCCAACCTGGAAGTTCAACAGCACATCAAAGTGCAAGTAGATAAATAGGTACCGCTCCGGCCGGAAGGTAAACGGCATTTCTGTGCACTGCTCTGGTTCGCCAGAAGCGGCTTAGTCATGCTGGCCACATGACCCGGAAGCTGTACGCCGGCTCCCTAGGCCAGTAAAGCGAGATGAGCGCCGCAACCCCAGAGTCGGTCACGACTGGACCTAATGGTCAGGGGTCCCTTTACCTTTACCTTTAATATGCTGGTGACCCACAGCGGGAGGGTTAGGAGGCCTTGGGAACGCTCCACTTACCATCCATACAAGTGGCTTCTCAATGGCCAGGAACTTCTGATACAAAGTTCTCAAAGACTTCTCAATAAGAGAAAGACAATCCAGATAAAATGGGGCAGCAGCCGCAGCAGACCAGAAACTAAGGGACAGTAAACAAAACTTCTTTTGCTTTCATTTTTAACGAAGAAAGTGAATTTGTACATAACTGTACTGAGTTTTAGGTAATAGCCCTCCCTTGCAACACTAGCAATGGAGCACAAATTTGTTCAGAAATTTGCATCCTAACACAAAGTGACCTAATTCACATTTCCCAAACCAACTCGCAAACCGAAAGGCAGCCATACACTTCTCCAAATTTTGCTATGCAGTTCTCCAAACAAAAATAAAAAAGAGTACAAAATTTAAATCTGTTCCCACACACCTCTTTCTTTCCGCTAACTTCCCATTTTTCATATGCACGTCTTTCGTATTGGCTTACATTAACATAATTTCTAACATTCACGTCTCAATTTATTTTCAGTTTTTCATTACACCACCACTACCGCCCCCCTCCCCCCCCCGCCTCCCAAAAAACATTGAGATTATGGGAATGGAAGCATTTATCTGAGCTTTTTTTTTTTTTAAGAATCGTATTAAGAAAAAATTGCTTGCAATATTAAGCAAATTGCATTAAAAATATTAGTAGAAATGTTCATGAATATCCGTAAACATTCTTGTGTAGATTTTTGACATGAACTTTTGTGCAGACTTTTGACGTAATATGGGAGAAATGAGACATTGAGAGATACCAAAATGGACATTTTCATCCATGCTACTTTTGAATCAAAATATCTAAATGGGCAAACATTCAGTTCAAGCTCATGGAAGTACAAGCTTTTGATATTTGAAGGACCTTTTCGTGAGGGGAAATGGTTGAGTGGGAGAGATGAAGAACTAATTTAGGAGTGCAAAGCATTATTTAAAGGGGTAAGCTGCAGTTGTGGTGATTTTGAATCACAAACCATCTGAGTTAAGTGAAGGGATCGGGTTACATGTTCCCGTTCCCCTCGTCCCCCCAAAAAAGAGAAAAAGAAAACCACTCTTCTTCTCAGCCAAAGTGCTGAGAAAAAACTTCAACCAGGAATATAAAAAAGAAATATTTTCAAATATCTAAAGGGCTGTCACATGGAAGATGTAGCAAGCTTGTTTTTGTGCTATTCCAGAGGGGAGGATCTGAAGTGATAGATTCAAATGTCAAGAAGATTCTGATGAAACATTGGGCAGAAGTTTCTGAGGGTAAGAACTATTCGACAGTGGAATGGACTTTGGAGATCTCTTCCTCCTTGGAGGTTTTTAAACAGAGGTCAGGGATTTTTTAAAGCTCTGTTTCCTGCTCTAGATGACCCCTCCAACTCAACAATTCCATGATTCTATGAAATTTGACAATAGAGAGTCCTTGGATGGGTCCATCAGTCAATGCCAAAGGGACCAGTAATGAGAGAGTTGGATCTAGAAGTGATAGCATTGCCTACTAAGATGCTTTGCACACTGGGCTAGGAACTTTGGTCCATGTGACCTAGCATCGTCTTCTGCGGGTCAAAACAGTTCTTCAAAATCATCCTCCTATTAGTTATAGAGGTAAAGGGACCCTGACCATTAGGTCCAGTCGTGGCCGACTCTGAGGTTGCGGTGCTCATCTCGCTTTATTGGCCGAGGGAGCCAGCGTACAGCTTCCGGGTCATGTGGCCAGCATGACTAAGCCGCTTCTGGCGAACTAGAGCAGCGCACGGAAATGCCGTTTACCTTCCCGCCGGAGTGGTACCTATTTATCTACTTGCACTTTGACGTGCTTTCGGACTGCTAGGTTGGCAGGAGCAGGGACTGAGCAACAAGAGCTCACCCCGTCGCGGAGATTCGAACCGCGACCTTCTGATCGGCAAGCCCTAGGCTCTGTGGTTTAACCCACAGTGCCACCAGCAAATGCCCAATGTTACCATTCTCTATAGCAGGCTTGGCAAGGCTTACCAGGCATGGGGCGGATCACTCCCACAGAGATCCTCCGTGGGTTGGTCCAGTGCAGTGCAATGCCAGAAATCGCATCTGTGCATGTCCGTGGCGCCGGAAAAAGCTCCTGTGCATGCCCAGATGATGAAAATTTTGCCTGTGCAGAAGTAATTTTCGGCATCTGGGCATGCACAGAAGCAATTTCTGGAGCCGCAGAAGGGAGTCCCTGCGCCACACTGTGCCGGTTTAGTGCAGCGCATGGGAACTCGTCGAGTGGGTGGCTCAGTTCGGGGGCAAGTTAAATGGCTGCTGTGGGCCGCTTCTGGCCCATGGGCCACAAGTTGGGGACCCCTGCTCTATAGCCACCACTAAATAAAGTGCATTGTCTGTTTGTCACACAAAATTAGAAGGGACCCTGAGGGTCTCTTTCTCTCCCTTTTGGACACCAACCCATCACTACCCCAATCTCTAGCTCCTGTGAGGCCACCAGGATCAGAATCAGGCCAGCCCATCATCACATGAATCCTAGAATAGATGGAGGTGAGATGAAAAATCAGCTTACCTACAGTGAGGAAAATGCCAGTCTCCTGGGTCCTCCCTTCAGAGGAATTGTTCCTGGGCTATATCAACAGCTGCTCAGAGTTGGCCAACTGTATTTGAATGAAACCAGCATTTCTTACGAGGACTGCTGAAGTGGACGTGTGTTGTCTGGTGCCAAGAAATCAAGGTGTCCCTTTATTTAAGAGAGAGAAAAGCAGAGAGGGACTTTTGGATCTAGGCTGCAGAGGTTCCAGTCAAAAGCACCCTCCGCTGGTACTAGCATCTCAGTGAGGAAGTGGCTTTATTATTCTAAGAAATTGTGGTGCAGTCTTCCTTCCTTCCACAGCTGTCATGCAAAGTCAGCTGCATCAGCCATCGCAGGGATGTCACCTCGCTTCTCCAAAAAGAGGCTATGGTCAGCATCTTTGCTGCCAGGGGCAAATTCTGGCCTTGTCGGGCAGCAAGCAGGGTTCTTTGGGTCACCAACCAGTTGTCCACACCAGAAGACACAGCCAATGTTTACACTGGGTGAGGGATTTAGGGCATAATATTCAACTATCAGATTGGGAAAGGTTATGGGAAACTGATTTGAAATTCTCGGTATGTTGTACGCTGAAAGAAAACTGGATGAAAATGATGTACTGGTGGTATTTGAATCCTAGTAAGTTAGCAAAAGTAAGGGATGTGGGTGGCGTTGTGGGTTAAACCACAGCCTAGGACTTGCCGATCAGAAGGTCAGCGGTTCGAATCCCTGCGACGGGGTGAGCTCCCGTTGCTCGGTCCCTGCTTCTGCCAACCTAGCAGTTCGAAAGCACGTCAAAGTGCAAGTAGATAAATAGGTACCGCTCCGGCGGGAAGGTAAACGGTGTTTCCGTGCACTGCTCTGGTTCGCCAGAAGCAGCTTAGTCATGCTGGCCACATGACCCGGAAGCTGTATGCCGGCTCCCTCAGCCAATAAAGCGAGATGAGCGCTGCAACCCCAGAGTTGGCTACGACTGGACCTAATGGTCAGGGGTCCCTTTACCTTTACTTTAAGTTAGCTAAAATGTATAAGACAAGTACAAATGCCTCCTGGAAATGTAAAGAAAAAGAAGGTACTTTTTATCATATGTGGTGGATGTGTAAGGTAATGAAAACATTATGGGAAATGATATATAATGAATTGAAAAAAATTGTTTAAAATAACTTTTGTAAACAACAAATACACCAGAAGCTTTATTATAGTGGTACCTTGGTTCTCAAATGCCTTGGTTCTCAAACGCCGAAAACCCAGAAGTAAGTGTTCCAGTTTTAGAACAATTTTCGGAAGCCGAACATCCAATGAGGCTGTCGGCGATTGTTTCTGGGGCACTGCACCAATCAGAAGCTGTGCCTTGGTTTTCAAACATTTCAGAAGTCAAATAGACTTCCGGAAAGGATTAAGTTTGGCGCTTTTGTTTTTGAGGCTTTTTTTGGTTAATTTGTTTTTGTGACTGTGTAGAACCCAGTTCAGCTACTGATTGATTGATTGTGTGACTACGGAAATGGATAAAAGCCCCCCATCCAAACAATGACTATCATCAGTGCAGGTAAGAATTAAAAAAAAAAAAATTATCATCTACAATATTGTCTTATTTATTTTATAGTACAGTACATTGATTATTGCTTTCATTTTATGGATCAATGCTCTTGTTAGATAGTTAAATTCATGTTAAATTGCTGTTTTAGGGGTTGCTTTTAAAAGTCTGGAACGGATTAATCCGTTTTGCATTGCTTTCTATGGGAAAGCACGCCTTGGTTTTGGAACGCTTTGGTTTTGGAATAGACTTCCGGAATGAATTAACTTTGAGAACCAAGGTACCACTGTATTAGGAACTGTAGGTACCAACATCCCAAAGGAACAGAAAAGACTTTTCTTGTATGTGACAACAGCCACACGCATGTTATTAGCCCAGAGATGGAAAGAAGAAAAAGTCCGGACCAGAGAGGAATGGCAAGTCAAGCTTTTGGACTACGCTGAAATGGCAAAACTGACTGGAAGGCTCAGGAACCAAGAAGACAAAAACTTCAGTAAAGAATGGGGAAATTTTATAATTTATCTAGGAGACCACTGTAAACAGATGAAAACATTAGCAGGAATTTAATAACACTTGTAATGTAGCAAATGTCATGGACAATATGGAAAAGTACAAAATATGGATTATGAAATAATATGCAGTTAAGAGGGTGTACAATAGGACCCGTGGAGGGGAAGGTGGGAAGTCCAGAGATTTGGAGAAATCTATAAATATGGATATGTAATTTGGATTGCTAAAATTAATATTTGTAAAACAAAATAAAAATTATTATAAAAGAAAAGAACACACAGCCAATGTTGGACAAGTCCAGCACAGCAGGGGTGAGATGTTTGCTACTAGAACCAAAAGATCTACCAGCCCAAGCCAGGTGCAAAACACATATAATTAGAAAGAAGTGATAGCATGCCTCTGAGCCTAGGAATTAATTTTTTTGTACCAGAACCCAACTGAGCTCAGATTTTATTATTTCTACCCCTCCCATCTGACTGGGTTGCCCCAACCACTCTGGGCAGCTTCCAAGATATATAAAAACATAATAAAATATTAAACATATTTTTTAAAACTTCCCTCTACAGGGATGCGTTCAGATGTCTTCTAAAGGTTGTATAGTTACTTATCTCGTTGGCTCGGGGGTCATATAACTCCATACCCTCCAACATTTATCCAATGAAAATACGGATGTCCTGTGGAAAAGGTGGGACATTTCGGGATCAAATCAGAAACCAGGACGGCTTCTGTAAATCTGGGACGACCCCTGAAAAATAGCAACCCTTGAAAGGTCTGCAAAAGTATGTATATTAGGAGGCGTTCTGTTATGTACTGAGTTGAATAGGATCCAAAAGGCAGCAGTCTGATTGGTTCTAGAACAATAGGGTCCAGAATGCAGCAGTCTGATTGGTCCACAGGAGCCACCCAATCCAGCTCCAGGTGGAAGGGAATCCGCAATCTGATTGGCCTACAGGTGAATCCCGGAATTAGACAATCACGTGGGGCCCCTTGTGTAAATAATGTATATAAAGCAGACATTCTGGGGGAACTTCCATTCCTCCTCACCACTATGAGCTGAATAAAGAGCGTGAAATCCATTCTCGACTCCGAGTATATTTCAGATTCACACTAAAACGCTGGTGAGATTTTCTGAGGATTTTAAGAAGGGGAGGGGGAATGATTCACAACCTGATGTGGAGAGCTGCACTTAAGGCTGGGGAAATGAGATACTACACCTGGAAGAGTCACCCCCTCCCTATACAGCAGCCCTGTGCTCTGGAGATTGGCTGCTAGTCTGAGTAAATCCTGGGCTGCGTAGGAAACAGGCTGGCCTGATAGAAGGCAGGCTTCCTGCGTTCTCTCTGTGACAAGGCTGACTCTGGTGCCAGCATTTGAGAAACCCACCAGATGCACAACCAATGCTTTCCGCTTTCTCAACAAATGACAACTACAGGATGCTAGAACCCTCCAGGAATAGAAACTTTTCCTTTTCATTTTTTTGCTGCAGAATGTCGTGAGTCATGCATGAGGATGGATTTGGGGCAGTTAATGCCTGAAATCCTGGAAAGAGACAGCAAGACAGCAGAAAATACAGAGCAAGGTGGACCAATATGTACCGTATTTTTCGCGCCATAAGGTGCACCGGACCATAGGGCGCACCTAGTTTCTAGAGGGGGAAATCAAGAAAAAAAATCTTGTGCAGCCTGTCCGCTTCTCCCAGAGCTGCTGGGGCTGCCGGGGAAAACCCGGGTCCCCACACCCCAGCCCCAAAGAGCAAAGAAGCCAAGACAGCGAGCGGGATGGATCCCGCTCGCTGTCTTGGCTTCCTCTTTATCCGCGCGCAACCTCTCCAGCCGGGAGAGGCTGCGCGGGGCTAAAGAAGCCACAGCCATGTGCAGTCTCTCCCTGCCGGAGGGGCTGCATGCGGCTATCCCTGAAGCCTTCGGAGCGCACAGCAAGTTCCCGCTGTGTTCCTCAGGCTTCGGGTTCCTTTTGCTGAAGCCGGGAGAGCAAGACTCTCCTGGCTTCAGTGAAAGGAACCTGAAGCCTCCAGAACGCAGCGGGAACTTGCGCTGTGCTCCGAAGGCTTCAGGCAGCTATCGCTGAAGCCTGGAGAGTGAGAGGGGTCAGTGCGCACCGACGCCTCTCGCTCTCCAGGTTTCAGCGAAAGCAACGCGTAGCCTCCGGAGCGCGGGGGGAGCTCTCCCTCTGTGCTTCGGAGGCTTCACGTTGCTATCGCTGAAGCCAAGGAGCCTGCATTCGCTCCATAGGATGCACACACATTTCCCCTTAATTTTTGGAGGGGAAAAAGTGCGTCCTATAGAGCGAAAAATACTGTAGTCTGTTTCGGTATAATACCGCTCCCTCTGTTCTTATGGCAATGGCTTTCCAGCATCTTGACATCTCCCTCTGCCCCATCCTTTTAGCCAGAGATACTGGAACTGAGCTGGGAATCTTTCTGCATGGAGAGGTGGGGGAACTTTTCTGACCCAAGGGCCACATTTCCCATATGCCAAGTGTCCAGGGGCCATGTTTCAGCAGAGGGCGTGACCAAACCCACCCATAAATTGCACACAGGACACACAAGAAATAAAAACGCCCTCATAGATTTTGGGCACAATATTGAATTGGAAGCATGGATAAAATTATGGAATGAGGGTTTGAGATTCACTGGATGTATGGCTTTGAAAGAGAACTTATTGAAAATGATTTTACAGATGGCATTTAACGCCAACAAAATTTGCTAAAATGTATAGGAAGAGGGATAGAAGATGTTGGAAATGTAAAGAAGTAGACGGAGGATACTATCACATGTGGTGGACCTGTGACAAGGTGAAAAAATTCTGGGAGTTAATTTATAATGAGCTTAAAAAGATATTTAAGTATACCTTTCCCAAAAGACCGGAGGCTTTCCTGCTCAGTCTAATGAGAAGGGAAATTAAAATAAAATACCGAAGACTATTTATGTATGCCACAGCCGCCGCAAGGACTCTACTGGCCCAAAAATGGAAAATACAAGACATACCTACTATTATAGGGTGGCAGATGAAGATGACAGACTTTGCAGAACTTGCCAAATTGACAGGAAGGATCCGGGACCAGGATGACCAGGATGACCAGAATAACTGGAGTAAATTTATTGAGTACAGTGGTACCTCGGGTTACATAGCTTCAGGTTACAGACTCCGCTAACCCAGAAATAGTGCTTCAGGTTAAGAACTTTGCTTCAGGATCAGAACAGAAATCGGGCTCTGGCGGCGTGGCAGCAGCGGGAGGCCCCATTAGCTAAAGTGGTGCTTCAGGTTAAGAACAGTTTCAGGTTAAGAACAGACCTCCGGAACGAATTAAGTACTTAACCCAAGGTACCACTGTATTTAAAGGAGAACTGTAAAAGCTTAAAGACACTAACTGAAGTAACACCTACAATGTAAAATAGTAGAGATGTAAGAATAAAATACGTGATAAAAATGTGACAGGTGATACCAATTGAAGGGACAGAGGGAAGTCAGGACTCGGCAGAGTCAAAGGGTATATATTTTGACAAATGTATGGATTGTTGGAGAAAGGTTATTTAAAGAAAACAATAAAAATTTATTTGAAAAAAATTAATAAATGCAATTCCAGGGGCCCCCCAAAAAAGAAACAAGAAATAAAAACGCCCTCGTGATTTCTGCATTGTAGAGGGTTGGACTAGATGAGCCCTGGGGTCCCTTCTAACTCTACAATTCTATGGTTCTATGAAACACAGGTATGCACGCTCACATACATGGGTATGCACACTAATTCCCCACCCCATCACACAATAGTGGTTGGGCGGAGGGGGGAATAAATTTAAAAGCTGCCTTGGGAAATTTTATTTATTTATTTATTTATTTAGACATACATACATACATACATACATACATACATACATAGAGATGCGGATGGCGCTGTGGGTTAAACCACAGAGCCTAGGACTTGCCGATCAAAAGGTCGGCGGTTCGAATCCCTGTGACGGGATGAGCTCCCGTTGCTCAGTCCCTGCTCCTGCCAACCTAGCAGTTCGAAAGCACATCAAAGTGCAAGTAGATAAATAGGTACCACTCTGGCAGGAAGGTAAATGGCATTTCCATGTCCTGCTCTGGTTCGCCAGAAGCGGCTTAGCCATGCTGGCCACATGACCCGGAAGCTGTACGCCGGCACCCTCGGCCAATAAAGCGAGATGAACGCTGCAACCCCAGAGTCAGCCACGACTGGACCTAATGGTCAGGGGTCCCTTTACCTTTACCTTTACATACATACATACATACATACATACCCCACCCAACTGGCTGGGTTTCCCCAGCAACTCTGAGCAGCTCCCAACAGAATATTAAAAACAGAATAAAACAGGCAAAGGCAAACTCTGCCCTCCTGATGTTTTGGGACTACAATTCCCATCATCCCTGACCACTGGTCCTGTTATCTAGAGTCATGGGAGTTGTAGTCCCAAAACATCTGGAGGGCCAAGTTTGCCTATGCCTGGAATAAAACATCAGTCATTAAAAACTTCCCTAAACAGGGCTCCCTTCAGATGTCTTCTAAAAGTCAGATAGTTGTTTATTTCCTTGACATCTGGTGGGAGGGCGTTCCACAGGGTGGGCATCGCCACTAAGAAGGCCCTGTGCCTGGTTCCCTATAACCTCACTTCTCACAACGAGGGAGCCGCCAGAAGGCCTCAGCACTGGGCCTCAGTGTCCGGGCAGAACAATGGGGGTGGAGACGCTCCTTCAGGTCTACTGGGCCAGGATTCATTCAATAATAAATTCAAACATCAGGAAAGCCCTTCTGGATCACTCCAAGTCCATATCTAGTCCCATAATGGCTGTTCAAGGGACCAATGGAAGCCCCAAAGTAAGGCTTGAAGTTAGCTGACATTGAGGCTTCTTTATTTAAAGATAAGTTTCTAGTCCTTAAGGTGGGGAAAGTTTACTTAGAAGTGTGTCAACAATTCCTTTGGACATCTCAGGAGAAGCCCATGAGTGACTGCATAAGATTCCCAGTGATTTCGGGGCAGGGGTGGAGCTCGTAGCACTTTGCTCATATCTAACAAGTTAAAGAAGGTAAACGAGTAATATATATATTTAAATAAATGGCAGAAGGTGGACTAAATGACCTATTGGTGCTCCCAGTTCTGTGATTCTCTGTTGCGAAAGCAGCTCCGAAGCCAGGCACTCTGGACCCTGGTGGAAAACGCCTTCGCAACACCTGCTTGTCTCAGCTTTCAGTAGGGAAATGGTTTTGGATTACACAGCGCAGTGAAGTCACTCTGCGTCTCTGTGGTGCGCACACCCCTTCCAGAGGTTTATTGCCGATTAAACTATTTCACAACCACACAGAACTTCAGAACAGGAGAAAATGTGCTTGCTTGGCGTTTGAAGTTCAGCTCTGCAGAAAGCGGGGGCAGAAAAGGGGAACCGAATCCAAGGCGAACAGATGTCAGGGCAGGAATGCTAAAGCATCATCTACGTTGCCGGGGGGCGGGGGGACTCCCCTAGATTCTCCTCTGCAAAGCCGGGTGGCAAATCTTTTTCTGGCCACATTTTATTTCAACATCTACACCTGGCTTCCAGCGCATTTTTAACAGCAGACCACATTTGATGGTATCAGCTAACTATTTGAAATGGCATTGAGTCAAATATTCTGTGCTAACTTCATTTGCACAACCAATCAGGAAACATGCCTTTTTAAATACCAGAATTCAATTCTGAAACCCAAATCTATATATTTGGCAGGGGGAGAATACAAACCCAAGACTGAGATGGCCTCGTTTCAAACATCCATTCTCTTTCTTCCCATCTGAGGAAAACTGGCCTTGCCGAACTGACAGAACAACTAAGCACTTCCAGAGGGCTCTCTTTCGAACCAGCCCCTCAAATTCTGCAAGTTTTAGCTGACTCTAAACAAAGTTTGCTAGATGAAAGCAAAACAGGAGATGGAAATACCTTTGGGATTAGTTGAATTTTCCACCGCTTCTGCCTCGTAGCTCACACTTTTCTTCCCCACGAGAAAGAGAAGCTGCACCGATCTCTCCAAACTGTTGCATCAAGGCAGAGAGGAACATTTCCAAGTTCTTTCCAAGGAGCTGGTAACAGAGAAAGTCCTTCAGCAGAGGCGATGCCCTTTGCACATGGTCAGGAAGTGTTTGGGACTCCTCTTCATCCTCAGAAGTGGCTGCTCCCAGGGCACACAGATCCTCTAAACTGAAGTCAATGAAGGCACAACGTGCGCATTTCATCTCCCTTTTAAAGAACGGAGGAAGAGAAAAAGACGAAAGGAAACAAACAAGCCCCACCAGAATATCAGGATGAGAAATTTGGCAGGGATCCCTTCCCTTAAATCAGCAGCTGGAAGGAGAGGGTGTAACCCACTGACCTAGGAAAGCTGGCAAACAGCCTGTTGGAGAGCAATAGGCTAATAAGGGCTGGAAGTGGGAAGAACCCATTGCCAGACTTTTCTCCTTTTTTTTTTTTTTTTTTTTTAGCACACCGGGATTTTGCTCGGGGCACCGTTCAGAAAAATCAAAGGAACTAAGGTCTTTGGAAGAGAGGCTGGCCTGTTTTATCTGATGAAGGTTCAACAGGCTGCACTCCGCAGGTGGGGACAGCACTGGAGGGGAGGAGGGGCTATTCAGGTTAAAGGGGTTTCCATACAAGAGTTAGAACATAAGAACATAAGTTTGCTGATCAGGCCAAATGCCCATCCTGAACTCACAGTGACCAGCAAGATACCTCAATGGACACAAAAGTTGTTGAGTTTGTCTGTTTTGGCAAAATCACAGCTATGTCCAGACGTGTGACAACCCTGCCTCTCTCCTCCTGAAGCTTCCAACAATTGGTATTCAGAAACATTACTCATATCCTCCAACATTTCCACAATAAAAATGTTGTTTAGTTGTGTCCGACTCTTTGTGACTGGACCAGAGCACGCCAGGCACTCCTGTCTTCCACTGCCTCCCGCAGTTTGGTCAAACCCATGCTGGTAGCTTCGAGAACACTGTCCCACCATCTCATCCTCTGTCGTCCCCTTCTCCTTGTGCCCTCCATCTTTCCCAACATCAGGGTCTTTTCCAGGGAGTCTTCTCTTCTCATGAGGTGGCCAAAGTACTGGAGCCTCAGCTTCAGGATCTGTCCTTCCAGTGAGCACTCATTGCTGATTTCCTTCAGAATGGAGAGGTTTGTTCTTCTTGCAGTCCATGGGACTCTCAAGAGTCTCCTCCAGCACCATAATTCAAAAGCATCAATTCTTCAGCGATCAGCTTCTTTATGGTCCAGCTCTCACTTCCATACATCACGACTGGGAAAACCATAGCTTTAACTTGATGGACCTTTGTTGAAAAAAAAATAGGGACGTCCTATTTCATAGTTGTTGTAATTGTTGTTGTTGTTATTTTACAATTAGACCCTGCCCATCTGACTGGGTTGCCCCAGCCACTCTGGGTGGCTTCCAACATACAGTGGTACCTCGGGTTACATACGCTTCAGGTTACAGACTCCGCTAACCCAGAAATAGTGCTTCAGGTTAAGAACTTTGCTTCAGGATGAGAACAGAAATCGTGCTCCGGCGGCAAGGCGGCAGCAGGAGGCCACATTAGCTAAAGTGGTGCTTAAGGTTAAGAACAGTTTCAGGTTAAGTACGGACCTCCGGAACGAAATAAGTACTTAACCCGAGGTACCACTGTACATATAAACATTAAACATTTTTTTTTAAAAAAAAAAAAACCTTCCCTATACAGGGCTGCCTTCAGACAGCTTCTAAAGGTTGCATATGGTTCGGGGGTCTCATAACACCATACCCCTCAATGAAAATAGGGGTGCCCAAAATTCCTACAATGAAAATAGGGGCATCTTAAGGAAAAGTGGGACATTCTGGGATTTAACCAAAAACTGGGACGGCTTCTGTAAATAGGGACACTGAGAGAGGTCTGCATTACTGCCTGTGGAGGCAGAGAATAGCCATTTGGCTCGTAACCATTGTTAGCCTGATCGTCCATGAATTATAAGGACATGAGAAGGACCCATCTAGCCTAGGGTTACCAGACGTCCCCGGTTCCCGGCGGACAGTCCCCGGATTTGCAAATCTGTCCCCGGACAAATTCCGTCCCCAGAATGTCTCCAGATTTGCAAATCTTCCCCGTGAAACATGGCAGCAGCAGCCTCAGCAGCCCGGAGCCAGCCTGTTAGCGCTGCTAGCTGCCATGGCGCCTGCCATTTTCCCTGCGCTACGGCAGTGAGCATCTCCTGAAGCCAGCCAGAGCCAACTGCACTACCAGGCTGGTACCTCCTGGGCAACGGCCGCCCGCCCATGACTCCTGAGCCTCCCCATATCTGTAAAAACAAAGGGGGGAAGGAGATCAGGGGAGGCTCGGGAGTCATGGGTGGGCGGTGTGCCATTGCCCAATTTTTTAAAAAACTGAGCATTTATGTTTCACAGGGTGCGAAAGAAGGGCTTTGCACCTTTTTCACAGGGTGCGAAAGAAGGGCTTTGCATGTGTGCTTGGGCCCAGGGTCTTTTGCCTCACCATCCCCACTACTGACTCCCTGTTGCTACTCAGCTTCCCAAAAAAAAGAGGTGTCCCCGGATTCATTGAAAAAAATCTGGTAACCATAATCTAGCCCAGCTTCCTGTTCTCATGGTGGCCAGACAGATACCGTATTTTTCGCACCATAGGGCGCACCGGACCATAGGGCGCACCTAGTTTTGGGAGGCGGAAAACTAGAAATAATTATTCTGAACCCCAGAAGCCAGAACAGCAAGAGGGATCTGGCTTCTGGGATACCATGTGGCTGTTCTGGCTTCTGGGATAACCGCGCCAAGCCTCTTCAGGGCAGCGGGATGAAGGTTCCCCCTGCCCAAAGAGGCTGTGCAGGGCTAAAGCGGAAGCCAGGACAGGCACGTCGCTGAAGGGGTGCTGCGCCTTCTCTCTCTCTGCGCAGCACCTCTCCTGTGAAGGAGAGGTGCTGCGCAAAGAGGGAGAAGGCGCATCGCCCCTTTAGCAAAGCTGGAGGCCTCCGGCTTCCAGGTCAGGTGCGTCGCCGCGAAGCCAAGGAGCCTACATTCGCTCCATAGGACGCACACACATTTCTCCTTCATTTTTGGATGGGAAAAAGTGCGTCCTATAGAGCGAAAAATACGGTACCTCTTTTTGGGAAGACCACAAGCTGGATCTGAGCACAGCAGTGGCCCTCTCCCTGGTCCTGCTCACATCAACTGGCCTTCAGAGGCACAGACTGCAGAGCAACCTTCTGCGCTGAGAGAGCTGTGACCTTTCCCCAGATGAACAGCCAGACATCCCGGCAGCAGCTGGGCCGCGAACCTCCCTCGAAACAGGCACCCACCCACTCGCACCGATGGATCTCATTTGCCTCTTTCGCAAGCCCTTTCTGGTTTGCTCTGGCACCTGGTGGAAATTGTCCTCTGGGCTGCCAGGATGTCCCCTATTCCAGGAAGCGGGTGGGCAATGCCGGATGAGGCCAGAGAAGCTGGGGTTGGGCGGGGGGAGGGGAAGATGTTAAGGGTGCCTGGCCTTATTGTTTTGCTCTCCCCTCCCACCAGCCGGTTTGCAAAATAAGCAGCCCTAAGCAAAAGTTATTTGATTTGCGCAACGCACACTGCCTCGGGCGTCTTCCGAGGTGCAGATTTAATCGAGATAAATAATGCATTGTTTACGGGGGCGATGATGCCCCAAAATGCTCACGAGGTGGTTTTTCTGCCTGCCTCTTCCACAATCGCTTTGACAGCGAGTCCTGGGATGTTTTGTGTCCCTGCCAACTTTCGCTAGAGAGACAATTTCTGCCCCCAGATCTTAGTTAGGGACTGTGCTTCGCAGTGCTTCAGGAATCCACCTGTACCTTCGCGACAGAAGCGACACTGGCAGCAACTTCCATCTCCCCCCTCAGATAATAATAATAATAATAGTAATAATAATAATGGGGACGCGGGTGGCGGTGTGGGTTAAACCACAGAGCCTAGGACTTGCCGATCAGAAGGTTGGCGATTCGAATCCCCGCGACGGGGTGAGCTCCCGTTGCTTGGTCCCTGCTCCTGCCAACCTAGCAGTTCGAAAGCACCTCAAAGTGCAAGTAGATAAATAGGTACCACTCCGGCAGGAAGGTAAACTGTGTTTCCGTGTGCTGCTCTGGTTTGCCAGAAGCGGATTAGTCATGCTGGCCACATGACCCGGAAGCTGTCTGCGGACAAACGCCAGCTCCCTTGGCCAGTAAAGCGAGATGAGCACCGCAACCCCAGAGTCTGTCACAACTGGACCTAATGGTCAGGGGTCCCTTTACCAATAATAATAATAATAATAATAATAATAATAATAATAATTTATTATTTATACTCCGCCCATCTGGCTGAGTTTCCCCAGCCACTATGGGAGGCTCCCAACAGAATATTAAAAACACGATAAAACGTCAAACATTAAAAACTTCACTAAACAGGGCTGCCTTCAGATGCCATTGAAAAGTCAGTTAGTTGCTTATTTCCTTGACATCTGATGGGAGGGCGTTCCACAGGGTGGGTGCCACCACCAAGAAGGCCCTCTGCCTGGTTCCCTGTAACCTCACTTCTTGAAATGAGGGAACTGCCAGAAGGCCCTCGGCACTGGATCTCAGTGTCCGGGCTGAACGATGGGGGTGGAGACGCTCCTTCAGGTATACAGATCTATTTGCATGCTTAACTACCAACGCACCAAAGGGAGAGGCAGCGACTGTCCCAGTCAACAGGCCTAGAAGCAAGAAGGTGTGTGATTAATGTGGGTGAGAAACTCTTTATCATCGGTACAGTATTTAATGATATGGTGGCGGCGGTTGTTTTTCTGAACCAAAACAGCTCTCCGGGCAGCAAAAATGAGGTCTGGATCTTACTGGGGCAGCAGAAGGAGTCTTCCCAAAATGGCCACCACTTGTTTTTACCCAGATCTCCCCTCAGAACAATGCTAGGTCACAATGTAGCTTCATTCATGAGGCCATGGCAGGGGATTAAAATGGAGGCCTGCCATTATTGCTTGAAACTGGAGCAACAGCGAAAGAAAAAGAAAGAGAAGTGAAAGAAAGAGCAAAAAATTATAGGCCTGCTTTTGTCTGCTTCTCACCCTCAATTCAGGTGGAAGTTCCTTGAGAACTGTCAGTCCAGCCCTAATGATATAATGGGCACCAATTGCAGAATTCCGCTGTTCTGCATGCAGAATTTTGGTGCATTAGAAAGACAGTGTTGTCTTGTCTTTTTTTTCCCTCTTTTGATTTTTTTTTTACTTCGTAGTTTTGTTATTTCTTTATTCCCCCCCCCTCTTTTTTCTTCCTTTAGAATTTTTCTATTCTCTACATAATTTTATTTTTCTTCATATGTGAAGAGATAGCATATAATGTTTGTATAGATATGTAAATTTTATATCAATAAAGAAAAATATTAAGAAAAAGAAAAAGAAAGACAGTGTTTTTTCTAAAAAAAATGTTTAGGGGTACTTTCATTTTGACTCAAGAAAATCCCTATTTTATAGTTCAAATCGGGGGGGGGGGGGGAATACAGTAAATGGACAAAAGTAGAAAGATTCACAAAATGTTTAGGGGTATGCGTACCCCCAAAAACAAAGTACTGGGTACAATACTGTTAAGTTGTGGGTGAACATATCAGACGACACAGCGATTCTTCAAAGAGCTCTTGTTTATTCACAGAACAGAACAGAACTGAAGGGTTCAGCCAGCCTGCTTATATAGAGCTCCACTAGAACATAACAGTAACCACTTTCTGTAACTATCCAATCACTGAACGTCACTTTCAATCCCTTATTTGCATATGTGGACCTGAGTGAAAACTATCTACAGTATCCCCCTGCTGGCCCAGGGTGAGAACTTCAGTACATAACAAATACATTCCGTGGCAGCCGTGGGCAGGCCCAGTGAGGGCCAGACCCTCAAGATTAAAGGGGGCAGTTTTCCAGCCCCGTCCCAATATTGGGGGGGGGGGGGCTATGTCTGTCATCACGCCTTCCCCTGAACAGCTGCCCCAGGAGAGCCAATGCCCTCAGCCGCACCATCAATTATAAAATGTAAAATATAAAATATATAAAAATATATTAAAAATATTTAAAAATATATAAATAATTTCATAAAACATTATAGACTGCTTCGCTGTAAAACAACAATATAACCCTCCAAGGGTCTTCCAAAAACGATATATAAATAAGCAGTGCTTTTCTTCCCTAGAAAATTATGTGCCAGTACTCATCATGAAGCTGTTACAGTAAGCGCCACACTTTTTAACAACAACAAAAACGGGCCGACGCTGTGTACCCCCTGGAGAAAAAGGCACTGTCAATAAGGAGAATTAACAGGTTAAAACTTGCATCAGCTTTCTAAACATACAGGTAAAGTAAAGGTAAAGGGACCCCTGACCGTTAGGTCCAGTCGTGGCTGACTCTGGGGTTGTGACGCTCATCTCGCTTTATTGGCCGAGGGAGCCGGCGTACAGCTTCCGGGTCATGTGGCCAGCAGGACTCAGCCACTTCTGGCGAACCAGAGCAGCGCACGGAAACGCCGTTTACCTTCCCACCGGAGCGGCACCTATTTATCTACTTGCACTTTGATGTGCTTTTGAACTGCTAGGTTGGCAGGAGCTGGGACCGAGCAATGGGAGCTCACCCCGTCGCGGGGATTCGAACTGCCGACCTTCTGATCGGCAAGTCCTAGGCTCTGTGGTTTAACCCACAGCCTCTAAACAAGGAGTTTTTCAGCAGAGGCAAAAAAGAGCAAAGGCCTGGTGTCAAGAAGCAGGGAGTTCCAAAGGGTAGATGCTGCCAAACTAAAGAGTGTTTACAAATGTGGACTGGGCGTTACGTGCCACCTATAACAGGGCCAGTTCCACTGAACACAGTTCCCACTCTGAGCCCTGGGGCACACGACATCACTACCCTTTAAAGCAGGGGTCAGAAAACTTTTTCAGCAGGGGGCCGGTCCACTGTCCCTCAGACCTTGTGGGGGGCCGAAAAATTTATTATTATTATTTTGAAAAAAAATAATAATGAATGAATTCCTATGCCCCACAAATAACCCAGAGATGCATTTTCAATAAAAGCACACATTCTACTCATGTAAAAACACGCTGACTCCCGGACCATCCATGGGCCAGATTTAGAAGACGATTGGGCCGGATCCGGCCCCCAGGCCTTAGTTTGCCTACCCATGCTTGAAAGTATTTCTTGCTCGGACAAGCTTTCCCCCCTTTCTCTGAAGGCATCAAAAGCAGAAGTAAAGTGATATCCATCTCCAAAGCCCGTGACTCATATCCTTCCTTCTTCCTTGACTTTTAAGCACCATTCCACTTGCCCTCCTTTTGCAAGGAGGTGACCTTATCCCCTCCTCTTCCTGCAAGCTTGAGCCAGAAGATGCAACCCGGAGCCGGATTTATGTATGAGCTAAACAAGCTATAGCTTAGGGCCCCACTCTCTTGGGGGCCCCCAAAAAAATTAAAGGAAAAAAACCTGGATGTACATTCCCAAAAAAATAAGATAAAAAACAAATAAAATAAAACCTACATACAGCAATGTTGTTTAGGCGCCTATGGTGTAAGTCAGGCACCCCCAAACTCTGCCCTCCAGATGTTTTGGGACTACAACTCCCATCATCCCTGGCCCTGTTAGCTAGGGATGATGGGAGTTGTAGTCCCAAAACATCTGGAGGGCCAAGTTTGGGGATTCCTGGTGTAAGTAATGGGGCCTGCCTGCTAGCCTGCTCCCTAAATTATCACTGGTTTGCTCATTTCTATATATAGGGTGCCTACATTCTGCTATTTATAATTATTAGTAGTTTGCATCATCTATTGGCACCTATTATTATTTCGTGTTACAGCAAGTTTCTAGAGACTAGATTATGAGTCTTTGTAAATTGCGTTTCTAAAAGAACTTTTGTTCTTGCCAAATGCCAATGTGTTTGCATTATTTAGTTTGTTATGAACAAAAAATCACTTTTAAGTTAGAACTTAATAATTATTTCACTATTAATATACTTCTTCTTAATTGTATTTAGCTCATTCACTTAGAACAGGCATGTCCAAAGTCCATTTTGGGGGCCTAATCTGGCCCACTGCTCAATTTAATCTGGCAGTATATGTCTTGGGATAAAATCCTAAAAAAAATTGTAAAATTGTAAAAGAAGTTCAACAACTTCATCAATCCTAAAAAAAAAAGCTCAGCAACTTTGGTCGGCCCTCACACATGTTCACTTCATCAAATCTGGCCCTCTTTGAAAAAGGTTTGGGCATCCCTGACTTAGAACAGACCACTAATGCCACTTTGTTGTTGCATAGAAATCCTTGTTACTTTAAGCTTATCAATACAGCTCCAAAAAAGGGGGGGGGGAGCTTCAAATATACATCGTTATTTCTTAGTGATAATTTCATCTTTTAAAAAATTCTTTTTGAGGTGTTTTGCAATCATACATTTTATGGGACAAATAAATAAATAAACCTCGCCTAAAGCTATGGTTTTCCCAGTAGTGATGTATGGAAGTGAGAGCTGGACCATAAAGAAGGCTGATCGCCGAAGAATGGATGCTTTTGAATTATGCTGCTGGAGGAGACTCTTGAGAGTCCCATGGACTGCAAGAAGATCAAACCTCTCCATTCTGAAGGAAATCAGCCCTGAGTGCTCACTGGAAGGACAGATCCTGAAGCTGAGGCTCCAATACTTTGGCCACCTCATGAGAAGAGAAGACTCCCTGGAAAAGACCCTGATGTTGGGAAAGATGGAGGGCACAAGGAGAAGGGGACGACAGAGGACGAGATGGTGGGACAGTGTTCTTGAAGCTACTAGCATGAGTTTGACCAAACTGCAGGAGGCAGTGGAAGACAGGAGTGCCTGGCGTGCTCTGGTCCATGGGGTCACAAAGAGTCGGACACGACCAAACGACTAAACAACAACAGAGAGACCACTGGGGATTGGACTTGGGAACTTTTGCCGGCTCCTGAGCTACAGCCCTTCCTAAAATCAGAGTTGTTGTTGTTGTTGTTGTTGCTGCTGCTGCTGCTGTTATGTCTTTTGAAAGAATGCAAGAGTCCACTTATGGTTTTCAAGCAAACCATAGCAGCCCCGCCGCTTCATAGCAAGCGACAAGTTCCCGATGCAAGACATGAATCAGAGCTAGAGCCTATTAAAACTCAGATGGTTTAAAAATTATGTGTGGTCCGTTCTGCAATAAATGTTGATTTGAAGGCCCAGGCGGCCCGACATTTTTAGAAAAAAGGATAGTGCTATTTGCCTCTTCCAAAAAAACACAACCTACTATGGATTGTTGTAGATAAATAATTAGATGCAAGGTAAATAAAGATAAGAAATTGGAAACTTGAGGGGGCGGGGGGAAGTCAATCAATTAGAATATGGGTATGTTATGTTATTGAAATTGGTTTTTATTGAGAATATATATATATATACACAGGAAGAGCAGGTTATACATCCTCAAAGGGCTTTATAGTTGCATGTAAATGGCTGTGCTTTTCATTTGTTAGGAGAACAAACCCTCTTCAATCCTCACCTCAAAAAGGGTATTGCAGAATTGGGGGGAAATCCAGAAAAGGCAACCAAAATGATCAGGGGTTGGAGTGATTCCCCAGTGAGGAAAAGCTGTCCTTTCCCAAATTCTGGAGAGAGGAAAAACACCCAACCTCACAGAGAAGGAGCAAGGAGGATTTCCCATTTGTTGAGAAGGGACAATTCTCCCCCCAAAGAATCCATGTTATTTTAAAAGCTGTGCCACGTTAGTTTTGACATTTGAAGGCCTGCTGCTCCCATCACATCGCATTAGGGTGACAGGACCAGATACATTGTCACCTCAGGTAACATGGCCGGAGTTAGCCAAGTGTGTTGTGAAGGGAGGGAGGCTGGTGAGTCGTGGGGAGAGCAGAGGAAGGACACTGTCTCAGTGGACAGCCGTTCTGCCCCACAATGTATTGCCAAGAGGACCAGCCACATTAGACCAAGGCCAAATTTGCTGGCTGCTCTGTCTGAGGTACCTCAGGTTACATACGCTTCAGGTTACAGACTCCACTAACCCAGAAATATTACCTCAGGTTAAGAACTTTGCTTCAGGATGAGAACTGAAATCGTGCTCCGGCAGCGCAGCGGCAGCAGGAGGCCCCATTAGCTAAAGTGGTGCTTCAGGTTAAGAACAGTTTCAGGTTAAGAACGGACCTCCGGAACGAATTAAGTACTTAACCCAAGGTACCACTGGAATTGAGCAGAAAGTCCTGTCCTGTTGACCAAAAGAGATCAACATAGATAGATGATCAGGGGTCAGCAAACTTTTTCAGCAGGGGACAGGTCCACTGTCCCTCAGACCTTGTGGGGGGCTGGACTATATTTTTTGTGGGGGGGAATGAACGAATTCCTATGCCCCACAAATAACCCAGAGATGCATTTTAAATAAAAGGACACATTCTATCTACTCATGTAAAAACATGCTGATTCCCGGACTGTCTGCGAGCGAGCCTGAGAAGGCGAGTGGGCCGGATCTGACCCCTGGGCCTTAGTTTGACTACCCATGTGATAGATAGATAGATAGATAGATAGATAGATAGATAGATAGTGTAATGGGATAAGGGGTTGCTTGTGCGTAAGTGCAGAACCGCTCCAAATTGAGTAGTTGGCTTAAAACTTTCCCTAACCGGACAGCTGTTTTCCCCTCCTTCTTCCGAACTTCGCCAGCGTTTGAAATCCCACGCGCACGCGCGCCTCCGATCTCCATTGGCTCCACTGGCGGGGAAGGTTGCTCTGGTATTTCAGGAATGCGGATGTCATTCCAACGCTCTCCTCTGCCTTCCCGCTTCTCTAGAGCCCGTGCTTCCTGTCGCGCTCCAATCGCAAGCGCAGCTTTGGTCAGCTGATCCATCAACTGCGGGCGGGGCACGCGGGAAAGTTTGTCCTTCACCACGGGTGCTAGGCCTTCCTCAAATAACATCTGAATCGGTTCCGAAGCCAGTTCCCACCCAAGTCGATGTATGAGCATAGCAAACCGTGACCAGTACTCTCTGACTGATTGGTTCCCTTGTTTGCACGCCAATAACTGCCTGCGCACAACACTCTGCTCAATTTGGCTGGAAAACATCAAATCCATGGATGTAAAAAACTTCCTCAAGTCCTTTAAGGCAGCATTCTCAGATGCCATCAGTGGTCTAACCCAGTGTTTCCCAACCTTGTGCCTCCAGCTGTTTTTGGACTACAATTCCCATCATCCCTTGCCACTGGTCTTGCTAGTCAGGGATGATGGGAGTCGTAGTTCAAAAACAGCTGGAGGCACAAGGTTGGGAAACACTGGTCTAACCCAATCCCTGGCGCCGCCTTCAAGATGCCCGATCACAAAGGCAACTCTCGCCCCATCGTCCACAAAGTCATCATACTGCAGGTCCAGTGCATACTGCACCTCTGTCTTAAATGCCTGGTAGTCCTTCGGATCGCCCCCGAACTTATGCACCAGTCCCGGTACCTTACTTGCAATGGGGGTGGGTTTCCCCTGTGCATCCTGAGTCCGCCTTTCATCGAGCCGCGCCGCTAGTAGAACCAGCTGTTGTTCCAAATCTCTGTTTCTCTCCTCCAGAGTTGGTCCTCCCCTGGCTCCCTCTCCGGCGCCCGCTCCCTCGGTCTTGCTCATGATGCCCCCTCCGCACAAACAACGTCGAGGACTGACGGATTGCTGTAATGGGATAAGGGGTTGCTTGTGCGTAAGCGCAGAACCGCTCCAAACTGAGTAGTTGGCTTAAAACTTTCCCTAACCGGACAGCCCTTACTTCGTAGCTGTCTTAATCACTGGCAGAATCCGTCAGTGGGCGTTTCCTGAATTTCTTCCAACATAAAAGCTCCTTGACAGAGAGTCTCCGCCTAGATTCCCTGCGCAAAAGCTTTCTGTGCAGAGTGGGCGTCCCAAGGGGAGGTCCTGAGCTCTCTCCACTGGTCTCGCTGGAAGCGTCCCTGAGCCTTCCCTCCGACGCCCCCTCCTCCTCTCCTTCCTCAGCGGAAGCTCTCCCTCTCTCCCTGCTGGTTCCCTCTCCAGCATCTGGGAGCCTTGCCACCACCCTAGGCTCCGATGGCAGTTCCCTGACATCCACCTCCCCTCCAGGACCCCCCTCACCCCCGGTCCGCCCCCTTTCCTTGGCCGGTGATGCTGGGAACCCCCTGAAGGAACCTTCCCCATCTTCTGATGACTCGAACACTGCTCTCCACCTACTACTACCTCTTCCCACTGGAGCATCTTCCCAATCCGATTCCATTCCCTCAGAAACGTCTCCTCCCTCCCCCTCGGAGGCCGGAAACCCCGCAAAATCCTCTTCGTCATCTGTGGTGCCAAATTGCTCCTCCCAGAACCTCGCTAGTGGTCTGGGCTTCCTTGGGAACCTGCGGTGAAACTCTTCAAGGAGAAACTCATCCTTGATGGTTTCCGCTGGCATCCATGCATTTTCCGACTCAGACTCCCCCTCCCAAGCCACCAGATACTCCACCTGTCTTCCCTTCCACCTTGAATCTAGTATCTCCGCTGCGTGATTGCTGCGCTCCCTCTCTTCCACCTGTGGGTGTGCGGGAACCTCTCCCTCTCGCCCCTGAAATCCCCGCCCTTCCCTGTATGGTGAGAGTAATGACCTATGGAATACCGGGTGTAGTTTCATGTTGTCAGGCAATTTGAGCCTAAAGGCCACCGGGTTCACCTGCTGTGTTACCTCGAAGGGTCCCAGTCACTTTGGCCTTAATTTCTTGCAACCTCCCTTGAACGGTAACCCTTGGGTTGACAACCACACCCGGTCCCCAACCCTTATGGTCTCTCCTTCCCTCCTGCTCCTATCTGCCTGCCTTTTGTACACTTCCTTGGCCCTCTCCAAATTCATCTTAAGCTGTTGGTGCAGGGCTTCCATTTCTTCCACAAACTGTTCCGCCGTTGGTACACTCCATCTCTCCTCCCCTCCCCCTGGGAAGGCCCTGGGGTGACACGCATAATTGGCCATGAACCGACTCATTCCCGTGGACACATGCTCCGCGTTATGGTAGGCAAATTCAGCCAGAGCTAATTTCTCTACCCAGTCATTCTCCCTCTCGCTGACGTAGCACCGTAAGTATTGTTGGAGTATACTGTTCGCTCTTTCCGCCTGCCCGTTGGTTTCTGGGTGCCTGGCCGTCGAGAAATTCACCTCGACGTGTAGTAAGCTCATGAGCTTCCTCCAGAACCTGGAAGTGAATGGTTTCCTCTGTCAGATAAAACCCTCAAGGGGGCACCATGCAGCCTGAAAATGTGTTCCACAAGCAGCTTGGCGGTTTCCTCCGCCGTCACCGCATGCGAGCAAGCAATGAAATGGCACATCTTAGTTAACAAGTCGACTACTACCATGACGGCCGTTTTGCCCCTTGACTTGGGCAAATCGGTCATAAAATCTATGGACACTGCCTCCCATGGTCTCTCTGGTGTGGGTAATGGTTCCAGTAACCCCGCGGGTGCTGCCCTCTCCCCTTTGGCCCGCTGGCAGCAGTCACACCCCCTTATATATTCTCGTACATCTTCCCTCACCTTTGGCCACCAGAACTGCCTGGTGACTAGCAACATGGTTTTGTGTTGACCAAAATGTCCTGCCGTGGGGCTGTCGTGTAATTGTTTGAGTACTCTACTCCTCAAGTTCCTCTCTGGTATATACAATGCTCCCCTGTAATACAGTGCCCCATCCTTTTCCTCAAAACCCCCCGGGTTTCCTCCTGCTCCCCTAAGCTCCCTGATCTTGTTTTGGGCGTACTCGTCGTCTGCCGTCCCCTCTGCAAGCTCTCGTCGCCCTACCAGCACTCCCACACACACCCATCGGTCCTCGGGTATCACATGTCGCTCTTCCGGCGCTCCCTCTCCTTCTAGGTACTCTGGCTTCCGGGAGAGGGCGTCTGCTCTGACGTTCCCCACCCCCCGGTACGTACCGAATCTCAAAAAGGAACTTGGAAAACTCCTGAGCCCACCACACCTGTCTCTGGTTGAGTACCCGTGCTGTCCTCCAGTATTCCAGGTTCTTATGGTCCGTGCACACCTGGATCTTGTGCTGCGCCCCTATTAGCAAATGTCTCCAACGTCGAAACGCTTCATAAATGGCCAGCAGCTCCCGGTCATACACTGTGTAGTTCTGCTCCGACTTGCTCAACTTCCTAGAGAAAAAGGCACACGGTCTCCCGTCGGATTGGTTCCCCCCCGGTTGAAGCAGTACGGCCCCCACCGCTCTGTCCGACGCATCGGTCTCCAGCCTCATCGGCTTCTGCAGATCCACATGCAAGAGCTGCTCTTCCGAAGCGAACGCCTTCTTTAGCCTTTCAAAAGATTGCTGCGCCTCTTCCGTCCAGACGAACTTCTTCTTGCTACTGAGGCAATCTGTGATGGGTGCAGTTAAGTGGGCGAAGTTTTTGATGAACTTCCGATAGAAGTTTCCAAACCCCAGGAACCTCTGCACGTCCTTCCGGGTCTTGGGGGTCTTCCATTCCAGTACCGCTTGTACCTTGCCTGGATCCATAGCTAGGCCCTTGTCTGACAACCGGTACCCCAGGAACTCGACCTCTCAGGTGTGGAATTGGCACTTCTCCAGTTTGACCCACAGCTGGTGCGCCTGTAACCTCTTTAGCACTTCCCGGACATCTCTGACGTGTTGCTTCTCATCCTCCGAATAAATTAACACGTCATCTAAAAAGGCTACGCAATTCTTGTACAGCAGGGGCCCCAAAATGTGATGCATGAAAGATTGAAAACATGCCAAGCCCGCTTGTAATCCAAAGGGCATAACGAGATACTCGAAGGCGCCCAGAGGGGTGAACATGGTGGTTTTCCACTCATCTCCCTCCCTCATCCTGATCAGATTGTACGCTCCCCTTAGGTCCAGCTTGGTGAAAATCTTTCCCTTCCTCACCCTGGTCAAAATGTCGTCAATCCTGGGCATGGGGAAGGTCACTGGTTCCGACACTGAATTGACGGCCTGAAAGTCCACTACAAGTCTGGGCTTATTCATGTCCTTCTTGTCCACAAAGAACACTGGACTGCCTCCCACCGCCCTTGATTCCCTTATGAAACCTCTTTTTAGGTTCTTGTCTATAAATTCCCTCAACTCCTGCATCTCCCTGTCCGACATGGCGTACAGTTTACCCACTGGCAGCTGAGCCCCTGGGAGTAGGTTGATTTGACAGTCAAAGGGCCTATGGGGGGCAGTCTATTCGCTTCCTTCTCACTGAAGACATCTTGCAGGTCAGCGTACTGCGGTGGTACCTGCCCCTTCTCACCCACCGCCATCCCTGCCACTCTGGCTATTGCCATCCTCGGGGTTCCCCCCCCCCCCCGTGGCAGTTTTCCAAGCAGTGAGCTGACCCGAATGAGACCGTCCGCTGGTGCCATCCCACTAACGGATCATGTAGCGCCAGCCAGCTCATTCCCAGTATGATTGGCGGTCCCGCCAGGGTGGCTACGTGAAAGGCAATGGTTTCAGTGTGCCTGGCAATCCTCATTCTCATGGGAGGCGTCTGGTGTGTCACTTCTCCTCCCAGGAGTTCCCTCCCATCAATGGTCGTGACTTGCAAGGGACAGCCTAGAGGCAGGGTCTGCAGTTGGTGTTCTAACGCAAATTCCTTGCTAAAAAAATTGCAAGAACTGCCTGAGTCCAACAGAGCCTTTACCTTGATTGGGTGGCCGTTGGGGAGCTCTAGCACCACTTCTATGGCGATGGCTGCTCGGGGGGGCTCTGGCTTGGGCACATTTACTGGTTGTTTGCTTGGCTGCTGTGCCCTGTCGTCGGCAGCCAAGCTTTGGCTTTTCCCTGCTCCTTAAGCCCCTCCTCCTCACTCCCAGCCGCCCCCACCATTCCTTGCCATGCCTTTCGTTGAGGGCAGACCCTGGCAAAATGCCCTGGCTGTTGGCAGAGAAAACACTTCTTGGCTGTTTTCCCCTCCTTCTTCCGAACTTCGCCAGCGTTTGAAATCCCACGCGCACGCGCGCCTCCGATCTCCATTGGCTCCACTGGCGGGGAAGGTTGCTCTGGTATTTCAGGAATGCGGATGTCATTCCAACGCTCTCCTCTGCCTTCCCGCTTCTCTAGAGCCCGTGCTTCCTGTCGCGCTCCAATCGCAAGCGCAGCTTTGGTCAGCTGATCCATCAACTGCGGGCGGGGCACGCGGGAAAGTTTGTCCTTCACCACGGGTGCTAGGCCTTCCTCAAATAACATCTGAATCGGTTCCGAAGCCAGTTCCCACCCAAGTCGATGTATGAGCATAGCAAACCGTGACCAGTACTCTCTGACTGATTGGTTCCCTTGTTTGCACGCCAATAACTGCCTGCGCACAACACTCTGCTCAATTTGGCTGGAAAACATCAAATCCATGGATGTAAAAAACTTCCTCAAGTCCTTTAAGGCAGCATTCTCAGATGCCATCAGTGGTCTAACCCAATCCCTGGCGCCGCTTTCAAGATGCCCGATCACAAAGGCAACTCTCGCCCCATCGTCCACAAAGTCATCATACTGCAGGTCCAGTGCATACTGCACCTCTGTCTTAAATGCCTGGTAGTCCCTCGGATCGCCCCCGAACTTATGCACCAGTCCCGGTACCTTACTTGCAATGGGGGTGGGTTTCCCCTGTGCATCCTGAGTCCGCCTTTCATCGAGCCGCGCCGCTAGTAGAACCAGCTGTTGTTCCAAATCTCTGTTTCTCTCCTCCAGAGTTGGTCCTCCCCTGGCTCCCTCTCCGGCGCCCGCTCCCTCGGTCTTGCTCATGATGCCCCCTCCGCACAAACAACGTCGAGGACTGACGGATTACTGTAATGGGATAAGGGGTTGCTTGTGCGTAAGCGCAGAACCGCTCCAAACTGAGTAGTTGGCTTAAAACTTTCCCTAACCAGACAGCCCTTACTTCGTGGCTGTCTTAATCACTGGCAGAATCCGTCAGTGGGCGTTTCCTGAATTTCTTCCAACATAAAAGCTCCTTGACAGAGAGTCTCCGCCTAGATTCCCTGCGCAAAAGCTTTCTGTGCAGAGTGGGCGTCCCAAGGGGAGGTCCTGAGCTCTCTCCACTGGTCTCGCTGGAAGCGTCCCTGAGCCTTCCCTCCGACGCCCCCTCCTCCTCTCCTTCCTCAGCAGAAGCTCTCCCTCTCTCCCTGCTGGTTCCCTCTCCAGCATCTGGGAACCTTGCCACCACCCTAGGCTCCGATGGCAGTTCCCTGACAGATAGATAGATAGATAGATAGATAGATAGATGATAGACAGACAACAAGAACTACTAACGAAAGAAGAGTGGCAGATGAAAATGATGGACTTTATGGAACTAGCAAAGCTGACAGGAAAAATCCGAAACCAGCGTGATCAAGTATTCTAAAAGGACTGGAGTAAATATGGTATATATGATATTTGAAAGATAACTGTAATAAGCAATTAACATCACTCGCAGGGTTGTCTGAAGACTTGTAATGAGAAACTTTCTCCCTTTTTATTTTAATCTAAATTTTAATGTCTTTTTGTAATGAGTGAAATTAGAACTGGAAAACGTATAATATGCAATGATATAAAGGTTGGTTTTGAAAGCCATGAGGCGGAAGGGAAGGAAGTGGATGGGCTCTAAAGAGCCAGGGAGGTAAAGTGGATAATAATGATATGATTGTATATTATTAAATGGAAAACTAATAAAAATTATATACCAAAAAATAGATAGATGATAGATAGATAGATAGATAGATAGATGATAGATAGATAGATAGATAGACAGATGATACATAGATAGATAGATAGATAGATAGATAGATAGATGACAGATGGATAGATAGATAGATGATAGATAGATAGATAGATAGATAGATAGGATAGATGATAGATAGAGATAGATGATATAGATAGATAGATAGATAGATAGATAGATAGATAGATAGATATAGATAGATAGATAGATAGATAGGATAGATGATAGATAGAGATAGATGATATAGATAGATAGATAGATAGATAGATAGATAGATAGATGATAGATAGATGATATAGATAGATAGATAGATAGATAGATAGATAGAGATGATAGATAGATAGATAGATAGATGATAGATAGATAGATAGATAGATAGATAGATAGAGATAGATGATAGATAGAGATAGATGATAGATAGATAGATAGATGATAGATAGATGATATAGATAGATAGATAGATAGATAGATAGATGATAGATGATAGATGATAGATGATAGATGATAGATAGATAAATGATAGATAGATAGATAAATGGATATAGATAGATAGATAGATAGATAGATAGATAGATAGATAGATAGATAGATATAGATAGATATAGATAGATAGATATAGATATAGATATAGATATAGATATAGATATAGATATAGAGAGATAGAGAGATAGAGAGAGAGATAGATAGATAGATATAGATAGTGAAAAAGTGAGAGCATAGCCTCAGCATGGCCTGCACTGACTGGCAGCTTCTCTCCCAGGTTTCTGGCAGCAGTCTCTCCCAGCCCTAGGTAGAGGTGCAAGGGATTGAAGGCAGTGCCTTCTGCATGCCAAACACTGAGCCTTCTTTGGCAATACGGCCTGCACATCTGCGGACAATTCATCAATGAAATGTGGATCTGGGTTTCCCCATGATGGCTACTTCAATGCTTTAAAAAATAATAATAATCAAACTCTTTATTAAAAATAAAAAAACGAAACAGTATCTCATTTGTTTGCTTTGCTGGGGCACATGCTTAGCCTGTCTGATGGGTAACCTAGCATTGAGCTGGGTGGGAAACACCCCAAGGAGACTCCTGTGTTGTTGTTGTTGTTTAGTCGTTTTGTCGTGTCCGACTCTTTGTGACCCCATGGACCAGAGCACGCCAGGCACTCCTGTCTTCCACTGCCTCCCACAGTTTGGTCAAACTCATGTTCGTAGCTTCGAGAACGCTGTCCAACCATCTCGTCCTCTGACGTCCCCTTCTCCTTGTGCCCTCCATCTTTCCCAACATCAGGGTCTTTTCCAGGGAGTCTTCTCTTCTCATGAGGTGGCCAAAGTATTGGAGCCTCAGCTTCAGGATCTGTCCTTCCAGTGAGCACTCAGGGCTGATTTCCTTCAGAATGGAGAGGTTTGATCTTCTTGCAGTCCATGGGACTCTCAAGAGTCTCCTCCAGCAGCATAATTCAAAAGCATCTATTCTTCAGCGATCAGCCTTCTTTATCGTGCAGCTCTCACTTCCATACATCACTACTGGGAAAACCATAGCTTTAACTATACGGACCTTTGTTAGCAAGGTGATGTCTCTGCTTTTTAAGATGCTGTCTAGGTTTGTCATCACTTTTCTCCCAAGAAGCAGGCATCTTTTAATTTCGTGGCTGCTGTCACCATCTGCAGTGATCATGGAGCCCAAGAAAGTAAAATCTCTCACTGCCTCCATTTCTTCCCCTTCTATTTGCCATGAGGTGATGGGCCCAGTGGGAGACTTCTAGCCAGTGCCAAATTTGCTTTCTCCAGAGGCCACCCCTCCTGTGACCCAACTCGCTATCATCTTTAATGATGTGCTACCACCAGAAGAGTCCGCCCTTGGCTGGCTCCATGGACAGGTGGGCAAGGGCAGTGTGGAACCATGGCATGACATTCTTCATTTATACGTCAGTGCCTTGGTAACCATGGAACCAGACAGAAAACACATCAAAGGTTGAGTCCCTGGAAACATTTATGCCCTGGTCCTTGCATGTCATGCAAAGAAGGTGTTTTTAGTGAGGTCAGGAGTAGCTATTTGGTGTGGAACCAGCTATAACATCCAAATACTTTCTTCTTGGGGTTTTTTTTTGGGGGGGGGGGTTGTTTTTAAAGCTTCTTTCATAACTTGACAGATTATTCCCCCTTTAGGTTTGCTGTAACAGACTAACACAGCTACCCCACTGAGATTTGCTCTACAAACTGACCACCATTCTCTCCTTTTCTCAACTCGGAATTTAAGTGTCAAAATATCGAGCGCCAACAAGATTGCCACTGATGTGCTTCCAAATTCTGACATGTTGTTCTTGTTTGGGTGGTGAGTTTTATCCTCCCGAACTTTAACTTTGGGGATGTTCCTGGAAATAATTTCAGTAAAAATAGGCTGTTGCCAAAACCACAAATTCTGCCCTCAGTTTTAACAGAAACCAACTTTTTCCAGTGGTGGGAGAGAGTTGTTTTTAGCCTTGAGCATTCCTTAAAGGTAAAGGGATCCCTGACCATTAGGTCCAGTTGTGACTGACTCTGGGGTTGTGATGCTCATCTTGCTTTATTGGCCTGAGGGAGCCGGCGTACAGCTTCCGGGTCATGTGGCCAGCATGACTAAGCCACTCCTGGTGAACCAGAGCAGCGCACAGAAACGCTATTTACCTTCCTACCGGAGTGGTACCTATTTATCTACAGTGGTACCTCAGGTTACATACGCTTCAGGTTACACACTCTGCTAACCCAGAAATAGTGCTTCAGGATGAGAACAGAAATCGTGCTCCGGCAACGCGGTGGCAGCAGGAGGCCCCATTAGCTAAAGTGGTGCTTCAGGTTAAGAACTGTTTCAGGCTAAGTACGGACCTCCAGAACGAATTAAGTACTTAACCCGAGGTACCACTGTACTTGCACTTTGACATGCTTTCGAACTGCTAGGTTGGCAGGAGCAGGGACCGAGCAACGGGAACTCACCCCGTTGCGGGGATTCGAACCGCCAACCTTCTGATCGGCAAGTCCTAGGCTCTGTGGTTTAACCCAGAGCGCCACCCATGTCCCTAGCATTCCTTACATGGAGTTAAATCCTTACATGGAGTTAAATCCTTGGCCCATTCATTTTAGGACAGACTTCTCTAAGTGCCCAGCAATACAGGCTCTTAGGCAGAGTTCCCTCCCCACACCTGAGCTGGGGAGCTGGATGAGGCCCAATCACCTTCTAAATCCAGCCACAGACAGTCTGGGAATCAGCGTGTTTTTACATGAGTAAAATGTGTGCTTTTTTTAAAATGCATCTCTGGGTTATTTGTGGGGCATAGGAATTTGTTCATTTTTTTTTTTTCAAAATACAGTGATACCTCAGGTTACAGATGCTTCAGGTTACAGACTCCACTAACCCAGAAATAGTAAATCGCATGGCGGCAGCGGGAGGCCCCATTAGCTAAAGTGGTACCTCTGGTTAAGAACAGTTTCAGGTTAAGAACGGACCTCCAGAACAAATTAAGTTCTTAACCTGAGGTACCACTGTCTAGTCCAGCCCCCCACAAGGTCTGAGGGACAGTGGACCGGCCCCCCGCTGAAAAAGTTTGCTGACTCCTGTGCCTAAATTTTGGTGTGGAGCCCCTGATCTCCTACCCTTCCACTCCAATTTTCTAATGAATTCTGGAAACTGTAGTCTGGTGGGAGGGGGGGGGGGAGTAAGCGGAAGTCTGTAAACAGGAACTAACACCAGCATCTCATCAGAACACAATCCCTCGAGTTTCCTCAATGGTGAGAAAACCGCTTGCAAGTCTGTTTTTATTTTTTATTTTTAATAAATTTTTATTAAGATTTTAAAGGTTACAGAAAAAAAAAGAATAATAAGGAATATAAAGAGAACAATCAAAAATGAAAAAAGAAGAAACAATACACATACAAAAAAGACATCATCAAAAAACCGAAAAAAAAGAGAAACAGAAACAAACAAACAAAAAACAAATCAAACCTCTAACTCACTTACTTACATTCACTTATTTCCTTGACTTCCTCACGCCTCCCTTTTTTGCATTCTAATTCAATTAGATATTCCAGCAAATCCTTCCAACTTTGTTTTAATCCCAATAATTTATCTTAGCATACTATAATTCCCCTCTTTATATTCTAGTTCATATGAATATTTCAACAAATCCTTCATCTTATTTTTATCCTTATATCTTATCTTATTATACTATAATTTTCCATTCTTTCTTTCACCAAATAACCATCCACTTTTACTTTATCCAATCTTAACTCTCATCCAAACCTATATATCTGTACTTATTCTTAAGACGTTTCCCCTAAGGTCAAAAAAGATTCCATTCCACGATTTTCCCATCTCTCATTAAAAAAAAACAAGAAACAAATTATATTATATACACTTTAAATTCCCAACTTTCTCCACCAGATCCCCTCCCCGGTTTCGGCCCCCAGCAAAAATCCATCAATCTCGAGATTACAAGTCTGTTTTTATGCTTCCCGTACAAGGCAAGAAATATTTGAAGGAGGCTGCAAAGAGTGATGGCTGCATTTGTTTGCACCTTTCTTGGGGTGCATTGGCTTTAAAAAAAAGAAGACCTGTAAAAAAATATGACAGGGGGGAATGAGACCAAAGAGATGTGCTTTTAAATAAGATATTTTCTCCAGCTCTTTGAAAGTCCTCGTTCCATATGCAAAGGGTGTGTTTTATAATGCTTTATGCATCTGCTTTCAGCTGCTCAGCTGCAGAAATGCAAGCTCCAGAGCTGGGTTTTGGCAATGTCATCAGGATCTCAGGCACGCATCGACTTGATTCCCAGCTCCTTTTGCTGGCTGAGCTGCTTTTTATAGGTCAGCAGTTGCAAAAGTCCCATGTCTCCCTCCTCTCTCCTGCCACCACCTCCTATCTTTGTGAAATCAGCAAAACTGTCTCTTTCATGCCAGCACACAGTATGTTTTGCTTTACATATTCATCTTCTATTCAGCGGCAGAGTCGATTCACATGCCTTTTTTTAAAAAAAAAAAAAAAAAGCAAAAACAAAACAGGTTGCGTTTCTTGCGAAACCTTTGGCAAAAATCCACAGCCGTGCTTGTCAGGACTGCTCATCGAAAGATCCTTGCAGGTGGATCGTAACAAAACATTTATCGCGCCACCCTAGAACTCTTTTTTCACACGGGGCATAGTTAAACTGTGGAACTCACCACCACAGGAGGCAGTAATGGTGATCAACCTTGTTGTTGTTGTTTAGTCGTTTAGTTGTGTCCGACTCATCGTGACCTTATGGGCCAGAGCACGCCAGGCACTCCTGTCTTCCACTGCCTCCCGCAGTTTGGTCAAACTCATGCTGGTAGCTTCGAAGACACTATCCAACCAACTCGTCCCCTGTTGTCCCCTTCTCCTTGTGCCCTCCATCTTCCCCAACATCAGGGTCTTTTCCAGGGAGTCTTCTCTTGATATACAGTGATATACAGTGGTACCTCAGGTTAAGTACTTAATTCGTTCCGGAGGTCCGTTCTTAACCTGAAACTGTTCTTAACCTGAAGCACCACTTTAGCTAATGGGGCCTCCCACTGCCGCTGCACAATTTCTGTTCTCATCCTGAAGCAAAGTTCTTAACCCGAGGTAATATTTCTGGGTTAGCGGAGTCTGTAACCTGAAGCGAATGTAACCTGAAGCGTATGTAACCCGAGGTACCACTGTATAACGAACTGAAGAAAATGTTCCAATTAACATTTGTTAAAAAACCTGGAGCATTTTTGTTATGGATTGTAGGGAAAGACCTGCCAAGGAAATTGAAAACTATCTTTGTGTATGTGATAATGGCGGCAAGGGTCTTTATAGAACAAGGATGAAAGAATGAGGAAATCCCGACTAAAGAACTATGGCAAGAGAAATAGATGGACTACGCAGAATTGGCAAAATTGAAACACAAACTACATGACAAGGATAACTGTGATTTTAAAGATGAATGGGAACCCTTTACAAAGTATTTAAAGAAACAACAAAATGAACTGGACTCCTTGGCAGGCTTTGAATAAACATTCACAAACTTTTTATTGATAACACTCAGATAAATTAGGGATCTGTACAGTTTTGTAACATGCAGAAAATAACATAGGTTGATAAACCAGAGAGAAGAGCTGAGGGAAGTCTGGGGTTTGGGGAGGGGGGAGGGAAAAAACAGAGGGGGGAAATTTAAGGAAGATACATTTTTTTGATAAAATGTGATGCTGAAATAATTAATAGAAATAATTTTTAAAAATAATGGTTTAAACATACAAATGATGCGGGCAGCAATTTTTAAATGAAACAATTAAAGTCAAGTTCAGAATTTAGCTCCCCCCCCCCCCCGGATGAATTGTTTTAAACAGAAAAATAAAATGAGTTTCTTGTTGAAGTAGCCGTCATTCAAAATCTTGCCTAATCCCGGATTTCTTTTGATTTACCCTTAATACTATAAATAATAAATCTGTGTCCGAATGTTTATGGGAAATAAAATGTTCGACCAAAGGTGCCTCCATAATGGCATTTCGTATGCAGGAACGATGTTCCCCAATGCGAACCCCGACTTCTCATGTGGTGGAACCTATATATAATAAATTATATATCGAATAAGGTAAACCACTTCTTTAGTTCAACATGTACTGAACTGACGTGTGGAAAATCTAAAATTAGACTTAGCATCATAGATCTCTTTGATCTGTAGTGAAAATGGACAGGATGCACATCTACCACATGTGTAATGGCCAGTGGGGCCAAAGTTGCTGATGGACCAAGTAAGAGTCATATCAGTGTGAACTCCTTGATAGAGTTGGTCCCCCTAAGGTCAATTAAGAGGAATCATCACGACCAGGCGCGTTCCACAGAATGTGCCAGTGCTTATGTATGATTCTGATCATTCTATTTGAATAAGCCATATATTATAACAATCCCGTGACACGGGTATTAGAAGGAGATGTTGTATTTGGAGTGAGTAGTGTAGAATGGTCCTTGGTTAAGGATCTTTGCTTCCTAGCAGCTGCCTGAAGGAGAGCCTTCCTTGGAAAACCAAGCTGGACTGGAAACACCCAGAGGTTGAAGGCTCCATTGGCGCCTTTGCACACACTTTTCACCCGAGGAATTCCTGGTCATAGTGGAAGTTGACAACCATCCCCAGGAGAGCGATCGGCAGCTGTGGGAAGTTCTGGTGCACAGCTGCCTTGTAGTCCTCCATCCTGAGGATGGCGTGCAACAGGCTGGTGAGATGTTGCTGGAAGAGAGAGGGGTGCAAGTCACTTTCCCTGCTTTTCTGCACAATACAGGTATCCCTAGATATTACCCTGGGAAGAAGGAAGCCAGAAAGCAGGTGGTTGGTCCTTACCACTTGGGTGGCAGATTCCGCCAAGGGGCTTTGGTAAAGCTGCTCGGCCATGAGATGGAGCAGTTGTTCTTGGGCGGCCGATGCTAAAACCTCCTTCCATACGCTCTGGCAGTCTCTGTGAATGCAAAAACAAAAGCAATGGTCAGATTCAAGTCTCCTGCTTGCTGCCATGCTCCAGAGAGAGGAAATGGCAGCAAGGGCTTTCTGAGCAAGCCCTGCAGTTTGCCAACGATACCATACCATACAATAATACGATAATCTTTATTGTCATTGTCCCATACAGAACAACGAAATTGAAAGATCTACATAAGACATTCAAAAACCAACAAGCCTGCTATCCCAGCTATCCCAGCCTGGTTAGCCCCCTGAAAACTCTGATACCCCATTTTTAAATACAATATACTCCCATAGAGACTCCTTACCCTGCGTTTAAAACCAAAATCACATTTGGGTAGAAACTGTTTCTCAGGCAGCTAGTCCTAGTCTTTAGTCTCTTAGCCCAGTAGAACCTGGAGGGCTCCATACCCAAAGGGAAACTGGAGGAGGTATTCAGCCACTTTCTCCAGGCGGTGGTGTGACAAGATGGACAAAGCGAAGACAGCCATGTTTCTGCCCTCCACTGTAGGCCCCTGGGTGATCTTGTAGAAGGCCTCCAGCAGCTCCTCCCCCTGTCAGAGAAAAGGAGAGGGTTGCTTGGAGAGTACAAGGAAGCGGGGCTGTCTGCAGGTGGATCCCTCCATCCCTCATTGAAAGAGGGACCCTTGACCTGTGCCACCACAGCTTCTTCCTTCCAAGGTACCACTCAGGGTCCTTGGGTGTATTGGACCCAGGCAGCTCCAAGGCACCACTTCCCCTATCCATTGTGGGCCAAGAGAAGAAGCTTGCCCGTTTGCTCCCAGGAGGAGGATGATTCCCCCTTCCTGAACCCTTGTTTCTCAGGACTCTTGGCTGCGGTTCTTGTCCTGACATTGCCAGGCCCCTCTCAACAACCCTGTGTCCTGGCCACCCAATGGCATGAGGTGGCCTCCCCTACACCAAAGCGGAGAATCTTCTTCTCTCCTACCTTTGCAGATACCTTACCTCCACTTTTGTGCCGCCAAACTGCTTGATGAATTCTTGCAGTAAGTGGGAGATATCCAATGGGTTGAAGCTGCTCTCGACAACCAGGTCTCTGGCCAGGAAGCACATGGCCTCCAAGAGCTGCTCCGCAGGGAGAAAGGCGCCAAAGACCTGAAGCAAGAGAGGAAGGTCAGAGATGCCCACAGGGCAGGGCTGGGCAGCAGAAAGCCCAGGTGCTTTCTCTGCGGAACCCAGAACATGTGGCTTGAGAGACAGCGACTTACCCTGGCAAGAGAGTAACAATTATTCACGAACAATTCAGGAACCGGTCCTCCGGTGGATTTGAGGACCTTCTCAGCTCTGATGATGAGCGTTTGGTTCCTTGACGTTCATGCCAGTGTCTCTGCAAATATAATAATAATAATAATAATAATAATAATAATAATAATAATAATATGTTATTTATACCCCGTCCTCCCCAGCCGAGGCCGGGCTCAGGGTGGCTAACAAGCAATAATAAAAACAAGTTGAATGAATACAACTTAAAAACAAGATTAAAATACAACATTAAAACATTAAAACATTAAAATGCAGCCTCATCACAGGAGGAGAAAGGGAAAAGAAAGAGGGGGAGGGAATCAAACTGATTCTAAGCCAAAGGCCAGGTGGAACAACTCTGTCTTACAGGCCCTGTGGAAAGAAATCAGATCCTGCAGGGCCCTGGTCTCATGAGGCAGAGCGTTCCACCAGGTCAGAGCCAGTATTGAAAAAGCCCTGGCTCTGGTTGAGGCTAATCTAACTTCCTTAGGGCCCGGGACCTCTAGGGTGTTGCTATTTATGGACCTTAAGGTCCTCCGTGGGGCATACCAGGAGAGGCGGTCCTGTAGGTACGAGGGTCCTAGCCCATGAAGGGCTTTAAAGGTCAAAACCAGCACCTTAAATCTGACCCTGTACTCCACCAGGAGCCAGTGCAGCTGGAAAAGCACTGGGTGAATATGCTCCCATGGCAGGGACCCCGTGAGGAGCCTCACTGCAGCATTCTGCACCCGCTGGAGTCTCTGGGACAGCTTCAAGGGCAGCCCCGCGTTGAGCGAATTACAGTAGTCAAGCAAAGGAAAGCCCAAGGGTTAGTTCAGGTCTTGCTCACCTCACCCCATGCTGAGATGCCCAGGAGAGCAGCTCCTCACTGGCCTCTGTCCCAACAAGTATCTGAATCCTGCAGCCCGGCTGAAGCTGGTAAACCCTCCACTAGGTGCTCTGGGGCTGGCGTGCTTTTGATACCCCTGCATGGTTACAATGCTTCCCGTAACTCACATATTCCTGAATCTTCTGCAGGCGGTCGGAAAGATCTTGGAGCACCTTTCTTTGGAACAGCTTCTTCCAACTCTTCATTGCCACAATGTCAGCCGTCAGTTTGGCCTTCGGCTGGTCCTTGCTGAAGCCCTCAGGAGCAACATCAGCCGCATCCATAGATCGTGTGGTTGGGATGCTTATTTACAGTAGTCACGGCCCATTGAATAGTATAACTGAATGGAAATAGTATGTCAGAATGGAAATGGCTGATCCCTCAATTCCCTGGAAGTTCCCAGCAGCTTCCATTGCCTCCTATCCTTGAAAGAACTCAAGCAGGACCACCTGCAGTCCAGCTGAAGCTGGTTGACCCTCCATTGGGTGGTCTTGAGCTGGCTGGCTTTTAGTACCACTAGCTACAGCCTCCTTGGAGCTAGAGGCATCCCAGAATGCATCCAATTTCTGCCAAAACAAGGCTTGCCATCTGCACCAATCAGCTGATCCATGCCAAGTGCAAAGCCTGCTAGGATCAGCTGTACTACGGCCCAACTCTGTTCTCTAGATCGCTAATATGTTCAGATGCCTGATTGTCCCCTGGGCCCCTTGCAGGGTGGGCCTAGAAGGGGCAGCCTGAAGGCTTTTGACGTACGTACCTGCATGGTTGCAGTGCTTCCCTTCAGTAACTCACATATTCCTGAATCTTTTGCAGGAGATCAGAAACATTTCATAGTGCCTTTCCTCAGACCAACTTCTTCTGACTCTTCATTGCCACGATGATAGCCGTCAATTCAGTCTCTCTTGTTTTTGATAATGCTTTCACCTTCATCTCCTCCAACCTGTGTTGCTCATTTCAAATTCTGTATTTCTCCTTGTTCTGGGAGGGGGTGGGTTGAAATAGAAAAGCATAAACTCAGTCCCTCACCCTCCCACTTTCTTCACCTCGGCAGTTTCTTTCCAACATATCGTATTTTTTTGTACAAAATATGCCCCTGTGTATAAGACCCTATTTTTTAGTAAATGGGGGGAGATGGTTGTTAAGCTTTTGGGGAGGGTTGCCGACGACCGCTCACCCGCCTGAACACCGCTGCCAATCACACACCTCAACAAAACCACCGATCCTCCACCCGCTCCACTTCTTCTAGGATGATTTCGGAGGTTTCGTCCTTGTTGAAATCAATTCCCAGTCCATGAGAAAAGAAAAAGAAAAGAAACAGGAATGTCAGAATGTGAGGGATGGATCAGACCCCCAGGCAGGCATGTCACATTTTTGAAAGCAGATTTTGAAATACACTAATATGTAGATTTATTATTATTATTATTATTATTATTATTATTATTATTATTACAGATTTGAGGGTGGGGACTGGGATGGATGGAGAACATCTTTGCAAAATGGGGACCAGTGAGCATTTCAAAGCAAATTCATGTTTCTGTTTGGATCAGGAAAGCCCAGATGAGGTAGATTTGCATTAAAATGGAAACAAACAAACAAAAAAAATTCTGTCCTGAATGTCATCAGAGACCCTATTTATTTATTTATTCATTTGTTTATTCATTTAGAGCAATTGTACCCCTCCCCTCAGTGAAAAGGCTTACACGAAATAAAAAACAAGACACATTCCTTACTTGCAGACTTCTATTGTAGTAAACAATCTGACAAACAGAAATGCAACACACAAGGAAAGGGGGCGAGGAGGGTAGAGGAAAAGACAACTCACAAGCTCAGGCCCCAGTGTCTAGAATGCTGTTGTCATCTCTCCCTCTGAGGCAGCCTGCTGAAATGGCTGCTGCCAGATGCCAGTTGGGGGAGAGGAGGCCTGAGGGAGCTGGCCTGTCTCAGCAGAGCCCATGGCGCTGTTTCTCATCCATCCTTCCTCCAGGAGCAGAGCTCCGCTAGGGCTCCTGTCTCTCCCTCGCCTGCACCTGGGAGCAGCCCTTTCCTGTGATGGACTCTGTGGGCAGGTGGGCAGCAGGGCTCCCTCCCTCAGCTCTGCAGAAAAACCAGCTCCACCCGGTACCCCCTTCCCCTCCACTGGGCCGGCCACTCACACTCTCTTTTCTTCTTCTGTTTTCCCCTTTCCCTTCCAAACTATAGTACAAAGATAACATCCAGCATGTAGAAATAGAAATGAAGCTTCTCCCAGATATGTACATAAATCAGAAGGAATCCTCTGTTTAAAATAATATTCAATTGACTGCAATATAGAACACTAAATTTTCCTTCTCCGCTTCCACAAATCTGGGCAAAGCTGAACCCTTTCTTTGACTTTGGATAGCTCTTTGTCAAACTTGGTGATACCATTAATCTAGGTTCCAGAGTTAAGTCCCCTGGCCATGGCAACCTCTACTTACCTCCAGGAGTCTTTGGGATGCCATCTTCTAATGTAGTGACCCAGCGAAGGTCACTACAGGCCACCTCTGCCAACCTCGAGATGCTGAGGATGCAGGAATCTCAGTTCAAACGGTAACAAGTTCCATTGTAGGCAACAGCCCTTGAGAACATGGAATTCATGGCCACAGTGCCAAGGTTCTGGAAGACTTTGTGTGGCCCAGTGGTTAGAGTGCTGGACTCTCACCTGGGAGAGCTGTTTTCAAATCCCTCCTCAGCCCTGAGACTCACTGCATGACTTTGGGCTAGTCCCCCCCTCTCAGCCTAACCAGCCTCACAGGTTGTTTTGAGGAGAATATAGGCAGGAGGAGAAATATGCATGTCGTATTGAGCTCCTTAGGGATGCGGGTGGTGCTATGGGTTAAACCACAGAGCCCAGATCTTGCCGATCAGAAGGTCAGCGGTTCGAATCCCCGTGGTGGGGTGAGCTCTTGTTGCTCAGTCCCTGCTCCTGCCAACCTAGCAGTTCGAAAGCATGTCAAAGTGCAAGTACATAAATAGGTACCGCTCCGACGGGAAGGTAAACGGCGTTTCCATGCGCTGGTCTGGTTCGCCAGAAGCGGCTTAGTCATACTGGCCACATGACCCGGAAGCTGTATGCCGGCTCCCTTGGCCAATAAAGCGAGATGAGCGCCGCAAACCCAGAGTTGGGCACAACTGGACCTGATGGTCAGGGGTCCCTTTACCTTTAGGTCCAGAACAAACAAAAGGAAGATGTCTATTTGTGCAGAAGCGGCTTAGTCCTGCTGGCCACATGACCCGGAAGCTGTACGCCGGCTCCCTCGGCCAATAAAGCAAGATGAGCGCCGCAACCCCAGAGTCGGCCACGACTGGACCTGATGGTCAGGGGTCCCTTTACCTTTACCTTTTATTGAGCTCCTTGGAAGAAAGGCGAGATATAAATGTCATAAACTGATTCCAAAAACTACCAGCTGTTAAAAGATGACCTATACCAGTATGAGAGCTGGACCATAAAGAAGAATTGATGCTTTTGAATTATGGTGCTGGAGGAGACTCTTGAGTCCCATGGACTGCAAGAAGATAAAACCTAACCATTCTTAAGGAAATCAGCCCTGAGTGCTCACTGGAAGGACAGATCGTGAAGCTGAGGCTCCAATACTTTGGCCACCTCATGAGAAGAGAAGACTCCCTGGAAAAGACCCTGATGTTGGGAAAGATGGAGGGCACAAGGAGAAGGGGACGACAGAGGACGAGATGGTTGGACAGTGTTCTCGAAGCTACCAGCATGAGTTTGACCAAACTGCGGGAGGCAGTGGAAGACAGGAGTGCCTGGCGTGCTCTGGTCCATGGGGTCACGAAGAGTCGGACACGACTAAATGACTAAACAACAACATACCAGTATGTGCATAGGCACACCAGTGGAAGGTGCTGGGAGGGGGGGAGCTGTTCCCCGCAAACCAAGCAAGTAAATAAAAATACTTAACTAAAAGTAGAAATTGAAGAAATATTTTGATAGATTTTTCTGAGCCCTTGGGGTTGAAAGAAAGCAATGGAAAACAACTGTTGTTGAGGCATTTAATGCTGAATCTGCTAGACAGAGCCAGAGAGAGGATGGTGACAGTTGGGTGTCCTGTTCCCATCCTATTCTCCCCTTCCAAAAAGTTGCCCAAAGCTCAACCCTTTCTTTGATCTTGGATAACTCTTTGCCAAACTTGCTGATACCATTATTCTATGTTCTAGAGTCCACTGGAGATGCCAACATTCACCTACTTCCAGGACTCTTCGGACGCCATATTCTAACCCAAGTAAGCAAACTCTGCAAACATCTACATGTTCCCTGTGATTGTTTGGGGTTTTTTCTTCTTCCTGTGCATAATCAAGTTTTATTGTTGTGTCTGGCTTGTTAAGGTGCATTCTTTGTTTAATTGGGGGGGGGAGGGGAATCAATAAAAAATAATAGTTTAAAAATAAAATTAAAAAATCTCTGAGCTCATACCCTTCCACTTTGGGACAGTAAATGCCAGCCAGGCAATGCAGTCTCCTTTCCCCTACAGTTTATATTGTACACACACCCCTCTCTCTCTAAACAAAGGCTACAAGCTGCAAACCTGATTCACGATAGGAGCTGCGGCTCTGAGGTTGGTTGCTGCTGAAACATTAGTGTTGTCCTCATATCTACGGGATCGCCTCTCCTGGTATGCCCCGCAGAGGACCTTAAGGTCCGTGAATAGCCATAGTTTAGAGGTTCCGGGCCCTAAGGAAGTCAGAGTATCCTCCACCAGGGCCAGGGCCTTTTTAGTGATGGCTCCGACCTGGTGGAATGCCCTATCCTATGAGACCAGGGCCCTGCAGGATTTAACCTCCTTCCACCGGGCCTGTAAGACAGAGCTGGCCTTTAATTTGAATTCAGCCTGACCTTTTATTCAAAGGTGTCAACTTTCAGATTTGAAAATAAGCGATCAGCAGCCTCACCTGTCCCGGGGCCAGTCTACGGGATATCTAACAATCCGGGATAGCAGCGGGAACCAGCAGGAAACGGTGCTGGAATAAGGGAATTTCCCACACAAAAAAGGGAAAGTTGACAGCTATGCTTTTATTTCCCTTCTCTTCCCTCCCTCTCGCCTTTTATGAAGATTACCCACTCTGAGACCCCACAGCTAATTCTCCCCTGGCCTCCTCACTGGTCCAAGTAGGACTAATTCAGCCAGCCAGCCCTGGTGATTATCTAATGCTTATTAGATGGATTTCCCCTAAATTGATTTCTGAACTTAGAATTTTATTGTTATTCATGTTTTTATACTGCATTTTATGCTGCTTTTACAATCAAAGTGTTTTAAATTTGTTGTTAGCTGCCCTGAGCCCAGTTTTTGGTTGTTGTTTTTTCAAAAAAAAAAAATTAATTTTCCAGAAAAGTTTTTTTAAACAGACAAACAAACATACAAATCTCAACCGTATTTAAACCCAACTTAATAACATTGTTACATGACTTCCTCATATCCCCCTGTTTGAATTTCACTGTATATCATTTTAACGGTTTTCCAAACCCTGAGCCCAGTTTTTGAACCGGGAAGGGCGAGGTATAAATAAAATTTTACCATCATCATCATCATCATTATTAGTGCTCTGCGTGGAGCTGCCCAGGCTGCTGCTGAATCGTGAAAGCCTTGCCTGGCATTCATACAGACTTTGCCCTGGCTTGCTCTTTTTGCCCAATCCAGAGCTCTTAGCTCAGGTCAGAACCCCTGAACTGCTACAGCCAGAACAGATCAAAACGCCAACATCAAGGGCAAAAGTTGCAGGAGGGGAAATCGCTGGAGGATCCTCAAGTAAAGCTTGAAGCTCTAGCTGCCCCTACCTGGAAGGAAGCACCACTGAAATCAAAGGTGTGGACTTCCAAGTTTAGAGCTAAGTTTCACAAGTCCTTCCTCTGCTTAGGGTTATTTTGCAATTTCAAGTATCACACTGGGCAAGTCCAGGTGGCACATAGCATATGCCTTTCCTGAGTGCTGCTGTCAGTCCCTGGGGCCTTGGGCTCCAGAGAGAATGCAATTTATACCCGCCCATCGTGTTTCTAATTTCTGGGATTTTAACTGCAGGGCCATGAGCTGTATTAAGGACACGGCTGATCCATCGCCAGTAAATCAGAAAAGAAAAGGGGAATAAAGCCAACCTCCAAGAGGTGCTTTGGAATAAATTATTTCCCCATGTCACGAGGGGAGATTCACTTGCCTGCCACATTTTAATGCACTTCCAGATTGAGATAGATAAGGTGAACTTGCTGCATTAAAAAGTTAAGAATGAGCACCTCCTGGCTGGCTTTAAAGTTCAAGCATGGTGCAGATCATAAATCGAACGGAATGGCAGCCTCCTGCTAAATGCCAGGCTGACGGAATGCAAATATATGCCTTTTCTCACTCACCATTAGGCTCAAGAAGCAGAAGAGGTGCTCCAGGGAAGCTCATGTTGTTGTTTAGTGGTTTAGTCGTGTCCGGCTCTTTGTGACCCCATGGACCAGAGCACGCCAGGCACTCCTGTCTTCCACTGCCTCCCACAGTTTGGTCAGACTCATGTTTGTATCTTCGAGAACACTGTCCAACCATCTCGTCCTCTGTCGTCCCCTAGCACTCAGGGCTAATTTCCTTCAGAATGGAGAGGTTTGATCTTCTTGCAGTCCATGGGACTCTCAAGAGTCTCCTCCAGCACCATAATTCAAAAACATCCATTCTTTGGCGATCAGCCTTCTTTATGGTCCAGCTCTCACTTCCATACATCACTAAGGGAAGCTCATAGCAGAGGACAAAGGATGTTTGCAATGGGGAACATAGGGCTGGACGTTGGGGCTGAAGTCTGCTAACCTGCTCTGCTAACCTCTAGGCTGGATTACTGCAACGTGTTACACATAGGGCTGCCTCTGAAGATGGTTCAGAAACTTCAGATGGTGCAGAATTCAGGGGCCAGGTTGCTCATCGCGGCAAGGCAGTTTGAGAATATCACACTGATCCTGGCCTGACTGCACTGGGTTTCCAGGCCCAATTCAAAGTGCTGGTGTTGACCTAAAAAGCCTTAAATGGCTCAGGACCGCAATACCTCAAGGACTGCCCCTCCCCATATGAACCAACCTCGACCCTGCGATCACCATCTGAGGTCCTTCTTTATGTGCTTCCTCAAGAGGTCTAGAGCAGAGGTAGGCAAACTAAGGCCAGGTGCCGGATCCGGCCCAATCGTCTTCTAAATCCGGCCTGCAGACAGTCCGGAAATCGGCATGTTTTTACATGAGTAGAATTTGTCCTTTTATTTAAAATGCATCTCTGGGTTATTTGTGGGGCATAGGATTTCGTTCATTTCCCCCAAAAAATATAGTCCGGCCCCCAACAAGGTCTGAGGGACAGTGGACCGGCCCCCTGCTGAAAATGTTAGCTGACCCCTTGTCTAGAGGGTGGCAACACAAAAATGGGCCTTTTCTGAAGTGGCTCACCATTTCTGGAATACTCTCCACTGGGAAGTTTGTCTGGTCCCATAACAAGAAAACAACACAACACAACACAACACAACACAACACAACACAACACAACACAACAATTTTGTACCCCGTCCATCTGACTGGGTTTCCCCAGCCACTCTGTGTGGCTTCCAACATTATATTTCTTTAGGCGCTAGGCAAAAACATTCCTATTCATCCAGGTCTTTGGCTGATGAATATTCTACAGCCTTTTAAATGTGACCGGGGGGGGGGGGGGGTTATTGTTGTTTTTGCTTTAACAATTTATTTGTGCTTTTAACTTGTATTTTTATTTTGTGAACCACCCTGAGACCTTTTGATGAAGGGTGGTATATAAATCTAATAAATGATAAAAATATAAAAATAATCCCTCTGCTTAGCCCACCTCACAGGGTTAGGAGTTAAAAGGGGGCTGTTGTTCCTCTGCGCTAGGAAGGATGGGACAAGAACACCAGGAGCAGAGAGGGGGAACTATTGCCTCCATGTTCTGCTGGCTTTGGCACCCATCAGGTGTCAAAGAGATAAACAACTACCTGACATTCAGAAGACATCTTAAGGCAACCCTGTTCAGGGAAATTTTTAATGTATGACATATTAGTGTATTTTTGGGTGTTTGTGGAAGCCGCCCAGAGTGGGGGCGGGGTACAAATAATAAATTATTATTATTATTATTATATGATTGCTGCGAATCTTTTAGAGGTTGTTTCATTGTTTGGGGTTTTTTTGTAAACCGCTTTGAGATTTATTTATTTAAAAAAAGAATTGGTATAGATTGTATGAGATCAATCAATCAATATAAATAAATAAATAAATAAATAAATAAATAAATAAATAATGGGGAAACGCTTAAATTCTTTAAAAAGAGCCATCCTGGATCTGACCAAAGTGCATCCAGTCCAGCCTCCTGTTCCTTGGAGCGTCCATGCCAATGGAGTCATTTTAAGGTCTGGACAGCAGGAAACAAATCTTAGGTTTGCAGCTATGACAGGTATAGGAGCCACAATGTCAGAAGAACATCAGGATCCTGCCGGATCCTACCAATGGTGGCCCAGCTAGTCCCGCATCCTGTTCTCACAGTGGCCAACCAGATGCCCCACACAAAAACCCTCAGCTAGGTCCTGTATTGCATCTAAATCCACCAAGTTAAATCCCTAGCTTCTTGGGACAGAGGACCAGAAAGCACCTACCTACATCTTCCCAAAGTGAGCTGAGTTCCACTTTGATGCTAACTGTGGGCATGAAGAAAAACCCTCTGCTATTTTTATCTCCCCAACAGGCTATTATTAATCTGTCGTCAGTGTTTGGGATTTCTCTCCCACCCCCACCCCCCTTTTATATAGGATATATAAAGTCTCTATAAACTCAGCAGCATGATTTATGACCCGCCATCAAGGGACAACAGGAAAGTAATTCAGCAATGTCGCTTTGGGTTGCTTTCTTAACTCAGGTGCTTAGGATTAATGTCTTCCCTGTCCACTACCACATGCTGAGGGATCTTTTACTAGGCTACAGGTGAGTCCAAATAAGCAAAAGGGGCCAAACCAACCGGATTTCCCATGGGGAGATTTGCTCACCTGCTTTTAGGAGATCATTTATCCAATAGAGATTCCATGCAGGTGGATCTTCCCTGGGGTGGACATCCTCACTGGATGTCTGGTTCACTGGAGATGTGTGCTTTCTGCCAGCTGCCTGGACACCGTGTCTCCCTCTTTTCTAATTTGTGGCGCTTATATCCAACTTGGCACCTCAGAGGAGTCCCGAAGCGGTTTCCAATCTAATCAATAAAATGACCCTTAAACAAAATCATAGAACTGTAGATTTGGAAAGAATCCCAAGGTGCATCTAGTCCAACTGCATGCAAAACAGGAATCCAATTCAAGAATCCCTTGCAAATGGCCACCCAAACCTCTGTGTATAAAAAACCTCCAAAGGAGGAGAGTCCACCACCTTCTGAGGGCGTCTGAATTGATATCCCATCTTTTACTCCAAGGAGCTCAAGATGACATACATAGTTCTCGCCTTCTCATTTAATCCACACAACCTGGCCCCAGGTCACCCAGTGAGCTGCATAGCTGAATAAGGAGGGATTTGAACCCTAGTTTTTCCCAGGGTTTCCCCTTCTGAGAAACAGCCCTTCACTTCACTCACAGAAGCTGCTCAGTTCTGCTCCTAGTGAGCAGTTGCTGGTGTGGTTTAAAAAAACCCAACTGCAAGCATTCTATGATGTCACAGTAGGGGGCTTGCAGGCGCTGGGCAACAGAAGTGGGCATGAGTGTTACACAAATCTTAAGGTGCACACATAGCAGACATGCACCCTAGAGAAAAACCAATCCTATTCCCTGAAAAAAGAGACACTTTCTTTGAGTTCACAGAGCAATCCTGAAGCCATCTTGACCCTCTTAATGACCCCAGACATTTACTCTGCCGTTGAAGGAAAAACCTTTTCCAATAGTTCTTTTCACTTACAAATCCTTCAAAAGCTATAAACATGAGGAGGCACCTCTCTTTGGGGAAGGGTCAGCAGCTGCCGCTGTCCAGAGGACTCCTAAGGAGAGGTGAGAGAAGAAGAGGGAACACCCAGACTTAAAACTTTATTATGAATCAGCCACATTTTGCTGGCTGAGAGAATGGATGCTTCTTGAGAACACTGACGTGTTGGATTTAGAAGGTTTTAACAATGTTTTTGGGTGGCATGCATATTTGTGGTATGATAAGGTCAAAGCACATAAAGCGTTTAAAAACCATATTGTCAGAAAAGCACTGTTTAATGTTTGGATAAGATATAAGGACTTGCTTGAAAATAAAACTCCAAGGTGGCTGTCACCAATGGAAGCGAAGGCTCAGAAAAAGCTCAATATGGAGGCCAAATGGCCGAAATATTGAGAAATTTTGGAACAAGAGGGAGACAGACTGAAATTGCAGAGTTTTGAAAAACTAAAAAATAGAGTACAAGATTGGCTCCATTATTACCAGATAATGGAGGCATATAATTTGGACAAAAAATTGGTTTCCAGGTGGAAAAATCAAAATTGGAAACAGAATTGCTAGATCCTAAAATTAAGAACTTGTCAAGAATGTATGACTTGCTGTTGAAATGGAATACTCAGGATGAAACAGTGAAATCTGTTATGATTATATGGGCACAAGACGTTGGACATAATATTATGATGGCTGACTGGGAACAGTTATGGACCACAGGCATGAAGTTTACGGCATGTAATGCCTTAAGAGAGAATATAATGAAAATGATATACAGGTGGTACATGACACCAGTCAAGCTTGCAAAAATTTATCATCTGCCTGATAATAAATGTAAAGAGACCGAAGGTACATTCTTTCACCTTTGGTGGACATGCCCAAGGATTAAGACCTTCTGGGAGATAATCTATAATGAAATGAAAAAGGTATTTAAATATACCTTTCTGAAGAAACCAGAGGCCTTTCTCCTGGGCATAGTCAGCCAATTGGTGCCAAAGAAGGATAGAACTTTCTTTATGTATGCTACAACAGCAGCAAGAATACTTATTGAAAAGTATTGGAAGACACAAGATCTACCCACCCGGGAAGAATGGCAGATGAAGGTGATGGACTACATGGAAATGGCGGAAATGACTGGCTGAATCCGAGACCAGGGAGAAGAGTCGGTGGAGGAAGACTGGAGGAAATTTAAAGACTATCTACAGAAACATTGTAAAATTAATATTTGTTTGAAGGATGTTTGAATAATAATATATGATTTTAGCAGGAATGATATAAAGGATTTGGGAATAACTGACTGTTAATTGGTGTAAGGAGAAAAAGTAAAATCACATTATATTAAGACAATTTACAGGACAAAAATTTTAAAAGAGGGAAAGGATTTGCTGAAATAGATAATCGACCTAGAATACAAAAAAGGGAGGTGTGAGGAGGTCAAGGAAACAAGCTAATGAAAGAATAGAAAGGAGATTTGATGCTTTTTCTTTTTTCTAATTTTGTTTGAGTTTAGTGGGTTTTATTTTTCTGTTGTTGTTTTTTATATATTGTGGTGTGTTGCTTGGTTTTTGTTTAACGTGGTATGTTCATTTTTTCTTTTTGTAATTCTTGAAACTTTAATAAATTTCATTTAAAAAAAAGAGAGAGAGAGAAGAGGGAACACTCCACAAGGGAAGGAGTCAGAAAAAGAACGAGAGGCTGCCAGCTCTGCTGGCAAGGGGTGACATAGCTGGGCTCCTGAGCCTCACAGGGCTGCCACAGAAAGAATGTAGTTGGTCAAGGGAACCGTGGACTCAAAAAAGTCAAAAACCTCTGGGCTAAGGGAAACCCAGCGAGATTGGGGGGGTATAAAATAAATTACTATTATTATTATTATTATTATTATTATTATTATTATTATTAGCAATTTCTCAAGTCTTTAAAAGTTGTTACACACACTTGTCTTGGCTCCTCACCTCCATGCAACATGTAAGGTGAGAAACTGTCACAACAGTAAAATTAAGATCTGCCTTGCTTTGACTGGTTCCTGCCGCCACTCATTTTTCTCTGACCCATCATGGAATTAGCCCCTGAAGTGAAGGCACAAGACGGGGGGTTGATCATCAGGTGAGCTGCGCACAGGTGAACTGCATGCAAGCTGCCGACCAGCCCTGTGGAGCCTCCTTTTATTGAGACAAATATGGAAACAAGGCAAATACATGTTGGGCAGTGACCTTTACACATCTTTGGTTCCGAGATCATGGGGTGGTACAAAGTTATTTTGGCACCTGTTTCCACAGCGTCATTTTCCCCTTGCACCGTGTATGACGAAGGAGACAAAAGGTCTCAGGGACAAAGGTTACAGACATCTCAACTGATTGCATACCCTCCAACATTTCTCTGTTGGAAATACGGATGTCCTATTATTATAATTATAATTATTATTATTATTATTATTATTATACTCCGCCCAGCCACTCTGGGCTGCTTTCAACATACATAACGTAATAAAACATTAAAGACTTCCTATACAGGGCTGCCATCAGATTGCTTCTAAAGGGTGCATAGTTACTTCGCTCCTTGGCTCAGGGGTCACAGAATTCCCTTTTGGGGACCCCTTTTGGGGGTCTGGTTCCCTTTTGGGGGCACAGAGTCCCCTGCTCCCTTTGGGATGCCGTTGGTCACGTTCTTGAAGGCATAAGAAATAAAATGTCAGAGTTCTTCCCTCACCCTAACCTGCTTGTCTTGCGCAGCCTACCTGGCTAGGCACCTTGCAAGAGGAGTCCGCCCTCCCTAGCTGGCTGATTGACACTCCAGACTAGCCAATAGAGCTCATCAGCCAGCAATCTCTTCTGGGTGGGTGGAGCTACTGCCAATGGCTCCCAGAGAAGCAGCCAGATCCTTCCTGGAGCAGCACCCTCTGCTTGCAAAGCTTGGCCTCTTGCTGGGGGTCTAAGGGGTATCTGGGCCTCCCTTGGCCTCTTGCTGGGGGTCTAAGGGGTATCTGGGCTCCTTTCCACCTCTAGAATGGTGGCTGCAGAGGAGGCCTTCTTCCCTTGAGGGTTCTGTCGCTGAAATGGCCTGTGTTATGTACTGAAGTTCTCACCCTGGGCCAGCAGAGGGATACTGTAGATAGTTATGCAAATCAGGGATCGAAAGTGACGTTCAGTGATTGGATAGTTTTAGCAAGTTGTTACAGTAACATTGTACTGGAGCTCTATATAAGCAGGCTGACTGAACCCTTCAGTTCAGTTCTGTCCTGGCCTGTAAATAAACAAGAGCTGTTTGAAGAATCGCTGTGTCGTCTGATATGTTCACCCACAACTTAACAGCCCGCACAAAGGGTGGCATACAAATTTAAGAAATCATCACCACCACCTGCCATTCCCTGGGCATTAAAGCACCATAACCATAGCTGTCAACTTTCAGATTTGAAAATAAGGGATCAGCAGCCTTGAAAATAAGGGATCAGCAGCCTCACCTATCCCGGGGACAGTCTATGGATATCTAACAATCCGGGATAGAAGTGGGAAGCAGCGGAAAACGGCAGTGGAATAAGGGAATTTCCCGCCAAAAAAAGGGAAGGTTGACAGCTACAACCATAACCTTCCTATATTGGAGCTCTCAGGGGGATGAGGGGTTATTCCCCTTAGGATGTTGGAGGCAAAGCTCCATGAGGAAGAGAAGCAGAATTTTGTTGTTATCTCTTCCCACTTACTTACTTACTTACTTACTTACTTACTTACTTCCATTTTGGACTGGTTTCTAAATTTACTATCCTTCTGCCAGACAGAAATTCAGCAGGTGGGGAGCATTTTCTTTCCATCTTCTTTTTGGAATGTTTGCACTTACAGATCACTTCTATTTCATCATTGTAATGAAGTGCTTTGAAGCCATTTCTACACTGGGTAAAGTAATTTTTAGTCCGTCCCCCCACCAATTCCCCCCCACCCACACCAATATAAGGGCCTTATATTGCCTAACCACAGAATACCCTCCAACATTTCTCCGATAAAAAGAGAGGTGTCCCATTGCATATTGATGATTTTACTGTTTATACTCCAAACATCTTACTGGGTTTCCCCAGACACTCTAGGCAGCTTCCAACATATAAAAAATCATAATAAAACACTAAAAATTAAACAAACAAACAACAACAACAACAACAACAAATAACAACAACAACAACTTCCCTATAAAGGATTGCCTTCTGACGGATCGGGGAACAGATAACTCCATACCCTCCAGGCCATTTTTCCAATGAGAGGGACACTCTAAGGAAAAGTGAGACAATCCAGGATCCAATCAGAAACTGGGATGGTTTTGCTAAATCAGAGACACCCCTGGAAAATAGGGACACTTGGAGGGTCTGCCAAAGGGGGCAACCGAAGGCCCAGCCTTTCCTTGCAAACAAAGTTGGAGGCCGTATTTCTATTTCCTATCAGGGAGGCCCTTGACTGGGCCAGTCCAGCCGTCTTCCGACCTCGGCCCTTGTCTGTGGGGCAACACAGAGGCCTTGCAGTCGCTTGCTCCCAGGAAAGGGGGGTGTCAGGGGTTCTGTCTGCTCCTTGGGGTCTCCAGCTCTCAGCTGAGTCCGCATCACAAGGCAGGACAGGCTTCGGAAGCCTGCATTGGGATTGGCCGCCTAGTTTCAAAGCGGCCAATCCTGCCCTAGGTGGGTGTTGCCAGGGGCGGGCGGAAGTGTATATAAGCCCTGTTTCGCCAGTCTGCTCCCGAGGCCTCAAGGAAGCCTGGAGGCTGAATGGCTGCCCTGGGTCTTGCTGAAACCCACCTCTCTTCCCTTTGGGAGGACAAGAGGCCCTTGGAGCCAAGCTACCAATTCTCCATAAACACCCACCCACCCCATCCTGGAACCTGTAGGATAAGGTGGTTGTATTTGAGCCCCTCAAGTGAGCCTGTGCATTTGCATGATTTCTTGTTATCTCTTCCCTTCCTTCCTTCCTTCCTTCCTTCCTTCCTTCCTTCTATTTTGGACTGGTTTCCACATTTATGATTATTCCGGCAGGCAGAAATTCAGCAGGTGGGGGCCATTTGCCAGGCACTGCCTGCTGCCTGTGGGGCCTATGTAAGCCCCCCAGGGGAATCTGTGTGACTGCAGTATAATGTTTATTGCTTTCATTTTATCGATCAATGGGCTCATTAGATAGTAAAATTAATGTGAAATTGCTTTTTTTAGGGGTTGCTTTTAAAAGTCTAGAACGGATTAATCGGTTTTGTATTACTTTCTATGGGAAAGCGCACCTTGGTTTGGAAACGCTTAGGTTTGGGAACGGACTTCCAGAACGGATTAAGTCTGAGAACCAAGGTACAGTGGAACTTGTGACCGTTTGAACTGAGCTTCCTGCATCCTCAGCATCTCGAGGTTGGCAGAGGTGGCCTGCAGTGACCTTCACTCAGTCACTACAGTAGAAGATGGCATCCCAAAGACTCCTGGAGGTAAGTGGAGGTTGCCATGGCCAGGGGACTTAACTCTAGGTAAAAGTAAAGGGACCCCTGACCATTAGGTCCAGTCATGACCGACTCTGAGGTTACGGCGCTCATCTCACTTTATTGGCCGAGGGAGCCAGCATTTGTCCACAGACCGCTTCCAGGTCATGTGGCCAGCATGACTAAGCTGCTTCTGGCAAACCAGAGCAGCACACGGAAACGCCGTTTACCTTCCCGCTGGAGCAGTACCTATTTATCTACTTGCACTTTGATGTGCTTTCAAACTGCTAGGTTGGCAGGAGCAGGGACTGAGCAACAGGAGCTCACCCCGTCGTGGGGATTCGAACCACCGACCTTCTGATCGGCAAGTCCTAGGCTCTGTGGTTTAACCCACAGCGCCACCCATGTCCCTCGACTTAACTCTAGAACCTAGATTAATGGTATCACCAAGTCTGGCAAAGAGCTGTCCAAAGTCAAAGAAAGGGTTGAGCTTTGCCCAGGTTTTTGGAAGGGGAGAAGGAATGCCAAAAAGGAAAATTCAATGTCCTAAATTGCAGTCGATTGAATATTATTTTGAACAGAGAAACAGCGCCATGGGCTCTGCTAAGACAGGCCAGCTCCCTCAGGCCTTCTCTCCCCTAACTGGATCTGGTGGCAGCCATTTCATCAGGCTGCCTCAGTGGGAGAGATGAGAACAGCATTCTAGACACTGGGGCCTGAGCTTGTGAGTTGTCTTTTCCTCTGCCCTCCTTGCCTCCTTTCCTTGTGTGTTGTATTTCTGTTGGTCAGATTGTTCATTACAATAGAAGTCTGCAATTAGGGAGCTTCTTGCATTTGATTTCATGGAAGGCTCTCTTGGAGCCTTTTTTGGCTTACGAGAGGGGTACAAATGCTCTAAAGGAATGAATGGATGAATAATGTCTCAAAGGAAATGGAGGACAGAGATTTTCAGTTTGTTCCCCAACCTACCTTGCCTGCGCTTTCCTGATCGACACAGAAACATGAGTGGGTCTGGTCCACTCCTCACATTCGGACGTTCCTGTTTCTCTTTTCTCACGGACAGGGAATTGATTTCAACGAGGATAAAATATCGGAAATCAGCGTGGAAGATGGGGAGGATCTTCCTCCAAGGCAATCCTGTGCTAATCCCCTCCCCCATAATCAATTGCTTTAAAAAAAACAACCCGGTCTATTTCTATGGTGGTGGTGCTTGGGGTCTTTGAAGGATGGGAGGCAATAAACCCTTTTGACAAAAGTGCTACTCCTCTCTCCCCTCAGCATCCCAACCACATGTTCTCCGGATGCGGCTGATGTTCCTCCTGAAGGCTTCAGCAAGGACCAGCTGAAGGCCAGACTTACGGATGTCGTCACAAAGATGAAGAGTGGGAAGATGATGGTCTGAAGGAAGGCGCTCCGAGATCTTTCCGCCCTCCTGCAGAAGATCCAGGAATATGTGAGTTACTGAAGGGAAGCATTGCAACCATGCAGGGCTGTCAAGGCCTTCGGGCTGCTGCTTCTAGGCCCACCCTGCATGGTGCCCAAGGGACAATCAGGCATCCCAGCACTTACCCAATTTGGAGAACAGAGCTGGGCCATAGCAGAACAAATCCGAGTGAGTAAAACAGCTGAGAAAAGAAGTAAAAAGCGAACATCAGGAAAAGAGGGGTGGGAAGTCAAAAAGAAATGGTTTTTTTCTGTATAGGATGCTAAATGTTTTGGAATGTTTGGAAGATTTAATAAAATTGTTATAGGAAAAATGGTGATGGGTTGCTTCTCTTATCAGTCCCTTCTCTGGGTTTCTTCTCAGCCATCGGTAGTGCTTTCTGCATCCTCCCTTGGCCAACTGGTGGCGATTTCCTGACTTTGTGCATTGGATCCAGACCCAGGGAGCAGGCAGTGGGCAGCAGAGGCCCTCTGCCATCTTTTGCCCATCCTGCGGCGCAACGAAGGTAAGACTGGAAGAATGCATCCCAGTATGGGGTGGGGTGGGCAAGACCCGAACTAACCTTTTGGCTTTCCTTTGCAGAGTTGCTGGCACGAACGTCAAGGAACCAAACACTCATCATCAGAGCTCAGAAGGTCCTCAATTCCACCGGAGCTGGTGAGGAGGCTGCTCCGCTGTGTTCACAGGGAACCTTACCCACAGGACTTCCTGAGCTGCATGCCAGGTGAGTGAGGCATCTGGTGGGCTATTGGGACACCTGGTGGACTGTTTGGAGGTGACGTTTCTCAAGGAGCTCCTTTCTCCTCCTGACAGAACATCCGCAGTAGCGCCAGGCCAAGGCAACGTGACATCAGAGTTGTGCTGCAGAGATACCATCTTCTGCTCTCCGTGGGATCCAGTCTGGACCAGCGCCAGGAACATCAACGCCATCAGGGTCAACCAAGAGGAGTGGTGCTGCCCTCACGACCCTCCGTACACAGCGGTAGGAAACCTTTTTGTTTTTGTTGTTGTTGTGTTTCTTGTTCATGTTGTTTTTGATTCTTGATTTTATTGATTGATTTTGAATCTCGGGGTGGTTCACAACACCAAGTTACAGTATATGAAGCACAAAATACATAATACAAATAATCACTGCACAAAATTCATAATAAAAATATCAGAACGTAATAAAAATTAAAATAATAAAAAACATATGCACACGAATAAACAATACGAAAGCCCTGAAACAACACTCCAGCCCACAAACACACAATCTCAATCAACATATCAGATTTAACAACCATTTGAAACAACCCCACCCTGCAAATCAAACAGCACCCACCCAAGATAATACCCCATCCCTGTTAAAACAGTCATCTTAACACCACAATCTGGTCCCACCCCCCTAAGTGCCGTCCCCAGAGCGACAATCTTACCTTTGTTGTTTCCCCTTTCTTGGGGGTCCCACCCCCAGGACAGGCAGGCTTTATGGAGCTCCCCCAGTCGCTGGTGTCCGCTCAGGGTCCAGTTCCTTGCAGGACTCTCTGTCGTCCTCTTGAGTGGGGGCAAGCAACCCCCCAGCAGCAACTTTCTTCCATTTCTTTATTAGAAAACACCTCCTTTTTTAATTCTTTATTCACCAACAGCAGGGATTATTTTGGGGGCAACTAGAGGGTCTAATATTCATGAGATATAGTACCCTTTCTAACAGAATCTCTTTTCCCTCTTTCCTGCATGGAACAAAACCACGATGGGAAATGGCAGCCTACCTGCTGGAGCCTAGGATGAGACGTCTGGAGAAAAGAAGACCCCCGCAAGAATATCATCAGCTGGGAAAGGAGCCCCGCTGAAGATGACACCTGCAACACTGACCCTCCACCTGGCAGTGAATGTGAGGACTGGACACTTTTTATTGACTCTTTCGGGACTTAAAACAGCAAGCAGGACTTTATTTAGTAAGATGGATATGTTAAAATGGATGTCTCAAATAGTATAGGAAAATATTTAGCATTCAAGGGTAGATAACACTATACTAGATAGCATTTTGTATTTTCCCCCATTCTTTTTTATAAGCATCTTTGTTGTTTCCCCCTCCCTTCCCATCACTTTATTTCTTTATAGTTGTAATTATTTTATTAAAAATAATTTTTCAAGGGTAAATATGTAAACCATGGAAGGGGAGGACAGGTAGTCAATGTATAAAGTAATTTACAATTTATGTTAAAATTTGTAAAGGGCTTTTTTGTGTAAAATCAATAAATGCGTGTTTTTTAAACAATAAAAATTGTTGCTTGGCTTCAGTCTTCTTTGGACTTGGGCTGTTGATGAGGCCTAGCAGTTATTTTATGGAAATCTTTGTACGAAATGTTCCTTTCATATCTCCAATTTTCTTGAACAGATCTCTGGTTCTTCCCATTCTATTGCTTTCCTCTATTTCTTTGCATTGCTTGTTTAATAAACAATTAACAATGGAAATATTATTTCCATAATAAAGGACAAAAGTGGAAAGGACCTAACAGAAGCAGAAGACATCAAGAAGAGGTGGCAAGAATACACAGAGGAATTATACCAGAAAGAAATGGATGTCTCATATACCCCAGGTAGTGTGGTTGCTGACCTTGAGCCAGACATTCTGGAGAGTGAAGTCAAATGGGCCTTAGAAAGCACTGCAAATAACAAGGCCAGTGGAAGTGATGGTATTCCAGCTGAACTATTTAAAATTTTAAAAGATGATGCTGTTAAGGTGCTACACTCAATATGCCAGCAAGTTTGGAAAACTCAGCAGTGGCCAGAAGATTGGAGAAGATCAGTCTACATCCCAATCCCAAAGAAGGGCAGTGCCAAAGAATGCTCCAACTACCGCACAATTGCACTCATTTCACACGCTAGCAAGGTTATGCTTAAAATTCTACAAGGAAGGCTCAAGCAGTATGTGGACCGAGAACTCCCAGAAGTGCAAGCTGGATTTAGAAGAGGCAGAGGAACCAGAGACCAAATTGCAAACATGCGCTGGATTATGGAGAAAGCTAGAGAGTTCCAGAAAGACATTTACTTCTGCTTCATTGACTATGCAAAAGCCTTTGACTTTGTTGACCATGGCAAACTATGGCAAGTTCTTAAAGAAATGGGAGTGCCTGATCACCTCATCTGTCTCCTGAGAAATCTCTATGTGGGACAAGAAGCTACAGTTAGAACTGGATATGGAACAACTGATTGGTTCAAAATTGGGAAAGGAGTACGACAAGGCTGCATTTTGTCTCCCTGCTTATTTAACTTATATGCAGAATTCATCATGCGAAAGGCTGGGCTGGATGAATCCCTAGCCGGAATTAAGATTGCCGGAAGAAATATCAACAACCTCAGATATGCAGATGACACAACCTTGATGGCAGAAAGTGAGGAGGAATTAAAGAACCTTTTATTGAGGGTGAAAGAGGAGAGCGCAATATATGGTCTGAAGCTCAACATCAAAAAAACGAAGATCATGGCCACTGGTCCCATCACCTCCTGGCAAATAGAAGGGGAAGAAATGGAGGCAGTGAGAGATTTTACTTTCTTGGGCTCCATGATCACTGCAGATGGTGACAGCAGCCACAAAATTAAAAGACGCCTGCTTCTTGGGAGAAGGGCAATGACAGGCCTAGACAGCATCTTGAGAAGTAGAGACATCACCTTGCCAACAAAGGTTCGTATAGTTAAAGCCATGGTTTTCCCAGTAGTGATGTATGGAAGTGAGAGCTGGACCATAAAGAAGGCTGATCGCCGAAGAATTGATGCTTTTGAATTATGGTGCTGGAGGAGACTCTTGAGAGTCCCATGGACTGCAAGAAGATCAAACCTCTCCATTCTGAAGGAAATCAGCCCTGAGTGCTCACTGGAAGGACAGATTGTGAAGCTGAGGCTCCAGTACTTTGGCCACCTCACGAGAAGAGAAGACTCCCTGGAGAAGACCCTGATGTTGGGAAAGATGGAGGGCATAAGGAGAAGGGGGCAACAGAGGACGAGATGGTTGGATAGTGTTTTCGAGGTTACCAGCATGAGTCTGACCAAACTGCGGGAGGCAGTGGAAGACAGAAGTGCCTGGCGTGCTCTGGTCCATGGGGTCACGAAGAGTCGGACACGACTAAACGACTAAACATCAACAAGCAGTTATTTTGCAGTCCGTTTTGATCCATAAAACGTGGGTGGTGTCGCGTTTCAGGGTGGAGCCCCTTTGTGGAGGTAAATAGGGACTTTGTGGCAGGCTTTGCATTTTCAATAAAAACACACACAATCTTAGAACTTGCAGTTTAACACTGTTGCAGCCAAGCCTCCTATAAACACACACGCTATTCCCCCTTGTGCATTCCCGTCTCTTCTGGCAAGTGGCTGAGGCAATAATTTTAGGTAATTTAATTAAGTTTTCTTCTGCTTTATGTCCCGTGACATAAAGATGTAATGAAATTTTAAAATGCAGTAATTTTACACCCAAAGATTATTAATACTGCAACAGGGCTGCTAGCAACAGAATGTCAAATTACCTGGTTTGCAGACGCATTGAGGTCCCCCCCTCCCTATTTTTCCTTTCTCTTTCCAGAGGTTTGTTATGTAGGATTTACACTCTCCTGCAGAGGGTTGCTATTATCATCATTATTAGGGGCTTGAGCGATGATTTCTCTTTGGCAGGAAAACTGCCAAAGCTTTGTGGCTCCTAGTCGACTTCTGCATGCATCAGGTTCCAAAAAACTCCCAGGCAAAGTCCATATTGGAATGAGGCCACATCGACAGCATCTCAGGGCAAGGTGGAAAGGGGGATACAGAGAGACCAGGCACATTGAAATATAAACTTAATGGGGCAACGGCATTCAGGTTCAGATCACCACTCAGTCACAAAGCTCCCTAGGTCTGTAAATGTCTTGTAGCCTGAGGTACCTTGCACGATTGTTGTGAGGGTGAAAAATGGGAGAGGCAGGACCATGAAAATAGGTCCGATGAAAATAGGACATCCTATTCCATAATAAAAGGGACGCGGGAGGCGCTGTAGGTTAAACCACAGAGCCTAGGGCTTGCCGATCAGAAGGTCGGCGGTTCGAATCCCCGCAACGGGGTGAGCTCCCGTTGCTCGGTCCCTGCTCCTGCCAACCTAGCTGTTCGAAAGCACGTCAAAGTGCAAGTAGATAAATAGGTACCACTCCAGCGGGAAGGTAAACACCGTTTCCATGCGCTGCTCTGGTTCGCCAGAAGCGGCTTAGTCATGCTGGCCACATGACCCAGAAGCGAGATGAGTGCCGCAACCCCAGAGTCAGCCATGCCTGGACCTAATGGTCAGGGGTCCCTTTACCTTTATTCCATAATAATAAAAATAAACATAATTTTATTATTTATACCCCGCCCATCTGACTGAGTTGCCCCAGCCACTCTGCTTCCAACATACAGTGGTACCTCAGGTTAAGAACTTAATTCATTCTGGAGGTCTGTTCTGAACCTGAAACTGTTCTTAACCTGAAGCACCACTTTAGCTAATGGGGCCTCCTGCTGCCGCTGCGCCACTGCTGCACGATTTCTGTTCTCATCCTGAAGCAAAGTTCTTAACCTGGGGTAATATTTCTGGGTTAGCGGAGTCTGTAACCTGAAGCGTATGTAACCTGAAGTGTATGTAACCCGAGGTACCACTGTATATACATAAAAGCATAATAAAATATTAAGCGTTGCAGGGTTGCCTTCAGATGTTTTCTGAAGGTTGCATAGTTACTTAACTCCTTGGCTCAGGGGGGGTAACATAACTCCTTAGCCTCCAACACTTCTAAGGCAGTGGTGTCCAAAGTCTGCTTTGGAGGCCTAATCTGGCCCTCTGTTTAATCTGGCCCCTGTGGCAGTTTATTTCCTGGGGTAAAATCCTAAAAAATCTCAACAACTTTGGTCGGCACTAACGGCCCTTCACTTCATCAAATCTGGCCCTCTTTGAAAAAAGTTTGGACACCACTGCCCTAAGGAAAAGTGAGACATTCCAGGATCAGATCAGAAGCCGGGGTGGCTTCTATAAATCCAGGACTGTCCCTGGAAAATAAGAACACTTGGAGAGTCTGGACCATGTAAGTTCCGTGGTTTAAAAAAAAAGTCAGGACAGAAATGAAATTGATTGATTGGTTTGTTATTTCTTTTCCCTGTGACACGAAATTCTGCACCACCCAAAATGCTAGACTATTAAAGATGCAAAGGGATAAATGCTTAGCATTTATCTCATACTATCATTTTTTAAATATATTTTTACTCCTTAACGTAATTTTTTCTCTCTCATAACACTGGTGTAGCCTTATTAGACTTTACCGACTGGTGGGGTCTGTGTTGCTCCCGGGAGGGAGGAAGGAAGTCAAATGACACCGAGGTTGATTCAGAGAGTTTATTCTGCTCTCCGGATAGCAGAAGGCACTTGCGTGGTCAGTCCACAGCAAGTCCAAAGAAATTTCATGCAGTATATATATATCCTCCAGGCACCCTCTCCCCCCTTCCCCAGGAATCCAATCACATCAGCTCATACACACAAGTTCACGGAACTTGGCAAGGTCATCCATTGCCATCAAGGATTGATAAAGGAGAGGGCTTTGAGCACTTGTTTATACAGTTGGCTTTCTGTTTATACATTGACTCAAAAGCTTAATGCATTTTAGGAATGCTCCCTTTGGAGGAGGAAAAATGTAGATTTTGGGTCTCATTTCAGACTGACTGCGCAGAAACCCATTCCTTCACTGGATCTTGTGGACATGCAAGGAAGCTGAATGTGGGAAGATAGCTTAAAAAGGTAAAGGTACCCCTGCCCGTACGGGCCAGTCTTGACAGACTCTGGGGTTGTGCGCCCATCTCACTTAAGAGGCCAGGGGCCAGCGCTGTCCGGAGACACTTCCGGGTCACGTGGCCAGCGTGACATCGCTGCTCTGGCGAGCCAGAGCCGCACACGGAAACGCCGTTTACCTTCCCGCCGGTAAGCGGTCCCTATTTATCTACTTGCACCCGGAGGTGCTTTCGAACTGCTAGGTTGGCAGGCGCTGGGACCGAGCAGCGGGAGCGCACCCCGCCGCAGGGATTCAAACTGCCGACCTTTCGATCGGCAAGCCCTAGGCGCTGAGGCTTTAACCAACAGCGCCAGCTGCGTCCCTGGGAAGATAGCTTAGATAGCTTTAAAAGGTAAAAGGTAAAGGTACCCCTGCCCGTACGGGCCAGTCTTGACAGACTCTGGGGTTGTGCGCCCATCTCACTTAAGAGGCCAGGGGCCAGCGCTGTCCGGAGACAGTTCCGGGTCACGTGGCCAGCGTGACATCGCTGCTCTGGCCAGAGCCAGAGCCAGAGCCAGAGCCAGAGCCAGAGCCACACACGGAAACGCCGTTTACCTTCCCGCTGGTAAGCGGTCCCTATTTATCTACTTGCACCCGGAGGTGCTTTCGAACTGCTAGGTTGGCAGGCGCTGGGACCGAGCAGCGGGAGCGCACCCCGCCGCAGGGATTCGAACCGCCGACCTTTCGATCGGCAAGCCCTAGGCGCTGAGGCTTTAACCCACAGCGCCACCTGCGTCCCAGCTTTAAAAGAGGGTTAGCCAAATTCATGGAGCAGGGGGTAGTTTTGCAAAAGAAAAAATAAAACTTGGATGAAAGGGAGCTGTTGGAACAAATCTGGCCTCAGAAATGTTTGGCATTCAAAGGCTGCAGCGCTGGGCTCCTGGAAGTTAAGCTGAAAGCAAGCAGTGAGCTGAGTCAGCATCAATTATTTTCTTTTTTTTTCACAGTAGAAGCCACGAGAAGCAGAAAATCCTGATGAGGCAGCAGAAAGGCAGGGCCTTTTCCTAAAAGAGTTAAAGGGGCTATTAGCGGCCAAGGTAGAAACAGGCCATATATTCTTTCACAAGGGGCAGGGGAGCGCTGGGGTTTTGTGAAATGGCATTATTTCATTCCGAAAAACTCACTGGCCTTTTGGATATAAAGAATGTGGGAAGAGCTTGTTGGATGAGGCCAATGGCCCGTCGAGTCCAGCATCCTGTTCTCACAGTGGCCAACCGGATGCCTGTGGGATGTAATCCACTGAGAGCAGTCAAGTACAACATTCCTTGTTTTCCTAGAGTGGACATGCGAGGGAATGTTTGGTGCAGCCAGTTGAAACTTCCTGTTCCTCCTGGCCTAGAGCATCCTTCCTTGCATGTGACTAATGGGTGGGCGTGACCTTTCCAGACCTGGTAAAAGGACAAGGCGTGTTTCCACTCTTTTTCTTTTCCATCTTCTTTTCGTCCTGCGAACTTCTTGGAATGAACTGCTGCCTGCCAGCTAAGCAGTCCGCCAGGTCATCTCCCTTATGGGATAAACCTGTTAGTATAAGTTGGTAACATTAAGCCTCAAGCCTGCCTTCAGGGATCACACTGTGCTCTGCCTGATCGTGAGTAAACTTTCTTTTTATTGCTCATGAATAAGACTGTGGTGCCTTTATTCTTTTAGATTTAAAAGGGGATCTTACCAGGAACATACAATTCAGTCTGAGGGAGATTAAATTGCATAATAGTAAGAGGTTCTCCTGAGAAATCTCGATGTGGGACAAGAAGCTACAGTTAGAACTGGATATGGAACAACTGATTGGTTCAAAATTGGGAAAAGAGTACGACATGGTTGTATATTGTTTCCCTGCTTATTTAACTTATATGCAGAATTCATCATGCGAAAGGCTGGGCTGGATGAATCCCAAGCCGGAATTAAGATCACCGGAAGAAATATCAACAACCTCAGATATGCAGATGACACAACCTTGATGGCAGAAAGTGAGGAGGAATTAAAGAACATTTTAATGAGGGTGAAAGAGGAGAGTGCAAAATATGGTCTGAAGCTCAACATCAAAAAAACGAAGATCATGGCAACTGCTCCCATGACCTCCTGGCAAATAGAAGGGGAAGAAATGGAGGCAGTGAGAGATTTTACTTTCTTGGGCTCCATGATCATTGCAGATGGTGACAGCAGCCACAAAATTAAAAGACGCCTGCTTCTTGGGAGAAAAGCAATGACAAACCTAGACAGCATCTTAAAAAGCAGAGACGTCACCTTGCCAACAAAGGTCCGTATAGTTAAAGCTATGGTTTTCCCAGTAGTGATGTCTGGAAGTGAGAGCTGGAGCATAAAGAAGGCTGATCGCCGAAGAATAGATGCTTTTGAATTATGGTACTGGAGGAGACTCTTGAGAGTCCCATGGACTGCAAGAAGATCAAACCTCTCCATTCTGAAGGAAATCAGCCCTGAGGGGTCCCTGGAAGGACAGATCCTGAAGCTGAGGCTCCAGTACTTTGGCCACCTCATGAGAAGAGGAGACTCCCTGGAAAAGACCCTGATGTTGGGAAAGATGGAGGGCACAAGGAGAAGGGGACGACAGAGGACAAAATGGTTGGACAGTGTTCTCGAAGCTACCAGCATGAGTTTGACCAAATTGCGGGAGGCAGTGGAAGACAGGAATGCCTGGCATGCTCTGGTCCAGGGGGTCACGAAGAGTCGGACACGCCTAAGCGACTAAACAACAACAAGAGGTTCTAACGAGCCTGCAACCAGATTTCTGCTGTGTGAGAGAAGGGGAATGTAAACTCTGCTAAGTAAAGGAACTTGCTAGCGCAAGTTAGGAAGGATATTTCCCTCTCCTGCCTGTTGGGATGCGTCCGGGGAGACGGGGGCACTTGGCAGACCCCCAGCTGGCTCCAGCCCCCGGCCGGTAGCCGGGCGATCTCCGGTTCTCTGAACAGCATCAATCAGCGACTCTAGCCTCAGAAGCCTTGAGAGACTGAGCACACTCTTATCAGCAGAGTGAATAAATCTTCACAACAGAAGTGGCGGACAGAGACATGTGTAAGCATTATTTACAGGTGTTTATTCAGCATCAGGAACAAAGGAAAAAGGAACAAAGGGACACCGGTGGCACTGTGGGTTGAACCACAGAGCCTAGGACTTGCCGATCAAAAGGTCGGCGGTTCGAATCCCTGCGACGGGGTGAGCTCCCGTTGCTCGGTCCCTGCTCCTGCCAACCTAGCAGTTCGAAAGCATGTCAAAGTGCAAGTAAACGGCGTTACCGTGCGCTGCTCTGGTTCTCCAGAAGCTGCTTAGTCATGCTGGCCACATGACCTGGAAGCTGTACGCCAGCTCCCTCTGCCAGTAAAGCGAGATGAGCGCCGCAACCCCAGAGTCGGCCACGACTCGACCTAATGGTCAGGGGTCCCTTTACCTTTACCTTTTTATTCAGCATCAGGAACAAAGGAAAAACATGTCTGCTTCCCTTTGTGTCCAAGCAAACAGCGGCACAGCAAAAGCAATACAACAAATGGAAAATAATGTTTATTTTTATATACAGTGGTACCTTGGTTCTCAAACTTAATCCGTTCCAGAAGACTGTTCCAAAACCAAAGCGTTCCAAAACCAAGGCACGCTTTCCCATAGAAAGTAATGCAAAACGGATTAATCCGTTCCAGACTTTTAAAATCAAGCCCTAAAACAGCAATTTAGCATGAATTTTATTAATGAGACTATTGATCCATAAAATGAAAGCAATAATCAATGTACCGTACTATAAAATATATAAGACAGTATTGTAGATGATAAAAATTAACATTAATTTTTTTTTCTTACCTGCACTGGGGGGCTTTTATCCATTTCCGCAGTCACACAATCAATCAATCAATCAATCAATCAATCAGTAGCTGAAGTGGGTTCCACACGGTCACAAAAACAAATAAACCGAAAAAGCCTCAAAAACAAAAACACAAAATAAATAGCAAAAACAAAAGCATCAAACTTAATCTTTTCCGGAAGTCCATTTGATATCCAGAATGTTTGAAAACCAAGGTGCAGCTTCTGATTGGTGCAGGCGCCCTGAAAACAATAGCCGACAGCCGCATCGGACATTCAGTTTCTGAAAAACATTCAAAAACCAGAACACTTGCTGCCAGGTTTTCGGCGTTTGGGAACCAAGGCTTTTGAGTACCAAGGCATTTGAGAACCAAGGTACCACTGTACTTCTACTTTATTTATATTGGGGGGGGGGTGACTCCTGCTTTTTCCAATTGCAAAGTCTTTGATCAGATCCTCAAAACTTATCTTATGTAACACAACTGCTTCTAAGCAGAGATAAGGCATCCAGATTGCCTTGTTGCATAAGTGTTCTTTAATATACTTCAACTGAGAAAATGAACACATGGCTGAGCAATTTGTGACCATTGATACTAAAAATCCAGCCATGGGAAATTTCTGTCCTCAGCATGTGCTTATTTCACTTAATGGTTCGCCCACCCCTGGGCCCCCTCCTCGTACCTTGACAACTCCTGACTCTCAAGTCGGCAGCGGCTGGCAATGTGATCTAGAATTGCAGCCCTGCGAGGCATCCTAAATCACGGAAGATCTCAAGGCACGGTTTCTCTTTCCAGTCTGCGGTGGTGTTTGCTTATTTATTTATTTTCCTGCTCAGAAATCATCCAAGCCGTACTTGCAAAACAAAAGGGAGAAGGAGAGAAGGGAGAGAAAGGCAGAGAGAAGTCAATACGAGACCCCAAATTGCCTTCCTGTGAATTTAAAATTGCTCCATAAATTATTTTCATGGCAGTAACTGTATTCCCTCTCCCTCTTCCCACTGATCTTTCTCTCCCACACAAACACCCTGTCCCCCCCCCCCTACCCTCATCTCCTTTCTTTATATCTGGTCCTTCCCGCTAATGAGTTTAAGGTTTCCTTTTTAATAAACCTTGCATAGGCATTCCTCACTATCTGGGGCCTTCATCAATCTGAGAATGCCTTCTTCACCTGAGCCAGACCCTTCCGGAAGTCTGCAGGAGTCCATAAAGCATGAGGCTCACGTACGGCGACTCCACCAACTGCCAACGCCAAGGAGAATTCAGTAATGAAAAGGCTTTATAAATCAATAGAGCTGAATTGAAGGGCCCAGGCAGAACCCAGCGTCAGTTCAGCTAGGGTGGGGCTACGGGCTGCTTTTAGCGGCAGCGGGAGCTCGGGAAGAGGACAAGGGGCGGACTTAGACCTTCCTGAATTGTTCATGAGTCCAGAAAATTGTAAGGTGGGGCTGGGAATGTTCCCTACCTGAAATCATGGACAGCTGCTTCTTTTTTCTTTTTTTAAAAAATAATGTTTATTAAAGTTTCAAAAAAAAAAAGTTTCAAGAATAAAAACAGAGAAAAGAAAAGAAACAAAAAATACAAAATACAAAAAAGTAAAAACGATTAAAAACAAGTCAACCTTTCCATGTCTTAACTTTCATTTGCTTGTTTCCCTGACCTCCTCACACCTCCCTTTTTTGTATTCTAGTTATTTCAGGAAATCCTTTCCATTTTTACTTTTATCTTAATAATTTCTCTTAATATATTATAACTTTACATTCTCACCTGTTAATAATCCATCTTTAAATACTCCTTTATAACATTACTGCTAAAACCACGCCGTTTACCTTCCCGCTGGTAAGTGGTCCCTATTTATCTACTTGCACCCGGAGGTGCTTTCGAACTGCTAGGTTGGCAGGCGCTGGGACCGAGCAGCGGGAGCGCACCCCGCTGCAGGGATTCGAACCGCCGACCTTTCGATCGGCAAGCCCTAGGCGCTGAGGCTTTAACCCACAGCGCCACCTGCGTCCCATGTCAACATGTTAAAACAAGGCAATTTAAAACAAAACAGAACCACAGTCTCCACTGACTTTCATTCAAAGGAAACTGAACCCTGGAAAAACACAGGACTCTCCAGAGTCTCTTGCCCTTGGAGAGTCAGATGACAGTAGAGACAGTGAGAGGCTCCAGAGGTTCCAGCTGTTTACTTAGGTTCAGTTTCCTTGGAGTGAAAGTTGGCAAAGTGCCTTCAGGAGGGGCTCACAGCCGCAACACCCCAACAGATCTTGGTTCTCCATTAGCCACAACTTTGGATCCAGCACAGTGCAGTGGAGACTCTGTGTCTCCAGCTTCCAGCCTGCTCCCAGCTCAGTTCACACATACCCCACTGGCTCTTGTTCTCCTACTAGGCGAGGGGGTAGAGGAAAGGCCCACTCCTTAGCCTGCAGGGTCCCATCTGTGGCGATCACACAGGGCCCCGGACGTTTCACCGTCTATTGATCCCTGTGCCACCACTTTATTTCTCGCTGCCACCACCCAGGCCCTACTTGGTACAATACTGAGTCCAGTCAGGGTTAAATTGGAACATAAACTTCTGTTTATTTATTGAAGTTTAACAAGCATGTGGTTTCATAAACGGTATCGGTCAATTACAATCATGGGGAGCCTATCCAGACCTATAACTTCCGCTACCTGCTCTCACTCACTAAACCACCTCTCAGATATTCACTTGTCTTCCTAGCCCCTAACTATTCCTGACTCAGCTTATTTCACTACACTAACTCAACCTACCCACAGACTCTGTCCCAATTCACCCCCATTCCAACCAACCTCCCAACGAACTCCTCCCTTCGCCCCTCCCAGAACTGATTTTATAGTCCCTCTGACTCCACCCCCTGGGTCCTGATTGGGTAACCTGTTTAACTATTTCACCTCCAGCACTATCATATATTAACGTCACACCATCACTTAGTTTAAGCTCTTGCAACCTGGCTCATTCTTTGGGGATACTGATGAGGACACATAAGTGGCCAGCTAGGTTGCTAGGTTCCATTGTCTCACAAAGAAACCTAGCAACCTCCTCCCTTAGATTCCAAGCTTCCTTGGCCACAGGACCCCAAGATCTGGAAGGGACTCTGGACAACATCCAGACTGATGGCTCTCTAATAGCTGCTGATAGATTTGTGTGCCATGGTTTTCTTTAACCCTTTATGCTGCAGGAGACCAAAGGTCCCTCTGGAACCTGTGGGACTTGTTCCCCGCTGGAGCTGGGATAAGAGCGAAATAATTAAAGCCACCCCTGTCCCCTTTTTGCTTCTGGCATCCCCACAGCGTCACCTGGGCGCCTGGATTAAAAGTGTCATTTTCTCTGCTCAGTGCCCTTACCCAGGAAGGATGCTGAGCAAAGACATTGTAAAGCCAGATAGAGATGGACTTATCAGCCAACAGCTGTTTGCCTGGTTTCAGTTACACTGAGCCACACTAATCTCCTACTTAGAGCTCTGTGCTTTCTCAATCAACTCTCAAATTATAGAATGAGACCCAGGAGGCCAGAGGAGAGACACCCTTAAACCCCCACCAAAGGTCACTGAGTCCTTCCCAGCAATAGAATCAGCCATACTGGAAGATTCCTAAGATGTTACTAATCCAGAGTTCAGAAGGTTCTGTTATAAGAATTTTAAGGTCCCAAATATAAAAGAAACGTTCAGAAATGTACAAGACAAACACATAAATAAGTGCATAAACCACATGTCTGAAATAGTACAGGAGAGCAATCCTAAAGCCATTTTGACTTTCCCAAACCAAATTGACCTCAAATATTTCTCTGAAAGGAGGGAGGAAATGGGAAAGCCTCTCCATTGTCTTTTGCTTACCTGTCTTAAAGGCGTATTTGTGTATGAATAGGGTGAGCCTGTGACCTGTTCAGGAAGTAAAGTATTTACCATCACAAAAGAATGGCCAGGCTGCCCAGGTAAAGCAGTCAGTGACCATTAACAGATATCCTGGCCAACAGGATTTCTGCTGGAGACAGCCTCTTGTGATGTATTTCTGCTGTTGCCCGCCTCCTTCTGTGATATATGATGTTTTTTGGGAGTGGTCTTGAGCTACAGGGTGGGCAATTTCAAAAGTCTATATAAGAGTTTGCACACCATTGTTCTGGGTTCCTCCTCCGTCCTGCATGTGGTGAGTGAGGACCCTGTTGCAACAGTTGAATAAAGATCAGGCTTACTAGCTGCTTTGCTTCTCAATATTCTCTGGTTGGCCTCTGTTATTTTCTCCTACTGATAGGGAACCCACTTAAGGACTCCGTACAGGCTCTTGGATACCCCATAAAGGAAAAAGAGCAGGTTTTTCTTATAACAGTTCCAGGTGAGGATTAGCCTCTTGAAGGATCCATTACATTTCGTCTAGAAGCAGGTCAGGGTGATTGTGGGTTTACGGCACAGCAGTCAAGACACACAAGCCCTGTGGTGTGCTTTATCTACCAACTCACAGAGGCCTGCTTATTGGGAGATTGCTTTGAACTTAATTCTTCAGCAGTTGATGAATATGAGCTATAAAGTCACCCAAGGTGAAGGGGTGTTGCTAGAGGGTAGCTTCAGCCCTCCTTCCCCCGATACCAGGTTTAGGTACTGCAATATCTGAAAAACCCACTCATTTCCAGGAGTTTCCAGGATTGACCTATGGGGCAAAGCCTATGGACTCTGCAGCATGGTGGTCATTCACATGTGAAACGACAAATGTATGGCTGGCAGATGCCTGCAAAGCATGGATTTGATTGTATTCCAGGACTTCTTATTGACCACTCCATTTTGCTTGCATGGAATCATGATCTTATTATTCATAGCATTGTTTTTAATCTCTCTGGATTAATCATTACTCCACTCTGCATCCTTTTTTTCCTTAAGTTATGGACCCGATGGTGTCAAACAGGAAAACCATGGTTCGTTTCTGTATCTCTCAAACATTTGTGTTGTATTGTTATGTAACAAAATAAAATAATTTTTAAAAACCCACAATTATTTGATTTAGATAGATTAGACAGAGAGATAGATTAGAGAGACAGAGAGATAGAGAGATAGGGAGATAGAGAGATAGAGATAGAGAGAGAGAGAGAGAGAGAGAGAGATGGTGTTATGTATTAAGGTTAGTTGCAGTTCTCACTCAGGGCCACCAGTATGTAAATGAAGGATTGAAAACTGTCGCTCCTGATTGGTTAGCTAGTTGTGAGTTGTTACTGTTTCAGGTTACTTAGTATTATATAAAGCAGCCAGCTAGGCTGCAGTCAGTCTGATTCCAGGAGCAGTTCTAACTGCTTTAATAAAGAGCTGTGAATCCAACAGAGCTGTGTCCTTCGTTCATCTTTTCCACTATTTAACAGATAGATCAGATAGACAGATAGACAGAACCACTGGTCCCCTTCCAGCAACTGGTATTCAGAAGCTTTGCTGCCTCCAACTGTAGAGACAGTTTGGCCATCATGCCTAGTAGCCATCTCACCTCTGAGAACTTGTCCAATCCTCTTCTGAAGCCACTCAAGTTGGGGTGGCCATTCCTACCACCTGTGGCCAATGAGCTCCATAGTTTAACTTGCATGAAGAAGTAAGGTAAAGGTAAAGGGACCCCTGACCATTAGGTCCAGTCGTGGCCGGCTCTGGGGTTGCGGCGCTCATCTCGCTTTATTGGCCAAGGGAGCCGGCGTACAGCTTCTGGGTCATGTGGCTAGCATGACTAAGCCACTTCTGGCGAACCAGAGCAGCACACGGAAACGCTGTTTACCTTCCCGCCGGAGCGGTACCTATTTATTTACTTGCACTTTGACGTGCTTTCGAACTGCTAGGTGGGCAGGAGCAGGGACCGAGCAACGGGAGCTCACCCCCTGGTGGGGATTCGAACTCCGACCTTCTGATCGGCAAGTCCTAGGCTCTGTGGTTTAACCCACAGCGCCACCCGCGTCCCGCATGAAGAAGTACTTCCTTTTATTTTATTTTGTGCCTTAAGCAAAACACCTAAGTTCCTGCTTAAGCTGAGATCAGAAATGCAGAGAACTTTTGTTGATGCTCTCTTTATTGTAACCTTAAAAACTCACAGGGTTTCCTCACCACCCCCACCCCAGCTGCAAATGTTTGTGTCTCGATTTAATGGCTACAGGATGTAAGCGAGCAAAACGCTTGGCTGGCTCTTTGAGCGAACCTCGGCAGTTGCTGACCAGGGCTGTGGAGCAAAATCAATTTTTGCTAGTGAATGAATTAGTTCTAGCTGAGCTGCAGGGGCCAAGGGGAGGAAGAAGCCCAGTTAGTGGATTGTATGAGGTCAAGTACCACCACAGCACAGACTGACCTCTCTGCTCAACTCCATAAATTTATCCTGGCAATGTTGGATGCCATCCGGCAGCCTGGATAAACGCCGTTTCTGGATCAGCCAGGTGCCAGCCAGCCAGAAAGCTCTGAGTCCATATAGACCAGGGGTGCACAACCTTTTGATTTCGAGGGCCACATTCCCTTGGGAGAAAGAGGTTGGTGACCTTGTACTGCTGGTGGTGGGTAGCAAAGCTTGGTGGGACACCAAGGGAGTCCCACATTCACACCATACAAGTGATTTGTTGTTGTTGTTTAGTCGTTTAGTTGTGTCCGACTCTGCGTGACCCCATGGACCAGAGCACACCAGGCACTCCTGTCTTCCACGGCCTCCCACAGTTTGGTCAAACTCATGCTGGTAGCTTCGAGAACACTGTCCCACCATCTCGCCCTCTGTCGTCCCCTTCTCCTTGTGCCCTCCATCTTTCCCAACATCAGGGTCTTTTCCAGGGAGTCTTCTCTTCTCATGAGGTGGCCAAAGTATTGAAGCCTCAGCTTCAGTATCTGTCCTTCCAGTGAGCACTCAGGGCTGATTTCCTTCAGAATGGATAGGTTTGGTCTTCTTGCAGTCCATGGGACTCTCAAGAGTCTCCTCCAGCACCATAATTCAAAAGCATCAATTCTTCGGCGATCAGCCTTCTTTATGGTCCAGCTCTCACTTCCATACACCTCAAGGACCGCCTTTTTCCATATGAACCTACTCAGACCCTGAGATCATCTTCTGATGCCCTCCTTTGTGTGACGCTTCCTCGAGAGGTTCGGAGGGTGGCAACACGAGAACGGGGCCTTCTCTGCAGTGGCTCCCCATCTGTGGAATGCTCTCTGTTAAGTTGTGGGCGAACATAGCAGACGACACAGCAATTTCTCCAGAGCAGCTCTTTATTTGTACGCTGGCAGAACTGAACAGCAAACAGCTCAGCCGGCCTGCTTTTATAGGCAGCCGGCTGTCAACATTGTAGCAACAACAACCCAGGGTTTCCCGCCTAAAATAACTGACGTGGACCTGAGTGAAAACTATCTACAGTATCCCTCTGCTGGCCCAGGGTGAGAACTTCAGTACATAACACTCTCCCCAGGGAAGTTCGCCTGGTGCCTTTATTATACACCTTTAGGCGCCAGGCAAAAACGTTCCTTTTTAACCAGGCCTTTGGTTGATCTGATTTACACCCTATGCCCTTTCAAACTGTGGGGGTTTTTTTGGGGGGGGGCTATTGGGTTGTCGTTTTTATTTTTATTATATGGTTTTATATCTTGATTTTATTATGTGAACCGCCCTGAGAAACTCAGGTACAGGGCGGCATAAGAATAAGAATAAGAATAGACATGGTTTCCCCCAGAGAATCCTGGGAGCTGCAATTTGTGAAGGGTGCTGAAGATTGTTAGCAGGACCCTGTTCCCCTGACAGCGCTACAGTTCCCAGAGTTCCGTGTGAAAAGAGATTGACTGTTAATTGAGATCCTGGTTAGAGCAGGAAGGAAATAGCCGCAATCTATTTCCTGCCCTGCCAAGGTAAACTTCTGTTGCGCAAGGATGCTTCATAGTGATTCAGAATGAGGGAAAACTCAACGTATGATTTTGGGGGAGGGAGGTGTCAGTCTGAATGATACCCTAGATCCTTAGGATCTTGAAGAGGCTACTGAACCAGTCAAGCCAGTGTTGGTTTCTATTTCCCTCACTGAGCAGCAAATGCAGTCACAATGCTTTGTTTTGCATTCCACAGTCAGAGTTACTGTTGGGTTCCCACGGGAATGGGAGACTGGATGTGACGTTCACTGGTTTCCTGTTTTACACTGTTCTCTCGGTGTTCTTTGTTTCCAAGAGGAGTAGCTTCTCTGCACTCGCAGAGGCAAGATGCATGTTTGTATTCTCTCAGCATAGAAGTGTAAATAAAGTTAAGAATGTGGCACATACTGCTTATCCTTCCACTGTGTGTGTGACGACGCTCTGCTTGGGCTCCAGATAAGACGAGCCTGTATCAGCCTCAGCTTCAGATGGGCCAAAGCTGGTTAAAATCTCACAGCCAGTTCCTTTGTTAAGGTAATGGCTCTCGCTGGCCAGTTAAGTACTGCCGTTTACTATATCCAAAGAGGTTGCTTTGTTGCTATAGAAACAAATGGGTGGGCCTTTTCCCGCCTCCCCTGGCTTGATGCCACATCACCCAAAGAGAGAGAACCGAGAAAAGGGGGCTATGTAAGAGAGTGAGCTTTGGCTGATTCTGGATCATGGGTAGGCAAACTAAGGCCCGGGGGCCCGATCCGGCCCGACGCCTTCTAAATCCAGCCCACGGACGGTCCGGGAATCAGTGTGTTTTTACATGCGTAGAATGTGTCCTTTTATTTAAAATGTATCTTTGAGTTATTTGTGGGGCTTGCCTGGTGTTTTTACATGAGTAGAATGTGTGTTTTTTATTTAAAATGCATCTCTGGGTTATTTGTGGGGCATAGGAATTCGTTCATCCCCCCCCCCCAAAAAATAGTCCGGCCCCTCACAAGGTCTGTGGGACAGTGGACCGGCCCCCTGCTGAAAAAGTTTGCTGACCCCTGTTCTGGATGCTGCGGAGACATAGGCATGTACAGTGGTACCTCAGGTTACATACACTTCAGGTTACATACGCTTCAGGTTACAGACTCCACTAATCCAGAAATATTACCTCAGGTTAAGAACTTTGCTTCAGGATGAGAACAGAAATCGTGCTCCGGCGGTACAGCAGCAGCAGGAGGCCCCATTAGCTAAAGTGGTGCTTCGGGTTAAGAACAGTTTCAGGTTAAGAACAGACCTCCAGGACGAATTAAGTTCTTAACCTGACGTACCACTGTATTTCTGTGGGCTGTGGGCCTGGGGCTTCTCTGCTTTTTGTTTTTTGTTTAATAATATTTATTAAGTTTTTAACAAAAAAAACGATTACAAAACAGTAAACAATAAACAAAGAACACACAAAAAGAATACAAAAACCAAGATTTAACGTAAAAATAAAAAAATAAAAATAAAAATCCCTCTTTCTGATATCTTACAATCATTTACTTATTTTCCTGACTTCCTCACACCTCCCTTTTTTGTATTCCATTTAAAATTTTGTTCAGCAAATTCATACCCTCTTAATTTACCCTTAGTTGTTTATCCTCACATATTCTAACTTCAACTTTTCATCTGATATCAATCCCTTCTTGCATATTCTTATTTTGCCTTATTGCTAGAACCACTTCGTTTCATTCCAACGTCATTAACATTCAATAATTTTACAGTGTTTCTGTAGATAGATTTTAAAATTCTTCCAATCTTCTTCCACCGACTCTTCTCCCTGGTCTCGGATTCTGCCAGTCATTTCCACCAATTCCATGTAGTCCATTACTTGCATCTGCCATTCTTCCAAGGTGGGTAGGTCTTGTGTCTTCCAATGCTTTGCAATGAGTATTCTTGCTGCTGCTGTAGGGCCTGGGGCTTCTCTGGAACCCCAATGAGGCAAGATCTGCTGGGGAACCAGGGTATTAATGCCGTTAGCCTCTTCATCCTCTGCTCAGCTTGTATATTTGCATAAATAAAACCATTTATCCGCAAGACACCACAGTCTCTCCACAGACCTTCATCCCAAGGAAACCCAGCCCTGCGAAAGCCCAGGCACCCTTGTCACTTGGAGATCGGGATACACACAACAATAAGGTACCTAGTGCTCTCCTACATAAAAAGCAAAGCAATTAATGCGTGTTGGGAATGGGTGGGGAGGGGGAATAAAATCCCCTTAAAATGCAGGTGTTATTTCCTTCTCATTTAGCAAAATAAATAGCATCGGCTGTTGCTGCTTCTTTCTATCCAGCCCGTCTGTCATCTTTGCCGAGTGCAACGCAGCTTCCCTGAACGCTCCCCTGGCTTGTTCATCAATGGATAAAAATGAGTTTCTGCCTGGCAGTTCCTCATCAGTGGCCGTCAGGAGTCAGGGCATGAATTTGGGGGTCTGATTATTATGACAGATGTGGCTGGCAGGAGCTGGGATGGATGGATGCGGCTGGGCTGGCGTTCCAAAGGTTTCTGAAACCAGATTCTTTTTCTTTTTTAAAAAATAATTTTTACTGAATGATTTTATGTTACAAAAAGCAATACAGCCATACTACCACTAAATATAGGGACGCAGGTGGCGCTGTGGGTTAAAGCCTCAGCGCCTAGGACTTGCCGATCGAAAGGTCGGCGGTTCGAATCCCTGCGGCGGGGTGCGCTCCCGCTGCTCGGTCCCAGCGCCTGCCAACCTAGCAGTTCGAAAGCACCTCCAGGTGCAAGTAGATAAATAGGGACCGCTTACCAGCGGGAAGGTAAACGGCGTTTCCGTGTGCGGCTCTGGCTCGCCAGAGCAGCGATGTCACGCTGGCCACGTGACCCGGAAGTGTCTCCGGACAGCGCTGGCCCCTGGCCTCTTAAGTGAGATGGGCGCACAACCCCAGAGTCTGTCAAGACTGGCCCGTACGGGCAGGGGTACCTTTACCTTTACCTTACCACTAAATATAATTAAGAAATAAAAATTACATACATCAATATTTAGTTTGTTATTTGTTATTTACCGTCTTATTTCCTCCCAAACATTGCACACAACAACACACATATGTGCAGACACCCACACACCCACACCCGCACACAAAATGATAATAATGAAAGTAAATATTTTTGCCCCTTTTATCTTCCAAAATATTTTCTTCAACTTTGACTTCCTGTCAAGTCCCTTTGCATATATTTTATCTTACATTTGAATGTACACAAAACAATAAACCTTTCTATATAATTTTTCTAATACATTCTGAAAACATAATAAATACTTAATTGTTGTCCACCTCCTTTTAGTTCCTTTGTCACTCGAATGCTAGCACGGAGTCAAAACTATTATTGTATTTTTGAAAATATCTTCTATAACCATCCCATTTTTCCACAAATTTTTGCTTTGAGTCTGAAACCAGATTCTTGCACAGGGGTCTTAGGAAGACATGAAAGGACTCCACAAAAGCTGCTGGGAATTTGCACACGGAAAGGCTCTGCATTGACTCAGCCAGTTTACACAAAAGATTGCTCAAAGATTGAGTTTGGTGCACATTTTTAAGTGGTAGTCTTCTATAACGGTTACAATTTTGGACTAGGGGAGACCAGGGTTCAAATCCCCACACAACCATGCAGCTCACTGAGTGACCTTGAAGTCTGGGAGACGTAGTTTGTTAACGGTGCTGCGAGTTGTTCAGAGGCCTCCCCCACCCTCACAAGCTATGATCCCCAGAGTTCCCTTGGGAAAGAGATTGGCTGTTAAAACACGCCGGGAATTATAGCTCTGAGATGAGATGGGATCTCAGCACCCTTAGCAAACTAGTTCCCATAATAATTTTGGAAAATGCATGGCTGCTTAAAATGGTATCATAGTACAGTGGTACCTCGGGTTACAGACGCTTCAGGTTACAGACGCTTCAGGTTACAGACTCCGCTAACCCAGAAATAGTACCTCAGGTTAAGAACTTTGTTTCAGGATGAGAACAGAAATTGTGCTCCGGCGGCGTAGGAGCAGCAGCAGGCCCCATTAGCTAAAGTGGTGCTTCAGGTTAAGAACAGTTTCAGGTTAAGAACAGTCCTCCAGATCGAATTAAGTTCTTAACCCGAGGTACCACTGTACTTCGAACGTATGCTGTGAATTTAGCTTTAGTGAAAAGGTTGCTCAGACTCAGTAGCTGACTTAGCTGTGCGGGTTTTTGTAATGTCCATTGTCTCACCATTGGCCTGTGGAGTAAGCTGACCATGTTCTGTATTCAGGCTGGAATTGCAGCTTGGATGTTTGTGTCTGTCCTTAATCCATACAGCCTAATCTATGGATCAAGCGCATCCCAGTGAAACAGACTATGTTTAGCTGTGATTCCTGTATTGCAGGGGGTTAGACTAAATGGCCCTTGGAATCCCTTCAAACTCTGCAATTCTGTGGTTCTATTATTAATCTGTCTGGTTTGTGGAGGGAGTAGGAGGCTGAAGACTGACTGATGGAGGCTCCAGGCTGAGACACACATATCTCATAGCTTGCAATCGGCAAGAGGGTGATATGATTAAGGGGTGATATGATAGCCATGTTCAAATATATAAAAGGATGTCACATAGAGGAGGGAGAAAGGTTGTTTTCTGCTGCTCCAGAGAAGCGGACACGGTGCAATGGTTCCAAACTACAAGAAAGAAGATTCCACCTAAACATTAGGAAGAACTTCCTAACAGTAAGAGCTGTTCGTTCGACAGTGGAATTTGCTGCCAAGGAGTGTGGTGGAGTCTCCTTCTTTGGAGGTCTTTAAGCAGAGGCTTGACAACCATATGTCAGGAGTGCTCTGATGGTGTTTCCTGCTTGGCAGGGGGTTGGACTCGATGGCCCTTGTGGTCTCTTCCAACTCTATGATTCTATGATTCTATGATTCTAAGAGTACTAGAAACTTGATTTACTCTGTGTGTGTGACCTAAAAAAAGAGCATCTAAGATTCTCAGGGTGCCTGGGGCCACATCCTGCATTCTGGAAGCATTCATAATAATAATAATAATAATAAAATTTTATTTATATCCCACCCTCCCCAGCCGAAGATGGGCTCAGAGCGGCTAACAGCGATAAAAGTAACACAGCATTCTAAAACCAGTATTCTAAAATCAATTCTACATTAAGCAATACTATATTCAAATGATGGGCAAGCAATACTGCCCTGCCTTGCAAATCCCACCTCTGTGAATTTGCATAAGAACCACCATTTCCGAGGGAATATGAAAAATAAAGAAATTCCTTGCACAGAGAGAGTAACTGATTAACTAGCATCCAGGAGGTAAGTGGAGGGAATTCACAAACCAAACCTGCCCCCAACTTTTGAGGTTTGAGCTCAGAAGCAAAATTTGGAAGTGGCACCCAATGCGAGATCACCGCTCTCCTGAAGATACTTTTCCACTCCCCCGCAGATGCCTCCTTAAGTGACAGAGCGTCACTTCAGTTGCCATGGAAACAAGGACCTTTTTTATTTTAAAAATGTGTGGGATTTGCTCAATTTATTCATTCCTTCTCACACGGGTGAACTTTTTTTTTTTTTTTGCGGTGTCAGTCTACAGGAAAAAGGAAGATTTCATAGAATCATAAGGACTGTAGAGTTGGAAGAGACCTACAAGGGTTATCTAGTCTAACCCCCTGCAATCATAGCTTTAAAAAAAATATCTCTGGCAGACAGCCATACAATCACTGTTTCAAACCCTTCAGTGAAGGAGAGTCCAACACCTTCTGGGGGAGTCCATTCCACTGTTGAACAGCACCTCTTACAGTCAGAAACCCCTTCCTAATGTTTAGTCAGACTCTCCTTTCTTGAAAACATGCAAAATTCAGTGCTGAGCCCCCTCCCACTCAGTTTCCCAATTTTCCACAAGAAGAGGTTTCCTCATTGCCACATGACGGTCACTGGCTCAGGTGGCTCTTATAAAGGATGGATGAAAGATGCCAGCTATTGGAGACAATGACAATAACCCTCTGGGTACCAGTTGCTAGGGGCAACAGCAGGAGACGGCCCTGCTTGTGGGCTTCTGATTGGCCCATGTGGATGCTGATTGAGATGGAGCCTCTGTCCAACCCAACACAGCTCTTATTATTACATTTATTTTGTTATTACCATCTCAAGGCTGTTTACACGTAAGATAATTGAAAACACAAATGCACGGCAAGACTAAATTGCCATGCCTAACCTTAATTACATACCACTTGAAAACACACACACCCTCAAAGCAGTCTACAAAAAGAATAAAACAATTACATAAAATAAAAGCAGTTTTGGAAAACTATTTGAAACCCAGAAAATAATTAGGATCAACAAGAAGCCACAAACAGATTAAAACACATATCAACATTCCACATATCTGGACAGTCTTGTCTAAAAAAGAATGTTTTTAGCAGGGGCCAAAAATAATACAGCGAAAGTGCCTGCCTGATGGCAATAGGCAGGGAGTTCCAAAGTGTGGGTGCTGTCAGACTAGAAGACTGATTTCTTACAAAGGTGGTATTATGTAAACTCCTTAGGGTCCCGGGCCCTCAGGAAGTTAGATTGGCTTCAACCAGAGCCAGGGCCTTTTCAACTCTGGCTCCGGCCTGGTGGAACGCTCTGCCTCAGGAGACCAGGGCCCTGCAGGATCTGATTTCTTTCCGCAGGGCCTGTAAGACAGAGTTGTTCCTCCTGGCCTTTGGCTTGGAGCCAATTTGATTCCCTCCCTCCCTCCCTCCCTCTCTCTCTTTTTTTTTCTTCTTTCTTTTCCTTCTCCTCCTGCGATGAGGCTACATTTTAATATTTTAATGTTCCATTATTTTAATGTTGTATTTTATTTTTGTTTTTAAGTTGTAATCATTCTTCTTGTTTTTATTATTGTTTGTAAGCCGCTCTGAGCCCGGCCTTGGCTGGGGAGGGCGGGGTATAAATAAAAAATATTATTATTATTATTATTATTATTATTATTATTATGTGGCAGCTGTAAAGAGTGCCAGCTAAACTGGTCCCAAGTTGTTAAGGGCCTTATATACTAGTGTTGCCATATTTCAAAAGGGGAAAATCCGGACACAAAAGATGTTGAGTTTTTTTGTTTTTGTTTTTACTTTTCCCAAAAGTTGATCTGTTTATCAGATACTTTTAAGGAAATTCGCAGTACGTCCGGACTTTCCAGGACATTTTTTTCCAAAATCTTACTTGGAAAATAAATACAACCAGATGGCACCACCATAATGAGTTTAATAACAGGTGGAGATGAATCAGCGTATAGAGGGGAGGTCCAGAAAATATCTACACGGTGCCTAGGGAACAACTTGCACCTTAATATCAGCAAGACAAAGGAGATGGTGTTGGACTTTTGGAGGAAGAGAGGAGAACTAGCCCCGCTGTACATCAGAGAGGGCTGTGTGGAGAGAGTCTCTTCCTTTAAATTCCTAGGAGTTTATCTCAGTGAAGACCTTACTTGTAAAATCAATACAACCCAGGTGGTTAAGAAAGCCCAACAGAGACTTCATCTCCTCAGAGTATTGCAGAAGAATAATGTCAATCAACATTTGATGATCTCCTTCTACCGGTCAACAATAGAAAGTGTCCTTTCATACTGCATCACGGTGTGGTACGCTGGTTTGACATCATCTGATAGGAAGTGCCTACAGAGGGTGGTGAATACAGCACAAGATATTATGGGCTGTTCCGTGAATCCACTGGATGAAATAGAGGAAGAACATTGCCTCAGGAGAGTGAGGAAAATTCTCAGGGATGATTCACACCCTGGCCAGCACTTTCTTGATCTCCTGCCCTCGGGCAGAAGATATAGAAGCATGATTAGTCACACCAACGGGGTAAAGAACAGCTTCTATCCGTGGGCTGTTAGGCTGCTGAATGAAAAGATAACAACAGGGCAACTCACTTTCGGGTTTGGTGGGTTTGCGTCAGTAAACAAGGGGAATTAAGACTAAGAGAGCTGGGGGGGGTGTGCTCGTGTAATCTCACTGTATACAAGTTGTACAAGTGACAATAAAGTATTTCATTTTCAATTTCTGCGATTTCTGCCTGGACACAATTTCATATGGTCGGCTACGTCCGGATGTATGGCAGCCTTATTATATACAAAACGTAACACCTTGGACTTGTCCCAGCAGCAAATCGGTAATCAGTGCAGATCTCTGAGCACAGGTGTTATATGCGGAAGGGGTCTCACTCTTGTCAGCAATCAGGCCGCAGCATTCTGTACTAACGGCGGCTTCTGGATCAAGTGCAAGAGAAGCCCCACATAATAATCTTCTAAAACTCATGGCACCAAAGTGATGAATTTTTTTTTTACCAGGTTGCAGCCCTAGTAAGAACTTCAAGGTACTCGGGGTTCCAAAATGGCCTCTGCCTGGGACACCCTGAGGGCAACCTCTCTCTCTCCCTGTCTGTCCTCCTACCCCCATCCCAGTTCAACTTACAAGAACACAGTGGCGTAGTGTGGGTTGTCAGCACCCGGGGCAAGGCAAGTAATTTGCGCCCCTAACCCCTAACCTGCCGCCGCTGCCAGCTTCTTCTTGCTGCTGCCTGGGCTGGGGTATTTACGGTAAGGTAGCCACGGCGGTGGCGGTGGGTCCGTGTCAGGTGATCTGAGGCGGGGCTGTGAGGAGGGGCTGCCTGGCGCGCCCTCCGCGGCCCTGATGGATGGGACCGCGGCCAGCGCTGAGAGCCGCTGCCTGCCGGACGCCTTCAGCCCGGACGCGCGGACAGCTCGTCGGTTCCGCGAGACATGGGGCTCTGCTACAGCCTGCGCCCGAGGCTCTTTGGTGACTCCAGAGGCGGCGAGCGTGCCCCCCCAGATGTTGCGCCCGGTGCGGCCGGCCTCCCCTGCACCCCCACATTACGCCACTGCAAGAACATAAGAAGAACCTACTGGATCAGGCCAGTGACACAACTCCTTTCTCCGCTGGGCTTCACCATTCAGTCTGTGGAGCAGAATCTGGGGACATCATGGCCCTCCCTGCCTCTCCGAGGCCTGCCTGCAAGGCTAAATTGCATTCTGTATTCTCCATCGCCTGATACAGTGCTGGCACTAATGAGATTCCCTTGGCCCCCAGATAACACATTTTAGCAGCCACCACTCTGAAAACTCATATTCTCATCTGGCACTGACTTAATACTCTGCAGGAAGAAAATGTGGCAAGGAGGGGAGCAGAACCCCAGAGGATTGTGCTCCAGATTTCCCCTATCACTGGTGCAAGTTAGGTGAAGCAGTTGATACGGGACTGCGAGATGTCCCTGATGCTTGCTGTGGATGCACCAGTCAATTCCGTTGTGCCAAAATGATAGTGGGAAAAGGTATTTAAATATACCTTCCTGAAGAAACCAGAGGGCTTTCTCTTGGGCATCGTCGGCCAATTGGTGCCAAAGAAGGATAGAACTTTCTTTATGTATGCTACAACAGCAGCAAGAATACTCATCGCAAAGTACTGGAAGATACAAGATCTACCCACCTTGGAAGAATGGCAGATGAAAGTAATGGACTATATGGAATTGGCGGAAATGACGGGCAGAATCCGAGACCAAGGAGAAGAGTTGGTGGAAGAAGACTGGAAGAAATTTAAAGACTATTTACAGAAACACTGCAAAATTATTGAATGTTAATGATGTTGGAATGAAAGGAAGTAGTTTTAGCAATAAGGCAAAAGGAATATGTAAAAATGGATTGATACTAGATGAAAATTTGAAGTTATAATATGTGAAGATAAGAAATTAAGGGTAAACAAAGAGGGTATGGATTTGCTGAACTAATTATTAAATGGAATACAAAAAAGGGAGGTGTGAGGAAGTCATGAAAATAAGTAAATGAGTGGTAAGATAAGAGAAAGAGGGATCTATTTTTAACGGTTTTTATTTTTCTTTATTATTTTTTCTTTTCTGGTTTTGCATTTTTTGTATTCTTTTTTTACTATTTCTGTAACCTTTTTTCTTGTTGGAAAATCTTAATAAATATCATTTAAAAAAACAACAACAAAATGATAGTGGAGATGGGGACAGAGCCACAAGCCAAAGAACAACAGATGGCTCCCAGATGGGGAAGGAACAGGCCATTCCCCACCTCAATAAACTTTGTAGCTGTGAAGTTGCTTTTAATCCCACTGGAAGGACATCCTCAAGAGAGGAGCAACTAGGCAGGGTCTTGGTGAGTGGTTTTGATCAATACCCCAGAGAGAGAGAGAGCTCTTCTGTGAAAGAGCACAGTGCAGCAACAATAATTTGTGGGCATCAAATGAGGCTGAATGTTGGAAGATTTGGGACAGATAAAAGGAAGTGCTTCTTTATGCAGTGCCTAGTTAATCTATGGAACTCTCTGCCACAGGAGGCAGTGATGGTCACCAACTTTGATGGTTAAAAGAGGATTCATGGAGGACAAGACTACTAGCGGCTATGCTGTGTCTCCATGCTTGGAGGAACCAATACTTCTGAATACCAGTTGCTGGAAACCACAGAAGGGGAGAGGATTCTTGCAGGGATGGATGCTGACACTAGCCCACGTCTCAGGGTTGTTGTGAGGAGAAAATACCACTGAGAGGTCATATGAGAGACATCTTCAAATATCAAAAGTGCTGTCCCATGGAAGATGGAGCGAGCTTCTTTTCTGCTGCTCCAAAGGCCAGAACCTATAACCCATGGATTCAAATTCCAAGAAAGGAGATTTCAACAAGGACTTTCTGACAGTAAGAGCTGTTCGACAGTAGAATGGTTTCCCTTGGGAGGTTGTTGACTTTCCTTCCTTGGAGATTTTTAAGCAGAGGTTAGATGGATGCTTCAGTTGGGATTCCTTAATTGCGGGGGGTTGGATGAGATGATCCTTAGGATCCCTTCCAGCTCCACAGCTCTCTGAAAATGGAAGGCTCCTTGAAGGAAAGGCAGGAGTATCAACGTAACAAAAGAATTTCAAAGGCTCCAGGGTTGGTCAGCAACTTTAAAAACTGCTTGCAGAAATTTGAGGCCTGGGCTCAGGCTTCCTCTGGCTGCAGCTAAAAGAGTCTCCACACAACAGTTGTCACATTTGAGACAGTCATAGATGCAAGCTACAAACATCTTGACCTGGTTCCAATAACCGGGACGCTGTGAACTTGCACTCAGTACCCTCTAGAAATCTATATCAACACACCTGCCTGAGATCCTCATATATCTATGGCAGTGACCTCCTGTAGATCTTCAAAAGACTGCGGGCATCGCCCATGGCTACAGACCTCCATGAACAACAGCCATCTCTACAAAGGTTTCTGCGGTAAGTGTGGAACAGCATCCATAGGCAGGGCAGAAAATCTACCATCCGAAGAGAACTGTCACTTCTGATATTCACCTTCTCTGCTGAGGGTATCTTGTTTTCCTTGAGATCTGGGGGCTTCTCAGCCTGCTGCTTCATAATTCATCTGCAGGCTAATTTGATCTCCTGCTTTATTTGATCAGAACTGCAAGAGCCAAATCAATTCCACGCCTTGAGGATGCTCAGGAAGGAGTGATTGGATAATGTCTTGGCAGAAGCCTGTTGCTTCATTTCATTTCAGCTTTCCAAATACAAGGTGTGCGAAGGAGGGAGAGGGAAAATAGCATCCACCAGGAAGATTTCTCAGTACAGTGGTACCTCGGGTTACAGACGCTTCAGGTTACAGACTCTGCTAACCCAGAAATAGTACCTGGGGTTAAGAACTTTGCTTCAGGAAGAGAACAGAAATCGTGGGGCGGTGGCATGGCGGCAGCGAGAAGCCTCATTACCTAAATGGTGCCTCAGGTTAAGAACAGTTTCAGGTTAAAAATGGACCTCCAGAACGAATTAAGTTCTTAACCCGAGGTACCACTGTATTTTACAACATTAACCCATTAGCTGTGATTCCTATATTGCAGGGGGTTGGACTAAATGTCCCCTGGTCTCCCTTCTGATTTGATGGTTCTAGGTGCCTTGGTGGTCTTTCTGCTCCCCACCTCTAAAGGTAAAGGGACCCCTGACTCTTAGGTCCAGTCGCGGCCGACTCTGGGGTTGCGGCGCTCATCTCGCTTTATTGGCCGAAGGAGCCGGCGTACAGCTTCCAGGTCGTGTGGCCAGCATGACTAAGCCGCTTCTGGCAAACTAGAGCAGCACACAGAAACTCCATTTACCTTCCCGCCGGAGCGGTACCTATTTATCTACTTGCACTTTGACTTGCTTTTGAACTGCTAGGTTGGCAGGAGCTGGGACCGAGGAACAGGAGCTCACCCCGTCGCGGGGATTCAAACCGCCGCCCTAGGCTCCTAGGCTCAGTGGTTTAACCCACAGCGCCACCCGCGTCCCATGCTCCCCACCTCTAGTGCCTACCAATTCAACCATGCCCTATGCACACATTCCTTTTGCATGACCCAGTTTCTTTGCTCTGACGGTTAAATGAGTTGGGGATGTTTAGTCTGGAGAAAGAGAAGACTGAGAGGTGTTGTGATAGCTATCTTCAGATATCTGAAGGTGGTGTGTATGCATCCATTCAAGGAGCGATGGAGGTCTGTTCAACCTGGCACGTCCCCATGCCAATAGTACAGAGGACCCTTATCCGAGAGATGCTGTTTGCAGATGACGCAGCCTTGTCGGCCCACTTCCAAGGAAGCTCTACAGAGACTCATCAACTGCACGTTGAGCACGCTGCTTTATGGAATTGAGTCGTGGGTGACTTATACCTGCCACAGGCGGCCCCTCATCACCTAAGCTTCATCAGAAGGATTTGGGGCATCACACAGCAGAACAGAAATTCAAAGAAAGATGTTCTCTCCCAAGTCCACATTCCCAGCATGTTTGCACTCTGTCTCAGCGACATTTACACTGACTTGGTCACATCCTCAGAATGGAAAATGGCAGGATCCTCAAAGACATGCTCTATGGCAGGGGTCAGCAAACTTTTTCAGCAGGGGGCTGGTTCAGGGGGGGGAATGAACGAATTCCTATGGCCTACAAATAGCCCAGAGATGTATTTTAAATAAAAGGACACATTCTACTCATGTAAAAACATGCTGATTCCCGGACCGTCCACGGGCCAGATTTAGAAAGCGATTGGGCTGGATCCGGCCCCCGGGCCTTAGTGTGCCTACCCATGGTCTATGGGGAGCCAGCTTCTAACACCAGGCCAATTGGCAGACCAACTGGGTTACAAAAATGTATATAAATGTGACATGGAGACTATACTATGCGGATATTGGATGGTCTTTTTTGACACCTGGCTCACAACCCATATTATAGTATGGGCACATTTTAAAAGTGGGGTTTTTTCGGGGGGGGGTGATTTTTTTTAAAGTCAAGGCTTTCAAAATTCTTTACTGCTCTCCTTTCAGTGCCTGAGAGGAGAAGGAGGTGGAGGAACAACAAATGTTTGCTGATTAAATGTCCAGCACTTGGAAGTCATAAATACCAAAAGGCAATCAGCTCCCAGCTCTCCAAATCAACAGCCACACCGTTTCCCACATGGCAATAAATCAGGGATGGACAGTGAGGTTTAAGGGACCATCGGGACTGCAACAAAATGTTGCAGCATGCCATCTGCCTCCCCCCATAAGAGTGCTTCTGTTTAGGGCTCCAGGCATCCATTTGGTTACTCTAGTCCCCCTACTTTCCCAGTTGATAGACAACATTCCATTAACTGTGCATGCTCAGTCTTCTGACAGATGTTTCGGGGAGTTTACTGTCGGGATGTTTCCTCTTATTCTATTTTTGTACTTCTACAAACTTTGGGTTCCGCACCAACACCACCCAAAAAAAAACCCACCAGTGCACTCATTTTGTCTGCAGTCTCAGTGCCTGGAGACAGGCAGTCAAGTTGTGTATCCACAGCAGTGACCAGGAGAAATGATGGCTTGGAAGAACACAAAGAGAAGAAATTCCACTCCTCCATTGTCCCCTGAGACAGACGGATGCCAACCGATTATTTATTTATTTGCATACCACCCTCACCTGCAGATCTCAGGGCAGTTCATGACATAAAAATGGACCCTCGTTGTGTGTTTATTTTCCAAATAAAAGTTTTGTTCTTTTAAAGCAGTGTTGAGTTCTTGGTAAAGGTAAAGGGACCTCTGACCGTTAAGTCCAGTCGCAGACAACTCTGGGATTGCGGCATTCATCTCACTTTATTGGCCGAGGAAGCTGGCGTACAGCTTCTGGGTCATGTGGCCAGCATGACTAAGCCGCTTCTGGCGAACCAGAGCAGCGCACGGAAATGCCATTTACCTTCCCGCTGGAGCAGTACCTATTTATCTAGTTGCACTTTGATGTGCTTTCGAACTGCTAGGTTGGCAGGAACTGGGACCGAGCAACGGGAGCTCACCCCGTCGTGGGGATTCGAACCGCCGACCTTCCGATCGGCAAGCCCAAGCAGCACAGTGGTTTAACCCACAGCGCCACCCTTGAGTTCTTGGTAGGGAAGTCCAATTTCAAAGTCCAGTGCCCAGACTGTTGGCTGGGGTATAAGTTCCCTTTGTTCTGTGCTAGTTACCAGGAGGGTCTTTAATTTACTTAGACACCCTCCTTCCTGAGGTTGCTAGTGACAGGAAGGCTCTGTGTGTTGGTAGGTAAATCATGCCCCCCTGTTTTTTTGCTGAGTTAGATGGACCACAGTACGGCAGATTCCAGTTTTCCTAAAAGCACAAGAGGATTAAAATGAAGCATTCTTGGTTTTTCACTTTAAAAACTGGTACCTTTTGAAGTGAAGACTTTTAAAGTTATAGACTAAGGGGGAGGCTGTTCCGTTTCTCTAATTCTTATATGGCTGCCACCATGTGAGTAGGGGAATGTGTCTGTGTGTTTTACAGGCAGAATGGGAAAAAGCCAAGGACGTGTGCTTTCCAGAAGCCACATTTACTATCTAAAACAGGCATCTGGAGCAAAGCCACCAGCTGGGTTGGGAGGGGCCAGCAGAACAATTACCTTTGCTTTATATCTAACAGCACCTGCAGCCAAAAAGTAATTTATGACAATGCATCAAATTTTACCAGGCATAAAGTCCTACACAACTCCGGCAAGGAATTGCCTGCTCCTTCCATAAATTGTGCAGTTTTAAGGCTTCCATTGTAACAGGATCCCAGAAGTGGTAGCGTGGGGGGTTTTAGAAGAAAGGTTACTTAAACATGCAATCCTCACCATGGCAAAGGAATTTGAGTGGCTTTGGTTCCTCCTACAAGGCTTCCATCTTCCATTGGCCATGGTCACTATCCAAGGTGCTGAAACTCTTTGTACCAGTTCTCAGGCCTGAGAAGATTCAGCATAGCTTTTCTTATATAGCCTGTGGATAACTCCCGACAGGAAGGCTGCTTAACTGGTTAAGCAATTTAACAATGCCTTAGTTGGCTAAAAAGAAGCCCCTAATTAATTGGATGCTAGATTTTATGTCTATTTTTAAGCCAAGCACGCAAACATTAAGAGAAGCTGAAGAAAGCACAAGAAGAAATGGTTTGCTTTAAGACTTCAATATCTCTGTTTTATTAGTCACTGCCATAAAGGTATGGTTTAGTGTTTAACTGCATCCTTCTAGGATGTCTGAAGTGCTGTTAATGCTTTACAAAGAAAGATAATCTTAGACAAAGACCGAGACCAAAACATAGATATAAAAATGGACAGCTCTTTTGGAAACTGGGGGCATCTTCCAAAAACTGTTTTAGAAGCTGGGAAAGTTCAGCAGGCAGCTCAGGAAACAGCAATGAAGATCTGAAATGCCACGAACAGTCAAGCCATGGGTGGCAAACCCTCAAGCTGTGACCCAGATCATTCTTGCAGAGCCATTTGAAGTGGGTCCCCAAGCCCCAATCTCCCCACCAAAGCTCTGGACTGGGAGAAGAGATTTCTTGAAGAGTTTGGATTTGATATCCCGCTTTATCACTACCCTAAGGGGTCTCTAAGCGGCTAACAATCTCCTTTCCCTTCCTCCCCCACAACAAATACTCTGTGAGGTGAGTGAGGCTGAGAGACTTCAGAGAAGTGTGACTAGCCCAAGGTCACCCAGCAGCTGCATGTGGAGGAGTGGGGAATCGAACCCGGTTCACCAGATTACAAGTCCACTGCTCTTAGCCACTATACCACACTGGCTCTTGCAAAAGGTTAGCCACCCTGGATCTAAGTCAAACATTGAAAAGGATGGAAAATCATTGAAATGAATAAGAACAATGATCTCACTTTTCAGGGTGGATCATACCCCAAGCTGCTTTTGCGCTTCTCCAGATCTGAGCATCTAACACAATCCATACAAAAGAGGAAAATGTATTCATTGCTTTATTTTCTTCCATTATGAAACCCCAGGGGGCATCAGCCAGGCAGAACTCCTTCCAGACAGTGACAAGACCCCACCGCCTTTAGCAAGTTGGGTGCCTCCCGTGCCTTCAAAGTCACTTGCTCTTCTCACATTCTGCTTGAACTGATCCCATTACACTGGGGGTCTGATCTTGAATCGATTAGTTCTCCAGGGATATGTAAGGGGAGAAGAGGGCTCCAAAGATATACATTTGGCCACACTGAGATTCAAAAACAGTTGTTGTCTTTTCATCTGACAAGTCAGCACCATGATGCAAATCAAGCAAGTGAGAGGCAGGCCAGAGAATCCCATTTCAGTTTTTGAATTTCTCAGGCCTCTGAAGCACCCAAAACAATTATTTTCTACACGCCTCGGCCAAGCGGATCTATAATTCTTGAGTGACAAGGTACTAGTGCTCAGGAAATGAGCCGCTCGCCCTGATGGATGGATGGGTCAATGAAGAGTGCAATGATCAATTGGCTCAGAAAATTTCCAGCACCTGACAAACATTAAATCAGAGGCTGGCAGGAGCCGACCTCCCAAGCTGCTATCTGGGATGGCTCTGATATCGGGCAGCTTGGCGGTCAAGGGACCTGGCTGCCTTTCCCTTGGGGAGTAAAATTCAGGGAGGAGTTGTGTGCCAAGGCAGAGAGGCTCACTTCTGTATTTTCACACACAATTAAACATTCAAACCGGACACTTTCAGAAATTGCACATCCACCGTGTAGCCAAACTAACTCTCGGTTACCTCTTACGAAACCGTGCTCTATCTAAGAATGTAGGAATCTGTCTTAGACCCAGTCAGCCCATCAGTGCATCCAGCCCTGCATTGTTTACACCAAACTTCCCCCAAGCTGGTTGACTCCCTATCCCATCATCTTTGACCACTGGGCATCAGGTGATGGAATGCAGCTTTACACTGACTGCTGACAAACGTGGCCCTGCTCTGACCTTGGTAGCAAGCAGTAAGCATCCATGGAAAGCTCTTAGCAACTTGCTCCAACCAAGTCCAGGGATGTTACCTGTAGAGGGCAATGGACCTTCAGGGTATGCAAGCTTTAAGACCATGAAGTCTGGAGGCAGGGGTGAAACTAGGCTTTCTTCCACCTGGGTCAACAACTCAGTTTGGCATACACACACCCATGTTTACATACATGTGTGTTTACATACACATGCATGTATGTGTGTGTGTGTGTGCGCACACACACATACCTCAACACAATTGTTCTTAAGTAAAGGTAAAGGTAAGGGGATCCCTGACCATTCGGTCCAGTCATGGCCAACTCTGGGGTTGTGGCGCTCATCTCACTTTATTGGCCGAGGGAGCTGGCGTACAGCTTCTGGGTCATGTGGCCAGCATGACTAAGCCGCTTCTGGTGAACCAGAGCAGCGCATGGAAACGGCGTTTACCTTCCCACCGGAGTGGTACCTATTTATCTACTTGCACTTTGACGTGCTTTCGAACTGCTAGGTTGGCAGGAGCAGGGACCAAGCAACGGGAGCTCACCCCGTTGTGGGGATTCGAACCGCCAACCTTCTGATCGGCAAGTCCTAGGCTCTGTGGTTTAACCCACAGCACCACCCGCGCTGTGTTTTTAAAGGGCATTAAAAAACCCAACATAACTTAGAATCCTAGAATTGTAGAGTTGCAAAGGACCCCAAGGGTCATGTAGTCCAACCCCCTGCAATGCACAAATCTCAACTAGATCATACACGACAGGCGGCCTGAACAACTTCCAAGGAAGGAGAGTCCACAACCTCCCATGGGAGTCTCTTCCATGGCCAAACAGCTCTTACCGTCAGAAAGTTCCTCCTGATGTTTAATTGGAATCTCCTTTCTCGTAACTTGAAGCCATTAGTTCAAGTCCAAACCTCTAGACCACGAGAAAACAAGCTTGCTCCATCTTCCATGAGACAACCCTTAAGATATTTGAAGATGGCTCTCCTATCTCCTCTCAGTCTCCTCTTTTCCATGCTAAACATACACAACTCTCTCATCTGTTCCTCCTAAGGCTTGGATTCTAAACCCAATGGTCATCTTGGTCACCCTCCTCTGCACACGTTCCAGCTTGTCATTAGCCTTCTTAAACTGTGATGCCCAAAACTGGACACAGTGTTCCAGGTGTGCTCTGACCAAGACAGAATAGAGTGGTACTATCACCTTCCTTGATCTGGACACTAGACTTCTGTTGATGCAGCTGCTGCATCACACGGTTAAGCCTGTGGTCCACTAAGGCCCCAAGATGCTTTTCACATGTACTGTTTACTTGCTGCTACTGTTTTCTTGGTTTTATGTGGCTTTATGTTTGCCTGTATTTTATTTTTGTTTTTAAACTGAGCTGCCCTGAGAGCACTCATGTGCTAAAGATGGAGGAAATACATAAAACAGGCCAATAATAATAATAATAATAATAATAATAATAATAATGGTAACTGAGCCCCCCCCCAGCATCTGATACTCAGAGATAGACTGCACCTGCACATTCTGGCTCCATTTTACTATCATGACTAAAGCATCATGACTAATTCAGAAGGAGAGATTTGTCGCAATAAATACATCTGACAATAAATTCAAATTAGATTTAATTGTCCCTGAGATTACCCAGAGCAGCTGACTTGTAGGTCCCTTCCAGCTCTGATCATGTACAGAAGGGACCTCTCTCTCAGAGTTCATTTTTCATTATTACTACAATGTCAGAATGCATAACTGACAAAGTCAAGAATAGATTTCTATGAACTAATTCAACATGAAACAAAATCACTTGCTGCCCTCTATTGGCAGGAGAAAGAGAAAAATTTCCGCATCGTGAGTTGAGTTTTTAATTTTCTTTTTAATTTTCTTTGCTCTTTTAAGCATATCTCCCTGCTTACTCTTTGGGTCTGATCCAGCAAGACTCTCCTGACGTTCTTACTTTGGAGTAGACATGTACAGGATTGCAACGTCAGACCTCCGTCTCACCTTAACTCATGGCACCAGCTTACTGAATTACTGTGGTTAATTGAATAGGTCACATAACAGAGATAGGTAGCCAGGGACCCGTCTCTCCAGCACACCCAGGTGCCAACTCTGCCTCTGTGTTTGTTACGGCAACATCAATAAAGGACCTAACACGGTCATTTACAATATCAGGATGTTGTATTCACCTACTCACCCTCCAATTTTATAAGGTGCCAACATCTGCCAGAAATGCCCTTCTGCATTCTACGCAGGTCAAACATGATACCTGTTGTGCAAAAAAATTAAATGGATACAAGTCTAACATCACATTAGAAATGGCAGTACCCCAAAAATGGTGGAACAGGACAACACTTTTAAATTCCCAGACTACACTGTAACTCTCCTTAGATCTGACCATCCTGCAACAGAGATTGCACTATGAAACCAATGAATTACAGTTCCTCCAATAGTTCAGTGCTATCATGTGTGGATTGAAGCAGGACAATGGGCTTTTAAATCACACTACATGTGCTAATTGGCATACTAGAAGTCTACATTATCAATAAATTTTTATTTTTATTTTTGTAAATGCCCAGTGTTCATAACCTAATGATGGCTACCTGTAATTTCTGCAATCAAGGCAGATGTTCTGCCAATGTCCTGTCTCAAACTGTTGTTGCCATCTGTTTGTCTCGAGAGACAATGCACATCCAGGGATGAAGTCAAACTGAAGTGACCTCCCCCGGGGCACAAGCCTGAGCAGTGTGTATGGGGGTCCCGGTTTGCCCAGGCGACAACACCCTGCTTGTGGCCTTGCTGATAGGGGTCTAAAGGAAAGCAGAGCAATACATTTGGCACCAGTTTGGCTGCAGGCGTTGCTGGAAGGAGGCATATAGTGGTACTTCGGGTTACATACGCTTCAGGTTACAGACACTTCAGGTTACAGACTCCGCTAACCCAGAAATAGTGCTTCAGGTTAAGAACTTTGCTTCAGGATGAGAACAGAAATCGCACGGCGGCAGCAAGAGGCCCCATTAGCTAAAGTGGTGCTTCAGGTTAAGAACAGTTTCAGGTTAAGAGCAGACCTCCAGAATGAATTAAGTACGTAACCAGAGGTACCACTGTACAAGGCGCCATCCAACCGCCTTAGGGACTCCACTCTGGATTTAGGGTTTAAAGGTAAAGGTAAAGGGACCTGTGACCATTAGGTCTAGTCGTGGCCAACTCTGGGGTTACGGCGCTCATCTCGCTTTACTGTCCACAGACAGTTTTTCCGGGTCATGTGGCCAGCATGACTAAGCCACTTCTGGCGAACAACAGCAGTGCACAGAAACGCCATTTACCTTCCCGCCGGAGCGGTACCTATTTATCTACTTGCACTTTGACGTGCTTTCGAACTGCTAGGTTGGCAGGAGCAGGGACGGAGCAACGGGAGCTCACCCCATCGCAGGGATTCGAACCGCCAACCTTCTGATCAGCAAGTCCTAGGCTCTGTAGTTTACGCCTTAGCTTTTTCTTCTCCTAAATATATCCTGCAAGACAGCAGTGCTTTAGTTTACCTTCTCCTAAATGGGCTACTTTCTCAGGTGAGCAAGCCCCATCTGCCCCAACTACCCCTCTAGAATTTGTATTTTTAATCTGCTTGGAGCCTTGTGTTTATTTTAAAGGGTTTAAAATTAAAACAAGGATTTTATTACGTATAGCATTTCCTAGTCTAGTGCCTGCTAACAATAAAAAGCATTCCATTAAAAAATAATAATCTGTCATGGCTGCTTTAGCTGAGATTCCTGCATGGCAGGGGGTTGGACTAGATGACCCTGGGTGTCCCTTCCAACTGTACAATTATGATTCTATATGGTATTATTTCTCAAACAAATATTGAGGCACGTGGTCATTCAGCGCTTTAAGTACCTAGCTCATTTAAGACTTTATTTATTCTTCATAAGGACGAAATTCGCAAGTGAAAAATATTGTGTGTTTTTAAAAAATAAAATTGTAAATTAGATTTTATTTGAGTTAATATATTATTATTCTTTTGGAACTGTGCTGTAATTTCGCACGTGTCTTTCCAGGCTGTAACGTTTTATAGTTATTTCCCACCCACCCCTAAGTTTCCTTTCTTTTTGCAATGTTTGCACTTTTTGTTAACAATAAAAAACATTGAAAGGGTGTGTGTAGCTTCAGAACACATAATTTCAACTCCTTAAGTACTACAGCATGTTTTTTATATATATAAAATGCTTTGGTATTTGAAAAGGGCACCACTAAAATCGATCGGACAAAAATTGAAGGCTTTTGCTGCCGTCTGCTTTTGCAAATGCGAGAGCCATTAACCGGCCCGGGCCTGATGTCGCCCGTCGCCCAGGCAACCAGGCCGCCATCTTCCCCGGGCGCTTCTTGTCCCCGCCCTCGAAACCTCTCCATTGGCCAAACCCGGCTTTCTGGACGGACGGAGACTTGGACCAATCGCATCCGTCCACGAACACGGAGCTTCTCATCCCTCCTTGCCCGCCCTCTCCAGCGGAGGGAAGGTTGGCGGGGACTTACAAACAGATTGGCGGGGCGGGATAGCCAATGGAAGAAGAGCAGATGAACTGAAGGCCTTGTCCGCGGAGGCGGGACAGAGGGAGAGGGGCGTGAGCAGGAACCAATAAGAGAGGAGGGAGGAGGGTAAGGGACGGCCTGGCCTTCCAATGGGCGGAGACGAAGTAGAGGAACTGGAGGTTGGATTGGAGGGAGAGGAAGCGATGCGCCAGGGGCGACAGGAGGGAGGTAGGAGGCGGGATGGGTGCGGGGGGGGGGCCTTGGGGGAAGAGGGGGGCTTGGGGGGGGATAATATTTGGGGTTTGGGGGGGAAGGGGTCGAGATGTGGGAAGGGGATTTGGGGAAGGGGGTTAAAATAGTTATTAAAAAAATATGGGGGTGAACAGTGGGGCTGCCCCTATTTGTGTGTCGTGGGGGGGGGGAGAAAGTGGGGGCAGGGTTGGGGGTCAGGAAAGGGAAGAGAGTGTTGTGTGGGGCGAATCGTCTCGTTTGAGGGGAAGAGGGAGGGAGGGAGGGGGCCTCGGGCCTCGCTGGTGGGGGGGGGTCCCCCATTCGTTTGGGAGAAGGTAAAGTGGGGCGTGTTGGAGGGAAAGGTAGGAAGGGGGCAGAACTGGGAGAAGTATTTTGGGGGGGACACCAGGCCGGGTCTTGGTTGAGAAGGTCAAAAGAGGGAAGATTACTGTATTTTTGGGGGGGGGGTGTCTCTAGTGGTGGGTAAATAGGTGGGTGAAGTTGGTGGAGAAGGGGAAGGTTGGAGGTGAAGAGAAGAGAGAGATCAGGCCATCTCTCATGGATGCTTCGGCTGCGGTTCCTGCATTGGAGAGGGTTGGGCTAGATGACCCTGGGGATCCCTTGCAACTCTAATAATAATAATTTTTATTTATACCCTGCCCTCCCCAGCCAAGGCCGGGCTCAGGGCGGCTAACAAGCAATAATAAAAACAAGTTGAATGAATACAACTTAAAAACTAGATTAAAATACAACATTAAAATATTGAAACGTTAAAATATTAAAATTCAGCCTCATCACAGGAGGCGAAAGATCTCTACATCACAGTAGAGAGATCGAGGGTTGTTCTTGGTGACTCTGCCTTAGCTTGATGTTCACAGTTGATTGGATGGATAAATGTGTTTGGTGTTGTTGTTTTGAACTGAACACTTTATAAATTTGCCGCTGGGCTGGTTTGCCTTCAGACTTCCTGCCTGCAGAGAAGCAGAGTGGCTTCCAGGTGAGCAGGCTCATATGCTGTTCAGGTGGGCAAGTAAACCGTACAACTTCTGTGGGTTTGCTCGCCGAGCTGAGTTAAGGCTGACCTGTCACAAGCAGGGACAGCTGGCATTGGACGGCCTCTAGAGGATGAGACCTGCTTTGCATGTTTAGGTATGAAAGTCCTGAAGTGGTAGACTGGACTCTACCACTTCGGTTCATTTTAAAATGCTCCCCTGTCTAGATTCCCTCCCCCTCTTTTTCCTTTCTCCTCCTGTGATGAGGCTGCATTTAAATACAGTGGTGCCCCGCAAGACGAATGCCTCGCAAGGCGGAAAACCCGCTAGACGAAAGGGTTTTCCGTTTTGGAGGCGCTTCGCAAAACGAATTTCCCTATGGGCTTGCTTCGCAAGACGAAAATGTCTTGCGAGTTCCTGCGGGGTTTTTTCCCTTCCCCCCTTTTTCTAAGCCGCTAAGCCGCTTATCAGGACGCAGGTGGCGCTGTGGGTTAAAGCCTCAGCGCCTAGGACTTGCCGATCGAAAAGTCGGCGGTTCGAATCCCTGCGGCGGGGTGCGCTCCCGCTGCTCGGTTCCAGCGCCTGCCAACCTAGCAGTTCGAAAGCACCTCCGGGTGCAAGTAGATAAATAGGGACCGCTTACCAGCGGGAAGGTAAACGGCGTTTCCGTGTGCGGCTCTGGCTCGCCAGATGCAGCTTTGTCACGCTGGCCACGTGACCTGGAAGTGTCTCCGGACAGCGCTGGCCCCTGGCCTCTTAAGTGAGATGGGCGCACAACCCCAGAGTCTGTCAAGACTGGCCCGTACGGGCAGGGGTACCTTTACCTTTACCTTTAAGCCGCTTATCAGCTGATCCGATAAGCCGCTAAAAGCCGCTAAGCCGCTAATAGCGCTAATCCGTTAAGCCGTCAATGGGCTTGCTTTGCAAGACGAAAAAACCGCTAGACGAAGAGAATCGCAGAATGGATTCTTTTCGTCTTGCGAGGCACCACTGTATTTTAATGTTTCAATATTTTAATGTTGTATTTTAATCTTGTTTTTAAGTTGTATTCATTCAATTTGTTTTTATTATTGCTTGTTAGCTGCCCTGAGCCCGGCCTTGGCTGGGGAGGGCGGGGTATAAATAAAAATTATTATTACTATTATTAAAGAGCTCTGTGCCAGATAATCATAGTCAACTAGTCCAAACCCCTGCAATGCAGGAATCTCATCTAAAGCATCCACGACAGATGGCCTTACAACCTCTGCTTAAAAATCTCCAAATAAGGAGAGTCCACCATGACTTATGGGAGTCCATTTCCCTGTCAAACAGTTCATATCATCATAAAGTTCTGTATATTCTTAGATGTTTGCAACTGAGAATTGTAGAGTTGGAAGGGGTCTCAGGGGTCATCTGGTCCAACTTGAATCCATTGTTTTGGGTTTTACCCTCCGGAGCAGGAGAAAAGAATCTTGCCCCGTCTTCCATGTGGCAGACCTTTAGATACCTGAAGATAGCTATCCTATGTCCTCTCAGTCTCATCTTCTCCAGGCTAAACATACCCAAGGCCGCGGGATCACATTCATCCAGTGCTTTACCAACTGCACTGGCTCCCGGTGGAGTGCAGGGTCAGGTTTAAGGTGCTGGTTTTGACCTTTTAAGCCCTATGCGGCCTGGGACCCATGTACCTACGGGACCGCCTCTCCTGGTATGCCCCGTGGAGGACCTTAAGGTCCGCAAATGACAACATTTTGGAGGTCCCAAGTCGCAACGTGGTTAGATTGGTCTCAACTAGGGCCAGGGCCTTTTCAGTACTGGCTCCAACTTGGTGGAACGCTCTGTCACAAGAGACTAGGGCCCTGCGGGACTTGACATCTTTCCGCAGGGCCTGCAAGACAGAGCTGTTCCGCCTGGCCTTTGGTTTGGACTCAGTCTGACGCTTATGTTTCCCTCCCCATATGGTTTTGACTTATGGGCTATTTTAAAATGAGGCTGCATTTTAAATTGCATTTTAACCTGTATTTTAAATTTGGTTACACCCCCCCCCCCCCCCGCTCCATTATGTTTTTACTGTAATTTTACTGGTGTTAGCTGCCCTGAGCCCGGCTCTGGCCGGGGAGGGCAGGGTATAAATAAAATTTATTATTATTATTATTATTATTATTATTATTATTATTATTAACTGTTCCTCATAAGGCTTGGTTTCCAGACCCTTGACCATCTTGGTCACCCTTCTCTGCAGATTTCCCAGCTTGTCAGTATACTTCTTATATTGTGGAGCCCAGAACTGGACACAGTACCCCAGGTGTGCTACAATCCATTCTACCACCTCATTATTGTACATGGGTAGGCCTACTCTAAAAGTGCCATGAACATCAGACACTACAGCCTAGGAAAATGGGAAAAGGGGGATTCGAATGGCTGGACAAGGCAGGTGGCGATCGGTTTTAATTTGTAATTTGCCTAGCAGGTTGTAGAATCATCGAATTGTAGAGTTTGAAGGAATCAACCTTGCTGGTGTCAAAGTGACTTACAATCAGGTTTAAAAACATATTTTAAAAAAAAAAAAAACCCAAAACCAATGGCAACAACCACAGACTCCACAGAAAACAGAGAAAAAAAACAAGCAATCACTCAAAATAACACTAATGAAGCTATGACACAATAGGATCATATTCAGTCAAATATCAGGGAGAGGAGAAATGTTTAACCTGGTCCGTGTTCATGTCAGACAAGCTTCACTTTGGAGAGAGTCCTACAGGTGAGGACCCACAACCAAAAAGGTCCTCTTCCTTTATTATTTCCTCTGAGCCTCTTTCTGAGGGAAAACTCTGGGGGATGATCTTGGGGTATGAATAGAGTCATGCTGAAGGATGGTAATTTGGGTTCAGAGAGAAAGGGGGTAGCAAAAGGGCCACCCGCATGATGCTTCTTTGGCAACTTACCCATTTCCATTCCTAGGTGAGGCCCACAAGAGAAGGAATGTGCCTCTTGCCCTTCCCTGAGGCCAGATGAACCTTGTATCGATGGCAGCTGTGGTGGCAGTGGCAGAGCCGGAGCTGAAATGGGTGTCCCTGTGGCTCCGTGTCCGCTGGGCGGCGGTGCTGGTGGTTCTGCTGGCTGCACTCCTCATGTTGCTGCTCCCGTTGACGTCCGTGGAAGACCAGTACCATGCCTTTTACAAGAGCTTGTCGTTGCTGAAGAGCAAGTTGGGATTGGGCTACACAGGGATCACCACATACACAGGGCAGACGACGGACCTCAGTGTGACCTCCGGTGGATTGCAGCTGCTGGTGTTGAAGCCCAAAGCCTCCCAAGGTATGGGAGGGGGAAGGGGAGTTTATGGCTCCAATAAATCTCTATGTTGATAGCAGTTCAAGTCCACACAACAGGGTGAGCTCCTGTTGCTCTATCCCGGCTCCTGCCAACCTAGCAGTTTGAAAGCATACCAGCGCAAGTAGATAAATAGGTACCGCTGCGGCAGGAAGGTCAACGGTGTTTCCATGCGCTCTGGTTTCCGTCATGCTGTCCCGTTGCGCCAGAAGCGGTTTAGTCCTGCTGGCCACGTGACCCAGGAAGCTGTCTGTGGACAAACGCCGACTCCCTTGGCCTGAAAGCAAAATGAGCGCCACAACCCCACAGGCACCTTTGACTGGACCTAACCATCCAGGGGTCCTTTACCCTTTTTTTTTAACCTTACTACTACTACTTATTATTATTATGACAATTATTTTATTAATCACCTCCTAAACTGCTACAGTGGAACCTCGATTGTTGAATGCCTCCATAGTCAAGCATATCGGCTTTCAAACGCCAAAAACCCGGAAGTAACTGCTCCGGTTTTCAAACGATTTTCGGAAGCTGAATGTGCTGCGTGGCTTCCATTTTGAGTTGCCCTATTGTATTGATGCTTCTGTATTGAGTTTTCGGTTTTTGAACGTTTCGGAAGTCGGTCTTCTGGAACGGATTACGTTTGAAAACTGAGGTTCCACTGTATCTCAAGGTGATTTACATATAAAATAATTAAGAACAGTTTAAAAACAATGCATTTAAAATAAGGCTCAAGGTAACAAATGGACATTCATGGTAAAGACCCCTTTATCCAGCGGGAACAAAAATGCCTTTCAACTCTTTCTGAAGCAGGTGCCTGTCATATCTCAACAGGAATGCTGTTCTACAGATCAGGGGCCACTGCACTAAAGGTCCTGTGAAGTGGGCTTCTGAGTTCTTAGGAACTTGCAAAAGAAACACTCACAGTGATCTCCTGGGTGTGTAAGGGATAAGTAACCTGGTCCCGAGCTATATAGGGACTTAAAACAGCACCTTGAACTTGGCCTGGAATTGACAGCCAGTGCAAATCCCACAAGCAAGGTGTTTTAATTGTAATATTCTGTGGTATATTTCTATCCCTGCATTTGATACTGTATTTGAAAAGCAATAGCTCATGCGTTAATAGTATAGTGCAACTTCAAAATACAACTTCGCCCCACAGAGGTTAAGGAAGTTGGAGTGAGTTGAAAGAGAGTACATCAGATGCTAAGACAAGAAGGCTCTTGCATTAATCCAAGAATCAGACATCACATAAAGAACAGCAGTTCCAGCATCCATACTTCCATACAAAAAGAGCTGAGTCTTTGAATAACCAGGTAGACAGGAGGGTAATGTAGCAGGCTGGAATTCCTTTATCACAGCTCTCATCTTCCTTAACTGTTGGCCATTCTGGTTGGCACTGATAGGAGCTGGAGGCAAATAGGAGCTGCAAGAGCCATGGGTTCCCTACCTCTGCTCCATAGCACACCTTGCTGCAATGCTAACCCTGGTTGCTTCGTTTCAGAGGTCAGGTTAGAAGCCAGAGCAGCCCTGAACCAGGCGCTGGAGATGAAGAGGCAAGGTAAACGGGAAAAAGCCCACAAGCTTTTCTTGCACGCCCTCAAGATGGACCCCGATTACGTTGATGCCTTGACTGAGTTTGGCCTCTTCTCTGAAGAAGAGAAGGACATAATTCAGGCTGACTACTTGTATTCCAAAGCCCTGACCATCTCCCCCCATAACGAGAAGGCTCTGATCAATCGCGACCGGACATTGCCCCTCGTTGAAGAGATTGACCAGAGGTACTTCAGCATCATTGACAGCAAAGTCCAAAAGGTCATGTCCATCCCGAAAGGCAGCTCGGCTCTCCGCAGGGTGATGGAAGAGTCTTACTACCACCACATCTACCACACGGTGGCCATCGAAGGGAACACCTTGACGCTTTCTGAAATACGGCACATAATCGAGACGCGGTACGCCGTTCCCGGCAAGAGTCTGGTGGAGCAGAACGAGGTCATCGGCATGCATGCCGCCATGAAGTACGTCAACACCACACTGGTGTCCAGAATTGGGTCTGTGACCCTCACGGACATCTTGGAGATTCACAGGAGAGTGCTTGGCTACGTGGACCCAGTGGAGGCTGGGAGGTTTCGGACTACCCAGGTCTTTGTAGGGCACCACATCCCCCCGCACCCTTGCGACGTCGAAAAGCAAGTGCTTGAGTTTGTACAGTGGATCAACTCCGAAGACGCCATGAGCCTGCACCCGGTTGAATTTGCCGCCTTGGCCCATTACAAACTGGTCTACATCCACCCCTTCGTGGACGGCAACGGCAGGACTTCCCGCCTCTTGATGAACCTCATCCTCATGCAGGCGGGCTACCCGCCCATCACCATCCGCAAGGAGCAGCGGGCAGAGTACTACCACGTCTTGGAAGTGGCCAACGAAGGCGACGTCAGACCCTTCATCCGTTTCATTGCCAAATGCACCGAGACCACTTTGGACATGCTGCTCATAGCCACAACTGAGTATTCCGTTGGGTTGCCCGAAGCACATGGCAGCACCACGGTTTGCAAGCAGACCATCCCCGTCAAAACCCGAACATGAATGCCAGTGTAGGGGTCGGGACCCGCTTGGCATTATCAAACACATGACTACTGGCACTTTCTTTTAAGCATTTCATTTATTTAAATAAGTTTTAAGTTAAATCGGGGGGGGGGGCAAGAATATTTCAATATTTATTATTCCCGAGATATATGTATTTTTCAGTTTCACTGGCTTTATTATGGAGAGGGGAGCAGGGCAGCGCTCTGAGGTGGATTCAGCCAAGGACATCTTTGCAAATTGACATCACTGTGTTTAGGGGAAACTGTTCTTCAAGGGACTTCTCAGCCAGCGCTCATTGGACAAGAAAAACCTGTTGTTTGTTTGCCTAGGACATTCTGGCTGAGGGGTCCCTTCCAACAAAGCAGTTCAGTTTGGCTTGAAGGCATGGTGATGCCCAAATTCAGTGGCAGAGTGGGGGCTGTATTTGACTGAATCCACCCCAGGCTGCATTTCAGATCAGGGAGTGGCTAACCAGTGGTCTCTAGGTGTTGTTAGACTCCAACTCCCATCAGCTCCAGCCAGGACATCCCATGGCCAGGAACGATGGGAGCTGTAGTTGATCCAGGGCTGCAGAGCCACAGGTTAGCGACCTCTGCTTTTGACTGCATATTGCTTTACCCCATTTTTGTGTCAGTTTGTATTCCAAACGTGAAACCCAACGTATTTCCCTTTTACCCCGTAACTGTGGGACCTAAGTTGTTCCTTCTTCACAACACAGGCTTGCCTATTTACCCTTCCCCGACCTTCAAAAATAGGGGGCGGGTGGGAATACAACACTCCTGTGAGACATTTTGATTGGGGCACTGAAAAGATACCACAAGTAATTCTGCCGGTGCTGGAGCCTGTTTGGAAAACACAACTTGATGATGCAGCAGGAAAACTTGGGACATGTGGGGGATAAGGAAGGTTTGCTTTTCAAAAGTTGGACCCCCTGTGTACATACATGTACATGTATGTAAGAGCCCTGGTTTGGTACTGTTCACTTGTCCAGAGTTGATTTCATGGCCTGGCATATATCCACTATTTTTTAAAGTATCTAAAGAAAATTTGAACAGATAACAGATCTGTTATCACCCCTTTTTGATAGCACTTTACAAATTCACTTGACTTGCCAATAAAGAAATGGTGCTAAGCATTGCACCCGATTTGCGAAAGACAAATTTGTACATGAGTGATATTGCTAATATCCAGCACTTAGACATACATGCAGTATTAGCGGTGGAAGAGTGGAGTCTAAAAGCGTTTGCCCTTTTCTCCATCTCACACCTCATTCTCTGCTCCTCTATCTACTGTCCTAGTCTTCCCATTGAAAAACGTGATCATACAAAGCACTATGAAATAAATGTATTAGAATTGAATGGATCAAATTTAAGAAATCAAGTTCACTGAGGTGCCAGAGGGAGAGTAACCTACAGGGGTCATCTGTGCCTTTAAAGCACTGTCTAGTTTAGAATATGCTGATCAAATAGTATGTTGCAGGAGAAGCTCTGCCTTTACCAGCCTGAGGTCTGCCAGATGTTTTAGGTTGCAACTTTAATTCCAGAACTCTTAAATGCAATAAGGTTGATAAAACTTTTAATAACAAATATGAACTATACTGGGGACGCAGGTGGCGTGGTGGGTTAAACCACAGAGCCTAGGACTTGCCAATAGAACGTCGGCGGTTCGAATCCCCGTGACGGGGTGAACTCCCGTTGTTCGGTCCCAGCTCCTGCCAACCTAGCAGTTCGAAAGCATGTCAAAGTGCAAGTAGATAAATAGGTACTGCTCTGGCGGGAAGGTAAACGGCGTTTCTGTGCGATGCTCTGGTTCGCCAGAAGCGGCTTAGTCATGCTAGCCACATGACCCGGAAGCTGTACGCCGGCTCCCTTGGCCAATAAAGCGAAATGAGTGCCGCAACCCCAGAGTCGGTCACGACTGGACCTAATGGTCAGGGGTCCCTTTACCTTTTACCTTACCAGCCTGAGGTCTGCCAGATGTTTTAGGCTGCAACTTTAATACCAGAACTCTTAAATGCAATAACGTTGATAAAACTTTTAATAACAAATATGAACTATACTATGCCTGGATAGGCTTGCTGAAATAAGGTTTTCAGGAGACGCAACTTCTGGCTGGCTGGGGCTGATGGAAGTTGTAGTACAGAACATCTGGAGGGCCCTACATTGGCAAGGGCTGCTATATGGCATTGTGAATTAAGCATTCTCTGTTGCACAACTCTTTTTGAATAATACTGGAGTGCTATGCACTATGGCAAAGGCGGGCAGAAGGAAGATTGAGATCTGCTGGTAGAGCTCTGGCTGTTTTGCAGATGGGCAAGGTCTCCGTCTTCCAATAATAGGGGCAATGATTTTTGCACTAAAATAAGGCTTCTGAAATTAAGAAAGCTAATAGTGAACTGTTCAGTTCAGTTCTAGTACTAAAAACCAATTCTTTATTTCAAAATGTGCTCAGTTGCATTGTTCTAACTGTATGACTTTTGCACCTGGTTCTGGTTAGATCTTGGAGCCCTAGATTTTAAAAAAATCAAATCTTAAGTCTGCCCATGCCTGCACTATGGTATCTGGTTTTACATAAAGCACTGTGTGATTGTAGCTGAGAGTACGATCCTAATCACATTTATAGAGTTTGGCTCATTGACTTCAGTGGGCTTATGCAACAGTAAGCATGCAAAGATCTGAATTAGGGAGGAATCTTCAGTTGTGTAGAGTCTCCAAAAAAACAAGGCAGTTAAAGAATTGCAGTTCCATTTATAAGGGGGCCTGCCTTTTATAACCACACCTGAGGAGTGTATTCTGCTGATGGTGGGGGCATGCGTACTACCAGGGAACAAGAGGAGGCGAATTTGAAATATCTAGCATACACACACACACACACACACACACACACACACACAGTTGAATGGATGAAAGTTCTACACTTTGGCTATCTGTTAAGAAAAAGATGAGAGATAAGGAGATACACTTCAATAATTCTTCACAGTGATTAAACCAGGCTGAGGTGCAGAAGTTGTCTTTTCTTTTGTACTAATAGGTTGTGGTCGTCAGAACAGAACGTGGCCTTGAGAGACTTGCAGCCTGCTTTCACATATCTTTCAGAGTCAATTCCACCACTTTTAAGGGATTTTATGCTCAAGAGCTGAAGATCCCAGCCTTAAGAATCAAGTTGCCTTCCTGTACCTCCATAAGAGATTCCATTTAGGGGTAATTAGCCGCTGACATACATAATGTGGAAATCGTGACCCGCAAGTCAGGAGAAAGCAACATTCTGGAAAACACTTCGAACATGTGAAATTGTGACCCACAGGTGTAGAAGAACGTGAAATTATGAAAAAAAAAGTGTGAAATCACTTCTGGGTGTTTTTAACTTTTTTTTCTGGGACTCTTTTCTTTTACAATTCTGTCTGTTGCATTTAGGGTGCTTCCCATTCTTTTTAAGTGGACAGGAGCGGGTGGCTGGTGCTTAAATGAGGCAAGCCAGGGAAATATGGAGGAGGCTGGCCCCTGTTGCATTCACACACATTTTTCTTTTTTTACCCCATCCTTGTTTTGGGCACAACCAACCCTTCCACGAGGCAGCAAATTCCGAGGGGCGGAAAGTGACTCAAAATGTGTGTCACCTTCCCTGCCCTGCAGCCCCTAAGCTCCCTTGCTGCCCTCAGGGTGTGATGTAGGACCCTGTTTAGTCACGATTTTGTGCAGAAGGGGGAATGCAACATCCCAGGGATGTCCAACAGGTCGATTGCGATCTACTGGTAGATCCCTGCAATTTTGGTAGACCGCGGTCGATCTCTGGCTCCCTTTCCTCTGCGCTGGTAAATCAGACTCCTGTCCCGCCCCCTCGTCGTGCCCTCCATTGTTTGAACTCAGGAAAGGAAGACTCTGTGTGGCTGTTTTCATCCATAGCGATGTTTTCGTGAATGACTTAACCCCAATTTCCCTTGCCTTCCTTCCCCCTCAAAAACGGAAGTCCCCTCCCCAAAAAGTCTGCCCCTTAACTCCCCCCAAAACAGGAATTTTTCCCCAAAAAAAGTTAAACAAATTTGAGCTGCTGAACCCCTTAAAAATGGGGTAGATCACTGCCAGATTTTAATTGTGAAAGTAGATTGCAGTCTCTTGGGAGTTGGCCTTTGCCTCTAGTGGCAAAATGTCTTGGGCCGCTCTTGGTTGTGGGGGCACAGGGTGGGGTGGGGGGCTATCCTTGCCTCAGCTCACCGCTGCTCACCGTTCTGCCCAGACACTGAGGTCCAGCTCCAAGGGCCTTCTGGTGGTTCCCTTGCTACGAGAAGCCAAGTTACAGAGAAAAAGGCAGAGGGCCTTGTCGGTAGTGGCACTCGCCCTGTGGAAGGCCCTCCCACCAGATGCCAAAGAGAAAAATAACTACCAAACTTTTAGAAGACATCTGAAAGCAGCCCTGTTTAGGGAAGCTTTTAATATTTAATAGGTTATTGTATTTTAGTGTTCTGTTGGAAGCCGCCCAGAGTGGCTGGGGAAACCCAGCCAGATGGGCGGGGTATAAATATTTATTGTTTATTATTATTATTATTATTATTATTATTATTATTATTATTATTTATTATTATTATTATTATTATTATTATTATTATTATTATTATTATTCCCTTTCTGGTACATGCCTGTCCTTGATTTGCAGCTGCCTGAGACGCCACCCCAGAACCTGAGCCAACCCCCCCCCAATGCCTCTGTCCCTCGGCCACTTCTACAAAGCAAGCAATTCTGCCATGCACCCTTCTTTCCAGGGCTCCGTTTTGAATACTGTGCTGTTACAACTTCACCCTGCCCTGACATCACCCCCTCCTCCTATCCTCTTGTTCCTCGGAGGGAGCAGAAATCATAAAACACTGATTTTCAAAATGGAAGACCCTCCAGGAAGGCACAAGAGAGCCAGGATGAGAGCCCAAGGGCAGGTGGGTGTGGTGGCAGCTTCTAATCAGCCTCCAGCTGCCGCCCCTCTCAGGTGCTTCGCTGAAGCAAACTCTTTCACCTTGCTTTGTACCAACCCCACGTGATTCCCAGGAAAGCAGAGACCCGGCTGAGCCCAACAGAGCAACTCTTTCCTTCCTCAGTTCTTTGACTCTGGAGCTGGGTTTTCTTTTCGCAGTTTTATAGCCAAATTTAGCTTTCTTCCCCACTGTTCCGCTGCTTTCAAGCATTGTGGGTGCAAGCTGCACATTATGCTTTTCCCAAGGGTGACTTTAAGTTATTAGCTTCCCTCCGAAAGACTGTGAACTAATCACAAAGCAGGATATGTATCTGTTAAAAGGAAGAACAGAATTGCCCAGAAAATATCATCTGTTTATTGTGAGACTCGTTCATAGCCATACAGAACTGGGTTCTCTCACTCTCAGCACATCCATCCTTTCACGTAACCTTTTACATTTTTCTTGCGGAGTGGGTGATCTTGGGATAAGGGTGGGGGAGATAGCCCTATTGGAAACCACACACATACACATACACACACACACACAGCCCTGATGAGCTTTCTCATTTTGAGGCTGGTGCAAATTGCTACAATTTCCAGTAATTCTGGCATGGAGGAGGGACACACGACAGCGTCCAAATCACAGGGGGCTCCATTCTCCTTGCAACTCTCTCCACAGGAAATACAGTCACTTGGGCAAGTACATTGCTCTCTTTTCAACAGAGGAAATGGGACCAGCACATCTGGGCCAATCAAAGAGGGAAAGAGCTGCCTGATTCCTAACACCCCACCCACCCCCTCCACAGGAAGACACTCCAGGGCACTAGTGGGGGGTCTCAGTGCTTCAAGAGGGACCAGTGGTGTAGCGTTGGGTTTCTGGCACCCGGGACGGTCTGTGTTTGTGCACCGGATGGGCAGGGGGCACATGCGTGCCAGGCGAAGGGGCAACCCACGCTGCTGGAGTGACCCCACCTCTACTGGGGCAAAGCAGAGCCACGCTGAACTGTCTGCCCACCTGGCTGACGCAGGAGGGCTGGGCTAGGGTTGCCTGGTTCGCGCCCCCACAAAAATTGTACCAGTCAAGGCTTCCTCTTTGGAATTCTTCCAGAGCTGCAAGGAACCTCAGCCGGAATCCAGTTGCCAACCAGGCTCAAAAACAAAGCCCAGAATGGCTGGCAGGAAATACGTCGGTCCCTTCATGGCAATGTGGCATAGCCTGCCCCCATCTCGCGCCAGGAGACGGACCAAGCCAAATCTAGCCCGTCTGCAAGCTTTCAACTCGGGTGAGGTACAACTCTTCCCACTCCCAGACAGATCTCAGATTTTAGAGCTGACAGCTGGCGGGGGGCTTCTCTTGCTATGGAGGGGGACCTGATCGCCTCCTGCCTCCACCTTGGCAAGTGGGGCAGCAGGTAACACAAGGGCTTTAAATGGAGGAGGAAGAGTGTCGTTTCCGGGGTCTTTTGCCAAGCGGGCAGCAGCGGAATGAAGGACAGTGTAGCGACCAGTGGAAATAAATAAAATGGTCCCGTACCAAGGGAAGGCGCAGAAGAGGCGCCTCCGTCTTTCATGTCCACACAGGCATCATGTGTGTCTGCGCCCAGCGTCACCTCATGACAGGGGTGATTTGGGTGGCAGCAGCGGTGGCAAAGATGGGTTCGTGGAGCGGAGGCCACAAGGGCTGCTGCTGGCTCAGCTCCTTCTCCAGCCTTTTGAAGAGCTTCTTCGACGACTTTTTCCCACACAGGTTCCGGAGGCCGTTGAGAAGCCCGTAGTCCAGGCAGGTCTGGAGAGGGCGGGAGAGAGAGAGAGACCCTGAGAGGCTGGCCGCCCTGCCAAGCCCACTGCACCCAACAGCAGCTCCCACGACAGAGGCTTCTCTGGCGAGGCTGGAAGGCAGCAGCTCCCTCTCTGTGGTCTGCTCCCAACCTGGCACACAGGGGTAGACTGCCCCTTAACATGCAGGTTTCACTCAAGGGCCATGGTTATTAGCTGCAGGTGGGCCCTTCCTCTCATATACCCACAACCTCAGATTTGCCTAACCCTTTTTAGAATGCCAATTTTCATCAGGAGCCATTGCTTGTCATCTGAAGGACCAGGTGCGCAGCCTGGGAGTCATTCTGGACTCACAGCTGTCCATGGAGGTGCAGGTCAATTCTGTGTCTAGGGCGGCTGTTTACCAGCTCCATCTGGTACACACTGAGACTCTCCCTGCCCGCAGACTGTCTCGCCAGAGTGGTGCATGCTCTGGGTATCTCTCGCTTGGACTACTGCAATGCGCTCTACGTGGGGCTACCTTTGAAGGGGACCCAGAAACTACAACTAATCCAGAATGCGGCAGCTAGACTGGTGACTGGGAGCGGCTGCCGAGATCATGTAACACCGGTCTTAAAAGACCTACACTGGCACCCTGTACATTTCCAAGCACAATTCAAAGTGTTGGTGTTGACCTTTAAAGCCCTAAACGGCCTCAGTCCAGTATACCTGATGGAGTGTCTCCACCTCCATCGTTCTGCCCAGACATGGAGATCCAGCACTGAGGGCCTTCTGGCGGTTCCCTCGCTGCGAGAAGCCAAGTTACAGGGAACCAGGCAGAGGGCCTTCTTGGTAGTGGCACCCGTCCCATGGAACGCCCTCCCACCAGATGTCAAAGAGAAAAATAACTACCAAACTTTTAGAAGACATCTGAAGGCAGCCCTGTTTAGGGAAGCTTTTAATGTTTAATAGGTTACTGTATTTTAGTGTTTTGTTGGAAGCCGCCCAGAGTGTCTGGGGAAACCCAGCCAGATGGGCGGGGTATAAATTATTATTATCATTATCATTATCATTATCATTATCATCATCTGAGGCGCTTCTCTCCCATCCCAGAGAGGTTCGGAGGGTGGCAACAAGAGAACGGGCCTTTTCTGTGGTGGCTCCCTGAATGTGGAATGCTCTCCCCGCCAGGCGCCATCACTACACGTCTTCAGGTGCCAGGCAAAAACATTACTCTTCACCCAGGCCTATGGCTATTAAATAATCTATGGCCTGTGAAATAATTATGGTGATTATTTTACTATTAGGCTGTCTGTCATTATGGGTTTTTTTTTAATATTTCTATCACTGTAATGTGATAGTAATGTGTTTTTAAAATGTTAACCCTGATAAAGTTACAGGGAACCAGGCAGAGGGCCTTCTCGGTAGTGGCACCTGCCCTGTGGAACGCCCTCCCATCAGATGTCAAGGAAATAAACAACTATTTGACGTTTAGAAGACATCTGAAGGCAGCCCTGTTTAGGGAAGCTTTTAATGTTCTAATGTATTTTTAATGTTTGTTTGAAGCCACTCAGAGTGGCTGGGGAAACCCAGCCAGATGGGCGGGGTATAAATAATAATTTGTAGTTGTTGTTTTTACTCAAGTGTTTAGGGAAGGGGAGCAGGAGGAGGAAAAGGAAGAGGAGCAAGCTCCCTTCTCCCTGTCCCTCCCCCCTCCATCCTTTTCTCAGACACCATGTCCCCGGCCTCCCTTTTGGCCATGACTTGTAACTCTCTCCCCCTGCCCACCCAATACCTCCAGCATGAAGGCTGTGAAGAAGTGGAGAGCAGCCATCCCCAGCAGAGCGAGCTTGAAGTTCAGGTCGTCGATGGCCTTCAGTTTCAAGAGGTATCTCATGAAGCCCAGCGGGTAAAGGGTTAACCAGATCATGAGGCCGAAAAGGATGATTAAGGCTATCAAGAACACCACTGCGGGGCGGAGGGGAACAAAGAGAAAGTATTGAGAAGCAAGGAAAAGGATGAGCACTTACAACATGCTGGGAGGCAGGCAGGCAGGCAGGCAGACACATACGCCGCAAGTCTAATTGGATGGCTCAGTTGGTAAGAGCGCGAGACTCTTACGTCTCAGGCTCAGGGTTCAAGTCCCATGTTGGGCAAAATATTCCTGGATTACAGAGGGTTGGACTAGATGTCTCTCGTGGTCCCTCCAGACTCTACAATTCTGTGATTCTTAAGGCAGAGCTTTCCAAACTGACCTGCTTTTCAGACATTTTGCAAGACAGTAATTCCCTTTTGCTAGCCAACTGGAGGTTAAGCTACCGCCTTCCCAACCCTGGGGAGCATTCGTGAGACACACCTACACACTAATGTGTCACGACGCACAGTTTGGAAAGCTTTGTTCTAAGGCTTACGACGTAAAAAGGGGCACTTTCAAGAGCATGGGCCCTTGTGGGTCTCACCCTTCCACAAGCCACAGACAGCCCCATAGGCGTATTCCAACCCCTCCAGCTCAGACTATCAGGACCAAGAAGATGCCCCGCTTCACCCACGGCCTCTGGCAGGGAAGGGGCTCGTGTTTGGTGCTCTCTTCTGCTTGGAATGGTTTTTACCTATGTGTGGTTTTTTTAAAACTGCTTACTCTGGTTTTATAAAGGGTAAAGGGACCCCTGACCATTAGGTCCAGTCATGGCCAACTCTGGGGTTGCGGTGCTCATCTCGCTTTACTGGCTGAGGGAGCCGGCGTACAGCTTCCGGGTCATGTGGCCAGCATGACTAAGCCGCTTCTGGCGAACCAGAGCAGCGCACGGAAACGCCGTTTACCTTCCCTCTGGAGCAGTACCTATTTATCTACTTGCACTTTGACGTGCTGTCAAGCTGCTAGGTTGGCAGGAGCTGGGACTGAGCAACAGGAGCTCACCCCATTGCGGGGATTCATATTACCTTGTTCTAACTGCAACCTTAGAGTGAAGGCTAGGTAACAGATTTTGTGAAGGAAGGCCTCTCCTCCTCCCAGAGGGGAGGGGTTGTGAGCGGGAGCAGCCTCCCGCTGGGGCAGGGATGCGTTTTCGGCTCCCTGCTCCTGATTGCTTCTGCGCCGCGGCCAAGCCTCCCAGCCGACCAATAGGGCCAGCTGGTGGGCGGGGCTAGCTGCATTTAAACGGCCGCGGCAGCGCTCTGCTCCCAGCCTGTCCCTGTTTTCTTCGGATCTCCTGCCCTCCCTCCCTCTTAGGTCAGCTTCTTTTGCATATTGACCTTGCTATGGACTTCGGTTGGTTGCCTTGGTTGCCCAAGGGGCCTGGTAGGACTTTTTTATCCATTTGGCAAATTGGCACCAGCCTCTTGGTTTTTTCGCCTACCTCGTAGCAATTCATCACAACTTTCCGATATTGGCATTGAGGCATTGGAATATGTGTGCTGTGTTGGAGGATTGGGTATGCGCCATCATCTACCCCTCCTCTTTTGGGTATTCCGTTAAAGGAATCCGGCAGTCGTGGATCCTGTCCGATGCCCTGCTGGTGGCTAGGGCCATGGCACGACCCCCGGTGACGTCATGGGGGAGCTTCCAGTTGTATTTGCATCAACAAGCTCCTCCCATTCATTGTTAACCCTAATACAGTGGTGCCTCGCAAGACCAAAAGAATCCGTTCCGCGAGTCTCTTCGTCTTGCGGTTTTTTCGTCTTGCGAAGCAAGCCCATTAGCGGCTTAGCGGATTAGCGCTATTAGCGGCTTAGGGGCTTAGTGGATCAGCTGATAAGTGGCTTAGCGGCTTAGCGGATCAGCTGTTAAGTGGCTTAGCGGCTTAGCGGATCAGCTGTTAAGCAGCTTAGCGGATCAGCTGATAAGCGGCTTAGCGGATCAACTGTTAAGCGGCTTAGCGGATCAGCTGATAAGCGGCTTAGCGGATCAACTGTTAAGCGGCTTAGCGGCTTAGGGGATCAGCTGATAAGCGGCTTAGCGGATCAGCTGCTAAGCGACTTAGCGGATCAGCTGTTAAGCGGCTTAGCGGATCAGCTGATAAGCGATTTAGCGGATCAGCTGATAAGCGGCTTAGCGGCTTAGAAAAAGGGGGGGAAAGGGAAAAAAACCCGCAGGAACTCGCAAGACATTTTCGTCTTGCGAAGCAAGCCCATAGGAAGTTTGTTTTGCGAAGCACCTCCAAAACGGAAAACCCTTTCGTCTAGCGGGTTTTCCGTCTTGCGAAGCATTCGTCTTGCGGGGCACCACTGTATGACTCCTGGCTGTGCGGGGAGGAGTCTGGTATTGCTGTTTCATCCAATGCCTAAGCCAATACTACTCACATGCTGTAACCAATAAAAGTTGTGGCCGAATTTTGCCCATTAACCTAAAATAATGTGTCTTTGTGTCTTATTATACTCCTATGCGGGTGGCGGGTCCTCGACTCACAAATAATAAAAATAAATAAAAGTACCAGCATCAGAATGGGCACGAGCTGGGCAGCTTCTGCAAATGGAAGCGAAAATCCATGGGAAGCTCACAAGAGTCAATGGCTGCTTGGGGAAGAGGGAGAAGCCCAAACAGGAAGAGAAAGAAGAGTGGGGGACGGACTGAGATTCACTTCTCCCTAAGGTTTGGCAGTGAAGATGGAGGACGGTGTCAAGGAATCCCCTGGGGAGGGGCCAGACTTACCGTTCGTGTAGAGGGGCTTGCGGAAGGGTTGCCCTTTGGACATGGCTACTGCCAGGATGAGGTACTGGAACCCGGAAATACAGAAGATGACGGTGTTTTCGTAATTCGGGAGGTTCTGAGGGGCTGCCACCGTACTGTTCAAGGGGACGTACCTGGGGCAGAGGTAGGAGACACAACAAGACTCAACCACCCATCCCTGGGCCTTGATGGCCGGAGAAAAGGGGTCCTCTTTGACCAGCAGGTTGGAACTGGCAGGGCAGCCAAATCAAACTGGAAAATGCCAGCCTGAGAGCTTGCCACGGCCGACACCTCCTCCTCCTCCTCAACTTCCCATCATGCTGGTTTCACCCCCTGCGCCCATTGCTTACCACAGCTGAGAGACAGTGATGTAGTAGCTGGTGACCTGGATGGCGATGAAGAGGCTGGTCTGGAGGGCGAGGCTGCTCAGGACAATGATGTTGATGAGGGCTCCTTGCGGGCGCTTGGGGCCCAGATCCTTCGCCGGCGCCGTCCTGCCCATCAGAGCAGCCACCGTGGTGGTGATGATCAGGTCAAAGAACAAAAACTGCAGATCGCTCAGATTGGTGTTGATCTGGGTTGGGGTGGTAAGACGATCCATGTGCCCACTTTCAAGAAACAGAGCCTCCACGGTTCAGGAGCAGTCTACCTTTAATTCTGCCATGTACACCCCCCTCCCATTTGAGATTACAGCGGCACAGTATGAGCCTCTCCTGGGACAGGAAAATGGGCTGGATGGGTCAGAGCTTTTGCGTTGCAATTGCTATGCACATCCTAACCTGTGGGACTCATTGCCACGGGATGCTGCAGTGGCCCAATGGCATGCACAGGTTTATGCTAAAGATTAGAAGCAGTTGGAGAGGAGGACGGGCCTCCCCACCACAAAAGGGAGAAGAGCTTGAAGAAATAATCAACTGTGATCATATGAGCGAGTATTTAGTATTCCGAATCCAGAGGGATCTATCAAATACAGGATCCCATCCGTCTTGAAGTCCACCGTGCTGTCTTTGGCATATGGGCCTATAACTGTGCAAACATCTCTCACTGGTGGCTGCAAAATACAACCAGAAAGTGCTCAGGAGCCCCATCAAACTTGCAAATGCACAATAGTGGAACTTCAGTAGAACCACCAGCATCCATGTCTTGACCCTCAAGGTGCTGACAGCAGCAATGAGCATGGAAACACGAGAGCAGGAAGGAAACTCAAGGCAAAGGCTTTTCTTTTTCTCGCAATCCTTACCGTGTAGAGCAGGAGCACAGAGACAAACTGCACCAGGCTGTAGAGTGCCATATATTTGAAGACCGCAAAGGAGGTGACCAGAGAACATCTCCCTTCCCTAAAGGGCCAAGATTCCCAGGAAAAATTAACATCAGGCAATGTGTCAGGGTGGGGAAGACCCAGTGAAACTTAAGAAACGTTGCTCATCAACAATCTACACTGGGATCATTCCAAAGTAAGCACAACTAGGCATCGGAAACAGTTTGTTTGTTTTTCCCTAAAAGAAAAGAGCATTCTAACGTGCCCTGTTGTGGCTTCAGCTTCTTCCCCTGCCTGCATTTCCTTAAAGGTAGAGGGACCCCTGACCATTAGGTCCAGTCGTGGACAACTCTGAGGTTGCGGCGCTCATCTCGCTTTATTGGCCGAGGGAGCCAGCGTACAGCTTCCGGGTCATGTGGCCAGCATGACTAAGCCGCTTCTGGCGAACCAGAGCAGCGCATGGAAACGCCGTTTACCTTCCCACCAAAGTGGTACCTATTTATCTACTTGCACTTTGATGTGCTTTCAAACTGCTAGGTTGGCAGGAGCAGGGACCGAGCAACGGGAGCTTACCCCGTCGCGGGGATTCGAACCACCGACCTTCTGATTGGCAAGTCCTAGGTTCTGTGGTTTAAACCACAGCGCCACCTTACTTAGATATAAAGGGTGCCCCCCAATACTGCATGCACATCAATTCTAATGAGATCCCACACAAACCAGGGCCCCAAAACTTGGGACACCCACCCTGAGCTTTCTTTTGTGTTTTAAGGAGGTAGTGATGCACATGGGCAGGAAGACTCGGAAGGGTTTGCTTCTGTAAGGGACAAACTTTTCCCTTTCTGCCAACTGCTGTTCTTCCAAGGTATTTTCATCAAAATTTACCATAGTGGCTAGCATGTGTGAAGTCCATGCCACTAAGTTCACAACTTTTTTTTTTTTAAAGGGAAATAAATGATTATCCAAAAGCACCTCTCTTGCTCTTTTAGGTAAAAGGTAAAGGTAAAGGACCCCTGACAGTTAAGTCCAGGCGCGGACGACTCGGGTTGCGGCGCTCATCTCGCTTTACTAGCAGAGGGAACAGATGTTTGTCCACAGACAGTTTTTCCAAGTCATGTGGCCAACATGACTAAGCCGCTTCTCGCAAAACCAGAGCAGCGCACAGAAACGCCATTTACCCTCCCGCCAGAGTGGTACCTATTTATCTACTTGCACTTTGGCGTGCTTTCGAACTGCCAGGTTGGCAGGAGCTGGGACTGAGCAACGGGAGCTCACCCCGCCGCGGGGATTCGAACCGCTGACCTTCCGATCAGTGGTTTAGACCACAGCGCCACCCGCGTTCCCTGTTTTTTTAGAGGAGCCCCCTGAAAGATTTCTAGTTACAATTAAAGAGGAAGAGCTCCATTTTTGAGATGATGGTGGGAAAGAGGACCATCTACTGCAAGCTCAGCCTCCCAGAAAGGTCGATTCTCCCCAGACCTACCGGATGGCGATGGGGACACACTCGATGTTGGCTATCTTGGAAGTGAATGGCGAGGCCACGGAGGCTTCCGCTTCGGAGAGCGAGATGCCCACATCGGCTGCCTTCAGAGCTCCACAGTCGTTGGCACCGTCTCCACACATCCCCACGCAGTAGCTGTGAACCAACACATGGGAGGGGTGAGTTGGAGCCTCATTTCCCCGCTTCCACCAGGGGCCAACATGCTGGAAGGCCCTGATGTCAATTCTGCCCAACACCCCCTACGCCCCACCAAACCCACCACCTTCTCTCCAACTTTATCAAAGAGGAAAGCCATGGACCAATGGCAGCCCCGCAGCCACAATTCAAGGTTCTTTCCCCTGTCCGTAAGGATTTTCATTGCTCTTGCCCACAGAAGTGAGAAAGCCATCTCTTCCTGTGGTTCTGGAACAAATCCCTCACCCATCACACACCTTTGCAACTCCCCACACAATATCCTGGCAGTGGGGTGGGGGTGGGTGGTGGAGCGTCCCCCCTAAAAACGCCACAGACTTACTTCAGGTCTCGCAAGTTCTGGACCAGGAGAGTTTTCTGGTCGGGCGACATCCGGGCAAAAATGGTGGCCCGGACCAATATCTGCAGAAGGCAGAGAGAGAAGAAGAGGAGTTTGGATTTGGTATCCCGCTTTAAGGAAATCAGCCCTGAGTGCTCACTGGAAGAACAGATCCTGAAGCTGAGGCTCCAATACTTTGGCCACCTCATGAGAAGAGAAGACTCCCTGGAAAAGACCCTGATGCTGGGAAAGATGGAGGGCACAAGGAGAAGGGGACGACAGAGGACGGGATGGTTGGACAGTGTTCTCAAAGCGACCAGCATGAGTTTGACCAAACTGCGGGAGGCAGTGGAAGACAGGAGTGCCTGGCGTGCTCCGGTCCAGGGGGTCACGAAGAGTCGGACACAACTAAACGACTAAACAACATCCCGCTTTATCACTACCCGAAGGAGTCTCAAAGCGGCTAACATTTTCCTTTCCCTTCCTCCCCCACAACAAACACTCTGTGAGGTGAGTGGGGCTGAGAGACTTCAGAGAAGTGTGACTAGCCCAAGGTCACCCAGCAGCTGCAGGTGGAAGAGCAGAGACGCGAACCCGGTTCACCCGATTATGAGTCCATCACTCTTAACCACTACACCACACTGGCTCTCTAGAATCTGTTTCAGAGCTGCCACTGCCTCGAGAATCACAATACGTCCAAGGCAGCTCACAGAAGGAGGGGGGATCACTTAGTGGGATGGCAGGGCCTCCTCCGAGGAACGGCAGCCACAGCCGAGGCCTGCGGCTCTTGGGCTTTGGGTGCAAAAGTTCCTTAGCAACACCTGCAGGTGAGGCTGGGAAATTCCCCTCCCTACTGGGGAGATGCTGAACCAGGGTTGGGGAACTTGAAACCCTCCACAAGATGCTGACTACAGTTTCCATCATCCTTGGCCACTGGATGGGCTGGCAGAGGCTGATGGGACCCAGAGGCTGGATAGACTTGGAATAGGGCACCTTCCTTGTTTCCTGGGCTAGGGGGCGCTTGTGGCGCAAAGCATTGGCCATCTTTAATTGACACAAGTGGATTTCTGGCCAATTTTGTTCAACACCCCTCTCCTCCTCCCCAGCCAGGGGAAAGTTCTGGGGCATCTGACTTTGGGGAGCAATGTTACTCCTTGCAGCAGCATTGCACATGATGCCACATAAGAGTCTGGTGAATGTAGCACCATTTAACATCCCTGCAAACATTCATCAGCTCTAAGAGGTGCACAAGAAGCCAACCAATCACCTTACTGACGAATGATCATCAATAATAGCAAGCAATCGTGCCAGCTTTGAAGAGACGCCCCCATGAGGTGCAGAGCAGGGACAGGACTTTTGAACCGGCTCCCGCGGCCGTGGCTCTGGGTGGGTGCATTGGGGCAGAGGAGGGGTCTTCGCCTCCTCCTGCTACCAGACCCTTTTCCACTGGCGATTGTCCCTTGGGGCTTCTGCAGGGCAACCCTCTCCTCCCTCCCTCAAAAGACAGCATTGGGCTCTAGAAAAAAGCAAGCCAGCAGCTTCCATTCTGATGCCGTCAGTCAGATCTTTGAGGACTTACACAGGAACAAAGAAAGCTGCCTTATACCACATCAGACCACTGGGTCCATCTGGCTCAATACTGCCTACACTGACTGGTAGTGGCTCCCTCCAGGGTTTTAGGCAGGGGTCCCTCCCAGCCAGTGGTGTGTGGGCATTGGACTAGGGGGACTAAGCTAGCCCCCTTAATGTTCCCAATAAATGAGAGTATTAAAGTATTAAAGCCTGGTGCCTCCTTCCCGAAGCCTGGGAAGCTTCAGCCCGGCTTAGGGAGGGAGCAGCAAGGCTTTGACAGGGTCCAAAAGCCCTCCTTCCACCTCCCCAAAGCCTGCCCAACTTTGGGAAGGAGGCAGCAGAGCTCCAGCATCCTGTCAGATTCAGCAACTCCTTCCAAAACCCTGGGAAGCTTCTGCCTGGCTTAGTGAGGGAGGCCTGATGCTAGCATGCAGGATATCACACACACACACACACACACACACACACACACACACACACACACAACCAGTTGCCCTCGCAAGCTGTTCCCCTACAAAAATTTCACTGCACCCCACTGCTCCCAGCCCTACATGCTAGTTGGAGATTGAATCTGAGACCTGAGCAGGTGCTCTAACCACTGAGCTATGCAGTCTTTCCCCTACAGACTTGCATCTGTTCAGTGCATCTGGTGTCTGTGAGCAGAGAAAGCCCTTTGCCAGAGGATGGGGTGAGGTCTGGGGTGAGGATGTGGTGAGGTCTGGGGGGATGGACAGCTGGGCAGCAGCGGCAGGCGTCTCTGCTTCTCATCCTGCTGAGCTCCTGCATCCAGCCTTACCTTCGGCAGGAGGTCCGGAAAGTGATCGCAAAGCACCGCGAAGGATTGCCCGTTGACGGCCAAGTGGTACGGGTGCTGCTGCTCCAGGAAGTAGCTCTCCCGTTGGTACGAACCCTGCAAAAGCCCAGCAGTTGATATTCAGGCCTCTTCCCAATGCCCCTACCTTCCCAAGCCTCGCCCCAGTGCCTGGGCTGGTCTCAAGGCCAGGCAGGAATGTGACGGAAAGGTTGCAGCTGGCACAGAGAGGGAGGAGGTGGGCACTGCTACCCCACTGACTGCAAGATGCACAGCAGGCCAGCAACCAGGAAGGGAGCAAAGTGGAGCGAGGTCTCTCTAAGGAAAACTGGCATCAGGTGCCCCATTAGTGGTCAAGCTCAGCTCTTTTCATGGACAGGGGCAGAGCTGGTCCAGGGTGACCACATTGGGCAAGATGCCCCAGGAGCCTTTAAGGTGGCATTCCCCGCCTCTCCCCCTCCCAAATCCTAGAAGCAGCCTGGGCGTGCCACCTCCCTGGAAGCCACAAGGGCACTTGCTGTGCCAGGCTGCCCACAGAGGAAGTTTGGGTAGGGAAGGACTTGCATTGGGCTGCTCCAGGTGATGCTCGGAAGGGACAAATCTGAGGGCAGCCGGCTCATCCCGGCCACGAGGAGGGGCGGCGTGGACAAAGAGAACCCGCTCCTTGGCATTCACCATCTGGCAGCTCCTGGCCACATTCACAGCAGTCAGCATGTTGTCTCCTGGTGGTGGGGAAAAGAAGAGAGGGAGAGGAACAGAGGTGCTGGACTTCACCACACCTAAGGTAAAGGTAAAGGGACCCCTGACCATTAGGTCCAGTCATGACCAACTCTGGGGTTGTGGCGCTCATCTCGCTTTATTAGCCCAGGGAGCCGGCATACAGCTCATGTGGCCAGCATGACTAAGCCGCTTCTGGCGAACCAGAGCAGCGTACGGAAACGCCGTTTACCTTCCCGCCAGAGTGGTACCTATTTATCTACTTGCACTTGATGTGCTTTCAAACTGCTAGGTTGGCAGGAGCAGGGACCGAGCAACAGGAGCTCACCCCATCGCGGGGATTCGAACCGCCGACCTGCTGATCGGCAAGTCCTAGGCTCTGTGGTTTAACCCACAGTGCCACCCACGTCACCACACCTAGATGGCAACAAATGTGAAACACAGAGAGAAACGGGCATCCCCCGCCCTCCTCCCCATCTGATACCTGTGACCATCACAGTTCGGATGTCTGCATTGTGCAATAAGTGGATCACTGGAGCAGTCTCGGGCTTAAGAACGTTCTTCATCACCAGGAACCCCAGGAAGACCATCCCGCTCTCCACATCGTCCCTGCCGGCCCAAGGAGAAACCCCCGTTATCAGTGGGCCTCTGGGCAGAGCAGGGGAGCCCAGGCCAGAGAGGAAGCCGCTGCCAGGTCCCCAGGCACCTTGTCATGTCCTGGGCCTCTTCGAATGTCCCAATGGCAGCGAGGGGCTTGAAAGCCAGACCAAGGACCCGGAACCCGTCGCTGGTGAAATGGCGCAAAGTCTGGGTGAAATCCGCAGGGACTGCAATGCCAAGAGAGGGGGTTGGTTGGTTTAGGAAGAGAAGAGTTGGGATTTGATATCCCGCTTTATCACTACCCGAAGGAGTCTCAAAGCAGCTAACATTCTCCTTTCCCTTCCTCCCCCACAAGAAACACTCTGTGAGGTGAGTGGGGCTGAGAGACTTCAGAGAAGTGTGACTGGTCCAAGGTCACCCAGCAGCTGCAGGTGGAGGAGCAGAGATGCGAACCCGGTTCACCAGATTACGAGTCCACCGCTCTTAACCACTACACCACACTGGCTCTCGTGAAAGAATACAGAGGAAATACATTGCTACAAAAGGAAGACCTCTCCCAACAGCCCCACATGCCAAAGATGGCTGCTGAGGGTTCCTTTACCCACCCCTTGGAGGATCCCCTTCTCCTTCTGCAGGACCCTAGGCAATTTCAGTGTAAATTAAACACTTTGTTGTTTTCAATTAACCATCTTGCTTCTAATTCAGATCAACTTGCAGCAGCAAACAGGCACATCTGCCAATCCAAGGACTATTTTGTCAACAGCTCCCGGATCTGGAGTGGCGTGGCCCTGATCGCCTGGGGGCAGGGCTAGGCTATTATTTTTTACCCCTACAGGTCCGTTGTGAGTTCCAGTTCCGTGTGTGCGGTCAGCAGTCCAATCCGCTGTCCAGCATGGCCTGGCATCAGGACCTGACCAATCCAACTCCAAACTTCCAACTAACCCTGCAGGAGATACCAGTAAAGCACCACCCGAGGGAGACATAGTGCCACCAAGTGCAGACCAGGAAAGAACCACGTCTAGTCACTTGGGGTGACACCAAAGCCCTTGCTGCCGCCAGACAACATCAGCCCTCTCGAGTCTGAACAACCAGGGACATTAGACTCATTATTTGCTGCCATATCTTTGCCCAGCTTACTGCAAACTATACAATGTGTTTCCTCTTTTTTTCAACCTCCTGTCATCCTCCGTTATTCCTACACCTTCCTCCATCATCAAAGTGATGCCAAAAACCCCATCACTGCTCAGCTACTCAGGAGATGTTCCTGGGTTTTCCTGGGCCCAACACACCCCTCCCTGGACCCCCAATGGCTCCAGCAAAAATAGAAGTGGCACGACACCCAGGCAGAAGAGAAACCAAGTACTGTGTGCGGGTTAGTAGAGAGCAGGTAGGTAGTTACACCTGGTGGGAAGGAAGAGCCACGTTAGCCAGTACCAGAAAGGATGTGTAGACTGACCTGATTCCTTATCGCAGTGGCTTGCCACCATCTCTGGAGACCCCTTCATGTACGCCTGTGAAGGCCCCCCGCCGGTGGGCTTCACCAGAACACTCATTCGCTGTAGGGCTGAGGAAAACGGGAAGCGGCGGAGAATAGCCACGGGCGCCGGGTGCTCCTGAGTCGGACACAGAATGGCAGAATGGCCTCTTGGCAAGAGGGAGGGTAGAGAAGCCAGAGTCTTCCACCCTGCAAGCTCACTTTTTAGTGTTGCCATCCCAGCATGCATTGGGAAGGGAGGGCTGATGAGGGAAAGGGGCCCAGGTCCTGTTCTCCCATGGGACCAAACACCCTCAAGCACTGTTCCACAACACTCTACAACTAAAAGGTAAAGGGACCCCTGACCATTAGGTCCAGTCGTGGCCGGCTCTGGGGTTGCGGCGCTCATCTCGCTTTACTGGCCGAGGGAGCCGGTGTACAGCTTCCGGGTCATGTGGCCAGCATGACTAAGCCGCTTCTGGCGAACCAGAGCAGTGCACAGAAATGCCGTTTACCTTCCCGCCGGAGCGGTACCTATTTATCTACTTGCACTTTGACGTGCTTTCGAACTGCTAGGTTGGCAGGAGCAGGGACTGAGAAACAGCAGCTCACCCCGTCACAGGGATTTGAACCGCCGACCTTCTGATCGGCAAGTCCTAGGCTCTGTGGTTTAACCTACAACTACTTGCAGGCAAATGCCCCACAGCCTCACCTTGCCATGAAGCTGCTCTCCCACTGGTGGAGGCCTCATCACCGCCAGGGCTCTGGTCCCAAAAAGCTGGGTCGCTTGTGCCTCTGCTGCGTCCCCTTCAGTTTCCTCCTGGCTCTGGAAGGAAGGAAGGCATTAGAGGAAGCAGAGGCTCCCCCTCCATTGCCCCCAGCCTGGGGTGCCCACCTTGCATTGTCAGACCATCTAGACCCCTGTTATCACCACCGCCACTATAACAGGGCCGCTGCCCCCCAGGGAGATCACCCTCTAAATTTCAACAAAGGGAGGCAACCACAAAGGAAAGAGGTCTAACAGGAGGCAGGAGGAGACTAAGAAGGTCCGAACTCCTGACATCAGCTCTGGTTCCCCAAGGTCTGAATGGACAGAGAGGTCTTCCTCCACCTCTACAATCCAAGTTTCCTTTAAAACAGCAACCATGAAAGACGCCAGACTGGAAACGGGCCTAGAATCATCGTCATTCGCCACAATGGCTGCGTATCCCAGCGTTGGGGCTGGCCTCCCTTCTGTCTCCTCCAGCTGAGCTGCGGCCTCCCGTTCCTCTTTTCCTCACCCAGTGTGACAAGATCCAGCCCCTCCTTTGGCTCTTGCAAACATGGCTTGGTGTAGCCAGAAACTCAGTGCCGTTTCCTCAGCAGAGCAGAGCTCGGATTGGTTCTCCTCCCCGCCTCTGCCTCTCTCTCACCCATCCAGTGGATTCCAGCAGCTTGAGGTCCACAGGGTCTCCAATGAGCTGCTCCCCAAGCCAAGAGAGGGTGTGGCAAGTGGCCAAGCAGCAGAGCAGCGGACCGCTGTCCAAGCAGCGCAGCTCATGGACGAGGGGCAAGAAAGAACCGTTCTCCAGGGGAACCACGCCCCAAATGTCCAGGCCGTCCTCCGTGAGGGTCCCTGTCTAGGGGAGACACAGGCTAAGTCAGAGCATGGGCAAGGCAACAGGCAGGTGAGCTTAGCAGCCCCCTCACACCCTGCCCTAGGACCCTCACCTTATCAAAGCAGACCAGGCGCACCTTCCCACAGAGGTTGATCCGTGGGGGGCTGATGCAGAAGATCCCTTGCTGCTTCAGCCTGTTCTGGGCATAAATGGTGCCCACCGTCATCGCAGCCGGCAAAGCCGGGGGCACAATCACCGTCACGACATCCAGGGCACGCAGAATGATCTGCCGGAGTGTTTCCTGTTGGGGCGAAGGATGCAGGGAGTCACGGGGGAGCTGGGTCAGCCCCTTGGCCACCTAGCTCAGTACTTCCTACACTGGCTGGCAGCAGCGGCCCTCCAGGCAGAGGAAGCCCTACTTGGAGATGCTGCTGGGAATTGAACCGGCGGCCTTCTGCAGGCAACGCCTTCTGCAGCCACAGCCTATCCTCAAGAAGCCCCCATGGTTCACCAGCAGCCAAGTTCTCCACATCTGAAGGGTTCCCTGCAATATCTGAAATGCTACGTCAGCTCCATGGACATGGCATGACCCTGCTCCACGAAAGGGTCTGCCTGGTTCTGAGACATCCAAGGAGACTATTCTCCTCTTCCTGAAGTGTGTGTGTGTGTGTGTGTGTGTGTGTGTGTGTGTGTTTGGCCAGACAAGATGGAAGGACTCCTGGGAACACCTTGGAGGGAACCATCCCATGCCCAAGCATTCTTCCCATGGGGAGTCTCATTCTCAACCACCAACAATTCAGAGTGTTGGGCGCGATACTGGCAGCCCTATTAACACTCTAGGAATGGGGTTCCGCCTCTTCCTGTCTGACCCCTCCCAGGGTCTCCCCTTGTCATTGGAGGCGCTGCCAGAGCCTTTGTGACCCCCCCAAGTGATGTCACTTCCTCTTGCTTGGAGAGCTCTCCGTGGTGTACCGTTTCTTCATTTCCTTCCTGGTTCTCTCCCCAGGTTTGCAAAGTTTCATTACGCCAGGCTCCTTCACCTGGTGCCCTGGAATTTTTAAATTTCACTGCCTTGCTGCTGGCCTCGGTCCAGTATATCTGAAGGAGCGTCTCCACCCCCATCGTTCTGCCCAGACACTGAGGTCCAGCGTCGAGGGCCTTCTGCGAGAAGCCAAGTTGCAGGGAACCAGGCAGAGGGCCTTCTCGGTAGTGGCACCCACCCTGTGGAATGCCCTCCCACCAGATGTCAAAAAGAACAACTACCAGACTTTTAGAAGACATCTGAAGGCAGCCCTGTTTAGGGAAGCTTTTAAAGTCTGATGTATCACGGTATTTTAATATTTTGTTGGAAGCCGCCCAGAGCGGCTGGGGAGGCCCAGCCAGATGGTCGGGGTATAAAAAATAATAAATGAGCCAACGACTTGCTTGGTTGTGCTCGGCTGGTATTCCCCGTGGCTCCTCCTCCCCATGTTTGGGGAGGTTTTCCTGAGTTCCTGGGAGCTGCCTTAATCCCCTCGTTGGGCTAAGGTGCACAGCAAAACTGCAGCTAAGACAAGCAAAGCAAAACACCCAAAGGGTGCCTTTCCTGGCAGGCCAGCCGGAAAAGCTGGGTACAAAGTGCAAGGGGGTGTGGGGTCCAGTAGGCCTCCATGGGCGGTGGCTTGCTCTGGCGCAACCGTCAGGTGCACCTCTCCAGTGGCGTAGCGTGGGGGATTCAGGGGGGGCCGGCCGCACCGGGCGCAACATCTAGGGGTTAGGGTTAGGGGGCGCAAATCCACGGGTTAGGGGGCGCAAATCCATGGGTTAGGGGGCGCAAATTACTTGCCTTGCCCCAGGTGATGACAACCCACGCTACGCCACTGCACCTCTCTTAAGTTGTGAGAAGCACCTCTCAATTTGGGAGATGGGGGTGCAGGACGAAGAAGAACCCTCACCGCCCCCCGTGGAACTTCACTGACCTTGTTTCGATACAAGATGTAGATGCTGTAGCCAGTACCAATAGCCGCTGGAGGACAAAGGAGAGAGAAAGGAGATTTGACTGTCACAATCCCACAATGGGGAATAATCTCACAGTAACCCTGAATTCTAGCATTATGGGAGGGAGGAAAACTTTTTCCTATTCACATTTCTGCATGCTGGACATAATTTTATCATTTATTTATGTGTTTGCTTGTTTGTTTGATTGTTTGTTTATATAATTCTTATTAGATTTTCTGTTATACAATTTAAAGTACTCATTTTTACATCATTAAGATATCAATGACCTCCCTTCTTCTCTTTCCATGGTTCATTTTGCATATCATAAATCCCTGCATATTTTACAAAAACCATACCATTCAGTATTCCATTATTGCATCCATCAAAACTTATTTGCACTGTTGAATTTATCTTAATGCTGCCAGCGTTTTCAGCTATTTCCCATATATTCAATAAACGTTCTCCAGTCTTCTCTAAATGTATGTTCTTCTTGTTCTCTTATTCTATATGTTAAGTCTGAAAGCTGCACATATTCCGTCAACTCCAGTTGCCATTCTTCTTAGGTTCGGACCTCGCTCGTTTTCCATTTTGGGGCTAACAAAACACAGGCCGCAGTAGTGGCATACATAAATAACCTTTTCTGACACCTGGGAATTTCAGTCTGGATTATCCCCAACAGAAAGGACTCTGGGTTGTGTTTTTTTGTTTTTGTTTTTTGAGAAAGTACTTTTGAACATTCTTTTCAATTCATTATGTATCATTTCCCAATACTATGCTGTGCATAATTTTATAAATTTCTATCACAACACCTCTTACTCACCTTTCCCCTAAACTAAGAAGTCCCCAAACATCGCAACCTTTCCCCATAGGGGAGCCAGAACACCCCTTTGATTGCTTTAGTTGTCCTTTTGCGGAACCTTTCCCAACAGTACAGTATCAACTAGGGCCAGGGCCTTTTCAGTAGGTGGAATTCTCTGTCACAAGCGACTAGGGCCCTGTGGGACTTGACATCTTTCTGCAGGGCCTGCAAAACAGAGCTGTTCTGCCTGGCCTTTGTTTGGACTCAGTCTGACCCTTATGTTTCCCTCCCCTTATGGTTTTGCTCTATGGGCTACTATTAAAATGAGGCTGAATTTAAAATTGTATTTTTAACCTGTACAGTGGTGCCCCACAAGACGAACGCCTCACAAGACGGAAAACCCGCTAGACGAAAGGGTTTTCCGTTTTGGAGGCGCTTCGCAAAACGAATTTCCCTATGGGCTTGCTTCGCAAGACGAAAATGTCTTGCGAGTTCCTGAGGTTTTTTCCCCCCTTTCCCCCCCTTTTCCTAAGCTGCTAAGCCGCTTATCAGCTGATCCGCTGATAAGCCGCTTAACAGCTGATCGCTAAAAGCCGCTACACCGCTAATAGCGCTAATCCGCTAAGCTGTCAATGGGCTTTCTTCGCAAGACGAAAAAACCGCTATACGAAGAGCCCCACGGAACGGATTAATTTCGTCTTGCGAGGCACCACTGTATTTTAAATTGGTTCCCCCCCTTTATGTTTTTACTGTAATTTGACTGGTGTTAGCCGCCCTGAGCCCATCTCTGGCCAGGATATAAATAAATTAATAATAATAATAATAATAAATTATTTATTATTTATTATTATTATTATATCCTTTGTGAGGTGCGGTGACCATAACTGCACACAGGACTCGCAAGGCGACCACACCATAGATTTGTGGCATTATGACACTAGCAGTTTTGTTTTCAGTTTTTTCCCGCCTCATGATCCCTGGACGCATGAAGTTTGCCCTTTCCATGGCTGCCGAACCGCGGGCTGACATCTTCGCAAACTTACCCAGAACTGTGAGAAAACCAACAAACTTCCATGCGTCTTTATAAAACCGAAAGCTGAGTGGCTTGGGGTGAAGGATGGAACTGATGAGGTCTCCTTTGGCCGTGTAGAAGCCTGGCGAGAGAGGAGGCGAAGGGGGTGAGGCAGGCAGAACCCAAAAACGCGCCGAGGGAAAAGTTCAAAGTGCCGCAGCAGCAGCAGCAGCAGCAGCAGCAAACCTCGAGGGATCAATGCAGCAGCCACAGTCCCAGGTCTTTGGCAGGCAGCAGAGCCAACCCATGGGCAGGAGGCCCTCACTGCAGGCTCAGAATCGCTTTGCCCTGGGGGGCACCTTGTGAGTGTGCAGGGGGCAGGGACCATGAGGCTGCAGTTTCAGAAAATGCCATCTCAACCACAGGAGAGTAAGGGCACTCCAGGAACACTGAGCAGTTTGCTCTCCAGAAGACACTCAGCACCTTCAGCCAAGGGACTAAAACTGGGGGTGGGACGGGACGCACATCTCGCTTCATGAGGGTGGATAAAAATCAATAGTTTTTTTAAAAAAACAACAACAGGTTTTTATTTTATTTTTTAAAAATCGATTTTTTTTTATTTAAATCAGATTTTTTTTATTTAGATCGGATTTTTAAAATAAATTGCTTTATTTTTATTATGATGCTATAACTGATATTCTTTTCTTATTATCAACTCTTTTTTGTTCTTTTTATTTTCCTCATTCTTTGCTATAACCATTTGTAATGTATTTGTGAGAAGATATTTTAAATCAATAAAGATTATATATTAAAATAAATAAAAATAAAAATAAAATGCTTTTGGAGGAAAAATCTTTCTAAATATAGTTTTCTATTTAAGTTACAGTACAGTCCAAAGGCTATTCATCAGGAAATAAGCCTTTGTTTTAAGTTTTAAGTTTAAGTCTAAGGCTGTGGTTTTTTTAAAAAATGGTTTAACCACATCAGTTAACAAACATGGATACATATGCCATAGTGTTATTGTTTTAGTTAAATAAATTGTTTAAATTATTATTAAGGAAATGATTGTTTTTCTCCTTCCAATAAAATACAGCAGAAAAGTTGTCCAAATGTTAACTTATTAAACCTCACAATAATTTCATTATTTTCTGTCCATGTACTTCTAACAGTATACCCAAATTAGAAATTTTTGATAGGACTGTAAAAACTACTCTGAAAATTGTTTATTATTCCAAAAATGAAATCTTCCTCTGGTTGTAAATACAGTGGTACCTCTAGTTACGGACACGATCCGTTCCAGGGTGCTGTTTGCACTCCGAAAAGTCCACAACTAGAGTGGCGCTTCTGCGCAAGCGCGGAGAATGATAAGGTGCTTCTGTGCATGTGCAAAGCGCACAGAACACTTCTGCGCGTGCACCGAAACCCAGAAGTATACACTTCTGGGTTTGCTGCATTCGCAAGCCGAAAAGACGGAACAGGAACCTAACGCAACACGAGGTATGACCGTATTAAGATTATACCAGCGAGAATGAATCTTTCTGTAAAAAAATAAATAAATTAATCAAGTCTTACTGACTAGTGATTTAAATTGTGTTTGTTATGTACTGAAGTTCTCACCCTGGGCCAGCAGGGGGATACTGTAGATAGTTATGCAAATAAGGCATCGAAAGTGACGTTCAGTGATTGGATAGTTTTAGAAAATTGCTACAGTTACGTTGTACTGGAGCTCTATATAAGCAGGCTGACTGAACCCTTCAGTTCAGTTCAGTTCTGGCCTGTGAATAAACAAGAGCTGTTTGAGAATTGCTGTGTCGTCTGATATGTTCACCCACAACCTAACAGTGTTTTAAATCAATTTGATTTAATTTGATTTGATTTAAATCAAATGCACTCTGTGCTTCATTAAGCTGACCTGTGCGAGTGACCACTGCCAGAACCTCAGGGCCCACGTAGGGTCTTGCCTGGATGACCTGCGTTCCGCAGAACAGCGTGTGGCGCTTGTGTTCCTCAGGGGAATAGACGGTGCTGGTCGCTTGGGGGCCTTCGGGCAAAGAGGTCTTCATCACTGGGATGCTCTCGCCTGGAGGGAAAGAGGCCCACTGAGGATGAATGGCCAACAGCCAGCCAAGCCCAGTGGTAAGCCCTAAAGCAGCTCACCCCCCAGCCAGCACCCTGCTCTGTCCTCACCGGTCAACATGCTCTCGTTCACCAGGCACTCGCCCGTCAGCAAGGCGGCATCGCACGGGACCTGAAGTCCATCCACGGGCACGACAATGCAGTCGCCTGGCACCAGGTCCATGGAGCTCACTGTCACTATCTCTGTTCAACACCACCAGCCACCAAAAGAGAAAACGGGTCACACCTCTCCGGGAAGGAATAAGGCAAGTGTTCTCAGAAGTTTTTAAAAGGGAAAAAAAGCAGGCGGGGAGGCTGCAACTAGAGCTAAAGGGATACCGTATTTTTCGCTCTATAAGACGCACTTTTCCCCCTCCAAAAATTAAGGTGAAATGTGTGTGCGTCTTATGGAGTGAATACAGGCTCCATGGCTTCAGCAAAAGCAACGCAAAGCCTCCGGAGCGCAGTAGGAGCTCCTGGCTTCAGGGATAGCAGCCCGAAGCCTCCGGAGGCTTCGCGTTGCTTTTGCTGAAGCCTGGAGAGCAAGAGGGGTTGGTGCACACTGATCCCTCTTGCTCTCCAGGCTTTGCTTCGCTGGAGAAGCGCTGCACAGCTTTCCCTCTCTGCGCAGCGCCCCTTCTGCGAAGCGGGAGGAGAAATGGAAGGGGCTCCATTTGTCCTGCTACTTCGCTGAAGGGCACTGTGCAGAGAGGGAGAGAATTTTTTTTCTTGTTCTCCTCCTCTAAAACTGGGTGCGTCTTATGGTCAGGTGCGTCCTAGCGACAGAGCGAAAAATACGGTAATTTCTAGAAAGGTCAGGTGCACCCCTGCTTTTTCGCCATTGGCATTATTATTATTATTATTATTATTGATACCCCACCCATCTGGCTGGGTTTCCTCTGCCACTCTGGGTGGCTCCCAAAAGAAATAATAATAATAATAATAATAATAATAATAATAATAATAAGTGATAAAGCATCAAACATCAAAAACTCCCTTAAACAGGGCTGAGATCAGATGTCTTCTAAAAGTCAAGTAGTTGTTTATTTCCTTGACATCTGCTGGGAGGGCGTTCCACAGGGTGGGCGCCACTACCGAGAAGGCCCTCTGCCTGGTTCCCTGTAATCTCACTTCTCACAGGGAGGGAACCACCAGAAGTCATCCCAAGAGATGGAAAAACCCAAGAGCAAACATCAGATTAAAAGGTTGCTGAGGAATGAAACGATTCTGCGATGAGACAGAGAGGAACTCAACCAAATATGCGACAGAGGCAACCCAAGGAAAGCAGAACGAACGGCAAAACTCGTTACGGGGCGAGATGAGCAAAGGAAGTGGGTGGTCAAGGCTAAGGAGAGAGAGCAAAACATGGGAGAATTCCCTTCCCAAGAGGGAACAGCCTCAAGGACGGGGGAAGCTGTCAGCGGCTGCTCGCTTACCTCCAGAGGCTCTGCGGATTTGCAGGTTGACTGCCATCTTCACCATCTTCTGTAAGGTGATGCTTTGCTGCAGGGACCAAGCGTGACGGTAAAAGTGTCAGGAGGGGCAGAACTAGTACCAGCCGCCAGACCTCACTCTGGAGCTCAACGGGAGTCCCCTCCCCTGCTCTGCCCACGTGCCCAAGAAGTGCCCGGCCTATTTTAATGCCAAGGGAATTTGTAGCCAAGGAAGCTACAGCACTGGAACACCACACCTGAGAGGCACTGGTGGGTGAGGCTGCATTCAAAGGTGCCCGGCAGCCCCCACACTGCAGGGGGCCGTGCTTGAGGGTTGAGGCTGCCTGTAGGGTTGCCATACAACCAGAATTTCCCAGACAGTGTCTGGGCAGAAAACCGCAAGACGTCTGGGAAAATCTTGACGTACGGGAACGGTTTTCCTTAAAAACAGCTCAAAAAACATCAATTTTGCCAACAACTTTGTCCAAAAAGAAGCTCAACAATGCTTTGTGTCCGGATTTGAAATATGGCAACCCTACTCAAGGCCACCAGCCCCGCTGCCTTTGTGCAACCAAGGCTGAGCCCACCTTCCTCGTCTCGTAGAGAGAAATCCCGATGGAGACCGCAGAAATGAGGAAGATGCAGGTAGCATAATAATAGTACTCGTCGAAGCTCCACAAGACGATGCTGAAAATCTGGAAGATGTAAAACGGGTTCAAGACCTGGAGTGGGGAGGACAGCAGAAGGTGAGGGAAGAGTTAATAAAACGTTTATCAGAAGATGAAAGGCCACTTGCAGGAAGCTGGGGGGGGGGCGGTCTGTGAGCTGGTGGCTGTCAGCACAGGGGGGAAACCCTCCCCAGGTGGTCCCCAGCTAAAAGCATTTTGTGGACCACATTGGAGCTCAGCTTCCTCAAAACCTAAGCTTCTGCCCCACTGAAGTGTGTTCTGTGAGGGCAGGGGAGGCCGTTCTCTATCAAATGACCCCCACAGACCAGAAAAGTACATCCAAATGGGCACTGCCAGCTTGTCTTGTCTAGGGACCCATTTTCCCAGGGAAGGAAAAGCTCTTCCCCTCCCCATGCCCAGCAAACCAGGGTGAAACGGCCTCGGTCCAGTATACCTGAAGGAGCATCTCCACCTCCATCGTTCTGCCCGGACACTGAGGTCCAGCGCTAAGGGCCTTCTGGCAGTTCCCTCACTGCGAGAAGCCAAGTTACAGGGAACCAGGCAGAGGGCCTTCTCGGTAGTGGCGCCTGCCCTGTGGAACATCCTCCCACCAGATGTCAAAGAGAAGAACAACTACCAAACTTTTAGAAGACATCTGAAGGCAGCCCTGTTTAGGGAAGCTTTGAATGTTTAATAGGTTTTGTATTTTAGTGTTTTGTTGAAAGCCGCCCAGAGTGGCTGGGGAAACCCAGCCAGATGGGCGGGGTATAAATATTATATTATTATTATTATTATTATTATTATTATTATTATTATTATTATTATTATTTCCATAAAGGCAAACCTCATCTCTCAGCAGCCTGAAGTAAGAATTTACAGGTACATCAATCAGGTTCCGCCCGTAAATCTTTCTCCTGTCCAAGCAGAGAGTGAGGAGAGAAGAGAATGCACAGGTCAGTTTTGGCACAGGATCCAAAATATCACCAGATGTTCTGTGACAGGGGCTGAGGGTTGCATCCGTTTGCATTTCTAGCCAACCCAAACTGGCTGGGGGAGCTGAGAGGCCCCAAGAAAACATCAACATCAAAGAGATATAAAGCACTGCTTTTAAAAAAACATGGAAGAGCAAACCAAAAAAACTAATCTACACCCCTTCCTAGCTCAGGCCTTGCCACAGAGAACCAGATCAAATAGATTTTGCAGCCCTTCTGATGGAGGTAGCAGCTTGGGTTGGCACTCACGGAGAACACACACACATTGCATCGCATCTTGTGAAGGCTGAAAAACCCAAAGCGAGATTTAATCCAACAGTTCTGGACAACAGCCCCTCAAATGCCGAAATCCACCACAGCACCCATTCTGAACATTCTGAAAACACCTGAAATTAGAAAGCCTTTTTTTCTGCTGAGTTTTACTGCATGTGCCGACAAATGTTCAGTTAGTTGGTGTTTTATTGTGACTACAGCTTGTGTCAGTTTTAGACATTTTGTAAGCCATTTTTATAACACACACCCCCCCGCCCATCCCATGGTGGAATATACATCTATAAAGCAAAATAAAGCCCCTGTGTTTAAATTACTGTGGTACCTCGGGTTAAGTACTTAATTCGTTCCGGAGGTCTGTTCTTAACCTGAAACTGTTCTTAACCTGAAGCACCACTTTAGCTAATGGGGTCTCCTGCTGCCGCCACTCCAAAAGACATGATTTCTGTTCTTATCCTGAAGCAAAGTTCTTAACCCGAGGTACTATTTCTGGGTTAGCGGAGTCTGTAACCTGAAGCGTATATAACCCGAGGTACCACTGTAGAGCATTAAGTGTGAATTGCTTATTTCATAGATTTAAGGAGGGATTTCAAAGAAATAATTAGTGTTACTCAAGCCAAGATAAATCAGCCTTTATTAATTGATCCCTCTAACCATCCCTTTCATTTCATTGCTGGTGGGGGAGCAAAAAGAGAATGCGGGCATTTGAACCAACAGCCTCTGAACCTTTTGGCAGAATCTGCTCTTTTCTCAGGATCCTCAGTTGTGCAAAATTAAGAGTAAAATCTAGATTTCTGTGGTGCAAAAATCAGAGACGCTTGGCAAACGAAAGACAGGTGGCAGCCTAGGGGCAGCTTTATGACCTTTTGATAGGCATCAGTGCTGTTCATGCTCACCTGACAGCTTGTTCTTCAGCGCTTAGTCCACAGAGGGAGAGGTGGATATCAGAGAAAGTCCAGCTTTCATCCAACACACTGCAAAATACACAGAAGAGAGAGACAAAGAGACAGCCTGTATCTGCCAGCAACAGGTTAAAAACAGGCATTTCCTTATTTCAGAGCCCTGAGCTTCCATTGGCTAAGTTGCTGTGATGTCACAGAGGGTTGCATTCAATGCTTGGCTCTCTCAGATCAGACTCGCTGAAGACACAACTAATTTAGGTTCTATAATTCCAATGGGTCTAATCAAAGTACAGTGGTAAAGGTAAAGGTAAAGGGACCCCTGACCATTAAGTCCAGGTGTGACCGACTCTGGAGTTGTGGCGTTTATCTCGCTTTATTGGCCGAGGGAGCCGGCGTACAGCTTCTGGGTCATGTGGCCAGCATGACTAAGCCGCTTCTGACGAGCCAGAGCAGCACATGGAGCCGTGGTGGCGCCAGAGCACAATTTCTGTTCTCATTCTGAAGCAAAGTTCTTAACCCGAGGTACTATTTCTGGGTTAGCAGAGTCTGTAACCTGAAGCGTCTGTAACCCGAGGTATCACTGTATTGCTGAGCTGGATACATTCCAGAGCATTCTGGCAACCAACGGCAAACAACCAGTCATGGGACAGAACATGCTAGAAGCAAAATGAAAAGCTAGAACAAACTACTACATACAAATTGCAGGAATCAAATTTGGGGCAAGGAAAATTTGCACAGACCCATGCAAACTATACAATTTCGGCTGCTGGCAGCAGAAGGGGGAGCAAAGTCCCAGCTTAGTGTACCCCAAAGGCAGAGGCTTACCTGGCCTTGCAGAAGGCACCCCACTTCTCAATCCAGATATAGCGCAAACCTTCAAACTGGTAGTAGCGAAGGACGTTCTTCTGAAAAGATTTTTTTTAATGTTTTACTACTACCGTTAAAAACTTCAAGAAATTTTTATGACCCTAGTCATTTTAAACTTATTATGGTTAACCCAGTGTTAAGAATGTTTTTCCATCCCCTAAAATCGACCCCGCTCCCTTCCACGAGTTCCCCTCTTTAATATGCAGAACAGATTAAAATAATTTAAAAAAATAAAACAAAGAATAAAGTATAATTTAACACCCTTTGGATTCCAAATTTCCCTCCCCCCTTTCCCGGTTGCATTCCCCAATGTCCATCAATGCCTGTTGTCATCCTGGAGATCCCACGTCTAGGCCGAAATCCTTCACAAATCCACTTTGCCGTCTTTTTAATAGTCTTTGCCATCTTTTTGATCATCTTTAGTTTCAAGCGTCCAATCTTGGAAAAGCTCTGTCTCAAAAAGGTCCATTTTTTCCATCCAGATCTCTATATTTAAGAGTAAAAACTCCAATTTTATTTCTTTAGACCTTTCAAATCTGGATGTCCCAAATGTTCCCACTTCCAGCTTTGTCCAATTCTTGTTATTCATGTTGTTCTTATTATTCTATCTCCTCACTTTCTTCTAGTTTCTTTTCCTGCTCTCCTGCAAGAATGTTCCAATTCCAAAAGCTTCTAAATCCCCTACAGAGGCTTTGTTATTCAGGAACGAAACTTTACATCAAGTCCCTTCCATTCTTCAATAGATAAATCTATTGTCTCCTTTAGTGTAGAGACCTCTGTAGACAAAATAGTGTTCCATTTCTGCAGTTTCCCAGGAGATAAAAAGTCCAATTCAAATTCCGTACCAGCAATACTTGTAGTGTCCCACAACCCCTCTAGAGGGATTATAGTAACTCAGTTTCCTTCCAGATCGCACCCAACAGTCAAAATACCTTGTTATTCCTTGTTTTAAACAATTTATATCCAATTTGTAACAAATGTAACCGGCAAAGTCCTCATAACAAAATTCTCTTTTTTATTCTTCAGCTTTGACAGCTCCTTTAACAGCTGTCAAAGCCACTATTTCTCCTCTCCCGGCGCTCTCGCGGATCGCTCCCGGTTCCTGGGGGGGGGGGTTGCATTTTAGCTCACATTCTACTTTTCTCCTCCAGCCCAGTCTTATAATTTTCCATCGTGAAGTGGCCGAACAGATGCGTGAAATTAGTGACTTTATCAAGATAAGGTAACACTCGATCTTAGTTGTTAAATCCTTTGCTTTAAATCCTCTACGACAGGGGGGAGACGGACTTCCCTTTTGCACCTCCCCCGCTCGCTCCAAATTTAAATTTTTTCCCCCTTTTTAAGTCCAGTTTCCAATTACTCACGGGTTGTTCTTTTTAATCCGAATTTTCAATGGAGAAAGTCAGCGCTCTCCGCCAAATGGCCTGCGGCTTCGCTCAGTAGGGGAAGCGGAGGACTCATAGCACCACACACACACCCCCGGCACCCGCTCCGTAGCCTTTAAAAAGGCTCCTTCGCGGGTCGGGGGGGCGCAAACGGTGCCCGCCGAGTCACCATGCCCATGGGTTTCAGCGCCCATGGTTTTTGAGGGTCCCCGCGACGCTGACGCGGTAGAACCCAGCCCCTGCCGAGCAGGCTCCCTCCGGAGCTCGGAGGGAGTCCGCCATTCGGCGATGGCCCCAACCCGGAAGTTGATTAAGATAGATTATAAGGACAAAATAAAGAGGGAAAGGATTTGCTGAAATATCTAACTTAATTAGAATACAAAAAAGGGAGGTGGGAGGAGGTCAAGGAAACAAGCAAATGAAAGATAAATTATGTGAAGGTTTGACGTGTTTTTTGCTTTTCTTTTTTCTTAATTTTTTTATTATTATTTATTTTTATTGTATTCTTTTTTATTGTGATACATTGTTTTGTTTTTTGTTTAATTTGGTGTTTTTCTGTTTCATGTGTAACCTTTAAAAACTCAATAAATATTATTTTTAAAAAAATATTTTATTTAAAAAAAAAAAAAAAACTTCAAGAAATATCAAGTAAAGGTATCGGAGAGGAGATCCGTGTAAATGAAAACATGAGACTTATGGTTTTGCTACATATGATTGTAGCCTTTTTAGGCCTTTCTCGCGGATGGAAAGAGCATTGCACCCGGGGGAGAGAAGGAGTCAAACAGACACCGAAGGGTTAATCCAGAGAAAGAGCTATTTATTCTGCCTTCCGGGTAGCAGAAGGAGCTAGCGTGATAATTCACAAGCACAACTTTTACAGCCATTGCACGCAGCATATATTCCCTCCAGGCCCCCCGCCCTTTCTCCCCCTCCTCAGGAGCCCTGCCTCATGAGTTTTCCTGAGCATGAACAGAAACTCCTGTCTTGGGACTCCTGGCGCCCTTCCCAGGAAAAAGGGGGTTGAGAAGCCTGTGTATCAGCGTGTCCAAGATTTGTTGCAACTGGGTAAGATAAGACTCAGTTCTCAGGCCTGCTTCTGCTTGGCATTGACAGAGCCATTCATTAGCTTCTGAAGCTTTCTTGCACTGATAAAAAGAACGCTTTGCTTATGCAGCAGCATCTGTGAGAAAAGCTAAATGAGAAAGCAATTTGAAAAGTCTTGAGGCCTGGAAGGGGGCGTGGTGACTACAGAGACCTAGGTGGGGTAACCTGTCCCCTTCGTGATTTTATGGAATTGTCTGCTTATTTTGGAGTTGTTTGTTGTAAAGAATGTATATTATGTGAATAAAATAAAAAAAATAAAAAAAAAATAAAATAAAATAAAATAAAATAAAAACTTCATTTTATGCTCTTCTGGTCTCCTTAGCAATGTATGAGTGGGGTGTCATTGTTCCCTATTTTCTGAATGGAACCCGGAAGAGAGAGATAGATGCAAAGGCAGTGGATGGGTTAAGGGGGCATATACACTGGCACATAGGAGAAAGCAGGTCAAGAGTCACAGCTGCCAGCTGCAGGGAGCTCTGAGCAGCGTTTGAAATTAGCCGGGCACCTGTTGCATTTTGCGACTGGCAACCAGCCTTTTGCGATTGGATGAAGATGTCCAGGCACGACCCTTGGTGCGAAGCATCTCCACCTTCCTGGCTGCAGTCGGCTGATCTGACACGTCTTTTTTGCTGCCATGCTGACGTATGAATCAGCTGTTGAGACTCCCTGATTCACCCGGCAGCAAAAAACAAAACCATATTTTTCACTCTATAAGACGCACTTTTTCCCTCCTAAAAAGTAAGGGAAAATGTGTGTGCATCTTATGGAGCAAATGCAGGCTGCGGGGCTGAGCCAGAAGCCAGAACAGGGAGAGGGAGCGCTGTGCAGCGCTCCGTCTCGATGTTCTAGCTTCTGGCTTAGCTGCGCAAAGCCTCTGCAGAGCAGCAGGATGAAGGCACCCCACTGCCCTGTGGAGGCTTTGCGCAGCTGAGCCCAAAGCTAGAACAGTGAGCTGGAGCGCTGCGCAGCACTCCATCTCGCTGTTCTGGCTTCTGGGACAGCCCACAAAGCCTCCGCAGGGCACAGGAAGCCTTCATCCCCGTGCCCTGTGGAGGCTTCGCACAAAGCTAGACCAGCTAGAGGGAGCACTGTGCAGCGCTCCGTCTTGCTGTTCTGGCTTTTGGATAGCCCCCGCGAAGCCTCCGTAGGGCAGCGGGACAAAGGCTCCCAGCTGTCCTGCGGAGGCTTTGCACGGCTTTTGCGGGAAGTGGGGGGAAGGGACAGAGTGTGCGACTCTGTCCCTTCCCCCACCTCCCAGAAAAGCCCCCAAGAACCACGCTCCCTTTAAAGAGCATGCAGTTCTTGCGGGAGATGGGGGAAGGGACAGAGGGCAGCTTACCCGCGAGCAGCCTCTTCCGGGCAGGGGGAGCCTTCGTCCCGCTGCCCGGGAGAGGCTTCAGCAGCTATCCCAGAAGCCAGAACAGCAAGAGGCTATCCCAGAAGCCAGATCCCTCTTGCTGTTCTGGCTTCTGGGATTCAGAATTTTTTTTTTCTTGTTTCCTCCCCCCCCCCCCCCAAAAAAAAAAACTAGGTGCGTCTTATCGTCTGGTGCATCCTATAGAGCGAAAAATACGGTATATATATTTTTAGGCGTTCTGATTTGGCACCCACAACCCAGGTCCCAGGAGCCATTTGGCTCCTAGCTTTTCTATCCCAGTTTCTAACACTGCGGTTGCCTTGAGAGAGCTTTGGCATCTCAGGGGGCAGCCTTGGGCAAGTCTCTCTTGTTCCCCACTGCTGCTCTCAGACTACCTTGCAGGGTTCAAGCTGAGATAAGGGCATATTTAAATATAAAACCTAGAGGCACTTGGAAGCCCATCTGAGTTTTTTGGCTCACAGCATGCCTGTGAGGCGGCGCAGGGTGGGGTTCCAGGAAAACGTGGGAGAATACTTGGAGGTTTTCCAGGGACCTATGCAGCTGGGTCAGGCAGACCGAGAGGTTCTGGGTTCATGGGGTGCAAGGGGCTGAACTGACCTCCTCCTTCCGATGGAGTCCAATCGTGTCTCGACTTTCATCTTCATCCTCAAACACACCCACAGCGATGCTGTCTCCTCCACCGTCTCTTCCGTACTCGAGGCTTTGCAGGAAGAGGGAGGGAAAGAGGCAAAGGAAGACAGCACAGAGCTTAGACCTCAGTTTGAATCTCATCCTCTTGGAAGAGGAGGGTTTAGCCTCCAAATGCATTTCCTCCTGAGTAAGTCCAAGTCATGCTGAAGCATGCAAAGCCGTAACAAAAGAGAGTCTGCCTCTCTCAGTATGGGCTGAATGACTTCAACCTTGATCTGGACTCTGCGTTATCAATGTAAACAAGGCATTGGGGGTGGGTTTCAATGGAGAGGCAGTGTTAGAAATTAGCCAGGCTCCAGGCACGATTTGCAACTGGCACGGGTCCAACTGCAACCACGTGGAGATCTCTGGATGCTGTGGGAATTTTCAGGGATGCAGGAGAGGATATATTGTCTGATTATATCCTTATCCAACTTGTGTTAACAAGTTCCACAATTTCAGCAGAGTAACATTCCCCTTAATTTTAAGTTTGCAACGGATGCGTTTTGCTCAGGCTCGGTAAAGCCTCTATAATAACTGTTCTGGTATTTTCCCCTTATTCCCTCATAAAATAAAAGAGACGACACAGTCTTCTACAAAAGTATAAAAAGAGTTTACTGACATTCTGTTCACAATCAGATCCCAGAAGGCAGACTTAGCTTAATGAAGTAGCATACACTTGGAATCTATCTCTTAAGAAGACAGTCCCTTTGTCCTCTCTTGGCTGGAAGCAAAGAGGGCATCTTTGACTCAGTAGATGTTGTTTCTTCGATGCATGTGGTGAAAGAGTGAGAGATGGCTGCCCTGCCCTGTGCTTTTGTCATTACCTGCACAGGTGAGACCACACCCACCTCTAGTCACATGCAGAGGAAGTCTGTCCCAGCCCAGAAGGAAACAGGAAGTTTACCTGCTGGCTGGACAAACATCCCACCCCATGTGTAAACATGTTCACTCTAGGAATGTTGTACTTGACTGCTCTTGTGTTTCACATCCTACAGATGCCAGGTTGCCAACTGGGGAAAGCAAAACATCACTTAATCAAGGATCTGAAATATTTTCCTTGACGCGTGAATTTGTTTTATCCTTGCTTGTTTTAAACCACTTTGAGATTAGTTCTTTAAAATAGAAAGTGGTATAGAAATGATGATGATGATGATATCCCGGGGGGTGGGGGGGAGAACTAGGCAAACTAAGGCCCAATTGCCTTCTAAATCCAGCCCGCGGATGGTCCAGGAATCAGCGTGTTTTTACATGAGTAGAATGTGTCCTTTTTAAAAAAATGCATCTATGGGTTATTTATGGGGCATAGGAATTCATTCATTCCCCCCCCCCTATAGTCGAGCCCCCCACAAGGTCTGAGGGATAGTGGACCGGCCCCCTGCTGAAAAAGTTTGCCGACGCCTGAACTAGACATTCCATTGTGGCAACCATAACCTAGGTTAAAGGTGCCATTTGGCGATTAGATGATATATGTGAGTTTCTAACACTATGGAGAGGGTCTTTTACAGGGTGGGGTGAACCCACTGAAAGTTGGAACTGCTGCAATGCCATTTATACGTTTCAGGTCCTCATCTGCAAGGCCAAAGGCCCAGAGTTTGGACACTTATTGTGGGGCACACCTCTGACCCACAAACAGTTTGCATGTCCCCCAGCCCCTTTCTGATTCATTCATATCTTCTGCAAATTCAAGACCAAGAGAGAGTGGCCCCCAACGCCTCCACTCACCTGCCTTCTACCATCTGCTCTGTTCGGACACAGGCTGTGAAATACTGGCCAAATTGGTCCTGGAAGAGAAGCACAGAGGGCACTTGGTTCAGCTGTGGGGAAAGAGTTTGGTTCACAGAATCAAAGAAAGGAGAACAGGACTGAGGTGCTGGCCCTAATCCTGATCAAACAGCTAGCCAGTTCTTTCCTGGGGGGCTTGAAACCTGCAGCTTTAAACCTCCCAGACACCTGAAATCATAGAATGGAAGAGTTGGAAGGGACCTCAAAGGTCATTTAGTCCAACCCCATGTTGGAGGGCATCAATCTGCAACTCACCAAACCAAACACAGCTCACAGGACATGTACAGAGTGTTGATACCCCCTCCCCACAAAAAAATTCTTCAGTTTCCAGACAGGCAGCAAAGAATTGCTTGTAATGTGGGGGGGGGGGGTGTTACGGGTTTTGGTACCTTTTTGAATATTTTTGAATTGCATGGATTACCGTAGTTTTCGCTCCAAAACACGCACTTTTTTGCTCCTAGAAAGTAAGGGAAAATGCCTGTGCGTGTTAAGGAGCGAATGCACGGATCGGAGCCATGGCTGCCGTCAGTCAAGCAAAGCGGGAGCCGCTTACACACTCTACGAGGCTCTCGCTTTGCTTGCTTTAAAGCGACCTGGAGCCGGGGAGGAGGGAGGGAAGGAGAGCCATGGCAGCAAAGCGGGCAGCAGCCGCTTACACAGGAGGAGGGACAGACGCTAGCAAAGGTCCGTGCGCTCTCTAAACAGAGCAATGAGGCTGCAGAGGAACGGCAGGAAAGATAAAATTTAAGCAACCAGCAGCAAAATAAAACCAACCTCGAGCTCTGAGCCACGCAGTGAAAACCAGGAAGTTGAAGAAAAAAGGCTGGGGATGAGGGAGAGGGGAAAACTTCGCAAATCCCCGAGTCTCAGCTTCCCTCCCCACTTAAAACGTGGTTACAAAGCACGGATCCACATGGATCCTCAGGATTTTTGCATTGGGCTACCCCAAACTCACCATCAGATCACATGTCTGTGGCCACAGCACAGCATGAACCATAAAAATCATGCACCCACTGTTTCGTTCAGAATATTTTTTTCTTGTTTTCCTCCTCTAAAAACTACGTGCGTGTTATGGTCAGATGCGTGTTATAGAGCGAAAAATATGGTAAATCTGCTTTATTGTGCATTTTAAATTTCGGTTTTTTTATTGAAAGGCAGGGTACAACTCCCTCAAACAAAGGAAGCTCAGAATTGTTGAGCCCCTCAAGGGCCACATTCCGCATGGAGCGGGGTCAAGACTTGGACAAGCCTGACTGAACTGCCTTGAGGCTTCAGGGTTTCTTTTCAAATGTGACCCTCAAAAAGGATGTTATTGTCTCGCCGTGGAACGAAAGGCTCAATCTGCAGCATGCCACCAGTGTGGGAAACTGCAGTCAAGCATAACTAGCAAGTATAGGGCTAGTTAGTATATGAAGGGGTTAAGACAATAGAGCTGCATTCCTAGACTCAACTAGGTCACGCGCCCTCAGAAATGAAGCTTTGTACTTCCTTTCTCTCTCTTTCTGCACCATGTAACCAATGAAGGAGAACATGTGTAAGTTTGCTCCCAAGCTTAGAGCACATGTTTGGAGCCATATTCTGTGTTTTCTACTCAAGAGTATTTTGCTGGTGTTCTCCTTGAAGCTGCATGGAACAACACATGTATCAGACCTTTGAATCTGTAAGTAAGACATTTTAAACTTACTTAGTGTGTGGTCTGTTCCTTGAAAGGGGGGTAGAAAGAGCGGAGCATCATGAATGGGATAAAAGGGTCCAACAACCTATATTCCTGATATGGTACTGCTGCACAAGTTGTGACTTGATTTTAAACTCTGCTGGGGCTTTCTGTGTGCTAGCCCCATGTTTTGAATCTAGGCACCCAGCCAATTATTTTGTCATTTACCCCCACACTTGAGTCCACAGCGATTCATATATTTAATTCCCCTATAACCAGGACCCTTGGTCATTTCTGAAAATGTGACATTAGGGGTACAAATGGCAAAAGTGTGCCTGCACACCTGCTTCATTGCACCACCCCTTCTTTCCCCAGCCTTCTCCCCTCGCCACCCACCAATTCCACTCACACGGATGACCACCCAGTCAGCTTGGTGGAGAGGGCAGCGGCTGCATTTGGCCCGGACTTTGAAGTGTGGCTTCCAGTGGAAAACTATCAGTGGGATTCCCACCATCAGCAGAGAGAAAAAGTGGCAGAGGATGATCTTCCATGTTTTGCTTTGGTAGCCTGTGACTTCCTGGGGGTGGAACAAAAACAGGCGTTTTAGGCCCATGCCAATTATGACCTCCACAAACACACACACAAGGGGGGGTGGAACCCTTGCAATTTAGAAAGGTGCTGTCAGGGAACTGACATCGGAGTCAAGGCTCTCGAGCGATGCAGGAGAGGGGCCCAGCAGGGAGAGAGTAAGCTCATCGCCTGGGGAAGGAAATCAGCGCAACGCCAGTAGAGAAGGGGGGCAGATGGGGGATTCGGAGAGGGGTCTCCAAGACTCTTCACCCGAAACTAGCGGGGAGAGCACGGGCACACCTCTGCCCACTCCTTCCCTGCGCAGAAGATTTCCGCACAGGGAGAGTAGGAGGAGACTTGGCGTCAAACAACTTCTTTGCTGGAAGAGATTCAAGAAACGCCCACTGACGGATTCTGCAAGCGATTGAACGGCCACGGAGTGAAGGGCTGTCAGCCGAGACAAGGTTAACCAGGCAATCTAGCCAGCAGCGACGGTAACTTACGCACAAGCAACCCCTTATAACCATTACAGGTGCATTTGAGAGAGACCCCAGCAACCTCCTCCTCAGATGGGGAATGACTTCTCTCGCCCAATTAAATGGTATCTTGGTTACATTGCAGTGATGATAGCAGCTCACAAAGAATTCTACTGTAACCTAGCACAAGGGTTGGCAACTGGAGGCCCTCAGGCCAAATCTGGCCACCTGATGGGATGTGAATTGACTGTCCAGGTTGCTAGCCTGATGGCAAAAGAGCAAAGCGGTTCCCATGGCAACAAAACCTCATTTGGGGAAGGACCAGGTATACTACACTTGCCCCCGCCCCATCTCCTTCCCTCACTTATCCACGTGGCTTTCCAGGAAACTTTGTTGTTGATCATAATGATAATGATAATGATGATGGTGATGATAATAATAATAATAATAATTTATTATTTATACCCCGCCCATCTGGCTGGGTTTCCCCAGCCACTCTGGGCGGCTTCCAACAAAACACTAAAATGCAATCACCTATTAAACATTAAAAGCTTCCCTAAACAGGTGTCTTCTAAAAGTTTGGTAGTTATTTTTCTCTTTAACATCTGGTGGGAGGGCGTTCCACAGGGCGGGTGCCACTACCGAGAAGGCCCTCTGCCTGGTTCCCTGTAACTTGGCTTCTCGCAGCGAGCGAACCGCCAGAAGGCCCTCGGCGCTGGACCTCAGTGTCTGGGGAGAACGATGGAGGTGGAGACACTCCTTCAGGTATACTGAACAGAGGCCATTTAGGGCTTTAAAGGTCACCACCAACACTTTGAATTGTGCTCGGAAACGTACTGGGAGCCAGTGTAGGTCTTTCAAGACCGGTGTTATGTGGTCTCGGAGGTCACTCCCAGTCACCAATCTAGCTGCAGCATTCTGGATTAGTTGTAGTTTCCAGGTCACCTTCAAAGGTAGCCCCACATAGAGCGCATTGCAGTAGTCCAAGTGAGATATAACTAGAGCATGCACCACTCTGGCGAGAGTCTGCGGGCAGGTAGGGTCTCAGCCAGCATACCAGATGGAGCTGATAAACAGCTGCCCTGGACACAGAATTGACCTGCGCCTCCATGGACAGCTGTGAGTCCAGAATGACTCCCAGGCTGCGCACCTGGTCCTTCAGGGGCACAGTTACCCCATTCAGGACCAGGGAGTCCTCCACACCCGCCCGCCTCCTGTCCCCCCAAAACAGTACTTCTGTCTTGTCAGGATTCAACTTCAATCTGTTAGCCACCATCCATCCTCCAACCGCCTCCAGACAGGGTTTAAGGACCTTTAAGAATGACGCAGCAGAGGCAAATGAGCTCTGCCCTTGATTCTCTCTCCCATAACCGACAGGCCTCACCCCCCCCACACACACACACACCCTGTACCTACCATGCAGGCATTAGGGGGGCTCTGGTTGAGGGTACAGTAGCCGAGTCGCCGGCCTCCCAGCAGCCTCTTGGTGTCTGCAATCAGAAAGAGAATGAGATCATGTTCCTAAACGCGGGACAGAGGCATAAAGGTGCTTCATCCTGCTGTGGCTATGGACCAAAGAGTAGGTTGAAATCCCAGCCAGGACTGCTCTGGGGTCTTTCATTCTGGTAAAGGTAAAGGGTAAAGGGACCCCTGATCACTAGGTCCAGTCATGACCGACTCTGAGGTTGCAGTGCTCATCTCGCTTTATTGGCAGAGAGAGTCAGCGTACAGCTTCCGGGTCATGCGGCCAGCATGACAAAGCCACTTCTGGCAAACCAGAGCAGCACACGGAAACACCATTTACCTTCCCGCCGGAGTGGTACCTATTTATCTACTTGCACTTTGAGGTGCTTTCGAACTGCTAGGTTGTCAGGAGCAGGGACCGAGCAACAGGAGCTCACCCTGTCACGGGGATTTGAACCGCCGACCTTCTGATCGGCAAGTCCTAGGCTCTGTGGTTTAACCCACAGTGCCACCCGCATCCTTCTCATTCTGGTAAGTGGTATGTAATTTTTGCCTGCCTGCTTGCTTGTTTATTGAAAGCTGCCCCTGCTCCCTCTCCCTGGTAAAGGAACCAAGGTCTCGGGAGAGCTGTAAAATAATTGAGTTATGAAGGAGAATGAGTGGGTCTGATTGAACAGGGAGAAGAGCAAAGATCTTGAAAGCCCCGTTTCAATTAGCTTGGAGAGCAGCCAAGGTCTTGCAAAGCCAATGCTAGTCCACATTTATTCATATACTCTGCTCTTGCAAAGACACTCTGTTACTCAGAGAACTTGCAGCAAAGCCAATGCTAGTCCACATTTTCTTTTCTTTTTTTCAAATTTTTGTATTTATTTTCCAAATTTATAAACGAACAAACAAACATAAATCCTAACTATAATTATTCTGCTATTATTAACATTGCTAAGTGACTTCCTCGAATCCCCCTGGCTGAATTTCAATGTACCAAATTTTTTACTCTGTAAGACTAAAAAGTAAGGGGAAATGTGTGTGCGTCTTATGGAGTGAAAGCAGGCTGCACAGCTATCCCAGAAGCCAGAACAGCAAGAGGGATCGCTGTGCAGCGATCCCTCTTCTTGTTCTGGCTTCTGTGATTCAGAATCTTTTTTTTCTTGTTTTCCTCCTCCAAAAACTAGGTGCGTCTTATGGTCTGGTGCATCTTATAGAGCGAAAAATACAGTATATCATTGTAACAGTTTTCCAAAGCTAATTTCTCATAAAATTTACTTAATCAATTAACATCTTTCTTACTTTTCATATTAACTTTAAACATATTATTCTATAACATCACATATTTAAATCCTAAGCCAATCTGGTATTTGCAAGTATTTCTATTTGCAAATCTTAACATATTTAACTAAATATTCTTTAAATTTCATCCATTCCTCCTGGTACTCCTCCTCCTTCTGGTCGCGGACTCTTCTGGTCGGGTCGGCTAGCTCCAAAAAGTCCATCATCTTCATCTGCCATAGTCCACATTTTCTCCAATTCCTTCATTGACTATTACTCCTTATTTCAGAAGGTGGGGTCTTGGGACAAAGGCGGAAGAGCTTGAGTGAAGCTGCCTGGCCTTCCAGCCAGTCTTGACCCAGCAGACCTCCGCCTTTCACCAGCTCTCATCCTCTCACAAAAAGGCTGTTGGGATACAGGGATGCTCTTACCTTCCTTGGGGGCTGACCTGCTCCCACCCCAAATCCCTGCTTACTTGTTTCTCCTGGGGTTCTGTCCTATTATTCCAAGGGAAGACGTGGCCGAACTGCACCTGAGGCTGTGCTACCTATCCGCCACCAGCCCCACCCCTTTCCCAAACACGGTTGCAGGAAGCAGCAGGCTGGCACCAGACCAGGGGAGCTCCAAGTTGCTCCGCAGATTATCTGTGCCATTTGCTGTCGACAGCCGGCTGGCTGGCTTGCCCTGCTAAGGAAGCTTGCACACCTGACACACCCACAGAGCAGGAAGCTCAGGTCAAAAGCCACACGGTTGACCGGGCACGACGCCCCCAGCCAGCCCCATATATGCCACCAGTGACCAAACCGGTTTCATCAGGTGGAATTTTCCAAATGAGCAAAATGGGCAGACAGTGTTATTTGCAAAGCAGTGATGTGTACCCGGGGGGAGAGAGGAAAGAGCAGGTAGGAAGGGTTTGGAGGAGAGTCTTTGGCAGGGGCAGGGGCACCTCCAGAATTTGGTGGTGTGTGGGAACACAACAGGGGACTGAAGTAGCCCCATGCTTGTCACAGTCTTTTTCTTCCTCAGCACTAAAATCCCTCCAGAGCCATGTTTCTCCAAATGTGGGTCTCCAGCTATTTGGGGACTACAACTCCCATCACCCCCTAGCTAACAGGACCAGCAGTCTGGGATTATGGGAACTGTAGCCCCAAAACAGCTGACGCCCCAAAGTTTGGGAAACACTACTCTGGGGCAAAAGGAGGCAACCAGCCATAAGGGCAGGGGGCAGAACTGCAAAGGCAAGCGGAGCCAGGAAGATTCTCCGTACACACGAGCCTGTTTACCAGCCAATTAATCTTATTAAAACATCATGAATCCCTGCTGAGCTGCAGCAGGTGTCCACTATTTGTACTTTCTGGAAACAATTGAAGACGTTGTTGGTTCAACAAGCTTTTCCAGCTAAGTGAAAAAGTCTCTGGTGTAGCTGCGCGCGCTCTCTCTCTCTCTCTCTCTCTTTGCTATTGTTTTAAAACCTACATTTGGTTGTCTTTTGTACTGGGTTTTAAATTACTTTGGGTTGCTGTTACCTTTTAGGAGATTCCTAAATTAATAAATAATTATTATCCAGAAGCTTGGCTCCAGTCTTTATACTTTTTGTTAACATTTGTTATCTTTTAGGTGGAAGCAAAGACTCGCTGCAGATTCACATTCACAGGGATGTCCACAATATAGATTTGGGTGGAAATCATTTTTTAAAAGCAACATTCTCCCGAAACATGGTCAGAGGACATCTCTCCCTCCAATTCCTCCCCTCTCCTGAATCCTTTAAACTATTATTCGGGGGGGGGGGGGGTTGTTGCTGTTGTTGATATTAATTTTTAGTTCTTATGATTTAATGTAGAAACTGTTCAATTTGGTTATGTACCTTTTTGTCTGTTTCATTTGTTGTTTATCACTACTTCTTTTATGTTTGTGAATATGTAAATCTTTTTTTATTATTTAATCACTTTTTCAATACAAACAGCAACCACAAAAAACACATACAACAAAAACCACAATAACAAAATTTAACGATTCGGATTTGAGTACTGATATACCTATAACTACACCTTTTTAATAATATTTCCCCACCTCTCCTCCCCCTACTTCCCACCACTTTCTGCCTTATTTCTTAAGTAATCCTTCCAGATTTCTTTATATTTATCCATTCTTAACTTGCGTGATTATGTAAATATTTTTATGTTGTAAGCCACCTTGAGCATAGCATCCAAAAAAAAATATGACGATGAAGGTGGAGGAAAGTCCGCTGAGCAGTAAATAGATTACCCGGTTTTTCAGTTTCCCCATGATTTCTTGCCAAAGAACCATGAACATGTCAAGTTTTTTTTTTGCTGGCAAATTGGTCATAGGTAGGAATCAGCATAAGCAGATAAAAAGGCTTATAAGTCTTCCCTTCTCCCAACTACTCTTCACTAAGTAAGTATTCCAACAGATGGGGAGACAGGTATCCGTTTCACAAGAGGCTCATAAACCATTAAAAAACCAGCAGATTTTTCTGTGACTGTGTGTGCTGTGGTCCCGCACACCAACCACCCAAAGGTCTGTCCCATTCTCAAAATGCCCCTTGCCAGCTTGCAGCCCCAGGATAAACAACTGCCACCACCTCTTCTTCTAAATCCTTTTTCTACGTGGCTCATCCCCAGCTTCAGGCAAGCTCTGAGATGCCTAACAGGACACAACACAGAAATGGACTCAGTTTGACTGCTAGATCAGACCTGAAAAAGGAAAACAACCACCAGGCTCCTCCTCATCTGGCACTACAGCTCAGTGGGAAAAAAATTCTCCGTCAGCTTTCTAGAACATAGGTAAAGGAAAAGGGACCCCTGACCATTAGGTCCAGTCGTGACAGACTCTGGGGTTGCGGCGCTCATCTCACTTTATTGGCCGAGGGAGCCGGCGTACAGCTTCCGTGTCATGTGGCCAGCATGACTAAGCCGCTTCTGGTGAACCAGAGCAGCGCACGGAAACGCCGTTTACCTTCCCCGCCAGAGTGGTACCTGTTTATCTACTTGCACTTTGATGTGCTTTCGAACTGCTAGGTTGGCAGGAGTAGGGACCGAGCAACGGGAGCTCATCCCATTGTGGGGATTTGAACCGCCGACCTTCTGATCAGCAAGTCCTAGGCTCTGTGGTTTAACCCACAGCGACACCTGCATCCCTAGAACATAGAGGCCAATATATATATATTTATATATAAACCTCCCTACCCCCATCCCAAATGATGTTCTAAAACTACCTGACAAAACCTTCCCACGGTTCTGCAGCCTCCATCATGCAGATCTGGCTTCCTAAACTTATCAGAGGCAACCTGGTCCTTGCATCCACAATCACTGCATGAAATTGCTGCACTTCAAGGCAGCAAGAGTTCAAGACAACAGAGTTGAATCGGACCAGGAAATGCATGGCTCAGCTTCAAAAGGGAGGTGAGCTGGAGAGCCACCATGGTGTTGTCTGCCTGCTAGGTCCCCAGCCCCTCTCCCCCCTCCTACAAAAGCTGTGACAGGGTGCAGAAAAGGGGTCTGGGGCTGGGGACTTGTTTGCTGAAGATGCCTTGCCAGGAAGCTGTACCCTTTTGCTAGTAGACTGCCTTTATTCAGACCTATCTCAAACTACAGTACTTTGGATACCTGAAGGTATCTCTGTCTTGGATATTTAGACATTCATTCAAAACTGAGTTCCCACATTTGATGCCAGTCAAACTGTTTCAGAGGCACAGAGTCTAAAACACTGAGAATGTGAGGTTCTTAGTTTTGAAGGGCCACATCAAAATTTGAATTTCCCATTGGAAATCTGGGTGTTCTGCATGTTGTTCAGTGAGGACCATGTGCTGCTTTAATAGCTATGAATATTATTGATGGGGAAAACCACAGCTGAAGGAGAAACTGGTTTGCTCATTGCTGGTGGCAGATTCCTGAGACCCTGGACGGTGGGCTGAATGAAGTTAGCTCCTTCTTTCATTACTGTCACCATGCCTGTTAGGGAGGAGGAGGGCAGGGAAGCACTGACAGCCCACTGAATATGGCTTCCTGCAAAAAGCAGCTGCCCCTTTTGAAAGAGCATGTTCCTAGCCCTCATGATTTGCTTGAAAGGGTAGCATCAATCATTGCTGGAATCGCAGGAGTTGGTGCAAAGGGCCTTTATGGGGTCTCCAGCAGTTTTAGAGGCGACAGAAAGTTCTTAGTGAGCAGCAGTGTTTGAAATTAGCCAGGCGCATTTTGCACCTGGCTCTTGACCACTTGCGGCCAAGTGAAAATGCCAGGGAGCCAGGATGGCACCAGATATCTCCACTATCTGAGGACCATTGGAGCTGGACTGTTTTCACACACTAATACCCCATCCTGTAGAATTCTATATTTTATTTGCACAATTGGAATGAATTTCTGGAACCAAAATGCTTTTTCTGTGCCGCCTGAGCAGGAGCAGTCACCATTAAGAAAAAGAGGTCAGAACAGGCCAATAGATATGTGGGCTGTCCCTGGATCAAGTGACTTTTCTTCTTTCAAACTTCAAAGCTCTTAACCTAGCTTAAGGATCTCATCTGAACTAGCCAGACATTTAACTGAGAATCATTCACAGACAGCCCATCATTTGAAAAACAAGACTTTAGAGCCGTCTTGGTCAAAAATGGCAACTAGACATCCAGTTTTGGCAACGGCATTTGCTCAACACATTTTCTTTTCCAGGACAGAGTTTGTAACACACAGCTGGGCCCAACACAAACAACTTTCTTTCCCCCTTTCTCCCTCAAGCCAAGATGGTCCGTGACATTCTCTGCTATGCAGCCTTATACAATCCCAGTCATAAGACCCACTTTCCACCCCGCTCAAGGCATAAGATGGCCCAGAACGGTCCACAAATCAGTCTCTCTCATGTCTATCCTGCAGGGACTGTCCCAGAGGCCCTTCTGGGTGGGAATTGGAGGGGCCAAAGCCCCAAACGCCAACTTGCCATTGCCTCAGCAAGACTCTCTGTGGTGTCCACTCCCACCTTCAGAATGGCAACTGGGGACTCCCCATTAAAGAAGACTGATTTGGGAGCCTGTGTGTGTGTGGTGGTGGGGAGATGATGCTCAGGCCCTGCCATTCGCCACTGGGGCATCTGAATGGCCACAGCGGGAACACAATTACTGAATTATTATTTATTAAATTTATATACCACCTTTGGTCCAAAGATCACAGGCGTCATCTAGTCCAACCCCCATTCGCCACTGGGGCATCTGAATGGCCACAGCGGGAACACAATTACTGAATTATTATTTATTAAATTTATATACCACCTTTGGTCCAAAGATCACAGGCGTCATCTAGTCCAACCCCCATTCGCCACTGGGGCATCTGAATGGCCACAGCGGGAACACAATTACTGAATTATTATTTATTAAATTTATATACCACCTTTGGTCCAAAGATCACAGGCGTCATCTAGTCCAACCCCCAACAATGTAGGAATCTTTTACTCAACGTGGGGCATAAAACACAAAAAGCATATAACCACCACCAGACTAGAGGGGGGCCCTTGGGCCTGATCCAGCCGCTCTCTGTGCTCCCAACTGTAAACCTCCTCCTCCCAACAGAAAAACTATACATTATTTTTTTAAACCTTCATCCTTTATAAACTCGCCCCCCCCCCGCGGTTCAGTCCTTGGCTCCCTGGAAGCCCCACTTTGCGTAACTTCAGAAACTTTCCCTTTCTCCCCCTCCCCCTCAAAGAAAATAAAATCGCTCACTGAGGCGAAAGAAAATGAAAGAAAGAGGAAAGTCAGCAGTTTCGGGGAACGTGGGAGGACGTGGGGCAGCCCAAGCTGGTCCGGGGGTGGGGGGCACGTCTGTGTCTGCCCACCATGTGCCCCCCTTCTCGGCTCGGGCGGCCCTCTCCGCTCAGCCCCCCGACCCCCTCAACAGCAGCAGCAGCAGCAGCTGTCCCTTCCTGGGCCGACCTTGCAAGGAGCACCTGCTCCCTTCCGTGGCGCCCCCCCCCCCCGGGAGCCCCCTTGAATCCCAGGGAAAGGGTGAGACCCCTCCCTTCCTTCCCCGCCTCGCCGGGAGGCTCACCTGAGCTCATGGCCCCCCTCCACGAGGAGGAAGTGGAAGTGGAGCAGCGCCGCAGCGGCAGCCGCCTCCTTCCCGCGCGCTGCCCGCCAGCGCGAAGCAGCTGCAGCTGATGGTCCGGGGCCGGCCAGCTGGAGGGGCGGGGCCTAGCGCAAAGGCTGCTGGGAGTCGTAGTTCCTCCCCTCAGGGGCTCAAGTGGCGGTTCCTCCCCAGGTTTTCCCCTGGTTTGCCTTTGACTGTGTCGACCATGGCAAACTATGGCAAGTTCTTAAAGAAATGGGAGTGCCTGATCACCTCATCTGTCTCCTGAGAAATCTCTATGTGGGACAAGAAGCTACAGTTAGAACTGGATATGGAACAACTGACTGGATCAAAATTGGGAAAGGAGTACGACAAGGCTGCATTTTGTCTCCCTGCTTATTTAACTTATATGCAGAATTCATCATGCGAAAGGCTGGGCTGGATGAATCCCTAGCCGGAATTAAGATTGCCGGAAGAAATATCAACAACCTCAGATATGCAGATGACACAACCTTGATGGCAGAAAGTGAGGAGGAATTAAAGAACCTTTTATTGAGGGTGAAAGAGGAGAGTGCAAAATATGGTCTGAAGCTCAACATCAAAAAAACGAAGATCATGGCTACCGGTCCCATCACCTCCTGGCAAATAGAAGGGGAAGAAATGGAGGCAGTGAGAGATTTTACTTTCTTGGGCTCCATGATCACTGCAGATGGTGACAGCAGCCACGAAATTAAAAGACACCTGCTTCTTGGGAGAAAAGCAATGACAAACCTAGACAGCATCTTAAAAAGCAGAGACATCACCTTGCTGACAAAGGTCCGTATAGTTAAAGCTATGGTTTTCCCAGTAGTGATGTATGGAAGTGAGAGCTGGACCATAAAGAAGGCTGATCGCCGAAGAATTGATGCTTTTGAATTCTGGTGCTGGAGGAGACTCTTGAGAGTCCCATGGACTGCAAGAAGATCAAACCTCTCCATTCTGAAGGAAATCAGCCCTGAGTGCTCACTGGAAGGACAGATCGTGAAGCTGAGGCTCCAGTACTTTGGCCACCTCATGAGAAGAGAAGACTCCCTGGAGAAGACCCTGATGTTGGGAAAGATGGAGGGCACAAGGAGAAGGGGGCGACAGAGGACAAGATGGTTGGATAGTGTTTTCGAGGTTACCAGCATGAGTCTGACCAAGCTGCGGGGGGCAGTGGAGGACAGGAGTGCCTGGCGTTCTCTGGTCCAGGGGGTCACGAAGAGTCGGACACGACTAAACGACTAAACAACAACAACATGGGGACCAGGAGGGCCCAAGAACACCAGTCGCGTATTCCACATTCCTTGCATCGTTTTTAAATAAATTCCACCCCCCCCCCCAACACACACATATTTTTTAAAAGAGAGGGTAATTTAAGCTGCAGTTTTTTCCAGGTCCAGAGGCGCCAAGCCAAGGAACAGAGTAAAAAAGTGCTATAAATAAAAAGGGCAGCACGGCTTGTTTGTAGAGGAGCAGGTTGTTGGGTCAGGGTAACCCATCTTGATTTGCGTGCCGTCAACTGAACACAACGAACCTTCCCATCTCTCACAGGGCCAATACAAACAAATTATAAATAAAGGACTGACCCAGAGGACGCTGATGCAAAGACACTATGCAACAGAATGGAAAGATCAATAATCCTCCCTAAACAACCTCTCCCCCCCCCCCTCCTTCAATGTCTAGGACAATAGCGTCTGTGAAAAACGGACTGTGAAAAAGACTATGTTATGTACTGAGTCGAATAGGATCCAAACTGCAACAGTCTGATTGGTCCTAGAACAATAGGATCCAAAAGGCAGCAGTCTGATTGGTCCTAGAACAATAGGATTCAGAATGCAGCAGTCTGATTGGTCCTAGAACAATGCAGCAGTATGATTGGTTGGCAGGAACCACCCAATCATGCTCCAGATTGAAGTGAATCCACAACCTGATTGGCTTACAGTAGAATTCCGGAATTAGCCAATCATGTGCAGCACATTGTGTAAATAATGTATATAAAGCAGATACTTTGAGGGGACATTCATTCATTCCTCCTCACCACCATGAGCTGAATAAAGAGCATGAAATCACTTTGCGACTCTGAGTATATTTCACTGGCGACGAAGGTGGGATCCCACTGAGCTGACTGCCACACACAGCACCGCAGCATTGCCACCTGCCGCACCGCTGCCTGGCACCGTGTATCCAGGCTTCAGCTCCGGGACACAAGGAACTCAGAATGGCAACCGACAGCAGCTTCTCGCCGTTCAACCCAGCATCTGGAGACTGGGAAGCGTACGCCTCCCATTTCACCTTCCTCCTAGAAGCCAAAGGGGTCACCGATGATGCCAAGAAGAGGGCAATATTCTTCAGCGTCTGCGGAGAAGAGACATTTGAAATCGCCCGGGCTCTCCTTGCGCCTGAAGACGTTGCTACTGTTCCATACAAAACAGACTATGAATTGAAAGTGGATACTCCATGTACCTTTCCTTGCTCATTTATTTTATTTTATTTTTCGTATCACAAAAAATCTTGAATAAAAACTAATTTCTAGAGAAAAAACAATCCTTCACCATTGAAAAATTATAAAACATTCCCTGAAAAAAAGACACTTCCTTTGAGTTCTTTGAGAGCAATCCTGAAGCCATCTTGACCCTCATAATGACCCCAGATATTTACTCTGCAGTTGAAGGAAAAACCTTTCCCAATAGTTCTTTTCACTTACAAATTCTTCCAAACTATAAACATCTCACATAAATAGGGTAGATCTGTGACAATAGATTCAAGAACTGTTGAATCTTTACCATTTCAAGGGAATGGCTCGGACTGGTCAGGAAAGGGCAACCAGCAAACATTGTCAGGTATCATGACAAGAGACAAGCCGGGAGACAAGGCTGCCTCTTTCTGTGATGCATGTCTGATGCTTGTTGGGTGGGCAGTGGTTTTCAAACCAGGGTGCTGTGGCACCCTTTGGTGCCTTGAATGATGGTCAAGGGTGCTGGGAGCAACACTGGCCTCTGTCCCTCTTTCTCCCCCCCCCATGCCTTCTTGCATCTCTGCCTCCCAAAGGTTTGCACAGCTATTTGTTGCAGCACCCCTGGCTACAAGCTCCCCAGGCGAACGGTGGCTCTGGAGCTGGCCAGGGGGTGCTTCCCAGGCTCCTGTGGGGCAGCATGAGGAGGCACCTCTCTTTAGGGAAGGGGCGGCAGCTGCGGCTGTCCAGAGGACTCCGAAGGAGAGGGGAGAGGAGAAGAGGGGACACTCCACAAGGGAAGGAGTCAGAAAAAGAACGAGAGGCTGCCAACTCTGCTGGCAAGGGGTGACATAGCTGGGCTCCGGAGCCTCACAGGGCTGCTACAGAAAGAATATAGTTGGTCAAGGGAGCCGTGGACTCAAAAAAGTCAAAAACCTCTGGGCTAAGGGAAACCCAGCCAGATGGGTGGGGTATAAAAATATATATATATTTATTATTATTAGCAATTTCTCAAGTCTTTAAAAGTTGTTACACACACTTGTCTTGGCTCCTCACCTACATGCAACATGTAAGGTGAGAAACTCCGTCACAACAGTAAAATTAAGATCTGCCTTGCTTTGACTGGTTCCTGCCGCCGCTCATTTTTCTCTGACCCATCATGCAATTAGCCCCTGAAGTGAAGGCACAAGACTAGGGGTTGATCATCAGGTGAGCTGCGCACAGGTGAGCTGCATGCAAGCCTTGCTTTGACTGGTTCCTGCCTACACACATTTTTCTCTGACTCATAATGGACTTAGCCCCAAACCCAAGTAACTAGTAACTGAAGAAGGTCGGTCGTGGGTATTTAAGGGGAGGCTTTCTGCATACGACACACCCACTGCCAAGCTGCTCCATCTCCTCTGCCCCCAACCCCATAACACCCTCTCTCCAAAAATAGAGATCTAGGTGTTATAAGAATTCTAAGGTGTCAAATATAAAATAAACGTTCAAGCCAAACACATACGTAAGTACAGGGGAGCAATTAAAGTCTGTGATGTATGTATAATGTTTTTGGGGGGTGGTCTTGAGCTACAGGGTGGGCAATTTCAAAAGTCTATATAAGGGCTTGCACACAATTGTTCTGGGTTCTTCCTCCCTCCTGCAAGTGGTGAATGAAGACCCTGTTGCAAAGAGTTAGCTTCTCAATATTCTCTGGTTGGCCTGTGTTATTTTCTTCTACCAATAGGGACCCACTTAAGGACTCTATACAGGCTCATGGATAACCCATAAGGGAAAAGGAGCTGGCTTTCTTTTTATAGCAAAAGTAATGGTTGAGGGCTTCCGGGTTAGCGCCATCAGCTAATGGCGGATTCCCTCCGATTCGGAGGGACTAGCTCCGCGGAAATTGGGTCTATACCGCTACGGCGAGGCGGGGACCCTACAGAAATCACAGACGGGTGAAGCCTGTGAACGTGGGACTCGGCGGGCACCCTTTGCACCCCCCCAACTCGCAAAGAAACCCATTTACAGGCTTCGGAGCGGAACGGGGTAAGCGGCGCGGTGCTGTGAGTCAACTGCTTCTTCCACGGAGCGAAGCTGCATAGCCGTTGCTGGAGAGCGCTGACTTTTTCTTGTGGATAATTGGATTTTAAACAACAACCCATGAGTAGAACGGAAATTGGGCTTGCCAAATAAATCAAATGAATCAGGAGGCTCTGTCAGGTCAAGCTTGCGTTCCAACATTCCTTCTCTTTCGAACGATCCTGATTCTCCTCCCCCTGTCCTTCTTTCTCCGGCAAGCCTGTCTTGGCGAGACGCCATTTTTTTAACTGCGTCATAAAAATTTTCCTCTTTCTCACCGTTCACCAATCCTCTCTGCTGTTATAATCCATCCCACACAGTTCTTGAATTCCTGCTTGTGATTAATAAAAACGCAACGATCTTACTTCTATCTGGGGTGAAGGGTTATTAATATCACATCGTGCAAAGAAAAAAAAAAGGTTTTTCCTCCACCCCACCCCCCTTCATTCCAAACATACAGTCTCCTAGTGGTGATTCATCAGAAGATTTACTTATCCATCCGTCACTCCCGGTCACAGAGATCCATTAATCAGCAGTCTTATCTCTTGAACATTACTTGATGTATGTGCTTTAGCTTCATTCCAATAATATGTTTCCAATTATAATTCTGAGCTGAAGCTAACCAGCACGCGCTAATTGGAATCGGCGTCAGGAAGATCTGACTTCATCGAGGGGTCGTGCCAAGTGTTCAGCACCCCCATCTCTCGGATCAGGGGGTGCATTGTGAACACCGCTGGCAAGGCAGCGCCCCCCGTCTCCTGGGGGGTAGGAAGACTGCATACTTCACATAGCAGCCCCTTAATTACCTCGTATGGGTCAGAGAGATGTTATTGTCGACCATCTTCCAACGTGCCACCTGGTGGCCCCCAGGGTCCCCCAAGTTTGTGTTTGGTCAGAGAATAGGTAGGATCCAGTGAGAGCAAGGCAGATCTTTATTTTTCTGTTGCAACAGGTGCCTTCCCCCTCCTTGCAAGGAGGTGAGAGAGACCCAGAACAAATATTTGCAAGGATTTTTAAAGACTCTTGAAGAGTTTGCCCAGCCCCTTAGCTGAGGACCACCGAAAGGCATCATACATATGTCACAGAAAGAGGAGGTCTCCAACAGAAATAAGAGGATGTGGCTTTTATCCCATTGGCCAAGATATATGGAAATGTTTGCAGATTGCCTCACTTTTTGTAATTACCTTGGTCCCCTTTTACAAACTCACACCTATTGTTACACAGAAGAAGATGCTCTAATGACAGTCTGCTCAGTTTAACAGGTACCTGCCAGTTTGGTTTCACAGGGAGGGGTAAACCCCTAAATTTCAAGCAGTTTCAGTTTCAAAAATCTACTACTTTACAAGTGAAAATATAATTATGGAAACGTATTTCCCCCCTCTCCTTCCTTCTACTTCAGTGAAATAATTTTAGGTCATTTAAGAGACTCAAAATGGCTTCAGGATTGCTCATCTATACCATTTTAGAATATGGTTTATGTACCTATGCGTGTGTGCACCCAGTTCATTTATGAACATTTATTTTATTGATGTGACGCCTTAGAACCAGAGGGGGTGGTACACATTATTATAAGAATTCCAAGGTCTCAAATGTAGAATCAATGTTCATAAATGTAGAAGTCAAACACATACACAAGTATATAAACCACGTGTCTGAAATAGTACAGGAGAGCAATCCTGAAGCCATTTTGACTCTCCCAAATTGACCTCAAATACTTCTCTTGTTATATGAAAAATAAACCACCAATGAGGGGATGATTGTTACGGGCATAATAAAACTGCAAATAAAGCTCCCAGTTCCTAGTACAGCGGTACCTCGAGTTACAAACACCTCAAGTTACAAACGCCTCAGGTTACAAACTCCGCTAACCTGGAAGCGTTACCTCGAGTTGAGAACTTGCCCCAGGATGAGAACGGAAATTGTGTGCTGGCGGTGCAGCGGCAGCAAGAGGCCCCATTAGCGAAAGCACACCTCTAGTTAAGAACAGTGTCAGGTTAAGAACAGACCTCCAGAACGAATTAAGTTCGTAACTAGAGGTACTACTGTACCTGTCTTTATCCTACGTTGTAAACGTTGTGACCTGATTTATACTTTTATAGCAACTATGTATTTTTATTTCCTCTCATTGTTTCTTTGTATCTGATGTTTCTTTTGTGTCTTTGTATTGGCTGCTGAACTTCAGTATCGATATTCACCTTTCTCGTATGCCAATGTATTTCTTATGTGTACAGTGGTACCTCCAGTTACAGACTCAATCCGTTCTGGGGTGCCATTCACACCCCACAAAGTCCGTAACTAGAGCACCACTTCTGCGAACGCACATGGCGTGATAAAGCGCTTCTGCGCATGTGCGAAGCGCACAGAACGCTTCTGCACGTACATGTATGGCAAAACCTGGAAGTTTACACTTCCGGGTTTGCTGCTTTCGCAAGCCAAAAAGATGCAACATGAACCTAACGCAACACAAGGCATGACTGTATTTTTATTGGTTGCCAAGTATTGTTATGTTATATTTTAGTTATGTTTTATACTGTGAAAAAGTCATATTTTAGGACTTTATAAGAATGCAAAACCTGTCAGAAAGTCACCCAGCGCCACCTACTGAGTCTACAATGAAGACACACAAATATACAATTTAAGCAAATGCTTTTATTCAAATAAAAGCACATACAAGACTATTCTGTCACACCTATGTGAAAGGCAGGAAAATACCCAAATCCTGTCTTTTCCAAATCCTGTCTTAAATTCCCTTTATTGATCCGCTCCAGGTAGTGCCGAAGTATTCCTGTAAATAAAGGAAATACATGGCCATTAACAAAATTGCTGGAAAAACAGGAACCAGCCCAAAACCTTTGTGTACACTGCCTGCCAAACAGTGACACAAAATAAGTGTCGACAAACACAATGATTAACAGAGATTAGCCTTTCCAACATACCAGTTACCTAGAATCATAGAATCATAGAGTTGGAAGAGACCACAAGGGCCATCGAGTCCAACCCCCTGCCAAGCAGGAAACAACCCCCTGATTAATCCCTCATGCCGCGCCTCGTCTGACATCTCTAGTTTTTCATTGTTCTGTATGGAAATTAAAAGTTATAAATGTAAGAATCTTCTTTTGTTCTGGGTTCTCCTCCGTCGCCTGTTACATGAGTGGGAACCCTATTGGCAACAGTCTTTATTTTGTAATAAAGGTCAGGCTTATAGCTGCTTTGCTTTTCATAAATCCTGGTCTGGTCTCTGTCTCTCAACCCCTACCAGCTAGAGCAGAGGTCGGCAACCTGCGGCCCATGGGCCACAAGCTGCCCATGGGGGTCGTTTAAATGTCCCACAAGCTGCCCCCGAACCGAGCCGCCCCCTCAGCAAGTTCCCGCGCGCTGCACTATACCAGTGCAGCGTGGAGCGGGGACTTGTTTCTGTGGTGCCGGAAATCATGTCTGCACAGATGTGATCCAGCCCACGGAGCGATCTCCATGGGAGTGAACAAGCCCAGGCGAGGTAATGAGGCATCTGATCAAGGCCTGTATTTTAAAATGAGCTTAAAGATATATTTGCAAATGTTTGTATGTTTCATGCCAGGCAGAAACCAGCTGGCTAAGTACTTTGGCAGTTGTTTATCTTCCTGCTCTCCTGAACAAGGGCCCCCCTGATTTATAGCAGTAGCAGGAGACAAGTTTCTCAAAGTTGTAAAAGGGAATTACAGGCTGGGAGCAAATGTTACACTGACCCTACATATTACAGAATACAATCAAGCTGCAATAACACTAATTAAGAGTTGGTAAATAGTAAGATTTATTGTTTAACAGAAAATAATACCATGTGCCTCCCATCAGACTCTAGCCATATTTTCCTAAGGTTTAAGGTATACTGAGAGAGTTAAAGGGCAATAAATTTTGGGAAGAGCTAATGGGAAAAGCAGCTGGCTGGGAAAGGGGGGTGTAAACTGAAGAGGCTTCTTTTGAAGCTGTTTTTAACTGAGTTCCTTTTTTACTTTGCAAAGGCCTTTTCTTCTAAAAAGCTATCTATGTTATGTATGAGATTTGTTGGCTTAATGTAATTATGCAAAGGATTTAGAAAGTAAGAAATGTTAGATTCTTATGTTAGATTCTTATTTCATTGATGGTGTGTGAGAATGTGAACCCAAGATCTCTGTTTAGATATAATTTAATACCATGAGCCATTTGTTTTAGCCATTTGCTTTGGAATGCAGGGGCAACAGGGGCAAAAGGTGATCTGGTAATTAAGGTGCCTTGTGAGGCAAATGTAAGATATATGGCTACTTGTCTGCCATTTATGGATAGAAGGAAATATAACTCTTTGTCTCCCATAAAAGGTAATAGGAAATGGGTGTATCTTTTATGATTGGTTCTAGCAAACAGCCAATAGGAATTTCAACCAGGCTGATTGGACAGAGGCAGCCAAAGGAGGAGCAAGGGGGCTGGGCTGAGGAACTATAAGTGCTGGCCATCAGGGCTGGAGGGGGCAGAGCTTTGGTAACCATATACCACTGTGCCTATCATTTATTTGTCTGACAAATAAATTATTATTTTAATTTCTCTATTGCTGCGTTGAATATTTCATTCCAGCTAAGCGTTAACCACAAGCAGGGTGCTACAGTAAACCTTGCTGACCCCTGGGCTAGAGCCTTCAAATGCGCTCTCTCCGAAGGTCCAGTCTTCCTTAAGAAGCTGAACCCTTTTACCGGGACCCTCTTTTTCCATTTATTTCACTCTGCAAGGAGGAAGGAAATGGGGAAAGTTTTCCAATTGTCTTTGGATTGTAGGGGCTTTCACCTCCCTGCAAATACAGTCTGGCAAGTACAGTGGTACCTCGGTTTACAAACTTAACCGTTCCAGAAGTCTGTTCTTAAACCAAAACCGTTCTTAAACTGAGGCGAGCTTTCCCTAATGAGGCCTGCCACCGCTGGTGCTCTTCCACCATTTGGATTCCATTCTTAGACCAAGGTAAAGTTTGCAAACCTACTTGGAACCCAAACACTGCAAACCCAGAAGTAAGTGTTCTGGTTTGCGAACTTTTTTTGGAAGTCAAACGTGCTCCGTTTTGAGTGACACACTTCCACTTTGAGTGCCACACTTCCATTTTGAGTGCCACACTTCCGATTTGAGTGCCACTCTTCTGTTTTGAGTGTTACGCTGATGTCTGTCTGTTATTGCTATTTATTTTGCGTTTTTGTTTTTGCGTTTTTTTCCCTGTTTTGTTTTTGTGACTGTGTGGAACCCAGTTCAGCTACTGATTGGTTGTGTGACCACAGTACATTGTTTATTGCTTTCATTTTATGCATCAATGGTCTAGTTAGATAGTAAGATTCATGTTAAATTGCTGTTTTAGGGGTTTTTAAAAGTCTGGAATGGATTCATCCATTTTGCATTACAGTGGTACCTCTAGATGTGAACGGGATCCGTTCCGGAGCCCCGTTCGCATCTAGAAGCAAACGTAACCAGCCACGGCACGTCTGCGCACGCACGCGTCGCTTTTTGCCGCTTCTGCACATGCGCGTGACGTCATTTTGAGCACCTGCGCATGCGCAAGCAGCGAAACCCGGAAGTAACATGCTACGTTACTTCCGGGTTGCCGCGGAGCGCAACTCGAACGCGCTCATCCCGAAGCACATTCAACCCGAGATATGACTGTACTTTCTATGGGAAAATGCACCTTGTTTTGGGAAGGCTTTGGTTTTGGAACGGACTTCTGGAATGGATTAAGTTTGAGAACCAAGGTACCACTGTAACAACATAATGGCCAATTCTCTGGTAACAGCGGGAAATTAGGGGCACTTGAAGGGTCTGCAACGGGGGCTATGAACGTCAATTGGAAATGCAGAAAGCTATCCTTCTGCTCTGCTCCAAAGAGTGGACAGGAAAATGTGTCCTTTTTGAAATCAAAAGGTGTTCTGGATACGAGGAAGTAGGCCAAACTCCATGCGGTGATGGCGGCAGGAGGCTGCACTGAGAGACCCGGAGCTGTGACTGACTGCTGCTTTGCACCCAAGCTTGCTGAGAGGCACAATGAGAGACACTCTTGGGGTACCATGTTCTTCTACTGGTTCCTGCCTCCATTAATTCTTCTCTGAACAATAACAGACTTGGGAGATGTGGGATAAATGGATAAGAAAAAGCTTAGCAGAAACGACCATGCCTCGCCTTGCTGTTGTAACTGCTTGCATTGCAAAGAAAAAGGAAACTTGTGGTAATACGTAATATGTTAAGTATACAAATTACTGAGTAGCCAAAAGTTAATGCCCTATAAGGGATTAGTGTGGAGGTGACTCAGAATCACGAGGGAAAATGGAGAACAGTTAGAAAGCTATTGCACATGCTTAAAAGGGCTATGAATATTAGTCAAACTGCCCCGGGTGGAGCTAAAGCTAATCAGCATGAACATGGGGTTTACAGTGGGGGTACATATGTACAGTGGTGCCTCGCAAGACGAAAAGAATCCGTTCCGCGAGTCTCTTTGTCTAGCGGTTTTTTCGTCTTGCGAAGCAAGCCCATTGACGGATTAGCGGATTAGCGCTATTAGCGGTTTAGCGGCTTTTAGCAGCTTAGCGGCTTAGAAAAGGGGGGGGGGGGGAGGAAAAAAACCCCGCAGGAACTAGCAAGACATTTTCGTCTTGCGAAGCAAGCCCATAGGAAATTTGTTTTGCGAAGCGCCTCCAAAACGGAAAACTCTTTCGTCTAGTGAGTTTTCCGTCTTGCGAGGCATTCTTGTGGGGCACCACTGTAATAGGAGGACCTGTAAACTGCAATTTCCTAACCAATAGGAGATTGTAGGAAGGGAATTTGGATGGGCTTTAGGGTATTTTTTTTTATAACTTTTTGTAAACTCTTTGCAGCATGAGCTGGGAGTTGCCCGTGCAGCGCTGTCTTGAGAATAAACAACTTGTGGTTTTGCCTGATCTTGGTGTCCAGATTCCCTTCTGCTCACAGAGGAATTGGCTACCTCTGGGGAAGATCCCTAGGGCAAATTTCTCCAACAGGGACACCAAATCCCTTGGTGCGTGTTTGAGATGCAAAAGCCAACCCCAAATTTGCGTCTAACTGTCATCAGCTGTGTGGGATGCAGGAAGGAATCGAGTGACGCTAAATGGCCAATAGGTCCTGGAAAGGAGAAGAGGACCAAAATGGCTGCCATCATGGTGGTGGTTTGTTTTGGGGAATGGTTCACTGTTTCCTTCAGGAATTTCCAGTATTCTCTTTTTTTTCTTATTTTCCCTTGCACAAGAGTGTGGTTTTTATTGTCATTTTGCTTTCTTCCTTTTAATCCCTTCAAAGGGAGCCAGGGCTTTCTGAGGAAACCGCAATGCATTGTGGGTATTATTAATAGGTCGTCCCGGTGAGAGGGACGCGACTGCGCACGCGCGGAAAAATCAACGGCCTTCGATCGTATGTGTGTGTGTGTATTTTCCTTCGTTGTTGTTTTTTAAAAAGCCGCTCCCCTGCTCCTCGTGCCTACGTCACTGCTTGTTACTACGAGGTCGATTGGGGGACAGAAACCCCGCCTCGAAAAGTGGGCGGAGCCAAGAAAAGGAAGCGACGGGGAGGAGCAAGAGGGAGATCAATCAAAGAAAGTAACCCCGCCCCCGACCGGATTGGAAGTAGCCAATCCCCGCGAAGCTGCGCCGCTTCCCCCCCCACTCCACCCCTTTGTTGCGGCGCGGCGATGCCGTCGCGTCTGCGTCTGACGTCACAGCCAAGCGCCGAGGCGCGGCTAACAGTTTTCCCGGCACCCCGCCCTGCTTTGGGCCTTTCGCGTCGCTCAGGGAGAGGCCGGTTCCACTTCCTAGGGCGTCCAGTCCGCTTCCGCTTCCTGGTCGCCCTCCCTCTTTCCCTCCCTCCCTCCCTCTTGCCTCTCCTTTTTCCGCCCCCCTCTCAGGGGTCGTGGAGCCGCGCCTGGGATGGCTCCTCGGCTGCAACTGGAGAAGGCGGCCTGGCGCTGGACGGAGACGGTGCCCCCCGAGGCCGTGACCCAGGAGCACATCGAGGCGGCCTACCGCGTCGGCCTGGAGCCCTGTCAGCGCGGAGCCTGCAGGTAAGCCTCAGGGGCCGGCAGGCTGGGCTGGGGCTGGGGCCCCGGGGGAACCACAGGGCGGCGTCGGCGTCGCCCTGGAAATCAGCCTTTTGTACTGCAAGTCAATGGCAGGGCACCTGCACAGCATGCAGGAGCCCCCAGGTTCAATACCCGCTAAATAGGGCTAAAAAGAGGCTCCCTAACTGAAACCCTGGAGAGCCACTGCTGCCAGTCAGTGTAGGCAGTATTGAGGTAGGTGGACCAACGTGGCGACTCGAGAGAAGGCAGCTCCCTATGGCACACAAGCCCCACCTGTTCTCCCCCACCCACCGTTTTATTTGTTTTTATTAAATATATTAGTTGCTTTTTTGCCGTGGCTACTCAAAGCGACTCTCTGGGTATTCTAGAAGTTCTTAGGAAGGGCAGTGCAGCTCAGTGGTGAAACACCTGCTTTGCACGTAGAAAGTTCTGGGTTCAGTTGCCACCCCAGTAGAACATGGGAAAAGACTGAAACCCTGGGGAGCCGTTGCAGCCAGTCAGAGTAGGCAATACTGAGCTGTATAGTTCTCATTTTCTGCTTCTTCATTGTCAGGGACCCTCACTGAGATTGTTGGTGTGTGAGGAACCCCAACACTGTACCTATTCTGAACTCTTTCCTCTCCTCTAATCCCTCCTTTCCCCTGTTTTCAATTGTGAACTCAAGGGTGGGGCTTTTGTCTTTTGTGTAAGTTCATGTGCACCATATAAGTAAAAGGAGATGATCTATTAAGCATCAGGGTGACTAGATGGGGATGGAAGGAGGTACAGTTACACATGGTTTGTCTTTAACTTCCATGCTAATTTAAATAAAAAGCACAAGTCAGATGTTTATGGAAGGTTGTTATGGAAGGGGCTTGTTGTGCCCGTAAACCTCTTTTGCCTGATACAGGAGGCAAGTGGTTTCATCTGAAACTTATATGCTTGCAACCTCCGTGTCATTTAAACCTGTGTGGTATAGTACTATGTCAAACTAAGACCTGAGGGACCAGGGTTCAAATCCCCACTCATTCATGAAGCTCACCAGGTGGCCTTGGGGGCCAGTCCGTTCCTTTCAGCTCAACTTACCTCACAGGGTTGTTGTGGGGACCAAAGAGGATAGAGAGAACCATTTACACCACTTTGAGTTCTCTGGAGAAAAGACATGATAGAAATGCTAGAAATGATAACCCCTTTTAGCAATTCTGATTTACAAGCACTTTTCAGCAAAAGCAGCACAGAAACTGACAGCTAGACAATGCGGGGAATGTGCAGAAGTTGTCCTTTTTGTTGAAATTTGTAGGGGGAAGGAGGAAACATGTCAGGGAGCATCATCAACACTGGCACTCTTATCTGCAGTTACCTCAGGACTCCTCTGTGGTTGGTGGGGCTTGTAAGCTGCGCTTGCAACGAATTGCTGGAGAGGTGTGCTGGAAGTCACACAGGTGTCATCAGGACATAAGTGGTCTTGGTTGATAGCAATGTGATGAGGTCAGAATATTGGGTTCAGATCCTGCTGCTTTTTGCTTTTGCAGGCGAAACTGCCGAGGAAACCCAAACTGCCTGGTAGGAATTGGTGAGCACATCTGGCTGGGGGAGATAGATGAAAACACCTTTCACAATATTGACGATCCAAATTTCGAGAGGAGAAAAAAGGTAACGCTACTATGGTCTCCTGGCACTCCAGGGTTCATGTGCTGGCCCTGAAGCCTGTGTGAAGGATGATTATTTCCCCCAAGATGCATCCTCAACTTGATTCTGGTTTATAGAATTGGAAGGCTTGAAATTTTCTTTGTGGTCCTGGCTGTTTTGTCAGAACTGATAGAGGTTTCTTAGTGGTAGCTGTAAAGTTCCTTTGCCAGTTCCGTGAAGTAGCTGTCAATAAGAGGGACCGAGTACTGCAAGCAGAGCTTTATCTGACTGTTTCATCTCAATCTATTCTGTTGCAGAGAAAAATACCCTTGGATGATCCCTCCCATGTACCAGGAAGCTTGTAAAAATATTTTGGTATTTCTTCCTCATTAGTTTTTTTTTAATAGTTACATTGTTTGGATTTTATTGACTTTTTTTTTATTCTGCTATGTTTGTTTAAATGTTAGACATATTGGCATTTTTCGGAAAGTCGGGGAGAAACATGTTAAAAATGTAATAGTTAAATAAAGAGGAACATTGAACCTCCCTGTAAACCAAGGTTGGGGAGCCTGTAGTTCAGGGGTCAGCAAACTTTTTCAGCAGGGGGCTGGTCCATGGTCCCTCAAACCTTGTGGAGGGCCGGACTATATTTTGAAAAAATAAATAAAATGAATGAATTCCTATGCCCCACAAATAACCCAGAGATGCATTTTAAATAAAAGGACACATTCTACTCATGTAAAAACACACTGATTCCCGGACCCTCCACGGGCTGGATTTAGAAGGCGATTGGCCCGCATCCGGGCCTTAGTTTGCCTACCATACTGTAGTTGGACTCCCAACTCCAGTCATCTCTGACGACTGGCTATGCTTACTGCGGCTGTTGGGGGACCACAGATGTTCCCCATCCCTGCTGTGAAGTCCTACAAATTCAACCCCAAAAACAAAAAACTATTACACAGGTCAAGTGCACTAAAGGCAGGATATATTGTCTTGAAAGGACCTTCCTGCTATCATCTTCTGGAGGCTCTTGGTTAACGTTGTGGAGGTAACCTCTTGGTGGTTTGCCTGCTGGGCGCCGTCCAGATGTTTTAGACCACAACTCCCATTGACTCCAGCCAGTGTTGGCTGTGTGATGCTGGGACTGATGGGAGTTGGCCATCAGTCCAAAACATCTGGAGAGCACCAGGTTGGCAAAGGGCTGCCCTTGTGACCTGCTTGGTGATACAGTGGTACCTCAGGTTAAGTACTTAATTCCTTCCGGAGGTCCGTACTTAACCTGAAACTGTTCTTAACCTGAAGCACCACTTTAGCTAATGGGGCCTCCTGCTGCTGCCGTGCCGCTGGAGCACAATATCTGTTCTCATCCTGAAGCAAAGTTCTTAACCTGAAACACTATTTCTGGGTTAGCGGAGTCTGTAACCTGAAGCGTATGTAACCTGAAGCGTATGTAACCTGAGGTACCGCTGTACCTCTGTTGTGTGTTTCCCCTTCCCTTCACAGAATGCCTTTGTGGGCCTCACAAACCTGGGTGCCACCTGCTACGTCAACACTTTTCTGCAGATGTGGTTCTTGAATTTGGAGCTCCGCCAGGCGCTCTACTTGTGTCCAATTGCCCGCCCTGAGTACGTGACAGCAGAGGGCACCGCATCAAACAAGGGTATGTTGGTCAGACTTTTCCCACTGCCCACTAGCACATGGGCCGGTGGCTTTTGATTTGCTCTGACAAGGCTCCGTCTGCTTGGAGGCTGCTACTGTGTCCTGATGTTTTATCCCCCTACACAGCTATTGGCTTTTGTGGTCCTCTCAATCTAGCAGTGCTGCTTGGGTACTTGTTCCCATTTTACAGATAGAGATTGAGAGAGGAGAGTTTTGCTGAAGGTAATGCTGTATATCCTGAGGCAGTGAATCAGCCTCTAGAGACCACAGTGGATTCTCATGGGCAGCACAGTATCTAAGCAGCAGCAAAGTCGCAAACAAACCTTGACAGAAAGGAAATCTAAATGAAGAGGAAACCTTCCCTTTCTGAAAGGGTTTGGTTTTTTAAATTGTTATTCAGAATGGCACATCTTGTTAGTTTTTCAGTTGCCAGCAGATGATATGCTGTGTATATCCCTCCCAATGTGTAGCAAAGTGGGGCAGGGGGAGGTCTTTTATAACAGAGTGTGTGCAGAGGGGGGTGACCATTGCCAATATGAGTATATGCGTCATGGTGGGTCAATCTCTGAAGGAATCCTCTTGCCTTTTGATAGATTATGAGCCTCAGACGATTTGTGAGCACCTCCAGTACTTGTTTGCTTTGCTGCAGAACAGCAAGAGGCGCTATATCGATCCATCAGGGTTTGTTAAAGCGCTGGGTTTGGACACAGGTCAGCAACAGGTAACGTTCGGGTGCGTGCGTGTGAGCGCGTGTTTTGCCTTGCTCTTTCTGTGGAAGCAGCTGCACATCAATCCACTTGCCCTCTGTAATGCTAAGCCACAGTTCCCTGAGCTGAGGTGAACCAGGGATGTTTTGCCACTGAAGAGGATGGCCCTATTCCATTCTTAATTTCCTTGTACATGGCTGAGGTGCAGTGCCATCCCCGAATCGATGCAATGAGGGGTGGTGGTGGTTGCTTTGCCTCCTCTTCAAAAGAGCTATAACGTATAACAAAAGAGCTAAGCACCCTCTTCATTTATTTTGTTAGTTTGTTAATTTACCTGTGTTATCAATGCTGCCTTTGCAACTGTACTGTTCTCCTAGGATGCTCAGGAGTTTTCCAAGCTGTTCATGTCCCTGTTGGAGGATACCCTAACCTCACAGAAAAACCCAGATGTGCGAGACATTGTCCAAAAGCAGTTTTGTGGAGAGTATGCCTACGTTACAGTGTAAGTTTCTCCTCTTCTTAGTCTTTTGGTGCTTTAGCTTTGTGTATTCCCAATTCAAAGTGCTGATTTTGATCTATAAATCCTAAACGGCCTCGGTCCAGTATAGCTGGAAGAGCGTCTCCACCTCCATCGTTCTGCCTGGACACTGAGGTCCAGCGCCGAGGGCCTTCTGGCGGTTCCCTTGCTGCGAGAAGCCAAGTTACAGGGAACCAGGCAGAGGGCCTTCTCGGTAGTGGCACCCGCCCTGTGGAACGCCCTCCCACCAGATTATTATTATTATTATTAATGTGGCTTAGGACCCCAGTACCTCAAGGACCATCTCCCCAACCAACCAAGACCCTACTATCATCTTCCTAGGCCCTTCTCCATGTGCCCCCTCCATGGGAGGTCCAGAGGGTGGCAACATAAAATCAGGCCCTTTTCCGTGGTGGCTCCCCATTTGTGGAATGCTTTCCCCAGGGAAGCTTGCCTGGCACCACCGTTTTAGGCTCCATGCAAAAACATTCCTTTTTCATCAGGCCTTTGTGTTATAACGATATATATGGCCTTTTTGCGTGGATAGGATGTTTTTATAGTAGTTTTTGGAAAACAATACTAGATATAATATATGAATGTTTGGTGTTTGCTTAAAATACTGTAAGTTTCTTTGAGCTACCGTGAGAAAAAAGTGACTAATAGATTTAATAAATAATGATATCTGTGATTTCTGAAGAAGTAATTCTTCTTGAGGTAGTCTCCAGTTGTGTTTTTTCCCTCTTCCCCAGCTGCAACCAGTGTGGCAGAGAGTCCAAACTTATATCAAAATTTTATGAGCTTGAGTTGAACATCCAGGGCCACAAGCAACTGTCGGACTGTATCACAGAGTTTCTGAAGGTATCAACTCTTCCTTGGGAGTTTTCTCCTTGTCACTTTCATCCTCCAGCCTATTATGGTTTGAGGCCAATTTCCTTTTGGCTGCTCTTTGCTTTATCTCAAGGGTGGGATCTGAATAGAGGAGATTGGTCCTAGTTGGCCCTAATTTTTGAATATGTCGTTTAGTTTGCTGGTCCTTTGGGGATTTTTGTGCCTATGGAGCTTTTATAAAAATTAATTCCAACAGGCTGCCTCAGAAGGATAATCTTAAGTGTGGTCTCTGTCAAATTAGCAACATTATAAATACTATTTTAATAGGTTCAAATGTGATTATTAATAAATGGATGTTTATTTTTTGTTTTGAGGGTTTTTTTTAACATATAAAAAGTTTATTTTATGAGATTTCTGCACTGCTTGATTATTTTAAAAAAGCCTCAAAGCCATATGCAAAGAGAATAAATTGATTAGGATATTTTCTGAAAAAGGAGATTAAGAAGGGTCCTGCTTTGTTTACTGTCTCCAGATGTAGACAGTTTGGTTTCAGCTTCTGCGTATCAAGTGACAGCCCCCAAATTCTGGTCTCCTGCCATAGAAGCTGTTCCCAGAGTACCACTGAAGGAAGACCCATAGGCGTCCTTGACACTCTTTCCATGCATGGATTCAGGAGCTGAAGAGTGGATTTGATGTCTGTTTCCACCTAGGTGAAATTCTAGCCTGCCTCAGGGGCATCCAGGTGACTTTTGTTCCATTTGTCTCTTGCTTGGCTAGGAAGAAAAGTTGGAAGGGGACAACCGCTACTTCTGTGAGACCTGCCAGAGCAAGCAGAATGCCACCCGCAGGATCCGTCTCCTCAGCCTCCCATGCACCCTCAACCTGCAGCTCATGCGCTTCGTGTTTGACAGGCAAGCATCTCTTCTTGTTCCAGCACCCCAGGGTGGGAGCCTTCAGAGCTACTGTGGTCGGATCCCTCCATACTGGAAGGAGGCAGGCCTATGCTTACACCCCCATTTTATTTCACAAAATACAACAAGCACTTCAGAGCAGTTTACAAAAGAAGATAAAACAAACGAAATTATCAATAAGAAAAATATCAGTAAGAAAAAATAACAAGGGAAATAGCAAGGGATTAAAACTTGCATCAGCTTTGTAAACATCTGGGAAGGCTTGCCTAAACAAAAATGGTTTCAGCAGTTGCTAAAAAGAGGACAGAAAAGGCTCCTGCCTGCTGTCAGTATAGGTGCTGCCACATGAAAAGATCGATTTCTTACCAAGGCAGAATGGATATTATGCGGCGCCTGTAACAGTGCCGCAGATCAAACTGAACGGGACAAGATAACTGTTCGGTGGATTTGTAGCTGGTTGATTGACTTAACCCGAAGCTCACTAACGGTTCCTCGTCATCCTGGAAAAAGGTGACAAGTGGGGTGCCGCAGGTGCGTTGTGAGTTGCCAAACTCAGCCTTACCGTTTGCTATTTCTTTCCTTACTTCCTTAGGCAAACAGGCCACAAGAAGAAGCTGAACGCCTACATCGAGTTCTCAGAATTGCTGGACATGGAGCCCTACATGGAAGACAAAGGTGAGGTTATGATCTTACGTAGCCAAGTAGCAGCTTGTGATTGGGCATGAAGGGGTGGCAGTTGGGGCTGGTCCATTAGGGCAAACAGGGCACTGCCCTTCACCAGACCCTGCCTTGCCTGCCTTCTTACTTACCACAAGTCCAGGTTTGTGGCACTTGCTGTCAGCATCCTCAAACTCAGTATTTCCCCATCTAGAACTCAAAAAGGAGGAGGGCAGAGGCAAAAGTAGGTCACTCTGGCACCACCCTGCTGTTGAGCTCCCTGCTTTCTATCCTGCCAATCCCAATGTACACCAACCATGGCCCAAGGGGTTGGGGACAAAAAGGCTGATCTCTGCCTCCCAGAAGATTACAATGACAAAGCCGGTAACGCCATAAACGCTGTAGGGGCTATTCTCTCCGCCAACCCTATGCGTTGCAGGGGGTTGGACTAGATGACCCGTGGGTCCCTTCCAATGCTACAGTTCTCTGATTCTGTGACCCTCCTTCCAGCCAGCATCTTTGTCTATGAGCTGAGTGCAGTCCTCATCCACCGTGGCGTGAGCGCCTACTCCGGCCACTACATTGCCCACGTGAAGGACCCTCAGACGGGAGAGTGGTACCGGTTCAACGATGAAGAGATAGAGAAGATGGAGGGCAAGAAGCTGCAGCTGGGGGCAGAAGAAGACCTAGGTAAGACCTCACCGAAAACACGCAGACGAGGCCCTGGCTCCTATAAGCAGTTAGGAGTCAAACCATTTGGAGCAGCCATGGGGGAGACACTTTCTGTCCCTCCAAGTGTCCAAATCTGGTGCAGTTGCCCTGACTGCCTCTATGCTTTCAGGCTCAGTTCACCAAATTCCAGATTCAGTCCATAAAGCGCAGGGCCTTGATGTCTGTGTCCTGGCTTGCATTTGCCTGGGTCCTGCGTTCATTGCCTTAGGCACTTCCCCGAGAATGGTTTGCAGGGTGTCAGAAAGCGACAGGGCCTTTTTGGTTACGGGCCCCTCTTTTTGGTCTTTGGAATTCTCTCCCTAGTACAGCCTGCCTTTTGCCATTATTAATGTGGTTTCAGCATAACTGCTCTCTGAGGTATTTGAGAGAACGTGATTATGTTTATGTGTTATATCTTCTTTGGATGTTATTGAATTAGACCCGATGGTCATTTTTAATGGTGTGTGTGTAAGGTGCCTAGAGGCATTTTGTATTAGATGACGAATTTAATGACTCCCCAAGGCCAGGGAATTGAGAGAATCGTCGCTCAGCACCATCTAGAGGGCCACAGGATAGAGAAGACTGCCTGTCTCTGTCCTGTGAGCACTCCTGGATTGACACACTGTGGGGATCCTTTGGCCCTTCGGATATTGCTGAATTACAACTCCCATCATTCCTAGATGTGCCGACCCAGGCTGATGGGAGTTGTAGTTTCAGTAACATCCAAAGGGCCAAAAGCTGGGTATGCCTGGTGTATTGGGACCAGCAAAAGGTTAACTAGTCAGTTGCCATTTCCATCAGCAATAAAGCTTCTTGTGCCTTGGCATAATTATCCCCAGAAGAAACGGCTCCATTAACATGTTTACGCAACCCACGTTTGGTGAGGCTTATGTGTGCTAAGCAGTGTGTATCTGATAGCTCCAAATTGCTGGCTCTCGTGAGGCCCTTTGGAGGTAACCACCTTCAGTCTTGGCTCCTTGCTCTGGGCTGTCTTCCTTCCTCATGTGCTTGGCAGGTGATGTGAATGGGGCATCCCTTAAATAGAATGTAGAAATAAACATGTTAATAGGGGGCACATGGGGACCAACCCAAATAAATTTGGCACTCTGGCAAAGCTGCACAAGTGGGGTGGGAGGGTCTGGATGGGATGAGATGCAGGGCAATGCCTTGCTAGGATGGAACGCTCAGCAACCCAGGAGCCACCACTGAAAAGGCCCAGTCACAGATCAGTGAGTTGAGAGGGGAGAGCTAGGGAGAAGAGCGTTCCAGGTTCTTCTTCCCTGACAGGAGAGAGAGAGCGAGCAGATGTCTCAGGGCTTCTCTTGTGCTTGGCTTCTCTCTCCCCACTAGAGCCTTCTAAATCTCAGACTCGGAAGCTCAAATGCGGGAAGGGGGTTTACCGCTCTCGGAACGCCTACATGCTGGTGTACAGGCTGCAGACCCGGGAGAAATCGCTGAGTGTTGAAATTCCAGGTAAGGCTGGAGTTGGAGTTTTGTGTCCTTGTGTGTTGTCCATTCTTTCCCCCTCTGTGCACCCAGGGTGTGGCAATTGCCTGGCGCGTGTGTGTGTGCAGGCAAACCTGTTGTGGGGCACATGTTAAGCTAAGCAAGCCACCTTGTGTCCACTCAGCAAATGTTGGGCACAGGTGGTGATGTTTTCTTTCTTCCCCCAAATAGGTAGCTTGCTGAGTCAAAGGGGGAATGCTGGGTGTGTTTTATACCTCGGGTTACAGTCTTTCAGGTTGCGTGTTTTTGGGTTGCACAGTGCGCCGAATCCAGAAGTACCGGAACGGGTTACTTCCGGGTTTCGGTGCATGCGCAGAAGCGCCAAATCGCAACCCACGTGTGCGCAGACGCAGTGCTGCAGGTTGCGAACACTGCGGGTTGCGAATGTGCCTCCCGCAGAGATTATGTTCACAACCCAAGCGTCCACTGTATAAATTTATCTGAGTCCCCATTTCAGTTGATCACTTGCCCATCCAGTTCTTTCTTCCTAGCTGTTAGGGCATAGAGAGCCACCTTATAAGTAACAGAGTCATCAATATCACTCAGCAGCTATTTCACACTGACCACCCTGGTTAGATTTGTTTCCTTTGTGTGAAAAGGGCTGTTATGAATCAGTTTCTTGGGTGGATGTTGTAGTAAGTAATGGCAAATGTCCTCTACACATGGTTCGCCCAAAGAGATGTTTTATATTGGTTGAGGAGGTGGCAAGTCAGCTTGGTGGTTTCATCAGAAACCTTACATGAGCTTAATCCTCCTTTGGTGGAAACCTGTAAATTAGTCTCAAGAAAACATTGGCTCGGGGGGGGCGTTATTATTGGGGGCAAATTGCCTCTGAATGCCATTTGCCGTGGCTCATAAGTGGAGAGCGTACTGTTGCACATGGGTCCCATAAGGGCATAGGGCATAGGCCTCCAGGTATGGGGCGGTGTATAAAACGAATAAATAATAAATAATAATAATTTTGTGTTGGCCACCGTGCCACCAGGATGATGGAAGAGGTGGATCCATTTTGGCTTGCTCCAGCTGCGGCCAGACTCTTCTGACATTCTTATTTTGGGGGTCTCCTCTCAAAGGGGGGGGTCTCCAACCCCATATACAGCCACTTGACTCCCTCGGTCAGGAGAACAGGCACTACTGCAGGTGCAACGTAATATCTGTTCTGCATTTATAAGAACTCAATATTTCATTGTGGGAGCACCTGCACTCTGGAACTCCCTGCCTATTGATATCGGAGAGGTGCCTTCACTGTACTATTTTTGGCACCTGCAAAAAACATCTCTGTTAAGAGAAAGCCTACCCAGATGTTTAGAGAGTTGGTGCAGGTTTTAATCTGTTTTTATTCTATAGTTCTATGAACGTTTGTTCAAAAGTCTGCAATTACTGTTGTGAATCCTTATTTATAGTTTGATTTTTAAAATCTGTTTTGTTAAACTGCTTTTTTGGTTTCTTTTGGAATCAAGCAACATATGAATTTGATGAAACAAGATGTTTCCCCTGGGGTGAATGGATGTCTGTGGGAATGACTCTCAGTCAAGGCCTTTAGGGGTGTAGCAAAGGGCTTCCTCTTTCTTTTGTGTGGCATGAGGGCCGGGCTCCGTTCTCAGTCCTAATTCTGTTGCTTGTCCCCCTCCCCCCAATTGGCCAGCTTTTTTGCAAGAGCTCGTAGAGAGGGACAACAGCAAGTTTGAGGAGTGGTGCACAGAGATGGCCGAGATGCGCAAGCAGAGCGTGGCCAGGGGCAAGATCAAGCACGAGGAGGTGAAGGAGCTCTACCAGAAGTTGCCTGCCAAAGCTGGTCTGTAAGATCTTCCATTTGTCTTTTAAAAAAATAAATATTTGCAGTATTGCATGTTAAGGATAGGACTGTTGTAGGCGAGGTTTGGAGGGTGGGGTGACGAGTAAGCCTCCTGAGGCTCCATCCAAGTGCCTTCCATCTCTGCCTCGCACCCACACAGTGCAAGCAGACATCAGTGGAAGCTTTGAAGAATTATCTTCCCAAATTCACATCAGCTGTGCTCTCTCTCTCTCTCTCGGGCATGTCTAAAAACATCTAAACATGTGAAAGCATTTAAAATTTGCCTTGCATTCACCCCGCTCCCATTGTTTGGATCTCTAATGAAGCCTTCCTAATTAGCAATATTTATATCACTTTTATCAAATCCTGTGGCGTCCAGTTCCGGCCTGAAAAATTAAAGTCGTTTCTGCATCTCTTGGTAAAGATAATCACTCCTGGCAACACTTAGAAGCAGTTGGCCAGCCGCCTTAGTCTTAAGTCCCAAGAGGAAATATTGGAACAACGTGTTGCGTGGACATTGGGTGCCAGCCAAGTTTCCTTTTTGGTTTTTCCGGATAGTCTAATGTTCTGTACAGTACAACTTAACTGCTGCTGGGCCCCAAGATATTTGTCTACCTGTTCTTCTGTCAACCTAGGGTGCTTTACGATCTGCAGTGACTTAAAATATTAAGAAACATGGCCACTCCTCTGTTCACTGACGTGTTTGCTGCTCTGGGCTGCTTTATCAGGAATGGCAGGATGTAAAATAAATAACTAAATAATTTTAGATTCAGGTGTTGGTCTGACTCAGTCATAATAAATAAAATAAAAAAAGTAATTATCCAGTGGCACCTTAAAGACCAACTAAATTTGTTCTGGGTATAAGCTTTCGTGCGCATGCCACACGACTTCAGATAATTTTACTTTACTTTATTGAGAGCCAGTGTGGTATAGTAGTTAGAGTGTCAGAGTAGGACCTGGGAGAGACCAGGGTTCAAATCCCTGCCCCCTTCAGCCATGGGTGGGTGCTCACTGGGTGCCTCTCAGCCCAGCCCTACCTTGCGGGGTTGTTGTGGGGAGAAAATGGAAAGGGGGAGCACTATGCATTGCCACCTTGAGCTTCTGGGAGAGATAGGTAGGCTATAAATGAAAGGAGATAAATGATGACATGTGGCAGAACGAACTGTTCCACTGTGGGCAAGGCTGGGGTGGTGTTGGTGTCCTTTAACGCTTCCCTTGTACAAATGACTCTTAAAAAAGCACAAACCAGGACCGAGTATATTGGATAGAGTGTGTCTAGCCCAGCCTTCACTGTAATTGCACTAGTTTTGCACCTGCATGGAGTTACCTTACATTAAGGGAGCAGTCACACGCATGACTTGCTCCTTCATGCATCCATGGGCTGAGGTTGTTCATCCTCATTTTGGCTCAGTGCAGGGGAGAAAATGAGCAGCTGGGATGTGGGTGGGCTGATGGAGCCTCTGTTTTGCTCTGGGTGTGTGTGTGTGGGTGTGTGTGAGAGAGAGAGAGAGAGAGAGAGAGAGAGAGGAAAAAACAACAACACATCACCATGCAGCTACATTTTCAGTGGCCTAAGCCCCTTTCTTGCTTTACCCCCCCCAAATAGCTGGAGGGCCTTCTGAGGGTGGGGTGCTGGAGTTAATTTTCTGAAGTTCAGGTTGTTGTCCTATTTTACAAGTGTTATGCTTTCACAGTCTGTGTTAGCGTTAAGCAGAGGAGGCCCGTAGAAATTAACTGACAAGACTAACTTGGGTCCACTAATTTCCAGAGCTGCCTGGTTGGTGCTGACCCACAATATGGCCTTTTTAGTGGTGGCTCCCCAGTTGTGCAGCTCCCTCCCTAGCAAGGTGTGCCTGCCTCCAACATTACTCCCTTCCAGGAGGAATTTTAAAACATTCCTGTTTACCCAGGTGTGTTCCATGGCTGCATAATACTATTCCAGGCAACCCTTGGATCATTGGATGAAAGGATGTTCTTAACTGTTTCAAATTGCTTTTAGGGTTTTTTAAAAAGTTACTTATTTTAGATGTTATCTGTAATAGTTTTTAATGTTGCTTTATTCTGTTTTCAAAGTTCTTGCTATGCTTTTGTTTCAAGTGGTACATCTGTTTTCTACCCTAGACTACCTAGGGAGAGAGGGAGGGATATAAATTAATAGACTCATAGAATTGTACAGTCGGAAAGGGACCCCAAGGTTCATCTAGTCCAACCCCCTCCAATCCAGGAATCACAACTATAAATTATTTCAGTGGGTCTACTCTGAGTAGGGCAGACTTGGATACAACCCAGTTTGTTTGTTTCTTGCCAAGTTGAAGATTAGATTGTTTAGATTTTGAGTTTTGTTGGCCAGGGGGTGGAATGTATGATCATGAAGCTTCACCGGTCAAGGCAGACGCTTTTGGTGAGCCCAAGCAAACAGGGCTTGTGGCGCTGATGCCCCACCCCAGCCCTCCTGTCCTCCTCCTCCTCCTTCCAGGCTGCCCCTATGACTTCGTGTCTCTTGAATGGCTGCAGCAGTGGCTGGATGAGTCGACTCCCCCCAAGCCCATCGATAACACGGCCTGCCTGTGCTCTCATGGAAAGTTGCACCCGGACAAAATACCCACCGTCAAAAGGGTCTCTGAATATGTCGCTGACTACTTCTACAAGAGATATGGAGGAGGACCCAGGCTGACAGGTAAGTCAAACCCCAGAAGGGATCATGTCCCAAGAGAGCTTAGCTCAGGGGTCAGCAAACTTTTTCAGCAGTCCCTCAGACCTTGTGGGGGGGCTGGACTATATTTTGAAAAAAAAATATGAACGAATTTCTGTGCCCCACAAATAACCCAGAGATGCATTTGAAATAAAAGCACACATTCGACTCATGTTAAAACACCAGGCAAGCCCCACAAATAAACCCAGAGATGCATTTTGAATAAAGGGACACATTCGACTCATGTAAAAACATGCTGATTCCCAGACCGTCCGCAGGCCGGATTTAGAAAGCGATTGGGTCGGATCTGGTCCCCAGGCCTTAGTTTGCCTACCCATGGCTTAGCTCCTTGCAACCTTTGCCTCCTGCATCATCTTGTGATGGTTGGACCACCCTGCCTTGTTAGAGGAGCTACCAGTCACGACGGCTCTGCTCTGTCTTCACGGTTGGAGGCAGTAAATCCATCTCAGTGCCAGTTGCTGGAAGCTGCAGGAGGGGAGAATTCTTCTCCTTGCAGGTCTCCAATAACGAGCACCTGGTTGAGAATAAGAGACTGGACTGGACTTGGCTTCATCCAGCAGGGCTTTTATGCTCTCGCTAGAGTTACATAACCTTTGTTTGTTTGTTTATTGAATTTATATCCCACCATTTTGTCCATGGAGCTCAAGGTGGCATTTTATCTCCACCACGTGAGGTAGATTAGGCTGAGAGGCAGTGACTGGCCCCAGAGCTCACCCAGTAAGTTTCATGGCTGAGGGGCGGGATTTGAACCCTCTCCTCCAAGGTCCTGCTATTCCCACATTCGAACCACTCCACCGGCTGTTGCCATTTCCTTAGCTTAGCAGGCATCTGCCAAGGAGCACAGTGTTTCCTGGAAAGGAGATGTGAGCAACGGGAGCCACTTGTTCCTTATGGAATCTTATCCTGTGGCTGGGGCAAAACAACAGTGTTTAAATAGGGCAAATTAAACCAAGTGATAAAAAGTGCATACTATTTGGAAAGAGAGGAGGTGAATGGACGGGTTAACAACAACAACCACCACCACACACCCTTGAAACCTCCTCCTCTTGATACTGCCTTCCAAGTGGCAGAGTGCCAGCAAAATCTATTTTGCAGCACATGTGTTAACCTCCAAATGCTTACTCCACACTCTCTTCTGGTCCCATGCCTTTCTGCAGCTGAGAGAGCTCTTTGCTGCCCTGGCTGGTAAACTCACCTTCCTCTCAATTATGCTTCTCCCCCTCCCAAGTTCGTTCCTGCCAGCTGCTGTTCTCAGGGCTGGATCTCGAGATGAAAGCTGTTAAACCCAAGAGAAGCTGATTCGCAAAGGCTGAGAGTGAAGCTGACACTTTCAGACTGAGGTTTCCCCTTTCCATAAAGCGCTTTGCCATCCCTCTCCTCCAGACAGGAACTGTCTGGTGTGCGTGTCTTTAATTGCCACTTAGTTATAATAGCATTTATAAGCTGCCAACTTGTTTTTTTTTTTAAATTGCATGCAAGAGTGTTAAAGCATCTCAAAGAGTTCTGTCCAGTGTTAGTCCTATTTTACGTAGAGCCACTGACATTAATGGCTACAGCTAAGTTAGGTCCATTCATTTCGATAGGTTTGCCTGGAGTAAAACTTAGTTGGAGGTACCCCAGAGATAACAGGAAAAAATGACCCACGCAGAATCAGACTAACTCTCTAACCGCACTTGGCAATACAAGCTTTGCAGCAAACGTCAAAATATTGACACTAGACGTGCTTGCCTACAATGTTCCCAAGTGCTGGTGCTGCTACGCTGAAAGCCTTAGTTTGGGTAGTCATAAACAGAGTTCTTCTCTGTGGGATGTGGAAGGGGCACTGGTAGCTGTGAAGGGCCACAACTCAGTGGTGGAGCATCTGCCAGGCAAGAAGGCGGCCCATGTTCAATCCCCATCTCTAGGTAGGGCTTGGAGAGACACTCTGCCAAACGCCCCAGAGAGCCACTGCTGCCAGTCAGTGTAGACAGTACTGAGCTAGATGGAGCAATGGTCTGGCTTGGTATAGGGCAGCTTCCTGTGTCCCTATGTCTCCCGTTCTACAGGCAGGAGAAAAATTAACTGCTTGATACAATCAGGGAATTTTAAAGGGTCTGATTAACATGCCCCGATGGCAGCCTAAAGAGGGGAAAGGTAGCTGGATGAAGCAGGTCTTTGGGTGGAGGAAAGCTGCATCATTGTCTCAGCTGCTTTAGATCTAAGCCCTGCCCTATGGAAGGACACCTTGTCCAGAATGCACAGCAAGGGATATTGTACAGAGGATGATGGCGGTATTTTTGCTCGTGTCTTCCTCCTCAGTCAAAGCACTCTGCAGGGACTGTGTGGTGGAGAGGTGCCGAGTTCTGCGGCTGAAGAACCAGCTGAACGAGGACTACAAAACTGTCTCCAACTTGCTGAAGGTGACCGTCAAAGGGTAAGCAAGTCCCCTTTTCAAGTGTGCAGAGTGTGGCTGAGAGTGGGCGGGGGGGGGGCGTACTTTGCTGGAGACATTTTTGTAAAGAGAGCAAGTGGCTTGGAAATCAATAGCTGCATTCATTTTATTTAAAAGCATTTCTAGGCTGTTTAATATTTAAATGTAGCTGGGGGAAATTAAATGTCTTTGCAAGACCTCTGAAGCAACTACAGTCATACCTCATGTTACATCCGCTTCATGTTACAGTGGTACCTCGGGTTAAGTACTTAATTCGTTCCAGAGGTCCGTTCTTAACCTGAAACTGTTCTTAACCTGAAGACCACTTTAGCTAATGGGGCCTCCTGCTGCTGCCACGCCACCGAAGTACAATTTCTGTTCTCATCCTGAAGCAAAGTTCTTAACCTGAGGTACTATTTCTGGGTTAGCGGAGTCTGTAACCTGAAGCGTATGTACCCCGAGGTACCACTGGTACATTCTTTCAGGTTATGTCCCGCGGCAACCTGGAAGTACTGGAAAGGGTTACTTCCGGGTTTCGCTGCATGAGCAGAAGCAGCGAATCGCAACCCGCGTGTGTGCAGATGTGCCGCTGCAGGTTGCACTCTTTTCATGTTGCGAACGGGCCTCCGGAACAGATCCCGTTCACAACCAGAGGTACCACTGTAATAGATAATTTCTTCATGTGCAAGATTTGAACTCCAGTCCTTCTCAGTGGTGGTTTGACATTCCAGCCATTGGTGCCATGCCAGACACACAGCCGCAAAACCAGAAAGTCCAGTTATGATAAGTGGAATAAAAATGAAATATGAGTTTGACTCGGTATGGCTTTGATTTATAGCGGGGTTTTGTACAATAGTACAGTAAACTCCCTTCCGTCTCAGTCACAATGGCCACTATGGAGAAATTATCCCAGTGGATGGGAGCTCAACCTGTAATGTAAAAGATTTCCCAAGTCTGTTTTGGTGTCAAGCAGATGACTGCATACGTGCTTGAACACTTTGTGCTTGGTAATTGTTTTTAAAAATTTCAATGAAGTTTGTATAAAAGAAAAAGATCTTCACAGTGTGTTGCCTCTTTGTCTCCTTTCAGGAATGACGGGTTTTGGGTTGGGAAATCGTCACTGCGAAGTTGGCGCCAGCTGGCCCTGGAGCAGCTGGATGACCCAGACGAGGATGCCGATCAGAGCAACGGCAGGATGAACGGTGATGCCAAAAGCAAAGGTAGCCTCCTGTCTCTGCCTCCCCACTCCCCTTTATACGGACACACATGTCTTTGCAGCCTCCATGCCTAGCATTGGGGCAAAGTCCTGCCTGCCTTTCCATCACAGTGGGATGATGGCTGGACTCCGACACTGTTAACGGCCTCAGCGCACGAGGGGCTCCACAGTTGATCCTGTACTCTTGAGCTGGTGAAATCTGGAATGTGGATCCCCCTCAAGGACGAATCATTATTATTATTGGTAGAGCATGAAACTCTTAATCACAGGGTCACGGGTTCAAGGCCCATTTTGGGTGGAAGATTCCTGCGCTGCAGATGTTTGGACTTAGATGATCCTCGTGGTTCTTTCCAGCTCTGTGATTCTATGAATTATTATTTACACTAGGCCCATAAGTTACACATATTATTCTTATTTGATTGCAACTTTAGCCAGATTGCAAATAAATAAATAGGTAGATAGATAGTGGAGACCCTTGCTTGCTTGGCTCTGGAGCCTTTTGCAAGATCTTGCGGAGCCACCCAAAGGATTTTCCTTTGCAGAAGCAGCTTTTGAAGCCATTTGCCTTGCTTTACAGGGCTCTTGGACAATCGCACAAGGCCCTGCCGTATGTTCCGGCAATATCTTGCAGAACAGTTAAGAAATCTCACAAGACCTGAGGCTGCAGGGGTGGTTCCAGGGGTCATTCTGACTTTGCCTAATTTTGCCTTTGAGCACAGATCCCTGGATTTAGGCCCACTGTATTTTATTTTATTGCGTTTATATCCCACCCTTCTCTGTGAGGAGCTTCAAGGTGCCATACATGGTTCTCCCCACGCTGTCCGCATTTCATTCTCCCAGCAGCCCTGAGTTAGGCTGAGTGGCAGCAAATGGCTCAAGGTCCCGCCCATGAGTTCCATGGCCAAGTTAGGGATTTAAGTGTGGCCTCTTCCCAGCTCATAGTCCCAACACACTAAGCCAGGGGTCAGCAACCTTTTTCAGCTGTGGGCCGGTCCACCGTCCCTCAGACCATGTGGTGGGCTGGACTATATTTTGAAGAGGAAAAAAAAGAACGAATTTCTCTACCCCACAGACAACCCAGAGATGCATTTTAAATAAAAGCACACATTCTACTCATGTAAAAACACCAGGCAGGCCCCACAAATAACTCAGAGATGCATTTTAAAGAAAAGGACACATTCTACTCATGTAAAAACACCAGGCAGGCCCCACAAATAACTCAGAGATGCATTTTAAAGAAAAGGACACATTCTACTCATGTAAAAACACGCTGATTCCCGGACCGTCCATGGGCTGGATTAAGAAGGCGATTGGGCCGCATCCAGCCCCTGGGCCTTAGGTTGCCTACCCCTTCTCTAAGCATTGTTGTCCAGCAATTATTTTTACTTTGCCCCCTTTCTGTGTGACACAAGAGTTAAGATCAACCTTTGAGAGAGGACTTTGCTTTATTTTATTTTTCTCTTTTTGTTTTCATTTAGATAAGCCTTAATAAAAAAAGAAAAAAATATCTAATTTGAAAGAGGACTTTGTAATAATAATAATAATAATAAATTTTATTTATATCCCGCCCTCCCCAGCCGAAGCTGGGCTCAGGGCGGCTAACAACAATCAAAATAATCCAACGATTCTAAAAACATTTCATTATAAAAATTAATTAAAATCAAATTTATGGCAACCAATAAGCAAAATTCTGTGCAGATTGCCAGAGGAGGGGGGTCAGGCTGCGCCCTGACCAAAGGCCTGGTGGAACAGCTCTGTTTTGCAGGCCCTGCGGAAAGATGTCAAGTCCCGCAGGGCCCTAGTCTCTTGTGACAGAGCATTCCACCAGATTGGAGCCGCGGCCGAAAAGGCCCTGGCTCTAGTTGAGGCCAGCCTAACCTCTCTGTGGCCTGGGATCTTCAAGATGTTTTTATTTGCAGACCGTAAGTTCCTCTGTCGGACATACCAGGAGAGGCTGTCCCGTAGGTACGAGGGTCCTAGGCTGTATAGGGCTTTAAAGGTTAAAACCAGCACCTTAAACCTGATCCTGTACTCCCCTGGGAGCCAGTGCAGCTGGTATAGTACCGGATGAATGTGATCTCGCAGCGAAGACCCCATAAGGAGTCTCGCCACGGCATTCTGCACCCGCTGGAGTTTCTGGGTCAGTCTCAAGTATATACTTTTTTCCTTCCTTCCTTCCTTTCCTCCCTCCTCTTTTTAATTTTTATTCAGATTAGTTTGGTTTTTTTACAGTGAAAAAGTTTCAATAAAATTTTATGGAAAGAAACAAAAACTGTGGTTCTTATGCATGGCCTAAATAGGATTGTAAAGTCAGTTCCATGATCGGTCCCCTAATGCATGACTCACTGTGGATATCAAATCTCTTCACCTCTTTCACAAGACTGATAACAAAGAAGTTGGCCCTCAGCATCACAAGTACATTCTAAGAGACATGGCACAAAAGGATAAAGGGACAGGGAGGGAAAAGGGGAAATGCACGAACCGGAGGCACCAAAATGACCAGCCGGAGTAGAGACAGTTCAGAGACAGGAGCAGTTGAGTGGCCACCTGTGTCTCAGGAGTTGTGTGGCAAAGGTCTCTAAACACCAGGAAGCAAACCCTGTTCACCTGAATCCATTCCTTTCAGCTGAGGAGGCCATTGGGAGCACACAGTAATGTAAACCTCAGCATCTGCTGTTGCGTGCTGTTGTTGTTAATTAAATTTATATATTGCTCTTCATCCAAAGATCACAGGGTGATTTACAACATAAAAACACAAAATGCATAAGAATAATAAAAAACAGTAAAGCCCCCCCCCAAGGCCTTAGATTGCTTAACAGCCCAAAAGCATGTTTGAAGAGGGATGTTTTCGTCTGGACACTAAAGATCTGTAATGAAGGCGGCAGGCGAACCTCTCTAGGAAGAGTATTCCACGGAATACAGAATCATTGCAGAAGAGGCCTGGTTTTTTCCCTGTTCTCACTCTGTGGCATCCTCTCCTTGCTTTCCAGATGAATCCATCGCCGAGAAGCGGGAGGAAGAGGACCTGAAGTTCAACGAGGACATCATCTGCCCCCATGGTGAGGGCTGGGGCTGCTTTTCAAATGTCTGTTTGAATGATTGATTCCGTTTCTGTATTGCCCTTACTCTGATGGGAGCGCAGAGCAGTGGACAGCATGAAAATGCAATTAAAAAACCCCCACTTCTAAAATAAAAAATACAAAGCAAGTGCCAGCTGCTGAAATTTCAGCAAACTCGGCTTAACATATATGCCCCACTATGTACTGTATTTATTCCCTACCTTTCCTCAGATAAGCTTTGGGTGGCATGTGTAGTTCTCCACCCACCTCTTAGCAATGTTCTCATCACCACTGCCCTGCAAGGCAGGTCTGGCTGAAAGAAAGAGACTGCCCCAAGGAAACACAATGAGCTTTCCTACGGCTAAGTGCAAATTTGAACCTAGGCCCTTCCCTATTTCTAGCCCTACTGCTTGAACCGCTACACCCTACTTAGTCCAATACAACAACAGTTTCCAGTGGGGTAGGAAATCTCCAGGGCTTTCCTGTAAGGTTAAAACCGGCCTCCCTAAAATACCCATGTGTTTCAGCAGGGTGGGGGGTGAGCCGATTCTTAGTGTTCAGAAAGGAGTGAGAGGACTTCCAGTTCGCATCCTGGGCTGCCCCATCCCCCTGACACCAGGAATGCAGAATCCTGGATTTTACTGATAACACCCAGATCAGATTAGACAGATTCAAGGCCACGATGGCTCGTCTCTGCTACCTCAGTTGGTGGCAGCAATGCTCCTGTATCCCAGGAGAGTGCTATTGTGCTCCAGTCTTGTGTGCTAGTTTCCCCACAGGCATCTGGTTGGCCACTGCAGGAACAGGATGCTGGACTAGATGGGCCACTGGCCGGATCCAGAAGGCTCATGTTCTGTTGAGAGAAGGTGCTCCCCCAAGGATGCTAGCAGCCAGGGATGTTCGTGTAGGCCCAGGCCATTTTCTGTGGCTGTAAAATGAGAGAATCTCACATACAAATGCCTCCTACTCCCTTACTGCTTTTATAGCTGGGTTGCGTTGAACAAGACATAATCTCAGTGCGAGTGTTTGTTTTGGAGGATGCCCTTCAGAAAGGCAATTTGCTTTAAGAAGTCAAGGCGCATATGCCCGCCTCCGCATATGCCATTGCTTCTGGCAATTAGCAAAGCCTAAGGAAGCCCTTAGTGTGCTCCTCTCCCAGATCTCAAGCAATTGCCGGCTCAGCGACTGCGTTGGCCCCTGCGTTTGGCGCACACCCATTTCCTGATGCTTGGGTCGCCCCTGGAGCAGGAGGTAAAACAAAAGCGTATTCTCCTCCTCCGCCTTAATTGCCAGCTACGTCTCCCTAATTGCCCTGTAACCTTAGAGACTGCACAGAAAGGAGCTGTGCTGGAAAGTGGAAGGCCTTCTTGAGATGATGTGGCTCCTTACCAAGCACATAGCAAATTATTAATGTGCAATGGGCCTTTTTTTTTTTGCAGGCTCTCTGCTCTGCAATGGAGGCAGGAATAGGTGTGCTCTGCAAGGAGTCCTGGGGGGCAGGAAGAGGGGGAGGCTAGTCTTGGCTTGCATCCAGCGGCTTCATGTGGTGGTTCCTTCCTCTGTGAGCCTCGGATGCTGATGTGTTTTCTGGTTAGAATAAGAGCCGGGTGGGAAGGGATACCTAGGAATAGGCTGGATCAGGCCAAAGGGGTCCCATCTAGTCCAGCATCCTCTTCTCACACAGTGGCCAACCAAATGCCCATTCTGGGAAGCTCACAAGCAGGACCCCAAGGGCCACAAGAGCAACTCTCCCCTCCTGTGTGTTTTCCAGGAGCTGGCATTCAGAAGCATTGATGCCTCTGGCTGTGGAGGGCAGAGCATAGCCACTGTGGCTGACAGCCATTGATAACCCCATCCTCCACGAATTTGCCTGATCCTCTGATTTATAAGTCATTCAAGTTGGTGGCCATCGCGGCGTCTTGCGGCAGTGAGTTCCATAGTGAACTTACTTGGTGTGTGAGAAGGCCTTCCTTTCATCTGTCTTGAATTTCCTAAATACCAACTTTGTTAGATGGCCCTGGCTTTCTGCTTTGGCGCTACTTTCCCTTAAAAACCACAAGGAGCAGCCTTATACTGAATCAGACCATTGGCCCACCTTAGCCGAGTGTTGTCTACACAGACCGGCAGCAGCTTCTCATGGGTTTCAGGCAGGAAAGCTTTCCAAAGGAAGATTACAGTCCCTCGTGGTACTGAGAAAGGACTGGTTTTTAAAGGAGCAAAACAAGCTGTCTGTTTTTGTCTACGCCAGTGTTCCCCAAACTTGGGTTTCCAGCTGTTTTTGGACTGCAACTCCCCTCATCCCTAGCTATCAGGGATGATGGGAATTGTAGTCTGGAAACAGCTGGAGACCCGCGTTGGGAAACACTGGTCTACACTGACTGACAGCAGCTTCTCTGGTTTCCTCTCCTGCCCCACTGCTCTCCGGCAACTAATTCCTCCTCCTGGGGGGCTTGTCAAAAAGTATGTGTGGGAAGGGTTAATGCTTTGAAAACTGGTCTCCGGGGTGCTTGGTCTTTTAATGGAGCAATTTGGACCTGAAGTGTTCTCACCCGCCTGCCCCGGGATTCCTGCCAGATCCATGAACTAGGAAGCATGCACCCGAAAGCTGCTCAAAAGGGAACCTCACAATTGTTCCATATTAAAAAGCAACGTCCATTAGGGACCGTTTGGCTCCTTCGGACTCTTTTTTGGTGGCTAACCCAGGGGAGTTTTAAAGGGGGGGGGGAGCCTCGAATTGAGATGTGCCTCTTTTTGCTCGAGTCAACTGCATTTCTCTGGCGGTTTTCTCCCCTCCCGCAGGCAACCTGTGCATATCGGAGAACGAGAGGAGGGTGGTCTCCGGAGAAGCCTGGGAGAAGCTGCAGCGCTACTTCCGGAATGCCCCTGAGTTCCCAAACAGCAAAGACTCCTGTTCTCAGTGCAAGGTGGCGGACTCCTCTTCATTGGAGGTTTTTAAGGAGAGGCTGGACAGCCACCTGTCATTGATGCTTTAGTTGAGATTCCTGCATTGTAGGGGGTAGGACTAGCTGACCCCGGGGGGTCCCTGCCAACTCTTCAATTCTGTGATTCTATAAGGTGTCTGGGTTGCATTTTCCCTGCCTCAGGCGGAGTGTGCTCTGTGTCCGAGAATGCCCCAGAAACCCAAACACTAGGAAATTTTGCTGGCAAATGAGCCGTAGAGGGGGCAAGGGAGGTTTGCCCAATGCCTGCAGGACAGTTCTGGGTTTGTTTGTGCTATGTAGGAAGCAACCCTAAGCAGACTCGTTGGTTCATCTACCTCAGTATTGTCAACACTGACTGGCAGTATCCAGGGCTTTTCTCCCTGGAGATGCCAGGGACTGAACCTCAGGCCTTCTGCAGGTCCTCTGCCACTGAACTATAGTGCTTAGAAATAAAGCAAGAGCTGATTTAGATGTGAGCATAAGAAACTACGGAGTTGATTCAATCTAGCTCAATATTTCCTAAGACTGCTCCCCACGGCACAGTCCCTGCAGCCAAAGAATCGCAGGCACCGTTGCCACAACCCTTGACTTCAAGCCGCGCTTCCCAAAGTGGGTGGTACCGCCTCTTTGGGGGTGCTGGGATTTTCTAGGGGGTCGGCGAGAGGCAAGGGCGCAGCAGGGATACGTTGGCTATGGATATGACTATCGGACTGGTATCTCCGCAGCAGGTCCATCAGTTTTGTTGATTTCCTTAAACGAAATAGTTTTAGCTGGATTTTGAATGGACGTGCAATTAATGGTTCCTTAGCGGGTCGTGCCAACCGCTGTTCTGAGTAATGATTTTTTATAGGGTAGGCAGCACTGGGGATGAGTTTATGGAACCAGGGACCCCCCTCCCCCCAATAAAAAGATAGGGAATCAATGCTGTAAAGCAAAAAACATAGCTCCCCCACCCCCAGTTTCAGGATGGGGAGTGACTCCCGTGTGTGTTTTTCTGCAGATTCTGGAACGGGAAGGGGAAGAGAATGAGGCCCTGCACAAAATGATGGCTGGCGAGCAGAAGGCATCTCTCCCAAACCTCTTCCAGGACAAAAACCGGCCTTGCCTCAGCAGCTGGCCAGAGGTAGGAAGTCCAGTAGTTCATGGTAGCTTGTGTGCGTGTCTCAGAATGAGTGCATATAGTTGCAGGGGCAGAGGTTACTTATGGTCGCCTTCTTGTCAATATATGCATGTACACACATATATATGTTGTATGTAGACTGCTTACCGTATTTTTCACTCTATAAGACGCACCAGACCACAAGACGCACCTAGTTTTTGGAGGAGGAAAACAAGAAAAAAAATATTCTGAATCTCAGAAGCCAGAACAGCAAGAGGGATCGCTGCGCAGTGAAAGCAGCAATCCCTCTTGCTGCTCTGGCTTCTGGGATAGCTGCGCAGCCTGCATTCGCTCCATAAGACGCACACACATTTCCCCTTACTTTTTAGGAGGGAAAAAGTGAGTCTTATGGAGCAAAAAATATGGTAATCATCAAAAGCCTCTTAAGTGCTTTCACGATGGCGACTGGTAGATGATGGATTGTTTCCGTTGCTAGCTGTACTCAGACCAGCCCAGTCCTGTGGAACTCTCTGCCTCCAGAGATCCAGCGGGTGCCTTCCGCCTTCTGTGTCCACTTTTAAATGCCTGCTGAAACCACTTCTATCCTGCCAGGCCAATGCAGGCAATTAAGAAGTCATCCACAATGGTTAACTGAGTTCTGTTTCTTAGTGTGGCTTTTTATTGTATGGTTTTATGCTTTTTAGTGCTGTAAACCACTCCCCACCCCCCCACAGTTAGATGCAGTGGTTTGCAAATATTATTACAAATATATCTGGTTTAATGGACACGGCTCATGTTCATTAACTTCAGGGGGTCTACTGTGAGTAGGACTTAGCTGAATACAACCCATAACAATACAACATTATTTAGGTTTATAATTTGCCGTTCACTCAAAAGTTCCTAGGGTGGCTTGCAGATGACGCGAAACAATGCAGTTTGGAACCAAATAAAACCACCTAAATCAACTTAAAAACTACATACAGTGGTACCTCAGGTTAAGTACTTAATTCCTTCTGGAGCTCCGTTCTTAACCTGAAACTATTCTTAACCTGAAGCACCACTTTAGCTAATGGGGCCTCCTGCTGCTGCCATGCCGCTGGAGCACGATTTCTGTTCTTAACCTGAAGCACTATTTCTGGGTTAGCAGAGTCTGTAACCTGAAGCGTATGTAACCCAAGGTACCACTGTATAATATACAGGCATGCCCCAGTTATGTGCATCCACTCGTGCGCAACTGCATTTATGTGCACCACCATGAAATAAATTCTGTGTGCAGAGTCCAGGAATGTACCCCCCATGGGGGATGCGTGTATATCAGTCAGGGGTGCCACCTCTGTCTGTGGCGCTGAAGGGTTTTTTCCTGAGAGCTGCTTCTCAGCTGCATTGTTGAGATCCAGTCAGCAGCCTCCAAACCAGTTCTCTATTTCTGCGTCTGGGCAGTAGTGCCCGTGGTGAAGATCATTAATCGACAGTTTGTGACTGTCCTTGAATACGCTGTCCTAGGTTAAGTAGCTTGTCCCTAATATAGCCCTAGGTTAAGAGAGGCCCTAGGTTAAGTAGCTTGTCCCTAATATATTTTGGTCTGCAACCCCCATCAGCCCTGGCTGGGTTGATGGAAGCTGTAGTTGAGAACTCTTGGAGGACTCCAGGGCATGTAAGACTAGTCTATTTGAATGCCCAGAGGCGGCATGCATTCAGCCCCTCCTAAGTAAACCCACAAAACCAAACTACAGGCCGTGGTTACAAGTGATTGTTTACAGCCTTCTCAGGAAGTCTGATGAATGCTGCGTGGCTTTTTCTGAAAACTTTCCTCTGGGCAGCAACGTTTAACCAATGGTTTCGGGGACAGAACTTTAAATCGGCAGGGGAAAGGCTGCTATTGGAAGCAGCCCTTGAAGTCTTCCTCTTTTCATGCCCTCCACATAACGTTCTGCAGGGGAACAAGGAATTCTCTGAAAGTCTGAATTTCACAAAAGTTGGCAAACTGTCTTTCAGGAGGTGGACGAGCTGTACGTCGTCTCAAAGTTCTTCGTGGAAGAATGGCGGAAATTCGTGAGGTGAGAAGACAAAGGGAGAGTGAGTCTGGCTGCTGGGCCAGACCAAAGGCCCACATGCCCAGCCAGGTGTCATTATGACTACTGGGTGAAACAGCTTCTGTTTCATAGCCCCAGATCGCTCTTGCTAGTCCTTGAAAACAGGGGCCTTCTGCATGCAAACAGGGTCTCTGCCACTGAGCTTAGAGACCCTTCCCCCTTTTATTAGAGCTGACACGTTCTCCCTCTTTCTAGTCTGGTTAAAATAAATTGAAAGTAGCAACCCTACTTTCTTGCTTGTCAGAATGGCTTTTGCTATGCAATGCCTGCCATCTCTGCCTCTTCTTCTGACCTTCAACCAGGCGGCCTACACGCTGCAGCCCCGTCTCCTCGGTCGGGAACCGGGATCTTCTCTGTCCACATGGCGGCCTGATGTTCACGTTTGCCTCCATGACCAAAGACGATTCTAAACTGTGAGTTGCTTCCGTTCAGTAGTTGCATCTTTTTCAGGTTTTTTTGGGGGGTGGTGGTAAGGCGTGCAGGCAGTGAGGTGGATTTGCATGGGTTCAGTGCGCGGCTGCCCAGCATAGGAACTCAGGGAGCTGCCATCTCTACCGAGTCAGATCCCTTGACCTGTCTAGCTCGGTATTGTCTGCACTGGCAGGCAAGGTTATCCTTGTCTGAGGCAAGGACTTGGGACCTGTGAGGCAGGTGCTCTGCTGCCGATCTTAAAAACAAAGCAAGTTTCTAGTCCTCATGATTCTGAATAAATTTAAATAGCAAGCAGCCACCTCTGGAATGAAGACTCACGTGGGCAAGCAGCCTGCATTCATTCATTCATTCATTCAACCAACCAACCAACCAGGGTGGTGTTTGTTTAGGCTTTTCAAAAGTACTTCTTTAACTGGGATCCCCTTGCCTGCTGCTTTCGGTGCACGTGGTCTGGAGTGTTGCGGGAAGAGTGAGGCCGCCCTCCCCTTTCCAAGTAAGGCAGCATGTTCTGCTTCTTTGCACAGTATAGCTCTGATATGGCCCAGCGAGTGGGAGAAGATCCAAAAGCTGTTCGTGGTGGACTACGCCATTCGAGTCATCAGGAGGCAGCCCGCGGACGCCAGCCCCGAAGCACCGCTCTTCATCACCGAACCTGGTGAGTAAGCAAGCAAGTTTCCTCTGTCTCCCCCACCTCAAAAAATAAACGTTAAAAAAAGCACTGGCTTGTGCGAACTCCACACTATGTTCTTCTCTTCCCACTCGGTTCTGGCATTCGCTTTTTCTGCAGGTGGCTGCAAGCTCAGGTATTCCACTTTTATTTTTAGATGACCTGCAGACATGCCCGACTGCCTGGGCTGTGTTCCATGCTGAGGTTGTGCACAAGACCATTAACTTGCATTATGTGAGCGTTGGGCCAAAAATTATTTCAGGCAGCTGCTGTGCTTCAGAGATGACAGCTTCTCCCGCCCAACCCCTGTGCTTTGGAGATGGAACAAAGACATTTTCGTAGAGCCAGAGTATATATATTTTTGCGGCTGGTTCCTATTTCAAGCAGGGTTTTTTTGTGAAATTTCTAGTGGCTTTAGAATTTTATTTTTTATAGTGATTTTTCTTTGAGCTTTTGGTGCGACTAACAATACAAAAGACACGTTAAAATGCAAATAAGTATAACGAAAAGCAAATTCAGAATCGATGAAATATAGGATGACAAGACGTCATAAAGGGATTTCTGCATGTACCCCAAACCCACTTCAGATTTGAACCAGGTACCGTATTTTTTGCTCTATAAGAGTCACTTTTTCCCTCCTAAAAAGTAAGGGGAAATGTGTGTGCGTCTTATGGAGTGAATGCAGGCTGCACAGCTATCCCAGAAGCCAGAACAGCAAGAGGGATTGCTGCTTTCACTGCGCAGTGATCCCTCTTGCTGTTCTGGCTTCTGAGATTCAGAATATTTTTTTTCTTGTTTTCCTCCTCCAAAAACTAGGTGCGTCTTGTGGTCTGGTGCGTCTTATAGAACGAAAAATACAATATATTATAATATGCTGGTTTCCTGTTATTGCAGCTATTTCGTTATTAGTTGTTTTTCTACTTCCTTTATTACAGGAATCAAATGGGTAATGGATAATAATAACATGAATATGAATTTATACAATACAGAACATACTGTATGCTGTAGGATTTTGGTATTGGTCTGTGTTGTAAGCCATATTGAGGTAGCATTATTATCAATTCACAATGGAGTGGAAGGTTCACAGGCTGTGAAGGACTTGCTCACAAATTTATTGACAGCTACAAAAATTATGATAACTAGGAAGTGGAAGGGGCAAGCAGAATATAAAATGGAATAATGGTATAAAGAGGTGTGGGATGTAGCTATTAATGATAAATTAGCATGTGCCACTAAGGTAAGATGGGGAATACGCAGGAGAAATTATGGAAAGTGTTTGTAGAATTGGTACTGTTAAAACGGGAAGGGGTCAAACCATCACAAGAGGTGTTGAAATTTTGGGAGGTTGGATAGTTACAATGGAATGGATTGCGGTGGGGTGCACATTTTTATTCCTATTTATTTATGATTATTACTTTTATCAAAAGAAAAAAGAAATAAATACAGTCATACCTCGGGATGAATACACTTCAGGAAAAACATTTTTGGGTTGCGCTCCGTGGCAACCCGGAAGTAACGGAGCGTGTTACTTCCAGGTTTCAGCGCTCGCGCATGCGCAGACACTCAAAATGACGTCATGTGCGTGTTACGTTCGCTTCAGGATGTGAACGGGGCTCCGGAGCAGATCCTGTTCGCATCCAGAGGTACCACTGTAAAAAGAATTACAGTGGTACCTTAGGTTAAGTACTTAATTCGTTCCGGAGGTCCATTCTTAACCTGAAACTGTTCTTAACCTGAAGCACCACTTTAGCTAATGGGGCCTCCTGCTGCCGCCACGCTGCCAGAGCACAATTTCTATTCTCATCCTGAAGCAAAGTTCTTAACCTGAGGTACTATTTCTGGGTTAGCGGAGTCTGTAACCTGAAGCGTCTGTAACCTGAAGCGTATGTAACCCAAGGTACCACTGTACATGAAGAAGAAATGAAGATTACCTCTGAAAGATCTGTACTTTTGTGTGTGTGTGTGTGTAAGTAAATAAATAAAGGCTTGTGGTTGTTCTTGGTTTAGTGACATTGCCCAAAGTGCTTGGTCTTTGTAGAAACAGACCCCGCTGGTAGTTCATCGGCCTTTTTCCTTTCTTTGCTCCCCAACCTTCCAGAGCTGTGCTCAGAATGCAGAGAAGGGCTCTTGTGCCAGCAGCAGAGGGACCTGAGGGAATATGCCCAGGCCACCATCTACGTGCGGAAAGTGGTGGACAACAAAAAGGTAGAGAGACTCTGTCCACCCCACCCCTGTGTATTCTCCTTTGTGCACTCTCTCTCTCTCTCTCTGTCTCTCTCTGCTTCATAAGGTAAAGGTAAAGGGACCCCTGACCATTAGGTCCAGTTGTGGCCGACTCTGGGGTTGTGGCGCTCATCTCGCTTTATTGGCCGAGGGAGCCGGTGTACAGCTTCCAGGTCATGTGGCCAGCATGACTAAGCCGCTTCTGGCGAACCAGAGCAGCGCACAGAAACACCGTTTACCTTCCCGCTGGAACGGTACCTATTTATTTACTTGCACTTTGATGTGCTTTCGAACTGCTAGGTTAGCAGGAGCAGGGACCAAGCAACGGGAGCTCACCCCGTCACGGGGATTCGAACTGCTGACCTTCTGATCAGCAAGTCCTAGGCTCTGTGGTTTAACCCACAGCGCCATCTGCTTCATAGTTCTGGCCTAATCCCTCCTTCCTTCTCTGGCCTTCATAGAATCATAGTTGGAAGGGGCCACGATAATCCTCTAGTCCAATGCAGGAATCTTGCCCAATGTGGGGCTTGAACCAGTTAACCTGAGATTAAGAGTCTCATGCTCTACCAACTGGGATATCCCAGCCTTCATTGAGTTCTCTGTTACAGCACAATCCTGTTGGGGCCACTTGCATATGGACTTCAGGAACTTCTTAGGTGAAACGTTGGGGAGGGACTGTTGAGCTGCAATGGAACCTCCATGGCCAATGGCAGTATATCTCTGAACAGCTGAGCAGGGGAGCAGGGGGAAGCAAACAAAAGGTGTTTATCAAGCTTGTGTGCTTCCTTGGTTAGAGATGGAGTCTCAAGCTATAAGAACGTGGGGAGAGTTTTCTCTGGGGCCTTCTGCATGCAAAGCACTCCTCTTGTAAACAAAGCCAGATTTCTAGTCCTCATGGTTCTGAGTAAAGGGCTGGTTTGAATAGGAAATTTCCTTATACCTTATGCTGAGCCAGATCGTTGGGGTCATCTAGGTCAGCATTGTCTACACTGACTGGCAGCAATGACTCTCCAGGGTCTTTCCCAGCCTCAATGGGAGATGCTGTCAGGGTTTGAACCCGGGACACTGAGGCTCAGCCCTTCCCCAGCTTTATATGGTCCTGGGGGAACTTCAGGGAGCTGCTGAAAGATGCCCACCCACCTCAGGAATACATGATGACTCTCCCCTCTTCTGACATATGTCCTGGTGTTTCCGCCAAGGTGCTGGGAACCAGCTGATCACAGCAGAATATTAAGTCCTAGTGTGGGAAGGTCACAAGATCCTGTTGAGCAGGTTTCTGGAGAGGCTGCATGCAGGATCTTCTTCCTTTGCAGCTGCTGCTGTTGCAAAAGGGCAGAGGGGTTTGTTTGTGTCGGGGAACAGAGCATGTTGAAGGGCAAACAGCATCACCTTGGCCAGCATAACAGAACGGCTGCAGTCGGGCTGGTTCTTGCCAAGGGTCGCTCTTGGCAGGGAAGATCCGATCTAGGCTTCCATGCCATTTGTGTCCTGTATTTTTAACACCTAGGGAGTGGGGAGAGAATTGAAAGACAGTGACAGTGGAAGCAATGGAGGGCAATAGCAAAGCAGTCAATTTGGGTGAACAGGCCATTGCTAGAAGATTAGGTGCGTTTATGGGCCTTTGGTGTTGCAAGATCTTATCTCAAAGCAAGTCCCCAAAGCTGATTAGGCTTCACATTTTGTAGTCAAATACATAAAAGGTAAAGGTACCCCTGACCATTAGACCCGGGCGCGGATGACTCTGGGGTTGCATGCTCATCTCGCTCTATAGGCCAAGGGAGCCAGTGTACAGCTTCCGTATCAAGTGGCCAGCATGACTAAGCCACTTCTTGTGAACCAGAGCATCGCACAGAAACTCCGTTTACCTTCCCGCTCAAGCGGTGCCTATTTATCTACTTGCACTTTAACATGCTTTCAAACTGCTAGGTTGGCAGGAGCAGGGACCGAGCAATGGGAGCTCACCCCATCGTGGGGATTCAAACCACCGACCTTCTGATCGGCAAGCCCCAGGCTCTGTGGTTTAGACCACAGCACAACCCACGTCACTTAGTCAAATCCTCTCTATTTCACTCAGACACACACACACACACACACAGAGAGAGAGAGAGAGAGAGAGAGAGAAACTCAGACATATACACAGATTTCTCCTTGCCCAATCTTGAGGTAGAGACCAGCATCTACCAGCAGCCTTATGACGCCACTCTCGTGTTTTTGAGCCTTCTGTGGCTGTGGTGAACTCCTGACAACCTCTGACTTCGGGTGCCTTTTCCTTTTTTCTAAAGGTGACTCACAGGTGTGCTGTTTTCCTTTCTTTTGTTTTCCCCTTGCTTCTGATGTCATGTCCAGGTCATGAAGGATGCTGCCCCAGAGCTGAACATGAGCAGCTCTGAGGCAGAGGAGGAGCGAGAGGAGGCCCGCCTGGAAGGGGAGCAGGATCCAGATTTTAACCAGGTATGTCCTTGGTCACCATTTTTTTTGTTTTAAGATCATTTGTTTCTCCTCCTCCTCCTGGGCCTCTGTGGATTGTGAACTTGCTCCTCATCTCTGCACCCTGGAACCGCTGAAAGCAAGTGGTCGAAGCACACGATTTGAGGCCAGACTTAAAAGCATGTGCTTAAACTGCGGAACTCTCTCCCACAGGTGGCAGGGATGACCACCAACTTGGGTGGCCTCCGCAGTCAGAAGCAGCAATGCTTCTGAAGACTAGATGCTGGAAACCTGGGGAGGGGAGAGGGCTCTTGTGCTTGGTTCCGGCTTCCCGGCTTCCCATAATGGGCACCTGGTTGGCCACGCTGAGAACAGGAAGCTGGACTAGCTGGGTCCGCTTTGGCGGGATCCAGTTGCAGGGCTCTTCAGTTCTTAAAAATGTGTGGCCAATTCCAGCTGGCTGAAGGTTCATGGGACTTGGAAGTCAGACAGAATCTCAAGAGCTACACACAGGTTCCCCAGGTCTGGTACTGCAGTTCATTAGAGCCTCTTAGATAATAACATGGGGGGCGGGAGTAGGGATTTTGTTTGCTAAGTCAGGAAACAAACCTGCCGCTCTGGCCGTCAAGTCCAATGAGCTGCCTTCCTGCTTCCAGGCCAACAGCAACACGAAACGGCAGAAAATGTCGCACCCAAACTACATAGTTTACCAAAAGCAGGGGATCCGCCGGAGCACGCGGCACAGGAAGGTCCGCGGGGAGAAAGCCCTCCTGGTGTCGGCGAACCAGACGTTGAAAGACCTGAAAATTCAGGTGAGGCGGACTTTGCCCTGAGCCCTGGAGGTGGCTTGCCTGAGTCCTGAGGCCTCCTTCCTCCCCCAAAGCTATATTTGGGAATCCGTAGAATCATAGAATTGTAGAGTTGGAAGTGACTTCCAAGGGATTGCAGCTAAAGCATCCCTGACAGATGGCCGTCCAGTGGGAAAAGAGAAAGGGTGATGCTCACCTTGATGGTTCTGATCACTCTTTTAAGATCTGTGATCTTATTTTAAGATATTGTATCCTCCTCCCCCCCCCCTGAAGTGAGGGGGGGGAAGCAGAGGAGTGCCCCATTGGCTGTGGGTTGGGGCTGAAAGGGACAAAGCGGAGGTGACAGATTGGGGCAAGAGAGGGAGAGAAACGGAGGAGAAGCACTTGGGTGTCGTGAGGAGAAGCACTTGGGTGTCGTATTTCTTAAAAGCCACCTGTGTTTGTATTGCTTCCTGCAACTGTTGCGCTTCCTGCCCCTCATTTTGGCACACAGATCATGCACGCCTTCTCCGTTGCTCCTTTTGACCAGAACCTGTCGATCGATGGGGCAATACTCACCGACGACTCGGCGACGCTTGGCAGCCTCGGAGTCACTCCGGAGTCCGTTGTTTTATTAAAGGTAAGCCGGGAGAGTTGCTTGCCGCTAGGTGTGGCTCTCCTCCCACCAAGATATTTGTAGCAAGGCCAGTGGTTCTGTTCTGCAATGCAATCTGGCTCCCTCTGTGCCCAAAACTTCCAGCCTACCTACTTTTCACTAGGAAGTTCAGGGGCAGGGACCATATCAATGGCTACTATCCACAATAGCAATGCTCTGTCTCAACTACTGGAGGCAACAGTGCTTCAGAATATTAGTTACTGGGAATCACAGGAGGAGAGCGTTTCTGTTGCACTCGGGTTCTGCTTGTATGTTTCCCATTGGGGCATCTAGTCAGCCATTGTGAGAGCAGGATACTGGGCAAAATGGGCTAGTGGCTTGATCCAGCAGGGCTGTTTTTATGCTTTCATGTTGGCTGAGCAGGGGCTGATGGGATTTGTAGACCAACAACACTTTTGGGGTCACCAGTTACCCCTTCCTGCATTCATTCATTCATTCATTCATCCATCCCTGACTGGTCATAGTGCCCACCTGAGGCCTTATTTTGGCCTGTGCTCAGATCCCCCCTTCCCCCGCAAAAAGGAAGCCAAGAACACACTACCTTAACTTGTCATCTCCCCCCCCCCCCCCGCCCCGGTCTGTAACTCATTTGGATCTTTAACTTCAAGGCAAAAAACAATGGTTGAAGAAGAGCCACTGGAAGTAAGTGCTGGTTTTGACTTCTGGGAAGAAAAGATGGCTGGCTAGTGGTCAACTGCTGGAACTCCTGTTGACAGAGATAATTAAGTGGACCAGCCCCTTTCCTGTCTGAAGCTATTGCAGACACCTTTATAAAAAGTCAGTAGGGATAAGCCACCCTAAAGCCCTCCTTGCCACAGCTGTGAACAGTTCAAGCCAGGTTCCCAAAAGGGGACGAACCGCCTTGTTTCTTTGCTTTTATTCTGGATCTGGAGTGTTTGGCCTGGGAATGTCGTCTGGTGACATGGAGCAGGAGGCCTTGTCTCTCTTTTGAAAGCACATAATCCAAATTGGCTTAACAGGGCTCTTCTTCTCATGTCTCCCTTTCTCCCTTCTTCCGACAGGCAGATGAACCAATTGTGGACTATGCAGCAATAGATGATGTAATGCAAGGTAAGGAGGAGTTTGCACACACACGCTCCTCTGGAATAATCCCTGCTTCTTCCCGCCCAGTCATTTTTACCTATTGGAGTGGGGAGGCAGGAGGAGGTAACTGGAGCAAAGGGTCCAGTCTGAGACTGACTCACATGGTTGTCAAGGGGTGGGAACGAGACCTTGGTGCCCCCCCCAAGTGTCAGGGAAAGCTGCCAAGAAGACGTTATTGAAGCTTGTGGGGAGCTGTAGCTCAGTAGAGCATCTGCTTGGCATGTCGAAGTACCCAGCATTCAGTCGTCATCTCCAGTTGGGACTGGGAGAGTCTCCTTGCCTGAAAACCTGGAGAGCCACTGTAGGCAATATTGAACTAGAAGGGCCAGGGGTCTAACTGTACAAGGCCCTAACCTCCTCCACACCTCAGAATGTGCCTTGACCTGTTTGCTTTCCTTTGCAGTCTGCATGCCCGAAGAGGGATTTAAAGGTAGGCTTTGTTTTCTCTTCCCTCCAGCCTTATTTTTACCTGCCACCGTGTTTTGCTCTCTTCTAAGCTTTCTCCCCCCGCCTTTCCAAATTCCCCCCTCCCCCTTCCATTTACTCTCCAGGTACCGGTCTCCTTGGACACTAATGTTTTTCGACAACCGCGCCAGCAGCAGAAGTAACTGGGGTGTAGGGAGATGAGTTTGGGCTCTGGCTGGGCATTCCAAGAAAGGTGGACTTCAAAAAGACCAGCCAGCCGCCCAGCCACCTTCCTGGAGGTGGGACTCCATTCTGAAGGGCCTTGGCCCCCTCACACACTTGCGCTGCAGGAGAGAGAGAGAGAGAGCTGTTCTTCGGAGGAGAGCTTCTGGCCTAGTGCAACAGAGGTGGAGCGTTGAGCGGTTTCAAGGCTGCACCTCTCCGTTTCCCCCTGCAGAGGAAGAAGGGTCGGCTTGCTGCAGCATGAGATCTCCCCCACCTCCTCTCCTGCGACCTTCATTTCTAGATCTGCTCTTTCAGCGAGGCAGGTGTTCGGCTCCCTGGCAGAGGTCTTTTGTGAACTTGCAGGGTTTTCTGTTTCCAGTAGCCCTTGGCTTCCTCTGGCACTTAGTAGATATGCCCCCCAGGATTGAACAGCCTGCAAAATCCCTTTCTAAAAGCCTGAGGTTTGGGGTGGGTATGGGGAGAGAGGCACTTATTCAGCCTGTTATCAAAAAAACAATGCCCTCCTCTTTTGTTTTGTTTTGCTTTTGTTTAAGACTTCACTTCCAACATATTAAGATGGGCCCCTGATAATTAATCATAGTGAATTATTCTCGGGAATAACTTGATTTATTTTGGACCACTTTCTCTGGTGGAGGGGAAGCCCTAGTTTTCAACCCTGCCAGATTGACCCAGTCGCCCAGGAGCTCAAGTGAGACTTTGGTGCGAGTGGAGGCAGAGTCTCCCCGCCCCCCCCACTTGCCTGCCTTTTTCTTTGGAGTGGGGAGCAATGCACAAACGCTTCCTTAGACCTTCTGACACATATCCAAAAGAGCTTTGAAAAATGATAATGGTCCTGCACAACCGTCGGGCGGGGGGGGGGGGGAGCTTTAGCATTTTGGAAGGGTGTGAGAAGTTCATTTTCCCTTTTGTAACAGAGAGCTGTAAATTTGGTGGTCCTACTATACTATCTCAATTTGCTGTTCCGGGGAAGGCAGGAGAGGGAGCCTGCGAAATTGGCAAGGTTTTCCAGCTGGGGCTATGGGAGTGGGGGCCGTTGAGGTTCCTTCTGGGTCTACCTTCGTGCTGGCTTTGGATCCAGTGAACAGCCCTGGGTCTTTCTTTTTAAAGAGGCGAAATGTGGCGCTGAACAATCTTATTCTTTCCCAAGGTAAAGAGTTAACAGTAATAATTCAGTCTGCCGTTGTGAGTGCTTTATAGAGAAGCCTGCCTTTCTCTCCATCTCCTCCTCCTTCCTTTCAGAAGCCAGGCCCAGAAGTGGTCTTAATTGTTCTAGATGGAAAGCAGTGATGCATGGACATCTAGCCCCTGGGAGTTCTGATATTTTTATTTTCCATTTACTTCCCCCACCACCTACCCACCCCCCCTTTCCGGGTTTCGTAATATTTCCTTGATGGGGGACGGGGCAGAGTGTGTCTTAATTCACAAGGAAGACCGATTGACCATGCTGTGCTTGTATATATGTGTGCATACTGAGGGAGAGAGAGATGGAGACTGACACACGAGTGATGCCTAAATTGTACCAAACCACCATTTCTGCCTGTCGCAGCTCAGCAGGGGAAATGGGCTCAAGCCTCAAGCCTCATGCTTGGGACCCTCTTCTTCATCCACACTTGCAAAATGTTTTTGGACTAGTTTTCAGAGCCTTATTAAAAGTGTGTCCACATGGTCAGTCTTACCTTATTTGTACTGTATTGCATATAAAACGTGTGTGTTTTTTTCACTTGCCTGCTCGGGTATTTTCTTTTCCGCCTGCACTTTTATAGATTCCTTATCAACCAGTCATGACAACTTCTTTCTGTTTTTCTTTTAAAATTGAGGTTTAAGAGCTGCGCGCACACACACACACACACACACACACACCACTTGATTGTCATCAACCCTTATGCTGGCTTGACTCGTATCTCACTTGAAGACACACCAGTGAAGCTTAAGTCATTGAAGCTACAACATCCCTGCTTGTTTTCTCCCCGTTGTCATGAAATGCATTTATTCCCCCTCTCACACACACACGAATTTATGAGGTAGCCTCAGGCATTGCTCACTGACAGAATTTAGCACACTGAAGTTTTGGTTTAGTTAACATTGGAATAAAAATCGCAAAGCCTAGTAGTGAGTTAAGTGTGATCTGCCTTCTCCAAGAAACTGCAGGCTAGCTTTTCGAAATAGTATATTGTTCAGAAAAGCGCACCCGAAATGGTCAAGGGAAGGGGGCGACACCCCTATGCGGAAAGGTTGCAACATTTTGGACCTTTTAGTTTAGAGAAAAGACGAGTAAGAGGCAACATGATAGAAGTTTATAAAATTAGAGAGAGTAGATAAGAGCTTTTCTCCCTCTCTCATAACACTAGAATTCATGGACATCCAACAGAGCTAAATATTGAAGGATTCAGGACAGATAAAAGAAAGTAACTGTTCATGCAGTGTAAACTATGGAACTCCCTGCCACAGGAAGTAGTGATGGCCACCAGCCTAGATGACTTTAATGGCTATGCTCTCTCTGTGGTTGGAGACAGTGATGCTTCTGAATACCGCTTGCTGGAAACCACAGAAGAGGAGCAGGCTCTTGTGCTCAGGTCCTGTGTACGGGGTTCTCTCCATTGGGGTATCTGGTCAGCCGCTGTGATAAGATGATGCTGGACTAGATGGGCCACTTGCCTGATCCAGCTGCCTCTATTATATGTCCCTGTATATCTATGATGCAACCAAGACTGCATTGCAAATATGTCTGCAAACATGACAATGAAGTCTTGGCAACATTAACTCTCCTGTATGAGAATCCCTTGCAGACAACTGCAGTGCCTGAAGACAGGCAGTCAGGTTGTGTATCCACAACTGAGTAGAGGAAGAATGACTCCTAGGAGGGGCGTAGAGAGAAGAAATGGCATGGTGTACCTGTAGCAGCAAAATTCCCCCCACCTGCAATAAAACGGGTCTCTCCTGCATCGGTTTCTACAGCCACAGTAACTCTCCCAATGGTTTGACTTCACCCTCAAAGGACCACTCCATTGTCTCTTGAGACGGATGGAGGCCAACAATGTCTGGGCCTGGTGGGAGTTGTATTCAAGCATTGAGGGAAAGGCTGGTTTTTTTTCTGCTTGTTGGTTGTAGGTGACAAGGAGACTTTCCTCCAGACAAGTCTTTTTAGACTCTCTTAATCACTCCATCCTAGTAGCGGATTGCATGCATGAAGAGTGGCTCATGTGCTGCCGAGATGCTTGAGCAAAAATCAAAATGACACGACTTATTCTGGTGGCTGTTTTGTGCTGCTGCTGGGAGTGCAAGTTTGCCTTCTGCCAGGATCTGTTGTACCTTGCCGATTGGAGTTACCGTAACTGGTTTGTGTTTCGTGCACTTTCCTGGAAAACGTTTTGGGTGTTGTAAGCAACATGCATATACATACCCAAGGCAAAGATCACGCCTGAAAGGCGGAAGGAAGCAGCTTCTCTCATCCCTGTCGTCCTGCCTCAATGGTTTGTCAGCCTGAGTTACAAACTGTCGTGTGTGGATGAAGCAAAAAAGCTGCCTCTTATACTAGGAAGGCCTTTCCAAGCAATGAAGGTCACTTGCCCCCCTCTCTGTTACCCATGGTAGCCACAAGTCAACAGAAAAGCCCCATCGAGGGGTGGGGTGTTGTGTGGCCAGGATTTGGCACAGATTGGTAGGAGTAAATGCAAAAAAAAAGGTCACGCTGTCCCTTTTTAATAAACAAAATAACCTCCAGCACCATTTTGCTGTCTGTGATGCTGAAAGATTCCAGCCTCTGGCGCCATTATTTTCTCTTGACATTTGCCCTTTCTAGATGGTACCTTCTCAGAGCCTGCTCTCTGCATTTTCCTCTCTCCTTTCCTGCAGTAAAATTCCACTGCGATAGGTCTTCCACAGATGACCTGCATGATGTCTTTTGTTGTTGATGCAAGGGCTGGTTTTTATTTTGGAGATTAAAAGGGGGATATTTGAATCATTGTGTTTGCCTGTACGAAAGTCCCCAGCACCAAGCTGAAAAAATGACAGTATTATTGACTGGCAGCAAGTGGTTCTCTGGGGTTTCAGACGGAAGGGGATCTTTCCTCAGCCCTACCTGCACAAAAAACCAGGGACATTCTAGATGCAGAGCAGGTGTTCTGAGCTGCACCTTGCCCTTTAAGACAGGAAATCCCCGTATACTGAATCAAGCCCACTGTACTGTCTACACTGGCTGGCAGCAGCTCCGCTGGGTTTCTGGCAAGGGCCATTTCCAGCCCTCCCTGGTGATCTCAATAGGCCAGAAGTCTCTGCTTTTGCTGAAACGGTGCAGTGCTTAGCATGTTAGACTAGGCCCTGGGAGAGCAGGGTTCAAATTCCCACGCCGTGAAGCTCGCTGGGTGACCTTGGACCAGTTGCTGCCTTCTCTCAGCCTCGCCTACCTTGCAGGGTGGTTGTGGGGAGAGAGGAGGGGGCGAGCCACGCACACCACCTTGGAGGAAATGTTAAGATCAAAATGCAGTGGAATCAATAATTTGCATGCAGAAGGTCCCAGGTGAAATCCCCACGAGCGCAACCAGGTAGAGCTGGGAATGCCCCCTGCAGGAAACCCTGGTGCGCAGTTGCTGCCAGCCAGCGAAGACAGCACTGGTCTAGATGGGCCACAGGTTTGCCTTAGTATAAGCAGCTTCCTGGGTTCATTCCCAAGTTGGCCGGCAGATGGTTCAGACGGGGAGCAGCTGGCTGTGTGCCGCAGGGGTGACATGTTCACTCATCGAGGGAGATGAAATGGGAACAGGTCCTTCATCCTGTTGATTTGGCCCGGCAGCCTTTTTCTGCTTGTGGGTGCTGCAGCTTCCTTGCTTCGAGTGGGACTTGCCACCCCTTCGATGCAGCATATTGAGATCAGATGCTTTGGGTTGAAGCAGGAACGCCGCACAGCTGCCTTGGGAACAGTTGAAAGCGATCTGCCTGCGATTTGCATCTCATGAATAAACCAGTGCTCGTTTGCATGTCCCCTCTCCCACCTGACTGTCTCCCTTCCCTTCAAAAGCGCCTCGCATTCCCATCCTGAAAAGCTTTGAAGCTGTTTTTTCTTTCTTCTTAAGCCTGCCAAGTGCTCTCCGTGTGGTTTTGATGGCCCATCCAGGCATCTTTGAGAAGACTTCCAGCGAGCTTAAGAGAGGCAGGAGGATATATTTGGCCCAGCGAGGCTTTGGTACAGGGTGGAGAGAGGAGACGACAAATTGACCATTTGCTCAAGAGGAGCCCTTTGATCTGAGGCTGCAGCCCACCACAATCCATCTTCCCTCCCTCCACCCCGCCTTTTTTTCTTTTTTTCCCCCCTTCTCCCCCTAATGTCTCAACAAATGAAACAGATTTGTAAAAATGTTACATGGAAAAAATACGAGGCATTACACTTACTTCTGTAAAACAAGAAAATCCTTAATAAAATATACAAACTAACTGGGTCGCCTCAAATTGGGGACCACTTAGCCCAAGGGTAGGCAACCTAAGACCCGGGGGCCAGATGCGGCCCAATCGCCTAGTCAATCTGGCCCGCAAACGAGCCAGGAATCAGTGTGTTTCTACATGAGTAGAATGTGTCCTTTTATTTAAAATACATCTCTGGGTTATTTGTGGGGCCTGCCCGGTGTTTTACATGAGTATAATGTGTGCTTTTATTTAAAATGCATCTCTGGGTTATTTGTGGAGCATAGGAATTCATTCATTTTTTCCCCAGTATATAGTCCGGCCCCCCACAAGGTCTGAGGGACAGTGGACCAGCCCCCGCTGAAAAGGTTTGCTGACCCCTGACTTAGCCCAACCTCCTGTTCTCACAGTGGCCAGCCAGATTCCCACGACCTGGGCACAACAGCAGCAACTTCTCAGCTAGACCAAATGGCTGGGAGGTTGCCTGTTCTTGATAGTGTTATACTTTCTCTTAAGGAGCAAATACACAGCTTGGGGGTCCTGGATCCCTAGCTGTCACTTGAGGTCTTGAAAGACCTACATTGGCTCCCAGTACGTTTCCGAGCACAATTCAAAGTGTTCGTGCTGACCTTTAAAGCCCTAAACGGCCTTGGCCCAGTATACCTGAAGGAGCGTCTCTACCCCACCTTTCAGCCTGGACACAGAGGTCCAGCTCCGAGGGTCTTCTGGCAGTTTCCTCCCTGTGAGAAGCAAAGTTACAGGGAACCAGGCAAAGGGCCTTCTTGGTAGTGGCACCCACCCTATGGAACACCCTCCCACCAGATGTCAAAGAAATAAACAACTACAGTGGTACCTCAGGTTACATACACTTCAGGTTACATATGCTTCAGGTTACAGACTCCACTAACCCAGAAATATTACCTCGGGTTATGAACTTTGCTTCAGGATGAGAACAGAAATTGTCCTCCGGTGGCAGTGGGAGGCCCTATTAGTTAAAGTGGTGCTTCAGGTTAAGAACAGTTTCAGGTTAAAAACAGACCTCTGGAACAAATTAAGTACTTAACCCAAGATACCACTGTATCTTATTTTTAGAAGACATCTGAAGGCAGCTCTGTTTAGGGAAGTTTTTAATGTTTGATTTTTGATCGTGTTTGTAATATTTTGCTGGGAGCCACCCAGAGTGGCTGGGAAAACCCAGCCAGATGGGCGGGGTATAAATAAATTATTATTACAGTGGTGCCCCGCAAGACGAATGCCTCGCAAGATGGAAAACCTGCTAGACGAAAGGGTTTTCCGTTTTGGAGGCGCTTCGCAAAACGAATTTCCCTATGGGCTTGCTTCGCAAGACGAAAATGTCTTGCAAGTTCCTGCGGTTTCCCCCCCTTTTTCTAAGCCGCTAAGCCGCTTATCAGCTGATCTGCTAAGCCGCAAAGCCGCTAATAGCGCTAATCCGCTAAGCCGTCAATGGGCTTGCTTCGCAAGACAAAAAAACCGCTAGACGAAGAGACTCGCGGAACGGATTAATTTCGTCTTGCGAGGCACCACTGTATTATCAGCCATTGTGTAGTAAGGTTAAAGCTTACTGGGAAATGATATACAATGAAATGAAAAGGATGTTTAAAATAACCTTTGTAAAAAAAACCAAAAAAACCCAGAAGCTTTTCTTTTGGGAATCATAGGGACAGAACTATCCGAACTGTACAGAAACGTATTCATGTGTGCAACTACAGTGGCAAGAATGTTACTTGCCTCAAAATAGAAAAGAAACAGAAGTCCCAGCAAAGGAAGAATGGATACAAAAACTTATGGAATACGCAGAAATGGTGAAAATTACCAGAAAAAAATAAGAATCAATCAAGATAACAACCTTTTTATAAAAGAATGGAAATGGTTTCTTGAATATTTACAGACAAATTGTAAACAGATAAGAACATTGGCAGGATTATTGTATTAACCTGCCATTTCATAAGAGTATATATTTAAAGAAGATGTATAAATGAGCATATTAAGCATATTAATGAGCATATTAAGTTAGTTTGGATATGCAGAAGATATTAAAAATAAGTTTAAGGAACCGCAGAAGGAGGGGGAAGGAAGTCAAGTTTTGAAATGTCAAAATGATTGTAAAATCAGTGAAATGCATAAACCTGAAAAGTATAAATATTTTATTTTATTTTATTTTAAAAAGAAAGAAACAGGTCAAATAGCTCAGTGGTGGACCTCAAAAAGTTCCAGGTTCAATACCTAGCACCTCCAAGGGAAACTGGGAAGGAGAGAGATATGCTGAAATGCTGGACAGCTCCTGGCAGTGCAGGCAGAGCTTAAGACCCATTAATGTGTGCTATGGGGACGTTTCTCAGCAGCGAGGGCTGATGACCACTAGAGCAGGGGTCAGCAACCTTTCTCAGCCATGGGCCTGTCCACCGTCCCTCAGACCATGTGGTGGGCCGGACTATATTTTTTTTTTGGGGGGGGGATAAACGAATTCCTATGCCCCACAAATAACCCAGAGGTGCATTTTAAATAAAAGCACACATTCTACCCATGTAAAAACACACTGATTCCCGGACCATTCGTGGGCTGGATTTAGAAGGCGATTGGGCCGCTTCTGACCCCTGGGCCTCAGGCTGGTGACCCCTGCAGTAGAGCTTGTGGGACTGTGGCCAGGGAAGCTGAAGGTTGGGGGCCAGAGCTAGGAGGGGGTCATTTCAGACAGAGTCTGCTTATTCTGGTTTTCTCCCTTGGAAAACACACACACACAAACACACAGCAATTCTCAGATCTAGAGGAGAGAAAGTGGATATGCAGAGACCTCTCAGGTATCTAGGAATCAGTGTTGCAGGGGGTTAGAATGGATGACCCTTGGGGTCCCTTCCAGTTTTAGGATTCTAGGATAAATGCCTACACACAACTGTAATTATTTGATTACTGCTTATCTGAAGAGAGGTGGACAGGAAGTGCCCCAAGGAGTCTCAGTATGACTCTGGGTCCACGTAGATAGGTATTGTCTGACCTCTGGCAACCCTCCAAGATATTGAGATAAATAATAATAATAATAATAATAATAATAATAATAATAATTTTTTATTTATATCCTGCCCTCCCCAGCCAAAGCCAAAGTAACACAGCATTCTAAAATCAATTCATTTTAAAATCAATTCAGAATCCAATTAATGGCAACCATTGGGCTAGAGTTCTATAAGGATTACCAAAGGAGGGGGGTCAGAGGTCTGGTGGAACAGCTCTTGCAGGCCCTGCGGAAAGATGTCAAGTCCCACAGGGCCCTAGTCTCTTGTGACAGAGTGTTCCACCAGATCAGGGCCACGGCTGAAAAAGCCCTGGCTCTGGTTGAGGCCAGCCTAACCTCCCTGTGGCCCGGGACCTCCAAGATGTTTTTGTCTGAAGACCATAAGGTCCTCCGAGGGACATACCAGGAGAGGCGGTCCAGTAGGTACAAGGGTCCTAGGCCGTATAGGTCTTTAAAGGTTAAAACCAGCTCCTTGAACCTGATCCTGTACTCCACCAGGAGCCAGTGCAGCTGGTATAGCACTGGGTGAATGTGATCCCACGGCAAGGACCCTGTAAGGAGTCTTGCCATGGCATTCTGCACCCGCCGGAGTTTCTGGGTCAGTCTCAAGGGCAGCCCCACGTAGAGTGAGTTACAATAATCCAGTCTGGAGGTGACCGTCGTGTGGATCACAGTGGCTAGGTCAGGGTGAGAGAGGTAAGGAGCCAACTGCTTAGCTTGGCAGAGAAGTCTTCCCAGCTCAACTGGCAGATCCTGCAGGTGCGTGGGTGGAACTGTGGAAACACAACCCGAGCAGGAATCGATAGCCCAGATGGTGCCTGTATAAAAAGCTTAATGGGGTTCATTATGATTGTAAGGCAAGCTAGACTTTGTCCCCATTATAAACCTGCCATGAGATTAAGGGGAAGGAAATCTGGGCAAAGGCCCATCTAAAGGAGCTGCAGGTTTTCCAGAGGTGGAAGCAAAATTATAAAATTCAAGGGAGGCTGGTCACGAGGACGTAGCGGGTCAGAGCCCCACATTTGTTTCCTTCTGTCCCTTGCTTCTTTTGGCACCCCTTTCTATCCCCAAGGAAAACCAGAAAGGTTCAGAGCCTTGGCAACTTATTCATACTGATATTTGTGGTCCAATTCAACTGATGCCTCATGATGGGGAAAAACAACAAAATGGAGAAACAGCTTTTTTGCTTGTATATGTTGCTAGTATAAATTTGGTTATGGAGAACAAGCAAGATTGTACAAAACTTGTCAAATATTTAAATGAGAAAGTTTAGAGCGTTTACATGCTAGATGAAAATGGATTGATTCAAATTGGGCACATTGAGAAGGGTATTGTAAATAAAATACCCTATTTTGAATAGTAGAGTTCTTGGGACCAAGTGTCTCTTCTTGTTTCTTGCCTCAGGTTACTGTATTTCAGGGGTCAGCAAACTTTTTCAGCAGGGGGGCGGTTCACTGTCCCAGAGACCTTGTGTGGGGCCGGACTATATATTTTTTTTGGGGGGGGGAATGAATGAATTCCTATACCCCACAAATAACCCAGAGATGCATTTTAAATAAAAGCACACATTCTACTCAGGTAAAAACACCAGGCAGGCCCCACAAATAACCCAGAGATGCATTTTAAAGAAAAGGACACATTCTACTCGTGTCAAAACACACTGATTCACTGGCCGGATTTAAAAGGCGATTGAGCCGCATCTGGCCCCCAGGCCTTAGTTTGCCTACTCATGGTTTAGGCACTAGGCAGAACTGAGCTCAGGTCCCCAATAAAATATTTGAGGGGGCTGGGTCCCCCAAAGTTGATGGGTGTTATTATTCAAATGGTGTCCGTGTGCCCCATCATGTGAACGATTGTGCAAGGCAGGGGTTACCCCCCCCCCCCAATATTTTATTTAAGTTGGCAGCCCTGCTGCCTAGCCTACCTCGCAGGGCTGCTGTGGAGGTTAAATGACGTGGGGAGGGGAGAACCATCAACTCCATAGCTGAGTTCCTTGGAGGAAAATGGTGAGGTATCACAGCAGTCACGAAATTAAAAGACGCCTGCTTCTTGGGAGAAAAGCAATGACAAACCTAGACAGCAACTTAAAAAACAGAGACATCACCTTGCCAACAAAGGTCTGTATAGCTAAAGCTACGATTTTCCCAGTAGTGATGTATGGAAGTGAGAGCTGGACCATAAAGAAGGCTGATCACCAAAGAATTGATGCTTTTGAATTATGGTGCTGGAGGAGACTCTTGAGAGTCCCATGGACTGCAAGAAGATCAAACCTCTCCATTCTGAAGGAAATCAGCCCTGAGTGCTCACTGGAAGGACAGATCCTGAAGCTGAGGCTCCAAGACTTTGGCCACCTCATGAGAAGAGAAGACTCCCTGGAAAAGACCCTGATGTTGGGAAAGATGGAGGGCACAAGGAGAAGGGGACGACAGAGGACGAGATGGTGGGACAGTGTTCTCGAAGCTACCAGCATGAGTTTGACCAAACTGCGGGAGGCAGTGGAAGACAGGAGTGCCTGGCGTGCTCTGGTTCAGGGGGTCACCAAGAGTCGGACACGACTAAACGACAACAACAGAAAAATCAGTGCAATCCAATGCAACAAACGTGCGCTGCTGCTGCTGCTGTTGCTCGAAAGTGCGCGCATCTCCTGATTGCCGCCCGCGATCTCGGGATTTGCCTCCTCCTTCCGCGGGCGGCCAATGGGAGCGGCGCACGGGCTGGTGGGCCACGTGACGCCTCGCCTCGCCTCGCCTCGCCCGGCGCTCACTCGGCTCGCCAGTGCGGCGGAGGCGAGCAGCAGGGAGGCGGAGAGGCGCCGCTCCGGTAAGCGCATCTCAGAGCGCGGGGGAGGCTCGGACGCCTGGGTCCTGCGGTCGAGGCGGCGGCTTGGGCGCCTGGCTAGCTGCGCACAGGTGGGCTGGGGCCGATCTTGCGGACGAAGGGGAGACACCCCTTACCCGGGTCTAGCTAGCTCCGTCGCTGTCAGCGTTCACACGTGCAGTGGCGCACGCGTCCCGCAGTCTCGTGTTTTCTAGGGCGAGCGGGGACTCGCAAGGGGCGCCCCTCCCTCTCTCATCTGGGATGTTTCCCTACACGCCTCTCCTGGCCTTTGCCAGCGTCACGTCGGAACGCGTGCTGAGCGGGTCCGGTCAAGGAGACAGGCCCGCCGGCCTCCCCCCACATCCCCGCTGCCTTTGAGCAGGGGAGGGATCCACTCTGCATCACGGGGCTCATGGGTCCAGGATGGGGTCGGAGGGGGAGTTGGGCGAGAGGGTTCCTGAGCTTGTGCCAAGCGCCGCGGTTGGGAAGAGAGAGGACGGGGGTGTCTCTGTCCTCGAGGCCAAGACTGGCAAGAGGTTGCATCCCCCTCCGAGTGGAGGCTCATTCACTCCAATAGGTCTACTCTGAGTAGGGCAGGCGTCGGGTGCCACCCAGGGCCTCGCACCCTCCCGCCCCTGCTAGCGATGAGCTCTTGGCTGTTTTCCCATTTACAAAATTGCCGAAAACCAGCTTAAGACAATGTCTTGCGTGCAGAAAGGTCTTTCCGAAGCTGGAAATGCGCCAAATGAATCAAATAGCTGGCTGTGACAATGGAGGGGTTGCTTGGAGAGAATGTTTCTATTCTACCCCCCCCCCGCCCCATCCTTCCTCGTTTCCCCCCTCCCCCCCCAACCTTCAAGTGGTCCTCAAAGTCTGTCAAATCTCGTTAAGGCTGAGGGGAGGCCTTAAGAACGAAAGCTCCCCCCCCCCCAGCCCAGCTCCTTCTAAGCTGCAGTGTCCTTGCTTCAGGGAAGGATGGAGAGAGCTGGGAGGGATGAGTTGGGGGGGGTAGTGAGAAGCTGGCAGGATGGCAAGCACTTCTCCATCCCCTATGGGGGTCCTGGGGGGGGGGGCCGACTGCGCCTGACCTTGCTTTGCGGGCCGACCTGCCGTGCTTTTCCAGACGTCTTTTGCTTGCAGTACGGGGGTCGATGCTCAGGGGGAGACGTCTCCTTCTTGGATAGGAAAGTCCCCCCCCCCGAGCGTGACCTCCCTTTTGTGGGGGGCGGGCAGCTGGTGAACCAAATGGGGTCTGTGACCAGAGAAGAATATTTGTTTTGGGGTGGACGCACCTGTCTTGCATACAGTTTTAATTCCAGGTAGGGGAGAGACTCCCTCCTGGAAACCCAGAGAGATGCTGCCAGTCAGTGTAAGCAGCATTAGAAGGACCCAGTGGCCTGACTCTGTATATGGTAGCTTCCTGTGTTGTGGTGATGATGGGGCAAATGTCAACAGTTCAGTGGTCTCTAGGTGACAATCATACTTGGGGAGGGACAACTTCTTTATTCTGCTCGTTCTGCAAAGGACCCTCTTGCTAGTTTTTTTAAAAAATGTATCACATTTCTACCCCATCCTTTTCTCTACGGTGGCATACACTGTTCTCTCCCTCCTTGTTCAGATCTACACAACAACCCTGTGAGGGAGTTTGGGCCGAGAGAGGCAGCGTCTGGCCCAAGGTCACACACCCAGTGAGCTTTGTGATAGTGGGGGACATAAATCCTGCTCTCTCCCAGGTCTTTGCCTGGAACTCTAACCACTATGCCATCCTTCCCTTTAGCTCTTCCAGCTGCTGCAGCTCTTCCACCTTCTGGTGGCTCTGGAAGGAGGCTGTTGGGTTGCGGAAGTGGCGGGCGTGGCATGTGGGATTCTTGCTGGCTCATCAAAGCCACGTGTGGTTTCTGGTGGTAGCTGCTGGCGCCCCGGGTCTCGTGAGCCTGTGCAGGCCGAGGTGGCAGAGAGGACAAGCAGGGCCAACTGTACCAGTAGGTCTCTCGCAGCTGATTCTTAGTGTTGCGACTGGGCAGCACAATCAATTCATTCTCATCATCGTTCGTTGCGTTGGCTGCATGGGTGAGACTCCCTAGGGCAGTGTTTCCCAACCTTGGGTCTCCAGCTGTTTTTGGACTACAACTCCCATCATCCCTTGCTAGCAAGACCAATGGTCAGGGATGATGGGAATTGTAGTCCAACAGCAGCTGGAGACCCAAGGTTGGGAAACACTGCCCTAGGGCACCAAGGGAACCTGTGCATGCAGAAAGACCCAGGTTATCCCCAATGACAGCATCTCCATGCAGGGCTCCTGTGCATGAAACCCTGGCGAGTCATCGCTGCCAGTCAGTGCAGACAATATTGAGCTTGGTGGACCAATAGGAGCTTGGTGGACCAATAGCAGCTTCCTTTCCTCCCATTCTAAGCAGCCCGTTAAAGTTAAAACAAGGATCTAGTTCTCAAGGTTCTGTACAAAGGGCTGATTTTATTAGTAAGCTGGAAGTTGTACCGATAGCTTAGCATCATCAGCAACAATCTGCAGTGTCTTCCTGGGGTTTGGGGAGGGGTTTTTACCCCAGCCCTACCTGGGGGAGATGCTTCTGGCCCTGTTCATCCCACACCTTCAGCCAAGGTCAAGACTGTATGCTTTCTGCTGCCACGGTTCCCCAAAGAGAGCCATTTCCATACAGGTTAGGCTGGGAGCAGTATATGCCTCTCGTATCAGGCAGGTAAAGGACTTTGCTACACGTGTGTGTGTGTGTGTGTCCATTGCATGTGGGCAAGCACATGCCACGGGCATCAAAGCACGTACAGCCTATATTTGGCTGCATTGTTTGGCCTGGGAATGGCAAGAGTCCCCAGTGACTCATGTCTACGACGTGGGCAGGAGTGGGAGACTCAGGGAGGGGGCGGCGTGGCGTTTGTTCGAGCGATGGCTGTGGATGCGGGAGAGATGGCTCATGTGAAAGGCAACTGTGTCTTCTTCTGTGTTTGTGTGTGTCCCTCCATGTCTGGGTTTGCTCTGCCTTGTGCCACGATTTTCAAGTCCCCTGTCTCCCATAACCCATCATGTGCCTCTCCAAGGGCTCAGCTCGCTTTCAGGCCACTGGTTGGAAGGCACAGAGGAAAGGCTCAATAGGTTTGGGGGCTCCAGAGCTCAGACAAAGGTCTGGGCAGAGGCACAGTGCTCCATTTCTAAATGGGGGTTCAGACCTGCGTCAAATCCAGGCAATCTGAGCCAGGGGCCTGATTCTTTAGTTTGCAACATGTTGTAGGGACTGATCTCGGTGCTGGAATAAGGTTCCCGAACAGGGGTGGGCTACATCTCTTTGTGTGTGTGTGTGTGCCTGAGGCCGGTTGGCAGTCAAACAGGAGGCAGTGCTTGGTCATAAGAGTCACAGGATTCTAGAGCTGGAACAGACTTCCAGTGGTCATCTAGTTCAACCCCCTGCAATGCAGGAATCTCAACTGAAGCATCCATGGCAGATGGCCTTCCAACCTCTGCTTAAAAACTTCCAGTGAAGGAGAGTCCACAGCCTCCCAAGGGAGACCATTCTGCAGTTGAGCAGCTCTGACTGACAGAAAGTTCTTCCCGATGTTTAGCCGGAATCTCCTTTCTTGTAACTTGAAGCCATGGGTTCGAGTCCTACCCTCCAGAGCAGAAGAAAACAAGCATTTGCTCCATTCAGTTTTGTCTAACGCTCTTTTAAAGCTGGACAAGTTGGTGGCCCTCACTGGATCCGGTGGGAAGGAGTTCCATAGTTTAACTACGTGCTGCGTGAAGAAGTTGCTCTTGGTGGTTAGCAGTGTCGCAGCCTCGTAAGAATATACCAAGCTGCTTTGGATCAATTCTGAGCCCTGGTCTTGCCATCTCAGTATTGCTGCTTTTCCACAGTTCCAGGCAAGGAAGCCTTTCCCAGACGTACCTGGAAATGCCAGGGCTGGAACCAAGGGCTTTTTGAATACTAAAGATGAGTAATGCTCCTTCCTTTTAAAAATAAACCAAGATTCTAGTCCACATGTTTCTGAACAAAGAGCTGATTTAAAGAGGAACAGGGAAGCTGTGTTAAATAGGATCACACATCTGGCCCACCTAACACAGGGTTGCCTACTCTGATTGGTAGTAGGTTTCAGGCACAGGGCCCATTTCCAGCCCAGCCAGTGGAGGTGCTCCCAGGGATTGAGTCTACAGCCTTCTGCATGCAAAGCAGGTGTCCTGCCACCAAGTCACAGTGGCACAACATTTTGGCATTGTTGCCATTTGTACGTTTGTGGCAAGTCTACCTACATTGTCCCTGGCTCTTGGAAATGACTGATGTCACAAGGCAAGTGGCTCAGATGTGGTGGCTGCCTTTTCCCTCGTCGTGTGACTGGATGGCTCGTTCATTGCAAATGGCTTCTGCTGGAGGGTTGGCCACTCTACAGCATGACTTCATCCTGGCAGTCCATCTCCCCTGCCTCTCCACTGTCTGTTTGTTTATTTCAGCGCTCGGGAGTTAGGTTTTTCTCCCCCTCTGAACTGCACATTGCAACAGCTGATGCTGTAATTAATGGCTGGATCTCTCTCTAGCTCCCAACTCTGCCAGATTCCAGAATCTGGCGTCCGCCTTAGTGCCTTTGCACCTCCCACCCACCATCCTGAGCATGGCAAGATCTCGTTGGCAGGTTTTCTTTTTCGGAGAAGCTGAAATATCTGTGCAAAAGGAATTGATGCGGCACAGTTGCTCTGCTCTGCGCGAACAGAGAATGAGTGGCATCTCTCTCTGCACCTCGGTTATTCTCATCTGTGATATGGGAGCGGCGATACTAGCCTCCCTTGCATCGCTGCTGTAAACGTGTGGAAGGGTCACGCCGGAGTAGCTGGAGAGAGGGGTGATGCTGGTCTTGCATCGTTTTGGCGTTCACTTGGGGATCCATGCAGACCAGGGGAGATGGCACTGTGTTTGAGGAGGTTAGCAAGGGAAGTAGGGTGAAACTGCTCTCAGGTTTAAGGTGCTGGTTTTAAACTTTAAAGCCCTATACGGCCTCGGACCCTCATACCTAGGGGACTGCCTCTCCTCGTATGTCCCACGGGGACCTTACAGTCTTCAAACAAAAACATCTTGGAGGTCCCAGGCCACAGGGAGGTTAGGCTGGCCTCAACCAGAGCCAGGGCTTTTTCAGCTGTGGCCCCGATCTGGTGGAACGCTCTGTCACAAGAGATTAGGGCCGTGCGGGACTTGACATCTTTCCGCAGGGCCTGCAAGACAAAGCTGTTCTGCCTGGCCTTTGGCCAATGCACAGTCTAACCCCCTCTTTTGGCAATCCTCATAGAACTCTAGCCCAATGGTTGCTATTAATTTGATTTTGAATTGATTTTAGAATGAATTGATTTAGAATGCTGTGGTACTTTTATTGTTGTTAGCCGCTCTGAGCCTGGCTTCGGCTGGGGAGGACGGGAAATAAATAAATAAATACCGTCTGAGCAGAGAAACAGCTTGCTATCAGTCCCAGATAGGCTGTGCAAGCACAAATACATATAAAAAGTAGGGGGACCGAGCAGGCAGCAATAAGCAAGGCCACCAATAGCCAGGAAGGGTTGGGTTGACAGCAAGCCTTGTTAGAGCAGTAATGCCCTTAGTATGCCAGCCTCTGCCCCTGGTCCTCCCTTCCCATCTGGCAATGGATTTAAAGAGTATGATGCCTTGGCCTGTGGTCTTGGATAAGACCCTCTTTCAAGAGAGCTGAGTTGTCTCTTGATGTTTCCCATACAATGCACATGCTCTGTTAACTTGCACAATATGCATAGGCGCATTTTTCACCTGGCTTTCGACTGCATGAAGATGCCTGGGTGCCAGGATGTCCACCATCTGGGGATCATTGGATCTGGCCCGTTTTCACATGCTAATATTCCATCTTGTAGAATTCTATCGGTTATATTTTATCGGAATGAATTTCTGGAACCAAAATGCTTTTTTCTGTGCAAGCTGAGCAGGAGCAATCACCATTAGGAAAAAGATGTTGGAACAGGCCAATATATGTGGGCTGTCCCTGGATCAAGTGACTTTTCTTCTTTAAGTTCTCAAAACTCTTAACCTAGCTCAAGGCAGTCATCTGAACTAGCCAGATGTTTAACAGAATCAATCACAGTTAATCCATCATTTGAAAATAAGACTTTAGAGCCATCTTGCCCCAAAATAGCAACTAGACATTCTGTTTTGGCAACTGTAACCTTGGTTTAAGGAGCCATTTGGCGCCTAGATTACCGTATTTTTCGCTCTATAACACGCACCTGACCATAACACGCACATCATTTTTAGAGGAGGAAAACAAGGGAAAAAACATTCTGAATGAAACAGTGGATGTATCATTTTTGTGCTTCATGCTGTGGCCACAGACATGTGATCTGATGGTGAATTTGGGGTGACCCAATGCAAAAATCCTGAGAATCCCTGTGGATCCATGTTTTGTAACCACGTTTTTGCACCATTGCAGCCCCAGGCAACAGTGGGTGCGTGATTTTTGGGGGGCAGGCTGTAGCCATGGACATGCTATGTGCTCTGATGGTAAATTTGGGCTGACCCAATGCAAAGATCCTGAGGATCCATGTGGATCCATGTTTTGTAACCACGTTTTTGCACAATTGCAGCCCCAGGCAACAGTGGGTGTGTGGGTTTTGGGGGGCAGGCTGTAGCCATGGACATGCTATGTGCTCTGATGGTGAATTTGGGCTGACCCAATGCAAAGATCCTGAGGATCCATGTGGATCCATGTTTTGTAACCACGTTTTTGCACCATTGCAGCCCCAGGCAACAGTGGGTGCGTGATTTTGGGGGGGGGCAGGCTGTAACCATGGACATGCTATGTGATCTGATGGTGAATTTGGGGTGATTGAATGCAAAGATCCTGAGGATCCATGTAGATCCATGCTTTTTAACCACGTTTTTGCACCATTGCAGCCCCAGGCAACAGTGGGTGTGTGGTTTTTGGGGGGCAGGCTGTAGCCATGGACATGCTATGTGCTCTGATGGTGAATTTGGGCTGACCCAATGCAAAGATCCTGAGGATCCATGCTTTTTAACCACATTTTAAGTGGTGAGGGAAGGAAAAACACAGAAGGGACAAGGAGCAGGAGAGGGGTGTGCAGAGAAGCAGCTGGCTAAGAATGCAGGAGAGGGGTAGGGAGGAAAGGAAGGCAAAAGTTTTCCCTCACCTACCCACCCAAGCCAGCCAGCTCATGCGCTCTCTCTCTCTCTCTCCCTCCTGCATGTTTTCAGCTTTCCCCTCTGCTTGCCTGGAGGGGAGGGGCTTTCCCTGCTCTTTGTTCCGTTTGAGCAAACACAGCAAGGAAACAGAGGTGGGTGGGCAGTAAGACCCTGAGGCAGAATGCTGGAAAGCAGCCACTTCCTCTTTTCAAGTTTCCCTTCTAGGAGACGCGCGGTTTGATTTTTGCCTGCTTTTTTTTGCCTCCCCTTGCACTATTTGGCTCCAGGGACCACACATTCACTCAATAACACGCACAGACATTTCCCCTTCCTTTTTAGGAGAAAAAATCTGCATGTTATAGAAGGAAAAATACGGTATATATCTGAGTTTCTAACACTGCCTCCAGCCCAGCTTTAGATGCGTTTTGACTAATTAGCCTTCCATGAAATACTACCCATCTTTCTATGCAAGGTCCTCCATCACAGCTGTTTGCTGGTGCTCTCCAGATATTTTGGACTACAACTACCATCAGCCCCAGCCTGTGTGACTGGGAATTGTGGGAACTGTAGTCCATAACACTTGGAGGCATCTATCAGCGGCTGTACAACTGTTTAGGCAATCATCTTTCCTTGTCTTTCTCCCAGAAATGTAGATAGTTGTACCTCCAGCATGCAAAGCATCTGTGCATCTGCTAAGAACACTCGTACGCTCTGCTGCGTTAAACCTTTGAGTCCATTTGGCTCTGTGTTGTTGGCACTGACTGGCAGCAGCTGCCACTTTCCATTGTCTCAGGCAGGGCCTCTCTTCCTTTTTTTTTTTTTAATAAATATTTATTAAGATTTTTTAGATACAAAATGCAAAAATAATAAACAACATGACATGTATCATAACATATTTTCAAAGCTTCTTTGGACTTCCTCACATCTCCTTTACCCTGCATTATTTATATTAAAAATATCAGCAAATTATTACCTTGTTTCATACCTTATTTTGTACTTTCCAAATATTATACTTCTCATTTTAAGATAATTTTTATCATTTACTCATACCTTAAATTTAAACATATTATTGCCTTAAATTTCGACCTTTTCTTACTTATAACTTAATTTTCTATTTTACAAAATCTATTTGCTGGAACTGAGATTTTCTAAATCGTGCAGATACTTAACATTCATACAACTTATATTGTTTTTGTAAATAGTCCTTAAACTTCTTCCAGTCCTCTTCCGTTGTTTCTTCTCCCAAGTCTCGGATTCTGCCAGTCATTTCAGCCAATTCCATATAATCCATCAATTGCGTCTGCCACTCTTCCAGTGTGGGCAAGTCTTGTGTCTTCCAATACTTTGCAATAAGTATTCTTGCTGCTGTTGTCGCATACATAAAGAAATTTCTGTCCTTCTTTGACACTTTCTGGCCGACAATGCCCAAGAGGAAGGCCTCCGGTTTCTTAACAAAGGTATATTTAAATACCTTTTTTAGTTCATTATAGATCATTTCCCAGAAGACCCTCACTTTTGGGCATGTCCACCAGAGGTGAAAGAATGTCCCCTCAGCCTCTCTACATTTCCAACATTTATTATCAGACAGGTGATATATTTTTGCAAGCTTGACTGGGGTCATGTACCACCTATATATCATTTTCATAATATTCTCCTTCAAGGCATTACATGCCGTGAATTTTAGTCCGGTGGTCCATAACCTTTCCCAGTCCTCAAACATAATGTTATACCCAATATCCTGAGCCCATTTTATCATGGCTGATTTAACAGTCTCATCCTGTGTGTTCCATTTAAGTAGCAAGTTATACATTCTCGAAAGTACCTTAGTCTTTGGTTCCAACAGTTCTGTCTCTAATTTCGACTTCTCCACCTGGAATCCTATCTTTTTATCCAATATAAAAACCTCTTGAATTTGAGCGTAATGTAACCAATCTTGCACCTTATTCTTTAATTTCTCCATGCTCTGCAACCTCCATTTGTCTCCAATTTTTTCTATTATTTCCCAATATTTCGGCCAGCAGGCCTCCATATTGAGTCTTTTCCGGGCCTTAGCCTCCATTGGTGATAGCCATCTCGGGGTCTTACTTTCTAGTAAGTCTTTATATTTTGTCCAGACAATAAATATTGCTTTTCTGACAATATGGTTTTTGAACATTTTATGAATCTTTACCTTGTCGTACCACAAGTATGCATGCCAACCAAAAGCATTGTTAAACCCTTCCAGATCTAGGACATCAGTGTTCTCAAGAAGTAGCCAATCTTTAATCCAGCAGAAAGCTGCAGCTTCATAATATAACTTTAAATCTGGCAGGGCAATCCCCCCTCTTTCTTTTGCATCAATTAATATTTTAAATTTTATTCGGGGCTTTTTGCCCAGGTAGGGCCTCTCTTCCCAGCCCTCCTTGGAGAAACTGCATTGGGGATTGAACCTGGGACTTCTTGAAATACAAGAAGGATCCTTCTCTTGAAGATTCCGAGCCAGATGTCTTGTCCATCTAGCCCAATATGGTCTACACTGACTGGCAGCAGTGGAACTTCAGGGTTTCAGGTGTTGCCAGCCCTACCTGGAGTTGAAGCCAGGATTGAACCTGAGACCTTCTGCTTGCAAAAACAGATGCTCCAGCACTCGACCCTCCCTTACTGAGAATTCACCTCCCCGTGGCGCATAGCATTTGCCCATCTAGCCTGGCACTGCCTGCTTTGAGTGGCAGCAGCTGCCCAGCAGAGAGAGCCCTTCTCCCTCTCCTCCTACCTGAAATCCTTTTTATCTGGAAGTGCTGAGAATGGGACCCATGCAGCCCCCTCCCCATTAAAAAAAAAGCGGCTTGCTTGGTTTCCTAGTCAACGCGGATGCAACTTGACCTTCCAATATTGGCAGTTGAGCAGATGGTTGCGTTTTGCTTGCCTGTTCTTTTTTCGTCTCTCCCCCCCCCCCCCACTCCAATATCTGAGAAATGCCCAGAGTTGTGGCATCACTCATGGAGCCCACAGAATCCGAGAGGCTGGCTGTGTGTTGGGGGCGTTGGGGTGGGGTTCTGTTGGCCTTAAAGTAATCAGGGTTGTGTGTGTCATTGTCTTGTGATTTATTCTAGGAGGAGCAGGCTGTGTGTATGTATAATGTACCCCAGCCATCTCACTGGGTTGCCCCATCCACTTTTTCTCAGTGGCCCCTCAGATGCCCCATTTGGAAGACCCCCAAGCAGGACATGGGTGCAACCACAATACTCTCCCCTGAAGGATTCAAGTGGCAAGGAAGTAGATTCCAATGAAACATTAGGAATAGCTTTTCTGATAATAATTTATTATTATCATCATCATTTTTAATTTGTACAGTGGTACCTCGGATTACATACGCTTCAGGTTACAGACTCTGCTAACCCAGAAATAGTACTTCAGGTTAAGAACTTTGCTTCAGTATGAGAACAGAAATCGTGCGGCGGCAGCAGGAGGCCCCACTAGCTAAAGTGGTACCTCAGGTTAAGAACAGTTTCAGGTTAAGAACGGACCTCCTGAAAGAATTAAGTACCACTGTATACCGTCTTTCTATCTTACAGTACTCAAGGCGGTTTACAAGCTGAAGAAACAAAAAATGTACATCTTAGAACAATCTAATGCAATACAAAAATGTGACAATAAAACCTAACTTTAAAATAGGCAACCTACGTCAAAAAAGTAACGTTCAACAATCATTAGAATAGTATTAAATAATAATAATAACATATAAAAGTTAAACAGAAATCCACTCAACAGTTACAATAAATAATTTCTAAACTATAATCAATAAAACAGCAACATAAAATAATACAATACAAATTGAGAAGCAGAGACTAGAGGGTGGGGCAAGGCAGGTGGAAGGAGGCCTTGCCTGACGAAGTCTCCCCCCTTAGTTTTCAATTACAATCCAATAATAGCCTCATTATAAAAATACCAATTTATTATACAATTATTAATACCAATAGTTCACATACTGAATTATATAATTTAGATAAGGTGCCCCCCAAGTGCTAGAATAGGTGCCTCCTTATCTAAATTATATAATTGGGAATTTGAACTATTGGTAGGAATAGCTTTTCTGAGTGTGAAAGCCATTTGACAGTGGAACAGATGCCCTCAGAAGGTGATGGACTCTCCTTCGTTGGAGTTTTTTTTTTTTTATTCCAAAAAAGGTTGGATGTCACCTGTCATGGATTTTTTTAAAGCTTTGACTCATCTATTGCAGAGTGTTAGACGAGAAGACATTTGGGGTCCCTTCCAGCTCTACAGTTCTATCATTCTTGTGCATAGCTGTCAGCTTTTCCCTTTTCTTGCGAGGAATCCTATTCGGAATAAGGGAATTTCCCTTTAAAAAAGGGAAACGTTGACAGCTATGTTCTTGTGACCCCTTCCCCACCCACAGTGGGCATAGGATGTGTGTGTATTTTCCAATCCTAAATTGGGACACAGGTGGCACTGTAGTCTAAACCACTGATCCTCTCTTGGGCTTGATGATTGGAAGGTCAGCGGTTCGAATCCCCGCGACAGAGCGAGCTCCCGTTGCTCTGCCGCAGCTCCTGCCAACCTAGCAGTTCGAAAGCACACCAGCACAAGTAGATAAAGTGGTACCGCTGTGGAGGGAAGGTAAACAGCATTTCCAGTTTCTGTCACAGTGTCCTGTTGCCCCAGAAGCGGTTTAGTCATGCTGGCCGCATGACCCGGAAAAGCTGTCTGTGAACAAACGCTGGCTCCCTCGGCCTGAAAGCAAGATGAGTGCCGCAACCCCATAGTCGCATTTGACTGGACTTAACTGCCCAAGGGTCCTTTAAGATAAAGGTAAAGGGACCCCTGACCACTAGGTCCAGTCGTGGCCAACTCTGGAGTTGTGGCGCTCATCTTGCTTTACTGGCCGAGGGAGCCGGTGTACAGCTTCCAAGTCATGTGGCCAGCATGACTAAGCCGCTTCTGGAGAACCAGAGCAGCACACAGAAACACCATTTACCTTCCCGCTGGAGCAGTACCTATTTATCTACTTTGACGTGCTTTCGAACTGCTAGGTTGGCAGGAGCAGGCACTGAGCAATGGGAGCTCACCCCGTCGCGGGGATTCGAACCGCTGACCTTCTGGTCGGCAATCCTAGGCTCTGTGGTTTACCTTTACCTTTTTACAGTTCTGTCATTCTTGTGACACCTGCCCCAGCCACAGTGGGCATAGGGTAGTGTGTATGTTTTGCAGCCCTAAAAGGGGAACTCCCAGGATCGCTGTCTAGGGTGCTGAATGATTCCTACTGCCTCTGGCCCTGGTGAGGTTCCTGCTGAATGCTGTCTGTAGGGGGCACTTTCTGACCATGGCTCAACCACCCATCCTCTCCTGACAGACATCTCTCACCCTCCCTGTAAATGAGCAACCAATCCAATAGGCAAAGCTACTTTGGTAATCAACCAGGCATCTCCAGGTGCTCATGTGTGTTTGGGGGCCGGATTGGACCACCATTGGTGCGTAATGGCAGATGTTCTTGGCTGTCTTCAAGGCTTGGAGATATCTCTGCCAGTCCACGATGGGCTCAATCCCAAGGAAGCTGGTGGCAGTTCAGAGTGGCATCGCCTGTTGGGTTTGGCTGATCTTCTTGGCTGCTCAGTCAAACCACAGGCTGGAATCAGGACACCTGTTATTATCTCATCTTTTGGGTGATGCTCAAAGTTGGTGGTAGGCCCTGATTTCCTGCAATAAGTGTCACAGGAGTTATAGGCTGCTTAGAAGACAACTCCCATCATCCCTAGCTAACAGGACCAGTGGTCGGGGATGGTGGGAGTTGTAGTCCCAAAACATCTGGAGGGCCGAGTTTGCCTATGCCTGGTCTAGATGCACCTTTGCCAACACTAGGTGCTCTGTTTATACTTTGGACTGCAGCTGCCATCAGTTTCAGCCAGCGCATGAAGGGAGTTATAGAATAATAGAATTGTAGAGTTAGATGGGACACCCGAGGGTCATCTAGTCCAACCCGCTGCATTGGAGGAATCACAGTTGTTGTTGGTAGCCATTCAATGACAGAGGAAACACACTTTGTGCATTCTCAGAAAACACTTCTGCGATCTTTCATATGCCTCGATTGAATCCTGGTAGTAAACATGAGCTCTTCGAGCGAAATCCTGATCTCCTCTGACTTCAGTTAGGCCTGTGTAATGTTGTTTTGGGGACACGGGTGGTGCTGTGGTCTAAACCACAGAGCCTACGACTTGCCGATCAGAAGGTTGGCGGTTCGAATCCCCGCGACGGGGTGAGCTCCTGTTGCTCGGTCCCTGCTCCTGCCCACCTAGCAGTTTGAAAGCACGTCAAAGTGCAAGTAGATAAATAGGTACCGCTCTGGCGGGAAGGTAAACAGTGTTTCCGTGTGCTGCTCTGGTTTGCCAGAAGCAGCTTAGTCATGCTGGGCACATGACCCAGAAGCTGTATGCCGGCTCCCTTAGCCAATAAAGTGAGATGAGCGCCGCAACCCCAGAGCCGGCCACGACTGGACCTAATGGTCAAGGGTCCCTTTACCTTTAATGTTGTTTTGTTTATTGCATTTGTATCCCATTAAAAAAAAAACTTTTAAAATATAATTTTCAGGTTTATGCATTTCAATAATTTTACAGTATTTTAACATTTAAAAACTTGACTACCTTCCCCCTCCTTCTGCAGTTCCTTAAATTTATTTGTCTGTAAATATTCAATAAACCATTTCCATTCTTTTATAAAAAAAGGTTGTTATCTTGATTTCTTATTTTTCCCAGTAAGTTTTGCCATTTCTGTATATTCCATAAGTTCTTGTATCCATTCTTCATTTGCTGGGGCTTCTGCTTCTTTCCATTTTTGGGCAAGTAACATTCTTGCTGCTGTAGTAGCATACATGAATAAGTTTCTGTACATTTTCTGTACAGTTTGACTGCCTTTTCAATTCATTATATATCATCTCCCAGTAAGCTTTAACATTTGTATCCCACCTTTGTATCCCAAAGGAGCTCCAGGCGGCATACATGGTTCTCTCCCTCCTCATTTAATCCTAACAACAACCCTGTGAGGTAGGTTTGGCCAAGAATGAGCGACTGGCTCCATGCAACCAGGGCCAAGTGGGGGATTTGAACCCCAGTCTCTCCCACGTCCTAGCCCCACACGCTCTCTCTTTTTTTTATAAGATATTTATTCAGAGTTTAAAAGTTACAAAAAGGAAAAAAGAACAATACAAAATACAAAGAAAGAATACAACAACAACAAAGAAAGAAAAATAAAATGAAAATAAAAATAAAAAATATACAACAACAACAACAAAAATATACAACAAATACAACAACAACAAAGAAAGAAAAATAAAATGAAAATAAAAATAAAAAAATATATTCACTTAAAAATATAATATAAAAATATAAAAAGAACTGATTAGACCTTTTAGTGTATTTTTCATCTCTGTTGGAAGCCGCCCAGAGTGGCTGGGGAAACCCAGCCAGATGGGCGGGGTACAAATAATAAATTATTATTATTATTATTATTATTATTATTATTTACATAACTTTCTTCCTTTACTTATTTCCTTGACCTCCCCTCACTTCCCAATTTTGTATTCTAGTTCAAATCGTTATTTCAGCAAATCCTTCCAACCTTATTTTCATTTAAGTAATTTAATTTATTATTATATTATATTATAATTTAACGTCCTCTCTTTCATCAAGTTCATCAACTCATTTTTACTTAATCCTTTATATTATTTCTACCAAAATCACCTAATTTTCTTTTTCCAACATCTTTCTAACATTCCTTAATTTTACAACATTTCTGAAGATATGCTTTAAATTTTTTCCAATCTTCTTCCACCGACTCTTCTCCTTGGTCCCGGATTCTGCCAGTCATCTCAGCCAATTCCATATAGTCTATCACTTTCGTCTGCCATTCTTCTCGGGTGGGTAGTTCTTGTGTCTTCCACTTCCGGGTTGGCGCCATCGCCGAATGGCGGACTCCCTCCGAGCTCCGGAGGGAGCCTGCTCGGCAGGGGCTGGGTCCTACCGCACCGGCGACGCGGGGACCCTCAAAAACCATGGGCGCTGAAACCCATGGACATGGTGACTCGGCTGGCACCTTTTGCGCCCCCCCGACCCGCGAAGGAGCCTTTTTAAAGGCTGCGGGGCGGGTGACGGGGGGGGGGTGGTGCTTTGAGTCCTTCGCTTCCCCTGCCGAGCGAAGCCGCATGCCATTCGACGGAGAGCGCTGACTTCTTCTATTGAAAATCTGGACTTAAAAGAATAACCCGTGAGTAATCGGAACCTGGACTAAAAAGGGGGATAATTTTTTAAAAAAAATTCGGAGCGAGCGGGGGAGGCGCAAAAAGGAAGTCAGCCCCCCCCCCCCCGTTGTAGAAGAGTTAAAGCAAAGGATTTGACAACTAGGATCGAGTGTAACCCTATTTTGATAAAGTTATTAACTTTGCGAGGGAAAATCATAAGACTGAGCTGGAGGAGAAAGGTGGAATTGAATTAAAAAGCAAACCCCCCCCCCCCGGAACCCTGGGAGCGATTTGTGAGAGCGCCGGGAGAAGAGAAATAGAGGTTTTGACAGCTGTCAAAGAGCTGTCAAAGCGGAAGAATAAAATAGAGATCTTTGTTACGAGGACTTTGCCGTTACATTTGTTATAAATTGGATACAAATTGTTACAAACAAGGAATAACAAGTTATTTTGACTGGTGGACGTGATCTGGAAGGGAATTTAGTTATTGCAATCCACCTAGAGGAGCCGAAGGACATTACAAGTATTGTTGGTGTGGAATTTGACCAGAACTTTCTATCTCCTGGGAAACTGCAGAAATGGAACACTATTTTGTCTACAGAGGTCTACGCACTAAAGGAGACAATAGATTTATCTATTGAAGAATGAAAAGGACTTGACGTAATGTTTTGTTCTTGAATAACAAGCCTCTGCAGAGGAATTAGAAGCTTTTGGAATTGGAACATTTGTGCAGGAGAGCAGGGAAAAATAAAAATAAAAAGGAGGAGTGAGATCAACAAGAACAACAAAAATAATAAGAACTGGACAAAGTTGGAAGTGGGAACATTTGGGACATCCAGATTTGACAGGTTTAAAGGAATAAAATTGGAGCTTTCACCCCTAGATATAAAAATCTGGATGGAAGAAATGGGCCTTTTTTGAGACAGACTCCTTCCAAGATTGGACATTCGAAACTAAAGATGACTGGGAAAGGACTATGGTTTAGAGAGATGTGGGAACTCCAGGAAGATATCAGACGTCAAGGAACATTGGGAACGCAACCGGGAAAGGGGGGAGGGAAATTTGGAATCCAAAGGGCGTAAAATTATTTTTTTTATTTTTCTTCTATTGTAATCTGTATTGCATATTAAAGGGGGGAACTCGCGGAAGGGAACAGGTTGATTTTAGGGGATGGGAAAATATTTTTAAAATTGAGTCAATGATAATAAGTTTAAATTTGGGATAAGAACTTGTTGAAATTCTTTTTTGTTTATTTGTAAGAATTGGAATACAGGAGGGGGAGGGGAGGGGAAGTCCTGGAAAGATGTTATTGGGAAAAAGATTTTATGGAAAATCTTAATAAATATCATTAAAAAAAAAAAAAGTTCTTGTGTCTTCCAATACTTTGCAATGAGTATTCTTGCTGCTGTAGTAGCGTACATAAAAAAGGTTCTATCCTCCCTTCGCACCAGTTGGCCGACCATGCCCAGGAGAAAGGCTCCACACTCTTTAACCACTATGCCACATTATGTCCTACTGGGAAATAATAATAAACACAAGTACCTTAAATTTTTGAAAATAGTTTCCCTCCTTCCTGTTTTATCCCCCCGAACAACCCTGTGAGGCAGATTAGGCTGGGAGGCTGAGTGACTAGCCCAAGGCTGAGTGGCAAGATTTGAACCCAGGTCTCTCCCAGCTCTGAGTCCAGCACTCTAACCCACTACACCGCCACTGGCTCCTCCTAATTCAGGGGTGCCCAAACTTTTTAAAGGGTTTTACCCCAGGACAAATACTGCCACGGGGGCTGGAGTAAATTGACCAGTGGTCCGGATTAGGCCCCGGAAACGGACTTTGGACATGCCTGTCCTAATTGCAATGAATATACTCCGAGTAGAACTTAGTTGGGACGTGGGTGGCGCTGTGGGTTAAACCACAGAGCCTAGGACTTGCCGATCAGAAGGTTGGCGGTTTGGATCCCCGTCACGGGGTGAGCTCCCATTGCTCGGTCCCTGCTCCTGCCAACCTAGCAGTTCGAAAGCACGTCAAAGTGCAAGTAGATAAATAGGTACCGCTCCAATGGGAAGGTAAACGGCGTTTCCGTGCACTGCTCTGGTTCCCCAGAAGTGGCTTAGTCATGCTGGCCGCATGACCCGGAAGCTGTATGCCGGCTCCCTCAGCCAATAAAGCGAGATGAGCGCCGCAACCCCAGAGTTGGCCACAACTGGACCTAATGGTCAGGGGTCCCTTTACCTTTACCTACAACTTAGTTGGAGCCATACCCCTCCTTTGCTCAGCACAGAATGCTTTTCAGGGGCATAGAAAAGAAGCAGGCCTTTGGTCTGCAAAAGCGACATTTTGGAACATCTCAGTGAAAAGACTCTGCCTCGCTGTGCCCACCTGCCTGGCACCTGTTGGCACGCACTTGCAGTCTGGCACCGTGGCACTAACTAACCTGTCCCTGAGGCGGGCGCTGGCACCAGCACTGAGTGCTGCTCCTTGCGCTGCCCTGCTGCAGATGATAAGGCAGGTTGCCTGGCAGTCAATTTCCTGAGATGCCCGTGCCAGCTTGTGCCCCTGCAAGACCCACTCCGTTGCTGGGAGCTACCCAAGTGCCCTCTGGGGCCTTACTAGAGGAGTTTTGCTCCAGCCTGTGCTGGTTGGACAGGTTTTGCGGGGAGGAGGCGGGGAAAATACAGGGCCCCTCCCTCTTTTCCTCCCTCCTTTTCTCCCCAGCCAGATTCTGCATGCTTTTGCTCCAGCCAGGCATCTGTGTTTCTGCTCCATGGCTGGCCTGATCCGCAGGCGCCTCCTCTGACTTCCCCTGCCCTCTGTTGCTGCCATGGGTTCCAGGAAGCGGAGCTTCACCTTTGGGGCCTATGGAGGGTGAGTGAGTGGCTGGGGGGCAGTTCTGCAGGCCAGTGGGAGGGAGCTGGGGGGTGGCTGGGGGCCAGTGCCGTAACTGGGAGAGGATTGGAGTAACACGGTGTTCAAAAGTGCATCTCAGTGTAACCTGCAGTTTCCTAATAGTATATATTTAAAGTAGATGAATAAATGAGCAAATTAAGTTCATTTGGATATGCAGAAGATATTGAAAATAAATTTAAGGAACCACAGAAAGAGTGGGGAGGAAGTCAAGTTTTGAAATGATAAAATTATTGAAACGTATAAACCTGAAAATCATAATTTATTTTTTTTAAAGTGCATCTCAGTGTGACGTGATGGAAACTTGTAAAATGATGCACAGTGGATAGAGGAAAGGTTTCTTTCTCCCTCGCTTTTAATACCAGAACCTCCTGCAAAGCTGAACTGTGGGAGGTTCAGGATATACTTATTAATGCAGCCCAGAGTTAAACTGTGGAACTCCCTGCCTCAGGAGGCCAGGGTGGCTTTCGAAGAGTATGGGGCAAATTCGCAGAGTAGGAGAAGGCCATTGATGGCCACTACTTGCAATGGCTGTGCTTTGCCACCAGCAGCCCCCTTGCTATCTCAGTCTCTAGTGATAGAATCATAGAGTTGGAGGGGACTCTGAGGGTCATCCAGCCCAACCCCTACAATGCAGGAATGACAGCTCAGTAATTCCTGACAGGTGGCCCCCTAACCTCTGTTTAGAACCCTCCAGTGAAGGAGAGTCCACCCTCTTCTGCTCCACTGTCAAACATACTCCTTCCTTTGTCAGCCTGGAGTGCAAAATTGTTCCAGGTTGCTGGACTAGAAAGAACACTGGGCAACATGTCCGTGTGGAGACTGACCACTTTTTTTGCAGGATGCAGCAGGTGCTAAGAACGGGGGCAGGTGTGTGCTCAGGTGCGGCTGTGCTGGGGACTGAGTGCGAGTCATGACCTCCACAGAGTAGTGCCCATCTGCCTGTTCCTCTTTCCAACTGCCCTCTGTTTTGGGTGAAATGCAGGCTTGGACGTGTGAACGAATGAAGGCTGCCTTGCACTGAGGCTGTTGCTTTGGTCCAGTGGAAGGGAACCTGTAGCCCCCCACCCCAGCTGTTAGGATCATGGAATTGTGGAGTTGTAAGGGGTCCCCAGTGGTCATCTAGTCTGACCCCAGCAATGCAGAATAATTGAATATGTTGAACTCCAACTCCCTGCAGCCACTGCGGCCAGTCGTCAGGGATGGTGGCAGTTGTGGAGAGTGACAGTTTCTTTTTCTCCGCCCCTTCATTAAAAGAAGGCAGAGATTCCTACACCGCAGGAGGGGTTGATTCTATGAAATATGTTGGCTTTGGATTTGCTGATGAGCGTCAGAGCTCAGGGACTTGGATTGGGGTGGGGTCCTGGGTTCGAATCCCACCTCTTCAATGGTCTTCTTGTGGGGCTTTAAGTGAGGTCTGCTCTCTTGCCTCCATCAGTAAAATAGACTCTCAGCTCACAGCTTCATCGAGGTGGGTATGTTTTGTTCTGTTGCCTTCAGCCTTGACCATGTCTTAGAAACCAGCTTTATTCCGAATACAGTCCATCTTGGTTTATGTAGTGCAGTGCTATCTACCCTGACTCACCGTAGGGACTTTGCAGGATTCCAGGAAGAGAACGTTCCTCCCTAGAGATGCCATTGGGAATTGAACCTGTATGCCAAGCCGAGACCCTTCCTCCGTTTTTAGGGCAGAGGGGCTATTAATTCTTTACTGGCAGCCAACCAACGAACTTATGTGTTATTGCTGTGGTGAGCAGGAGCATCTGAATGCAACATCCCCCTTATTTAAAAATAGAATTTATAAATTGCTTGATTGTCAAAAAGAAAATTCAGAGTGGTTTCCAAAGAAGAAGAAGAAAGCAATGAAATAAATACAAAGAAAAAAAAATAGCAGTAAGCTGTATAAAAAGTTTAAGTAGCAATAGACTAAAACTCACATCGACTTGACTAAACATCTTTCTAAATACCCCTCCCACAAGGCTTTTAAAATTGCACATAGAGATTGCATTTTGCAAGCTGAAAGTCTGCATTATTCTCCATTCTGCCCACCCTACAAATCTCCCACCTCGGCTCAGCTACATCATGGAAACATTCCCCTGTTTCCGCGGCTGCCTTGATCCTTCTGCCCACTGAGTGTGGGTTACACTCAGCTCCTCATCTGTGCCCATGGACACTGCCTCCCTCCTGTGGCTGCAGTTGCCCCTCCAGGGCAGGGACAAGGCTGCTTCTGTCCCCCTGGCCTTTAGGCTCCCATCTTAGGTATTTCCCTTGTGGGAGGAGGTTGTGACCTCCATGCTGCTGCAGCAGAGCTGGGAAGGAAAGCCCCCACCACCCGGGAACCGTGGATGTAGCCGTGTCCTGGGAAGGGGCCAGGAGCGCCTTCTAATGATGGTGTTGCGCTTCTGCAGCAAAAATTCCTGCATCATGGGGGTTGGAGTACCTTCCAGCTCTACAACTCTGTAGAGTTGTAGTGTTGTAGCAAAAGAGCACAGGAGGAAGGCAGGGTCTGCATATATGAGCAGCAGCAGCAACAGCAAAGACAAAAGGCAACCATGAAATGAGAGTGATTTATCGGCTGCCGTCCAGGAAATAATTCCCTGGTTTCTGAAGAAGTACAGAGCGAGAGGAGATCCCGGAGATCTCGTCAATTATCATCGGCATTGTTTTGTAGAAAGGAGGCACAGCTTGGATTAATTCTGCACTCTGTTCATGTAGACCCCCCACCTGTCCCCATGGATGTTTCAATCATCGCTTTCATTGTCTCGCAACCTCACTTTGTCTTTCTGTAACTTAGACCTGCAGCCAAAGTCTTCTTCCCACCGAATGTCAAATTTTTATTTATTTCTTGGTTGCATTTATATCCCACATCCCCCCCCCGCCCACTGCAAGGAGTCAAGCTGCTGTGCACACAATTCTCCCCTTCCTCATTTAAACCCCACATCAACAATGAAATTCCTGTGTTGCAGGGGGTTTGATGATGCCCGCCAGGGTTCTGTGATTTTACAAAGTGAGGCAGATGAGGATGAGTGGCAGCCTCATGGCCCAGTGAGGATTTGAAGCCTGGTCTCTCCCAGGTCCTAGTCCGACGCTCTAACCACAACACCATCAGATCAGAGTTGGATCTTCCGGCTCTTTGCACACCCATGACATGTGGCTCTCATTGCCTGCTCTGCATTTTAGATTTCATTTGCAGAGAATTGCATGGGGAAGAAGGGTTTGTTGTTTTTTTAGCAGGGGCCGGAAAGAGTGCAGCAAAGGTGTCAATAGCACAGCTGTCAACTTTTCCCTTTTCTTGCGAGGAATCCTATTCGGAATAAGGGAATTTCCCTTAAAAAAGGGAAACGTTGACAGCTATGGTCAATAGGCAGGGAGTTCCCAAGATTGGGTGCTGCTGCACTAGAAGATCCATCTTGGAGATGCCTCAGTGCCCCCATCATCACCACTGAATCCTTGACTTTCTCAATCTGCGTCGGGTATCTGAAGCCAGGCGGCATCTTGCCACCATGCCATCGCGCTCGGATCTAATCCGAAAAAAATGAGAGGCACAAATACAAGATGGGTGACACCTGGCTTGAGAGCAGTACATGTGAAAAGGATCTAGGAGTCTTGGTTGACCACAAACTTGACATGAGCCAACAGTGTGACGCGGCAGCTAAAAAAGCCAATGCAATTCTGGGCTGCATCAATAGGAGTATAGCATCTAGATCAAGGGAAGTAATAGTGCCACTGTATTCTGCTCTGGTCAGACCTCACCTGGAGTACTGTGTCCAGTTCTGGGCACCACAGTTCAAGAAGGACACTGATAAACTGGAACGTGTCCCGAGGAGGGCAACCAAAATGGTCAACGGCCTGGAAATGATGCCTTATGAGGAACGGCTAAGGGAGCTGGGCATGTTTAGCTTGGAGAAGAGGAGGTTAAGGGGTGATATGATAGCCATGTTCAAATATATAAAAGGATGTCACATAGAGGAGGGAGAAAGGTTGTTTTCTGCTGCACCAGAGAAGCGGACACGGAGCAATGGATCCAAACTACAAGAAAGAAGATTCCACCTAAACATTAGGAAGAACTTCCTGACAGTAAGAGCTGTTTTACAGTGGAATTTGCTGCCAAGGAGTGTGGTGGAGTCTCCTTCTTTGGAGGTCTTTAAGCAGAGGCTTGACAACCATATGTCAGGAGTGCTCTGATGGTGTTTCCTGCTTGGCAGGGGGTTGGACTCGATGGCCCTTGTGGTCTCTTCCAACTCTATGATTCTATGATTCTATGATTCTAATCACTAAAACTGCAGCAGGTGGGAAACAATGAGTCACAGAATGTAGAGTTGGAACGATCCCGTTGAGAGAGAGTGTGTGTGTGTATGTATGGGGGAGAGCTGGGCTCCTTCTGGGCTTCCATGGCCGCTCCTCCTTCCCTCTGCAAGGCTGTTTGTTTAGATGGAATAATTCAATTAGGGGCTGGGCAGTACGTGCCAGGCACCAGGCTGTGGAGAGAGCCTGGGGAGGAGGAGGTGGGGGGAGCCAGCTTCAGAGCAGCCCCAGCTCAGCAGCTTCCCAGCAAAGACTCCCTTGGCATGCTCTGATGGTTGAGTCTTCCTCTCCTCTCCGCATCCCTCCTTCGTCTCTCTCCACCTTCTCCCCATCTTCTTCAACACTAGCAAGTGGTTAAACTGTGAGACTGACCATCATTGCCCTCCCTGACATTTGCCTTTTGCTGCAGCCATCTTCCTCTCGAGTAAAGATGTAGGAGCCAGCTGGACCTCATCTGGCCTGCGTGACAGCTGTGTGACGTTAAGCCGGGCTCCTCTAAGTGCAGGGAAACCCATGCCTGAAACTGAATTTGCTCTGCGTTTGTGCGCTTAAGGGTTTTGTAAATATCGAATTTATTCTGCATTTGCCAAATCGTTTATTTTTTGTCCTTTTTGGATTTGCTGGCTGTCATGGGCCGGCTGGATGCATCAGGTGGGGAACCCCCAAGGGAAGAAGGCTCAGAGCCGGGGGATTGGTGACGGGGCAATGATGAGTGGTCACAGGGAGAAGACTGGGAGGAGGAGGTGTCAGAAACTGCAGAGGTAACAGGGTTTAGTGAGCAGGAAGAGGCTGTGGCAGAGAGCAGTCCGGAGACAGAGGCAGTAGCAGAGGCTGGAGAGGAGGGGGACCATGAGGCAGGCTGCTGAAGAAGCCAGGGTGTCTCCCACCCCTGCTGCGACCAGTTCCGTTTCCCACTGGTCTCTCGGAATGCATAGAGAAACAAAGAGGGCAGAGCGAGGAGATACAAGATGAAGGAGCCTGAGATTGCTTGGGAAGTACCCAAGGGAGTAATACTCTCGGAGAGCTGTGGGAAACTGCCTCATTGGGGCAAGATCTACTGTGCTCACTAGGCCTGCACTGTTTTGCTTCCTTTGAATAATGACTCCGGGTCTTTTATTGCTGACCTACTCCAGACTTTGGCTCCTGAAACTGACTTCAAAGCTGGAATCAGCCGGTCTGGACACTAAAAGGTCCCGCAGGCAATTGATTAAGAACATGGAACAAGCCGTTGTCAGTCCAGCTAAAGAGGGTCCATTTAGCCCCAGTCTCCTGTTTCCAGGAGTGGACAGCCAGTGGGGTGTGAAGGCAACAGCCCTCCCCTATTTTTCCCTCCCTGTCCCTTAGCGGCTGGCGTTCGGAGGTAGACTGCAACCATAAAGTGAGGCTCTATTTAGAAGCATCATGGCTAACCCAGGTGTCTCTGATGGATAATAATAATAATAATAATAATTTATTTATACCCCGCCCATCTGGCTGGGTTTCCCCAGCCACTCTGGGCGGCTTCCAACAAAACACTAAAATACAATAACCTATTAAACATTAAAAGCTTCCCTAAACAGGGCTGCCTTCAGACGTCTTCTAAAAGTCTGGTAATTATTTTTCTCTTTGACATCTGGTTGGGAGGGCGTCCCACAGGGCGGGCGCCACTACCGAGAAGGCCCTTCCCAAAGGCCTCCCCAGCCCAGCTTCCTGGTTCCAACAGTGGTCAGCCATGTGGAAGCCACCAAGCAGAGCACAAGGTTGGGGGGCGCGGAGAGAGGACTGTTTTGTTATTGTTGTGTCCTTGTTATCGGACGTAGACTGCCTCTGCACATGGAGCTTCCATCTCACTAGCATAGGTTCCACAAATGTGTCCCTTTCCATAGGAACCTGATGAATCAGGCAAAAAAGTGCTGCCGGCCAACCATCTCATTCAGGGCAGCTCGCAAACTGGCACCCCTCCCTCTCCCAGCGACTGAGAGGCCGCCTGAGGGCCACCATCGCCCATCCTCCTGTTCACTGCAGACTAGGGGCTGCTGTCCCCTAGAAATGGCTGCATCAGGGCATAGGGGATGGGGGCTTCTTTTGTCCCCTGGAGGGCCTAGAGGAGCTGTGGGCGATGCTGGCTTGACCTCTCTCTCTGGTGACGGAGTGACCTGCTGCACAAGACAGGCCTGCCTTGTTGCAACCCCAAACACAGCAACCGGTTCCCCGGCCAGACAGACAGGTTTTGGACGGCGCAGGGAGAATCCCAAAACAAGCCTTGTTTTTCAGTTGCTGCTGCTCACATTTGGCCCACTTTGGGGTTGTGGCTGTTTTTGGTGGTGGGAAGGGGGGGAGTTGAAGGTGGGGAGAGGCCGGGGAGGAGCAGAATTTGTAAACAGTAGACCAGAGCTTTCCAAACTGTGTCTCCGTGCTCCTCCCAGGGCTGGAAAGGGGCACGTTTAAGCTCCGGTTTGCTAGTAAAAGTGAATCGCCGCGTCGCGAAATGATGCATGTCTAAAAAAGCATAGCTGTCAACTTTTCCCTTTTCTTGCGAGGAATCCTATTCAGAATAAGGGAACTTCCCTTAAAAAAAAGGGAAACGTTGACAGCTATGCTAAAAAGCGTGTCACCAATATTAAAAGTTTGGAAAGCTCTACTGCAGGTCTAAATTCAGGACAGATAAGAGAAAATACTTCTTGGCTCAGCGCAGAGTTAAACAGTGGAACTGTTATGTACCGAGTTCAATAGGATCCAAAAGGCAGGAGTCTGATTGGTCCTAGAACAATAGGATCCAGAATGCAGCAGTCTGATTGGTCCACAGGAGCCACCCAATCCAGCTCCAAGTGGAAGGGAATCCGCAACCTGATTGGCCTACAGGAGAATCCCGGAATTAGCCAATCACGTGGGGCCCATTGTGTAAATAATGTATATAGAGCAGAAATTCTGGGGGAACTTCCATTCCTCCTCACCACTATGAGCTGAATAAAGAGCATGAAATCCACTCTCGACTCCGAGTATATTTCACCCCCTTTCTGACAAGACTGTCCAGATCTATTTAGAGTTGGAAGGGACCCTGAGCATCATCTAGTCCAGCCCCTTCAATGCAGGAATATGCAGCTGTCCCATGTGGAGATTGAACCTGCAACCTTGGCGTTATCAGCATCATGCTCTAACCAACTGAGCTCCCCCTCTGCAGGAGGCATTGATGGCCACCGACTTGGATGGCTTCAAAAGAGGATCAGGCAAATTCGTGAGGGGGGATAAGGCTCTCAGTTATGAAGGGCAACTAGCCACAGTTTCAAGGGGGGGGGGGACACAATAGGGGAGAGTATTGCTATTCATTCATTCATTTTATTTGCTGCATTTATCTCTCACCTTGAACTACAAGGAGTTCAAGAGTGGTTCTCCCCTCCCCCCCCCTCATTTGAACCCCACAACAACCCTGTGAGGTAGGTGTAGCTGAGACAGCGACTGGCCCCCAAGATCACCCAGTGGAAGCTTCATGGCCGAGTGCAAGGATTTGAACCCCTGGTCTCTCCCGGGTCCTAATCTGACGCTCTAACCACTATGCCACACTGTCTCTCCAGGTGGTCCTGTGTGGACCAGGCACTTGGTGCTCATGCTGGACTAAGATGGGCTGCTTTTGGCCTGATCCAGCTGCTGCTGAGCTCTTCCGGTATTCTCACCTGTTCACACACTGCATTTCCTCCCAATGAAAACCCAGGACTGCGTGCAGATGGGGAGAATAACTGGGGGCAATCATATAGCCCCGTACAACTTGGGACCTGTTTACTTATGAAATTGCAGGTACCTCGTTTTCGTCTGCTCGATTGCTTCAATCGGTGGAACTGGCCCTGTTCCAGGTGCCACAAAATACCCGCTCCACATTTGTATCTCCCGCTTGGACTACTGCAATGCGCTCTATGTGGGGCTACCTTTGAAGGTGACCTGGAAACTACAACTAATCCAGAATGCAGCAGCTAGACTGGTGACTAGGAGTGGCCGCCGAGACCACATAACACCGGTCTTGAAAGACCTACATTGGCTCCCAGTACGTTTCTGAGCAAAATTCAAAGTGTTGGTGGTGACCTTTAAAGCCCTAAACGGCCTCGGCCCAGTATACCTGAAGGAGCGTCTCCACCCCCATCGTTCTGCCCGGACACTGAGCTCCAGCGCCGAGGGCCTTCTGGCAGTTCCCTCATTGTGAGAAGCAAAGCTACAGGGAACCAGGCAGAGGGCCTTCTTGGTAGTGGTGCCCGCCCTGTGGAACGCCCTCCCATCAGATAAACAACTACCTGACATCTTAAGGCAGCCCTGGTTAGGGAAGTTTTTAATGTATGACATATTAGTGTATTTTTGGTCTTTGTGGAAGCCGCCCAGAGTGGCTGGGGAAACCCAGCCAGATGAGCGGGGTACAAATAAATTATTATTATTATTATTATTATTATTATTATTATTATTATTATCATCATCATCATCATCATCATTATTGTAAGAACTCGACTGGAACTTTGGAACTCCCTGCCCATTGACATCACAGCCTTCACTGTGCTTTTTTTGGGTTCCTGCTTAAAAATAATTATTATTACTTAGGCAAGCCCGTCTCAATGCTTAGAAATTCTGAGGTGGTTTTTAATCTGCTTTTTAGTGTTTTGACTCTTTGTACATTTTAAAGTACGGTTGTGATTGTTTCTTGATTTTTCTTTTTGAGTCCTTTTTTTTTTTTGCATTCTAGTGGCGTATCCAGTTTATGAAATTATATACACACATGCATAAACACGCACACTTCAGAAAGACAGCAGGCAGGAATCATGTGGCCACCCACCCTTGTCACCCTTCCCCGAAAGCTCTGACAGAGGCAAAACTGTCTTTAACTGTTGGTGACAAGGTGAGATATGCCTGCCTGGTTACTAATCTGCCTGTGTCTTTTCTGTTTCCCCTTTCTCCTCTCTCTGTCTGTCTGTCTCCAGGGTGGACAAGACAACCGTCTATCACCGGAGCCTGCGGTGAGTGTAAATTTTGCCTTTTGCCGGGTGGGGCGGGTTGGGGAGCTTGCCAGTGGAAAGCCACTGCCAGCAGACAATGTAGAACTGCATGGTCTAACTCAGTCTAAGGCAGCTAAGGTAAAAGTAAAGGGACCCCTGACCATTAGGTCCAGTCGTGGCCAACTCTGGGGTTGCGGCACTCATCTTGCTTTATTGGCCGAGGGAGCCGGCGTACAGCTTCCGGGTCATGTGGCCAGCATGACTAAGCCGCTTCTGGTGAACCAGAGCAGCGCACGGAAACGCCCTTTACCTTCCCGCTGGAGTGGTACCTATTTAGCTACTTGCACTTTGAGGTGCTTTCGAACTGCTAGGTTGGCAGGAGCAGGAACCGAGCAACGGGAGCTCACCCCGTCACGGGGATTCGAACCGCCGACCTTCTGATCGGCAAGTCCTAGGCTCTGTGGTTTAACCCACAGCGCCACCCGCGTCCCTCCAAGCCAGCTACCAACATCTTAAAGGCTGCAGCTTAGTGGCAGGGCACCTGCTTGGCATGCAGAAGGTATCGGGCTTAGTCCCCTCTGCCTAGCACCTCCAGGTAGGGCTGGGAGAGACCCCTCTATCAGTCCTTACCCCATATAGTTGAACCAGTGGTCAGACTCCTTATGTTTCTGGTTAAACATGAGGACTAGAATCTTAAGCTTTGATGAAGGTGTCGCAGGTCAGCAGTAGAGCACCTGTCTTGCATGTAGAAGGTCCCAGGTTCAGTCCCTGGCAGCAGCATCTCCCAGAATAGAATCAAAGAATTGTAGAATTGGAAAGGACCCCCAAGGCTCATCTAGTCCCAACCCCCTGAAATGCAGGAATCACAACAAAAGCATCCTTAGCAGATGTCCACCCAGGCTTTTGAATGGCCCCTGCCTGAAATCCTGGAGAGCCGTTGCTGCCAGTCAGTGCTGGCAATAGTGAGCTGGGTGAACCACGAAGGTCCGACTCTGTATATAGCAGATTTCCTATGTTCCTATGTGTTCCAGGCTGGTCTCTGAAACTGAGGACTCTGCCCCCCTCCTTCGCACATGACCCGTGACTCCCGGGCACCCGGCTGCAAAACAATAGGAGCCACTCAGAGTTCCTCCTGGCACGGTGCCCGCTTTGCTTGCCTCCGCCTGGTGTGCTTGCCAGTCCTGGTCTGAAAGGAGCATTTGTTGGCACGCAGGGCCCTTGTGTCTGGAGGGCTCCCCGCCCTTTCCTCAAGGGCTCTCCCACCCCAAACACTGCCCCGTGTAAATAGCAAGGCAGCAATCCTCCTCCACAGATTTAATTTTGGTCAGCACAATCCAGAATGCTGCTGCGAGAGGCCCCTGCAAAGCCAATCAGCAACCCAAGCCACTACTCAGGGAAGGGGAAATGGGGAAGCTTCCAGGGGCAGAGGGACAGTTCCTTCCTGATCACCTATCACAGAATTGTAGAGTCGTACTTCTGCTCCTGCCCACCTAGCAGTTCGAAAGCACGTCAAAGTGCAAGTAGATAAATAGGTACCACTCCGGTGGGAAGGTAAACAGCGTTTCCGTGCGCTGCTCTGGTTTGCCAGAAGCGGCTTAGTCATGCTGGCCACATGACCCGGAAGCTGTACGCCGGCTCCCTCGGCTAATAAAGCGAGATGAGCGTTGCAACCCCAGAGTCGGCCACAACTGGACCTAATGGTCAGGGGTCCCTTTACCTTTACCTTTACTTCACCGGATCTTAACCTATTACAGTACAGTTAGACCTCATGTTATGTTTGCTTCATGTTACGTTTTTTCAGGTTGTGTCCTGCGGCGACCCGGAAGTACCGGAAAGGGTTACTTCTGGGTTTCGCCACTCACGCATGCACAAATGCGCAAAATGAAGTCATGCGCATGCGCCGAAGTGGCGAATCGCAACCTGCGCGTGCGCAGACGCGCTGCTGCAGGTTGTGTTCTTTTCATGTTGTGAACGGGCCTCCGGAACGGATCCCATTCACACCCCGAGGTACTACTGTATTTGTAAGAATGGATTCCAAATATTGTTGAATTTGTCCATGGCAAGTCTGCATTTATATGCAAGTTGTTCCTATGTTGCGAGTTTGTATAAGTCTTTTATCCAACCGTAGAAGGGAGCTGCTTGTTTATTTTTCATCTTTTTGCTGTGGTAAGGGCACAGAGAGTCCACTCATAGTGTTCTTTGGTAATGTTCCATGTGCCAGGTACATACCGTAATTCAAGGTGAAGTACAATAACAACCTTGTGAAATACACAGTTTTGGGTCCCCCCCCCCTTTGTTTTCCCTTCTGCACGGGTTCTGTTTCTCCCTTTCTCTTTCTCTTTTTTTGTTTGCGTCTCACCATATCTGGTGCACATATCGTTATGTACTTTTCAAACATTCAACAAAGATGTTAATATTATTATTATTATTATTATTATTTAAAAAAGAATTGTAGAGTTGGAAGGGAACCCCAGGGGTCATCTACTCCAGCCCCTGAACTTTTGGCCAGTTCCTGGATGTGAGTGGAAAGGTGGGTACAATGAGTCCCTCAGCTCACCTGGAGTTCCAAGGGCAGAGAGGAGCTGTGAGGCCTGCCTTGGGGTGGGAGACTTTACACGTATGTGTGACATCCAAATAATAAATACTAAATAATTTTTTATTTATACCCCGCCCTTCCCGGTTCAGAAAACTGGGCTCAGGGCAGCTAACAACAAATTCAAAACACTTACCGTATTTTTTGCTCTATAAGACTCACTTTTTCCCCTCCTAAAAAGTAAGGGGAAATGTGTGTGCGTCTTATGGAGCGAATGCAGGCTGTGCAGCTATCCCAGAAGCCAGAACAGCAAGAGGGATTGCTGCTTTCACTGTGCAGCGATCCCTCTTGCTGTTCTGGCGTCTGAGATTCAGAATATTTTTTCTCTTGTTTTCCTCCTCCAAAAACTAGGTGCGTCTTGTGGTCTGGTGCGTCTTATGGAGCGAAAAATACGGTAATTAATGCAACAGAAAACAGCATAAAATACAGTATAAAACGTGAATAACAATAAATTCAGAATTCAAAAATCAATGTAGGGGGGAAATCCATCCAATAAACATTAGATGATCACCAGGGCTAGCTGGCTAAATTAGTCCTCTGTCAAGCACCTGCTTTGCATGAGAAACATCTCAGGATCAGTCCCCAGAAGAATCTCCCGGTAGGGCAGGGAACGTCCCCTGTGCTCAAAACCCTGGAGAGATGCTGCCAGTCAGTGCAGACAACACTGAACTAGGAGGACCCTAAGTCGAAGGCAGCCTCCCATGTTCCTCAAAAGCAGAGAGGGCACCTGGGCCAACTGGATAGTTTGATGCCCAGGTAGGAAACTGCCTTATATTGAGTCGTTCTGCAGTGGAAAGGGGTTCTCTCAGACTCCCTTCATTGGAGTTTTTCAAACATCTGACTGAGGTGCTTGAGCTGCGTTTTAGGAAAGTGTCGCTGTGACTTGGTGGCAGGACACCTGCTTTGCATGCAGAAGGCTGTAGACTCAATCCCTGGGAGCACCTCCACCGGCTGAGCTGGAAATGGGCCCTGTGCCTGAAACCTACTGCCAATCACAGTAGACAACCCTGTGTTAGGTGGGCCAGACGTGTGACCCAATTTAACACACCTTCCCTGTTCCTCTTTAAATCAGCTCTTTGTTCAGAAACATGTGGACTAGAATCTTGGTTTATTTTTAAAAGGAAAGACCATTACTCATCTTTAGTATTCAAAAAGCCCTTGGTTCCAGCCCTGGCATTTCCAGGTACATCTGTGGAACTGTGGAAAAGCAGCAACACTGAGATGGCAAGACCAGGGCTCAGAATTGATCCAAAGCAGCTTGGTATATTCTTACGAGGCTGCGACACTGCTAACCACCAAGAGCAACTTCTTCACGCAGCACGTAGTTAAACTATGGAACTCCTTCCCACCGGATCCAGTGATGGCCACCAACTTGTCCAGCTTTAAAAGAGCGTTAGACAAAACTGAATGGAGCAAATGCTTGTTTTCGTCTGCTCTGGAGGGTAGGACTCGAACCCATGGCTTCAAGTTACAAGAAAGGAGATTCCGGCTAAACATCGGGAAGAACTTTCTGTCAGTCAGAGCTGCTCAACTGCAGAATGGTCACCCTTGGAAGGCTGTGGACTCTCCTTCATTGGAGGTTTTTAAGCAGAGGTTGGATGGCGATCTGCCGTGGATGCTTCAGTTGAGATTTCTGCATTGCAGGGGGTTGGACTAGATGACCCCTGGTTGTCTGTTCCAGCTCTAGAATCCTGTGACTCTTATGACCAAGCACTGCCTCCTGTTTGACTGCCAACGGGCCTCAGGAACACACACACACAGATGTAGCCCACCCCTTATTCCGGCACCGAGATCAGTCCCTACAACATGTCCTAGTAAATAACGGCAGGGCTTCCATGCATGTGCAGAATGCCTTCCCCCTTGCTGCTGAAAATCTCCTCCTCCCAAGGTGTTGCAAACTAAAGAATCAGGCCCCTGGCTCAGATTGCCTGGATTTGACGCAGGTTTAGAAATGGAGCACTGTGCCTCTGCCCAGACCTTTGTCTGAGCTCTGGAGCCCCCAAACCTTTTGAGCCTCTCCTCTGTGCCTTCCAACCAGTGGCCTGAAAGCGAGCTGAGCCCTTGGAGAGGCACATGATGGGTTATGGGAGACAGGAGAGGGAGGGCAGAGGACAGGGACCCCGCTCTGATGCCCGGAGGTCAGCTGCTGACAGCAAGAACCTCTTCCTCCTCTTGGGATAAGAATCCTGCCTTTGCAAAGCATGATGCCCTGGGGCTCAGCTTCTGCCCAGGGGCTTTTGCGGGGGGGGGGGTGTCTTCTGACACAGGCATTCCTCTCCTTTCAGGTTGGGGAAGGGAGAGGCAAAATCCATGCGAGGGATCATTAGGTAGGGAATTGAAAATAAAGCTGCCAGTGTTGTAATGCCATACCTCACTCGGAATAATGCGGTGTGCAGTTCTGGATAAAAGGTAAAGGGACCCCTGACCGTTAGGTCCAGTCGTGACCGACTCTGGGGTTGTGGTGCTTATCTCACGCTATTGGCCGAGGGAGCTGGCGTACAGCTTCCGGGTCATGTGGCCGGCATGACTGAGCCACTTCTTGCGAACCAGAGCAGTGCATGGAAACGTTTACCTTCCCGCTGGAGCGGTACCTATTTATCTACTTGCACTTTGACGTGCTTTCGAATTGCTAGGTTGGCAGGAGCAGAGACCGAGCAACGGGAGCTCACGCCTTCGCGGGGATTCGAACCACCGACCTTCTGATCAGCAAGTCTCTGTGGTTTAATCCACAGCAGATTGTGGAGCTGTAAAAGGTTCCAAAAAGGGCAATGGAAATATCAAGGGGGTGGAGGGATTCCCCTGTGAAGGAAGCTTGCAGCATTTGGGGCTTCTTAGCTTAGAGGAAAAGTGACTCGGAGGAGGCAATACAGAAGTTTATAAAATTGTGGACTGGGAAAAATGGAGAAGAGTTTTCTCCCTCTCTTCTAATGCTTGTAGGCATGCAATGAAGCTGAGTGTTGCAAGATTTAGGACAGTTAAAAAGATGTCCTTCTACACAGGGCACATAGTCAAATTATGGAACTTGTTCCTGCAGGAGGCAGGGATGCCCACTAATTTGGATGGTTTAAAACATGGGTAGGCAAACTAAGGCCTGGGGGCTGGATCTGGCCCAATCGCCTTCTAAATCCAGCCCACGAACGGTCCAGGAATCAGTGTAGAATGTGTGCTTTTATTTAAAATGCATCTCTGGGTTATTTTGTTCTTTTTTCTTTTCTTTCAAAATATAGTCCGCCGTCTGCCCCCAAGGTCTGAGGGACAGTGGACCGGCCCCCTGCTGAAAAAGTTTGCTGAGCCCTGGTTTAAAATGAGGTTTAGGCCAATTCATGGGGGAGGACGGCTGTTGACAGCTGCAAGCCACAATGGCTATTCCCTGCGCCCAGAATCAGAGGCAGGAATGCTTCTGAATACCAGTTGGTGGAAATCACATGAGGGGAGAGTTGCACTTGATAGTTTCTCCCAGGCATCTGGTCGGTAGGGCTGGACAACATCTGGTTTTCAACAGTGTGATATATCACCAGCTAAACAGCAATATGCTGATATATTACGATGTCTGAAATAAGGGTGGAGCTGTGCAGACGCAGTGGCTGGCTCTACTTTTTATTTTTATTTGTATGCTAACGGTTTCTCTTGTGATTTGCTGCTCCCTGCATGAGGCCGGGGAGAGCTGAGCCGACAGGGGCTGCAGGAATCAAGAGAAGCATTGGCTGGCTTCACGGTCTCTCCCCCCCCCCCCATTCATTATATTATGATTCATTATATGCTGCCAGGTCAAAAAATATGAAACCAATATCACGATAATGGACTTCAAACTGGTTTGGGGCGGTGTATCAATATATTGCCCGGCCTTGCTGGTCGGCCAATGTCGGAACAAGATGCTGGATTAGATGGGTCGGTGGTCTGATCCAGCAGCCTATTCTGGTGTTAAAAGGTGATCATTGCATGGCCCTGCAATAGGGGCTTGTTTGGGCTCCCCCCCCCCCCCACATTTGCAAAAATCCTTGATGTGCCTTTTTGATCAAAGCACCGGTGGCAATTATAACCTGAAATGTCTGTGTGTGTCTCTGTGTGAGGTTGGCTATCTCAGCTACACAGCAGTCAATCCCACCTGCCAGGTGGCTCCAAAACCAGCTTCCTCTCCCAGGAAGGAACCTAGAAAGTTGCTGTATATATCGAGGCAGGCCACTGGCCCACCGAGCTCAGTAATGTCTACACTGACCGGCAGCCAGTGGCTGTCCAGGGCCTGAGACAGAGTGGGTCACACCTGGAGATACTGCTGCAAGTTGAGCCTGGGACCTTCTGCCACTGAGCTTCGCCCCTCTAGAAATAAAATAAGTTCCTAGTCCTCATAGTTCTGAGTAAGGGGCTGATTTAAACGGGCCTTCTAGCAACTCAAAGCGTCAGACCATCCAGCCATCCAGTGGGTCTCAGAGAGAGTATCTTACTTGGAGATGCTGCCCGCCTGAGACCTTCTACATGCCCAGCTGGTGCTTGTATCTACTGAATGGACTCTTGCCCAAAGCTTCTCCACTTCCTGCCCCACCTTGGGCAGGTGCAAAGGAAATGGCCTGGGCAGGGAGGCGTGGGTGGGGTGTCAAAACGCTGTCTTCAGAACCAAGGACAGCTCCTTTCCCAAGAGTTGCCTGTACAGCTTGTGCAAATGGCATATATAAATATATAAAATTTATTGCGTTTCTGTTCCACCTCTTTCTCCAAGGAGACCAAGGTGGCATACATGGTTCTTTCCCTCCTCATTTAATCTCCACAACAGCCCTGTGAGGTAGGCTAAGCCGAGAGATAAGAGTGGTTGGCCAAAGGTCAAACAGTGAGCTTTGTGGCAGAGTCGGGATTTGAACCCTTGCCTCCTGGGTCTTAGTCTGACACTCTAACCACTACACCGTGCTGGTGGTTTGAAGTATTTGGCACCCTTTTTCATGTGTTACCTCCACAGTCCTGAAAACCAACCCTGCAATGTAGGCCAGTGGGATTTATCTCCATGCTGCAGGCGCAACTCCTCTATGAAAGAAAGGTGGCCGTGTTTGGGACTTTTTGGTTTAGAGAAAAGGCAAGGAAGAGGCGACGATAAAGGCCTGTAGAATTATGCACATCGTGGAGAAAGTGAATAGAGGAAAGTTTCCTCCCTCTCATAACACTGGAACTCGTCGACAAGTGACAAAGCTGAATGTTAGAAGATTCAGGGCAATGATGAAAGGAAGTCCTCCTTCGCACAGCGCAGAGTTAAACTGTAAACCAGCTGTATGGCAAGTTGTGCCCTTTACGCATGAGGAGCGGTTGGGATCGTTTTCAGATCGGCTCAGTGGGTTCTTGGATGCCAACTTGCATTGTGACACTCTGCCTTCTCACTCTTGCCGACACAGGCAATTGGCCATCCAAATCTCACTGCCGCGGCCGCCGTGCGACAAAATTGGCCGCCCTCTCGTGCTGTTTTGCATCGCTGGCGCACTCAGGCGCACGGGAACTCGTGTACACAGGCCAGCCCGGTTTGGCAATGCACAGGTGCCCTTTTGCTGTCACTTCCGCTCCCGTGCGCACGCAGGGAGAAGCAGAGAGAGGACCCCGTTGATGCCCCTGTGGCAGCCTTGTGGCCGGGGCCCTGGGCTCATGCGACAGAGTGGAAAAATTGGCGGCGGCTGCGCTTAGGAAACCGAGGCTCCCCGATGAATTATTCAATGCCAGCATAAATAATGGACGGCTACATGAGTCACTCGGTTTGTTTAATTTTGCAATTTGCTGCCTCGCCTTGGCTGGTTCCTCGACTGTGAGGTGCTTTCAGGCCCAGATCTTTGGCACTCGAGGGTGAGTTTGGAAGCATAGAGAGTGGGTGCCTTTGCCCTGGGCAAAGCTGGCATAGAGGTCGGGGAGCATTGAATGATGTGAACTTAATTGGTTCAAAGAGGCCTCCTTGGCTCGGGGAGGACACTCCAGGAACAATCTCTCCTGACCCGCTCGCTGCCCAAGCTGATTGGTAAGCGTTGGGGTGAAGCCCCTGCCTGATCTTCCGCAGGTCATGGAATCAGAAGATTCACGTAGCACATAGTTAAAACCGTGGAACTCTCTGCCACAGGAGGCAATGATGGCTACCAACTTGGGTGGTTTTAAAAGAGGATTGGACAAATTTGCAGAGGAGACTAGGCCACAAAGGCTCTGCTTTGCCTCCATGGTCAGTGGCAACAATGCTTCTGAATGCCACTTGCTAGAAATTGCAGGAGAGGAGAGGGCCCTTGTGCTTGGATCCTGCTCGACAGTTTCCCATAATGGGCTTCTGGTTGACCGCTGTGTGAACAAGATGCTGGACTAGGTGGGCCATTGGCCTGATCCAGTGGGCTCTTCTTATGTAGGTCACCAGTTCAGAAACACAATGTTAGGTGTGCGTGCAGGAGCCAGACCCTGTGACCGATAGGACTCCGCAGGACTGGGGCCTTCCTAAGTTTGTTCTGAAGAGGCAAGGCGCGGCCACACAGGTGAGGCCGATTGGTAACTCACAGCACCTGGTGGCAAGAGCTGGGAAGAGATATAAGGTCAGCATTTCCCTTCGGCTCTTTGCCATAGCAACACCCAACCCATGTCTTCTGATTGGCAGTCACTCTCCAAGGCATGAGAGAGTCCGATTCAGAGGCTGAACTGGAGGAATCCCAGCCTGCACAGGAATCCCCGCCTCCAGGGCCAGCTGAGCTGGGGCAGGGCCTTGATTCTGAAGCGCCTGCACCTGTGCCGGATCCTCAGGAGCAGGCACCAGGTGAATCCACTCTGGCTCCGGAGGTGGTTGAGGACTCAGTGCCTACAGGTGAGTCTCCCCCTGGGTCCAGTAACCCTTCAGCCTCTCCTGAACTGCAGAGGCTCAGGCCAGAGAGGCGGAGGGAACTGGTTTCTCCCAGGAGGAGTGCTTGCCTTAAGGCCAGGAGAGGCGGGTCTCCTGGGGGCCGGGACCGCCCCTGGCCTCAGAGAAGATAAAGGCGTGGCTTCTGATTGGCTGCAGGAAGCTCCTGCAGCCAATCAGAAGCCATGGAACCCACATCGGACGTTCGGGTTCCAAAGAACTTTCACAAACTGGAACACTCACTTCCAGGTTTGCGGCGTTCGGAAGCCAAAACGTTCGTCTCACAAGGCGTTCGACTTCCAAGGTACGACTGTAGTAGTATAATATATAATATATTAGTTGTTGGACTAAAGACCTGGGTGCTGCATTTTGCGGACCCCTTGTGAAGACCAAATGTCACCTTTATCAAGATCACTGGAGGAGGTCAGTGATTCTTTTGAGCAGAGCTGGTTGGAGGGTTTCCTGCTCTGGAGGGTAGGACTCGAACCCATGGCTTCAAGTTTCAAGAAAGGAGATCCCGACAAAGCATCAGGAGGAACTTTCTTAGAGCCAGCGCTGTTCGACAGTTGAATGGTCTCCCTAGTGGTGGACTCTCCTTCTTTGGAGGTTTTTACGCAGAGTTTGGGTGGCCATCTGTCAGGGCTGCTGTAGCTGAGGTTCCTGCAATCCAGGGGGTTGGACTAGATCAGTGTTTCCCAACCTTGTGCCTCCAGCTGTTTTTGAACTACAACTCCCATCATCCCTGACTAGCAAGACCAGTGGCAAGGGATGATGGGAATTGTAGTCCAAAAACAGCTGGAGGCACAAGGTTGGGAAACACCCTTGTGCCTCCAGCTGTTTTTGAACTACAACTCCCATCATCCCTGACTAGCAAGACCAGTGGCAAGGGATGATGGGAATTGTAGTCCAAAAACAGCTGGAGGCACAAGGTTGGGAAACACCCTTGTGCCTCCAGCTGTTTTTGAACTACAACTCCCATCATCCCTGACTAGCAAGACCAGTGACAAGGGATGATGGGAATTGTAGTCCAAAAACAGCTGGAGGCACAAGGTTGGGAAACACCCTTGTGCCTCCAGCTGTTTTTGAACTACAACTCCCATCATCCCTGACTAGCAAGACCAGTGGCAAGGGATGATGGGAATTGTAGTCCAAAAACAGCTGGAGGCACAAGGTTGGGAAACACTGGACTAGATGATCCTTGGGGTCCATTTCAACTCTACTTTGACCTTTGACCATGACCTTTTCTGGCTTAGCAATCTACAGGTAACTATTACGTATACGAGACTGGTGTCAATTACCCAGGAAGGATATTCTTACTGATTTATATAGCAAGTGGTGGGTTTAAAGAAAGAAAATAGAGGAAAAAGCAGGACATTAAAGAAAACATCACCTCACATTAATAATACAGCGACAATCAATACATCCATCTCAGAGCAAACATATAAATCGATACGTATTGCCAAGTGAAAGGTCCGGATAGGCGTTCAAAATAAATGGCCATCTGTAAGAAATGGGCTCAGACGTAGGAAGGGCAGCAAGCCTCTTTGATCTATGGGGTGAGAGAGGTTGGCTGTTTTGTCCTTCCAGGTTCAAGGCAAAAGTCTTGGGGCTGCCAGAAGGACTTGCAGCCCCAACACTTCCGTTGCCCAGCCCTTATCTCCCAGAACCGCGGGAATATAATTTGAAAAGATGCAGATACTTGCAAATGTCAAGGTTTTCTCTTAACACAAGGATTTATCCCGTAGTCCGTCCCCCACGACATCACCAGGGGCTGCCCCCAGGTCGCATGTCTGGGCCCTGAAAACTTGTGGCCTGGGATGCCACCTTTTTCCACCTTCACCGCATGAAGCAATTGGTCCCTTACCTTTCCTGCCCCGCCCTGGCCACAGTGATCCATGCGATGGTCACCTCCAGGCTTGACTACTGTAATTCACTCTATGCAGGGCTGCCCTTGAAACCCACAAACTCCAGCGGGTGCAGAATGCTGCAACGAGGCTCCTCACGGGGTCTCTGCCATGGGAGCATATTCACCCAGTGCTTTTCCAACTGCACTGGCTCCCAGTGGAGTACAGGGTCGGATTTAAGGTGCTGCTTTTGACTTTTAAAGCCCTTCACGGCCTAGGACCCTCGTACCTACGGGATCGCCTCTCCCAGTATGCCCCCCGGAGGACCTTAAGGTCCATATATAGCAACACCCTAGAGGTCCCGGGCCCTCGGGAAGTTAGATTAGCCTCAACCAGAGCCAGGGACTTCTCAACAGTGGCTCCGGCCTGGTGGAACGCTCTGCCTCATGAGACCAGGGCCCTGCGGGATCTGATTTCTTTCCGCAGGGCCTGTAAGACAGAGTTGTTCCACCTGGCCTTTGGCTTAGAATCAGTTTGATTCCCTCCCCCTTTTTCTTTTTCCTTTCTCCTCCTATAATGAGATTGCTCCCTAATTGTTTTAATGTTGTATCTTAATCTTTTAAATTGTATTTTAATCAACTTGTTTTTATTATTGGTTGTTAGCCACCCTGAGCCCGGTCTTGGCTGGGGAGGGCGGGGTATAAATAAAAATTTATTATTATTATTATTATTATTATTATTATTATTATTATTATTATTATTGGTGGTGAGGCCAGTCACTGTATCTCAGCCTGACCTCCCTCTCAGGGTTGTTGTGAGGATTAAATGGCAATGAGTACAGCCACGTACACCGCCTCTAGTTCCTTGCAGAAAAAGCTGGTGTATCAATAAATCAATCAATAAGTAGTCCTTAGTTTTGGAAGTGTAGCAGCTTTCCATCTGCTGGTCACAACAAAGTTTTTTATGCTGATTGCTTTGGTCTCGCTCCTTAATGTGGCTTGTTACTCTTCCTCACTTTTTATCGTGAGGTTTCCAGAGAATGGAGATTATTGGGCAGCCTGCATAACTGCAGCTGCAACAGCAGCAAAACTATTATTATTATTATTATTATTATTATTATTATTATTATTATTATTACCATTTTCATCAACTGGGAAGATACGTTTTTAGGCTCTCAGTTCTTTTTGTCTGGGGTTGTGAGAGTGGAGATGGTGATAAAGGTAAAGGTAAAGGTACCCCTGCCCGTACGGGCCAGTCTTGACAGACTCTGGGGTTGTGCGCCCATCTCACTTAAGAGGCCAGGGGCCAGCGCTGTCCGGAGACACTTCCGGGTCACGTGGCCAGCGTGACATCGCTGCTCAGAGCCAGAGCCAGAGCCGCACACGGAAACGCCGTTTACCTTCCCGCTGGTAAGCGGTCCCTATTTATCTACTTGCACCCGGGGGTGCTTTCGAACTGCTAGGTTGGCAGGCGCTGGGACCGAACGACGGGAGCACACCCCGCCGCGGGGATTCGAACTGCCGACCTTTCGATCGGCAAGCCCTAGGCGCTGAGGCTTTAACCCACAGCGCCACCTGTGCCCTGCGGAGATGGTGATAGCATCTGATAAATTTAAAAGATGTCTTTGTTGACCATAAATGGATCATTTGGGTGTCCTCGGGGGGGGGGCAGTTCTGGGCTGCTGATGGAGGGGACAGCGACCCCCTCCTCACTGCCTCTCTCCAGGCTCCTGCCTCCTGAGAAGCGATTTCCACCCAAGCGAGGAAATCTCTATCAGTTCTTTAATCGGGGGAAACGGATGTCTTCATTAGGCATTAGGCGCTGCTCCTAAGATGCTATAATATTTAGCCAGCAGACGGATGAGTTGGCTGCAGCGATGATAGGAAGGGGTGGAGAAGCTGTGTTTTGACTTACTCTTGGCTTCACAAATGTTTGAAAGGTGGTGTGCGTTCATGCACACACTTAAAAAACAAAAACCTCTTGGGGCTAAGTTTTTTGTGGGGTGGACTTGCTCTGTTGCAAGATGGGACTGAGGTCATCGTCTTCTTCTTCTTCTTCTTCTTCTTCTTCTTCTTCTTCTTCTTCTTCTTCTTCCTCTTCTTCTTCTTCTTCTTCTTCTTCTGCGATCCCTCGTAGCCAAGGAAGATTGTCTTCCATGAACATGGTTTTAACACTGAGTCTGTAAGTGACCGTGGAGGCCAATTGTGGATCCACACCTCCTTCCACAGTGGGGACAGAAGTTTCCAGGCAGGAGTTGATCACGGTGAGGATTTGCCAAGCATGCCTTCCTCTTAGCACATTTCTCCCTTTCGTCCTGAGTTCGAGCGTCTTCAAAGCCCACAACACCTTTGGTAAAGGCTGTTCTCCAGTTGGAACGGTCGCAGGCCAGTGTTCCCCAGTTGTCGGTGTTTATCCTACTTTTAAAAAATTTGCCTTGAGAGAGTCTTTAAACCTCTTTTGTTGACCACCAGCATTACACTTTCCATGTTTAAATTGGGAATAGAGTAGTTGCTTTGAAAGACGATAATCAGGCATCCTCACAAGATAATAATAATAATAATAATAATAATAATAATAATAATAATATTTATACCCCACCCATCTTGCTGGGTTTCCCCAGCTACTTTGGGTGGCTTCCAACAAAACACTAAAATACAATAACCGATTAAACATTAAAAGCTTCTCTAAACTTTTAATGCTTTTTAACTTTTAAAGCTTCCCTAAAAATGACTAGTCCAACAAAGTTGATGTTGAAGAATCATTGCTTCGACACTGGTAGCATACAGCAATAGTGGGAGGCAAAATGATGTTGGGCTCCAAATCTGTCATGACTGGCTGCTGAGGCTGCTGAGAGTTAAAAAACTCCAACACCATCTGGAGACCAGCAGGTTTCCCTGTGCTGAACTTGACCATCACTTGCCATTACTGTCCGTCTCTCTCTCCATCACAACTCTGCCTTCATTTAAGGTAGAGACAGGGAACCTGGCACTTTCCAGTTGCTGCTGGACTCAGAACTGCCATCATCATCTCTGGCTGATAGGGATTGAGTTGAGACACTGGCTGGCAGCAGCAGCAGCAGCAGCAGCTCTTGGAGGTTTCCGATGTGGAGTCTCTTCCCAGCCCTTTCCTGGAGCTGCTGCTATTGGGGATTGAACCTGGGGCCTTCTGCATGCCAAGCAGGTGTTCTGCCGCTGGGGCATGGCCCTTCCCCAGTGCAGGGCTATATAAGGGCCTGGCTTGGCAGCTAATAATACATATTTACCCCAACCCCAAATCATGCAGGCACACATGCTGCAAATCCACCAACCCACAGCCTCTTTCCCAGCATAAAAGCACTAACTAACTAGGGAATAATATGGGAATAACACTAATTGGGCAATAAGGATCTGGGGATTTTGAACCTCAGGATAAAGCCTTATTTGTTGTATTTTTTATCCCGCCTTTCCTCTGAGGAGCTCAAGGCATGCTTACCTTCCTCCCTACTTATTTACACGACAACCCTGCGAGGCAGGTTAGGCTGAGTGACTGGCTCCCAAGGACACACCCAGCTGTGTGGCTGGATGGAGATTCGAACCCTGATCTCTCCCATGCCTTAGTCCGAAACTCTAACCCATGGGAAGGCAAACTAAGGCCCTGGGCCCGGTTCTGGCCCAATCAGCTTCTCAATCCGGCCTGCGGACGGTCCGGGAATCAGCATGTTTTTACATGAGCAGAATGTGTCCTTTTATTGAAAATGCATCTCTGGGTTATTTGTGGGGCCTGCCTGGTGTTTTTACATGAGCAGAATGTGTGCTTTTATTTAACATGCATATCTGGGTTATTTGTGGGGCATAGGAATTCGTTCACAATTTTTTCCCCTTCAAAATATAGTCCGGCCCCCCACAAGGTCTGAGGGACAGTGGACCGGCCCCCTGCTGAAAAAATTTGCTGACTCCTGCTCTAACCAATACACCACTGCTGCCTCTCTTAAGAACACACGCCAGGAGACACCCCTTCAGAGCGGGGCCTAAGCTGTGGTCTGTTCTTCTGGAGAAGTTACTTCTTTATCATTCCATTAACTTTTTCTCCCAAGAAACTGGGTGCGATGTGCATGATTCTCTCCGCCCCATTTCCCTGCTTTAATCTCACAAGAACCTTGCAAGGAAGGTTAGGCTGAGTGACTCTGGCAGGCCCCAGGTCACCCACCGGGCCCTCACAGCCTAGCAGGGGATTTGAACTGGGGTGTCTCCCATGTCCCAGCCCCACCCTCTCTTCCCACTATACAGCGCTACCTCTCCATATGCCAGCAGTGCCAACGCAGTGCCCCTTTGCTCTTCAGTAAGGGAGAAATCTGCTCCTGGCATTAAGCAGATGATAGATATATCTATCTATCTGCCTCAAAGAGAAGAATGGACTTTACCCTCGTTTCTGGGTAACGTTTGCCAAGGACTGTTCCCCCCGCTCCCCCTGTGGGCAAATGATGATGGTAATTATACCAGATCTGTAGTCATTTCCTGCCCCCCGCCCCCCCCCCACAAACACAAACACACAAAGCATGATTTTCTGAAGAAAGTAGGAATTGTGCAAGAAGGCTCCAGGCCTGGATTTGAGATGTTCTGACGGAGCCCATTAAGCCTCGCTGCTTCCCATCCATCGCACTTCCAAAATCCTTTTAGGTAACTCCTGGAGGGCATGTTTCTAGTCCCCAGAACATCTTCCGTGTCTGTGTCTTGAGATGTGGTGTGTGTGTGTGTGTGTGTGTGTGTGTGTGTTTATGTTTATCACCAAGTCTGAAATGAAGGCAGCCCTTGCACCAAAGGTAGTTTTTGCGTAAATTGGTGCATCATCTCAAAATGAATTATCCTATTCTCCCTCTGTTCTGGTGGAGGAGCGGGGACTGGAAGCAAGGAGCTGAAATTTCTACAAATACATCATGATTCTCCAACAGCTCTGTTCTGCAATCTCCTTCCACTTGCATGGAAATGTTGGCTTTCCGGCCATTGCTTTTAATAAGTCAAAGGAACTTAGTCCTGTGCAAGAAACCCTCTTCGGACAAGATCAGAGAATATAACACAAAGAGCCAGAAAACTGGTGGTCCTGTTGATGTCAGTCTGGAATATGAAAAAGGCTTGTGTGAACAAATGGTCAAGCTCCAGCAGTTGTATGGTGGTAGAGATATGACCAAATTTCCAGAATTCAAATTTCAGGATCCCAGACTTGAAGAGAAACAGAAGTGATGTGATAGAAAGTGGAGCCTGCCTCCACTTTCCCCCTAATTAACCTCCATCTCCAGGGGGGCGTTGACCTCCTTGGGGCCTGTGACATCACTGCCCTCTTCCCTTCCTCTCTCCCAATTAACTACCTCCCACAGCCCCCCCCAATGGCGTCACCAGGGGCTGCCCCAGGTCTCAGCCCTGAAATCCCAGGGTCTGGGGTGCTCCTGACCTGTCAACCCCAGTGGTGAGCCTTTAAGGAGAGTCACTGTGGCATAGTGGTTAGTATGTTGGAGGGACGCGGGTGGTGCTGTGGTCTAAACCACCGAGCCTCTTAGGCTTGCCCATCAGAAGGTCGCCGGTTTGAATCCCCGTGACGGGGTGAGCTCCCGTTGCTCTGTCCCAGCTCCTGCCAACCTAGCAGTTCGAAAGCACGTCAAAGTGCAAGTAGATAAATAGGTACCTCTGCGACGGGAAAGTAAATGGCGTTCTGGTTTCTGTCACAGTGTCCGGTTGCGCCAGAAGTGGTTTAGTCCTGCTGGCCACATGACCCAGAAAGCTGTCTGTGGACAAACGCCGGCTCCCTCAGCCTGATAGCGAGATGAGCATCGCTACCCCATAGTCGCCTTTGACTGGGCTTAACTGTCTAGGGGTCCCTTACCTTTGTGCTATAGTGTTGGATGATGACCTGGGTGAGACCAGGGTTCAAATCCCTGCTCAGCCATGCCTCTCAGCCCGATCATTGCCTCTCAGCCGATTCCCAACAGGGTTGTTGTGGGAATGAGGAGGAGGAGGGCCACGAACACTGTCTTGAGTTCCTTGGAGGAAGGAGTAAAAGGTAAAGGGACCCCTGACCATTAGGTCCAGTCGTGGCCAACTCTGGGGTTGCAGCGCTCATCTCGCTTTATTGGCCGAGGGAGCCGGCGTACAGCTTCCAGGTCATGGAGCCAGCATGACTACACTGCTTCTGGTGAAGCAGAGCAGCGCATGGAAACACCGTTTACCTTCCCACCGGAGCAGTATCTATTTATCTACTTGTACTTTGACATGCTTTCGAACTTCTAGGTGGGCAGGAACAGGGACCGAGCAACCTCCCCGTCGGGATTCGAACCGCTGACCTTCTGATCAGCAAGTCCTAGGCTCTGTGGTTTAACCCACAGCGCCACCCGCATCCCTTGGAGGAAGGAACGTGTGATATAATACAGTAAACGAGGGGAATTAAGACTAAGAGAGCTGAGTGGGGGGTGTGCTCGTGTAATCTCACTGTATACAAGTTGTACAAGTGACAATAAAGTATTTCAATTTCAATTCAATATAAATGCATTAAATGAGGGGGGAGGGCTGTTGATTGGTTAATAAATAAGCTGTTAACCGTCTTGCTTTTCCAAAAGGTTTGCTTTCCAGCCGGTCATGATAGAGGTTCTTCCCGAGAGGGAAGGGACTTCTCCAGAGGGAGCTGTGCACTATAACACACATCCTGCAATCCTGGGGGGGGGGGGGTGGGGATTGGTCCCTCTCCACTCCCCTGTCCCTGGGTAAGGCGAAGGCAGGGAGCCTGGGAGCACACGGCCAATGTTGGCTGCTCGGAGCTGCAGTCCAGTGCGTTGCAGGCTGGCCAGAAGGCTGCTGTGTTTCGCAGAGCCAGTGGCTCGGTTCCAACCATGATAACTGCACCTTGGGAGAAGCATCAGCCCGGAGCATGAGAGGCAGAGCAGCCTGGCTGTTAATGCCGGAGGGTCCTGGTTTTGTTTTCCTTTTGGCTGAGCAATTGCTCTTGACGTTTTAGAATTCTTTCCTCCAACCTTCAGGTTTGGGGTGGAGGGGCGCCACCTGGTGGCCTCTTGTGGTTACTGCAGGTAGTGTTTTTCAGGAGCCGGAAGAGATTTTGCAGCCGCCGAAGCTTTTGTGGAGTTGCCGGTGTTTATCTTCAGCTTCTTAAAAAGCAGAGACATCACCTTGCCGACAAAGGTCCGGTGTTTATCCTCAGCATCTTAAAAAAAAAGCAGAGACAAAGGTCCGTATATTTAAAGCTATGGTTTTCCCAGTAGTGATGTATGGAAGTGAGAGCTGGACCATAAAGAAGGCTGAACGCCAAAGAATTGATACTTTTGAAATATGGTGCTGGAGGAGACTCTTGAGAGTCCCATGGACTGGAAGAAGATCAAAGCTATCCATTCTGAAGGAAATCAGCCCTGAGTGCTCACTGGAAGGACAGATCCTGAAGCTGAGGCTCCAAGACTTTGGCCACCTCATGAGAAGAGAAGACTCCCTGAAAAAGACCCTGATGCTGGGAAAGATGGAAGGCACAAGGAGAAGGGGACGACAGAGGACGAGATGGTAGGACAGTGTTCTCGAAGCTACCAGCATGAGTTTGACCAAACTGCGGGAGGCAGTGGAAGACAGGAGTGCCTGGCGTGCTCTGGTCCAGGGGGTCACGAAGAGTCGGACACGACTAAACGACTAAACAACAACATCCTCCACCGACACAAGCGTCTCTGGAGTGTGGGCCTTTGGGCCGCTGCAAACTCAGCTCTGTCGCCACAGTCAGAGAGAGGCAGCAAGGCTTCCGATTATCAGTTGCTGGGAACTGCAGGAGGGGAGCGTTGCTTTTGAGTTCGAATGCTGCTTGCAGGCTTCCCATAGGCCTCTCGTTGGCCACTGTGAGCAGGAACCTGATTCGCCCCAGCCTCTGTGCACCAAAGGCTCTGTGCGCCTGCAGATGGAATGCTCTGGTTCAGAGAGAGAGAGAGAGAGACAGAGAGAGAAGGGATAAATATAAACCGTCCCAGCTTCCTTGAAGGGCTGTGTATTGCTGCTTCTCTTTCACTCCTGTCACCAGCTGTAACTAAATGCATCCATCTCTCTGCTTCTCTGCATCCAACATCTTCCTTGCAAATTATAATTCCCCCTCCAGGATCTCTCTCTCTCTCTCTCTCTCTCTCTCTCTCTCATGTCTTCGAGGGAGCATGCCTGGTCAAGAGGTTCTAGCCACAGCTGTTCAAGGCCTTTGCATAATTAGCTCCAAATTTGCATGAAATTTGAGTGAGTGAGTTTTATTTAATGCAAATCGAAATTTGCTGTGGCTCCATCAGGCCTTTTACTTGTTGGTCTTTCCAGGGGAGGGGAGACTTTGTGATGGTTTAGAAACACATTTCCCACCCCTAAGTTCATTTTCTCCTCCATCCTGTGGATTTCTTCTTCATCTTCAAATCTCCACCACCATTTAAGAATTCATTTCACCTTCAGTTTTATTAATATAGAATCATGGAATTGTTGGAAGGGATGCAATGCAGGAATAAAAAAATTTTTAAAAGAGAGGATCAGAGCGATTGATGGAGGAGAGGGCTATTGATGGCTACTAGACAGGATGGCTGTTCTCTGCCTTCACGGTTGCTGGGAACCCCAGCAGGGGAGAGTGGCCTTGTGTTCAAATCCTGCTTGTGGGGCTTCCTTGGGGGCACCTGGTTGGCAACTGTGAGTAAAAAGTAAAGGTAAAGGTACCCCTGCCCGTACGGGCCAGTCTTGACAGACTCTGGAGTTGTGCGCCCATCTCACTCAAGAGGCCAGGGGCCAGCGCTGTCCTGAGACACTTCCAGGTCACGTGGCCAGCGTGACATCACTGCTCTGGCCAGAGCCAGAGCCAGAGCCAGAGCCGCACACGGAAACACCGTTTACCTTCCCGCTGGTAAGCGGTCCCTATTTATCTACTTGCACCCGGAGGTGCTTTCGAACTGCTAGGTTGGCAGGCGCTGGGACCGAGCAGCGGGAGCGCACCCCGCCGCAGGGATTCGAACCGCCGACCTTTCGATCGGCAAGCCCTAGGCGCTGAGGCTTTAACCCACAGTGCCACCTGCGTCCCTGCAACTGTGAGTAGATGGACCCAATAGTCAAAAAACAAATTAAAACACAGAGTTGTCTCCAGGGCTAGACCCCTTGAAGTGAATGGACCTAAAGAAATCATGTTCATTAATTTCAGTGGGTCTACTCTTGAGTGCAATTAACACAATCCACTGTCAATGTAGTTTTTTTTTGATGAACACAGCAGCGTGTATATATTTGTTCTATGTTGTATTGTTTTAATTATGACCCGATTAAATTTTATTTCCTTGCTAATGCAAATTGAACTGAAGCCTCCATCGACTGTGGGAGGCGATGGGCAAAATTAATAACCTTCCCAACTCAACACTCTTGCTGCCCAGAGATGCAGGCATTGTCAGAGTTGCGGGTCACCTGGCCAGCAGGTTTAACTCTGAAGGTGTTCTCCCAATGAACGTACACCCCCCCCCCAAGATAAGAGAGGCTGTGGGTTCAAGAGGTGCCTTTGCTATGCAGAAACTTTTTGGTAGCCTTGGGAAGGTGTTGCACCGGGCCTGAATGAGCTCTGGAGTGGGGAAGCAAGGTTATGGGGCAGGAGCCTGGCTCAAGGCGAGGCAAAACTGCCTCTTCCTCTCCTCGGGGACTGAATCTTCAGTGTGTGTGTGTGTCACCATGAGGCTTAAATCACATGATGTCATAGCAGAGGGTCCCTGAGCACATGCAGATAACCTTTCACTTGCAGACGAGCCTTTAAGCTGTGATTCCTGCACTGCATGGGGTTGGACTAGATCAGGGTTCCCCAAACTTGGGTCTCCGGCTGTTTTTGGACTACAACTCCCATCATCCCTAGTGGCCAGGGACGGTGGGAATCATAGTCCAAAAACAGCCGGAGACCCAAGTTTGGGAACCCCTGGACTTAGATGGGTTCCCTTCTGATTCCATGATTCTTTGGTTCTGTTGATCTGGGACTGGGTGACAAGCTCACACAGACTCGGGCCTTGTGTACATTGAAAGCTCAAGACTTTTGCTCCCAGAAGACTCTTGGGAACTGTAGCTTGCTGAGGAAACCGGACGCTGCAGCTCTTGGGGGGGGGTATGATAAACTACAGTTCCCAGCATCCTTTGTGGGAAGCCACATGCTTGGAAGGGACCCAGAGGGTGACCTCTGCAATTACTCAGCCATTTTCAGGAACGAAAGCAACAGAGGCAGCAACCCAGTGCGCCGGGATCTGTTTTGATTTGAGGATGCTGAGTGCCTGGGTGAAAGGAGAAAAGGGAAAGGGGCTTGACCGCCTCCCCCTCTGCGGTGCATGATTCTTTGGGAGAAGACGGCCCCATGATGGACATGAAGGCAGAAACCCAGGAGGCAGTTTAAAAAAGAAAAATTGTTGTTGTTTTTCCCAAGGACACCCCTTTGCTCTGGTTGTCACTCTGCCACCCTGACAGCGTGAGCAAACAAACAAGGCTCCCCTGTCAAGCTCATCTGCATCTCCTGCATATGCAGGGCAGGCAGCTCTTCTGTTTTGCAAAAACAGAGCGGGGATTTGATCCTTGGGGGAGCCAGCAGCCCCCAGGAGGAGGGGAGAAGCCCAGCTGGGGAGACGCAGGCCTCCCGGGAGCAAAAGAGGCAGGCAGGCAGCCTGGCTAGAGCCACACACAAATAAATTTCTGCATTTGCTCAAATGATTTTAACAAAAGATCGCAATAATAATAATAACAACAGGACTCTAAATCAATAACAGTCAAATTCGTGCAGGAGGAAGCTATCGGTGGCTGTGAGTCAGAATGGCTGTGCTCTCCCTCCGTTGCCAGAGGCAGTGAATGTCGCTGGAAATCAGAAGCTGGGAGCGTGACCGTTGCGTTCAGCGCCGCTTGTGGGCTCCTTCCCTTTGGGGCATTGTGAGAACAGAAGGCCAGGCAAGATGGGCCAGTGGACTGATCCAGCAGGATCTTAGTTTCCTTTTGATTCCTAAATGGAGCCTCCATGGACAGAGTCAGTCTACCTTAGAATGGTGATTGAGAATGAGAGATGGCTCTTGCTTGGGAGCTTCCCAGAATGGACAGCTGGTTGGCCACTGTGAGGACAGTGATGCCTTGGATGATATTATTATTATTATTATTATTATTATTATTATTATTATTATTATGTGGACAAAACTCTGATCTCACATAACTGGGACAGGACAATGGTGGCTGCTTCTGTGCCAGCATAGGGTTTTGGGATGTGTCAGATGCTGGCAGCACCCGAGACCTGCAGGTTGGCTTATGCATAGGTGCCTACTGCCTGCCCCTTGGTCTCTGACGCCCGAGGCCTCTGCCTCAGGGTAGGGCCGGCCCTGGTGGTGGGCGACAGGAGCAGCAGGCACCCAGAGCCTTTGGAGGGAGCGGCAGTTCGAGGGCTCCCTCTGGTGGGCACAAGGAGAGCCTGGGTTGCCAGGAGAGAGGATTCAAATTTGCCTCCTCCCTCCTCTGTGCGGGAGGCTGGAGTTCGGAGCACGATTTGTCACCATAATTACCCGATTACCCGATGGTAATTGCCAATCAATTACTTGAGCCGCCTCCTCCTTGTCCCTCTCTCCCCAGCATCCCGTTGCCATGGAAACTCTTGAAGTAGCATCTTGTGTCTCTCTTCTGCCTTTCTCTGCCACGTAGGCCATGGTGGCTGCTGCTGCTGCTGCAATGCCAGGGGCCTCTCAGGCTTCAGCCGGCCTACCCCTGGCCATGTGGGCACCGAGGTTGAATCCTGAGCTTCAGAGGGAGGGAGGGAGGGAGGGAGGAAGAGAGAGAAAATGTTTTTTTATTATTATTCAAAATTAAGACAAAACATATTATCCAAAAACATATCATCCTTATTTCCCCCCCCCCTTTTTTTCTCCCCACCCCCACAAACCCACCCCACCCCCACCCCGGTTTCCCTCAGTTCCAGTCTTTGGTTTCTCTGAGAATGCTGTTTTCTGCATGTTACAAAGTTGTATAGATCCTCAAACTATTTAGCTGATTATTATCAATAAAAAGTTTGTCAATGTTTATTCAAAACCTGCCAAGGAGTCCAGTTCGCTTTGTTGCATCTTCAGATACTTTGTAAAGGGTTCCCATTCATCTTTAAAGTCACAGTTATCCTTGTCCCGTAGCTTATATGTCAGTTTTGTCAGTTCTGCGTAGTCCGTCAATTTTTCTTGCCATGATTCTTTAGTTGGGGTTTCTTCAGTCTTACATCCTTGTACTATTAGAACTCTCGCAGCCGTTGTCACATACATGAAGATGTTTTTCAGCTTTTTTGGCAGATCTTTCCCTACAATCCCTAACAAAAATGCATCAGGTTTTTTAACAAATGTTACATGGAACATTTTCTTCAATTCGTTGTATATCAATTCCCCCCCCCCCCAAATTACATTAGGATTGTACATTACAATCCTACCACATATGATAAAATGTCTCCTCCTTTTCCTTACACTTCCAACATATATTTGAACTAGTAGGTTTGTACATTTTGTACCCATTTATGGCATGGGTAGGCAACCTAAGGCCCAGGGCGGGATCCGGCCCAATCGCCTTCTAAATCCAGTGGAATACAAAAAGGGAGATGTGAGGAGATCGTGGAAATAAGTGAATGAAAGATAAGATACTGAAATTATTTGATATTTTTTAAACTGTTTTTGTTTTGTTTTGTTAGTTTAATGTGTTAGTGTTATGTAGTGTTTTTGTATTGTTCTTTTTTGTAGTGTTTAAATTGTTGGAAAAGTAATAAATACTATTTAAATAAACAAATAAATAAATCCAGCCCACGGATGGTCTGGAAATCAGTGTGTTTTTACAGGAGTAGAATGTGTCCTTTTATTTAAAATGCATCTCTGGGTTATTTGTGGGGCATAGGAATTGATTCATTTTGCCCCCCAAAATATAGTCTGGTCCCCCACAAGGTCTAAGGGACAGTGGACCGGCCCCCTGCTGAAAAAGTTTGCTGACCCCTGTTCTATGGCATGTAGCCTGAACTTTGAATTTCACTGTTGCTTGATGTTTAATGGTGCCACTGGGTGGCGTCCCTTTCCCAGTTAGGAATCTCTGATGAAAATCCAATTAACAGAAAACCAGTTGAGGTGAGATGTGTGTTTTTTAGAACTGCAAGTGGTTCTTAGATATGTCACAAAATCGTAGATTTGGAAGGGGCCTCGAGGGTCCAACCTTCTTCAATTCTAAAGATTTAAACCTTTACTATTATGATTTTTTTTTTTTACTATTATGATTTTTTGGGGGGACGCGGGTGGCGCTGTGGATTAAACCACAGAGCCTAGGACTTGCTGATCAGAAGGTCGGCGGTTCGAATCCCTCCAACGGGGTGAGCTCCTGTTGCTCGGTCCCTGCTCCTGCCCACCTAGCGGTTTGAAAGCACATCAAAGTGCAAGTAGATAAATAGGTACCGCTCCAGTGGGAAGGTAAACAGTGTTTCCGTGCGCTGTTCTGGTTCGCCAGAAGTGGCTTAGTCATGCTGGCCACATGACCCGGAAGCTGTACGCCGGCTCCCTTGGCCAATAAAGCGAGATGAGCGCCGCAACCCTAGAGTCGGTCACGACTGGACCTAATGGTCAGGGGTCCCTTTACCTTTACCTATTATGATTTTTATTAAATTTTCTGTTTTACAATTTCAAATACTCATTTTACATCCTTAAATTATCAGTGACTTCCCTTCTCTTTCCATGGTTCATTTTACATGTCTTAAATCCCTGCATATTTTACAAAAACTATACCAATCGCTTTTCCATTATTGCATCCATCAAAACTTACACTGTCGAATTTATCTTAATGGAAAGAAGATAAAGTCCCTCCCAGAGATGAATGGCAGATTAAGTTGATTGATTATGCTGAAATGGCTAAAATGACTGGAAGAATCAGAAATCAGGAAGATAAAAATTTTAATAAGGAATGAAAATTTATAATCTAAAAAACCATTGTAGGCAGCTGAAACCATTAGAAGGATTGGAATAACACTTGCAGTTTAATGGTGAATTTTGGACACAATGGAGAGGTAAAACATTTGGATGATCATAAAAGATGAAGAGGAAATATAGGACCCACAAAGAGGAGGAAGGAAGTTCAGGAGAATCTTTGGCATTTTGTTTCTATGTTGTATGTTGGATATGTGGTTGTAAAACTTTAATCTGAAAAACCAAATATTTATTTATTTTTTTAAAAAAGAATTTATCTTAATGTTGCCAGCGTTTTCAGCTGTATACCATTATTTCCCATATATCCCATAAAAGTTTTCCAATCTTCTTTTAACGTATGCTCTTCTCGTTCTCTTGTTGTGTATGTTAAGTTTGCAAGTTGCGCATATTCTGTCAACTTAAGTTGCCGTTCTTCTTTGGTTTGGACCTCGCAAAGAGTTAAACCTTGGTTGGGGTCACATCTGTGTCCCTCCAGATGTTGCGGGATGCCCTGGATGTCCCTAACCATTGGCTAGGATGGCTGCTGTACATTGTGGGAGGGGGTCCTCCAACATTTGACCCCCCCCCCCCAGCACTGATCTAAGACCTTGTCAAACTCCACATCAAGAGGCTGTTTCATGTTTCAAAGCCGGGAATGTCTGACCTGGCAATGAGCACATGCAGAGTGCCTTCTGCCAAACCCCTGTGAACCCTCCGTCACTCTTCCCATCTCTTCCCATAATCCTTTGCCCCAGCTGCAGGCAGGCTCCAGAGCAGCAGCTGCTGCAGCAGCAAAGGATTCTGGGAATAACCTGTTTGCCCAACCGTCAGTGAGGTGGGGTTCGTTCAGTGGCGTAGCGTGGGTTGTCAGCACCCGGGGCAAGGCAAGTAATTTGCGCCCCCTAACCCGTGGATTTGTGCCCCCTAACCCTACCCCTACCCCTAACCCCCAGATGTTGCGCCCGGTGCGGCCAGCCCCCCCTGCACCCCCCACGCTATGCCACTGGGTTCGTTGCATGGTTCCTTCTCCCCTCTTCCGTTTCCGAATATTGGAAGCCGTCCTAAGTGGCCCACAAAGCTCCTGATTCAGCTTTATAGCCAGGATGAGAAAAATAGAAAAAACAAAGGCCAGTGTCTCAGTGAAGGGGAAAGGTGATTCACCAGTTGGGACGATTGAATTGCAAAGGGTTGGGCTGGATGACCCTTGGGATCCTTTCAACTATGACTGTCGCAATTCTATGATTACAGTGGTACCTCGGGTTACATACGCTTCAGGTTACGTACCATGGATGCTGAATGCAGCCCTCCAAGTCTCTCTATCTGGCCCTTGGGACTCTCTCCAGATGTCATTCCTCGCTTGACCCTGAGTGCTGTGGGCAAGAACTCTACAATTCTATGTTTTTGCAATTCACACTTGCCTGGATGAAGAATCAGAGAGAGGGTATGAGAGGGGATGTAGAAATCAGCCTGCTGTTTACGGCATGCCGTGTGCTGAAGGATAACTACAGTGGTACCTCGGGTTACATACGCTTCAGGTTACATACGCTTCAGGTTACAGACTCCACTAACCAGAAATAGTGCTTCACGTTAAGAACTTTGCTTCAGGATGAGAACAGAAATCATGCTCCGGCGGCACAGCAGCAGCAGGAGGCCCCATTAGCTAAAGTGGTGCTTCAGGTTAAGAACAGTTTCAGGTTAAGAACAGACCTCTGGAACGAATTAAGTACTTAACACTGTACGGTCCCCACTTCCTTCCTCCTTGAGGTGCTTTTAGGAGCCAGGAAGCTTCAAAGAGCTTGGGTGTAATCCTTGACCAGTGGCGTAGCATGGGGGGTGCAGGGGGGGCCGGCCACACCGGGCGCAACATCTGGGGTTAGGGTTAGGGGGCGCAAATCCACGGGTTAGGGGGCACAAATTACTTGCCTTGCCCCGGGTGCTGACAACCCACGCTACGCCACTGTCCTTGATGCCTCCCTTTCCATGGAGGCGCAGGTTACAGCAACAGCCGAGGCGACATTTTTCCACCTTCGCCACATCAAGCAGTTGGTCCCTTACCTTTCCCAGCCCGACCTGGCCACAGTGATCCATGCGACGGTCACCTCCAGGCTTGACTACTGTAATTCACTCTATGCAGGGCTGCCCTTGAAGCTGACCCAGAAACTCCAGCGGGTGCAGAATGCTGCAGCGAGGCTCCTCACGGGGTCTCTGTCATGGGAGCATATTCACCCAGTGCTTTTCCAGCTGCACTGGCTCCCGGTGGAGTACAGGGTCAGATTGAAGGTGCTGGTTTTGACCTTTAAAGCCCTTCACAGCTTAGGACCCTCGTACCTACGGGACCGCCTCTCCTGGTATGCCCCCCGGAGGACCTTAAGGTCAATAAAAAGCAGCACCCTTGAGGTCCCGGGCCCTAAGGAAGTCAGATTAGCCTCAACCAGAGCCAGGGCCTTCTCAACAGTGGCTCCGGCCTGGTGGAACGCTCTGTCTCATGAGACCAGGGCCCTGCAGGATCTGATTTCTTTCCGCAGGGCCTGTAAGACAGAGTTGTTCCACCTGGCCTTTGGCTTAGAATCAGTTTGATTCCCTCCCCCTCTTTCTTTTCCCTTTCTCCTCCTGTGAAGAGGCTGCATCCTAATGTTTTAATGTATTTTAATCTTGTTTTTTAAATAGCATTTTAATCAATTTGTTTTTATTATTGGTTGTTAGCCGCCCTAAGCCCGGTCTTGGCTGGGAAGGGCAGGGTATAAATAAAATTTATTATTATTATTATTATTAAAGGTTTAAACCCTGGTGAGCGGCTGCCAGCCAGTGTAGACAATATTAAGGCAGATGAAGCCAATGTCTTGGTAGAAGGCACCTTCCTGTGTTTTAAGGGAAGGGCCCTCGCTCAGTGGAAGAGCCCCTGCTTGGCATGCAGAAAGTTCTGGGTTCAATCCCTGCCGGCAGCATCCCCAGGTAGGGTTCCCTACCTGAGACTCTGGAGAGCCGCTGCTGCCAGTCAGTGCAGACAGTACTGGGCTGGATGGGCCCAATGGTTTGACTCGACAGAAGGCAGCTTCCTAGGTTTCTATTCAAATCAGCCCTTGATTCAGAACCATGAGGACCGGGATCTTATTTTATTTTTAGAGGACAGAAGCTCGTGTGCCTTTGCTCCTAGAAGGTTCCGGGTTCAATTGCTGGGGAAGAGACTCCTTGTCTGAAGCTGCTGCCAGTCATTGCGGGCAATACTGGGCTAGAGGAACCAAGAGTCCAGCTGGGTGAAAGGGTCACCTCCACATTCAGAACCTTTCTGGACGGCCTGGACGTTTTCCATCTCTGCTGAACTCAAACCTGCAACCCTTGGGCTCCTGGACTCTGTCCCCTCTTCTAACAGGACTTTCTCTTTTTCCCCAGCAAACACAGTGATGGGCCAGCCAGCTTCTCCTTCAGCGGCCCCTTAGAACTGCCTTCTCTTGGCGCCAACCTCCCTCACGCTGCTCTCCGCCACCCCAAGGTAAGAGTCCCTATCACTTTTCATTTTCGGGGGGAATTGTAGAGTTGGGAGGGACTCCTGAGGTTCATCTAGTCCACCCCCTGTAATGCAGGAATCTCTTTGCCCAATGTGGTGCTTGAACCCACGACCCAGAGATTAAGAGTCTTGTGCTCTGCCAACGGAGTCAACGGCCTTGGTCCAGTATACCTGAAGGAGCGTCTCCAACTCCATCATTCTGCCTGGACGCTGAGGTCCAGCACCGAGGGCCTTCTGGCAGTTCCCTCACTGCGAGAAGCGAAGTTACAGGGAACCAGGCAGAGGGCCTTCTCAGTAGTGGCACCCGCCCTGTGGAACGCCCTCCACCAGATGTCAAAGAGAAGAACAACTACCAGACTTTTAGAAGACATCTGAAGGCAGCCCTGTTTAGGGAAGTTTTTAATGTTTAATAGGTTATTGTATTTTAGAGTGGCTGGGGAAACGCAGCCAGATGGGCAGGGTATAAATAAATTATTTTATTTATTTATTTATTTATTTATTTATTTATTTATTTATTTATTTCACTGGCTCAGCGAAAGTGCCCAAGAGTAGCCTCTCGCAACCCCTTCGCTGCCCAGCTGCAACACAACACCCCTGCAGGGCTGCCAGTGGATCTTGTTCTCTGCCACCAACCTGCCGCTTAGGCAACAAACTGCAAGGAGCAGATCGGCTTTATTTAAAGCCACTGCCCTGCCCTCTAACTGTGGGGCAGGAAGATGGCTGGTTCTGCAGTGGTTCCCAATGGGTCATCTAGCCCAACCCCCAGCCGCGTCACTTGCCAGTCAGCACAGAAGGCCCCAAGTGCCATTCCCTGGCAAAATCTCCAGTCTTTGTGTTGCCAGTCTGTGTAGGCAATACAGAGCTAGGTGGCCTGACTCTGTATCAGGCCCCAAAGTATGACGATCAGCCCTTGACTCAAATCCATGAGGACTAGAATCTTGCATTATTTTGTGGGCGGAAGACCTGGAGTGCTGTAGGTGGGCACCGAGCGGCTTCTGGTTGCGAAGCAACCCAAAGCAAGCTCCCTTCTCCACAAAGGTGAGTAATGTCAAGGGAGACCAAACCTGTGTGTCTCATGCAGCAAGGCAACCTGGAGGAGCCTGCTAACTCCACCTGCCTCTGGTTGCATAATAATAATAATAATAATAATAATAATAATAATAATAATAAATAATTTTATTTATATCCCACCCTCCCCAGCCAAAGCCGGGCTCAGAGCGGCTAACAACAGTAAAATAATACAGCATTTTAATGATGATGATAATAATAATAATAATAATAATAATAATAATAATAATAATAATTTATTTATACCCCACCCATCTGGTTGAGTTTCCCCAGCCACTCTGGGCGGCTCCCAATCAAGTGTTAAAAACAGTACAGCATTAAATATTATAAACTTCCCTAAACAGGGCTGCCTTCAGATGTCAGTTAAAGATAGGATAGCTGCTTATTTCCTTCACATCTGAAGGGAGGGTGTTCCACAGGGCGGGCGCCACTACCGAGAAGGCCCTCTGCCTGGTTCCCTGTAACCTCACTTCTCGCAATAAGGGTGTAGCACCCTGCTTGTGGTTAACGCTTAGCTGGAATGAAATATTCAACGCAGCAATAGAGAAATTAAAATAGTAATTTATTTGTCAGACAAATAAATATGAGGCACAGTGGTATATGGTTACCAAGCTCTGGCCTGGCCTCTTGCCATTCTGGCCAGCACTTATATTTCCTTAATCCAGCCCCCTTGCTCCTCCTGTGGCTGCCTCTGTCCAATCAGCCTGGTTAAAATTCCTATTGGCTGTTTGCTAGAACCAATCACAAAAGATACACCCATTTCCTCTTGCCTTTTATGGAAATCAAAAAGCTATATATTCTTCTATCTATAAATGACAAATAAGTAGTAATATATCTTACATGTGTCTCAACAAGGAATCTTAATTACCAGCTCACCTCTTGCCCTCCTTGCCCTATTGCCTTCCAAAACAGATAATTAATCTTGATTTTTTATCTTATGCATATGTCAAGGATTGAGTTCACATCAACATTGAGAGATCTCCTTCATTTGAAGGTTTCTAAACAAAAGGCCTGACAACCATATATCAGGAGTGCTCGACTGGCGTCTTCTGTCTGGCAAGGGGGGCTGGTGGCTGACTTAATTTCAGGATAGTTACAACTCTTACAACTATATGAAATAAGAATCTAGCATTTCTTAAATCCTTTGCATAATTATATTTAAACTAATATATTTAATACATAAACAACCTTTTAAAAGGAAAAGAAATCTTAAAAGGATCTTAGTTTAAGAAAGAAACAGCTTTAGAAAAGACTTCCCAAAATGTTCTCTTTCTGCCAGCTAGATGCTTTTTCACTGCTCTTGACCTTTTTAACCTTAGGAAGAAGATATGGCTCATTTTACTATTTATCCACCCTTAATTTGTAGGGTCAGTGTAACCTTGGCTCTCAGCCTGTAATTCCCTTTTTACAACTTTGAGAGTTGTTTTCTGCTATAAATCAGGGGGGGCCCTTGTCTAGGAGTAAAAACATCTTGCCAAGGTTTTTAGGCAGCTGGTCTTCTGCCTGGCATGAAACAGAACATTTTTAAGCTCATTCTTAAAATACAAGCCCTGATTAAACATATAAGCTTTAATAAAAATGCAAGCTTATGATTAGATGCCTCAAGGGAACCACCAGAAGGCCCTCGGAGCTGGATCTCAGTGTCCGTGCTGAACAATTGGGGTGGAGACGCTTCTTCAGGTATACTGGACCGAGGTCGTTCAGGACTTTAAAGGTCAGCACTAACACTTTGAATTGTGCTCGGAAACGTACTGGGAGCCAATGCAGATCTCCCAGGACTAGTGTTATGTGGTCCCGGCGGCCACTCCCAGTCACCAGTCTAGCTGCCACATTCTGGATTAAATGCAGTTTCTGGGTCACCTTCAAAGGTAGCCCCACATAGAGCGCATTGCAGTAGTCCAAGCGGGAGATAACTAGAGCATGCACCATTCTGGCGAGACAGTCCGCAGGCAGATAGGGTCTCAGCCTGCGTACCAGGTGGAGCTGGTAGACAGCTGCCCTGGACACAGAATTGACCTGCGCCTCCATGGACAGTTGAGAATCCAAAATGACTCCCAGGCTGCGCACCTGGTCCTTCAGGGGCGCAGTTACCCCATTCAGGACCAGGGAATCCCCCACACCCGCCTGCCCCCTGTCCCCCAAAAATAGTTCTTCTGCCTTGTCAGGATTCAACCTCAATCAGTTCGTTATAAAATAAGTTCAAATCAAATTAATGGCAACCATTAGGCTAGAATTCTGTGAGGATTACCAAAGGAGGGGGTCAGACTGAGTCCAAACCAAAGGCCAGGCAGAACAGCTTTGTCTTGCAGGCCCTGCGGAAAGATGTCAAGTCCCGCGGGGCCCTAGTCTCTTGTGACAGAGCGTTCCACCAGATGGGGGCCACAGCCGAAAAAGCCCTGGCTCTGGTTGAGGCCAGCCTAACCTCCCTGTGGCCCAGGACCTGCAGTTCTGCCCTCTTCCTTCCTTCCTCCTCTATGCCCACCACCTCCAGCTCACTCCCCAAGTTGGGGGTCTTGTTACCAGGCAGGTGGGGGAAGGGGCTCACTGCTTCCTGGGGCTTGCAATGCTTTGAGTCGTCCTCCATGCGCAACTCTCCCCCCCCCCCCCGCCCGCCTGCCCGTGTGTGTGATGCATAGCTCCAGCTCGTGGGTGGTCCCCATGGCAACGGAGGCGCCCCCGCAGGTCTCTGGGGTGAGGAGAGCCTGAATCATTAGGCCTCCTGAGGAGGAGGAGGAGGCCGTGCCCTTGGCCCAGCAAGGGGCCACTTTGGCGTTTGGGGCAGGATTCCTGCTTGGCCGCCTTGCTGCCTGGCAGCGATGGGCACCGTCCCTCCTCCGTTGTTCGAGGTAGATGAGCTGGTGGGCATCCCGTGAAACTGTTTGGGATTGAGAAAGAAAGGGGTTTCTGCACACAGCACAGGCTGGATGGCTGCCAAACCCAGTAAAGGTAAAGTTGCCCCTGACCATTAGGTCCAGTTGTGGATGCTCATCTCGCTCTATAGGCCGAGGGAGCCGGCATACAGCTTCCGGGTCATGTGGCCAGCATGACGAAGCCGCTTCTGGCAAACCAGAGCAGCGCACGGAAACGCCGTTTACCTTCCCACTGGAGCGGTACCTATTTATCTACTTGCACTTTGACGTGCTTTCGAACTGCTAGGGGGGCAGGAGCAGGGACCGAGCAACGGGAGCTCACCCCGTCGCGGGGATTCGAACCGCCAACCTTCTGATCGACAAGCTCTAGGCTCTGTGGTTTAGACCACAGCGCCACCGGCGTCCCAGAGAATTGCCCAAACCCACGTAAGGCTGTCAGTGGCTACTGGGAGATACTGATGCTTCTGAACAAAACTTGCTGGGAACTGCAGAAGGAACGACTGTTGCTGTTGCCCTCAAGGTCCTGCTTGGGGGTTTGGGCAATTCGCAGGGTTTGGCCCCCGTGAAAACATGAAGCTGGACTAGATGGGCCGTTGGCCTGATCCAGCAGGTTCCTCTGATGTTCTTAGCATCTTCCATGCACTTGGCATTTATCCTGCAAGGGTGGTGGGGATTGCAGAGCAGGAAATTCATAGAATCATATAGTTGGAAGGGACCCCAGTGGTCATCTAGTCCAACCCCCTGCAGTGCAGGAATCTCAACTAAAGCAGCCATGGCAGATGGCCATCCGACCTCTGCTTAAAAATCTCCAAGGAAGGATAGTCCATTACCTCCCGAGGGAGACTGTTCCACTGTCGAACGGCTCTGACTGTCAGAAAGTTCCTCCTGATGCTTTGTCGGGATCTCCTTTCTTGAAACTCGAAGCCATGGGTTCGAGTCCTACCCTCCAGAGCAGGAAACCCTCCAACTAGCCCTGCTCAAAAGAATCACTGACCTCCTCCAGTGATCTTGATAAAGGTGACTAGAAGCCATGGGTTCGAATCCTACCGTCCAGAGCAGGAGAAAACAAGCTTGCTCCATCTTCCATTTGACAACCCTTTAGATATTTGAAGATGGCTATCATATCTCCTCTCATCCACCTCTTTTCCAGGCTAAACATACCTAGCTCCTTCAGCCGTTCCTCATAAGGCTTGGCTTCTAGACCCTTAATCACCCTAGTTGCCCTCCTCTGCACACATTCCAGCTTGTCAACATCCTTCTTAAATTGTGGCACCCTGAACTGCACACAGTATTCTAGGTGTGATCTGACCAAGGCAGAAAAGAGTGGTACTTTTACTTCCCTTGATGTGGACACTAGACTTTTGTCGATGCAGCCTAGAATAGCATTCACCTTTTTTGCTGCTGCATCACACAGTTGCCTCATGTTAAGCGTGTGGTCCACTAAATCTTTTTCACATCTTCTACTAGTAATTTTTCCCCATCTTACATTTGTGCGTCTGGTTCTTCTTGCTGAAGAGCAGAACCTTACATTTGTCCCTATTGAAATTCATTTTGAAATTCATTTTGAATCCCAATTCTGTCTTCAGAGGCATTGTCTATCCCTCCCAGTTTGGTGTCATCTGAAAATTTGATGAGCATCCCCTCAATTCCTTCATCCAAGTCATTTCTAAAGATGTTGAACAACAATAGGCCCAGGACAGAAGCCTGCTAACTTTTTTCCCAGGATGACGAGGAACCATTAATGAGTACTCTTTGTGTTCAGTCAGTCAACCAGCTACAAACCCACCTAATAGTTATCTCACCCGGTCCATATTTTACCAGCTTCTCTGCAATAATACCATGGGGGACTTTGTCAAATGCCTTACTGAAATCAAGATACACTATGTCCACTGCATTCCTCTGATCCATCAAGCTTGTAACTCCATCAAAAAAAGAAATGAGAATCGTGTGGCATGTCTTCTTTTTGATAAACCCAAATTATAATTTTAAAAACCGGAGTGTGTGTGTGTCAGAGGGTGTACCATTTCAGGGCCTGCCTGCCTGCAGAGGCTGTTGCTTCTGACACCCATCTCCAAATCCTTGTTTTAGACCAGGGGTCCGCAACCCTTTTCAGCCATGGGCTGGTCCGCTGTCCCTCAGACCATGTGGTGGGCCAGACTATTGGGGGGGGGGTGAACAAATTCCTACACCCCACAAATAACCCTGAGATGCATTTTAAATAAAAGCACACATTCTACTCATGTGAAAACACCAGGCAGGCCCCACAAATAACCCAGAGGTGCATTTTTTTTATTTTTTAAAAACACAGTACTTTTATTCTGCTGGAAAGGCAGCTGTATATTACAAACCCTAAAGCTGTGAAAACGCACACACTGAGTGATTACTTCAGAAACCAGTTTTGTGGTCTTAAAAGTGACAGTCCTGATGTTTTAAATGTTAAAGCTTTCTCCACAACCACATGTTCCTTTGATGTTTGGGTTATTGAAAACAAATTCACTGGACAGTTTGTTTTCTATATAGTCCATTTCAGTTCCTAGAAGTGTGAGTTGCGCTTTCTTTTCGATAAACACTCTTAACACCATCCTGTACCACTTCCTCATCAGAGTCCCCCTTTGATTTTGTGTGTTCTAGTGTATAAGAAAGCCCATTACAGTCTCTTGTACGGACACCAACTTTAACGCCTGCATGGTCAGGTTTGTCTTTAAGCAGTTGTTTTATCTTCTGCACAGCAGATGGGGTCAGTGTGGCCTGAACCTTCCTCTCGCTCACGGCCAGCCGAACGGTGGCTCTGACCATGGAAGAGGCCATCTCTCCCGCTCCGCACATTCAGCCCCGTCCTTCGAGGTTATCTTTTTTATACAGTGGTGCCCCGCAAGACGAATGCCTCGCAAGATGGAAAACCCGCTGGACGAAAGGGTTTTCCGTTTTGGAGGTGCTTCGCAAAACGAATTTCCTATGGGCTTGCTTCGCAAGACGAAAATGTCTTGCAAGTTCCTGCGGGGTTCCCCCCCCCCCTTTTTCTAAGCCGCTAAGCCGCTTATCAGCTGATCCACTAATCCGCTTATCAGCTGATCCGCTAAGCCGCTAAGCCGCTTATCAGCTGATCCACTAAGCCGCTTATCAGCTGATCCGCTAAGCCGCTAAGCCACTAATAGCGCTAAGCCGCTAAGCCGCTAATGGGCTTGCTTCGCAAGACAAAAAAACCGCAAGACGAAGAGACTCGCGGAACGGATTCTTTTCGTCTTGCAAGGCACCACTGTATATATATAATTAATTTTTATTCAATTTCCAATATACATTCCATCCACTTCTAACATATACATCTTTTAGACTTCCCTCAGCCTATCTGACAATTTTCCATATTATCACAATTACTCACATTTCTTAAATTTATATTGCGCTTTAACAATCTTAATCTTATCATATCTTTTAAGCAACATTTCTATCAATCATTTTCACAGAGCTTCTTGAAAGCCTACAAGCGTTAATTGCTCCTCACATGTATTTTTGATATACTCTGTAAATTTATTCCAGTCCTCGGTGAATCTCTGATCGCATTGGTTCCGAATTTTCCCCGTTAATTTGTCCATTTCTGCATATTCCATCAATTTCATTCTCCATTCTTCCCTCATCGGCATTTCTTCCTGTTTCTATTTCTGGGCCATCAAAATTCTAGCTGCTGTCACTGCATACCTAAATAACTTCACATCCTTCTTTTTAATTTCATTCCCTAATATTCCTAATAACAATGCTTCTGGTTATATTTCAACATTTTCTTCATCTCATTATAAATCATTTCCCAAAAACCTTTCACTTTCTTACACTCCCACCACATATGATAAAATGTTCCTTCTTTTTCCTGACATTTCCAACATTTACTACTGACTTTATACATCTTACCAAATTTCGCTGGTGTGACATACCATCTATATATCATTTTCATAACATTTTCTTTTATTGTAGTGCATGCAGTGAATTTCATATCCTCCGAGATTATCCATGGACACGGCGCATGGAGCGACCCAAGAGATGCATTTTAAATAAAATAGCACATTCTACTGTCTGACTACTGTCTGACCATCTCGTCCTCTGTCGTTCCCTTCTCCTTGTGCCCTCCATCTTTCTCAACATCAGGGTCTTTTCCAGGGAGTCTTCTCTTCTCATGAGGTGGACAAAGTATTGGAGTCTCAGCTTCATGATCTGTCCTTCCAGGGACCACTCAGGGCTGATTTCCTTCAGAATGGAGAGGTTTGATCTTCTAGCAGCCCATGGGACTCTCAAGAGTCTCCTCCAGCACCATAATTCAAAAGCATCCATTCTTCGGCGATCAGCCTTCTTTATGGTCCAGCTCTCACTTCCATACATCACTACTGGGAAAACCATAGCTTTAACTATACGGACCTTTGTTGGCAAGGTGATGTCTCTGCTTTTTAAGATGCTGTCTAGGTTTGTCATTGCTTTCCTCCCAAGAAGCAGGCGTCTTTTAATTTCGACTGTTGTGATACCTCACCATTTTTCTCCAAGGAACTCAACGTGGAGTAGATGGTTCTCCCCTCCAGGCGACTCCCTGGAAAAGACCCTGATGTTGGGAAAGATGGAGGGTACAAGGAGAAGGGGAAGACAGAGGACGAGATGGTTGGACGGTGTTCTCGAAGCTACCAGCATGAGTTTGACCAAACTGCGGGAAGCAGGGGAAGACAGGAGTGCCTGCCGTGCTCTGGTCCATGGGGTCACAAAGAGTCGGACACGACTAAACAACTCATGTAAAAACACGCTGATTCCCGGACTGTCCGCAGGCCAGATTTAGTTTGCCTACCCCTGTTTTAGATTCCTTTTTGAAATGGGGAGAGAGTGCTGTTCAGTCAGTGCTCCATCCCTGCGAGCTGCAGAAACCCAAAGGCTTGCTTCTCTTCTCCCTTCCTCCCTCCCACCTCTGAGATGCAAATGAGGCACACAGAGAGGTGAAAGGGCTCCTTGTTTGGGGCTCCGAGAGCGGCTGCCAATGTCAATGGAGCAGAGAGTCCTTCGGCAAAGGAAGTGCCTGCCTGGAATCTCCTGCCCCCCTCCACCTTCCTCCTCTGGGAGAGAGTGGGGGTGTGTGGATAGGCTCATGTGAAAACCACCAGCAGAAATGCAGGGAGGAATCCCAGCCCCTGCCGCCTTAGCAAAGTGACTTCCCCAGGGCACAAGCCTGGGCAGTGTGTTTGGAAGTCCTGGACTGCCCAGATGGCAGGACTCGCTGATGGGGCGCAAAAGAAAGCAGAGCAATTTGTTTGGTACCATCCTGGCAGCAGGAGTCGCTGGAAGGAGGCGTACAAGGCAACATCCAACCGCCTCAGGGACCCCGCTCCAGATTTGTGCGAGTTTTACTCCCAAGCATTCTTTTCTCTCAAAGATATTTATTGTGTAAAGCAGCGGTGGTTTATTTTTTTTTAAATAGATTTCTTTATTTGGTTTTTCAAATTAAAATTTTACAATCACAAACACACAACATACAACATAAAAACAAGATTCTACAGAATCTCCCAGACTTGCCTCCTCCCCTTTGTCGGTCCTGTTATGAATCATTTCCTCCTGCGTCTTTCATAATAATCAAAATCTTTTACATCACCATTATATCCAAAATTCACCATTAAACTACGAGTGTCATTCCAATCCTGCTAACGATTTTAACTGTTTACAATGTTTTTTCCTTCCGGTCATTTTTGCCATTTCGGCATAATCCATCAACTTGATCTGCCATTCTTCTCTGGTCAGGACTTTGTCCTCTTGCCATCTCTGGGCTAGCGGAGGTTTAGGGTCAGAGTTTTCCTTCTCCAGTGGATGAGCCCTCACAGCCCCTTAACACTCCGTACACCTTCCCTAGGATTTGAATCTGTGTTTCCTTAGAACCCAGCTTGCCTTTGTTCCAAGCTGGGGAGAGCTTAGAGCAGCTGCTTGGCATGCAGAAGGCCCCAGGCTAAATCCCCTGGGAGAGACTCCCCTACTTGAAATCTTGGAGAGCCTTTGCTGCCGGGCCATGTAGGCAGCACTGAGCTAGATGGACCAGTCTCCTGTCTCAGTCTAAGGCAGCTTCCTGCTTAAACCAGCCCTTCAGAACCGTGAGGACTGGGATCTTGATTCATTTTTTAAGGGAAGGACCGCAGCTGCATGCTGGAGCCCCTGCTGGGCCTGCAGAAGGAAGGCCCCAGGTTCAGGCCCGTTGGCAGCATCTCCAGTGTGACGCAGCAGCTAAAAAAGCCAATGCAATTCTGGGCTGCATCAATAGGAGTATAGCATCTAGATCAAGGGAAGTAATAGTGCCACTGTATTCTGCTCTGGTCAGACCTCACCTGGAGTACTGTGTCCAGTTCTGGACACCACAGTTCAAGAAGGACACTGACAAACTGGAACGTGTCCAGAGGAGGGCAACCAAAATGGTCAAAGGCCTGGAAATGATGCCTTATGAGGAACGGCTAAGGGAGCTGGGCATATTTAGCCTGGAGAAGAGGAGGTTAAGGGGTGATATGATAGCCATGTTCAAATATATAAAAGGATGTCACATAGAGGAGGGAGAAAGGTTGTTTGCTGCTGCTCCAGAGAAGCGGACACGGAGCAATGGTTCCAAACTACAAGAAAGAAGATTCCACCTAAACATTAGGAAGAACTTCCTGACAGTAAGAGCTGTTTGACAGTGGAATTTGCTGCCAAGGAGTGTGGTGGAGTCTCCTTCTTTGGAGGTCTTTAAGCAGAGGCTTGAAAACCACATGTCAGGAGTGCTCTGATGGTGTTTCCTGCTTGGCAGGGGGTTGGACTCAATGGCCCTTGTGGTGTCTTCCAACCCTATGATTCTATGATTCTATGATTCTATTAATCCCTGGAGAGCCATTGCTGGTGCGAGGCAAGACCTGCCACTGGGCATTGGCCTAATCAGCACTGGCACGACACCAACATCTCTGTGAAACAGAAGATTTAAGAATTGGGTCCCCAAAATGCATGTTTGTTTGGGCTCAAAGAAAGGTGGAAGACTCCTAGTATTTAAGACAATATTGCATTGGAAGATCCGACTGTGCACAAAACACCTTCCTATGTTTGCCTCTGGAGGGCGGCTTTGCTTGCTGGTGGTGAGTGAGGGAGGCACTCGGCGCATGCTCAGAGGGCCATGCCCATCATGGCTCCATTTGTGCCGGGCTTAAGAATCCCGAGATTTGAAAGAGATTCTGGCCCTGGTGTGTGAGAGAATCAACTCCACTCTGAGAAGAGGGGGAAATGAGAGAGGGAGGGGGTGGTCTTGGGCTATCCTCATGAGACCTCCACCCCCTGCCTCAAGGACCTGAGAGTCTGTTGAGGATCTGCTGTCCTCACTTTCCCCATATCAATTAAAGGATCAATTAACTGGTTAAAAGAGCACTCTTAATTCTCTCTAATTAACTTGCTTTGATGGCCTTAATTGCAAATACAGACGAGGTGGTTGGGGGCGAGGGGAGGGCGAGAGAAGGAGAGGATTATTATTTCCTCAGTTCTGCTTTCACAGAGTTATGGCTGGAGGCTGTGCGCACGTGTGTGTGTTTGTGTGTGTGTGTGTGTCCTGGGTATCTGAGAGATCTTGGATTCCTTAAGAGAGAATGAAAGTCTGTACCTTGAAGAATCATAGAATTGCACCATTATTACCGATAAAACAGAAACAGCTTAAAACATGGGGGAAAGACACGCATTAGAAAGCAATCCAAACCTAATAAAATCAAAGCACACAAACATATATCATACTTATTTAAAAATACAAATAATCACAATAAAAACACAGCAGCCTTTCCTTAAAACACAGTTGTAGAGTTGGAAAGGGGACCCAATGGATTATCTGGTCCAACCTTATTGTAATTTTAGGCCTTTAGGCCAAGCATTGCCTTGTTTTATATGTTTGTGTGTGTTTATATACACACACACAACATATAAACACACAGAATTATGCATTTGCAGCTTACAAGCATGGAAAGAAAATAAAGTCCCAACCAATCGGTTTTCCATTATTGCATCCATCAAAACTTATTTACATTGTTGAATTTATCTTAATGGAAAGAAGATAAAGTCCCTACCAGAGAAGAATGGCAGATTAAGTTGATGGATTATGCAGAAATGGCTAAAATGACTGGAAGAATCAGAGATCAGGAAGACCAAAATTTTAATAAGGAATGGGGGGAATTTATTATTTATCTTAAAAACCACTGCAAACAGTTAAAATCATTAGTAGCATTAATGGTGAGTTTTGGATATAATGGAGATGTAGAATGTTTGGATTATTATAAAAGATGCAGGAGGAAAGGACTTAATAATAGGACCCACAAAGGGGAGGAGGGAAATCCAGGAGATTCCTTAGAATCTTGCTTTTATGATGTATGTTGGATATGTGACTGTAAAACTTTGATTTGAAAAAGCAAATAAATATAAATATCATCATCATCATCATCATACTTCTGAATGGAACAAAAGACCCGCACACTATGAGCATTTAAATAAAACAATTTCTTAATGCCAAATGATAAATTCTGAGAAATGATGGGAGATGCTCCTCTCTTCCTTCTCCTCCTCCATCCTCTTCTTCGCTGCTGTGAAACTTTGCCTTCTCCAGATGTGAGTCCTGGAGAGAGAAGCTCTTTTTTTCCTGTTTGGAGGTGAGGGGAATCCTAGCAGCTACGTGCCTCCCCTCCACCTTCCAGACTCCCTCTCTCCTCCCATTCATCCCCCTCAAGTGTAGGCCAGTTGCCATGGCGACCCCAGTGGTCCAGGCCCCAGCCAGCCAGCTTCCCTCCCTGCCTCCCTCCCCCCATCTCTCTCTCTCTCACACACACACACCCACACACCCGGGAAAGGTTGCATCCGGCTGCAGGGACCTGCCTCTCCTCCGGCAGCACCTGGCTCCACGCCCAAAGAGTACACACAGCGCAGCAGATCCCAGCAGATCCGCCAGGCGGGCAGGGGAGAACCCCTCGAAGGCTTGCAGAGCTGGCTTCCCTCCTCTCCCCGCCGGGCTCCTGCGAGCAAGGAGGCGGAAGGGAGCTTTCGCCATGGAAGCTGCCCATCCCGCGGCAGAGGCACAGAGCCTCCAGCGCCCCGGGCCGGGTGTGGGCAGGATCTGAACCCGAGACCCACGAAGCAGCAGCAGGAGAAGGAGGAAGGCTGATGGCCGAGTGGCAAGCCCTCCCGGGGACCCCCGGGCTGCCCCCTCCTCGGAGGAGGGAATCCGTAGAGGATGGCTGGAGCGTGAGTTAACCCCTCTATTGGGGGGGGGCTGTGTCTTGGCTTTAGGGGGTGACGGCTGCCACAGCCTCTGGGGGGGGGGTCTGGGGGTCCCTGCTCCTGATGACCCTTGACTTAGGGGAGCAAAGAGAGCAGGCCATCAAGGTGGGTGGGGGAGCTGGTGGGGGGAGGCAGGAAACGTACAGGAGTTTGGTGGTGGTAGAGCGAGCAAAGGGCTCTATCTGGTGTTAGTCCTACTCAGAGTAGACCCACAGGGTTTCCCACTGGGTGGCCGCAGTGAGGGCAGGGTGCTGGGCGTGATCCGGCTCTTCTTGCATTTCCATGGAACTTCCAAGTCCTGAAGCAGTCTATCGAGATTCCTAGGTTCTTAGGGGTATTTGGCGAGAATGCTGGACTAGATGAGCCTGTTTTTACTCATTCAAGTGGATGTGTAGGGCCGTTGATTTCAGCGGGTCTACTCGGAGTAGCCAGATCCAGGGCAGGCGGAGTGTTGTTTTTTTTGTTTGTTTGTTTTTGCAAATTCAGAAAGCAGAGTTGTCTTGCCGGGTCCCTCTCTCTTTCTCCCCTGCCAAGCGCTGACCTCCTTCCAAGAAAAGTCATTAAGCCAGCCTTGTGAGGAGAGAGCCTGTTAACCCTTTGTGTGCTGCGCTTCTGGGCTCTCTCACCTGCTGCTGCTTTGTGCAAGGGGGGGCGGGGCGGGGGAGGGCGGCACTGATCTTCTCCTAGGTCCTGGTGAAGCAGCCATGTTTGTGGGCACGGGGTATGCCCAGGACCCTGCAGATCTGACAGCTGGGGAGGGGTGAAGGAGGTACAGCTCTTCTCTTGAACCCTATCTCTGCCGCTGCAGTGGATTCGCTACATAGACCCTCTCTCAGACTCAGTGCCACCTCTGTGAAATGGGAAGAAGGCCAGCCTACTCCGTGGGGTTGTTGTGAAGGACCCTTAAGATCCTTGCCAGGGTTGGTGTTAGGGGATGGTCTGAACCCTTGGGGTGTTTTTCTGGTTCGCGGACATTGACTGGGCCCAGATCCACTAACCCTCTGACCCCCAGTGATGCTCAGACGCACACCCCACCACCTTAAAGTTTCCCTGGGTGACCCTGGGGGCCAGTCACTGCCTCTCTCAGCCTAACCTACCTCGGAGGGTTGTTGTGGGAAATTGCCCACAGTCTTTTGAATACCCCTGGTTCTTGCATCGTTTTCAAGTGCCTGTTTAAAAGTGGATCTTGCCAACTCTCAGGCTTTGTTTAAAGCCTTTTTTTTGGGGGACAGGGTTTTTTTTGGGGGGGTGACTATTTCTGACCCCTCCCATGCAGCCAACCATCACCCACTACTTCCTTTCTCCCCAATCTCTTGCAGAACACAGAGCTGTTTGAAATGATTGAGAAGATGCAGGTGAGTCAAATTTACTTGGCAAGACCTGCCTGGACTTGCACCCGGGTCTGACAGAGGTAGACCGGAGGGTGACCAGACACTCGGGGCAGTCTAGGGGGAATGTGGGCAGGACAGGGTCTCCTTCCTGCCCCAGGGGATAAAGGTGTTTTTAGGACAGGGAGATCTTTGGGCTAGAAGCAAGGAAGGCAGGGCAGGGAGAGGCAGCTTTCAAGAATGGCCTTCCCCAATTTGGCAGGGTTTGTGCGTGTCTGTTTTGGATTGCAGCCTTCAGCAGACAGCGCAGGAGATGGTCAGGACTCTGCACTTGTAGAGTCGGAAGGGTCCCCTAGCGGTCATCTAGTCCAACCCCATGCAGTGCAGGAATCGCAGCTCAAGAATCCCTGATAGGTGGCCACCCGACCTCCGCAGGGCCTGTAAGACAGAGCTATTCCACCTGGCTTTCAATTTGAACTTAGCCTGATCTTTTATTCCCCTTCCTTCCCTCCCACTCCCCTTTTTATGGAGATTACCCGTTCTGCTAATTCTCCCCGGTCTCCTCGCTGGCCCAAATAGGCCTAATTTAGCCAGCTAGCCCTGGTGATCATCTAATGTCTATTGGATGGAGTTCCCCCCTAAACTGATTTTTGAATTCTTTTTTGAATTTATTGTTTTTAGAATTATTGTTATTCCCGTTTTATACTGTATTTAATGCTGGTTTTGTTGCGTCAGTAAAGTGTTTTAAATTTGTTGCTAGCCGCCCTGAGCCTGATTTTCTGAACCGGGAAGGGAGGGGTGTAAATAAAAAATTATTATTATTATTATTATTTATTAAAAACCTCCAAGGAAGGAGAGCCCACTGTCTCCCGAGAGAGTCCGTTCCACCGCAAGGGGTGTGCGCATATGTGCGTGTGGATAAAAAATGCATCTCTTTGTGCTACGTGATGCAAATTTATACAATTAGTCATTGCACGAAGACGGTGGATTTATCTAAAGTGTCTTCTGTGGAAGCTGAATGATAGAAGATTCAAGACAAATGAAAGTCCTCCTTCGTGCAGTGCATCGTTAAACTGTGGAACTCCCTCCCACTGGAGTGATGGCTGCCAACCTGGATGGCTTTAAAAAGGAGAATTAGACAGATTCACTAGCCTTGACGGCTATGCTCTGCCTCCTTGCTGGAAACCACAGAAGGAAGGGTGCCGTGATGCTCAGATCCTGCTTAAAGAATTCCCATAATATGCACCAGGTTAGCCGCTGTGGAATTAGGATGCTGAACCAGAGGGGCCGCACCCTTCAGCCTGATCTAGGAGGCTCTTCTTACATAAGCTGCTGTGGGAAATTCTTTTTATATATATACATAATATTTATTCACATTTTAAAGATTACAAAAAGGAAAAAGAGAAAAAAGAAAAATAAAAAGACAGAAAAAATACAAACAGTTAAAAAAACAAAACAAATTGAACCTTTACATCGCTTTCTTTCCTTTACTCATTTCCTTGACCTCCTCACACCTCCCGTTTTTGTATTCTAATTCAGTTTGTTATTTCAGCAAATCCTTCCAACCTTGTTTTTATCTTAATAATTTGTCTTGATATACTATGATTTTACATTCTCTCTTTCAACAATTCATTTTTACTTAATCCTTTATGTCATTTCTACTAAAAACACATAATTTTCTTTTCCCAACATCTTTCCAGCAATCCTTAATTTTACAATATTTTTGAAGATAAACTTTAAATTTTTTCCAATCTTCTTCCACCGACTCTTCTCCTTGGTCCCGGATTCTGCTAGTCATGCTCTGGGAAAATTCTTTCACAACAAAGCACCAAATGACTCACAGGAGCCTGGCTGGTTGTGGGGCAGGACAGGCTGGGGGGCCGGATGGGAGATGGCTTTGGTATTGCTCAGTAAACAGAAGAAAGGACCCCAGATCTGTGCATGTGAGAGAGAAAGGATCTACAGTTGCAAAGGGAACAGACCTCCCGTTTCTCTGGCCCCACCCTCCGCCCGCCACCTTTTCAGGGATTTAATCTGCAGGAAAAGGTGGTGCTGGAGGATTCCTGGCCGCCTTGAAATCGCAGCTTCCTGGAAACTGTCGCTGAGGCATTGGGGGATCCGCGCTCTGTGTATGCTCAGAGGGGATTTTCAGAGAGGGGCTGCCCCAGCTGAGAGACAGGCGATCCTTGATGTTGCTTCTAGGCCTGAAATGTGGAGGGGCTTTGACCTGACCCCCCAAATGCCACAGACCTGGCTGTCTTTAAAAGCAGGGAAATGGGCAAGCGGCTTTAATTCCACATACAGAAGCGTCCTCTCAGAACCGCCTCTCTGTCAACATACTCCTTTGTCCTGCAAACATCATTGTCCCGTTCCGCCTTGCCTGTCCCTGTGCCAAGCAGGATGTGTCGTCGCCGTCCTCCCTGCCCCCCCACCTGTTCTCCAAAGCAAAGGTGCTCTTGGCTTGCATGGGGGGGGGGCATGGCCAGGTGTTGACTCTGGCCCATCCATGTCTCTTGCAGGGCAGCAGGATGGATGAACAGAGATGCTCCTTCCCTCCTCCGCTGAAGGTATGTCCCTCCTTTCCTCCTCCTCTCGGGTACCCGTTGGGCATTGGGGAGAAGAGGGCAGCCCCAGGCAACCCGGGCCTTCCTGAGTGCTGCCCCCCATCTGCTGGGAAATGGGGTCTTGCAGCCTGGAACGGGTGGGCGTTTCTGCAGTGGGTATCCTTTAATAGCCCGGCCTTCCTTTTAGCTTGGATTTTGGGGGCTCCGGCCTGTGCTTCTGCCAAGCTCTGCATAACTGGCAGAGACCCCTCTGTCCCCCTCCCCTCTCAACTCTGGGAGGTCCCTCCAGCCAGGAAATGCGGCAATGTTTGCAAGCCGCTGTGTGGGGCTCTCACCCGGTGCCCCAGAGAGATCTGTCTTACCTCCGATACTTCCAAGGAGTGGGGCTGGGGTTGTATCGCCTTCAGGCTTAGAGCCTGCACTGCACAAGGTCTCCCACTGGCAACATCTTCAGGTAGGGCTGCCTGAAATCCTGGAGTGCTGCTGCCGGTCAAGGTAGGCAACACTGAGCCAGATGGCCTAGTGGTCATAAGGCACGTCCTTATTTAAATCAGAAACATGAGGACTAGAATCTTACTTTGTGGGGAGAGATGCTGCCAGCCAGTGTTGGCATTGCTGAGCTAGATGGACCCAAGGGTCTGTCTTGGCATTAAGGCTGCTGCTTCCGTTCTGGAATCCTGTTCTCCCCACCCCTGCAACCCACACACACACACATGGCCTGTGACTTTTACTCTAGGTAGAGCCCAGCTGGTACCTCATTCTGCCTCATTTCACCTCCCGATCCTTGCGGCAAACCCATGTGGCACAAGTCAAGGTGCCCAGCACCCATCCATGTGGCTGTCAGCCTTTGAGGCTTCCTTCAAATTGTGCAAGGAGCCGTTTTGGTGAATTTTTACACAGACGTGCCCGCCCTTGTTTCTCCTTTCCCACAACTCTACTTTGTGTTTTGCAGACTGAAGAGGACTACATCCCCTATCCCAGCGTCCACGAGGTAAGGAGTGGGCGGTGTCGCAGGGAGAGAGGGAGGTTTGTCTTCTGTGGGCTGTGGTGGTTCTTCCACAGGCAGGAGCAGTCTACCTCTGGCAGGGTGGTTGCTTGGAGCAAGCGAAAATAAGTGGGCAGGTGGAAGCCGTCTCCTTGGTACCCGGAAGCATCGAGTTGGAGTTGGCCGCTTCTGGAGAGTGATGCGTTCTACCCAGCTCAGTTTGGCTCGGAGTAGATTTTGAAGGAACATCCCTGCGTTAGTGGTGGCCCTTGAGTCATACTGGTGCCGGATGCTGCCCAGTAAGTGGGGCTTTGGTCTGAAGCAACAGTAGCTCGCTGTGACTTGTCTGCAAAGCATTTTGAGGATAAAATCGCTTGCTTCCACCGGGATCTTGACTTGGGATCTTGTTGCAGCAGATGAATCTCATGGAGTGTCCAGAGCACAGTCTAGTCCAGTTGTGTTGGATGAGGTGATTAATGCCTCCTTGCGAGAGGAGGTGGTCAAGAAACTCTTCCATCAGCTTCGGCTGGAGGCCCAGCTGTGCCCCTATCTGGACAGGGATAGCCTAACTTTCTAGGTTAGATTGCTGCAAGGTGTTAGACATGGGGCTGCCTCTGAACACCGGAAACTTCAGCGGGTGCAGAAATCAGCAGCCATTTGGCTCACCAGGGCAAGACAGTTTGACAGTATAAGTCGAATCCTGGGGAACTGCACTATCTGCCAATTAGCATCTGGTCCCAGTTCAAACTGCTTTGAATGGCTCTGGCCTGCAATACCTTTCTCCATATGAACCAACCCAAACCCTGCGATCATCATCTGAGGCCCTTCACTGGGCTAGAAGGTGGAAACACAAGAAAGGGGCCTTTTCTGTGGTGGCTCCCGTTTGCGGAATGCTCTCCCCAGGGAGTTGTGTTGCAAACTGCCCTGTGATCCTCAGATGAAGGGTGGTACAGAAAAGTAATTTTAAAAATTAAATTAAATAAAGAGGCACTTGAGAGGCAAACCCCCAACGGACCATTCCTGGTTATCTACAGGCACCTCGATCTTCTCTCACCCCTCTTCCAGGTTCTGGGCCGAGAGGGCCCCTTCCCCCTCATCTTGCTGCCCCAGTTTGGGGGCTACTGGATCGAAGGCACCAACCACGAGCTGTCGAGCATCCCTGAGACAGAGCTACTCCAGTCCCCGACCTGCAAGGTGAAGTTGGAGAGCAACCACACAGCCCAGCTCTACCGGAAGCACTTCCTGGGCAAGGCAAGTCTGTGCCCCCTCTGCAGTTGACGACGCCCTCCCTAACTCCTTATGGTTCCCACCCGCTTCCTTGACAAAATGCCTGAGCAGTTCCGATTGGCCAGTTTCCATTCCGTTCTAAGCTGCACACACACACCATGCATTTAAAGCATGTGACTCCCCACTCCCTGCCCACCAAATAATAACAACAGCAGCAGCAGCAATAACAATAACAATAATAATAACTTATACCCGCCTATCTGGCTGGGCCTCCCCAGCCACTCTGCGCGGCTTCCAACAGAATATTAAAAGCACAATAGAACATCAAACGTCAAAAGCATCCCTAAACAAGGCTGCCTTCAGATGTCTTCTAAAAGTCAGATAGTTGTTTATTTCCTTGACATCTGGTGGAAGGGCGTTCCACAGGAGGGTGCCACTACTGAGAAGGCCCTCTGCCTGGTTCCCTGTAACCTCTCTTCTCACAGGGAGGTTACCGCTAGAAGGCCCTTGGAGCTGGACCTCAGTGTCCGGGCTGAACGATGGGGGTTGGAGATGCTCCTTCAGGTATACTGGACCGAGGCCGTTTAGGGCTTTCAAGATCAGCACCAACACTTTGAATTGTGCTTGGAAATCATATTGTTAAAGATGCTAGTAATTGTAGCCTGGTGAGGGGGTGAACTACAGAACCCAAGGTTTTTATTTATTTCGTGTTGTTTATTGCCACAATTCACCCTAAGGTCCCAGGGCGGGTTTAATACCAAAAAAACAAAAACAAACAAACAAACAAACAAAAAATTCAAAGCAACTTGCAGTTATAAAACCAATGGGGCCCTAAATACCATTTGATTGTAAAATAATAATAATTCAAAGCAGTTTACAAAGAAAATAAAACATTAAAAATTTCAGGAAGAACAATTAAAAAAAAGATTTAAAACTTTTTCAAAAATTAAAATCAGCAGTATATTAAGAACAGGTTAAAACACACATCAACATTCTACATGCCTGGACAGACTTTGCCTAAACTAAAAGGTTTTTAGCAGGTGTCAAAAAGAGCACAGTGAAGGCGGTTTCCTGGTGTCATCAGGCAGGGAGTTCCAAAGTTTTTGCGCTGTCATACTGAAAGATTGATTTCAGCTTGTAAGCTTAAGTCAGGTGGTCCGTAGTGTGTTTGTGGATTTGTGTCCAAAGACAAGGAGACGGCGCATCCTTTGCATTAAATTATATTGATTTTTAATTGTATTTTTATTGCTGCTTTTAGTTTTAGTGTATTTTATTGCGTTGCAACTTAAATTCTGGAGTTCAAAATGTTAAATGCAATATATAAGAAATCGAAGGGGGCATTAAAAGCGCAAATATAAATCCTACAACATTTGGCTCAACGGGTTACAGTTGCTATGACAGGCAGCCGAATTTTTACATGGTTCGTCAAAACCCTTCATAATTTCCAGGTGGTCCGTGGGCCCTTGGTGTGTGTCCCCAAAGCAGGCAGCGCATAGCAATTGGTTAATCTGTGGGAAAAATAAACAATCCGAGCTAAAAATTCATATCAAGGAAAGATAGCCAGTAACAGAATAAAATAAATTCTTTGATAACCTCTGCATGAACAATCTGACAGCCAAGCGACTGATAAGCGTCAAGGCAGGGAATCTTTAGCATCGAATGAATAAGTTAATGCAAGACATAAACATTTCCATAAATTGACCATTGTTAAGCAGGGAGATTAGGTGCAGAGTCCCACTTGGGGGCCCAAACTAGCTGGGTTGTTTTTGGGGGGGAGCAGGAGGGAGACATCTCAGCTTGGCATCTGGAGCCTTCAGCTAAGGCAGGTGTGGAGAAGCTTTGCTCCTCTGGATGTTGCTGGACTACAACTCCCATCATCCCTGACCGCTGCCTGGCCTTCCCTAGACCGATGGGAGTATGTCTGGAGGGCAACAGGTTCCCCAGCCCCGAAATAGACCATCACACACCTTCACTGCCCCGGCTACCTTCCTTGGCACTCTACCTTCTCCTAATGCTCGGAAGGGCAACCTGTGATCCCCCAGATGGTGCCACACTCCATCACCCCTGTTAGTCATACACCTGGAGGACCAAAAGTTGACCACATCAGAGGTGAGGGTTCTCTTCCTAATCCTCTTCCTCCTCCTTCTCCATTCCTGTTCTAGTCCCCTTTCCATGTTCTGTTTGCCAACAAATTGTTTTGGAGGACTTTCAGGGGCCAGCTGACAGGCTGGCCGGGGTCACCTTCCTGGCCCAGCAGGTCCGTGGCGACATGGGGATGAGCTTATGAGGGTTGCCCTCCAAGTGGGAACCCTGCCCTCCTTCTCTGGGCATCGCCAAAGTCCTCTGAGCAGGCTGATTTGCATTTCAACCTGTTGTTTTCCTTCTTTTTTCTTTCCTCTTTGCGGTCCTCGCCAAGCGGGAACTGCTCCGTGTGTGCCAAGGGTGGGGCTCTGGGCTGTGCCAGGGACGGCCTGGGTAGCTTTGTGCCACCCTGGGAGGGCAGAGCGTTTATCGCTCCAATTTCCCCTTTTCCTCCTCTCCTCCAGCAAACACAGGTCCCAAAGTTTAAGGCTGATTAGAAAATGCCCATACTGTCAGAGGCAGTATATACTCCTGGATATAATAATAATAATAATAATAATAATAATAATAATAATATACTACTACTAGAGGGACGTGGGTGGCGCTGTGGATTAAACCACAGAGCCTAGGACTTGCCGATCAGAAGGTTGGCGGTTCGAATCCCTGCGATGGGGTGAGCTCCCATTGCTCTGTCCCTGCTCCTGCCCACCTAGCAGTTCGAAAGCATGTCACAGTGCAAGTAGATAAATAGGTACCGCTCCAGCGGGAAGGTAAAGGGCGTTTCCGTGCGCTGTTCTGGTTCGCCAGAAGAGGCTTAGTCATGCTGGCCACATGACCTGAAAGCTGTATGCCGGCTTCTTCGGCCAATAAAGCGAGATGAGCGCCACAACCCCAGAGTCGGTCATTACTGGACCTAATGGTCAGGGGTCTCTTTACTACTACTACTACTACTACTACTACTACTAATAATAATAATAATAATTTTTTATTTATACCCCGCCCATCTGGCTGGGCTTCCCCAGCCACTCTGGGCAGCTTCCAAGAAAATATTAAAATACAGTAATACATCAAATATTAAAAGCTGGAAACCAAAGGAGGGGAGGGGGCTCTGGCGGGTCCCCTTTGGGGGCATCTGGTTGGCCAAACTGAAAACAGGACATGGTGGGGCTTGGTTGCACCCCCTTTCACCCGATCCAGCAGGCTCGTCTTATGTTCTTGGGAGGTTTAATGGAGTCTCTGAATCCTCTTTTGAGTTTGCTGTGTACCCAGGAAAGATGGCAAGGGGTATAAAGGCACTGCTTCGAGGGGAAGGTATGGGAGCTGGTGGACTCTCCTTCCTTCCTTGTTTTTTTAAATAAAGTTTTATTAACACTTTTCGCTGTGCAACAAAAGACAAGCGAATTGCACAAGAAATAAAAAAAAAATATTTTAAAGAAGAGAATCAAAAAAGAAAGGAAAGGTAGAAGAGAGGGGAAATTCAGGATCCTTTCTCACAAATATATCTTAACTTTTCTCCCATACAGGAAAGGGCGTGTCCTCCCGGTTCTCGCCTGGGGGGCTCCCCTCTCTTCTCACCCCAAGAGATTTCCTCTTCCCTGTCTCTCATACAGGGACCTCTTCCTTCTGTTCAGCACCTTAATTTGCATGCAGTTCTTACCCAAATAAAGTAAGATAAAATATTCAGAGAAGCTGTTGTGTACCGAGTTGAATAGGTTCCAAAAGGCAGCAGTCTGATTGGCCCTAGAACAATAGGATCCAGAATGCAGCAATCTGATTGGTCCACAGGAGCCACCCCAATCCAGTTCCAGCTGGAAGGGAATCCGCAACCTGATTGGCCTACAGGAGAATCCCGGAATTAGCCAATCACGTGGGGCCCATTGTGTAAATAATGTATATAAGGCAGACATTCTGGGGGAACTTCCATTCCTCCTCACCACTATGAGCTGAATAAAGAGCATGAAATCCACTCTCAACCGAGTATATTTCAGAATACTGAGAGAAAGAGAAGAGTAATAACAACATGGAAACCTTCCTTTGAGGATTTTAAGCAGAGGTTGGATGGCCACCTTTAAGGAATGCTTCAGTTGCGGTTGCAACTAGATGAGCTTTGGGGATCCCTTCCAACTTTGGCTCTCTCTTTTCCTCTCATGAAAAACATATCCTTCCTCCCTGCCCCACACTCCTCCTCCAGCTTGCCTTTACACAAATCTGTGTGCTGTTCTTTAGTAGTAGTAGTAGTAGCAGTAGCAGTAGTAGTATTTATTGAATTTCTGGCTGGGGCCTTCTCTGGAAAGAGAAGCTGCTGAATTGCAACTTATTACCAAACTTAAAACCATGGAGAGACCTGGTCTGAACAAAGACATTGGATTCTTATCTCATTATACATGACAAAGCCATTTTTCACCTTCTCACCCCTTGCTTTTTCCTGTAAGACCTATTGCAGTCATTAAGAGTCGTCAACAGGCTCATCACAGCTATCTGCCAATCACCCAATCCCACCACCCTTCTGAGTAATACCCCTCCCCACCTTCTCACTATATAGAAGGGTCTGGTGACTTCTGTTTCAGTGTATCTGAAGAAGTGTGCATGCACACGAAAGCTCATACCAAGAACTGACTTAGTTGGTCTTTAAGGTGCTACTGGAAGGAATTTTTTTATTTTGTTTTGACTATGGCAGACCAACACGGCTACCTATCTGTAACTGGCTGGGGCCTTGTCCGTAAAGGTTAATGGAGAGATGGAAAAGTTGCTGAAAGGGGCAACTGAACAATCAAGGGGACCCCTCCCCCCATGAGGGAAAGTTTGCAGCTTTCGGGGCTTGTAAGATTAGGGTGAAAGGTGGGGGGGCACGAAAGGCTGTTTATAACATTGTGTGTATTTTCAGGAGTCACCTTATTTCTGTGACGGCAACGTGTGTTTTTTTAAAACTGCTTTTCATATTGCATTTTAATTGCGTCGATTGTTCTCGTTACACATGGGATAGGGCAAGTGGGAGCTGTTCTCCCCCTCTCAAAGCACCAGGGTCCCATGGCCCCATTAACTGAGACTGGAAGCTGGAAGTTGCTGGGTAGACCAAAAGAGGGTCTCCTCTTTTTGTGCTGGTTTTGAACTGTGGAACTCGGAGCCGCAGGACAGGCGCCAACTCCTGGGCGGACAGATTCAAGGGAGAAAAATTTGCCTCTTGCGCATGGAGCCTCCAGGCTCATGAGCAGTTTACCAGCTGCTAATGGGAAAGACAGCAAGGGGAGACTTCCTGCTTTGTCGGCTTTCCCAGAGAGCATCTGGTTGGCTAATAATAATAATAATAATTTATTTATACCCCGCCCATCTGGCTGAGTTTCCCCAGCCACTCTGGGCAGCTTCCAATCAAGTGTTAAAAACAATACAGCATTAAATATTAAAAACTTCCCTAAACAGGGCTGCCTTCAGATGTCTTTTAAAGAGAAGATAGCTGCTTATTTCCTTCACGTCTGTTCCACAGGGCGGGTGCCACTACCGAGAAGGCCCTCTGCCTGGTTCCCTGTGACCTCATTTCTCGCAGGGAGGGAACCACCAGAAGGCCCTCGGAGCTGGATCTCCGTGTCCGGGCTGAACGATGGGGGTGGAGACGCTCCTTCAGGTATACTGGACCAAGGCCGTTTAGGGCTTTTCAGGGCCAAGTTTTCAGGGCCAAGACATGTGACCTGGGGGCAGCCCCTGGTGATGTCGTGGGGGACGGATTACGGGATAAATCCTTGCGTTAAGAGAAATCCTTGACATTTGCAAGTATCTGCATCTTTTCGAATTATATTCCCGTGGTTCTGGGAGATAAGGGCTGGGCAACGGAAGTGTTGGGGCTGCAAGTCCTTCTGGTGGCCCCAAGACTTTTGCCTTGAACCTGGAAGGACAAAACAGCCAACCTCTCTCACCTCACAGTAATAATAAGAATAAGAATAAGAATAATTTATTATTTGTACCCCGCCCATCTGGCTGGGTTTCCCCAGCCACTCTGGGCTGCTTCCACAAAGACTAAAAATACACTAATATGTCATACATTAAAAACTTCCCAGAACAGGGCTGCCTTAAGATGTCTTCTGAATGTCAGGTAGTTGTTTATCTCTTTGACATCTGATGGGAGGGCGTTCCACAGGGCGGGCGCCACTACTGAGAAGGCCCTCTGCCTGGTTCCCTGTAGCTTTGCTTCTCACAGTGAGGGAACCGCCAGAAGGCCCTCAGAGCTGGACCTCAGTGTCCGGGCAGAACGATGGGGGTGGAGACACTCCTTCAGGTATACAGAACCGAGGCCGTTTAGGGCTTTAAAGGTCAACACCAACACTTTGAATTGTGCTTAGAAACGTACTGGGAGCCAATGCAGATCTCTCAGGACCAGTGTTATGTGGTCCTGGCGGCCACTCCCAGTCACCAGTTTAGCTGCCGCATTCTGGATTAATTGCAGTTTCCGGGTCAGCTTTAAAGGTAGCCCCACATAGAGCACATTGCAGTAGTCCAAGCGGGAGATAACTAGAGCATGCACCACTCTGGCGAGACAGTTCGCAGGCAGGTAGGGTCTCAGCCTGCGTACCAGGTGGAGCTGGTAGACAGCTGCCCTGGACACAGAATTAACTTGCGCCTCCATGGACAGCTGTGAGTCCAAAATGACCACCAGGCTGCGCACCTGGTCCTTCAGGGGCACAGTTACCCCATTCAGGACCAGGGAGTCCCCCAAACCCGCCCACCCCCTGTCCCCCCAAAACAGCACTTCTGTCTTGTCAGGATTCAACCTCAATCTGTTTGCCGCCATCCATCCTCCAACCGCCTCCAGGCACTCACACAGGACCTTCACTGCCTTCACTGGTTCTGATTTAAAAGAGATGTAGAGCTGGGTATCATCTGCATACTGATGAACACCCAGCCCAAACCCCCTGATGATCTCTCCCAGCGGCTTCATAGAGATATTAAAAAGCATGGGGGAGAGGACGGAACCCTGAGGCACCACGGAGCTGGGAGCCTGCATTGCAGTAGTAGTTTTCCTCCATTCTTATATTCACCTTTTTCCTCCCCACCACCAACCCAGGAGCACTTTAACTACTACTCTGTGGACGCGGCGTTGGGGCACCTCGTCTTCTCACTCAAGTACGACGTGATTGGAGATCAAGAGCACCTGCGCTTGCTCCTGAGGTGAGTGGGAATAGAGGGGGAGCTGCGGGGGCAGGAAAACCCAAGTCTTGAAACCCAGGGCAGCTGTTGCTTCCACTGAGAACTGATCTCAATGGACCAAGGGCAGCTCAGTGCCAGGCAGCTCCCTGTTTAACTTAGAACTTCATTCGGAATCATGAGGACTAGAATTTTTAATTTTGTTTTAAGTGTGTTATCTCTCTCTCTCTCTCTCTCTCTCTCTGTTTCTTTCTGGTGAAACTTACTGGGAAAATAAGAAATCTAGATAGCAAATATTTTTATAAAAGAACGGAAATGGTTTATTTAACCAACAAGCTGCAAACAGATAAGAACATTGGCAGGAAGTATTTACCACAAAATGGGAAGTCTTTAAAGTGTATTTGAAAAACAGCAATGAAAGTTTGAAGTATGTGGCAGCATTTGAATAACTTCGGTAGGAGTTTTAAATCTGATGGAAAACCTAGGACAGAATAAATAACATTAAAGTCAAAATATGCTATAATATGGCAGTGAATAACGGATGAGAAATAGAAGTAAGGAGTAGAAGTCAGCTATATAGGAAAAAGTCATTTTTATGTTAAATGTATTGTGAGTAATATTTAATGTATTGGTGTTGTTATTGTTATTGTTATTGTTATTGTTTTTATTTTCTTCCTTTTTTTAGTTGTTAGGAGGTGATGGATATTTGTGTATCTTCGTTATTTTCTTTTTGTATGTGGTGTATTAAAATGAAATAAAAACTTTTAAAAGAAAGAAAGAAAAGAAAAGAACATTGGCAGGATTATTGGAATAACCTGCAGCTTTTCATAAGAGTATACATTTAAAGTAGATGGATAAACGAGCAAATTAAGTTAATTCGGATATGCGGAAGATAATTAAAAATAAATTGAAGGAACCGCAGAAAGAGGGGGAAGGTAGTCAGGTTTTGAAATGTTAAATTGATTGCAAAATTAGTGAAATGTATAAACATGAAAAGAATATAAAAATAAAATGAAATGAAAAAATAAAATAAAAAGCCCCAACTGGCAACTTCTCCTGGTAGGCCTGGGAATTTCTTCTACCTGAAATACAATGCTCTTAGCCACAATGGCTTCTGAGTCCCACTCGCTGGAAACCACAAGATGGCAGAGTTCGGTCTTGTGTTTGAATCCTGACTGCTGGTTTCCGATAATGGGTATCTGGTTGGTCCCTGTGAGAACAGGAGGCTAGACTGGATGTTCCTAAGCTCAGGGTCAGCAACCTAAGGCCCATGGGCCGGAAGCGGCCCATGGAGGCTGTTTAACCGGCCCCCGAGCCGCTCCTGAACCAAGCCGCATGCTTGGTGAGTCCCTGCGCGCTGTGCTAGATCAGTGCGGCACGGCGTGGGGACTCTCTTCTGCGCTCCAGAAATTGTTTCTGCACATGCCCAGACACCGGAAATCGCGTCTGTGCATGTCCGGGGCACCTGAAATCGCTTCTGCGCATGCCCAGATGCTGAAAATTGTGCCTGTGCAGAAGCAATTTTTGGCGTCTGGGCATGCACAGACGCGTTTTCCGCCGTCATGTTGTGCCGGCCCGGCCCACGGAGGATCTCTGCAGGAGTGATCTGGCCATAGCTGTCAACTTTTCCCTTTTCTTACGAGGAATCCTATTCGGAATAAGGGAATTTCCCTTAAAAAAAGGAAAACGTTGACAGCCATGGATCCGGCCCATGCCCAGTAAGCCTTGGCCACCCCTGTTGCTAAGCCCTAGAGAGCCGTTCCCAGTACATGAAGACAGTGCTGTACTGCACTAGATCAGTGTTTCTCCAACTTGGGTCTCCAGCTGCTATGGGACTTCACACTAATGCTGGGGCAAGGCAGAAGGGGGAATTCCCCCTCTCTTCCCTCCATCTTTTCTCAGGAGGTGGGATCTTCTGCCTGGCTTCCGCCCATCTCCTCTGCCCTCTTCCCCCGCAGGACGAAATGTCGGACTTACCATGACGTCATCCCCATCTCCTGCCTGACCGAGTTCCCCAACGTTGTCCAGATGGCAAAGGCAAGTATTGGGGGTGGGGGTGAAAAGGGTGTGATGGGAGGGAGGGAGATGCTCTCCGACCCTTGCCTTGCAAAAGCACTGCTGGTGTGACCCATAGGTACGCGGGCCAGATCAGGCCCAATTGCCTTCTGGATCCGGCCTGCGGATGGTCTGGAAATCTCTGCGTGGATCGCAAGCGCTCACATTCTTTGCCTCTCCCTCCCACGGCGGCGCCTCCCTCCCTCCTCCTGGCTTCTCCCCGCCCTGCCTAAAGGAGGAAGGGGTTTGGGCCTTGTTGGTGCCAGCAGCAGCAGCAGCGCTCGAGCAGCCGCCATTTTAAGCAGCTCCTCTCCGGAGCCCTTTCTTGCACCGCTCATCATCCCTCCGCCGCTGCCGCCAGCCCCTGCCACTCGCAAGACACAGCTAAGCAGCCACCGGGGCTCATAGTGCTCTTGCATCTCCCCCCCCCCAAAAAAATATAGTCTGGCCCCCCACGAGGTCTGAGGGACAGTGGACCGGCTCCCTGCTGAAAAGGTTTGCTGACCCCTGCTGTAACCTGTTGGTCAAGGCAGAGACCGCCCCCCAGGGGACAGGGGTTGTGTCTGGACCATTCATGGATTCAGCCCGACAGAAAGTGCAATTCAGTGGGGGCGACAGTGGGGAACTGCAATCTCTCACACACCCCTCAGTTATTGCGGCACCACGATGGCAGAAGCTGCACCTGTTGGAATTCTTCTCTGCCCCAGAAAGGAAAATGGCTGTTCCGTTAGCAGAACGGCGGCTGCAGTGGGCTGGATGGAATTTCCTCTTGTGCTTGTGCAAGAGGAACCAGTTCCTTTTGTGATCCTGGAATCCTATAAAATGTAGAGTTGGGTCTAACCCTTTGCGATGTCTTAGTGTCTGTCTCTCTTGGCCGCAGTTGGTGTGTGAGGACGTCAACGTCGATCGCTTTTACCCCGTGCTGTACCCAAAGGTAGGAGCGAGGAGGAAACTCGCTGAAATATGGGTATTTATTCGGTTTCTTGGACGCCTTCTCCTGAAAATCAGTCTTGAGGTAGTGCTCAACAACCTGGATGCTGTCTTAAGGGAAGGCTAAAGCATTTTTTAGTATTCAGAATTTACTGATCTGATATAAAAGCTCTGTGGCTGCCTCAGAGTTAATTTATAACAAATGTCTCAGGACTGCAATACCCCAGGGACCACCTCTCTCCATATGAACCTACTCAGACCCTGAGAGCAAGAGGTCCAGAGGGTGGCAGGATAAGAACAGGGCCTATTCTGCGGTGGCTCCCCCTTTGTGGAATGCTCTCTCCAGGGAGCCTCACTGGGCACCTTCATTGCATATATTTAGGCGCCAGGCAAAACCGTTGCTCTTTAACCAGGCCTTTGGCTGGCTGGCATCTAGTGCCCTTTTAAAATGTGTTTTGGAAGGGGGGGAGTTAATGGGTTCTCTTGTTTTTGTTTTTATTGCGTATTTTGTGTTTTATATTTCCTCAGGAGGTCCATGCCTCACAGTCTTTCCATCCTATATATATATATATGCAGAAAGTATTAAAAATAAATTTGAGGAACCGCAGGAAGAGGAGGAAGGAAGTCAAGTTTCAAAACGTTAAAATGACTGTAAAATTTTTGAAACTGAAAACCAGAATTTTAAATTTTCCATCTCCTATCTCCTTCCTGCTCTGCAGCTTCAGAAAAGCTGGGTGGAGTGTTTTCTATAAAAAGCATCTTATTCTTACCTAATAAAATACTTCAGCCAGCTTTTCTGAAGCTGCAGAGCAGGAAAGAGAGAGAGAAGGCAAATTTAAAAGCCAAGAAAGAAACACAAAGGAACTTCTGGTGGGGGTGAGATGTGTCGGGAGCCAGAGGATATGGGGTTTCCTGTGGCCCCCATGCCTCAGGCTCCCCTCCATGTGTGCTGCAGGTTATGGGGGAATCCCTAGTTCCCAGGGAATGTTTGCACCAGGTAGATGTGGTTGATGTCTGAGGTTCCGCTCGCTGAACTCACCAGATTTTCTCCCCCCCCCCCAAACCCACCCCACCCCACCTCCAGGCCTCTCGACTCATCGTGACCTTTGATGAACACGTCATCAGCAATAACTTCAAGTTCGGTGTCATCTACCAGAAGCTGGGCCAGGTGAGTGGGTGGGAGGCAGGTGAGATCTGGAGGTGTGCGGGGGGGGGGGGAGATAAATACCCAGGAGGTCCTGGACCAGAGGAAGGCACCTTCTTTGAGGAGGAAGCAGTGGCAAAACAGGTCTGCAGCTGAATCATCCCAAAGGGGACCTATATAGTCTAGCATCCTTCCCTCACGGTGGCCGGCCGCAAAGGGTATCCTGTAATAATAATAATAATAATAATAATAATAATAATAATAATAATAATAATATATTATTTATACCCTGCCCATCTGGCTGGGCCCCCGCAGCCACTCTGGGCGGCTTCCAACCAAATATTAAAATACAGTAATGCATCAAACATTAAAAGCTTCCCTAAACAGGGCTGCCTTCAGATGTCTTCTAAAAGCCTGGTAGTTGTTTCTCTCTTTGACATCTGGTGGGAGGGCGTTCCACAGGGCGGGTGCCACCACCGAGAAGGCCCTCTGCCTGGTTCCCTGTAACTTGGCTTCTCGCAGGGAGGGAACGGCCCTGCCTATTGGGTTTGCTGGCTGGAGGGAGCCACTCTGCACCAGCATTGGAGACCCCCCCCCCTTCTTCTCCCCCTGAACAAACGGCAATACCTCTGCGCTGCTTCAGGGATGCTGGATTCCTCCCCATTCCCCCCCCACACACCTCTGGCTCCTTCACACCTGAGAAATCAGCTCGGAGAAGGAGAGGGGTACCCCCCCCCCAGGCAGCACACAGCTGCCTCCCCCTCCAGAGCATGCAGGAGGGCCTTTTCTTAAAAAGCTGAGCTAAATTGAGTGCTCCCGTGCCTCCTGCGCAGCTTTTATCTTGAGGAAGTCATGACAAAGCTCTGATCCTTTGGGGTGGGGTAAAAAGGCGCAGTCAATTGACAAGTGATTCTCAGGGGATGAAAAGGGAAAGTGGGGAGGGAGGGAGAGAGACACCATGATCCAGCTTTCACAAAGCCACCCACCAGCCTCTCTATTTAAAATGTTTGCATTTTAAACCTGTTAAGTGTATGATTTTGCCAGGTGGCGGGAGCTCCATCTAGCGGCCCAGGTTGGGAGCGAGACCTCTTGAAATTAACGGACTGAAGCCGTTTCCCCTGATATAGATACACGTTTTTGCAAGACATTTCCCCCCAGATGTGTTTTAGCTTGTTATTTTTTTCACTGGCACATGCATTCTATGTCCACTTTCTCCTAATAACCTATATTTTTGCACCCAACAATTTTATCCCTCACCCATCTTGGAGAGCTGCGTTGCGAAATTTAGAGAAGTGCGAGCTTCGAAGGATAGCTGAGTTTGGCATTATTCTTTCAGAGCGTAAACTGCCCCTGCTTGGTCTATACAGTGGGCATGGGGTTTTTGTTTCCCATTCCAGAGCAGAACTTGAACTGGCCATTCTTTCATACTTGCAGGCTGCATTCTTCATCTCAGCACCCCGGCTTGAAACTTGTAGGCATGGTGGGGGTGGAGAAGGAGATTTGTGTTGCTGTTGCGACCCAGTTGGGAGCCTGTGAGAACAGCCCTCCTGCAGATCCCGCAAGATCTACCAGTTGATTCTGATCTACTTTCTGCCCACTCCTGAATTTGGACTTATTGCAGCCTGATACTTTTCTCATTAATATATCTATTTCTATAATTCAGGGGTCAGCAATTTTTTTCAGCAGGGGGCCAGTCCACCGTCCCTCAGACCTTGGGGGGGGGGAATGAATGAATTCCTATGCCCCACAAATAATCCAGAGGTGCATTTTAAATAAAAGCACACATTCTACTCATGTAAAAACACCAGGCAGGCCCCGCAAATAAGCCAGAGATGCATTTTAAAATAAAAGGACACATTCTACTCATGTAAAAACATGCTGATTCCCGGACCCTCCGTGGGCCAGATTTAGAAGGTGATTGGGCCAGATCCGGCCCCCAGGCCTTTATTTGCCTTCCCATGGCCTATATCATCTCTCTCTCTAAACTAAAAACTAAACTAAACTAAAACTGAAGCGCATCCTTCTCCCTAAAAGCAAAAATGGTCCCTCTCTCCAATATGGATGCCTTTAGCAGATGATTGGTCAAATTCATGGAAGGGAGAGGGCAATTGCTGCAATGCTTTTGAATCCCAGTTCCTGGAAACTACAGAGAGAGCTCTTGTTCCTGGGTACCATTTCAGTAGCTGCTTGACCACCTGAGGACAAGATGCTGGAGCGCCCATTGGCTGAACCCAACTAGTGCAGGAGTCTTCTTAAGTTAACTGGGATGCTAACGGGAGAGGGCTGTGAGCTCTTACTTCTGGCCAGTCCTTTCCCCTTCAAGGTGGTCTGGGTTAGGGATGCACAGAGACCTCCCCCCCACCCCATGGCTGTAAGCCAAGCCCTCTCTTTGAGCACCAGCAGACATAACTCTGCCTCTTCTCTGCAGACTTCAGAAGAGGAGCTCTTCAGCACCACGGAGGAGAGCCCAGCATTCGTCGAATTCCTTGAATTCTTGGGCCAGAAAGTCAAGTTGCAGGACTTCAAGGGGTGAGTAGAGTCGGGACAGAGGGAGAACAGGGGGGTCCTTTACGTCTGCCCCCCCCAAGACCCAGCTGCATGCCAGGGAGGAGGGGCACAGTTTTTGTTTTTCGCTCCTGAAAACACTCAAAGCTGTTGGCAGCACAGCCCTCGAACTGGTCTCAGGCCTGTGTCTTTCTGTGGGGTGCAGGTTTCGGGGGGGCCTCGACGTGACCCACGGGCAGACAGGGACAGAGTCGGTCTACTACAACTTCCGAAACAAGGAGATCATGTTCCATGTGTCCACCAAGCTACCCTACACAGAGGGAGATACTCAGCAGGTAGGGACGTGGCTTCGATGGCGGAGGAAAGCGCAGCCAGGAGGGCAGAGGAAAGGCGTAGCCGGCAGTGCACTGGTGGAAGTGCACTGGAGCTCACAGCTTGCCTGGACTTGGTTGCCTCCTGGCCTGTAACCCCCTTTGTGTGTGTGTGTTTTTCCTCTCCCCCCACCTCCTGGGTGAGCAAAAGCGAGTGGGACTGAAACAATGACCCTCTCCTCTCCTCTCTCTCCTCCTGCTCATAGCTGCAGAGGAAACGGCACATCGGGAACGACATCGTGGCCATCATCTTCCAGGACGAGAACACGCCCTTCGTCCCGGACATGATCGCCTCCAACTTCCTGCACGCCTACATTGTAGTTCAGGCCGAGAATCCCTGTACGGAGAACACACTCTACAAGGTGGCTGGGCTTTTATTGGTGGAGTCAGTTATCTCCGGGTGCTGGAACCTGGAGTGGCGATGGGTGGTTGGGGGGACTTTACTATTATTACCATTAGCATTATTGATTCAATTGATTACCCACCTTCCACCAGCAGGTACCGTATTTTTTGCTCTATAAGATGCAGCAGATCATAAGACGCACCTAGTTTTTGGAGGAGGAAAACAAGAAAAAAAATATTCTGAATCCCAGAAGCCAGAACAGCAAGAGGGATCTGGCTTCTGGAATAGCCTCTTGCTGTTCTGGCTTTTGGGATAGCCGCGCGAAGTCTCTCCCAGGCAGCGGGATGAAGGCTCCCCCTGCCCGGAAGAGGCTGCGTGCAGCTAAGCTGCCCTCTGTCCCTTCCCCCACCTCCCACAAAAGCCAGCCAAGAGCCGTGCACTCTTTAAAGGGAGCATGGCTCTTGGGGGCTTTTCTGGGAGGTGGGGGATAGCCAGGGATAGCTGCGCGAAGCCTCCACAGGGCAGCCGGATGAAGCCTCCCCACTGCCCTGCGGAGGCTTCGCGCGGCTAAGCCAGAAGCTAGAACAACGAGAGGGAACGTTGCACAGCGCTCCCTCTCGCTGTTCTGTCTTCTGGGATAGCCACGCAGCTTGCATTCACTCCATAAGATGCACACACATTTCCCCTGACTTTTTAGAAGGGGAAAAGTGCGTTTTACAGAGCGAAAAATACGGTAATTGACAGCAATTAAAAACTGAAAACAGTTAAAGCAGGCTACAGTCGCAGAAAAAGGGTGGGCCCTATAAACACCCAGGGCTGTCAGAGGCCCGGGGAAAAGGGTGTGTTGTACAGTGAAGGTGTCCGGCGGACCTCTCTGGGGTGGGAGTTGCACAACTTAGGGGGTGCTGGCTTAGAGAAGGCTCTGTCTCAGGCCGCCGCCACCACCCAAACATCAGAGGGAGGTGGAGCGACAAAGGGGGACCCCGCTCTGCTGATACTTCACACCCTGAAGGGTCCATAAAGAAGAGCTACCAGGCACTCAGTGTCGCTGTTAAGCACAGAATTATAGAATTGTTGAGTTGGAAGGAGTCCCCCAGGGCTCATCTAGTCCAACCCCCTCTGCAGTGCAACTAAAGAACCCCTGACAGGTTCAACCTCTGCTTTAAAATCTCCCAACGAAAGAGGGACACACACACACACACACCCCTTGCAAAGGAGTCCGTCCCACCGTCGTACAGCTCTTATGGCTGGAAAGTTCTTATGAATATTACATCGGAATCTCCTTTTTCCACCATCTTAATCCACCTGAGTTCTCTGCTCAGCTCTCAAAAAGGAGTGGTGCAGACTAGGGCCAAAGGCATTTTAAAAATAAATTTATTTTTTAAATAAATTTATTTGTTTGGTTTTTCAGATTAAAGTTTTACAGAGATATATCAAACATAAATCGTAAAAATAGGATTCCAATGCATCTTCTGGACTTCCCTCCTCCTCTTTGTGGGTCCTATTATTATTAATCATTTCCTCCTGCATCTTTTATGATGATCCAACTCTTTTACATCTCCATTGTATCCAAAATTCGCCTTTAAACGGCAAGTGATATTCCAATCCTACTCACCGTTTTAGCTGTTTATAACGGTCTTTAAGATAAGCTATAAATTTTCCTCATTCCTTGTTAAAATTTTGGTATTCCTGATTTCTGACTCTTCCGGTCATTTTAGCCATTTTAGCATAATCCATCAACTTCATCTGCCATTCTTCTCGGGTAGGGACTTTATCTTCTTTCCATCTCTGGATAACTTCTAGGCAGCTTCTGGAGTTTCCTGGTTGCATCTCTCTCCCACCCACCTCTTTCTCTCCAGGTCTCTGTCACTGCCCGGGATGACGTGCCTTTCTTCGGACCTCCATTGCCCAACCCGGCCGTTTTCCGAAAGGTGAGTTTTCCTACAGCTGACCAGCTGGGCTTCAACGCTCCTTCCTCCTTCACCTCTAGGCTCCCCCGGTGTCAAGGAAAGTGAAGGAAATTGGGGGTACCTCCCTGTACCCTCTGTGAGCATCAGCTGCCACTGCCTGTGAATGAGGCACAGCTGGGTCTCCAGACCTCCCACCACCACCAACACTGGCCAATCAAGCCTTGGAAGAGGAATCATATGCAGCCACGGCTAATGTACTGAGCGTGGTGCATTCATGACAATACCCTCTTCAGTCTGAGGTTGTAATTTAATTACCTCATGCAAAATGACCCAGGTTAATTTTATCCAGGGTTAACAGGAGTTGCTTGCAACTTAAAACCTAGGCAGAGAGAGAGAGAGAGAGGTGTTATGTCTGAATCAGGCCAGAGTGTTTTTCCGCACAGTGTTTTCCAGTTTGGTATTTTCTATCTAGGGGATTAATTTAGGTTGGCTTTGGGCGGGATTCAAATGAGGTTTATTCTTCTTGGAACATGATTCTCCCCTGCCTTTGTGTGTGTCCAGCATTGGGAGTGTGGAGCATTGGGAGAATTTCCAGTGCAGGTTTATGGGGTACACAGTGAGAAAAGAGGGAGGGAAAGCCCTATTTGGGGGGGGGGAGATTATTGGGTTGGTTTTGTTTTTATTATGTATTTTATGTTTTTATATTGTGATTTTATGTTGTAACCGCCCTGAGACCTGCAGGTGTAGGGTGGCATACACATTTACTAAATCATCACCATCATCATCAGTGGGTCATCATTTGCCTTTACCTGTCGTCAGGGAAGGGGCTATGGCTTTGCCTTTGCAGAAGGTCTATGGCATGGGTAGGCAAACTAAGGCCCGGGGCCTGGATCCAGCCCAATCCCCTTCTCAATCCGGCCCAGGGATGTTCTGGGAATCAGCGTGTTTTTATATGAGTAGAATGTGTCCCTTTATTTAAAATGCATCTCTGGCAGCCCTCTTTAGGGAAGCTTTTAATGTTTAACAGACTACTGTATTTTAATACTCTGTTGAAAGCCGCCCAGAGTGGCTGGGGAAACCCAGCCAGATGGGCAGGGTATAAATAATAAAGTATTATTATTATTATTATTATTATTATTATTAGTGGGGCATAGGAATTCGTTCATTTTTTCCCTTCAAAATATAGTCCGGCCCCCCACAAGGTCTGAGGGATGGTGGACCGGCCCCCCGCTGAAAAAGTTTGCTGACCCCTGGTCTATGGGTTCAGTCAGGGATAGCAGGAGCTGCGTTCCGTTTCCCATCTTCCCATTTTCCTTGCTCAGGGCCCCGACTTCCAAGAATTCCTCCTGACGAAGCTGATCAACGCCGAGTACGCCTGCTACAAGGCGGAGAAGTTTGCCAAACTGGAGGTGAGGAGCTACTCAGCTGACAGGGGTTCCACTGCTTCTTGCCAACTTCTGGGTGGGGGGGGTATTGGGCTAGTCTACACCCCCCCCCCACCTCTCTTCCAAGCTTTCCCCGTCCCTCTCTCCGACCAGCCCTAAACCCCACCCTGGTTCCCTCCTGGCTGCAGGAGCGCACGCGAACAGCTCTGTTGGAGACCCTCTACGAGGAGCTACACCTCAACAGCCAGTCCATGATGGGCCTTGGGGGAGATGAGGACAAGATGGAGAACGGCAGCGGGAGCAGCGGGGGCTTCTTCGAGTCCTTCAAGGTGGGTGCGTGTGAGCAGGGGCCGTCCCTGAGGTAGATGCCTCAGGTGGTGGAATCCAAGGGGTGGCTCTGTGGGCCCCACCCCCCAAAAAAACCCCAGAGAAGATGTCTGGCAAGATGCCACAGAGGTCTCTCCTCTAGAGAAATCTTGCCGGAAGCCGCAGCTAAATGAAGCTCAGCGGAGGCGACAAGGGGTGTGTGCATGGCGCATGCACAGAGCAGCACTTTACCATGTTGCACCAAGCTTTGAGACAGGTTGCGTCACCCCCACCTGTGCGAGAGAGGTGTGGGGAGCAGGGGACGTCACCCAGGGTTGAGAGGAATCCCCCCAATGCCTCGTTTGGGGCACGGGGATTTCCGCACATGGTCGCTGGCTTTGGCTGGCGGTTCCCAAAATTTGAGAACCCTTGGTTCCATAAGTACATCCCTATAACCCTCTACCCCATCAGAAGCATCACAATAAAATCCAATATAGTCGTACCTCGGCTCCCGAACGCCTTGGGAGTCAAACATTTTGGCTCCCAAACAATTGAAAACCGGAAGTGAGCGTTCCGGTTTTCGAACGTTCTTTCAGAAGCCAGACGTCTGGTGTGGCTTCCGATTGGCTGCAGGAGCTTCCTGCAGCCAATCAGAAACCGTGTTTTGGAAGTCGAATGTTTCAGAAATCGAACGGCCTTCCGGAACAGATTCTGCTCGACTTCCGAGGCACGACTGTACAGTGATGGTTGATTGCATGTGTATTCCTAATCCAACTATTTGATTTTATTAATTCAGTGCAACCGATCACGTGGTTCCTGTCATACTAGATATTGCACAAGAAATATTTTTGCGTGTTCTTGTTAACCCAAACAAAAGGGCGAGAGAAATTCATGGCATGAAATTATTTCTAAATAAGCTGTAAAATCAATAGCTGTTGCCAGTCTTCTCAACCCTCTGAATCCGTAACAGCATCTTTAGTTAAAGCCAGGGATGTTCCCTACCTGAAACTCTGGCGGGGAGTCATTATAATCCTGAACTAGGTAGATCCAAGGAGGTTGGCACCATACGAGGCAGCGTCCTCTTTATAGCTGCCTTTTTTGTTCACAACCTTGAGGACTAGGAACTTGTCACCTTTTTTCGTAGGGGGAGGGGGGAAGGGCCGCAGCTCAGTGTCAGAGCCCCTGCTTTGCATGCAGAAGGCCCCAGGTTAACAATCCTCAAAGGCAGCATCTCCAAGTAGGGCTGCCTCTAAAAACCCTGACTGGGAGCGGCCGCCGAGACGCTGAGGTCCAACGCCGAGGGCCTTCTGGTGGTTCCCTCATTGCGAGAAGCTAAGTTACAGGGAACCAGGCAGAGGGCCTTCTAGGTAGTGGCACCTGCCCTGTGGAACGCCCTCCCACCAGATGTCAAAGAGAACAACAACTACCAGACTTTTAGAAGACATCTGAAGGCAGCCCTGTTTAGGGAAGCTTTTAATGTTTGATGTATCAAAGTATTTTAATATTTTTTTGGAAGCCGCCCAGAGTGGGGGAAGCCCAGCCAGATTATTATTATTATTATTATTATTATTATTATTATTATTATTATCCGTTGCTGCCGGTCAGTGTAGACAATCGCTGAGCTACATGGGCTCTCCCTATAAAGCAGCCTACCTGCGTCACATTGAATTTTATCATGGGATCATAGCACTGCAGCTAAAGAATTACGAAGTTTTGGCGGGTGGGCGGGAATATCTGCGTCTGGGCAAAGGCGTCCCACTCCCCCAATCTGACCCCTCTCAATTCCCTGCCCCATTGCCCAAGGGCTGTAGGGCTGGGAGCCTGGCTGCGAAGGTAAAGAGGGAGGGCTCCAGTGACACGACATCCGTTTCCCCCCTTTGCAGCGGGTGATCCGCAGCCGCAGCCAGTCGATGGATGCCATGGGGCTCAGCGGCAAGAGGCAGAACACCGTCTCCACCAGCCACAGCGGGAGTTTTGGCCACAACAACCCCGACATCGCCAAAGCCGCAGGCATAGTGAGTACCCCCCTCCCCAAATCCCCTGGTTTCCTCCCGAGTCCCTGAATTCCCCACGCCACCCTTCCCCCCTCCTGCCACATCTCCTCCCTAGTAACGCCTGCCCCTTCTTGACCTAGCCGCTCTGAACGCCTCATTCCTCCCCCTCCTTATCTGTGCCCCCCCCAATTAAAAGTCATTTCCCGGATTGACCTTCCCGTCCCCTTGCTTCCTGCGCTGAGCTCCCTTGAAATGAGTTCATTAATAACCGGCCAAGTTTGCCAGCTCCTCACTCATTCAGCAATACATCACCACTTTGGGGAGTGAAATTGACTGGACGAGATTGCAAACAGGGTTTTCTCCCCACCCGGAAGTGAAATTGACTGGACCAGGAACTCCTGATTATCCGGTCCAGTCAATTTCATTCTTGAAGTGGGAGGGCAGGGAGGAGTTGCTATGGATGTGGTCCAGTCAATTTCACATTATTTGACCATTATGGACTTCTGTAATGGCCTTGGCTCGGTAGTAATGCTATCCCGGAGTCATAGAATCATAGAATGTAGAGTTGGAAAAGGACCATGAGGGTCATCTAGCTCAACCCCCTGCAATGCAGGATTTTTTTGCCCACTGTGGGACTCGAACCCATGACCCCCAGATTAAGAGCCTTGTGCTCTGCCAACTGAGATACCTGCTTTGTGTGCAGAAGGCCCCCAGGTTCAATCCCCTGCAAGCATCTTCAGGTAGGGCTGCGAATCTCAAACCCTAGAAAGCTGCTGCCAGTCAGAGCAGACAGTACTGAGCGAGGTGGACCCCAAAAGCCTGGTTTAGTGCAAGGCAGTTTCCTATGCAAAGAGCAGCCATTAAGAAGGAAGGGGGAGGGGAAAGGGCAGATTAAATGTGCTTTTCCTCCAAGCCACCCTTGCAGTGAGATTTCCATAAATCCATTTGGCCCTCCCAAGCAGCCGGTTCTCATTGTGGCTGGCGGCAAAGTCATGGCCAAGAGCAGGCACACTTTGGGTGCGGCGCTTGCGAGTGGCCAGTAGGTGGCACCCGCACTCCAGAGCTGGGGCAAAGTTAAGAAATGAAAACATCTGGGAGTCTCCAAGCAGGACGATGGTATTTCCATGTGCCCCACCACCAACAAAAATAAAATAAAAATGAGCAGGCGGGGGCAGCCTGTTTGGTTCTTATTTTAGATCCAGAGACCTAAGGTTTGCACGTTCCGTTGCTCTGAGCCGATCAGCACGAGATAACTTTAGGCACACGCGGCCCCTGCCTCCCTTTCATGTACTTGCAATCGCTAACTCAAGTGCATGTACCTCCGAAAGGGTGCAAAAGTCCAATTATTCCACCTCCCGTCTGGGCTGCAAGGACGGCAAGCTGCGGGGTGGGGGGTGGGCCTGGAGCAATGTGGTCACCCCCACTTTCCTGCCCTAGCAGCAGAAGAGGAGGGTACAGGGGGAAGACGCTTGGCACTTTCATCCTACAGTGCCCTGGTTAGGAACAGGTTGGGGGGGGGAGCTTTGACCCTCCAGATGCTACAGAGCTCCAACTCCCACCATCCCTTGCGATGGCTCCTCTTTTAGTAAAGTGTGGGTCTTACAGTGGCTCCGTCACATTGCAGCGGGGTTGGACACGGGTGGCGCTGTGGTCTAAACCACAGAGCCTAGGGCTTGCCGATCAGAAGGTCGGCGGTTCGAATCCCCACCACGGGGTGAGCTCCTGTTGCTCGGTCGCTGCTCCTGCCAACCTAGCAGTTCGAAAGCACGTCAAAGTGCAAGTAGATAAATAGGTACCGCTCCGGTGGGAAGGTAAACAGCGTTTTGGTGCGCAGCTCTGGTTCGCCAGAAGCGGCTTAGTCATGCTGGCCACATGACCCGGAAGCTGTACGCCAATAAAGTGAGATGAGCGATGCAACCCCAGAGTCGTCTGCGACTGGACTTAATGGTCAGGGGTCCCTTTACCTTTACCTGGACTCTTATTCTTATTCTTCTTTGGCTATCCCTCAAAGCTGGGTAAGATTGTCTTCCATAAACACGGTTTTAACAGCGAGTCCATAAGTGACAGTGGAGGCTAATTCTGGATCTACACGTCCTTCCACAGTGGGGACCTAGGTTTCTGGGCGGGAGTTGATCACGGTGTAGATTTGCCAAGCGTGCCTTCCTCTTAGCACGTTTCTCACTTCTGTCCTGAGTTCGAGCATCTTCAAAGCCCATGACACCTTTGGTAAAGGCTGTTCTCCCATTGGAGCGCTTGCAGGCCAGTGTTCCCTATTTGTCAGTGTTTATACTACATGTTTTTTTTATTTGACTTAAGAGAGTCTTTAAACTCCTCAACTCTACCATCTTATGATTTATGACCTCTGGCCAGGGGCCATGTTGTTTGGAGCTCATGGGAGTTGGGAGTCCAACCTGGAGGGCCAAATTTTCCCCATCCGTCGACTAGACTGTTACTTGCCTTCACTGCCCAGACCAATTTCCATCACAGCTCTGCCTTCCTCTAATGTAGAGATGGAGAACCTCTGGCTTTTCACCTGAGCTTTGACTCCCCAGCCGGTGGCAGGGGCTGATGCGAGATGTACCATATTTTTCACTCTATAAGACGCACTTTCCCCCCTTCAAATATTAAGGGGAAATGTGTGTGCGTATTATGGAGCGAATGCAGGCTCCTTGGCTTCAGCGATAGCAACGCGAAGACTCCGAAGCGCAGAAGGAGAGCTCCCCCCGCGCTCCGGAGGCTTCGCGTTGCTTTCGCTGAAGCCACCTGAAGCCCCCGGAGCACTGTAGGAGTTCCTGCAGTGCTCCGGGGGCTTCAGGCAGCTATCCTCAAGCCTTGGGAGCGCAGCAGGAGTTCCCGCTGCGCTCCGAAGGCTTGCAGCTAGCCGCCTGAAGCCTGGAGAGCGAGAGGGGCCGGTGCACACTGATCCCTCTTGCTCTCCAGGCTTCACTTCACTGGAGAAGCGCTGCACAGTTTTCCCTCTCTGCGCAGCGCCCCTTCAGCAAAGCGGGAGGAGAAATGGAAGGGGCTCCGTTTCTCCTGCCACTTCACTGAAGGGGCGCTGAGCAGAGAGGGGGAGAATTTTCTTCCCCTTGTTCTCCCCCTCCTATGGACCGGTGCGTCCTATAGAGCGAAAAATACGGTACCGGTAGTTCAGCAGCCTCTGGGGGGGGGGGGGCCTGAGATTCCCAGCCATTTTTTCCTAGTGGTTGGGGTGGGTAGGTAGCCCAGCTTAGCAGCGGACCGGAGTCCCACGGAGGCACCACGAACAAGGGTGCTGGGGTCAGGCAGAAGGGTGGCTGGGCACAGATCAGGATGAGGAGCTTGGCGTATGGGGCAGAGAAAAGGGGTCACTGCTGCCCTATTCCAGACAATACCCACAGCTGCTCCCCAGACTGCGGGCAAAATCCAGCCAACACCCCCCCCCCAAATTGCTATTCATACCCCAAACTGACCTGCTGTGACCCAACACGGGGTCCCCCCAAATTGCAACATTTTGCTCCCTGCTTTCTACCTGCGCCATGGCCGATTCCATGCCCACCCCCTCCATCCGGCGACCCCGGCATAGCTGTCAGCTTTTCCCTTTTCTTGCGAGGAATCCTATTTGGAATAAGGGAATTTCCCTTTTAAAAAAGGGGAAAGTTGACAGTTATGGGCCCCGGCCGGCCTTTGAGCTTTAGCCATTGTTATGATGACCTGGCACCATTTTGTTTTGCATGACCTCTCTCTCTCTTTCTTTCTTTCTTTCTCTTTCTCTCTCATTCCTTTGTTCCCCCTCCCTTTCCTGTCCCTGTCCTTTTTTTCTGCGCTCTCTCTGCCCGCTTACCACAGTCATTGCTTGTCCCCGGAAAAACGCCAACTAGGTACGGACGACGAGGCAGCGCCATAGGCATAGGAACCATAGAAGAGGTGGCTAGTTTTTCTCTCTCTCTCTCTCGGTGTCTCTCTCACTGCCTCTTGCCCTGTGGCTGCCCCCTATCCCCCTCCTGCATGTTGGAGGGGCACACCCCACCCCTGGTACTCCCCATCATCCCTCTAGACCTCTGGTGGGGGGCTGGGGTGCAGGAGGGAACACCCAGGTTAATAATTCTCACTCCCTCCTGCAAAAGTATTTTGGTGAAACCAAAAGCTTGCTCACTACTGGATAGCTTTTCATTTGGTCCTAATAATTTTACTTATGTTTCAATCAGCTTTCGGGGAGGGGGGGAGCAATTAACAATGATTTCTCAAAACAGGATGACAGTACAGTGGTGCCCCGCAAGACGAACGCCTCGCAAGACGGAAAATCCGCTAGACGAAAGGGTTTTCCGTTTTGGAGGCGCTTCGCAAAACGAATTTCCCTATGGGCTTGCTTCGCAAGACGAAATGTCTTGCGAGTTCCTGCGGGTTCCCCCCCTTCCCCCCCTTTTCCTAAGCCGCTAAGCCGCTTATCAGCTGATCCGCTGATAAGCCGCTTAACAGCTGATCGCTAAAAGCCGCTAAACCGCTAATAGCGCTAATCCGCTAAGCTGTCAATGGGCTTGCTTCGCAAGACGAAAAAACCGCTATACGAAGAGCCTCACGAATCAGATAAGGGGAACCTTCTCGGGAGGGCCTTCTCGGTAGTGGCGCCCGCCCTGTGGAACGCCCTCCCACCAGATGTCAAGGAAATAAACAGCTATCAGACTTTTAGAAGACATCTGAAGGCAACCCTGTATCGGGAAATTTTTAATGTTTTGCCATTTTTTATGTGCTGTAAGCCACCCAGAGTGGTATAAAATTATTATTATTATTATTATTATTATTATTATTATTAGTTGTTGCTGAACTACAGTTCCCATAGGGATTGCCCACCCTCTGCTAGCAATGAAGGGAGCTGTAGTTCAGCAACATCAGGGTGGACCAAAAGTTCTCCCCGCCTGCTGTGTAGGAACCCAGTCTCCCAAGTTTTTCTTGTTAAAAATAAATAACTAAATAAAAGGATTGTGTTAGCTGATGGTGGCGTGAGGAGGATGCCAGCCCCACAGAGCACACTTGTGCCCACCTTGCCATGCTTTTCCATTCACTCGAGCCACATCCTGCCTGACCGTCACCCTTCCTCTTTCCCGCAACTAGGGAGTTCCCTGTTATAAAAGGAGGCACTCTGCTGCACACAGTCAAAGTGAAGTCTGGATCCGTCTTGCATGACTCCCTGTTTCCCCAGCTCAAAAGTGTCACGGAGGGTGCTATAAGATTTGTAGCTGCCTTTGCAGATCCTTCTCTGTATATTCTGTACCCATATGCCTTTACTCAAGGATGTTGGGTTGCAGGGACTAACCTTCACTGGCTGAAGCAGACAGAGACAGCCATCTACATTGCAGCCTTAAACAGGCTAAAACTACAGTGGTACCTTGGTTCTCAAGCGTCATCCGTTCCGGAAGTCCGTTCCAAAACCAAAGCGTTCCAAAACCAAGGCATGCTTTCCCGTAGAAAGTAATGCAAAATGGATTAATCCATTCCAGACTTTTAAAAACAATCCCTAAAGCAGCTATTTAACATTAATTTTACTATCTAACGAGACCACTGATCCATAAAATGAAAGCAATAATCAGTGGTACCTCGGGTTACAGACGCTTCAGGTTACAGACTCTGCTAACCCAGAAATAGTAAGAAATAGTACTTTGGTATAAGAACTTTGCTTCAGGATGAGAACATAAATCGCACGGTGGCAGTGCGGCAGCAGCAGGAGGCCCCATTAGCTAAAGTTGTACCTCAGGTTAAGAACAGTTTCAGGTTAAGAACAGTATTGTAGATGATCAGGGATGCTTTTAATGTTTGATGTATCATAGTATTTTAATATTTTTTTGGAAGCCGCCCAGAGTGGCTGGGGAGGCCCAGCCAGATGGGCGGGGTATAAATAATAAATTATTATTATTATTATTATTATTATTATTATTATTATTATTAAAAAAATATTATTATTATTTTTACCTGCACTGATGATACTTATTGTTTGAATGGGGGGCTTTTATCCATTTCCACAGTCACACAATCAATCGATCAGTAGCTGAACTGGGTTCTACACAGTCACAAAAACAAATGAACCGAAAAAGCCTCAGAAACGAAAATACAAAATAAGCAGCAAGAACAAAAGCGCCAAACTTAATCCGTTCCGGAAGTCCGTTTGACTTCCGAAATGTTTGAAAACCAAGGCGCAGCTTCTGATTGGTGCAGGCGCCCCGGAAACAATAGCTGACAGCCGCGTCAGACATTCGGCTTCCGAAAAATGTTCAAAAACCGGAACACTTACTTCCAGGTTTTCGGCGTTTGAGACCCAAGGCGTTTGAGAACCAAGGTACCACTGTAGTTCCCGTGGCTCCCACACCAGGGAGCCATGGGAACTGTAGTTCTGGGGGAATACCATTTTGGGATCCCTGCTGGAAAACATAGTTATCCCTACCTATGACTCTAGCGTAGAAACACCTGCAAAGGCCTGTGATGCCCACAAGCTCCTACCGTACCTTCGTTTCTACGGCAGCCATTTTGTGGTGGCCAACCTCGGTCCCAGTCGCTTGCCCTTTTTGCACCCTTCTCTGCCAGCGCCCTGCTTTCCTCCTTTTACAAGCGCATTGCCAAGTTTCTCTTTCTCTCTGCCTGATGGGCTTGCCTCTCTTCCAGTCCCTGATAGTCCCTGGAAAGAGCCCGACGCGGAAGAAATCGGGGCCCTTCAGCTCCCGGCGGAGCAGCGCCATCGGGATTGAGAACATCCAGGAGGTGCAGGAGAAAAGGTGGGGTGCGGGGGGGGGGCAAGTGAGGTGGAAGGGATGGAGGTGGGCAGTTTTGCTGCTGCTTCTATTTTACTAACAGGTTCTTCTCATCGTCATTTTCTTAACTGTTTTTCAATCTAAACCTTGAGATTTATTTATTTTTTGTCCTAAAGTTCATCCAGGTTGCACTTTCCAAAGCAATACGAGAACCGCAACACAAAACCAACTTTTAAAATTTAGTTGAGATTCCTGCATTGAAGGGGGTTGGGCTACATGACCCTCCAAGTCCCTCCCAGCTCTGCAAATCTATGAAATCCGCAATTCTCCACATTTCGATGGGCAGTTCTCCAGCCACGTAATGTGTACATATATATTCTGCATATCATTGCGTTAGGAGACGTCCCTTTGCAAAAATGTGTATATTGGGCACAATTGTGTACAAATGTGTGTATTTTAGGAGAAATTCACACTAACTGCTGTGCCAACTTTTAAATGCCCGGTGAAAGCTTTCCTATTGTATACAGGCAATTAAGAATACCGTGGAACCTCGGTTTTCGAACGTAATCCATTCCAGAAGACTGTTCCGAGTTTCGAAACGTTTGAAAACCGAGGCACAAAGGGAAGTCTGCAAATTCAATAGAAAAAAAAATGGAAAAACACGCAGCGGATGCTGTTCGACTTTCGAGGCGCGTTCGAAAATGGAAGCAATTATTTCTGGGTTTTCCAGCTTCCGAAATGTTCAGCTTCCGAGACTCCTGAAAACCGAGGTTCCACTGTACATCCTTCCGCAATATTTAAATTATGCCTTTTTAAAACCTTTTTAATACTTTTTTTTTATTGCACAGTTTTGCGATTTACTGCTGTAATTTGCTACGATGCTTTTTAATGACGTAGCTGTATATAAATATTTTTTATTTTTTAAAACCCCACAACTTTTCAAAATAATAAAAATTCCCAAATGTGGAGAACTGAGTTTAAGAGTGGAAAAAAATGAGAAATCGAGGAGGGGTCCCAAAATTGACAGTGACTGTTTGCCTACTGCTAATTCCAGCCATGCTCCCACCAGTGCCCCCCTCCCCAGCCTCACATGATCGTGGCAACCAAGCCCTCCTCCCCACTCCCAAATTCTTTTGACTTGACCAGCAAAGCCAGCTGTATGTGCCCCACAGGGAAAGCCCCACCGGGACCCAGAAGACTCCGGACAGCGGCCATGTATCTCAGGAACCCAAGTCTGAGAACTCATCCAATCAGAGCTCTCCAGAGATGCCCACCACCAAGAACAGGTTGGCACATGTCTCTTGGCATAAGGTTGGCTTGTTGGGGACGACAGGAGGGGAGCGTTTCTCCTGTGTTTGGGTCTTAGTGGGAGCTTCCAGTCAGGGCATCTGGTTGGCCACTGCGAGAAAAGGATGCTAGACTAGGTGGGCCATTGGCCTGACCCAGACAGAAGGCTCTTCTGCTGTTCTTAGGTTCTTCATGCAGTGGGACGCAGGTGGCGCTGTAGTCTAAACCACGGAGCCTCTTGGACTTGCCGATCGGAAGGTCGGCGGTTCAAATCCCCATGACGGGGTGAGCTCCCATTGCTCTATCCCAGCTCCTGCCAACCTAGGAGTTCAAAAGCACCCCAGTGCAAGGAGATACCGTATTTTTCACTCTATAAGATGCACTTTTCCCCTCCTAAAAAGTAAGGGGAAATGTGTGTGCGTCTTATGGAGCGAATGCAGGCGGGAGGCTCTGCTCAGTGCTCCCTTTAAAGAGCCGCGTGGAGCATGTGTGCGGTTCTTGGGGGCTTATCCCCAAGGAGGGAGAAGGGCTGCCCTTCTCCCTCGGGGAAAAGCCCCCAAGAGCCACACACACACTCTGCGCTCTCTTTAAAGGGAGCACGGCTCTTGGGGGAGCCTTAGCCGCATGCAGCCTCTCCCAGGCAGCGGGATGAAGGCTCCCCTTGCCCGGGAGAGAGGCTACGCGCAGCTATCCCATAAGCCAGGACAGCTTCTGTCCTGGCTTCTGGGATTCAGAATCCCCCCCCCCCATTTTCCTCTTCCAAAAATTAGGTGCTTCTTATGGTCTGGTTCGTCTTATAGAGCGAAAAATACGGTAAATTGGTACCACTGTGGCGGGAAGGTAAACGGTGTTTCTGTGCGCTCTGGTTTCCGTCACGGTGTCCCGTTGCGCCAGAAGGGGTCTAGTCCTGCTGGCCACATGACCCGGAAAGCTGTCTGTGGACAAACGCCGGCTCCCTCGGCCTGATAGCCAGATGAGCGCCACAACCTCATAGTAATGCAGTGGTACCACTGTGGGGGGGGGGGGGGGAATTATGCACAGTCAACTCCTGAACCAGATTGCCTTGGCAGATCATGACAGATTACTGTCTTAGTTCTCAATGGGCCTTCTTTCTCTCTCTCCTTGCAGACCAGATCCTGTAGCCCCCAAACCAGACGCCCTGCGCGATTTCTCGCGTTCCTCCTCCAGCGCTAGCAGCTTTGGCAGCGTGGCAGAAGAGCAGGAGGGGGGCCACGACGAAGACACTGGCATGGTAAGAGAGTTGGGCCGGAGCTCAGTACATGTGGGGAAGCTGCGATGCGCTCCCAGCTGTTAAGGCTCAACAAAGCCCCGCTGCCCCTCCAGCTCATGAGGAGACCCTCCTTGGAGCCCGAAGAGGATGTCCTCTTCAGATTCTGGGGTGGGTCTCCTCGCAAGCCACTAGGACTCTCCAGGGGGCTCCCCAGCTCCAGGTTCCACTTCTGGGTTCCCGGCACCAGATGCACATCGTTTTAAGTTCTCTGTGTTTGTAAGGTTGTCAGTAAGCACTTGATTTACTGTATTTGCCAGAATACAAGCCACACTTTTTTTCGAAATTCCAACCGTAAAAAGTTAAAAGGGCAGCTTAAATCCGCGACCTTACGAAAATGGGCTTTTACGATATCGCTGCTGAAACAGACAAGCGGTAAAACGGAACAAAAAAATTGTTTTATTGCCGATTTGTGAGCTTGAGACTGTTCATTTGCCATTTATGGGTGTGAGTGCCTGCAGAATTGTAGCACCTGAACAGCGATTTGCGATTTTAGCGATTGTAGGCTAACTTTTGCGGGCTTGCGAGATCAAAGGCTTAAATTGGCTCGGAGTTACAATTCTACCAACTGCAGCGATTTTCAGCCTGTAACCCAATTTTAAGGGAGAGGCTTATATTCGGGTATTGTCTCCCCCCACCCTTGAATTCTAAAGGTGCGGCTTATTTGCGAGTGCGGCTTATATTTGGACCAATACGGTATATTGTTTATTAAGAATAGTGCAGTAATTTCCCTTCTGTCTCCAGTCAAAGCAGCCACTATGAAGAAATTATCTTAACACTCTAGACTGAGGTATACCCTGCGGATGGGAAATTAATAACATTTTTCAAGTCTGTTTTGCTGCCATGTGGATAACCGCAGACAAGGCTTAACATCTGTTCATACATTGGTCCTGGAAGACGACACTTTGCGATGTGTAATTGTTTTAAACGTTCGTAATAAATGAATAAAAAAGTAAGAACTGAGATCGCAGGGAAATGGACTGGAGAACACACAAGTAGTGAGAGTTCTGTTACGTCAAGGCTGTTTGCAGAATAAATGCCATCGATTACAGGTGATAAAATGATCAGTTTGGCAATGCTTCCCTCTCTCTCTCACATGCCAAGGAAAAAGCCGACATTAGCTACCCGACCCCTTCTCCCCACCCACCAACACTGTCTTCCTTTTTGTGTCCACCCCCCCCCCCAGGAGAGCCAGTCGTCATCAGGCACCCCCCACAAGCGGGACTCCTTTATCTACAGTACCTGGCTGGATGACAGCCTCAGCAACACCAGCGGGGGCAGCTCACCAGGTACCGGGTTCCACTTTAACACCCCTCTCCGTTCTGCCCTGTGCAGTCCTTGCCTTGTCCACTGCAACACCCCTGCGAGGTGGGCCATCCGACCCCCATTTTGCATGTGTCAATCAGCGTTAATCACCACTTAATTATCTCTGTCGACAGAGTCTCAACAGAGGCGACTAACCAGCCGTGTTGCCTCCCCGGAAGTCCTTGGTGCTCATATCTCCTAATATACACATTTTTTGGCAAGCTAAATTTTTGGCCCAACCCTTCCTCTCAGCCTAGCCTACCTCACACGATTACCGTGCAGATTAACTGAGCTTTTTCTCCAAGGTGGGATATAAGTGCAATAAATAAAACAAATAAATGAAATTTACGTTCGATGCTAGTCCTACTCAAAGGAGACCCACTGAAAGTGATGGATGTGGCTGACTTTGATTCATTAATTTCAGGGTGTCTGCACCGAGTAGGACTTATTTGAATGAACTTCCATATGATACATTCATTAATGTCTGTATATCGATGCCCATTTCCCCCAATATATCTTGATTTATTCTTTGCATTCAAGTCTCACCTTTCCCTCCCCTCCCCCCTGACAAAGGAGCTCTTTATTTAATCCCTACAATGACCCTGTAGGTTAGGCTGAGAGGCAATGACTGGCCCCCAAGGTCACCGAGTGAGCTTCATGGCTGTGTGGGCAATTTGAACCCTGGTCTCCAAGGTCCTTCATTACACTGGCTCCTTGTACACATCGTCTGGCTGGAGAGCTGAATTTGGAGAAGAGCAAAACCCAGAGAATAGCTGTGTTTTCCTTTCACGCATTGTTGAATTAGGTAGGCCCGTTCTTAAAATGCAAACCAGACCGAATTTCTCCACTGCTCCCATCCGGGTTTAATTAATCAACGATAACGAAAAGGAAGCCTACAGGTCTCTCTCTGTGTGTTTTACGTTACAACCAGATGTTAACAGGTCCTGATGCTGCTGTGCTTGCCTCTCCCTTCTTCCCATCTGTTCTTCCTCTCCCCTAGGGCACGGAGCTCATTGGCCTGCGTCATTGCGCTTCCTTTCCCAGGGATGGGGGAAGATGTTCTGCTCACGAATCAAAGCATCCTTTGCCTGCCTCTTGCTCTCCTCTTTGCTTCTTAGTCTAAGGTTGCCAGATTTTTTTCAAAGAATCCAGGGCCACTTTTTTTTTTTTTTTTTGAAAAGAGGGGGGGATTTAAAAAAATATTTTTAAAAATAATATCTTCTCTTCTGTGGTCTCCTCTGTCGCACGGCCTTCCTCTGGGCCTCAGCCTGTTCTCTTGAAGCTCCAGCCGCCATGGAGTAGGCTCTGGTTGCGCCACGTGTCCTTGCCCTCCTGGTGCTCTCCTGCCTCTCCTTCTCAGTGGCAGCAGTGCGGCAATGTCAGGGCTCCCCTCTTTTCCTCCTTCCTCTTTCTCTCTTTCTTCTCCTTCTCCTCCTTCTCTCTGCATCAGTTCCAGGGGTTTCACTGGCCCCGGAGCACCGCTGGGCAGGTGGCCAGGCACTCTCGCTACCAGCTCGATTTGGGGTGCGGGAGGGGGTCAGCGGTTCCCCCAGTTCACGCACCAGATGTTCCCGGTTCCTCCTTGGCAGCGGCAGTCTCAGCAGCCCGGAGCCAGCCTGGTAGCCCAGTTGGCCCTGGCTGGCTTCAGGAGCTGCCCGCTGCCGTGGCTCCCGCCATTTTGTCTTGCTGGAAGTCCCCATATGACGTGTCTTGTGCCGTTGAACCAATCACACAACATTCATTCCCTACTAATATATCTGCAACACTTAAAATATAAATCCGGGGACATTAAATGAAATCCAGGGGCAGATTTTGTCCGGGGACAGATTTGTAAATCTGGGAAATGGGGACATCTGGTCACCATATCTTATTCTGGAGGATCAATGTCAACTGACCATGCTGGTTTTCTTCTGCTGTCACACTTTAAGGCAGCGATGCTTCTGAATACCCATAGCTGGAAACTGCAGGAGGAGAGAGCTGCTCTTGCACTCGGGTCCTCTGTGCGGACTTCCGGTAGGGCAGAAGTCTTCAACCTTTTTTAGTCCACAGCTCCCTTGACCAACTACATCCTTTCTGTGGCACCCCAGTGGGGCTCAGGAGCCCAGTTAGGTCACACCTTGCCTCCCCAGCCTCTCGACCTTTTTTCAAACACCTTCCCTTGTGGAGTGTTCCCTAGGCCTCCTCTCCTCTCCCCTCTCCTTGGGAGTTCTCCAGGCAGCAGCCGCAGCCACCCCAGGTCTCTGAGCCGCCTCAGCTCCTGCCAGCCAGCTCTTCTCTCTCTTTGGCAATACCTCGTAGCCAAGTAAGATTGTCTTCCTTAAACACGGTTTTAACAGTGAGTGCATAAGTGACTTTGGAGGCCAGTTCTGGATCCACACGTCCTTCCACAGTGGGGACATGGGTTTCCAGGTGGGAGTTGATCACGGTGAGGGTTTGCCAAGTGTGCCTTCCTCTTAGCACGTTTCTCCCTTTCATCCTGAGTTCAAGCATTTTCAAAGCCCATGACACCTTTGGTAAAGGCCGTTCCCCAATTGGAGCGTTCGCAGGCCAGTGTTTCCCAGTTGTCGGTGTTTATCCTGCATTTTTAAAAGATTCTTCTTGGGAGAATCTTTAAACCTCTTTTGTTGACCACCAGCATTACGCTTTCCATTTTTAAGTTCGGAATAGAGCAGTTGCTTTGGAAGACAATAATCAGGCATCTGCACAACATGACCAGTCCAACGAAGTTGATTCTGAAGAATCATTGCTTCGACCCCTGGCCACCCCCAGAGGGACCATTTGCCTGCGGAGCTTGAAGCCGGGGCTGCTGCAACAAGCAGCCGTGCAAGCCTTTGGGAGGCAGAGATGCAAGAGGGCATCCGAGGAGGGAGGGAAGGAAAGAGGGACAGAGGCCAGTGTTGCCCATGGTATCCCTGACCATCATTCAAGGCAAGCAACACGGCACACTGGTTAAAAATCACTGCCTTAGGGGAATCCAGTTGGCCACTGTGAGAGCATGGTGAGTCCCCATTTAGTCTCTTCCTGGTAAAGGCTATACTTAAGTTGTTATTTCCTCCCCTGTCCCATTCTCCATCTTTCCAGGCCCTTCTCGCTCTCCGCAGCCAGACCCCAGGAAATCTACGGACCCCTCTTGTCCAGAAATAAAAATCCAGCTGGAACAGTCCGAGCGGCAACCTCCCCACCTGGTGAGTGTGTGAGAGGGCTGGGTATTCCACAAACCCAGTCTTCCAGTTGCAGGGCAGAGGCCTACGAGTGTCTGAAGCTGGGATATGGGAGGAGGCGAATAGGAGGCAGTGGCATAAGGTGGGGGTGTGGGTTATTTTCCTGTGGGTGCATTAGGAAAAGGACACCCTTTTGGTGTCTGTGGGACAGGGGCTGATCTTGCAGATGAAAGCGGTGGCTGACACATACAATCAACCAACACAAAGTTAAACTACGGAACTCCCTCCCACTGCATGCAGTGCTGGCCACCAACCTGAATAGCTTTAAAACAGGGTCAGACAAATTCAAGAGCTATCAGTGGCTACCAGCCACAATGGCTCTGCCTCCACTCTCGGCGGCAGCAGTGCTTCTGGATCCTGGTTGCTGAAAACCACAGGAGGGGAGAGTGTTGCTCTTGACCTGAATCCCGCTTGCTGGTATTGCGTAACGGGCAACTGTTCAACCACTGTGGGAACAAGGTTGCTGGACAAGTTGGACTATTAGCCTGATATAGCAGCCGGGCTTTTATATGTCCTTATGCAACCTCCGGGTTCAGAGGCAATCTAGATTTCTAGCTTCCTAGGGGTATTTGGCCACTGTGGCAACAGGATGCCGGACCAAATGGACCGTTGGCCTGATCCAGCAGGACAGTTCATATGTTCTTAAGCAAGAATTGATACAGCCACTTGTACCCATGGAAAAGTGCGTCAGTGGGCAGAAGGCACTAGGATTAGGGCAGGCTGGGAGGAGGTTGTGGGGCTCTGCCACCGAGGTTCCCCGCTTGCACGAGCTGATCCGTTCTGTGGTTTCCCTCGACTCCCCTTGCACGCAGCTTTAATGTTCTCTTCCTTTCTGTGTCCCCCCCGCAGAGCTGCTAGCCCTCCCTGCCCAGCCTCCGTGGATGCCTCTCCCCACAAGGTCAGAGCCTCTTTCGCGTCTCGGGGTTCACCCTGGCTCCCAGTGCAGTGAGCAAGCCAGCAGGCTTTGGGCAAGTCTTCCCGGCCCCTCTCCGAGCAAGACCTATATTGCTCCAAGTCGTCAAAGGGGAAGGAGGGCTGCTTCCTCCCTTCCACTTCCTGCCTTGGTGGGGCTAGCATTTCCTGCCCCAAAGAACCCTGCCCCTCCCCAGGGGCACCCCATAAACACCCAGCCCCTTCCTTTGTGCCACCCTCTTGTGATGACCATGCACACGTAAGGCATGTTCTCAAACTTCACCCTTTTCCTCCTTCATGTTTCCTGCCCCCCACCCCCCAAAATAACTCCAAATAGCTCATTGGTTTTTAAGCAGAGGTTGGACGGCCACCTGCCAGGGATTTTTAGCTGTGATCACTGCATGGCGGGGGGGGGGTCAGACTAGATGTCCCTTGGAGCCTCTTCCAGTTCTACAGCCCAGGGATTCTATTACCCTATTCCTTGTGGTCTCCACCCCTCCGCTCCCTTCTCCACAATTAACCCCCGATCTTCCAATCCCCTTCCCCATCCTGAATGGGTGAGGATGACTTTAGGAGGACAAGTACAGTGGACGCTTGGGTTGCGAACATGATCTGTGTGGGATGCACATCCGCAACCCGCAGCGTTCACAACCCGTGTCTGAGCACGCGCAGGTTGCGATTCGGCGCTTCTGCGCATGCGCAAAGTGCGATTTAGCACTTCTGTGCATGCACGGCTGCCGAAACCCGGAAGTAACCCGTTCCGGTACTTCCAGGTTTCGGTGTATCCGCAACCCGAAAATAGGCAAGCTGAAGCGGCTGTAACCCGAGGTATGATTGTACTGCATTTCCCATCTTTCCCAAACTGACTTCCTCCTCTTCCTCATCCGCCCTTCCCCTACAGCACATGGCGAAGAAGCACAAGCTGAGGGAATTGCGGAAGGCCCCCATCTTCGTCACGGCAGAAGACTACTGCCCGGCCAGCAAAGCTGACCTGCCCAAGCCGCCGTCTTAAGCAAGCAGCTGCCTCCCCCATCTCTCCTTCCGGTCTCTTTTGGCAGGGCAGCAAGGCATGCTGGGACTGGCCAGGCCTTGAGAAGAGGCTCTCGAGGTCCCTGCCTAATCCCCGTCCCTTCCATGAGCTGTGCTCGACCCCCCCACATCTCACCCCATTATTAGCTCTGGCCCTCCGCGGACGACGTCTCGCAGCCAGCAGTGATGCCTGCCAGGCCCAGCTGTGAAGCCAAGATGAGGACGTGGCACCCTTTGAATCAAAACATGGACAATCACCCAACCACATCCAGATCTCCCCGGCCCTTTCCTGCGGTGGAGATGTCTGTTTCGCTTGTCTCTAGAAGCAAGGGGCCGCGGAGTGGCTCTGCGGCTCTCGCTTCGCCATCAGGCTACCTTGGGAGAGGGAAACCAGCGTAGAAAACGAACCAAGAGCTCAGCAGTCTGGGTGCTTTGAGGGCACCTAAGAGAGGGGAGAGCTCCGGATCGGGAGCCTGGAGAGAAAAACGAAACCTTGGGAAGATTCTCCAGCATTTCTGCACACCGGGGGAGCGGAACCGGAGACCCTGTCCCGGAAGCGCTGCGGCTGTGGAGTCTAAGCCGTTTTGTGGTTCGCTAGAGGCTGGGACAGATCAACCACTCCTTTCTCCGTTTGTATAACAGCCATGCTCCCTGTTCCTGTGTATATATCCTGCCATCAGCTGCCAAGCCCATCAGCTGCTCTCCATCAGAAGTGGCACTGTGAATCCCGCCCCGCCCATCTCTCTACAGCTGAGCCTTGCTGCTGTGCTCATCCACACAGTCCGAAATCCTTTCTTTCCTAGTGGCACATCTGGCAATAACGGGAGCCAGGGCAGAATCGGAGGCGGCTTCTGGGTAACTTTGTAGAAGGGTTCCCAAATATACGAACCCCCAAGACGGGGTGGATTGGCAGGGTTTGGGGAAACCCTCGTCCTCCCAGGCAACGCGTGACTCTCTCTCTTTCTCTCTTGTTTTTTCTCGAAGTTTATCCCAAAGAATAATTGACAATTGACTCTTTATTTATTTTTTGTTGCCGTGGGACAGCTGACGTCCAAGGCACTTAGAAGAACAGCCAGTGAACTGCTTCTGTCCCATTTATCTCTCTTTTTGGTGGGGTAGCAGCAGCCCGTTCCACAATAACACCCTCCTCTTTGCATGCTGCGTGTGGTCTCTTCATCAAGAAAAACCAGATAGAGCCAGACAGAGATTGCCCTAAAGAAAGGGGGGAAAGTCGGGATACGGGATAGGGGTTGCATCGCCATATTCCCTAACGGGAGTTTATTGTTCCCTCCAAACTACGGCCAGTCTGCATCCATGCTGTACAGTTTTTCGGGGTGGGAGTGGGGATGCATTGTTCCCTTGAAACCCCCTTTCCTGGCTCTCTTCTCCTGAATCTGTCGATGTGCAGGACCAGAGAAGAACATGTGCCCGGATCCCAAAGTACTTAATTTCAACCCGCCTTCTTGTGACTAGATAAATCCTGTGAACGTCTGGGCCCATTTGCCATCTGTGTCACGTGTGTGTGTGTGTGTGTGTGTGTGTGTGTGTCCCCCTCCCTCCCATCCTGCCGTCCTCTGTTTTTGTTACTTTATTTTTTAAAGATGCACAAAAATCCATGAATTAATGTTCAGGAACTAAGATTTCCTTCTCTCTCTCTCTCTCTCTCTTAATTTTTAAGCTCCGAGGTTGTGTTGGTGTTTCCAGTGACATATGTATAAAAAAAAAGACAAAAATGAGAAATCTATTTATCGCTATTGTAAGAAGACTCTATTTGTAAAATGCTTTTTAAGATATACAGGCTGTAAAATAAAACAAGAAATCCATGCATTTCAATCGCTGACAGAGCTGGTGGGGCCATGTGCTTACTGTGTGTTTGTGGGGAGAGGGCAGGTGTGGGGAGGGAAACCTACTTATTTATTTTATTTCACCAAAAAAATAATGTGCCGCTTGTTAGTAAAAAAAATTTTTTTAAGTCCTCAAAGTGGTTAACAAAAAAAGAATAAAAACTATGAAATTATCAGTTAAAGACAAGGATTTAAAAGTAGAATTGAAATCATCGATAAGCTAAGAAAAATATTAAAACACATGCCAACATTCTACAGTGTGTTTGCCTAAGCAAAATTGTTTTTAGCCGACCCTAAAAGCACAGCAAAGGCGCTTGCCTAATGTCAGTAGTCAGGGAGTTCCAAAGTGAGGCTGCTGCCACACTAAAAGATTGGTTCCTTACAAAGGCAGAATGGGCATTTCATGGCAGCTGTAACAGGGCTTGTTCTGCACTTCCAAAGGGTTTTGCTGGGTTTCCACAAAGAGAGCTTTGTCGCTACGAACCAAAAGCCCCGCTTAGTCAAGCAGCCACCTCTAGAAGTCCAAGGGTGGTTGCCATCCCCTGTGGTTTGGCTTTTGGGGATGATGATGATGATGATGATGATGATAATGATTATTATTATTATTATTATTATTATTATTATTATTATTATTACCCCACCCATTTGGCTGGGTTTCCCCAGCCACTCTGTGAGGCTCCCAACAGAATATTAAAAACAGAATACAACACCAAACATTAAAAACTTCCCTAACCAGGGCTGCCTTCAGATGTCTTCTAAAAGTCAGATAGTTGTTTATTTCCTTGACATCTGATGGGAGGGCATTCCACAGGGCAGGCGCCACTACCGAGAAGGCCCTCTGCCTGGTTCCCTGTAATCTCACTTTTTCTTCTCACAGGGAGGGAACTGCCAGAAGGCCCTCGGAGCTGGACCTCAGTGTCTGGGCTGAACGATGGGGGTGGAGACGCTCCTTCAGGTATACTGGGCTGAGGCAATTTAGGGCTTTCAAGGTCAGCGCCGACACTTTGTATTGTGCTTGGAAACATACTGGGAGCCAATGTAGGTCTTTCAAGACCAGTGTTATGTGGTCCCGGCGGCCACTCCCAGTTACCAGTCTAGCTGCTGCATTCTGGATTAGTTGCAGTTTCCGGGTCACCTTCAAAGGTAGCCCCACATAGAGCGCATTGCAGTAGTCCAAGCGGGAGATAACTAAAGCATTCCCCACTCTGGCGAGACAGTCTGCGGGCAGGTAGAAAGAGTGCCTCTGAGCTTATGAAGTGTGCAACTTTCCACTGCATTTGATAATCACACACATCTTTAGTATATATTTATGTATTTATTACGCATTCATAGGTAAGACATTACAGTAATGTTCCCCAAACCTGTGTCCTCTTGCGCCATCAGGGGTTCCATGGATGGGCTTCGTGTCCCTTCCATGATTCTGCCAGCCCTAGCTGGGGCGGTTGTATTCATCTGGGCTGAAGGTGCAAATTGTAGTCCCCAAACATCTGGATGGCAAAGGCTGGTTTGGGAGAGACCAGTTAGCCTCAAGGCAGCAGGAGGTGGGGACAGACACATTTGGCCACCCCCAGGACTGAATCCCAACCAGCCAAGGTGCAAAAAAGCAGAAGGAGCCTACCGAAACTTTTAAACCTTGACAACGAAGCAAGCAATCGAAAGGCGTCACTCAGGTAAGCAATGAGCCCAGTGGTGGAGCTAGGCAAAAGTGAGTGAGATTTTACCTGTGCAAAACAGGCTAGTTTATACAGACATCCATCCCTCTTTAACCTCCAAGGAAGGGGCATGATCAGAGTTCAGGGACATGCCCCGCTCAGGCAAAAATCATTTTATTTTATTTGAATTTTAGTTTATTTTCAAAACATTTATCAATACTGATTTATGAATTCTGCACAGAACTGAAGGTGCTCAGTTTTTTCCCCTTTTTCCTTTTAATTATTTTTATTTTGACAATAATCACAAATAAACAAAAATAAAAAATGTGCACCCTACTCCCGAGACCATTCCATTCCATTGTAACTATCCAACCTCCCAAAATTCCAACATCTCTTGCGATGGTTTGAAACCCTGAAACTCATTCTAAATGAGTTGCTTTATAGATGATTTTGAATGGTTTTCCCTCTTGTCATTTCCTGTGCTTGGGCTCCCTTGGGTGGGATGTAAATTCGGAGTTGAATTCAAAGTTAAGGGGATCAGTCTGTCAACACAGAGATTACCCTCTGTTGGTTGCGGAGGGAGCCCTGCTGGACTATTGGAATTGCTGGCTCCTGATAATGCAACTATTTAGTTGAACTCAGCCCTTAATAAATAAGATAAATAATAAATACTTGAGGCTATGACTAGGGAGGCATATGGAGAGTCCCCAAAGGACTGGGCTGGGGAGTGCATTTGACCCTTTCCCCCAAACACCTTAGGTTCCCCTCCTAAATTTGGAACTCCCTGCCTTTTGTGGATGCTATAAAAATTCTTGGTTAGAGAGCCTCCCTAGATGCTTAGAGAGTGGATGTGAGTTTTGTAGAATCATAGTAATTTTTAAAAGTCTGTATGAATTTTAACTTGTTTAGTATTTCAACTTTTTGTACCTTTTAAACTACTGTTGCGTTTTTTCCTTAGCGGTGATTTTATTCTTTTATCTCTTTCGTAAACAGCTTTGAGGTTTTTTCCCTGCAGTATACCTTTTATGAACTCATGAATAAATAAATTTCAGCTGGAATTTCAGCCACCCTACACCCCCACTGCCTTTACTCAGACATGCACAGGAGCCCCTGAGCTTCCGTAACCAAGATGAAGTCAGGCAGGACCTCAAGGGGTTTGCCGGTTAATAAGATGGCAAAAGAGTCTTGTGACCATTTCCAAGAAGTTAAATGTGTGTTTAACCTGTTGCGGCAAAATCGTGGGCATGGGAAGCTTTTGTGATCAGATGAACTAAATCATGGGTAGGCAAACTATGGCCAGGGGGCCGGATCCGGCCCAATCACCTTCTAAATCCGGCCTGCGGACGGTCCAGGAATCAGCGTGTTTACATGAGTAGAATGTGTCCTTTTATTTAAAATGCATCTCTGGGTTATTTGTGGGGCATACAAATTCATTCATCCCCTCCCAATAGATAGATAGATAGATAGATAGATAGATAGATAGATAGATAGATAGATAGATAGATAGATAGATAGATAGATAGTCTGGCCCCCCACATGGTCTGAGGGACAGTAGACCAGCCCCCTGCTGAAAAAGTTTGCTGACCCCTGAACTAAATGCTGGCATTGGGAGTTTTGTGGTTTTTGCTTCAGGAGGCAACACTTCTGCTGCTCTGGAAATTCTTAACAATTTATGATAACAGTAAACAATAGAAAGAGGAAGAAACATAGATAGGGTGGTGGGACGTGACGTTCTTTCCTCTGATGACTTCTGCCCCTGTCCTTCCTCTGCTATTTTCCAGGTTAAACATTTTGGCACAAGATTCTCCCTGGGAGTGGGTGCACAGAGCAATTGGCAAAAACTTTGGTGTGCGTAAAATAATAGCAGTGCTCTTTTTCTAGAAAAGGACATCCCGGACAGGCTCACTGCAAACCTCTCCCTTGTTCTCTTAGAATGGCAATGGCATTCACCTGAGAGGTGCCGGACGTGAGCTCTGGTGAGTTCCAGCTGGGAGAAAGGGGAAAAGGCCCCGATTAATCGGATCACAGAACTGTAGAATTGGAAGGAGCCCCAAAAGTCACCGTCACACTCCCTGCAATGCTGGAATCATATGTTACTGGTAAAGGTAAAGGTAAAGGTACCCCTGCCCGTACGGGCCAGTCTTGACAGACTCTGGGGTTGGTGCGCCCATCTCACTCAAGAGGCCGGGGGCCAGCGCTGTCCGGAGACACTTCCGGGTCACGTGGCCAGCGTGACAAAGCTGCATCTGGCGAGCCAGCGCAGCACACGGAAACGCCGTTTACCTTCCCGCCAGTAAGCGGTCCCTATTTATCTACTTGCACCCGGGGGTGCTTTTGAACTGCTAGGTTGGCAGGCGCTGGGACCGAGCAGCGGGAGCGCACCCCGCCGCGGGGATTCGAACCGCCGACCTTCCGATCGGCAAGCCCTAGGCGCTGAGGCTTTTACCCACAGCGCCACCCGCGTCCCATGTTACTGGTAGAAACATTTAATACCCATATTTTTCCATCTATAAGACACCCCCTATTTTGGGGACCTCTTACAATCTTGGGCTCACGCCAAAAAACCATTTGAGCACCCCCCCCCCCCCTCAGCACTATCCGTGTATAAGACGAGCCTAAATTTTGAACCTCATTTTGGGATAAAAAAAGCTCATCTTATACACAGAAAAATACGGTAATAAGTTGGTTGACTGGCTCTTCAGTTAGTCAAGAAGCCTAGCACTGGATGTAAATAAGAGGCAGTCGTGGTGTTTTCTTTTAATGTAGCAAACTGATCTGCAAACGCAAGACTGCCCCATCATCAGCTGTAGAAAGAAAGCTCTTCCTTGCAAACCTTTCCAGAGCTGGTACTGGGAAATTGGGGGGCCTTTTAGGCGTTGTTTCGAAAGCGGGGTGGGGCATGGATTTCCATAACATTTGCAAGTCCTAATCTCTGTGTAATTCAAATTTATAATTATTGCCGCCGTTTAAATAAAAGCACGTACATCTCTCCCCTTCCCCTCCAAGCAGGGAACAAATCTACCAGGTGAGCTAAATGTCTGTTGAGTGATTTGTGATCCAGGTGCTAATGTCTGGTGGTTGGTTGCTCTCTCTCGTGACTGGTCTCTCTCTTAGGGACTTTCCCTGGGCAGGTGCCTTCAAATGGAAGGGGCATCAAATAAGACTCTCCTCTGACATTCTTGCCGATTGCATGGTCGGCGGTTCGAATCCCCGCGGCGGGGTGCGCTCCCGTTGCTCGGTCCCAGCGCCTGCCAACCTAGCAGTTCGAAAGCACCCCAAAGTGCAAGTAGATAAATAGGGACCGCTTACTAGTGGGAAGGTAAACGGCGTTCCGTGTGCTGCGCTGGCTCACCAGATGCAGCTTTGTCACGCTGGCCACGTGACCCGGAAGTGTCTGCGGACAGCGCTGGCTCCCGGCCTATAGAGTGAGATGAGCGCACAACCCTAGAGTCTGTCAAGACTGGCCCGTACGGGCAGGGGTACCTTTACCTTTTACCTGACATTCTCTCAAACAGGACTGTCCTCTGTAAAGTATTTGACTACTCTATTAAAGCTATAGTGTGCAAGGTTTTTGTTTTTTAAAAGCAATAACATTATACATACCCTCCAAGTGCCCCTATTTGCCAGGGACTGTCCCGGAATTACGAAAGCCTGCCCACATGGCTTCCTCCATCTTCCTCCCACTCTCCTGGCTTGCGTGAGGCTTCCTGCCCCTCAGCTGAGTGGTTTAAGAAAGTCCCCCTCTGGCAGTCCAGTCATGACTGGACTTAACTGTCAGGGGTCCTTTACCTTTACATATATCAGTGAGTCACGGTATTTAGCTCCTGATAATATCACAATGCTAAAAAAATATACTGCCCAGCCCTAGTGGCATCTGCAAATTTGATGAGCATCCCCTCAATTCCTTCATCTGACTTATTGCTAAAGAGGTTGAACAACAACGGGCCCAGGGCAGAACCCTGCGGCCGTTTCCTGTGCACCAGTGAAGCTATAATTCCCATACAGTGGTACCTCGGGTTAAGTACTTAATTCGTTCCGGAGGTCCATTCTCAACCTGAAACTGTTCTTAACCTGAAGCACCACTTTAGCTAATGGGGCCTCCTGCTGCCGCTGCGCCGCCACTGCACGATTTCTGTTCTCATCCTGAAGCAAAGTTCTTAACCTGAAGCACTATTTCTGGGTTAGCAGAGTCTGTAACCTGAAGCGTATGTAACCTGAAGCATATGTAACCCGAGGTACCACTGTATAGGCGTTTTTCTGTCGTCTGTAGTCTCCCCCCACCTCAGGATCTAGGGGCTTCTGTAGCATTTGCTCCCCAAAACACCCCAGTTTTGTCTCATCTGCAAATTTGATGAGCATCCCCTCAATTCCTTCATCCCATTTGTTTATAAAGGTGTTGGGACCAAAAAGAAAAAGCTAACCCCTATTTTAAAAAAGCAATTTTTAAAAAATTAAACTAGTAGAATTATTATCTATCTATTGCTATATCTATATCTAAACAGGGCATGATTTTTAAACCGTAATTACTTATTGTTTTATTCTAGGTTTTCTGGGCATTGCTGGACTGGGTTTGAGAAAATAACAATACTTAATACTTGCCTTTTGCCATAAAGTCCCAGTGTAGGTGACACGACTATTTAAAATACATTACTGTATGCTGCTGTTTTAGTTTTATTTATTTCCATGGGCACAGTGGCACATTATTTTGTGAGCTACCTTGAGAGGGCTCTTTCCCTGCTCCAAAAATGTGAGGTAAAAATACTGAAATGAATAAATACTTTGGATTTTGGGCACACAAAATTCATACTTGCTGTTTCTCTCACACACATACTTTATGTGAGTTGCCTTGAGGCATTCTCAAAAAGGCAGCATAAAAAATACCAAAATAAATAAAAGTCCACACACACACACATTTTGGGCACACAAAATTTGCTGTTTGACACACAAGCAACGCCGTGGTTTTGGACACAGCTGGGACTAGTTTTCGGCATGTGGTAATGAGGCTCTCTCACTATTCAAATTTTATGCATTTTTAGCACTTAAACCTTGTTCTGAGAATATATTTTCATCCAGAAGTAATGTTATAGATTGTTTTTGACATATTGGGAGCCAGCTTGCGGGGGGCGGGTTTGGAACCCTGAAAGGTGTGGACTATAAATTCAGAAAATAAATAAATATGCTTGAGGGGAAAAACTTTCCTGACTAAAGCATAGAAACTCCGGTAATGATTTCTCCTCAGACTTTCAACTCCATCCCAGCTTAGCCTGAGGGGAGTGAAAAGAGGCTGATAAAGTGTAGGTTTGAGATGTTGTAGAGGACAGGCTGAAGCAACCTTTTGCTCAGTTTTCAAAATGCAAGTAAAAGTTGCAGGGAATGGGCTGGAAGACATGAGAAAGTTTCTCTCTCTCTCTCTCTGAACTCTGAACTCTACAAATAAATCACAAATAAAGTCTGTCTTCTATGGTATTTGCCGGGCAAATCAGTGACAATAAAGAAAAGACGGGAATTTTGGGAAGACCCGTGGTTTAGTGCTGGAACACCTGCTTGGCATGCAGAAGGCCTCAGGTTTAATCCCCAGCAACATCTCCAGGTAGGGCTCAGAAAAGACTTCTTGACTGAAAGACTGGAGAAACTGCTTCCAGTCAGTGCAGACACTACTGAGCTAGCTGGACCAATACAAGGCAGCTTGCTTTCCTCCTATTCAAAACGACCTTGACAGATTAGAGAACTGGGCCAAAACAAACAAGATGAATTTTAACAGGGAGAAATGTAAAGTATTGCACTTGGGCAAAAAAAAATGAGAGGCACAAATACAAGATGGGTGACACCTGGCTTGAGAGCAGTACATGTGAAAAGGATCTAGGAGTCTTGGTTGACCACAAACTTGACATGAGCCAACAGTGTGACGCGGCAGCTAAAAAAGCCAATGCAATTCTGGGCTGCATCAATAGGAGTATAGCATCTAGATCAAGGGAAGTAATAGTGCCACTGTATTCTGCTCTGGTCAGACCTCACCTGGAGTACTGTGTCCAGTTCTGGGCACCACAGTTCAAGAAGGACACTGACAAACTGGAACGTGTCCAGAGGAGGGCAACCAAAATGGTCAAAGGCCTGGAAACGATGCCTTATGAAGAACGGCTAAGGGAGCTGGGCATGTTTAGCCTGGAGAAGAGGAGGTTAAGGGGTGATATGATAGCCATGTTCAAATATATAAAAGGATGTCACATAGAGGAGGGAGAAAGGTTGTTTGCTGCTGCTCCAGAGAAGCGGACACGGAGCAATGGATCCAAACTACAAGAAAGAAGATTCCACCTAAACATTAGGAAGAACTTCCTGACAGTAAGGGCTGTTTAACAGTGGAATTTGCTGCCAAGGAGTGTGGTGGAGTCTCCTTCTTTGGAGGTCTTTAAGCAGAGGCTTGACAACCATATGTCAGGAGTGCTCTGATGGTGTTTCCTGCTTGGCAGGGGGTTGGACTCGATGGCCCTTGTGGTCTCTTCCAACTCTATGATTCTATGAGTCTATGATTCTATTCAAAGCAGCCCTTTCTCAGTGGCATGAGGCCTCAAATCTTCCTTTATTTTTAGTGGGAGGCGGTAACTCTGAGTCAGAGCATCCACTTTGCATGTGAAAGGTCCCAAGTTCAATTCCTGTCATCTGAGCTAGATAGACCGATGGTCTGCACCAGGCACTTCAGTACAGTGGTACCTTGGTTCTCAGACTTAATGCATTCCGGAGGTCCGTTCCAAAACCAAACCTAGGCGTGCTTTCCCATAGAAAACGGATTCATCCGTTCCAGACTTTTAAAAACCACCCCTAAAATAGCCTTTTAACATGAATTTTACTATCTAATGAGACCATTGATCCATAAAATGAAAGCAACAATCAATGTACTGCAGTCACACAATCAATCAATCAGTAGCTAAACTGGGTTCCACACTGTCACAGAAACAAAACAAAAAAGCCATGTTATAAGATTTTTTTTGCTTATATCAGACGCAAAAACAAAAACACAAAATAAATAGCAAAAACAGGCAGACCTCAGCGTAACACTTTAAACAGAAGTGTGGCACTCAAAACAGAAGTGTAACAATCAAAACATAGCATGTTCAGCTTCCGAAAAAAGTTTGCAAACCGGAACACACACTTTTGGGTTTTCAGCGTTTAGGTTCTAAGTTGTTTGAGTACCAAGGGGTTTGAAAACCAAGGTACCACTGTACTGGTGCTCAGGATCAGGCTTGGGATGCTTTTCTGTGAGATAAATTGCTTTCTGACAGAATTGTAATCTTTCCCCAGAAAAGAGGGTAACCAATGGGGATGGGGAGCCCCTGGGATCCTATATACTCTTGTCTCGTGTGCGCTTCATGGGGGTTGGCTGCAAGTCTTAAGATTTAACTGGAACAGCATAGAAATTGAATGAGGTTTCTAGATTCCTGGCCAGAATCAGCAACAGCTGCAAGCTGAACTGAAGAAGAAATTTTTTAAAATGTTACATTTAATCTCTTCCCAAGGTTTAAGTCTCTCTGAAGCGCAGGGCTCCTTGCCCTCTGACTTCCAGACTCATCAATTGTCTTGTGGAAATTCCTCCCAGCTACATGAGCAAAACACACTGGGCAGAAAGCAGCCTTTTCCGGGCACATGGACTGGAGAAAATGTGGAAGCAGCATTTTCTCTTAACCACAATTGCTAATTCCCTGAAGCAAAAAATTCCAAAGGAGCCGAATCCAGGAGAGAGAGAGAGAGAGAGAGAGAGAGAGAGAGAGAGAGAGAGAGTGAGTTATCCCATCTCTTGAAGGGTCTTCCTGCCCACCCACCGCTCCAAGATTTTCCTTCCTTTAATCTAGTTATTTTGCTCATGTTCTGATTAAGCCCACCGGCCACGGGGAAAACCAAAGAGTTTCTTTCCACCAAATCTTCAAAGCTGTCTCACACCCATTCGAATGAGGCTGCCATCATTGAGTTGTCAGGGGCCTTTATTTTAGAACCTTAAAATGTAATGAATGTTTTAGAAGAGTTTTGTCAGTTTTTCCAGAACATCAACTCTACAGCTCCAGATTTTATTTTATTTTTACAGAGTTTATATCCTAGAGTTCCAAAGTGCATTGGCAACGGTCTAAATTCTGGTGCAGATTCCCCCCCCCCCCATCCTTTTTACTAATGATCAGTGAAAACATGCATTCCAAGCGCACTGCGCAGGCAGAACCATAAACCAAAGAGATTTGTGACTTCCTCAGGGACTGTGGCTTTGATATTCTATACGTTTCCTTTTCCACCTTCTATCCTTCGGGGCTTTTAGATTTTCTGAATATATTATTCAAGCAAATGGAACATATGTTTGGAAGCTCAAAATTCCTAGCCTTATGCCCTGTGATCATTCAGTGCAGCTGGAGGTTCATAGATGTTGCTGAGACGCTGGCCAAAGCATCTCTTAATCTCTCTTTTTGGCTCCAACACGATGTCCACGCTTCCAAGGCCATTCCACATAGATAACACTTGACTCTCTCATGACAAATGAATTGCAGTTCTTCTTTCACAAGACACAGTTGGGAGGGCAGGAAACGAAAAGCTGCGTTAGCACCTTGACATGATGATGTGGGCGTTTTGCTATCCTGATACAGGGACTTTAAAATTAAAATCTATAACACTACATGGAGCGATGTCGGATAGCAGCTGAGGGAGCACTGGATTTGCTTTTGCCCCTCCTTTCTCCACCACATTCTGAGTATTTGATGAGGCAATTTAACCTGCCATCATAACCCTGTGCACCGTTTATTTCTTATTTATTTTGTTGCATCTATATCTCACCTTTTTCTCCCAGGAGCTCAGTGTCATTACGTGGTTCTCCCCCATCCTCAGTTAATTCTCTCAACAACAGAAAGAGAGGCAGTGACTGGCGCAACCCTGGTCTCCTGGGTCCAAGTCTAACTCTCTAACCACTACACCGCACTGCCAGGCTGTAGCACCCTGCTTGTGGTTAACGCTTAGCTGGAATGAAATATTCAACGCAGCAATAGAGAAATTAAAATAGTAATTTATTTGTCAGACAAATAAATATGAGGCACAGTGGTATATGGTTACCAAGCTCTGGCCTGGCCTCTTGCCATTCTGGCCAGCACTTATATTTCCTTAATCCAGCCCCCTTGCTCCTCCTGTGGCTGCCTCTGTCCAATCAGCCTGGTTGAAATTCCTATTGGCTGTTTGCTAGAGCCAATCACAAAAGATACACCCATTTCCTTCTTGCCCTTTTATGGAAATCAAAAAGCTATATATTCTTCTATCTATAAATGACAAATAAGTAGTAATATATCTTACATGTGTCTCAACAAGGAATCTTAATTACCAGCTCACCTCTTGCCCTCCTTGCCCTATTGCCTTCCAAAACAGATAATTAATCTTGAATTTTTATCTTATGCATATGTCAAAGATTGAGTTCACATCAACATTGAGATCTCCTTCATTTGAAGGTTTCTAAACAAAAGGCCTGACAACCATATATCAAGAGCGCTCGATTGGCGTCTTCTGTCTGGCAAGGGGGGGCTGGTGCCTGATGGCCCCTGTGATCTCTTCCAACTATATGAAATAAGAATCTAGCATTTCTTAAATCCTTTGCATAATTATATTTAAACTAATATATTTAATACATAAACAACCTTTTAAAAGGAAAAGAAATCTTAAAAGGATCTTAGTTTAAGAAACAAACAGCTTTTGAAAAGTCTTCCCAGAAAATGTTCTGTTTCTACCAGCTAGATGCTTTTTCACTGCTCTTGACCTTCTTAACCTTAGGAAGAAGATAGGGCTCATTTTACTATTTATCCACCCTTAATTTGTAGGGTCAGTGTAACCTTGGCTGTCAGCCTGTAATTCCCTTTTTACGACTTTGAGAATTGTTTTCTGCTATAAATCAGGGGGGCCCCTTGTCTAGGAGTAAAAATATCTTGCCAAGGTTTTTTAGGCAACTGGTCTTCTAAGACTGGTCTTTTAAGATACAGGCCCTGATTAAACATATAAGCTTTAATAAAAATGCAGGCTTATGATTAGATGCCTCATTCCCCCCTTTCAAGCTCAAGGACCTTCATCCCAAGTGTCCTTGATAGCTTGACCTTCATCATATTCCTGAGGTAAAGCTCTGTATAGGGCCATGATATGAGGTAGAGTTTCATTTGAAATCATCTTGCTAATTGTACTTCTAAAACATGAAATGATACATGGCACCATACATAAAACCATTATTACTACTGTCAAGAAAAACAAGCAAGACAATAGTATCCCTTTGAGTCCTGCGACATTAGGTAACCAATTGGTGAGCCATCCCATATCCCATCCTTCCCATGTTTGTACTGGGACATGTGCTATATTCTCCATCTTTGTGGCCAACACACGGATTGCCTCACCATTATCAGAAATGTTGAAGCAACAGGCATTCCCTGTCAAGTTCAAGACTCCACATAGGCCTCCCTGCCTGGCAAGTACATAATCCATTCCCATTTTCAGCTGCAAAATGGCGGCTCTACTTTCATCCAACTGTTGTGCAATAAGTCTCAAACTCTGGGCCGTTGCATTGGTTACAAGTTCCACTACTGCTTGCAATCGAATTATTCTGTTTAGATTATAAATAGGATCCCGTGCCCCTTGTATGAGCTCACCAGGATTCCAGGAGGCAGGATCATAATAGGCTATAATGCGCTCTGGTGGCCAATCATCAGTACCGCTCCAACTTTGGGTACTTCCTCCTGCTATATGAGAAATGTCAGCGTTTCTTCGTGTACGCTTGGCCGAACTAGTGGGCATAATCCACATTGGTGGTAATACCCATCCCAAGAAACAAGTCCCACTCCATTTGGAAGGGAGTTTCTTGTATGCCCATTCTCCACATATCCACCACAACCATCGGGTCTGAGGTTTTTGGTACGTGGAGTGCAGAAGGCGAAATATCAAAAGGGGTAGAGAGTTCACAGTGCAGTATGTTAGATTGCCTTCTTCTGTCACAGTTATGTTCCATACCATTTTCCATGCATGAATAAAAGGAGGTGCACAGGGCAAGGTATTCCGAGTTCGATACGTAGTACCGTTTGCCCAGGTTTGACTATTCTTAATATAATCCCAAGTATAGTGGCAATGAGAAGAGCCTATCATGGTAGGATCAGCTGCATCTGATGATTTATGCACACAGAATTCCCCTTGCACAGGTATAACTCGTATTGGTTTAGTTGAGTTCCATCCGGGGAAATTCTGTACTTCTGTTTGGTGTGGCATTTCGCTTACCATACCAATGGCATTTAATGGTATCGGTAATAAGGGCATACCTCCCTCTGAATCATCTGGCCCAAGAGAGCAAACAAGGCAATTAGTCCTATTTGCAACATTGGCTACCATCTCAGCTAAGCCTACCCACATATTGTGGTCATGGCGGAATCCATATTTAGCAAATTTGGTCAGATTCAAGGACCCTTCCCCTTCCCAAGGGATCAGGATTAATAATAAAATCATGTTGATGTCTAGCATATGCATTCCTTCCACAAAAGATTACCTTATTGTGATAGCAAATAAATATTAGCCCCAATATAATTCCCCCAGTGACAGAAATGGGGAACCACCAAGACCAAAACATATATCCCGAGGATCCCCAATGAGTAATATCCCTTATAATTGTTCCACAAGGGGGCAGTCAATCAATTGTATAAGAGAATCTTCCCGTCCACAGTCACTGGTTCAGACGCTCCTCAAGCTTCAGGCGTGCGCAGGTCAGCCAGCTTCCAGGTTGTGGCTGCAGCAGGCCGGTCGTCTAATGTTGCCCGTGACCTAGCCCGTTCCCGGTAGGGCTAGATACAGGGGTTTTTGGAGAGAGTCAGTTTTAAAGGATTAGAGGGGTCACCTTTGCACGTCCAACTGCCTTCAGACTTCTTCAAACGAGAGTGATGAATCCAGGGGGTCACCTCAGCTACCTTCACCGCTGTTGGAGTAGAGAGCAAGACGGTGTAAGGTCCATGCCACTTAGGTGCAAGTGGATCGCGTTTCCACTCTTTCACCCATACGCTATCGCCAGCCTGGAACTGATGAATCGGCTCGGCAATGCTGCACGGCGTGCGCTCGAGGGCCCACCTGTTAAGAGAAACAAAAACACGGGAGAGAGATTGCACTTGTTCCTGTGTCACATGGTCTCCTATTTGTTTAAGGTCAGCTGGAATATCCTGAACAAAGGGGGGTGGCCTCCCATACAGGAGCTCAAAAGGTGACAACTTAAGTCTTTTTGTGGGTGCACACCGAACACGAAACAGTGTTATGGGTAACACATCTACCCATCCCAATCCCGTTTCCTGGGTTAATTTTGCCAATTGGGTTTTCAGAGTCCGATTCATTCTTTCAGTTTTCCCTGAACTCTGAGGCCTATATGCTGCATGCAGTCTCCATTTCACTTGTAGGACTCGACATACTTCTTGTACTACTTGATCAATGAATGCTGGCCCATTATCACTTCCAATGCATCTAGGTAATCCAAACCTCGGGATCAATTCAGTGAGGAGTCTCTTAGTTACCTCTCGTGCCTTTTCAGTTCGGGTGGGAAAAGCTTCAACCCATCCGGTAAAAGTATCTACAAACACAAGGAGATACTTGAATCCCTTAGAAGGGACCAACTCTGTGAAGTCCACAATTAGGCTTTCCATGGGGACGTATCCCACATGCTGAATTCCAGGAGGTTGTACCGGTCCCTGCCTGGGATTGTTTTTAGCACAAAGAACACATTTCTGTGAAATGCAAGTTGCTAATTGTGATAGATTAATAATATACAACTTCCGACTGAGACTCTCTCTGGTTGCAGTACCGCCAAGGTGAGTAGATTCATGATAATTTCTTACAATTGTGCCTGCTAGATGATGAGGTACATAAATCCTATTGTCCGGCAGGATCATCCAACCGTCCTTCACAACCGCTCCTTCCTGTTCAGCCCACTTCCTCTCTTCTGGGGTATAGTGAGGTTTAACTTCTTCTGGAACTACCTCTGGTATGAGGGCTGCTATAAATCCTCCCACAGGCTTTTGGGCTGCCTCCCGGGCTGCTTTATCAGCAGCATGATTTCCTCTGGTTATTGGATCCCTTCCTCGTCCATGACCTTTGCAGTGCATTACAGCAATCTGTTCTGGAGCCCATACTGCTTCCAACAGGATTTCTACTTCAGGTCCATATTTCAAGGCCTTCCCGTGGGCTCCGATTAGACCTCTTTCTTTCCATAGAGCTCCATGTGTATGCAGGGTTAAGAAGGCATATTTAGAATCAGTATAGATGTTTGCCTTACATCCAGCTGCCAATTGCAGAGCTCTAGTTAAACCTATAAGTTCAGCTTTTTGTGCTGAGGTGCCAGCAGGCAAAGCTTCAGCTTCCACAACTTCCTCATTAGTGACCACAGCATATCCTGCTCGTCTGGCACCTTCATGCAGGTAACTGCTACCATCAGTATAATATACAACATCTGGATTTTTCAATGGCTCATCTTTCAGATCGGGTCTACTGGAATAAACTTCATCCATTATTTGGAGACAATCATGTGATTCTTCATCATCTACCTCTGGTAGGGGCAGCAAAGTCGCTGGATTGAGCATATTCACTACTCGTAGATGAATCCTGGGATTTTCACACAATAGGCCTTGGTATCTAGCCATTCTTGGGTTCGTTAGCCAATAACTACCCTTATATTCCATGAGTGTCAGAACAGCATGAGGTACATTCACATACATCGTCTGGCCAAAGGTAAATTTATCAGCTTCTTTGACAAGGCTTGCAGTGGCCGCTACTGCCCTTAGGCATGGAGGCCATCCTTTTGCTACTGAGTCCAATTGTTTAGACAAATAAGCTACTGGACGGTTCCAACTTCCTAATCTCTGGGTCAGGACTGCCGCTGCAATCCCATTCTGTTCATGTACATACAGCTGAAAGGGTTTTTCCGAATTAGGCAATCCAAGGGCTGGGGCCTCCATAAGTCGTTGTTTGATAACTAAAAAGGCTTGTTTCTGCTCAGGTCCCCATACAAATGGGTCCTTTTCTGCACCTCGAGTGCTTTCATGTAAGGGCTTGGCCAGACTGCTGAAATCAGGTATCCATAGTCTACAAAACCCTGCTGTTCCCAGGAATCCTCTAAGTTGTTTTCTTGTGGTAGGTTCTTTGATAAGGCAAATAGCTTCTTTCCTCTCTGGTCTCAATGCTCGTTGTTGGTGTGAGATGTCAAAGCCCAAATATTTGACCTTTTCTAAACATAACTGTGCCTTTTTCTGGGAAACTCGGTAGCCAGCTTCCCAGAGCAAGTGGAGCAGTTCCTCTGTCCCTTCTTTACAGGTATCAAAATCCTTTGCCGCTAGTATAAGATCATCCACATATTGCAGAACCACCTTTTCTCCCGGTATTGAGGGGTAACTTGTTAGATCCTTCGCCAAGGCAGTGCCAAATAAAGTTGGGGAATTTTTGAATCCCTGGGGCAATCTTGTCCAGGTTAGCTGGCCTTTTGTTCCTGTCAAAGGGTCTTCCCACTGGAAGGCAAATATAGGTTGGCTCTGTGGTGCCAGCCGGCAACAGAAGAATGCATCTTTCAAGTCCAATACAGTAAAAAATGTTGCTTCTGGTGGGATCAAACTCAGCAAGGTATATGGGTTTGGTACATTTGGGTGCAAGGTCTCAATAGCCTGGTTTACGAGCCTCAAGTCCTGTACTGGCCTGTATTCATCTGTCCCAGGTTTTCGAACAGGCAAAAGGGGTGTGTTCCATTCTGATTGGCAGGGCTTAAGCAGACCATATTTTAATAGGCGGTCCAAATGTTTCTGGATGCCCTCTGCTGCTCGCCGGGGTAAGGGATATTGCTTTACAGATACAGGGGTAGCCATAGGTTTTAGGGTTACTACAATTGGAGCTATATTCTTAGCCATTCCTGGTGGGCTATTTTCGGCCCATACTCCTGGTGGCACCTGTAGAGTTCGGAGGAGCTTGTTTAATTCTGTATCTAATGTGGGTTGGACTTGCAAGGCTGATATTAGGCGCCATGATTGTTCCTTAGGTACTGAGAGGGTAATTATTCCTGCTGCTTTTGATGGCAGTTTCATTTCTGGACCTCGAGGAGTGAAGGTGATTTGGGCCTGCAATTTGGACAGCATATCTCTGCCTAAGAGAGGTATTGGACACTCAGGTATATACAAAAACTGATGGGTTAAACGATGTCCCCCAATCTGGCATTCCAAAGGTTGGAGGAAAGATCTCTTAGCTGACTGTCCAGTGGCACTTTTAATGACTACACTCTTGGATGCCTTTTTCTGCAATAGTTCTGGGAGTACTGAGTATTCAGCCCCAGTATCAATCATAAAGTCTATTAAATGGCTCCCTAATTGAATCGTGACCGTGGGCTCCTGGAAGCCTAACTTTATGGAGTCCGGTCGTTCCTAGTCTTGGGTAAAATCCTCTTCTGCCAGTCCAATGAAATTGTCTCTACTCCGTCCTTGTCCAGGTCTCTGATATCTTCCATCTCGGATCATTCCCCGTCCCCGTCCCTGGTTTCTTGGGCCGGAGCCTGGGCCTGGGCCTGGACCTGGGCGTACTTCTTCCAACCTCAAGGGTTCAGGACACTCCCGCTTCCAGTGACCCTCCTTCTTGCAATTTGCACATTGATTCCTTCCCAGTGGTGGATTCTTTCCCCATCCTCTCCCTCCATTTAAGGGGCGGTAATCTTGCTTCACTGCTGTGGCTAGCATTACCATCTTTTCCTTCTGCCACTTCTTCTTCTCTTGTTTCTCAGCCTCATCCCTATTCCGATAAACTCGGCGTGCAATGGCCATAATTTGGCTCATCAGCATCCCTTCCCATCCTTCTGATTTCTGAATTTTCTTACGAATGTCAGAAGCGCACTGGGCCACAAATGTAGCAGTAATCATTCTGCTGTTTTCAGGGGCTTCAGGGTCAAAAGGAGTCCATATACGATAGGCTTCCTGCAGCCTCTCTAAAAAGTCTCCCGGACTCTCATTTGGTTTCTGTTCTACTTCTGAGACTTTAGACATATTAGTGGGCTTCTGGCATGCCCTGCGGATACCTTGCACAAGTGTCTGGCGGTAGGTGGTAAGTCTGGCCAGGTGAATTGCATTGTTTGGATCCCAATTAGGATCTTCCAAGGGAAAGTTGTCCTGAAGATGACGATCAATATTAAAAATATTTCCCACTCTGGCCTGCTCACGCAAATATATCTGTGCCTTTTCAATTATGTCTCTCCTTTCCTCAGTGGTGAAAAGAGTATTTAGGAGCTGGCGACAATCTGTCCAAGTAGGACTATGAGTATTTACTATTGAAGTCACCAAGTCCATCATAGCCTGAGGTTTTTCTGCGAAAGATGGGGTGTGTGTTTTCCAATTCATCAGATCCGTAGTCGTGAATGGAATATATTGCAGGGTCGAAGTTCGAGGTGGCCGTGGTCCGGGTTGCCCGTTGACCAGCACAGGCTCCTCAAGTGCATCAAATACTCTTCTAAGAGGGGCTACTACGTGACCTTTTTCTTCACTTTGCTCTAGGGGCCTCAAATCATAGGGGATAGTATTTGTCCCAAGGCGTTCTTTTAGCAGCTTTATACGCCTGGCTGTATTGCTTGCTGACCGATCAAGGTCTCCCTGTAACTTCTGTAATATTTCTCTAGGACTTGGATGTACAGGGGTTTGGGGTAGGCAATCAGTTGTTCCACTAAAGGAGACTGTAGATGGAGGTCTATTAGGAGTCACAGGTGGAATAACCACTTCTGCTTGGGCTTTATTATAGGACTCCAATGCCTCCTGAAGATATTTATCATAATCTATCAAGGAATCAAGCTCTGTGACTCCACCCCCATTATTCATTCCAGTTTCTTGCCTTGGGGTTACAACTGGTGGAGTGTTTGGATTAGGCTCCCTTCGATGTGGAGCATAGGGTGGAGGTGGAAGCACCTCTTCCTCTGGTCCCTCAAAAATGGGTTTGAGTTTATTTGGCAAGATTCCTTTCCTAGCTTCGGCTTTTACAGCCAATAATTTGCATCGTTTGACTTTGCATTCCCTTATCCATGGAGGATTTTTATTTAATGTGCTCAGCCAAGAATCTATATATGAAAATTGTTCTGGGCACCCTCCAGTTTCTTTGGTGATATCAGACCAAAGTTTGCTTACTAAATTTATATCAAAGGTTCCCTGAGATGGCCATCCAGTATTGTATTTCGGCCATTCTAATTCACATAACGTTCTCAAGCGCTCTGGCGTCATTTTGACTCCATATGCCCCTGAGAAGGCTTTCTTAAAATTATTTAACATACATTCAAGAGGTGTATTTCCCCCCTTTGAACCCCCAACTCCCATTGTATGGCCCTGTGAAGTATCCACTCAGTCACACATACACGCGCTTTGTGAGATTCCTTGCCCAGATGGAGTCGCCTCACTGGGAACCGAAGTACTACTCACTCCACACTCAGGTCAGCTACAAATTGCTCTGTACTTTCTCACACATACAATGCGCTGGATACTTCACCACACTCTACCTCCCAACCTTTCCCTACACCAGATCACCATCTGATGTACCCAGCCACCTAGCGTACTCAGTTCCCCCTTACTGAGACGCAGAAGTTTGATCAAGACTTCTCTTCCTCCCAATTAATTGGAGGGCCAAAACCCCTTTGTGCACTTACCCTTGGCTGGTTCCCCCCGGTCCGTCGCCGCCAGTGAGCAGGGTATCAGACAGACGAGTCTTCTGCGTTCCCCTGGAAAAATTTTCCAGTGCGCGCTGGGTAAGCAGTTTAGAGGTCCTCTCTCTTGTACCCTGCCCAGTAGGGCGAAGGGGCTGCGTTCCAGCAGACCACTTATCCGAGTCACAGAGGCACCATAAAATGTAGCACCCTGCTTGTGGTTAACGCTTAGCTGGAATGAAATATTCAACGCAGCAATAGAGAAATTAAAATAGTAATTTATTTGTCAGACAAATAAATATGAGGCACAGTGGTATATGGTTACCAAGCTCTGGCCTGGCCTCTTGCCATTCTGGCCAGCACTTATATTTCCTTAATCCAGCCCCCTTGCTCCTCCTGTGGCTGCCTCTGTCCAATCAGCCTGGTTGAAATTCCTATTGGCTGTTTGCTAGAGCCAATCACAAAAGATACACCCATTTCCTTCTTGCCCTTTTATGGAAATCAAAAAGCTATATATTCTTCTATCTATAAATGACAAATAAGTAGTAATATATCTTACATGTGTCTCAACAAGGAATCTTAATTACCAGCTCACCTCTTGCCCTCCTTGCCCTATTGCCTTCCAAAACAGATAATTAATCTTGAATTTTTATCTTATGCATATGTCAAAGATTGAGTTCACATCAACATTGAGATCTCCTTCATTTGAAGGTTTCTAAACAAAAGGCCTGACAACCATATATCAAGAGCGCTCGATTGGCGTCTTCTGTCTGGCAAGGGGGGGCTGGTGCCTGATGGCCCCTGTGATCTCTTCCAACTATATGAAATAAGAATCTAGCATTTCTTAAATCCTTTGCATAATTATATTTAAACTAATATATTTAATACATAAACAACCTTTTAAAAGGAAAAGAAATCTTAAAAGGATCTTAGTTTAAGAAACAAACAGCTTTTGAAAAGTCTTCCCAGAAAATGTTCTGTTTCTACCAGCTAGATGCTTTTTCACTGCTCTTGACCTTCTTAACCTTAGGAAGAAGATAGGGCTCATTTTACTATTTATCCACCCTTAATTTGTAGGGTCAGTGTAACCTTGGCTGTCAGCCTGTAATTCCCTTTTTACGACTTTGAGAATTGTTTTCTGCTATAAATCAGGGGGGCCCCTTGTCTAGGAGTAAAAATATCTTGCCAAGGTTTTTTAGGCAACTGGTCTTCTAAGACTGGTCTTTTAAGATACAGGCCCTGATTAAACATATAAGCTTTAATAAAAATGCAGGCTTATGATTAGATGCCTCAAGGCCTTACGGCAAAATAGCATTTTGAACCTGGTTCTCCCAGGTCCTAGTCTGCCACTCTAACCACTACACCACCAGACCCTCCAGATGGCTCTCATTTCCAGGGACAGTCCAGGATTTACAGAAGCTGACTCGGTTTCTGATTTGATCCCAGAATGTCCCGCTTTCCCCTATTTTCATCAGAGAAATGTTGGAGGGTATGGAGTAGGGATTCGAACTACCGACCTTTTGATCGGCAAGCCCAAGAGGCTCAGTGGTTTAGACCACAGCGCCACCTGCATCACTATCATCCTGAGTTTGGGCAAATGTTGGGGACAAGACCATGCTGCTAAAACAATTTATAAATCTGAAATGAAGAGCTGGTGGTGATTCATTCTGTGTGTGAGAGCAGAGAGTGGACCTTGATTCAGCCATGCATTAATCTAAAATCCCTGTAAACTGGGGAGCGGAAGAGTGTTGGGCTCTGTGCTGTGACAGAGTTCTGGACTGTAGACTTTTGCAGCCACTTGCTTCTTTGGTCTCATTGCTTTTAGGTGCCTGTGTGTTGTTGCCGCTGCCGTTTATTTATTATGATCAGTGCCCTATTTACGTATAAACTAAACAAGTTATAGCTTAGGGCCCCACTCTCCTGGGGGGCCCCCCCAAAAAGGGAAAAAAACTGGATGTACATTTCCAAAATACAGTGGTATCTCGGGTTACATATGCTTCAGGTTTCATACGCTTCAGGTTACAGACTCTGCTAACCCAGAAATAGTGCTTCAGGTTAAGATCTTTGCTTCAGGATGAGAACAGAAATCGTGCTCCGGCAGCAGCAAGGAGGCCCCATTAGCTAAAGTGGTGCTTCAGTTTAAGAACAGTTTCAGGTTAAGAATGGACCTCCAGAACGAATTAAGTACTTAACCCGAGGTACCACTGTATAAGATAAAAAAGAACTAAAATAAAACCTACATATGGCAACAGTGTTTTGTGTTCTGTAGGCTCTTATGATGGAAGTAATGGGCCCTGCCTGCTAACCTGCTCCCTAAAATATCACTGGTTTGCTCATTTCTATATATAGGGTGCCTACATTCAGCATGTGCAAATGGCTTTAGATACCTATTAGGTCCATCAATTACCATATAGTATATCTTCAACACAAAAAACAGCGACAATTTGTTGTTGACCAAGGACAGCTGGACATATAAAGGGCCCCATTACCTTCAATAGCTTAGGGCCTCATCAGACCTAAATCCTGTCCTGCTTATGATTTATTGTATACATGGATATACAGCTCAGTACTTAGAGAGAGTCTCTAAGCCATTTGCAAAATAACAAATACGATACAGATCCGTAACATACAATGAAACTAAGAAACTGCATATTAAAGCAAAGCTGCACTGCAATGCAAGAAAGCGAGTAAAATGCCAAAAGATGAACCAGCTTCCCTCTTGCCAAGGGATATCCTGACTCACCGCCACAAACACATAAACATCACACCCAATTTCTTCCATTGCATGTACACAAATCATACAATACTTAGTACTACTCATTCAACACCAGTCATCTAGTTCCACTCTTACACCTTGCAAACACCCACCAATACACACAAAACACGTACAGGGTTTAAATCCCACTCAGTTTTGGAAAACATTCAGGGAAGCCATAAATTCATCTCTGCTTTTTTCTCCTTAATGAAAAACAAAAAAAGTTTTCGTGCAAGCACATTTTAAATGCGGCTTTGGAACAATTTGCTTCCTCTATGGAGAAACTGATCTCCTTATTTTCTGTCGTTTTATTATCGGGGCGTGTGCAGAACATTCTCTTTCCCTGGTATAGGAGAGCAGCGAGAAAGCACATTTCAATTTCAGTGTGGAAGAAGAACCCAATTGCTTTTGGCAAATCCCAGGCATATTGCACTGTCCGAGAACCATATATTTATTGGGATAAAGTAGGTTTTGTTTTTTTAAAAAAAACAAATATTAAATAGAAAGCAGCTGGCTTGGGAGGCTGGGCCTTCTTGCTCAGGGTGACTTCATAGGTCAGCTTGGGACAGGCAAGTGGTTTATAGACCAAGCCCTTTGTGGTTGATCTGTGGCTTCTGAAGCACATAAAGAGCTTTGCTCCTGCGCTTTGAAGTGGGGGGGGGAAACACCTCAGCTTTGCCCACTATTTGCAAGTTCTGTGTGCAAATGGATAAAATAGACTCGGGAGAGTTGAAAACAACTTTTGGAATCGATGCTCAGCGTTCTTCTTGCCATCCACCCCAGAGAACCTAAGAAGAGGTTGCTGGATCAGGCCAAAGGCCCATCTCATGCAGCAGTCCTCACAGCAGCCAATCAGATGCCTGCAGGGAGACCATGAGTGGTACTTGAGCAGAAGAGCCTTCTCCCCGCCTGAGGTCTCCAGCCGTGGTCTTCAATGGCATCACCATCTCCAACCATGGAGGTGGAGCAGAGCCACGATGGTTGGTACCCAATGATAGCCTAGCCATTGAGCACCAATAACCCTTCAATCCAGCTTAATCCTCCTCCTGCACCCTTTTCCGGATGATTTATTTGCCCAGTGGCAGTTGTTTTGCTCATTTTGTTGTATGGGATGCTAGGAAGAAAAACGGGAAACGTGGTGTTTCTGCTACATGAATAGCACATTCTCTCTCTCTCTTTTTTTTGTCGGTTTTAATGTATTTTTATTTTGTACTTTTCAAGTTTATACATTTCACTCATTTTATACATTTCACTAATTCGACAATCATTTTGACATTTCAAAACTTGACTTCCTTCCCCCTCTATCTGCGATTCCTTGAATTTGTTTTTAATATCTTCTGCGTATCCAAATTAACTTAATTTACTCATTTATTCATCTTTTAAATATATACTCTTATAAAAACTGCAGGTTGTTACAATAATCCTGCCAATGTTTTTATCTGTTTATAATTTATCTGTAAATATTCAATAAAACATTTCCATTCTTTTATTTTTAAAATGTTACTGTGATTTCTTATTCTTCCAGTAAGTTTCACCATTTCTGCATATTCTGTAAGTTTCCAGGTCATGTGGCCAGCATGACTAAGCCGCTTCTGGAGAACCAGAGCATTGCACGGAAACGCCGTTTACCTTCCCGCCGGAGCGGTACCTATTTATCTACTTGTACTTTGACGTGCTTCCGAACTGCTAGGTTAGCAGGAGCAGGGACCGAGCAACGGGAGCTCACCTCGTCGTGGGGATTCGAACCGCTGACCTTCTGATCGGCAAGTCCTAGGCTCTGTGGTTTAACCCACAGCGCCACCCGCGTCCCTTAGAAGAGAAGATACTACTTCTTAATTATTATTCTTAAATAACTTTTTTAAATAACTTTCCCGGGTTTCAAAGGGTTTTAATAAATTTCCCTGGTTTCAAAGGAAGCAGCTCCTCTCCCTCCCTCCCTCCCTGCTGGCCAGGGAGGAGGGAGGCTTCAACTGTGTTGCTTGGCTGCCCGGCCCGGCCCCCTCCCCGGGAGCCCCTCCCTGCCGGGACTGGCGGGAGCCTCGGTCCCTTCCGCCGCCATCCTCTTCACGGCCGCTGAACTGAGCGTCTCTGTCTGGGGCCTCCCCTCTGCCCGTCGCCGCCACTCCCGATAGGCTGTGCTGCCGAAGGACCCGGATGAGATGGGCAGCCTGGCGCGGCCTATGAATTGCTGAGGAACCTTGAGAGGAGAGCGAGGGCAACCATAGAGAAAGCAGTTCAGAGAGAGGAGGAGGAGGAGGAGGCGTGGGCAGGTGTTCCAAGGGCTAACCATAGAGGGGGAAAGCGGAGGAAGGACCGCAAGCATAGATGGTCTGATCTGCGGGTTTACTTTGGGCGCTATTCCCCCCCCCCTCCTCCCGACCCGCCTGATGGAACTGAGAGCTGCAGATGGATCATGAGAGAAAAGATACAGAACTGTAGCAGCATCTTCGTAGCTTGGGCTTCATTTTGCGCGAAAAGTGGTTGCTGCTTGTAGTTATTTAATTGCAGTCTTTCATCAGCTGGTGTCTTGAGCAGCAACCTCTGGAAACGAAGGGCTAAAAACCAGCGCTGCTCTCAAAAATTATCTGGTCCCTTTTAACTTCGTATTTCAGCTGGTTGACTAAAATCCCTTATTTTGGCTGCTGATCCCTTATTTTTGAGGCTGCTGGTCCCTTATTTTCAAATTTATAAGTTGACAGCTATCAGCTATGGATAAGCCCCTTCCAGTTCTAACATTTTTTTACTTTTTTCTATCTGAGTTGCAGTTCCAAACCAGCAGCAACAACAACAAAAGTCCACTTCCTTGCCGCATCTGATCTCCATTCCACCTCTCGGCTGCAGAGGACTCCTGTTCAGCTGCTCCCAAATCTGCAACTGCGTGGGTGAAACTCCACCGTGGGGTTTTATTTACTCACTTGCAGCTATTCAGTATTGGCTCGAACAGGGGCAGACACTTAACCGGTTTGTGCAAAAAAATCGCCTTGACAAATAACAACAACAATAGCTGGTTCTGTGCATCATCCAGATTCAACAACTGCCAAGCCCGTCAGCCAAAAACGGCTAGGAACTATTCAGCTCCCACCTAGGTCTCTGAAATGTGACATCAACTTTGTTACCAGAGCAGTTGAAAAAGAGGGAAGAAGCGGTGGGGAGCGTTGAAGAGAGGAAAAGAGGGTTTCTTGTTCGTTCGTTTTTAGAGGATGATCTGGCAGGAGGCTGGCAGAGCCCCTGGCACGACCTTGCTCTAGGCCCGAATCTCGGTGTCCTTAAGATGTCTCTTGTGTTTCCTTTGCGGGGTGGAGAGAGGCTAGCCTCATGCCTCTCTCTGCTCACTCAACTCACAGTAACAAGCAATGTTCCTAATCAAGGTCAGAGGGAAATGCCCAGATCTGACTGTGATAGGACTGTTGATTATTATTTTAAGATTTGAGAAGGCTTTTGAACAGGGCTGGAGAACCTGTACCATGGATGCTGAATGCGGCCCTCCAAGTCTCTCTATCTGGCCCTTGGGACTCTCCCCAGACGTCATTCCTCGCTTGACCCTGAGTGCTGTGGGCAAGAACTCTACAATTCTATGTTTTTGCAATTCACACTTGCCTGGATGAAGAATCAGAGAGAGGGTGTGAGAGGGGATGTAGAAATCAGCCTGCTGTTTACGGCATGCCGTGTGCTGAAGGATAACTACAGTGGTACCTCGGGTTACATACGCTTCAGGTTACATACGCTTCAGGTTACAGACTCTGCTAACAATAAATAGTGCTTCAGGTTAAGAACTTTGCTTCAGGATGAGAACAGAAATCATGCTCTGGCGGTGCGGCAGCAGCAGGAGGCCCCATTAGCTAAAGTGGTGCTTCAGGTTAAGAACAGCTTCAGGTTAAGAACGGACCTCCGGAACGAATTAAGTACTTAATCTGAGGTACCACTGTATCGGTGGTATTTAACACCTACAAAATTAGCTAAGATGTATAGAACTGCTTCAAATGTATGCTGGAAATGTAAGAAGGAAGGCACATTCTGTCACATGTGGTGGACGTGCAAGATAACAAAAGCATTCTGGGAGATGATACATAATGAGTTGGGGGGGGATTAAAACAACGCTTGTGAAAAAACCAGAGGCTTTTTTACTAGGAATTTTATGTGTGGAGATACCAAAGGAGCAGAGACTATTATTATGTACGCGACGACAGCAGTGTGGATACTACTGGCCCAGAGATGGAAGAAAGATAAAGCCCCAACCAGAGACGAATGGCTGATGGAGATGATGGACTATGCCGAAATGGCGAAATTGACCGGGAAAATCAGAAACCAGGAAGAGAAGAACTTTAAGAAGGAATGGGGAAAACTTACATTGTACTTAAGAGAACACTGCGAACAACTAAAAACTTTGGCAGGATTCGAGTAACGTTTGTAATGTACTGAAAACTAAGGTAAAATTGGATTATATAAGAAAAATAGAGAAAATAAGTGAAGCAGTGGAAAAGGATTGAAAATGGTAACCATGGAAGGGTGGAGGGGAGTCAAAGGATTCAGGGAATGATGATGTTTATTGTTTGAATTTAAATTTGAAATGTAAAATATAAAATAAAAAAAGATTTTTTAAAAAAGAAAAGAAACCAGCCTGTTGTGTAAAGGTAAAATTGGCCGTCATTTGCCTCTGGCCCAACATATCACCGGCATATGGTCCTCAGAAGGTTGGATGAAAAGAGGCCATCTGCACCCCTGCCTTGGGAACTACAGGGCAACTCAGTGCGGCAGGGCGATCAGACTTTGGGGGGGGGGGGCATTGGTTTAAAAGCTGCCGCAGGGCTGGGCATAAACAGGCATGTTGTTCCACAGCTTCTGACAAAGGAGTTATCCAATCCTTTTCCCACCCCAAGTCTGTTATTATCAGATAAGGGGCAGGCGGAAGAGAGGATGCGAAGGAAGAGGACAGCGCTTAAGGAAACAAAAGGGTTTCTGCGGTGGCAGCTGTTGTGTCTCCTGGTGAATTACATGTCCACATGCTTTGATAATCTGCAGCCAAAGTACCCATTAGTTGCAAACTTGATCCATTCGAAGTCAGTCAAAACAATCTCAGGCGGCAGAGAGGGATGCATGGATGTAGAACAGCCTTCAACTCTCAGGCTGTGAAGAGAAAATTCATCTGGTGGGATTATATCTGGTGGGAAAATGCTTTTGTGGAGGAGTGAGGTGTGCTGAGGTTTTTGAATTTCTGCTGCTGCTGGCTTTATTTGTAATGGGATGCCTGCCTTTTGCGCTGATTTAATTTTATTGTTAATTTTGGTTCAGACCATGCATTAATCCCATCCTGAGACTTTTGAATGAAGAGTGGATTGCAAATGTTTCCAGTAAATATTGTGGCTGTCTTAGTTATCCGCAGAACTGGGAGGGGCTTCTCTAGCCCTCCAGGATATGGAGAGGCCTTGTTTTGATTCCTAGAATTATTATTACTATCATTATCTTTTTTGCTGACTTGAATTTTGTGACCGATCTGTGGTGGGTGACGTCTGGAGAACGACAGCCAGGGACCACCCAAAGTTGCTGTTTCCCAGCCAGAGACCTGCTCTTAGAATGTCAATTTTCTGGTTCAATGGTGAGTGGCTCACAGCATCATTGCCTTGCCTTGGTCCTGCTCTGTCTGGCTAAGCACTTTGAAACTTAATCTGAATGTTTTTGAGTTAATTCTTTTCTTTTTTTCTGGTTGGTGTAAAGTATACAGCAAGCGACTAGAAGCATAAGAACTGACTCCTTTTGGGAAGAAATCATTGCCCAGACCCATGAAAATATTATTCAAACTTTTACTTGCAGAACTCTTCAAAAACAGAATTAAAACATCAAAGATACATCCAAAACATCCTGTCAGGGAACTGCCATCGGAGCCAGAGGCGGAGGGAAGGCTCCAGAGGGATGCCAGAGAGGGTCTCAGTAGGGAGAGAGGCAGCCCATCTGCTGGGGAAGGAAATCAGCGTAACACCAGTGGAGAAGGGGGGCAGAGAGGGGATTTGGAGAGGAGGCTCCAAGACTCTTCGCCAGAAACCAGCGGGGAGAGCACGGGTACTCCGCTGCCCACTCCCTCCCTGCGCAGAAGACTTCCGCGCAGGGAGAGTAGGAGGAGACTTGGTGTCAAAGAACTTCTTTGCTGGAAGAGATTCGAAAAACGCCCACTGACGGATACTACCAGCGACTGAGACAGCCACGAAGTGAAGGGCTGTCCAGACAGAAAGGGTTCAACCCGACCACCAAGCCAAGAGTGGCGGCAACTTACGCACAAGCAACCCCTAGAACCATTACACATCCATACAATGGCTTGTGCTGTCCAGCAAGGCTCAGCATCTTAGAAATAAGAAACTCCAAAAATGTGTCTCTCTCGCCCCCATCCTAGCCAGCCTGCCTGCAGTTCTCAGAGAGCCATGACCACATGCTTTTGTTCTCTGTCTCATTCATTATTTTTTTTTTGTGTGTAAAACCATGTAGACTCTTTTATTTCCAGTCTTCCATGGTTAAAGTTTTTTTAAAAAATAATATTTATTAAGTTTTAACAAAAAGAAAAGAGTTACAAAACAGTAAACAGTAAACAAAAAACACACACAGAAAAATACAAAAATCAAAATTTCACGTAAAAATAAAAATAAAAAATAAAAACCCCTCTTTCTGATATCTTACCACTCATTTACTTATTTTCATGACTTCCTCACACCTTCCTTTTTTGTATTCCATTTAAAAATTTGTTCAGCAAATTCATACCATCTTAATTTACCCTTAATTATTTCTCCTCACATATTCTAACTTCAAATTTTCATCTGATATTAATCCATTCTTGCATATTCTTATTTTACCTTATTGCTAGAACCACTTTGTTTCATTCCAACGTCATTAACATTCAAAAATTTTACAACGTTTCTGTAAATAAATTTTAAATTTCTTCCAACCTTCTTCCACCAACTCTTCTCCCTGGTCTCGGATTCTGCCGGTCATTTCCGCCAATTCCATGTAGTCCATTACTTGCATCTGCCATTCTTCCAAGGTGGGTAGGTCTTGTGTCTTCCAGTGCTTTGCAATGAGTATTCTTGCTGCTGCTGTAGCGTACATAAAGAAAGTTCTATCCTTCTTTGGCACCAATTGGCCGACCATGCCCAGGAGAAAGGCCTCTGGTTTCTTCAGGAAGGTATATTTAAATACCTTTTTCATTTCATTATAGATCATCTCCGAGAAAGCCTTAATCCTTGGGCACGTCCACCAAAGGTGAAAGAATGTACCTTCTGTCTCTTTACATTTCCAACATTTATTATCGGGCAGATGGTAGATTTTTGCAAGCTTGACTGGAGTCATGTACCACCTGTATATCATTTTCATAATATTCTCTCTTAAGGCATTACATGCCGTAAACTTCATACCTGTGGTCCACAACTGTTCCCAGTCAGCAAACATAATGTCATGTCCAATATCCTGTGCCCATTTTATCATAGCAGATTTTACCGTTTCATCCTCAGTATTCCATTTCAACAGCAAGTTATACATTCTTGATAATATCTTAGCTTTGGGTTCTAACAGTTCTGTTTCTAATTTTGATTTTTCCACCTGGAAGCCAATTTTTTAATCTAAATTGTAGGTCTCCCTTATTTGAAAATAATGAAGCCAGTCTCGCACTTTATCCTTAAGTTTCTCGAAACTCTGCAATTTCAATTTGTCACCCTCCTGTTCTAGAATCTCCCAATATTTTGGCCAGTTGGCCTCCATATTGAGTTTTTTCAGAGCCTTCGCTTCCATAGGTGATAGCCACCTTGGGGTTTTGTTTTCAAGTAAGTCTTTATATCTTGTCCAAACATTGAACAATGCTCTTCTGACAATATGATTTTTAAATGCCTTATGTGCTTTAACCTTGTCATACCACAGATATGCATGCCACCCAAAAACATTGTCAAAACCTTCTAAGTCCAAAATGTCCGTGTTCTCAAGAAGCAGCCATTCTTTCAACCAGCAAAAAGCTGCTGATTCACAATACAATTTAAGGTCTGGCAGGGCAAATCCACCTCTATCCTTTGCATCAGTAAGTATTTTAAATTTTATTCTGGGCTTCTTGCCCTGCCAGACAAATCTAGAGATATCTCTCTGCCACTTCTTGAAACAGTCCATCTTGTCTATAATTTGCAATGATTGAAACAAAAACAGCATTCTTGGCAATACATTCATTTTGATAACAGCAATTCAGCCTAACAAGGAAAGCTTCAGGCTTGACCATATTTCGAGATCTTTTTTCACTTCTGACCAACATTTCTCATAATTATCTTTAAACAAATTCACATTCTTAGCAGTCATGTTCACCCCCAGGTATTTTACTTTTTTTACTAATGTTAAACCTGTCTCCTTCTAAAACCTCTCTTTCTCAATTGGTGTTAGATTTTTCTCCAAAACCTTAGTTTTTAACTTATTCAACTTAAAACCTGCCATCTGACCAAATTCCTGGATTAATTCCAAAACCCTTTTAGTACTAGATTCTGGCTCCTGTAATGTCAATACTAAATCATCTGCAAAAGCTTTACATTTGTATTGTTTAGCTCTGACCTGAATGCCTTTAATCAGATGGTCCCTTCTAATCATGTTTTACAGGACCTCCAGGACCGAAATAAAAAGCAATGGGGAAATTGGGCAACCTTGTCGTGTCCCTTTTTCCATCTTAAATTCTTCTCTCACCACGTTATTAAGTTTGGCCTTTTGTTCTGAGTAAATTGCACCTATACCATTTTCAAAACTTTGATCAACCCCCATCCCTTGAAGATTTTTCTTCATGAAACTCCAGGAAATATTGTCGAAAGCTTTCTCCGCGTCTACAAATATCAAAACTGCTTTGGTATTGATATTTGTTTGAAGTTTTTCTAAAATGTTAATTATATTCCTCGTGTTGTCAGACAAATGTCTACCCGGGAGAAAGCCAGCTTGATCTTTATGTATCTCCTCCATTAATACTTTTTTCAATCTTTTAGCCAAAATGTCTGCAAAAAAATTATAATCCACATTAAGCAGGGATATGGGGCGGTAGTTCTTAAGTTGTGTCTTTTCAGACTCGGTTTTCGGTATAAGTGTGATATAAGCTTCTTTCCACGACTCTGGCGCTTTTTCCCCCTCCAGAATTTCATTGCACACCTCCTTTAGTGGTTGAATTAACCAATCTTTCAAAGATCTATAGTATTTAGAGGTTAAACCGTCCGGCCCTGGAGATTTACCCAACCGCATGTTCTGAATAGCACCTTCCACCTCCTGTTCAGTTATTTTGTATTTCAGCAATAACTTATTTTCTTGAGAAATTTTTTGTAATCCATTTGTTTTCAGAAATTGGTCTATGTCAATCTCTTTCTGTGGCCTGTTCTCTGTCTCAGTCAGAGAAAGCCACCACCCTTTCAAGATGGTGAATTTGTAACTCAATACCTTTGTCACCTGATCTAAGGTTACAACACTCACTCATGTTAGCTAGCCAAAAACAACAATGAGTTAATTATCAACTCAGCAAGAGCTCAGAGTCCACTTAGAAAACTGCTGTGGAAACACACACACACACACACACACACACACACACACACCAGTGTTAGCGATACACATTTAGCGATTTTCCATTTTAAACCTCCATCAATACACAGGCATTTTCCTTTCAGTGTCAATTATATCAATTATACTTAACACAGACCTCTCCTCCATGAATTTATTGAATCTTATTTTAAAATCCTGAATCCAGTGGCTGAAAAACACAGGAAGGTTTCCCACAAACATCTGTTTAGCCACTGTGAGAACAGGATGCTGGACCAGATGGACCACTGGCCTGGACCAGCAGGCTCTTCTTACATTTTTTGGATATTGTCTGCATTAATGAGCACCACATCTCTTTCCACTGGCAAAGAGGCCATCCTGACTTGGCCTTAGGGAGGACTGGTTTCTCAATCCTCTGGGAGTGCTGGTTGGAAATTCTGGTTTTAATACAGCCAAATTCTGTTTTCTTTTCTTTCAGGATAATGGCACTTCTGGGAAATTCCTTCTTCCTGCTCCAAATTTGTGAGTCATTACCAAAGAAGACGGGAAAAGCATGGTACCTTGGAGGTATCAAGGTTTCGCACAAGGCTCTCCAACTTGAAACTCATTCCTGCTAAATAAAGGGATATAATCTCCAATAAATCCCTAATGCATTCCCGCCCAACGGGCCGCCCTGTTGCTCCCTCCACCATGTTAAATGAGAGACTTTAATTTGCTACCGGACCACGATCTAGCAAGTGGTGTGCGTTGTGGTTTTTTTAGCTGTTTGCTCGGTTATTATGGGATGAAAGAAAACAAGCCTGCTCTCTGTTTTTTTGCATCCTCGGACAAGGTTAGGTCACCCGAAGTGAGATCAATACCTCTTGCTGTGCTGCCAGGGGTGGAAAAAAGACCAAGAAGGAAAGGGGGAAGGGGAATAAAAAAACCACCCAGCTGAGCCCTGGTGCTCACGACTGTGTGTGCTCCACACACCAGAGCAAGAATTAAGACAGGGCTCACATTTGGCTCAGAGGAGTGCAGAGAAGGAACTGAAGTGTTTTGTAAAATCTTTCCCATCTCCTGCCTCGGGTTGCTATTCTTAGCACACAGAGCTGCCTCAGGACAGTCGCTGAGGGAAGAGAAGACGTCCACCTCACAGATCCTTCCTGTGGACAGCTCCTGCCAAAACTCCAAAGCAGAGAGGAAAAGGTGTTGCATACAAACCCCTCTCTATACAGATCTCTCTTTTTTGGAAGAAGAAGCAGTTTTCCCCTCGGGCTCTGGTCCACTGGCTAGATAACAATACAGTGGTACCTTGGTTCTCAAACTTAATCCGTTCTGGAAGTCCATTCCAAAACCAAAGCACTCCAAAACCAAGGTGCGCTTTCCCATAGAAAGTAATGCAAAACGGATTAATCTGTTCCAGACTTCTAAAAACAACCTCTTTATGAATTTTACTATCTAACGAGACCATTGACCCATAAAATGAAAGCAATAATCCATGTACTGCAGTATAAAATAAATAAAACAGATTGCAAGAAGATCAAACCTCTCCATTCTGAAGGAAATCAGCCCTGAGTGCTCACTGGAAGGACAGATTGTGAAGCTGAGACTCCAGTACTTTGGCCACCTCATGAGAAGAGAAGACTCCCTGGAAAAGTCCCTGATGTTGGGAAAGATTGAGGGCACAAGGAGAAGGGGACGACAGAGGACGAGATGGTTGGACAGTGTTCTTGAAGCTACCAGCATGAGTTTGACCAAACTGCGGGATGCAGTGGAAGATAGGAGTGCCTGGCGTGCTCTGGCCCAGGGGGTCACGAAGAGTCAGACATGACTAAATGGCTAAACAACAACATATTGTATTTTTGTGTGTTATCTTCACCAATGCATGCATTCTTATGTAAACCGTGTGTGTGTGTGTGTGTGTGTGTGTGTGTGTGTGTGTGTGTGTCTGTGCGTGTGCGTGCAATACTTGGCTGGAGAACTGCAACATTTGGAGAAGTGCGGATGTGTTTTTGGTTCTCCTATCGTTTGAGGAATCGCAAGTTAAGCTCGCCTTTAAATTCAAACCGGGCCAGATCTCTCCCTTACCCTTATCACCACCTAATAGCTACACAGCTTTTCTCACCGTTGTCCATTTTAAAACGCATGTGTCCTTTGATCAAGAAACACTGGATTCTACCAGCTTGACGAAATTATGCAGAGCAACGAGGTGTGACTATATTTTCTTAGTCTGCTCTGCACATTTCATCACCCTGCGTTTACGAGCCATAAGGAAACTTACAAATCACAGGAACTCTCAACCGAGTCACCACCAAAAAATTCCTGTTTCTCTACCCCTCTCTCACCTCTGTTGGCTTTCAACAAACCACAACTATCGCACATGCTCCTCTGCAAAGAAATGTTAATCCAAATCCGTCTGTTTAACCTCTAAATTGAACTGCTGCAATGTGCTCTATATATGAGGCCGCCCTCGAAGTTTGTCTGTAAGCTACTGCAAAAAAGTGGTGGCTCAATTGCTCGCTGTGGTACAGGATATTGCCCCCACATTACCTGCTGCTAGAAGAAAATTTGCACTGACAACACCAACAGAAAAAAATGGCAAGAAAAATTATTTGATGATATTGAATTGGCTAGATGCAATTAGGGGTCGGTCTAAACAAAAATTTCAAAAAGAATGGGGGAAAATACAGAGATTACCTTAAAAAGCAGTGCCCTCAAATTAATACCTGGACTTGCTTAATAGCTTTGGAAGTGGATATAGGCTGTAGGGTTAGAAGTAAAAGATAATGTATTTTAAAACAGTATTATTTGTAAGAGATAAAATGTAAAGATTTTTAAGTCTGATAAAAAATGGTTTAAAATTATGATATACGTAATCTGCTAAAGATGAGTTAAAATGAAAATCAGATAGGGGGGACTTGGGGAAGCCCACCCAACAATGTTTAGAAAAAATAAGGATAAGACAAGAATTTGTTTGTATTGTTTGTCTTTTGTGTTATAAAATGAATTTAAAAAATTGGGGGGGGGGACTTTTGCAAAACAAATTATGGTGTAAAAGCTAAAACTAGAAAGAAAAGGGGGAGAACGTAGTGAGAAGGAAACAGTTTACAAAATATGAAAATAGAACCGCGCTGAGGACGAAGGAAGTCAACTAGAAGAAAAGAAGAACTGAAATATGGTTCCATGTTCATTGTTCATTATTTGTTTCATATTGGTTTTTGTATTTTCTTTTGAAGTTTTCTTTTCTTTTTCCTTTTTCTTTCTTTTTATGTGTGTTTGTCCTGCAAAATAATAATAAAAGGGGGGGGGGAGAGAAAAAGAAAATTTGCAGCGGCTGCCAATTAGTTACCAGGCTAAGTTCAAGGTGCTGGTTGTGGTGCATAAAGTGCAAAAATTCAGCACACCAAATTTTGGCATCACACTGCCGAAATTTGAGACCTCGAGGTCCGCCATTTATGTACCAAATCAATCACTACACTCGACAGGTGAGGGCCTCCTGCAGATGCCACCTTGTCAGGAGGTTCATTCCACACATTGCAGGGACAGGGCCTTCAGTGTGGTGGCACCGACCCCTTGGAATTCTCTCCTGTTAAATATCAGACAGGCCCCACTTCTGTTGCCTTTTGGGCACCTCCTGAAGACCTTCTTCCAACAAGCCTTGTACATAGAGACCTTTATCCCAGCTTCCACCTGCAGGTTTTTAGAAGTTTTTAGGGAAGGGCGGGACCAGGGATTGAATCTGGGACCAGTGGCGTAGCGTGGGTTGCTAGCGCAAACAGGTGGAGTACGCATGCACATTCAACTGCCTAATGGCATCCATGTCATCCAGGAGATCACAGCTGCAGAGATAAGAAAAGAAGAGTTGTTCTGTTGTCTAGTGAAGTTGCATTGTGCCCATAAGAATTTTGCACCCAGGGGAACCACCCCTGTGGTTGCCCCACCCCCCACCCCCACTACGCCACTGCCTGGGACCTTCCACATGCAAAAAGAACAGAACTTGGACAATGAAATATACTCGGAATCGAGGGTGGATTTCATACTCTTTATTCAGCTCATAGTGGTGAGGAGGAATGGAAGTTCCCCAGAATGTCTGCTTTATATGCATTATTTACACAATGGGCCCCACGTGATTGGCTAATTCTGGGATTCACCTGTAGGCCAATCAGGTTGCGGATTCACTTCCACCTGGAGCTGGATTGGGTGGCTCCTGTGGACCAATCAGACTGCCGCATTCTGAATCCTATTGTTCTAGGACCAGACTGCTGCCTTTTGGATCCCATTCAACTCAGTACATAACAGACAGTGATGATGATAGATCTGGGCTTATATGCCCAATTTTGCTTTTTTCTCTGCCCTCCCCTGCCCGCTAATGTACACACAAGTTTGGAGAATTGTCCCCCTCAAATACTCAGCTGTTACCTGCTGTGTACAAGCCACACGTTTAAAGCACATAGCCTCCCCCAAAGAATCCTGGGTACTGTAGTTTGCTAAGGGTGCTAGGGACAGTATCTCCATGGGGAGTAAACTACAGCTCCCAGAACTCTTTGTGAGAAACTATGCTTTAAAAAAAATGTGCTTTGAATTTGTAGCGTGGAACCCGCTGGTTCCCCAAGTGAGCAATGGAGGTATAATCAGACTTTGAAAAGCTGGATCAAGTTCATTCGTTTTGCTGGATTCATTAAACTACATAGCTTTAACTGGATTTTGAACAAATGCACAAGTAATCATTACTGTTCGGCGGTGTTATTATCTTCCTTAGTAGGTCATGCAAACCACTATTCTGAATTATGCTGTTTGTAGGCTAGGGGGCACCCCCCCAAAAAAAATTGGGAACTGCTGGTGTACACAGCCCCCCACCACATACTGGTTTTGTTTTGTTTTTTATAAACATATTTATTGAAAGTTCAAATTAACATAATTATATATGCACTAAGCATGGTGAGATGTAAATAAAAGAGAGAGAAAAGAAAAAGAGAAACAGAACCCGTGTAGAAAGGAAAATTAAGGGGAGGGACCCCAAACTGTATACCAGATCTTAACCTATTACAGTATTTGTAAGAATGGATTCTAAATATCACTGAATTTGTCCATGGCAAGTCTGCGCTTATATGCAAGTTGTTCATAAGTTGCGAGTTTATATAAGTCTTCAGTCCAACCATAGAAGGGAGACATATTTTTATTTTTCCAATTCATCAGGATCAGTCTTTTTTGCTGTGGTAAGGGCACAGAGAATCCACTCGTATTGTCCTTTTGTAAGGTTCCATGTGCTGGCTATATAATTCAAGAGGATATTTTGCTCTGTAAATGTAAGGTTGTTCCGTGCAGTTCTGTTGACGGTTTCAGTTACCTTCTGCCAAAAATCCTTCAATATAGGACAATGAAAAAATATGTTTTAGAGAAACATTATCCCTATTGCATCTCCAATAGTTAGATACCTTAGATCAGGGGTCCGCAACCTAAGGCCCATGGGACAGAAGCGACCCACGACGGTCGTTTGACTGGCCCACGAGCCGCTCCCGAACTGAGACACCCGCGCGCCCATTCCGCTAAACCGGCGCAGCACGGGGACTCGCTTCTGCAGTGCCAAAAATCACATCTGCGCAGACGCAGACACTGAAAATCACAGTGCATGATCTCCACAGAACCAATCTGGCCCAGACAAGATAAACCTTGCTGACCCTTGCCTTAGATAGCCCTTTTTTAAACAAACATAATGGGGTCCAGTATATTCTAAGTACAGTGGTACCTCGGGTTAAGAACTTAATTCGTTCTGGAGGTCCGTTCTTAACCTGAAACTGTTCTTAACTTGAGGTACCACTTTAGCTAATGGGGCCTCCCGCTGCCGCCGCACGATTTCTGTTCTCATCCTGAAGCAAAGTTCTTAACCCGAGGTACTATTTCTGGGTTAGCGGAGTCTGTAACCTGAAGCGTATGTAACCCAAGGTACCACTGTATTATTTTTTGATGTATGAGCCTTAATTTAAGGTCCAGAGACACCCTTGTTGTCGTAGTTAAAACAGTTTTCTACTGTGTGGTCGGAACTGAGATCTCTAATTATTTATTCCAATTCTCCCTTTATTCCACCCCCCGCCACATATTGTAAAAGCATCCACTATGCAGAGAACATATAGTTCTTCAGAGACTGTGAGATGAGGATGCTGGACTAGAAATCCCATCGGCCTGATCCACCAGGCTCTTCTTGGGTTCTTAAAGAGAGTAGGGTGTTTGTGGAAAGGGTCTCTTTCGCCTAGGTGATGAATGCCGGCCACCTGAGAGGGTGGCTGTCATCAGGGACATCTTAAGTATATCCGGCGCTATGGTGCAAAGATCCCTCCAGCAGCAGCACACACACACACCATTTCCCAGAGTTGCCGAACTTTTTACGGCAATGCGAGCAGCTTTATGGGGCTGGAGGAGGCGGGCAGCGGCTGGAGGGTGGCTCCTTTGGTGGGGAAGAGGCAGAGACTCTGGGCATGGCGCTGCTTCAGGGCAAGGGCAGCGAGCTGATGCCAGGAGGCGCCACGCCCAGCCTCCGCCTCTTCCCTGGCACCCTCCAGAACATGGCGCCCTGGCGCCCTGCACCACTTGCCTCTATGGGCAAGACAGCCCTGGCTGACATCCCCAAGCAATTGGCTGCTCCGTTGCAGCTCTCAATACCATATAGAAGCTTAACCCCACTAACGGGGACCCCAAGCTGAAATGTTATGCCCTGGTGAAGAAACTAGAGAGAGAGAAGAGAGAAGCGAGAGGAGAGAGGAGAGAGGAGAGAGAGAGAGAGAGAGAGAGAGAGAGAGAGAGAGAGACTGTGACCAGTGGCGTAGCGTGGGTTGTCAGCACCCGGGGCAAGGCAAGTAATTTGCGCCCCCTAACCCTGAGTGAGCCAGGTAGGGGCAGAGAGCTGCGAGTGCGAGCGCACCCCCCCCCAGATGTTGCGCCCGGTGCGGCCGGCCCCCCCTGCACCCCCCATGCTATGCCACTGACTGTGACTCCAAGCTTTGGGCTAAATATGGCAGGATGTTTGCTGAGAAGATACTTCAAGTGAGTTCATGTCAGTAGAGTTCGGTATTTTTAAAAGCCGGGCTGCATAAATAAAGCGAGGGCTGAAGGCTCCTGCTGGCCGCCGGCCGCCTCTGGCTCCCTCGGTGCTTGGCGTTCTCCTCTGTGGCTTCCCATGTTTATTCTCAATGTATTCCTAGTATCGTGTCCCCCCCTCCACTCTCTCTGCCACTCCCCCCAAACAGAAAGCCGCTTCATGTCCTGCTGCCTGCTTGGCTGGTCTGGAACCCTCGCTGGGAAACCGCAAAAGCCACAAGGCATTCCAGGGGCCAAGCTGTTTCAAAGATAGCTCAGCCGCCGGGAAGACCCGTCGTTCAGGGTGGCCTGTGGCATGGCGGAGAGAAAGGGGGGGCCTCTGGGTAATGGGCCGCTGGAGTCCACAGCAAGCTGTCCAGGAGGAGGAGAAGGTGTCCCCAAAGACTTGCTTCCTAGCTGCACAGGGCTGGCTCACCGGAGAGATCTGTGGAAGTCATTTCTGAAACCGAGGAAGGGGCGGACATTAACAACTTGACCTCGTGCAGTTCTGCTGTTGCGGTTGCTGTTTTAAATTACGGTAACTCCTTTTGTACCTCCAGATGTGTTAAAGAAAACATGAAAGGAGCCACATACCCTCCAACATTAATAGAACCAGTCCTTTTTTTCCTCTTAAAAAACATCTCATTTTCCTACTCATACTGAAATACTGCCCCTTCAAATGAGGCCAAACTTAGATCCACAAAATGTTTAGGGTCAGGTAGGTAGCTGTGTTGGTCTGACGCAGTCAGAATAATTATTTTTAAAAAATTGTCCAGTAGCACCTTAGAGACCAACTACAGTAAGTTTGTTCTGGGTATAACCTTTCATGTGCATGTTCTGAAGATTTGTGCGTGCACAGAAAAGCTTATACAGTGGTACCTCGGGTTAAGAACTTAATTCAAATTTCTTAACCTGAAACTCTTCTTAACCTGAAGCTCCACTTTAGCTAATGGGGCCTTCCGCTGCCGCCGCACCGCCAGAGCACAATTTCTTTTCTCATCCTGAAACAAAGTTCTTAACCCGAGGTACTATTTCTGGGTTAGCGGAGTCTGTAACCTGAAGTGTATGTAACCTGAAGCGTATGTAACCCGAGGTACCACTGTACCCAGAACAAACTTATTTGGTCTCTAAGGTGCTACTGGACAATTTTTTTTTAAAAAAGTATTATTTCTAAAATGTTTAGGGGTATGCATACCTCTGCATCCCCCCAGAAAAAAAGCACTGAATAGGACCCACCTTATTTTTGTAGTTTTTAAAGTCACTTTAAATGGTTTTTAAATACTGCGTAGTGTTGCATATCAGTTGGTGCCAAGCTGCCCTGCGATCTTAGGGTGAAGGCTGGATAAGAAACTGGCAATAATAACATCAACATTTCTCCGATGAAAACAGGGACATCCGTTCCTACCATACCCTCCAACATTTATCAGATGAAAATAAGGACGTCCTAAGGAAAAGCGGGGCATTCTGTAAATCCGGGGCTGTCCCAGGAAAATAGGGACACTTGGAAGGTCTGGATACATATCATGGAGCTCTAGAGTTGGAAGGGACACCCAAAAGCAATCTAATCCAACCCCCTGCAGTGCAGGAATCACAGCTAAAAAATTCCTGGCATACGGTCCTCAACCTCTGTTGACAAACCTGCAACGAAGGAGAGGCCACTGCCTCGCAAGGGAGACTGTTCCGCTGTCAAACAGCTCTTACTGCCAGCATGTTCTTCCTGACGTTTAGTCAGAATCTCCACTCTTGCCATTTGTGTTGTTTTTTTAAAAATTATTTTTATTGGAATTTTATTTACAACATAACATAACCCCCCACCCACCCCTCAATACACAAATCCACCGCTCCCAGAGTTGAGCCCACCACAGATCTTGAAGTCATGACCTTGTTAGCAAATCCAGCCCAGAGAGAAAAGCCCCTCCTTAAACTGGAGTGACAGGAACAGAGAGGTTTCAGGTTTAAAAAATAAATAAAAAAATTCAGGCCTTTTACCATAGCAGGGAGGCCCCCAGTCAAATATGCAGAAGAAAACTCCCTCAGAACTGAACAGCCATCCAGGGCACAGTGTTACCCTCTCATGCCACTCCAGCTGGTTGCTAAGCAACCCCTCCCCCTGCCCGCCCACATCTTGTCCAGCTGACTTAACCCTTGAGTTACAAACTTGAATGATCTCTGCTCTTGCCCTCCCAGTAGACCCGAGGCATAAGCATTCTGCTGCCACCGATTCAGCCTGCATGCCACAGAGCTCCCAGAATACCTGGCAAACGTTTTTGTATGCTTTGCTGCAGCTCATGCGTGGACGGATACGGACGCCATCTCTGCCGCTGGCATACCACAGAGGCTTCGTCTCAATCAATCAGGCTTCCTCTAGCCAAAGGAGGAGATTGATTTGAGCAGCAGGCGCTGCTATGTGCCACCAGACACGTTTGCTTCCTGTCCCACCCCCCTCTCCCTAAGGCGCCCGGCTGATGGGCCAGATTGATTGTATTGACTGGCACAAAATTAATAGACTCACATGGCGAGCCGGCAAAATGTCTGAAGCTGCTACTCCTGGGGAAATGTGGGCCGGGGGGGGGGGGATCAGCAGTTGAAGAGACAGGCAAGAACATCTGAAAACCCTTCAGCAATTTGCTGGTACATTTATTTCCCAGTCTCCTAATTAAAAATCAAAGCACTTAAGCCTGAAGGATGAACTCTGGATGAAATGACCTAGAACAGCTGCGTGCTCTTTCGAGGGAACCGGACTTTGTGCGTTTCTCTTACAGCTTTTTGTTGCAAGAGTCCCTCTTCTGAATGCTGGAAGATTCAGAAAGCTCAAAAGGAAGGGCTTCTTTAATTGGCATGTCGTTAATCTATGGAACTCCCTCCCACAGGAGACAGTGACGGCCACCAAATTGGGTGGCTTTAAAAGAGGATTATAGGGACGCGGGTGGCGCTGTGGGTTAAACCACAGAACCTAGGACTTGCCGATCAGAAGGTTGGCGGTTCAAATCCCCGTGACGGGGTGAGCTCCTGTTGCTCGGTCCCTGCTCCTGCCAACCTAGCAGTTCGAAAGCACGTCAAAGTGCAAGTAGATAAATAGGTACTGCTCTGGCGGGAAGGTAAACAGTGTTTCCTTGTCCTGCTCTGGTTCGCCAGAAGCGGCTTAGTCATGCTGGCCACATGACCCGGAAGCTGTACACTGGCTCCCTCGGCCAATAAAGCAAGATGAGCGCCACAACCCCAGAGTTGGTCACGACTGGACCTAATGGTCAGGGGTTCCTTTACCTTTACCTTTAAAAGAGGATTAGGCAATTTTGTGGAAATGGCTTTCAAGGGGCTACCAGCCATTGTGGCTGTGCTCTGCCTCTAGGGTCAGAGACAGAAATGCTTCTGAATGCCAATCGCTGGAAATGGCCCGAGGGCCGAGGGCTTCATGAGCTCTGAGATCGTTGGTCTCCCTACTCCACAGGAGCTCTTGGTGGGAACATGAGAGACAGCCTTCTCAGTGCCTTCTCCCATACATCTTTGGAATCATTGCTTTGGAATCATTGCAATGGTTTTTCAACTTTGTTGGACTGGCCATGTTGTGCGGATGCCTGATTATCGTCTTCCAAAGCAACTGCTCTATTCCAAACTTAAAAATGGAAAGCGTAATGCTGGTGGTCAACAAAAGAGGTTTAAAGACTCCCTCAAGGCATGAAAATGATATACAGGTGGTACATGACTCCAGTCAAGCTTGCAAAAATCTACCATCTGCCCGATAATAAATGTTGGAAATGTAAAGAGACTGAAGGTACATTCTTTCACCTTTGGTGGACGTGCCCAAGGATTAAGGCTTTCTGGGAGATGATCTATAATGAAATGAAAAAGGTATTTAAATATACTTTCTTGAAGAAACCAGAGGCCTTTCTCCTGGGTATGGTCGGCCAATTGGTGCCAAAGAAGGATAGAACTTTCTTTATGTACGCTACGGCAGCAGCAAGAATACTCATCGCAAAGCATTGGAAAACACAAGACCTACCCACCTTGGAAGAATGGCAGATGCAAGTAATGGACTACATGGAATTGGTGGAAATGACTGGCGGAATCCGAGACCAGGGAGAAGAGTTGGTGGAAGAAGATTGGAAGAAATTTAAAATCTATCTACAGAAACACTGTAAAATTATCGAATGCTAATGACGTTGGAATGAAACGAAGTGGTTCTAGTAATAAGGCAAAATAAGAATATGCAAGAATGGATTGATATTAGACGAAAATGTGAGGTTATAATATTAAGAGGGTATGAATTTGCTGAACAAATTTTTAAATGGAATACAAAAAAAGGGAGGTGTGAGAAAGTCATGAAAATAAGTAAATGAATGCTAAGATATTAGAAAGAGGGATTTTTATTTTTTATTTTTTATTTTTATGTTAAATTCTGGTTTTTGAATTTTTCTTGTGTTTTTTGTTTACTGTTTTGTAACTTTTTTCTTGTTAAAAATTTAATAAATATTATTTTTTTAAAAAATAATAATTAAAGACTCCCTCAAGGCAAATCTTTAAAAATGTAGGATAGACACCGACAACTGGGGAACACTGGCCTGCAAGCGCTCCAATTGGAGAACAGCCTTTACCAAAGGTGTCGTGGGCTTTGAAGACGCTCAAACTCAGGACAAAAGGAAGAAATGTGCGAAGAAGAAGGTGCGCTTGGCAAACTCTTGCCGTGATCAACTCCCGCCTGGAAACCTATGTCCCCACTGTGGAAGGACGTGTGGATCCAGAATTGGCCTCCACAGTCACTTAAGGACTCGCTGTTAAAACCGTGTTTATGGAAGACAATCTTACTCGGCTAAAAGTGATCGCCAAAGAAGGAGGAGAAGACATCTTTGGAACTCCCTGCCTAGAGGAGCCAGACTCTCCCTCCGGAGGTGGCGGCTTCTCCTTCCTTGGAGGTTTTTAAGCAGAGGTTCGATAGCCATCTGTCATGGATGCTTCAGCTGAGATTCGCACATTGCAGAGGGTTGGACTAGATCACTCTTGGAGTACCTTTCCAACTCTACAAATCTGCAATTCTATGACTGGCTCCTTCCTTGATGTCCTTTCCACCAGAAGGTGGAACTGACTGCTTTTAATAAAAGGGCTGGCACTGTGCTGCTTTTATTGTAATTATCTGGTATGTTTTTAATAAATCTTATAGGTAGCTAGTTAGGTGATAGTTTTAATTCATTAATGTTAAATTGTTTTAAATGGGAACCCCCCCCCCCCATTTTTAGCTGTTCCCATTTTATCTGTACATCTCTGAGTCCCTATCAAGGTAGCAGGAAGGATATCAGAAATATATAATATAATACTGTAATTATAGTAATAATCTGGTCAGCCGTTGTGCTGGCTTGATGAAGCGGGGGCCCTGGATTCTCACAAGAAAGGGACACAACAGCTCTCAGTCATTTTCTGAGCAACTATGTTCCCAAAGTCAGGTCTGTGGTTCTGGAACACCTGTGTGATGTCGTCCCTGTTTCCTTCAAAACACTCAGTTCTCCAGCTGTTCAAAAATAATTTTATTTCAAATTTTTAAAAAAGTTATGCCAAAGGACAACAAGAAAATCAATCAACAGGGACTCTGATTTATAAAACACACACAACAGCAGCATCATCAACAACAACAACTCTCTCTTTCAGCAAAGTTTGATGCCAGCATCTCTGCAAATCCTTTGCTTTGGCAGCAAGCGTTTAATTCCACAAGCGAGCAGCAGCCAAGCTTGGATCTTCCTTCTGTCTGCAGGTGAAAGGGGGACAAATCTTTGCTCAGTCTACCTGGCCCCTGTGGGGGCGACTGAAAGGAGGTTTCTCCCTCTTCAGTGGCAAACATGCTCAGGCAACACTTGAGATGGGCAAATCTGAATCAACTTCCACTCCTCTCCGATCTTCTAAACCTCTCCGATCTTAAGCCCAGTCTTTCGCACTTCCACATCAGTTTGTGGTTTGTTTGTTTCTAAAATCTCTTCCGCCTTTTAGTTCCAGCTTCCCCCAATGTAGGTAGACCTCCGCTTTCGTGTATTGAACATGTGTGGTTTCAACTTTACGTGGTTATTAAATGTGCTAAAGGAGAGTAGCTTAAAAGCTCGTTTTGAGGTACGTTTTCGCAGCACGAAAAGAGCTTTTAAGCCTTCCGCCTTGCTTGCTGGACTGGTTAAGTGCTGAACTGTGTTTCTTGTGAGCTATTTCCCCTGTTTTTAAATGGTTGTTTTGGCTATACACTATTTTGGCTGAGCGCCTTGTTGGTAGTGATGTCCTCCCTGTGGAACATGCCCCCACAATCAGATGTCAAGGAGATAAGTAACTAGACAACCTTTAGAAGACCTCTGAAGGCAGCCCGGTATCAGGAAATTTTTAACGTTTAATGTTTCATTGTGTTTTTGAATATGCTGGAAGCCGCCCAGAGTGGCTGGGTTAACCCAGTCAGATGGGCAAGGTACAAACAATAAAAAAAAGTATTATTATTATTTACATGCTATCCCTGGAATGTAACCCCCACAAAAGATGTGGGCTACCAGTATGCACATTTTCGCGTGCAATTTTCTCTAAAACCCACCCTTTTGCAAAGCAGTTTCCCCAATGCCACTTATTAGCATACTTTATTATATGCAATTTAATCCATGATTTGCCCTAGCATGTGCATTTTCGCACCCCATGACTTGGCTGGAGTGGCATTGCAAAATTCAGAGGCGGGCGAATTACAAGGATGCCTTTGCTTTTGTTCGCACCTGGTTTTGGAAAGAGAAAATTAGATAGGTTTGTCTTTAAGTGCAAACTATTCTCCTGTGTCCTTCCATCCCCAGCGGCCTTCCCCACCCCAGTTGGTGTCCTAATAGGCAAAACTAGACTGAACTGACAGACAGACCTGAGGAGCCTGTGGCCCTCCAAATTGTGTTGGACTCTTGAATCCCAACAGCCTCAGTCCTGGCAGAAACTGGTAGCATTCAGTGGCAAATTCTATTTAGACACATACCCTCCAACATTTCCCCGATGAAAATAGGGACGTCCTAATCCATAATAGAGGGATGCGAGTGGTGCTGTGGGTTAAACCACAGAGCCTAGGACTTGCCGATCAGAAGGTCGGCAGTTCGAATCCCCACGACGGGGTGAGCTCCCGTTGCTCGGTCCCAGCTCCTGCTAACCTAGCAGTTCAAAAGCACATCAAAGTGCAAGTAAATAAATAGGTACTGCTCCAGCGGGAAGGTAAACGGTGTTTCCGTGCGCTGCTCTGGTTCACCAGAAGCGGCTTAGTCATGCTGGCCACATGACCTGGAAGCTGTACGCCGGCTCCCTCGGCCAGTAAAGCGAGATGAGCGCTGCAACCCTAGAGTCAGTCACGACTGGACCTAATGGTCAGGGTCCCTTTAATCCATAATAATAACTGGCTTGCCCCAGCCACTCTGGGAAGCTTCCAACATATATTAAAACATAATAAAATGTTAAACCTTTTTTTAAAAAAAAAAATTCCCTATACAGGGCTGCCTTCAGATGTCTTCTAAAGAATGTCTAGTTACTTATCTCCTTGGCTCGGAGGTCGCATAACTCCATACCCTCCAACATTTCTCCAATGAAATGTGGGACATTCTGGGATCTAATCAGGAACCGGGATGGCTTCTGTAAGTCTGGGACTGCCCCTGGGAAAGAGGGGCACTTGGAGGGTCTAAGCCCACCTTGGGCAGCCAGGTGGTTAGGAAGGCCCAAAAGGGACTTCATTTCCTTAGGGTCTTGCGTAAGAACAATGTCACACAAAAACTGATGATCTCTTTCTACCGGTCCACAATAGAAAGTGTCCTTTCATACTGTATTACAGTGTGGTATGCTGCTTTGACAGCCACGGAAGTCCCTACAGAGGGTGGTGAATACAGCCCATGATATCATGGGCTGCCCCCGGAGTTCGCTAGATGACATCGCAGGAGACCGCTGCCTCAGGAGAGCGAGGAAGATTCCCAGGGACGACGCACACCCCAGCCAGCACATCTTTAATCTCCTACCTTCGGGCAGGAGATACAGAAGTATAGTCAGCTAAACCAACAGGTTAAAGAAAAGTTTTTATCCATGGGCTGCTGAATGGGGGGGGGGGGGAATAGTGGTGCAATTGACTTCTGACAAGCACACAAAGTGTGAACAAGACTGAGTGTATGTGGCGGGGGGGGGCTCGTTTAATTTCACTGCACACAGGTGCAGTAGTGACAATAAAGGTTTATTATTTTATTTTTTTTATTATTATTATTATCTGGGTCCCTCCCCACCGTGCCCCTGCAGTCGTGCCTGTGCCACTCACTGGTCCCTGAAGTGCATCAGTATGGGCAAGGGGGCAGCCGTGGGGATGCCTGCAGCACCAAAATGTCGCAGGCCAGCCGTGTCATCACCTGCCACCCCACCCACCCCCATTCAAAGCCATTGGCACTCCCTAGAACTTGGTGGCGATTAAGCCTGCAAATTTCGCATTATACGAAGAAGGGCTTTTTTGTTTTGGCCTGAACTTGCTTCCAACCAAACGTCTTTCATTGAGCCGCCCCGAAGTTCAAGTATTATGAGGAACAGGGAATAATTCGTTCTGGTTAATTAGAATTGGGCTGTGGGCCCAGCTCAAGGCATTCTGCTGCCTGAGAGAAGGGACAAAATGGCGCCACTTTCAACGGACAGAAACTGACTTAGGCCACTGGCTTTCAGCTGACCGGTTGGGACCCACTGCTGGGTCGCTAGCTGGCCAAAGGCGGGTGTCACAACAGCATAGCCACCATGCAAATATGTGGGGAACTATGAATAACTGTGCCCTCAAAGGAGTCTTGGGTCGCAACAGGTTGGAGATTACTGAACTAGGCTGATAGCTGGACTGAGGAAATCAGGGAGCTGCCTTTTACAGAGTCAGGGCATTGGCCCAACCGGGTGACTGGCAACAGTAGGTCACCAGGGTTTTCTCCCAGCCCTACCTAGCGGTGCCACTGGAGACTAGAACTGGGACCTTCTGCTTGCAAGGCAGATGCCCTACCCCTGAACTGTGGCCTTTGCCCAATCCTCTCCTGGAGCTGATTTTAAGGAGAGATGTAGATTCTGCTAGTGCACATCCCTTGCACTGGATTTTGCGCGCTGTCCACTGAGGGGGCAGGCTATTTGGGGTGGCCAGGAGAGGGTGTTTAGTATACAGCAGGTGTTAAATATACAGCAGATGTGGAAGGGGATGGCTGTGTGGGCGTGAGTGCATGCGTGCGTGCAGGAGCTTAGGAAGCCAGGGCCTGCTCCTTCCAGCATCCGCCACCTGAGGCACTGTCTCCTCTTTTTGCACAACGGCAGGGCCGGCCCTGGATACATGGCGCTGCCTTTAACCTCCTTGAGCCGTCAGAGGAGTCTTGAACTAATGGTTGACTCTGTGATTGCTCCAGTGCTATGGAGCAAGCTCAGAGTTCGAATCAGAGCCTCCTCCGGGGACTTGCTTTGCAGCTCCTCAATCCACCACGGGGCAACACCTCTGCGTGTGGATGATGCAAAGCCATTTGAAAAAGGGTTTTGAAGGCTGCAGGGTTTGTGATGCAGGTTGCTGGCTTAAGACACCCTCCAGCTGCCTCCCAGCATTGCAGTTCCAGCAACTATCTAATTCCCTCCAGGGACAAAGTTGGAGAACCAAAGGCGGCGGAACTTTCTGTGTTGCTCAAACAAAGTGAAACCACTTCGGATAGATCAAGGCTGTCCCTTGTGTGCCATGCAGATGTTACAGGGTTTGCCGTTGCCCTATCAGCCCTAACAGCTGGCTAGAGCTAACAACATCTGGAGGGCTAAAGACGCTCCCCAGAACTGAAACAGGTCGGAAGGGATCGCATGGCTGGCTAACGTTGCAAGCTGCGTGCAGAGATAGCATCAGAGAGGAGAGCCAGCCCTTTTCCCAGCCCCAACGCCACAGCACACCACATGAGCATGGCTCACACCACATCAAACAGAGCCCCTCATCCTCCCCTCATCCTCTCAGCACAAGTTCTCTGCCACTTAAAAAAACAAAAACTTCAGAGTTCATTTCTTTAAACATACAATCAAAGGTTTGCTCGTTGCTTTAAACAAAAGCATAGGATTTCAAATGCTGCAGAACTTGTGGTGTTACAATCAATGACCGCTTAAAACACACCCACCCCACCTGGTTTATCATTCAGGCATGATTTTGCTAAGGGTTAGGTGCATACATGTGACCAGTGCTTTTTTTCTTAAAAAAAAATGTTTAGGGGTACTCTCATTTTCCTACTGATATTGAAATACTGCCCCTCCATGAGGCCAAACTTAGATTCACGAAATGTTTAGGGGTATGTATACCCCCCGCGTCCCCCCATAAAAAAACCATGCTGCATGTGAACAAATCAAGCTGAGCATTCCTCTGGTTATTTGTTTGTTTTTGTGTGTGTGTTTTTGTTTTGTTTAACTGTTTTACTTCATACACACGCACACCCACACCCAAAAAGTGCTCCCGGAGCCATTTACAAAAAGCACTAATAAAATACGTGTGAAAAGAAGAAAAGGGGACTGGGAAGGAGGAAGGGGGAAGCAAACTAGGCGCAGAAGCCCTTCGAATGAAGGAATGGAAAGAGGTTCAAGGAGAGCGGAGCCCAAAAGTCTCCCAAAGGAGAGTCCTGGTGCGGCCCACGGTCTCTCTTTCTGCTATGTAGCCAGATGGAATCAGCTGCCCCCATCGTTGTGAAAGAGGAACAACAAAGTTCAGAGGCCTGTGGGGCAGGGGAACGATAACCCTCTGCTTCTTTGAACTTAAATTTCACGGCTGGTTTTGAGCTGGTTGATTGGTGGAAGAACTCCCACTGCTCACAATATAAATCAGGAATAATGGATTGAGAAGGAAGAGCAGGTGGTTTTTGTTTTTTTTATCTTTTAGGGGTGCCTGCCTTTGCAGAAGGAAGGAAGGTGACAAGCCTTTAAGACAGCAGGCGGTTAAAACGTTCTGGTGAAGTAAGAGACACATCAGCAAAGAGAAGGAAAACAAAAAACGCAGAGCTTGCCCTTCCCATGCAACAGAGCCCTATGGCGTTCTTATCTTCATTGAGGAAGTTGCCAGAGAAAATATCTCAGAATGTCAGGCTGGCGTTGCTCCTGGAACATCCAAAACAAACAAGTGATGTTTGACCCGGTGCCCCCGGTGCCTTCGAGCCTGGAATGGAAATTCCTAGCGGTTGGTCAGTCGCAGCAAAGAGGTGCACTCCGTCGCTGAAACCTGAACCCCATTTCCAGAGGCAGGTCGTGGAGCCCCGGACGCTGCGCAGTCAGGCTCAACCGGTAGAGGAGCGCTCCGAAGGCAAGCCTTTAGAACAGCAGCCTGAGCAGAGCGAGGGAGAAGAACATGGGGGTCGCGGCGAGGAGTCCCAACGGGCTCCTTGTGGGCGCTCCGGAGCGGCAGTGGCCCGTGTTCTCACCAATGCAGGCGGCGTAGGCCATGACATGGGGGATGTAGTTCTGCTCATGGACTCCGTGAAGGAGGTGCGCCATGGGCCCCTTGGCAAAGATGGCCACGTCTTCCCCTCCATGTGTCTCCATGCGCATTGGGACGGCGGACTGAGCCTGGTAGTTGGCATCCGCTAGAGAGGGAAGAAGAAGAAGAGTTTGGATTTGATATCCCGCCTTTCACTCCCTTTAAGGAGTCTCAAAGCGGCTAACATTCTCCTTTCCCTTCCTCCCCCACAACAAACACTCTGTGAGGTGAGTGGGGCTGAGAGACTTCAGAGAAGTGTGACTGGCCCAAGGTCACCCAGCAGCTGCATGGGGAGGAGCAGGGAAGCGAATCCGGTTCACCAGATTACGAGACTACCGCTCTTAACCACTACTCCACGCTGGGAGTGGGAAAATGGAGGAAACACTTATCAGGGTGCATTTTGTGGGATGCGATCCATGAGAGGCAGTCAAGTACAACATTCCTTGTTTTCCTAGAGTGGACATGCGAGGGAATGTTTGGTCCAGCCAGTCGAAACTTCCTGTTCCTCCTGGCTAGAGCATCCTTCCTTTTGCATGAGATAGAAGGTAGGCATGACCTTACCTGTCCAGGTAACAAAAGGAAGAGTCACACAGCAACCTTCCTCTTTTTGACTTCCTTCACTTTTGACCAGCTTCTAGCTAGGACTGCTCTGCCAGCTCTCAGCTAGCAGAAGCACTGGGATCATTCCCCCATATGGGGTAGATCCACATGTACATATTTGTAACTAAGTCTGCCTTCAGGAATCCAACCGTGAACTGATGTGAGTAAACTTCTTTTATTGAATTTGAATAAGATTGTCATGTCTTTATTCTTTTAAGATGGATTCAAGGGAACTTACAATTCACCAGGAACATACCAGGAACGTACAATTCAATCTGAGACAGACTGAATTGTGTCAAAGTGATTATATCGGTCCTAGAAGTGCTCTTGAATATGATTAGAGGAGACCGGTTGGTGGAAGGTATCCAGGTCGGAGCGAAACAATACAAACTGAAAGCATTTGCAGATGACCTAGTTTTGACCTTACAGGAGCCAGAGCCCAGTACTAAAAGGGTATTACAACTGATTTATTAGTTTGGTCGAGTGGCAGGATTTAAACTTAATAAGCAAAAAACTAAGGTTTTGGAAAAAAATTTGACTTCTTCAGAATCAGAAAGGTTTCATAAAGAGACAGAATTAAATGTGGTTAAAAAAGTGAGATACCTAGGGGTAAATAGAACAGGAACTTATTTAAAGACAATTATGAAAAATGTTGGTCTGAAATTAAAAGGGATTTAGATGTTTGGTCAAGACTGAAACTTTCTTTGACAGGACGTATTGCTGCAATTAAGATGAATGTATTGCCAAAAATGTTATTTTTGTTTCAAACTTTGCAGATTGTGGACAAAGTAGAGTGTTTTGGGAGGTGGCAGAGAGATATTTCAAGATTTGTCTGGCAGGGCAAAAAGCCCAGAATTAAGTTTAAGATATTAAAAGGTAAAGGTAAAGGTACCCCTGCCCGTACGGGCCAGTCTTGACAGACTCTGGGGTTGTGTGCCCATCTCACTTAAGAGGCCAGGGGCCAGCGCTGTCCGGAGACACTTCCGGGTCACGTGGCCAGCGTGACATCGCTGCTCTGGCCAGAGCCAGAGCCGCACACGGAAACGCCGTTTACCTTCCCGCTGGTAAGCGGTCCCTATTTATCTACTTGCACCCGGAGGTGCTTTCGAACTGCTAGGTTGGCAGGCGCTGGGACCGAGCAGCGGGAGCGCACCCCGCTCGGCAAGCCCTAGGCGCTGAGGCTTTAACCCACAGCGCCACCTGCGTCACTGATGCTAAAGAAAGAGGGGGATTTGCCCTGCCGGACTTAAAGTTGTATTATGAATCAGCAGCTTTCTGCTGGTTGAAAGATTGGCTACTTCTTGAGAAAACTGATGTTTTAGATTTGGAAGGATTCAACAATGCGTTTGGGTGGCATGCATATCTATGGTATGACAAGGCTAAAATACATAAGAATTTTAAGAACCATGTTGTCAGAAAAGCCGTATTTAATGTCTGGTTGAAATATAAAGACTTATTGGAAAACAAGACCCCAAGGTGGTTATCACCAATGGAGGCTAAGGCCGTGAAAAAACTCAATATGGAGGCCAAATGGCCGAAATATTGGGAAATAATAGAAAAAGATGGAGTTAACTGGAGGTTGCAGAGTATGGACAAAATAAAAGATAAAGTGCGAGATTGGCTACATTATGCTCAGATTAAAGAAGTTTTTAAGTTGGATAAAAAGGTAAGATTCCAGGTGGAAAAATCAAAGTTAGAAACTGAACTGTTAGAACCCAGCTCTAAGATACTTTCAAGAATGTATAATTTGCTGTTAAAATGGAATACACAGGATGAAACGGTCAAATCAGCCATGATAAAATGGGCACAGGACATAGGGTACAACATCATGTTTGCTGACTGGGAAAAGTTATGGACTACAGGTTTGAGATTTACGGCATGTAATGCTTTGAAAGAAAATATTATGAAAATGATATACAGGTGGTACATGACCCCAGTCAAGCTTGCAAAGATATACCATGTGTCTGATAATAAATGTTGGAAGTGTAAACAAGCTGAAGGAACATTCTTTCACCTCTGGTGGACTTGCCCTAGAGTGAAGGTTTTCTGGGAAATTATTTACAATGAACTGAAAAAGGTATTTAAGTATACCTTCCCTAAGAAACCAGAGGCCTTTCTCTTGGGCATTGTTGGTCAGAGTGTGCAAAAGAAGGATCGAACCTTTTTTATGTACGCTACAACAGCAGCAAGGATACTCATCGCTAAAAGCTGGAAAACTCAAGAATTACCCACACTGGAAGAATGGCAGATGCAACTGATAGACTATATGGAATTGGCGGAGATGACGGGCAGAATCCGAGACCTGGGAGAAGAACTGGTGGAGGAAGACTGGAAGAAATTCAAGGACTATCTACAAAAACATTGTAAATTGTATGATTGTTAAGAAAGATGTAAGATTAGCAAAAACATGGCTTCAACAAACTAGTTATAAAGAATATAAATTTAAATTCAACTGGAAGATGAAAAGATAAATCTGGGATAAGTAATATTTTATGATTAAGCTTCAGTAAGTGTATGTTAAACCCCAAAATTTGAGATATTAAATATTGGAAAATTATATTATATGAATTAAATCAAGTTAATAATTTGCTGGTAAAACTTATGTTTAGAAAGCAGGAACAAGAGATGTGAGGAAGTCCAAAGTTGAGAATGAAATGTGGATAATGGAAAATATTATGTTATTATGTATGTTTTCTATTGGTTATACAAAATTTAATAAATATTATTATAAAAAAAAAAATGAATTGTGTCAAAGTGAGAGGCTCACACGAGCCTGCAACCAGCTATCTGCTGTGCATATAAAAAGGGGAATGTAACTCTGCTGCATAAAGGAGCTTGCTAGCGCAAGGTAGGAAGGATATTAATAAACAATATATCCTTTCCTGCCACCCTGAACATTCCCACACATTTCTCTCTATTAAAGTTATTAGACTTCTTAGCCGCTTTGCACAAGGAAAAAGTCTCGAAGCAACTTAGCGGTACGAAATGCAACCTGATAGAACCAGTGCAGAGTTAGAACCCATCTTAAAACTTAGAGCACTGCCGCCCCGCCCCCGGTTAGAATTACCGCCACCATAATGGCCGAGTGGAAGTGGAGGGAGGGGGGTGTAGGCAGGGGTGACTGGGGGTGGGGTAGGGGTGTCCCCTATAGGCCTGGGACTCACTGAAGTTCACTGTGGACACGTTCTCTCTCTCTCCATCGATGACTCTGTACCCGGGTCCATTCCCGTAGAGGATGGAAGTGAAAGGTTTCTTGTCTACATCACTCTGCATCGGGGCCAGACCTAAGTTAAGGGGGGGGAAAGAAATGAAGCACTAGACAGACCTTACGCAGCCACTAAAATATTAATTATCATCATCATTATTGTTGCTGTTGTTGTTATCGTTGTCATCATAGTTTAACAACTGTGAATTTGTCGAATCCTCTTTTTTAAAGTCACCCAGTGTGATGGCCTGGGACTCGGGCTCAGACTCGGAACCAGAGGAGTCTCAGTCGGCACCGGATCCTTTGCCTCAGGCGGCACCTGAACCAAGTCTGGGGCCTGATCCTGAAGAGTCCCAGTCTGCACAGGTTCCCCTGCAACAAACACCAGCTGGGCCAAGTCAGGGGCCTGAGCCTGCCCTGGCTCCAGATGCGGGGATTCCCTCGTTGCCTCCAGCTGGGCCATCACTTACAGCTGCTCCACTACCAGTTGGGTCAGGGGAGGCTGAGGCGGCCCCTGGGTCTAGCAACCCACCCACGTCTCCCGAGCTGCAGAGACTAAGGTCTGAGAGAAGGAGAGACCTGAGTACTCGCAGGAGGAGTGCTCGCCTTCGGGCGAGACAGGGAGGTGAGTCACCAGGGGATCCGGACCAGTCATTACCCCGACAAAGACAAAAGGCTGTCGGACCCCACCCCAGGTTGCGGGAGCAACATTGCTGTTTGCTAGAACCTGCCTGAGACCCTGTGCCTGACCTTGCCTGGTTTCCTGCCTCATGTCCTGTCTTGGCCCTGTTGGACTGACTCCTCGCAGAACCCTTGGATTCGGGACCGGACCTGGACCACGTTGCTCGGGTTACCCCGGGCCCAGCACACCCAAGCTGTGTCAGGGACGGTGTTGAGGAGGGCTGCACTGAGGAAGAATGGTGGGAGCCACCCCCTCCCCCTGCTCCTGATCCTGAATCTTCCCAGGAGTAGGACAGTATAGATTTGGAACAGTGGTTTGCCGAGGGGCACAGTTCAGAAGGCAGAAGCTGGGAAATACTGAATGGGGAATAGCTAGGAGAAGAACACTGGAAAAGAGAGGGTTAACAGATTCACAGTCATTGGACATCATTCCTCTGCCCAAGGTCACGAAGAGCTCAGAAAGTCTCGGAACAGAAAGTGCAGAGGGTGCAAGCTCAAGATGTAGGAATGATGTAGATTAACAGGGACGGAGGGGGGGGTGATCCTTAATTGGGAGCACCACCATTTCTAGGAGATGTGTTCTTTGTTCTCTCGCTGTGATTATTAAAGATTCTAACTGGTAAGACCTTCCTTTCGTTTGATCTTCTTATCTACTGCCACGGGGGGGGGGGGGAGCTGATTCCCCGAAGCCTGACAGGTTGGTGGCCATCGCTTCCTGTGATCTGCCATGGATTCTTTAGTTGAGATTCCTGCATTGCAGGGGCTGGACTAAATGGCCCCTGGGTTTCCTTCCAACTTTACGATTCTACGATTCTACCTCCTGTGGGAAGGAGTTCCACAGTTTAACTATGTGCTTGCTACATGAAGAAGGACTTTCTTTCCTCCGTCCTAAGAATCAGCTTCATTGAATACCCATGAGTTCCAGTGTTAAGTTGAGAGGGAGAAAAGCTTTCCTCTGTTCACCTTCTCCAGGTCACTCAGTGGGACACCTGCAGTTCAATGGCGTTTTACTGGTGTTTTATTGAGCAGCGGGTCCTTGCAGGACCCAAATTAACCAGGACATTAAAGGCATGACAATACTATGGAGTTATGGGATATGCACTGACTGGAAGCGGCCCAGTGTAACCGTCCCAATGTTTTTGCAGGCATAAACAGTCTGGGAAACGGGGTTGGGTGTGAATGGGCACAAATCACCTTTGGAAAATGCAGCCATGTTCCCAGACAATTTTCACTTCCCTGGGCTAAACACACCTGGTTCCTCTTAGCCATTCCAATCTTTGCTTGAAACTCTTTTAGTTTGCCTACGTTCTTTTTTAAGTGCAGCACCTGAACTGAACACAGCACTCCATACAAGCTCAGAGTAATGCAGAATAAAGCAGAACTGATGCTTCTTGCAACTTGGAAACAAGAGTTCTGTTAAACCAGCTTAAAAATCGGATTAGCCTTTTTGGCTTCTGTGTCACACTGCTGGCTCGTGTTCAACTTGTGGTTGGCCAGACAGGTGATAGGGCAACATATAAATACTTGATATAAATCAATTGTGGTGATTGGAGGTGGAATTATGTGGAGCATCCAAGAAGCTCTGGGCAGGAACATCTTCCTGATATCTTTTTTTTTTTTTTTAAGGTGATAAGTGATTAGAACCATGTAGCAATCCTATCTTGCATTTAAGCAAGGCAGGGCTGGGTGGCAATTCCTGAGAAACAGATGCCCTGCCAGTTTTAACAATTTTTACAACAACAACAACAACTTTACTTATACCCTGCTCAGCTGACTGGATTGCCCCAGCCACTCTGGGAGGTTTCCAAGTTCCAGCGTAATAAAACCACATTAAAAAACCAAATATTATTTTTTTATATATACAGGGCTGCCTTCAGATGTCTTCTAAAAGTTGTGTAGTTTTTTTTTTATCTCCTTGACATCTGATGGGAGGGCGTTCCACAGGGCAGGTGCCACTACCGAGAAGGCCCTCTGTCTGGTTCCCTGTAATCTCACTTCTCGCAGGGAGGAAACAGCCAGAAGGCCATCGGAGCTGGACCTCAGTGTCCGGACTGAACGGTGGGGGTGGAGATGCTTCTTTTGGTATACTGGGCCGAGGCTGTTTAGGGCTTTACATGTCAGCACCAACACTTTGAATTGTGCTCAGAAACGTACTGGGAGCCAGTGAAGATCCTTTAGTACCAGGGTTACCAGTCTAGCTGCCACATTCCGAGTCACCTTCAAAGGTAGCCCCATGTAGATCACATTGCAGTAGTCCAAACAGGAGACAGCCAGAGCATGCACCACTCTGGCAAGACAGTCTGTGAGCAGCGATTAACCATTCTGCCCTGAATTTCATGGCATGCGGCAGTGTTTGCATTCCTCTGCAGTTCGGCTTCTGCCAAAAAGTTATTAGTTTCCCTGTCTTCTGTGGCAAGAGTATGTAACTTACACAATATATGTAATTAATTAGATAAATTGTGTTGTTATTATGTTATTCCACACCATTCATTTCAATGCCAATGAAACACAATGTAAATGGGTCAAAACAATGTAATCCATTTCGTACTGTTTGCAGACTGAAAGCAGCAGCGGCAGCAGTGAACACCTAATTGATTTCTGCTACATTGATTTCTGTTCCAAACACAGGACAAGTTAGTGAACCTCGGTAATTTCCACTCCTCTTTCTGTTTTCATGTGAATTTTTTGACATCCCTGATCATCAGCAGGGGTCCTGTTTTGTTGCAGGAAAGCGGAATGAATCTGAAGTTATTTTTTTAAAAAACTAAAACCATGCCTGCCTGCTAGAAGTTTTTAACTCTGCTCTGGGAAATATTCCAAAACACTGTAAACGTTAACCACAAATGTTTCTTTGGAAATTAGCGTGGAGAATGCTCCAGCAAACCCTCAGGGGGTCCATCTGCAATTATCTTTACAGAGAATAAGTATGTGGACAGACCCACAAACACATGCCCGACACCCACACGGGACACCCACTTCAGTCGGTCATCTCCAAGAACAAGGCTGGTTGATGTGAAAGCAGAAAGATGTCTGGAGAGCACCTGAAACTCTTTGCTTGTATGGCCACCCGCCCAAGATAGGGTTGTTCTGTGTCAGGAATTTCCCAGACATAGCTGGGAATCGGCTGTCAGAAACAGGGGCCGGGTGTCAGGGGCTGGACTGAGGAGGAATGGTGGGGACCACTGCCCCCCCCTTCTCCTGAACCTTCCTGAGAACAGGAGGACCGTATAGATTTAGAACAGTGGTTTGCAGAAGGGCATAGCTCAGAGGCTGCAGAGGGGAAATATTGGGAGGGGAACAGCAGGGGAGAGACAGCTGACAGACTCAGTGTCTTTGGAAAGCATTCCTGACACCACCCTCCCAGGACCAGGCAGCCATTGAGAGTAGTAGAACAGAAAGTGCAGAGGCAGAAAGCTCAGATCAGCCAATGTAGGGATGACGTATAATAGGAGAGACGGAGCTGGTGGGACTTTACTCAGAGTGACGCCATTATTTAAGGGAAACTACATTCCTTCTCTCTCTGTGAACATTGAATAAATTACTTAGTAAGACTTCTTCTTGTTTATCTGGTTCTTGGCTACTGCCATGGAAGGGGTAGGATTCTCTGAAGCCTGACACCAGGTGGAAATTGTTGAAATGTCTTGAAAAATACAGGCATACAGCAACTCGCGTCAGTAGTGTCGTTTTGGGCGATGTCCCTTAAAAATAGCTCAAAAACTTCTTCTTTTTAGATTTTGCAAAAAAAAAAAGTCGCTCAACAACTTTGGCAAGCTGAGGCAGAGCAGTTGCCTGCCCCTCCATTCCAATGACAGAAACTGACCAGCTTGGTAGCTGAATCGTACTTCGGTACTGCACCTCTCTCTACATTAAAACAACAACAAAAAGCTCCACATTTTCAAGCTGCAATGAAGTGGGAAAAGACGGTGGGAACAGGGGGGAGATGAAAACACTACTGCGACTCTTAAATGTCAAGAATGGCCCCTCCAGGTGGTTGCAAACTGCGACCATAGGGCATGTTTAACCTCTCATCTACGCTGTGGATGTCAGCTTGTGTGCGTGTCAACATACCAAAAATGGGATTGCCGCGGGGCGTATACCCTCCAAAAGTGAAGACGTGGGAATGATCTGCAGTAACCACGGTCAGGGTATCCTCAGAAGAGGTCATGATATCAGCCCGGCCAATTGCCCGATCCATCTCCACAGCTTCATGCAAAGCCTGCTTTGCTTTTCCTTCGTGGTGTCCATGGTCAATCCTGCCTCCTGCGGAAGGAATTATTAGAATCAGAAAACTGTAAGAAGCGCCCCAGTTGTCCTCTAGTCCCAACCCTTACAATGCAGGAATTGCTGCTGAAGAATCCCTGGCAGATGGCCATCCAATCTCTGCTTAAATATCTCCAGCAAAGGAGAGCCCACCAACACTCAAATATTATCATCATTACTAAAATTGAATTTGTACTCTGCCCTTCAGAATTCGGATTCTGAAATTCCCAGGGCAGTACATAACAATATGTTAGGATACACAAATTTATACAAACATCTTCCATAAAACCAGCAATTTATATAAGAAAACCAGCCACCAGAAACCAAAATCAGAGACAATCAGTCCTTAACCTGTTTCATATGTTGTTGTTTTACCGCCAACAGACCACAGTCAGAATCCAGTTTGTTTCAACCATGGTTTGGTGTTATGTGTGAACTTGGCCACGGTTTGCTTGGCAGCCCCACCCCAGATGCTCACCGAGCTACAAAGGCACGAGGGCAAGAGCAGCTGGAAAGCAAACCATACTTTGAAGAAGCAAACCATGGTTTGTTTGTCTGTGGGACAACTCATGGCTTGCTAAACCAACAATGGCTTAAAAGAAACCACGGTGTTGTGTTGTATATGAACCAGGGGTTTCTTCATTCCTTTGGTGCTTTAAGAATATAAGAAGGTCCTGCTGGATCAGGACCTGTCACCCTCCACAATTGCTGCATAACTGGCCTTTGAATCAGCATGCAGGAACAGTGGTCCCTCCTACGATGGTCCCTTGCCTTCTCCACACCTTCTTCCTCCTCTCACCTTCTACTAGAAGGAAGAAGCCAAGAGGGTTCTTCTGGAGGATTTTGACGGCCACCTCCACCATTTCCGTCAGAGAAGGGTCTGTTTCGTTGTTCCTGTTCAGCTCGTACACCAGGTCAATCGGCTCAAAGAGGCCTGTGGACGAAAGCCAGAGGTGTGAGTGACAGCCTCGTTAACTCTCATGCTCCATTCGAGTCCCTGATCTCACTTAAATAATGATATTGTCTGAGTATTACATGTTTGCATTTTTCCACAACGCTGGCATAGCATGCAGCCAACATAGTCAGGGCCGGCTCTAACATTGGACAGAGTCAGCTGGCTGCTTCAGGCAGCAGATGCCAAGGGTGTTTGAGGCACACATGTTGCCTAATAATATTTTTTATTATTTTTTATTAAATATGTATACCACCCTTCATCAGTGGATCTCAGGGTGGTTCACAACATTAAAAATACACAAAAGACATAATAAAAATAAGAACGAAAACAAACCAATAATCTCCCCCTCCCACAACACATATAAAAGGGCATTGGCTGTTAATCAGCCAAAGGCCTGGTTGAAGAGGAACATTTTTGCCTAAAGGCGTATAATGAAGGTGCCAGGTGAGCCTCCTTGGGGAGAGAATTCCACAAACAGGGAGCCAGTGCAGATAAGGCCCGTTCTTGTGTTGCCAGCCTCAGGACCTCGCATGGAGGAGGTACATGAAGAAGGGCCTCAAATGATGGACACAGAGTTGGTTTATATGGGGTGAGGAGGTGTCTGAGGTATTGTAGTCCTGAGCAGTTTAAGGGCTTATAGGTAAAAACCAGCACTTTGAATTGGGCCCAGAAACTAATTGGCAGCCAGTGCATTATGCTCAAACTGCCTCGCCATGGCAACCCAGCCGCCAAATTCTGCACCAGCTGAAGTTTCCGAGCCATCTTCAGAGGCAGCCCCATGTACTGCAGTAATCTAACCCTCCTGGTCGATTGTTTGGGAGCTTCAGAAGCTTTCTTCAGCCCGAAAATCACAGCGACCGATGCCAACAGACATCGGCACATTTAGGGATCCACAGAGTTTGTGCAGCTTGCACAAGAGACCTCAGCAACTCAGCATTTTGGCTAATCTACTTTATTTACATATAAGCACACACGGAGCACTGCAACATGACTCCCTCTCTCTCTAGCATCAGACAGCAAAATGAAAGAACATCCTGTCTCCATCACTTTCCACTCTGTGGAGTCAAAATGTATATCGTCATGTGATAGACAACAATCCCATGACTGCAATCACAGAGCAGGAATTCTAACAGTTACCAACGCATAGACAACAGTAGCTAGGTTGTCTCTGTCCAGACAGGGGTGCACCTGGGCCACCAGCCGAAGCTGATGGAAGGCACTCGGGGCCACTGAGGCCACCTGAACCTCGAGCAACAGCAAAGGATCCAGGAAGACCCCCAAGCTACATACCCACTCCTTCAGAGGAAGTGTAACTCCCTCAATAGCAGTCAACATCCCATCTATTTGGTCTAGGAAACCACCCACTAAGATTGCCTCTGTCTTATCTGGATTGAGCTTCAGTTTGTTGGCTCTCATCCAGTCCATTACTGAGGCAAGGCAATGGTCCAGCACTTCCACTGCCTCACCTGCAGATGTAAAGGAGAAATAGAGCTGAGTGCCATCAGCCTATTGCTGACAACTTAATCCAAAATTCTGGATCACCCCTCATGAACTAGAAACTCACCCATTAAATAGTCCACCTTGTTCAGGTCAAGCTTCATCAGTTCTGTCCGATTCCACACATAAAAGGCATTCTGGGGAGTGGGGGGGGGGGGAGAGAGAGAGAGAGAGAGAGAGAGAGAGAGAGAGAGAGAGAAGAATCAATTTGCCACTGAGGAGCACCTTTGGTGGTCGTCTACTAAACTGGTGCAGTGATGAGGTGAAATAGCAGTACTTCCAAGAGGTTGTATGGATTGGGCCCCTCTCATCAAGGCCACTGGGTTTGTTTTCATGACTATAGTAGAGTGTGAGGATGACCAGGAGGAGAACTGGGACCAAACAGATCCCCAACTGGGATTGTCATTATTGTTGTGGGTTTGGGGGGATCAGTCTGGGTGATGCCCCCAGTCCTTTCCAGTTCTTGGGGTCCTATAAAAGGTAAAAAAGATAAAGGACCCCTGGACGGTTAAGTCCAGTCAAAATCGACTATGGGGTTGCGGCACTCAAATCTTGCTTTTCAGGCTGAGGGAGCTGTCGTTTGTCCACAGACAGCTTTCCGGGTCATGCGGCCAGCATTGACCAAACCGCTTCTGGCACAACAGAACACACAAAACCAGAGCACACGAAAACACCATTTACCTTCCCGCCGCAGCGGTACCTATTTATCTACTTGTGCTGGTGTGCTTTCGAATTGCTAGGTTGGCAGGAGCTGGGACAGAGCAACGAGAGCTCACCCCGCCATGGGGATTTGAACCACCAACCTTCTGATCGGCAAGCCCAAGAGGCTCAGTGGTTTAGACTACAATGCCATGAGGTCTTATATCCAGTGAGGGTTAGGATCTAAGAGAAGATTCTGTTGCTGAACTGGTTAGACAGGTTTCTTTGTAAGTCATTGACCTTAGCTGGCCATATAAGTGTCCTGATCAGCATCCCAGAAGAACGGGCCACAAGAGCTACAACTGAAGGATGGTTCCCTCCAGGCTCATGGACCCCACTCTCCTTGCTGCTAGGTAGGAGAACAAGAGACAGAGAGCTGAGCCAGAAACAGGTTGGAAGCTGGAAGACCAAAGACCTGCTTGCTCTGTGCTGGACCCCAAGGAGCGACTGATGGAGACGCAAGATCTGTTGGAGCGTCAATGCCGTGAGCATCTCATGCTCAGGTTGGATATTTGTGTGAATCAAACCGTATATTCTACAGACACCTCAGCCTCTGCCAACCTTCACCCCAAGGAAATCAAACTCTGGGAAAGCCCCTGGCTGCTCGAGATTGGGGTGGGGTGGAATATCATTGCAATCATAATCGCCACTCCAGACTTCACCGGGAGGGTTCCAAAAATGTCCCATTTACCTTATCCTTTGGTTTTGTCTTCCTCCATGCCTCAATGAGGTTCCTGCCATCCAGCCGAGTCCCCCTGAACTTCTCCTCGTTCGGATATTCCACATCGCTGGTGTTCTTGGGGAACATGTACTTCCGACCCCCTCCCATAATCACCTGAGCAGAAGGCAAGGAAAGGAGTCTGTTTCTACCTGGCATGCAAGGTGAGCATGGACATCACAGTATCGCTTGGATCGAAAAGACTTTCAGAGCGGCTTGCAAAGCTTGAGGCTGCAGTTAGAAGAGGACGATGTGCTCAGCTGAGAAAAAAGATACCAGTGGCTGAGCCAAGGCCATTCTGCCTCCTGACTGGGCAAGGCTTTGGTGCAGGGCCACAGGCCAGTGGTGAGACACGTGAGGAAAGCCTCAGGTTCAGTCCCTAGAAAAATGCAACCTGTGCTGTTGATAGAAGTAGTACGACCCATGCAACACGTTGGCGACTAATATACACACAAGAATTACCAAAGTAATTATACATTCTTTATCAACCTTCTGAGAAAAATACAAAACCTTGTGCAAAGCCACAGAGACTTACAAACTACCCAACCTAAGATGAGCTTATAATGTCTGGTTTCAATGGATTTTTCAAATGCTTTTGTTTTCTTTATCTTTTTAGGCTTTGCACAAGGTTTTGTATTTTTCTCAGAAGATGGATAAAGAATGTATAATAATTTTGGTAATTATTGTGAGTGTATCAGTCGCCAACGTGTTGCATCAGGTTCAATCCCTGGCAGAGAGTTACAGAGCAGGTAAAAAAAGAAGAAGAGGTAAATGACCTCTGGACGGCTAAGTCCAGTCAAAGCAACTATGGGGTTCCCTCGCTTTCAGGCCAAGGGAGTTGGTGTTTGTCCACAGACAGCTTTCCAGGTCATGCAGCCAGCATGACTAAATTGCTTCTGGCACAATGTGACACCGTGACGGAAAACAGAGTGCACGGAAACACCATTTACTTTCCCGCTGCAGCGGTACCTATTTATCTACTTGCACTGGTGTGCTTTTGAACTGCTAGGTTGGCAGGAGCTGGGACAGAGCAACAGGAGCTCACCCCGTCGCGGGGATTTGAACCGCCCACCTTCCGATTGGCAAGCCCAAGAGGCTCAGTGGTTTAGACCACAGCGCCACCTGCCTCCCTAGTTACAGAGCAGGCTGGCTGGAGTGCTGCTTCTCTGTCCAAGACCCTGCAAACCTGCTGCTGGCCAGAGCAGCAGGTCCTGAGCCTGATGGGCAACAACAAAGCAGCTTAGGGCATCTGCGTCCTGCCCAGTTCTGGCACTGTGTCTACTGCAGCGCCCGACGGGCTCCCACGATAAGGCAGGCAAGCAACCGGGAATGCGAGTCAAGGTGGACAGTTTGTTCCAGTGTAAACAGAACACCGTCTGACTCAGCAGGGTGTATCTAAGGACCTTTCCATGTTCTGGACATTTTATCATGCCACTTTGGCTCTGGGGCAAACGAGAACACCTTGGCTCCAGTTTTGTGGGACAACTGCAGGAATTGTGGTTGTAAGACCTGGATAAACAAACCTCCCAAAATGAGGTTTCAAAGAACCTCCTCTCTCATTCTGCTCAGTTTCCACTTTGCACTGGTTCAGACAGAATAAAAAAGGGGCCTCAGGTGGAGTGTTAGAATGTTAATAGAAAACTTGGCCCAAGAAGGGAATTGCTGAGCAGGCACTAGAGCATAGCTGTCAAGTTGCAGATTTGAAAATAAGGGACCAGCAGCCTCAAAAATAAGGGTTCAGCAGCCAAAATAAGGGATTTTAGTCAACCAGCTGAAATATGAAGTTAAAAGGGACCAGATAATTTGGGAGAGCAGCGCCGGTTTTTAGCCTTTCGTTTCCAGAGGTTGCTGCTCAAGACACCAGCTGATGAAACGCTGCAATTAAATAACTACAAGCAGCAACCACTTTTCACACAAAACGAAGCCCAAGCTATGAAGATGCTGCTGCAGTTCTGTATCTTTTCTCTCATGCTCCATCTGCAGCTCTCAGTTCCATCAGGCGGGGCGGGAGGAGGGGGGGAAATAGCACCCAAAGTAAACCCGCAGATCAGACCATCTATGCTAGTCTACCACTACAAATCTATGGGAGAAGCGCTTGCGGTCCTTCCTCCGCTTTCCCCCTCTATGGTTAGCCCTTGGAACACCTGCCCGTGCCTCCTCCTCCTCTCTCTGAACTGCTTTCTCTATGGTTGCCCTCACTCTCCTCTCAAGGCTCCTCATTCCCAGCGGGGAGGGGCTCCCAGGGGCCGAGGCTGGTGAGAGGAGGCCGGAGGGGGGCAGGCCGGACAGCCAAGCAACACAGTTGGAGCCTCCCTCCTCCCTGGCCGGCAGGGAGGGAGGGAAAGGAGCTGCTTCCTTTCCTGGGAAATTTAAGGGACATCATCAATAAGGGACAGCAGCGGGACAGGGCGCTGGGATAAGGGAGTTTCCCGCCAAATAAGGGACGGTTGACAGCTATGTACTAGAGACATTTTGAAAGGGAAGGAAAAGTCTAAGGAGAGTCCTACATCTGGTTCATAAACCTCTGCAGGTTTAAAAGAGATGCTTCCTGATTGTCTGTCTTCCTGCAATCTGTCCTTTGCTGGCTCTCTGCCCAGCCCAATAGGTGCTTACAATTCAGCTGGGCTGCATCTGTGAAGGCCTGCAACTGAGAGACTGTTTATTTGACCACAATTACGCTTCTTTGCTGGCACTCCAACCTCCTCCTCCGATTTAGGGTCTTAGAAGGTGAATCATACAGTGCAGCAGAACTGGGCCAGGTTGTGGGGTGGGGGGAAAGAGATTTGGAGGGGAATATTTAATTACACACCCAACAGAATTGGCTCGCCCAACATGTAATTATTGCAGAAGAAAGTTAAAATTATTATCTTCTTTTTTTTTTTTAATGGACATATTAAGCTGCTTAAATAACAGGTTCAGCTTTTTGCTTTATTTTTGCCGTGGGTTTATTTGAAGTAGAGAGACACACCCACCCCTATTTATTTACCCCGGGGGGAAATGCGGTGCCGGGTTCCATCGGACGATGCGAGCGGTGAAAGGAGCCCGGAGACTGACCTCTGTCGCTCAAACCACGGTGTGGCTGGGGCCGTTGTGGCAGCCTGTTTGCACTGCCACGGCTGCTGCAACCAAGCTAACATCGCCCCTGGCATTGCCGGCTGTTCCTGGGCCAGGGCTGTTTGGAGGGCGCCCAGCAGTGCTCCAGGCGCCCGCAGGCAGCAGGAATGCGAGGTCATGCCTGGCTTAGCCAGACCTTTGTGCTGGGGGGAGAGCATTCTGTGGGGTTTGTGGCAGGGTGTGGCTGGCACCAGGCCCCTGGCCCTGCCCAATCTTCTGGGCCCCAGCACCTCTCTTGCACGAATCTACGGTTCGCACTCATGCCTTGCTGCTGCTGTTCCTCCTCCACCAGCCGCACGGGGACCCAGCGCCTTCCGCAACCTGCCAGGAAAGCGCACAGTTTTGCCTGGTGAGGAATCTAATTCCATGGCAAGGCCTCAGAAAACTGGGAGTGGGAAGCCAGCTGAGTTTCTGAGCTGCCTGGCTCAGCCTCCTTTGGGCAACCCAGGAGCCCCCATGTGCTTGCATAACATTAGTGGCTTCTAATAACTGGCTTCCTTTGCCTGCGGACTGCAAAAGGCCTCTTCACCCAGAGGAATGAATGCCACAGCGAGCGGCCAGCACCGCATTGAAACAGGCCTCTCCTCCCCCTAACTCTCTCCCTTTCTCTCTCTCTTTTTCCCTCCTGCTTCAGCTAGAAATTTTTCGCCCTGGGGGTATATATTTCATTCTGCGTTTGTTAGATTAAAGTCCTCCGAGAAGCATGGAAAAAGCCCTGTTTCTTCATCCGGGAAATGCCATGCCACCAGGTTCATGGGCACTAGGAAGATCCTGATTGCATATTGATTACTTTTAAAGGCTGAAGAGTTTAAAAAACCCAAAAGACTCTGCATTATACTGAGTCAGACCCTTGATCTGCCTAGCTCAATGTTGTCTACACTGACCGGCAGTAGTGGATCCCCAGGGTTTCAGGCAGAGAAGTTAAGAGGAAAGTTTGTGTCTTTAAAAGATGTCTGGGGGTTGCTTCATCAGGTATGGCAGAGGCAAAGGGTACCTCTGAATCAGGCATAGGCAAATACGGCCCTCCAGATGTTTTGGGACTACAACTCCCATCATCCCTAGCTAACAGGATCAGCGGTCAGGGATGATGGGAGTTGTAGTCCCAAAACATCTGGAGGGCTGAGTTTGCCTACGCCTGCACCTTCCGATCAGCAAGCCCAAGAGGCTCAGTGGTTTAGCATCACTCGTGTCCCTGAAACCTCTGAATTACAAGCTGTTGGGGAGCAAAAGTTTAGAGGAAAGATAAGTCAGAGGCAACAGGAAAGTTTATACAATTATGAGCGGCACAGAGAACAGCACTAGAACTCATGGCTATCCCAAGAAGCTGGATGCTGGAAGACTGAAGACCGATAAAAGAAAGGACTTCTTCAAGTAGTGCGTGGTTAAAACTATGGAACTCCCAGCGGCAGGAAGCAGCGATGACCACACACTAAAGGTAAAGGTACGCCTGCCCGTTATCGGCCAGTCGTGTCCGACTCTAGGGTTGCGCGCTCATCTCGCTCAAGAGGCCGGGAGCCGGCGCTGTCCGAAGACACTTCCGGGTCACGTGGCCAGCGTGACGAAGCTGCAACTGGCAAGCCAGCACCAGTGCCGCACACGGAAACGCCGTTTACCTTCCCGCTATAAAGCGGTACCTATTTATCTACTTGCACTTAGGGGTGCTTTCGAACTGCTAGGTGGGCAGGAGCTGGGACCGAACGACGGGAGCTCACCCCACCACGGGGATTCGAACCGCCGACCATGCGATCGGCAAGTCCTAGGCGCTGAGGTTTTACCCACAGCACCACCTGCGTCCCGACCACACACTAAGATGACTTTAAAAGAGGATTAGACAAATTCATGAAGGAAGAGAAGGCCTTTGACAATGACAGATCTTGGGGTCTCAAATTTCAGCGGCGCCCTGGGCAACGTCAAAATTTGGCGCCCCCACCCTGCCTCAAGCCTTCCATTCTACATCATAGCTGCAGTGCGCCAAAGGCTCCTGTGCAACCAAACTGGTCGCGTCCCCCTAAATCCACCTCTTGGCGACTATGCTCTGCCTTTCAATGGCTGTCACGTGGAAGAGGGAACAAACTTGTTTTCTCCTGCTCTGGAGGGTAGGACTCAAACTAATGGCTCCAAAGTCCTACATTGTCTCCCAGTACGTTTCTGAGCACAATTCAAAGTGTCGGTGCTGACTTTAAAAGCCCTAAACGGCCTCGGTCCAGTATACCTGAAGTAGCGTCTCCACCCCCATCATTCTGCCCGGACCATGAGGTCCAGCTCTGAGGGCCTTCTGGCAGTTCCCTCACTGTGAGAAGCCAAGTTACAGAGAACCAGGCAGAGGGCCTTCTCGGTAGTGGCACCCGCCCTGTGGAATGCCCTCCACCAGATGTCAAAGAGAAGAACAACTACCAGACTTTTAGAAGACATCTGAAGGCAGCCCTGTTTAGGGAAGCTTTTAATGTTTGACAGACTACTCTATTTTAATACTTTGTTGGAAGCTGCCCAGAGTAGCTGTGGAAACCCAGCCAGATGGGTGGGGTATAAATAAATTATTATTATTATTATTACTACAAGAAAAAAGATTCTGACTAAGTGGGAACGGTCTCCTTCGGGAGATTATGGACTCCCCTTTCTTTGAGGTTTTTAAGATAGCCATCTATCATGGACACTTTAGTTAAGATTCCTGCATTGCAGACCAGACCAGCCACACAAGGCACCAAATGGGTCCCCAGCTACAGCCTATCATTCAACGCCTCCATTGCTGCCCGCAGAACCTCCTGTGCGAACATCGGCCCACAGAGACATCAGCATCGCCTCTAGGCGCTGCTGGCCTCATTCCACCACCAGGGGGAGCTGTGTCCTCTCCTGCTGTGCCCACTGCCTGAGACAATAGGCATTGATTCTGCTTTTGGGCAAGCTGTGCCAGCTGGCATTGGGTGCCCTGCTGTGACGATGCAACCGATGTGCTCTGCTACAATGGCCCAGATAAAAGATCAGCGCACGACACCACGGCGCATCTTTCAAGCTTCTCTTCGCCCTGAACGTGGAATGCATCTGCAGAGAGGTGCCCTCTGGCCTCCTGGCACTCTCTCACCCTTGCCAGCTTCCTGTGTTTGGGGGAAATGGGCCGGGGAGGTGGGGGCTGCTGGCTGGGTCCTCCAGAGAATGGGCCTGAATAGCAACAGGGGCCCATTTCCCTGAGTGCCAGGTGCAGGCAAGGACTGGGAAGAGGCCACCCGGCTCACTCGCATTCTCTCGCCTCTTTGGGTTGCAAGGCAGAGGACGAGAACAGCTGTTGTGGGAAACAGAGACACAATTCAGGCTCTCTGGTCCAGCATGAAGGAGGAGGAGGAAGGGTCTGCACTGCCGGAGACTTTCTTGGGTTGCATTCTCAAGGGCCTCCCCTCTCGCCCCCCTCAGAGCCACCGATTCACACAACTTTTCCACTCGCAGCACTGAAAGCTTTCTTTGAGCTGATCTGCATAGTTAAATCAGCTGCTTGGAAAACGCCAAACGCTTCTAACCTCGGCCTATCCTTCTCAGCCAGCCAAGAGCCTGGCTGTTGTTCCAGGCAAGGAATAGATGAAGTCACCCATTTGGGGTTTTCCTCATTTTTCCAATCTCCACTTCTCCACATTCTCACACCGCTTTGCAGTTTTCCGTTAACGTCCCCGGGAAATTTTGCCAGTATCCGAATGCAAATTTCTCCTAGGCTACACTTTTACCCCATGCAATTACCCCTAATGTTTGCCAGCAGATTTTGGTATGTCCTTTCCACTAATGCATTTCCCTTCAATATAAACTTTTATCCAGCAGGAACATTTGGCATTGCAAAATTCAGAGAAGGGGGGCTTTTGAAGAGTAGCTGCGATCCTCCTTCCAGATGAAATATCTGTGCAACTGATAAAACATAGGGCTGTCACCTGATTCCTCAACTTTTGTACAGCCCACCCCTCTGTTCAGCCATCTGGGCTAGAGATTTTAGCTTTCAATAAAATGGAACGAAATCAGGACAGCAGTGGTGTATCTTCCGCAAGAGTAGGGTTCAAGGGCAGAAGGATGATCCTTTATGCACAACCGAGGAAACATTGTGACTCACAGGGAGACAAACCGCTTCTTGGTTTAACTTCCAAGATTTGAAAAGAAAGTTGCAATGCAAGGGAAGAAGGGAAGAAGGGAAGAAGAAGAAGAAGAAGAAGAAGAAGAAGAAGAAGAAGAAGAAGAGGAGGAGGAGGAGGAGGAGGAGGAGGAGGAGGAAGAAAGACCCACATTTGCCTGAAAGAAACAGGAGGTTTTTCTGTGAATGTTGTGGGATGGGTGATTCTGTTTTTCAGTTCATTGCAAGACAAACAGACAGAGAGTTTTTCTCCCAAGACCCAGCCAAGTCATTAGATGGTAATTCACCCCACAATCTCTAATTTAAGGTGTTTCCTTTTAAAAAAGAAAGATTTTTCTTGTTGCTGTAAGATTCCTCATGCTTTAACCAATTTCAATTTGTATATGTTCTATGCACCATGAAGCGTTGAGAGAAAGAAGGCAGGGAGCAGCTTTCCCCCACCCCCCACCGCCCCAAATGAAAGATCTGAGGGGAGCTGGGGGCAGGGATTAAATATTCTGTCAATTTTCCGGTTCCCTGGCTTTCTAAATTTCCAGTCTTCAGTTCAGATCTCCACATCTCCACAGCAATTTGAGCTGTGGTTGTTTCAATCTTTGTGAAAATTCATCAGTATAATCATAATGATAATAATAAACACAGTTCTGAAAGCAATTTCCCCAGAATAGGATGTATTTTGTTTGTTATTTCCCCCAAAATACAGGCATCGTTGTGCATATTGTTTGGTTGTAGAAAATCTGGAGAAGTGTGAATTTTGAAGGACTGCTGTGCTTCAAATATTGCTTCAAGAAGTACGCATCCAAGGGTGCAAATGTAAGATTCACATCTATTGCTCCGCCCACTTATGCACCACTGTCATGTGACCCTGGAAAGGTTTCGCACGAGGTCATGTGACCCCTGAACTCAGCCTAGCATACCTCACAAGGTTAGCCTGAAGATAACATAGGGTTAGGGAGGCCGTTTTCAGTCACCCTGATCTCCTTGGAGCAGGACTGAAAATGCAATAAATCCACCCAGAGCTGGATCCTCCCTTTTGTGTCCCTCTCGAATTCACCCACCTTGCTCTCCAAAATAACTGCTTGCTACCGAAACCAGAGAGCGAGAGTAACGCCCGAGGAACGGCCGTGGTATTCCACGAATGGCACAGTACATTTTGAAGAAAGTGGAATAATTATTAGGCTTGCGTCAGAGCCTGAGCCATTCTGCAGTCCCAGGAGACAGTGCTGGGAACTAAATGGACCGCTCATCTCAGGGGTGGGGAGCCTTTAGAAACCCCAAGGGACGCATTGCCTTCTGGGGGGGGGGGTGGCACATGCCAGGGGTGGGGCAAAAGCAGGTGGAGCAATTGATGTGAATTTTTCCCTTCGCGCAGTAGGCTAGTTTCCACGCATCCCTCTCTGGCCTCCATTCATGCAGGCAAGAGGCATTATCTGAGTCCAGGGACAAGTACCAGTCAGGCAAAAACATTCAGGGGGAAGACAATTGAGGGGTCGGCCCTAGGGACAGGGCTGGGGAAACCCAGCCAGATGGGTGGGGTATAAATAATAAAAATATTATTATTATTATTATTATTATTATTATTATTATTATTACAGTGGTGCCTCGCAAGACGAAATTAATCCATTCCGTGAGGCTCTTCGTATAGCGTTTTTTTCGTCTTGCGAAGCAAGCCCATTGACAGCTTAGCGGATTAGCGCTATTAGCGGTTTAGCGGCTTTTAGCGGATCAGCTGATAAGCGGCTTAGGGCTTAGGAAAAGGGGGGGAGGAAAAAAACCCCGCAGGAACTCGCAAGACATTTTCGTCTTGCAAAGCAAGCCCATAGGGAAATTCGTTTTGCGAAGCGCCTCCAAAACGGAAAACCCTTTCGTCTAGCGGGTTTTCTGTCTTGCGAGGCGTTTGTCTTGCGGGGCACCACTTTATTATTAATCCAAGGGCCCAAATTCCTTCATTTGCTGCATTTCCATCCCGTCTATTCCCGACAAGGAACTCCAAGTGGTGTACAGTGGTACCTCTGGTTGCGAACGGGATCCGTTCCAGAGGCCCGTTCACAACATGAAAAGCCCGCAACCTGAAGCACCGTATCTGCACAGGTGAGCGGCATGGTTTGGTGCTTGTGCACATGCGTGAAGCGTGATTTAGTGCTACTGTGCATGCGCGAGCAGTGAAACCCGGAAGTAACCCTTTCCGGTACTTCCAGGTCACAGCGGGACGAAAGCTGAAAAAACGTAACATGAAGCAAACGTAACATGAGGTATGACTGTATATCGTTCTGCCTCTCCTTGTTTAATCCCCGCAACAGCCATCCTGCGAGGTAGGTTAGGCGGAGAGGCAGGGACTGGCTCAAGGTCACACCCAGGGAGCTCCACGTCTGAGGGGGGAAAGATCAGGTTGGTGGAGGGTTCGGAAACTAAGCCTTATGAGGAACGTTTGAGGGAGCTGGAGATGTTTAGCCTGGAGAAGAGAAGACTGAGAGGAGATAGGAGAGCCGTCTTCCAATATCTGACAGGTTGTCACACGGAGCGAGTTTGTGGTCTCCTGCTCAGGAGGGCAGGACTCAAACCAATGGCTTCAAGTTACACAAAAGGATCAACTTCCTGGCATTAAGAGCCGTTTGACAGTGGCATGGCCTCCATCGGAAGGTGATGGACTCTTTTTCCTTGGAGGTTTTTAAAGCAGAGGTTGGACAACCATCTGATATGAATGCTTTAGCTGAGATTCCAGCGTTGCAGGGAGTGGACTAGATCAGTGTTTCCCAACCTTTGGTCTCCAGCTGTTTAGGGACTACAATTCCCATCATCCCTGACCACTGGGTCTTGCTAGCTAGGGATGATGGGAGTTGTAGTCCAAAAACAGCTGGAGGCCAAAGGTTGGGAAACACTGGACTAGATGACCCCTAGGGGGTCCCATCAAACTCGACAATTCTAGGATTCTATTATTCTAACCCATGGGTAGGCAAATTAAGCCCCAGGGGCCGGATCCAGCCCAATTGCCTTCTAAATCCGGCCCGTGGACGGTTGGGGTATCAGCATGTTTTTACATGAGTAGAATGTGTCCTCTTATTTCAAATGCATCTCTGGGTTATTTGTGGGGCATAGGAATTTGTTCATCCCCACCCTCAAAAAAATATAGTCCGGCCCCTCACAAGGTCTGAGGGACAGTGGACCGGACCCCTGCTGAAAAAGTTTGCTGACCCCTGCTTTAACCACTACATTGGCTCATCAAAGAGAGATAGAATCACCCCAAATACGCTGTGATTTCATTTATATTCCCCGCTTTTGGTATCCATAGAATCATATAATTCTAGAGGGACCCTGAGGATCAGTGCTTTTTTCTTAAAAAGTAAAATAAAAATGTTTAGGGGTACTCTCATTTTCCTAAAAAGGTAAAGGTAAAGGGACCCCTGACCGTTAGGTCCAGTCGTGGCCGGCTCTGGGGTTGCGGCGCTTATTTCGCTTTATTGGCCAAGGGAGCCGGTGTACAGCTTCTGGGTCATGTGGCAGCATGACTAAGCCACTTCTGGCAAACCAGAACAGCACACGGAAATGCCATTTACCTTCCTGCCAGAGCGGTACCTATTTATCTACTTGTACTTTGACGTGCTTTTGAACTGCTAGGTTGGCAGGAGCAGGGACCGAGCAATGGGAGCTCACCCTGTCACGGGGATTCGAACCACCAGCCTTCTGATTGGCAAGCCCTAGGCTCAGTGGTTTAACCCACAGCGCCACCCGCGTCCCTATTTTCCTACTCATTTTCCTACTCATATTGAAATACTGCCCCTCATTGAGGCCAAACGTAGATTCACAAATTGTTTAGGGGTATGCATACCCCCATGTCCCCCCCCCCCAAAAAGCACTGCTAAGGATCCAATCCCTTGCAATACAGAAATATGCAGCTCTCCCATATGGGGATCAAATCTGCAACCTTGGAGTTATCAGAACCATGCTCTAACCAACAGAGCTATCCAGGTCCCCTCCGTCCTGTCCACTCTTCATTGCCCTTCTTCCCCTCTTATATTAAAACCATCCTGCAGCTGTTCTTGGCTGACCCACGCTCACCTCAATGTCTGGGATGTTTTCGAAAAGCTGGTGTGCGATGTCTTTGCAGCCCTGCTGGATGGCCTCAGGGGGCATCTCGTTGTCGGAGTACCAGTCCCGGTCGGCAGAGTGTGCATAGGCCGCGCTCGGCGTGGCATGGTTGACCCGCGTTGTCGTGACGATGCCCACAGATTTGCCTGGGACCAGAGAAGCAAAGGAAGCGCACCGTCAAGGCAAAGATGTGCTCTTCATCCTGGAGGCCTGGAGGTTGAGGCTTTCCAGGGCCGACGGCATGAACTTTGGCAAAACTCAGCGGGCACAGAAGCCAAGCTCAAAAAAAAAAAACCCTTCTGGGCAAGATGCCACCAAACTCCCTCCCCTCTTCTCCCAAGCTAAATGACCCCTCTCACATCTTGGGCATGCAACGGGGTCAAAGCGTGCTGCTGAAAACACATTATTCTGTCTATCGACACAGCCGGTTAAACATTGTTCCGCTCTGCGGAGTTAATCATCTCGCCGAGAGTGATTTTTGGCTCTCCTCGCCTGTCCCTCGGAGCCCACGGAGAACAAGCAGAACAACTGCGCTCTGTGTCTCCTCCAGATCATCCCTTCGCTTTTCGCACTTCCTTCCTTCTCCCCCCACCCCCCAACCCACCGTCTCTCTGCACCAGCCCCATGGGGGCAGCATGGATAAAGGCAAGGCCAGGCACAAGCCTCCTTTGTAATTGGAGCTGGGGGCACACATCCCCGTCAAGGGGGAACCCGAGGGTTTATTTTTAATCGCGGTTTCCAGCTGATCCATGGAAAGAGGCGCTCTGTTTGGCAGAAAGAGAGAAAAAGTGGGCAGAGAGGTTCTGAGTGTGGGCACCTGCAAATGTCAGGCTTTGATCTGATTTCGTTCCAGCCCACACCCCCCAAAATCACAGTGTGACCACCGAGGCCACTCAAACCAGCTGGGCCATGAAAGGACAGCGATCAAACAGGTTCCTCTTCAGACATTTAACTATGGACTCATGTCCAAAACGTTGGATTGGTTGTTGTTTTTTTAGCATCAACAGAATGCATTTTTCAAAAGCAATGTTTTCTTGGCATTTTCCATCTGTTTATTCATTTAAAACAACAACAACAACAGGAAGCATCAGAGCCTTTGGCTCCTCCAAAACATTTCAGCGGCAACGATAAAGAGGGCCGCTTCTTTGAGCAGCGTGACTTAGCGCTTCCCGTTTTATAAATATCCTGGTGGAATTTTTCTCATATATGTATAGTCACACAAATTTTCTACCATGAACAGATGTAACGCAGAGGTTGCAGGTTCAATCCCCATAAGGGCCAGCTGTCTATTCCTGCATTGCAGGGAGTGGACTAGAATTCAGCGTTTCCCAAACTTGGGTCTCCAGCTGTTTTTTCGGACTACAACTCCCATCATTCCTAGCTAGCAAGACCACTGGTCAGGGATGATGGGAATTGTAGTCCGAAAACAGCTGGAGAGGGTCAATCCAGGGCCCTCCTGTATCTGCTCAGATGCTCCTGGTGCTGGAAGCTGCCTTAGACTGTTATAACAATAATATAATAATAATATAATAAGCTGGACCATAAAGCTGGACCATAAAGAAGGCTGATCGCCGAAGAATTGGTGCTTTTGAATTATGGTGCTGGAGGAGACTCTTGAGAGTCCCATGGACTGTAAGAAGATCAAACCTCTCCATTCTGAAGGAAATCAGCCCTGAGTGCTCACTGGAAGGACAGATCCTGAAGCTGAGGCTCCAAGACTTTGGCCACCTCATGAGAAGAGAAGACTCCCTGGAAAAGACCCTGATGTTAGGAAAGATGGAAGGCACAAGGAGAAGGGGATGACAGAGGACAAGATGGTTGGACAGTGTTCTCAAAGCTGTTTGAACTAACTGCAGGAGGCAGTGGAAGACAGGAGGGCCTGGCGTGCTCTGGGCCATGGGGTCACGATGAGTCGGACACGACTAAACGACTAAACAACAACAATAATAATTTATTATTTATACCCCGCCCATCTGGCTGGGTTTCCCCAGCCACTCTGGGTGGCTCCCAACAGAATATTAAAATACAATAACCTATTAAACATTAAAAGCTTCCCTAAGGAGGGCTGCCTTCAGATGTCTTCTGAAAGTCTGGTAGTTGTTTTTCTCTTTGACATCTGGTGGGAGGGCGTTCCACAGGGCGGGTGCCACTACCGAGAAGGCCCTCTGCCTGGTTCCCTGTTGGGGGAACTGCCAGAAGGCCCTCGGCACTGGACCTCAGTGTCCGGGCAGAACAATGGGGGTGGAGACGCTCCTTCCTGTTAAGAATGAATGGGGAGCCTGGCTGCTGGATCTGGCCAATGGCTCATGTAGTCCAGTGTGCTGATCCCAGAGAGGTCACCCAGATGCCCCAAGGAGAAACCAACAAACAGGACCCAATTGAGGACAAGAGCCCTCTCTCCCTCCTGTGGCTTCCAGCAGAAACTGGTATTTGGAAGCACGGCTGCCTCCAACCACAAAGGCAAAGCTTAGCCATCCTGGTTAAAGTAAAGGACCCCTGACCATTAGGTCCAGTCGTGGCCGACTCTGGGGTTGCGGCGCTCATCTTGCTTTATTGGCCGAGGGAGCTGGCATACAGCTTCCGGGTCATGTGGCCAGCATGACTAAGCCGCTTCTGGCGAACCAGAGCAGCACACGGAAACGCCGTTTACCTTCCCTCCAGAGTGGTACCTATTTATCTACTTGCACTTTGACGTGCTTTCAAACTGCTAGGTTGGCAGGAGCAGGAACCGAGCAAAGGGAGCTCACCCCGTCGCGGGGATTCGAACCGCCGACCTTCTGATCGGCAAGCCCTAGGCTCTGTGGTTTAACCCACAGCGCCACCTGCTAGTAGCAACCAGATAGCCATTTCCAGGCCTATCAAGCAATTCTAGGGATTAAACCAGGTACCTTCCATGTGCAAATTGATGTGCTTTGCCACTGGGCTTTTAATACAGCCCTTCTCTCCAATGCTGCGAAAACTTGGACACGAAGATTCTGTTTTGCTTGCGTATCAAACCAGTCTCAAGTCCAGCTCTTGTCCCAGACAATGCACTTATTGTGGTTAAAGTATTCTGACACCCTTCCAGAAAGTTATCTGCGATCTGTTACTAAGTGAAGTTTTAAGAGGAAACTTTTGCTTGGCGGTTAAAAAAAAGCCCACCTATTTTCACATGAGAATGAGAGCAAAACCCAACGTTCAGCTCTGGATCTGGAAAGACCCACGAAGACCCATTTGGGGAGAAAAGTGGAAAATTCCAGCACCTTTTCACTGAAGCCCCATATTGAACAAATGGATTTTTAAAAAAGTATTGATAAAAGCCAGGCCTTGTCTTAAAAGCGCAGATAACAGTGAAGCCTAAGCTGCCATCTTATGTACCCTTGGGAATAAGCCACATTTAATTTGGAGGTACTTGCTCTTGATTGTGCTGTTAACGGAATAATAAGCAAGCATTTATCTCTCAAAGCCCACGATTTTCAAAATGCCTTATCAACCAGCGAGCTTTACTCTTGCAATGTGTTTCAAAGCTGCTGCATTTTGAATTGTTATGACCTGCCCTGGGGCCTTAGGGTGAAGGGTGAGTAATAAACCAAATTTATTATTAGGACGTCAACAGGGCTGGGGAAGCCCTAGATCACAAGATGTGATCTTCCAGGCCTCTTTATGTAGACTGTGGACTGTGCCCCTCCTCCTACTGAGCTATGGTCCTTGCTTTAAAAAAAAAAAAAAATCAAAATTCTACTCCTCATGGTTCAGAAGGAAGGGCTGGCTTAAACAGGAACACATAACCTCCAACATTTCTCCTATTGAAATAGGGACATCCTGTGCCGTAATAGGGATGCGGGTGGCGCTGTGGGTTAAACCACAGAGCCTAGGACTTGCCGATCAGAAGGTCGGTGGTTCGAATCCCCGCAACAGGGTGAGCTCCCATTGCTTGGTCCCTGCTCCTGCCAACCTAGCAGTTCGAAAGCCCATCAAAGTGCAAGTAGATAAATAGGTACTGCTTAAGCGGTGTTTCCATGCACTGCTCTGGTTCACCAGCTGGCCACATGACCCGGAAGCTGTATGCCAGCTCCCTCGGCCAGTAAAGCGAGATGAGCGCCGCAACCCCAGAGTTGGCCACGACTGGACCTAATGGTCAGGGGTCCCTTTACCTTTATGCCGTAATAACAATAATATTTATACGTCATCCATCTAACTGGGTTGTCCCAGCCACTCTGGGAGGCTTCCAACATATATAAAAACATAATAAAACTTTAAACATTAAAAAAACTTCCCTATACAGGGCTGTCTTCTGAAGGTTGTACAGTCGTACCTTGGTTGACGAACGCCTTGCAACTGAAACCTTTTGGCTCCTGAAAACGTGAGTGTTCCGGTTTGTGAACGTACTTTGGAACCCGAAGGTCTGACGCGGCTTCCAATTGGCTGCAGGAACTTCCTGCAGCCAATCGGGAGCCGCGCCTTGGTTTCCGAACGTTTTGGAAGTCGAACGGACTTCTGGAACGCATTCCGTTTTATTTCCAAGGTACCACTGTATAGTTACTTATCTCCTTGGCTCGAGGGTCATGTAACTCCATACCCGCCAACATTTCTCTGATGAAAATAGGGACGTCCTAAGGAAAAGTGGGACATTCCAGGATCAAATTAGAAACCGGGACAGCTTCTGTAAATCTGGGATTGTCCCTGGAAAATCCCAGACATGGAGAGTCTGGGAACATAGGAAGCTGCCTTAGATCAAGTCAAGCCACTGACTTATCTAGATCAGTTTCTCTGACATTGACAAGCAGCTGCTCTCTGGGAATCTAGCCCCCCGTGATTGAACCTGCAACCTTCTGCCTGCAAAACAGAGGCTCTGTCCCTGAGCTACATCCCTGCCCCCAGAAAAGCACCAGTAACTTTTCACTTTTGCATTCAGGGGGCACACAAACAAGGTTGCTTCCAAACAGCAAGTGGCTTTAAAATAAATAAATAACTTTTCACCCAACTCTGGCAGTAAAAGTTATCTGTTGGAAGGAGCCACTGGACACCCCTGATTTTGGACCCATTGTCCCACTCACCTGCCGCCTTCGCCCATTTGAGGATAGAGGTCACCTCGTTCCCCGCCGTGGTGTTGCACTGGGACCTCGTCACAGCCGCGCTGACCCCCAGCGTCCCCTCGTTGGCCTTCACCCCACACAGGTAAGCCGTGGCTGTGCCAGCGCTATCTGGGACCTGGGCGTTCGTGTTGTACGTCTGCGGGGAGCAATGGCAGAAGGGCAGTTTGAAAGCACGAAGTGCAAGTAGATAAATAGGTACCACTCCGGCAGGAAGGTAAACGGCGTTTCCGTGTGCTGCTCTGGTTCGCCAGAAGCGGCTTAGTCATGCTGGCCATGTGACCTGGAGGCTGTACGCTGGCTCCCTCGACCAGTAAAGCAAGATGAGCGCCGCAACCCCAGAGTCGGCCACGACTGGACCTAATGGTCAGGGGTCCCTTTACCTTTACAGGGGCCACATAAACCCGTTCTGCATTTGTAAAAATGAAAAGTAAAAAAAAGGGCACTTTGGAACTCCCTGCCCCTTGATATCTAGCAGGCCCCTTTGCTGTGCTCTTTCTGGCGCTTGCTAGAAACATTTTTGTTTAGATGAGCCCACCCAGACGTTTAGAAAGTTGACGCGAGTTTTAATCTGTTTTTTCAGTCGGTCGTTATTTTAACTTTTCAAAAGCTTTAAATGATCGTTGTTGGTTTTTCTTATGGATGAGTTTATCCTTCCAACTGCTTTGAGGAGGGCCTAAAATCAAGCAGCGTGTAATTGTTACCTAATGAAATAATAATAATAATAAAGAGTTTGAACATGGTAGAGCAGATTGTGGTGGAGAGTTTCTCTCCTCCCCCCATACATTTCTCCTGCCACCGCTGCCCAAGCTGTGAGCTAATCCCTGAGAGAAAGCCGAAATAAGGCTCTGAGGCAGGATCAGCCCCATCGCTGGCAGCAGCAGTTGCCCCCTGGAGCTTCTGTCAATATTATTATTATTATTATTATTATTATTATTATTATTATTATTATCATCATCATTTATATCCTGGCTTTTTCCCTGACAGGAACTCAAGGTGGCTGACAGCTAAAAGGTAGAAACAGCTAAAACATCGAGATGAGGAGAAAGCACTCATTAAAAAAACAATTAAACATAAATAGAATTACCGTATTTTTCGCCCTATAGGACGCACTTTTTCCCCTCCAAAAATGAAGGGGAAATGTGTGTGCGTCCTATGGGGCGAATGCAGGCTTTCACTGAAGCCTGGAGAGCGAGAGGCTTCGGTGTGCACCGACCCCTCTCGCTCTCCAGGGTTCAGGAAGCTATCCGCAAGCCTTGGGAGCCCGCGGGAGTGCCCACCGGGCTTGCAAGGCTTGCGGGCGGCAGCCTGCAGCGCGAAGCATGGGGCGCGCTCCGGAGCGCACCCCGGGCTTTGGGCAGATATCGGGCAGCCCCACAAGCTCGGGGGACAGCGGGGAGGCGGGGCGCCGCCATCCCGCTATTCCCCGACCTGGTTTGGAGGCTGGCGTGGGGAGAAGCAAGCAAGCTTCTCCCCACCGCCAGCCCCACAAGCTCGGGGGACAGCGGGGAGGCGGAGCACCGCCATCCCGCTATTCCCCGACCTGGTTTGGAGGCTGGCGGTGGGGAGAAGCAAGCAAGCTTCTCCCCACCGCCAGCCCCACAAGCTCGGGGGACCGTGGGGGCAAGCTGCTGCCCCACGGAGGCTAGGGAGGCTGTCCCTGAAGGCAGAAGAGGGAGACGGAGCGCTCCATCTCCCTCTTCTAGCTTGGGGATGGCTGCGCAAAGCCTCTGCAGGCTGGGGGGGGGGAATCAAAATTTTTTCCTTGATTTCCCCCCAAAAAAACTAGGTGCGTCCTATGGGCCGGTGCGTCCTATGGGGCGAAAAATACGGTAAACATATAGATTTAATAATTTTGTTTGTTTGTTTGTTTGTACCCTGCCCATCTGACTGGGTTGCCCCAGCCACTCTGGGTGGCTTCCAACATATATAAAAACATAATAAAACATTATACATGAGTTAAACATACATTATAACTCACTAAAACATTTTTTTGAAAAATACCCAGCATGACTACTGTCCATAGCTGTCAACATTTCCCTTTTTTAAAGGGAAATTCCCTTATTCCAAATAGGATTCCTCACAAGAAAAGGGAAAAGTTGAAAGCTATGCTACTGTCAAATAGAGGGGAAAGGACCAATTTGTTAGGAGAAAAGACCAAAAAAACAATTGAATAGAATGCAGGTCGGATGTTTGTTGCCTCAGTCCTCACACTGGTGGCAGCCCAGTTAAAAATGTCGTAGCGCAAATTAAAAATACCTGGGGAATTGAAGCAACCTTGGCTGCAGTTGGCACAGGGCTTGCCTGCTGGGCTGGAGTGCGAAGCTGCCTAGAGCATTAGGGTGGAATATGGGTGCAAACAAGCTCTATGGGCAGGGGAGGAATCTGCACTCGTGCCATATAAGCAGGAGACCTGCGGCACATTGACCTAGTTTAATGTGGCCCCGGCCTAATTTCAAAATCCCTCTGCAAGCAATCAGTACAGTCCTTTGTGGCAGCAGCAATGCACATCGTTCCCCTGACATCCTGGGGAGATGGAGAGAAGGGTGAGAGGGGAGAGATGGAGGGGGGAAAGTTGGTGACAGAAAGGAAAAGGAAAGTGGGTGGGAGGAAATCTTCTGAATCTCAGAAGCCAGAACAGCAAGAGGGATCGCTGCACAGTGAAAGCAGCAATCCCTCTTGCTGTTCTGGCTTCTGGGATAGCTGCACAGCCTGCATTCGCCCCATAAGACGCACACACATTTCCCCTTACTTTTTAGGAGGGGAAAAGTGAGTCTTACAGAGCAAAAAATACGGTATTCCTTGGAGGCCTGCCCATATGAAGTCTGGACTTTCCCCCACTTGGCCCAGAGCAGGCAGGGGATGACAAAAACAAGTTGACCGGACGGAGCATTGGGGGGCCTTTTTAAGCTTCCCGAATAAGAAAATGAAGATAACTGGTGATGATCGGGGGGAATAAACAGAGTTTCTTGAGTCTGGGAGGAAGAATGCCGTTCGGCCTCTCAGAACACTAGAACGCAGCGTTCGTCCAGGAAAACATATTGACTCTGGGTCTGTGCAAACAGAATGTTTTCTTGATGCAGCCCACAAATTCGCTGAAGGGGCTCCGTGCTGCAGGCGGTTGGGATGGTCCCTTAGCGGGGGGCTGTGAAAAGGGCCCAGTTGTGAGATCCTGGGCACACTCACTCAGAAGTAGGTCCTGTTGTGATCCACGGAGCTCTCCCCTAAGAAGCGTGTTTTAGGGGAGCACACAAACAGCTTGCCTGCATCTAGCTGCTGGCACTGGTACTGTAGCTTACTCTAGGAAGCTGGTGGATCAGCACCTCTGCCCAATCTAGCTCAGTATCGCCTGCACTGACTGGCAGGGGTTATATGCCTAACTTGTTTTCTTCTTTAATGCTCACAAATTACTTGGGAATCCCATTAAGACCATAAGAAGAGCCTGGAATAGCATCGGCGCAGGGAATCCTGTGCAATTTGTTCTTGTGTTTCTTCTTTTTTTAAAAGAAGAACTCGCGGCCGGTTGACCCAGAGTCACCCCGCCAGGGCACAAGGGGTGGTCTACCAAACATGTGAATGCATCCGCCACAAGACGGGCCAAAACAGAAGGTGCCTTGCGTTGCCAAATTCCAAGCTGGGGCTGGGAGGAATGTGCTATGTTTGTTTTTGTCACAGGGAGGCACTTAAGGAGTTGCCCTTGCTCTGGAAAGGGTCAGCTTCCAGACGTCGTTGGAGGGGGGAGCTGTCCGGGGGCTGGACCCGTGAGCAGGATTTGAACTATGAGCAACAGGAGGGGTTAAATGTTATAGTAGTTTTGTTAAGGTTCAGAGGGAGAAAAATAGAAACACCATGGAAAAGGGGCTGGGAAGTCAGGGGAGGGAGTTTTTATTATGTGTGAAATTTTGGAAAACTTAATAAAAACAACTTCAGGAAAAAAGGAAATTGCTGCCTCCTTAAAAGGTAAAGGTAAAGGGACCCCTGACCATTAGGTCCAGTCGTGACCGACTCTGGGGTTGCGGCGCTCATCTTGCTTTGTTGGCCGAGGGAGCCGGCGTACAGCTTTCAGGTCATGTGGCCAGCATGACTAAGCCACTTCTGGCGAACCAGAGCAGCAAACAGAAACGCCGTTTACCTTCCTGCCGGAGTGGTACCTATTTATCTACTTGCACTTTGACATGCTTTCGAACTGCTAGGTTGGCAGGAGCAGGGACTGAGCAACGGGAGCTCACCCCGTCGCGGGGATTCGAACCGCCGACCTTCTGATCGGCAAGTCCTAGGCTCTGTGGTTTAACCCACAGCGCCACCTGCGTCCCTACATCCCTAGAAATGGGGCAAGGGGAGAATGCCCCACATTGCTCTTGCCACGTGAATCTGCTCTGCGTACAAGTTTGCCAGCCTGGGCACTGGATTTAGGCTACACCCAGGCTCAGCAAGCACGGTGAATTTTGTTTTACAATATCCCCATCAGTATGTCTCTTGGCATCACAGCCCCTCTTGAAGGACCGGCTTGATCATTTAAATCAGCCTCAGACCACCTGGCACCCTCCTCAGCGATGGAGCAACTGCTTTGCATTTCCCAGGTTCAGTCCCCAACAGGCAGGACTGGGCAAAGGCTCTCTGCTTGAAACCTTGGAGAGAGCTTCTGCCAGTCAGTGTAGGCATGGCTGGGCTAGATGGACCAAGGGTCTTGTTTTTGTTCCTAGATTTCCTGCAGAAGTTGGTCAGCGTTCCATGGCCACAGAGCACTACCATTCTTCACTGGGATGCTTCGGGTGTTTCCTTCCACCATTTAATATATTTTGGTGCCAAAATCCAGCATCGCCTGAGCTCGGCGAGTGCAGCTTTCTCCCAGTTGCAGTGCAGAGTGTTTGAGGACTGCGACATTCGCAGGGAAACCAAAATGCTTGTTTGCAAAGCTATTGTACTACCAACCTTACTGCATGCTTGTGAAACATGGATCACTTATAAACGCCATCTCCGACTCCTTGAAAGTTTCTGTCAATGGTGTCTCCAAAAAATTGTACACATCACTTGGGAAGACAGGCGAACTAATGCAAAGATCACCAGTGTCGAAGCAATGGTTCTTCAACATCAACTTTGTTGGACTGGTCATATTGTGTGGATGCCTGATTATCACCTTCCAAAGCAACTACTCTATTCCAAACTTAAAAATGGAAAGCGTAATGCTGGTGGTCAACAAAAGAGGTTTAAAGACTCTCAAGGCAAATCTTTAAAATGTAGTATAAACACCGACAATGGGGAAACACTGGCCTGCGAGCGCCCCAACTGGAGAACAGCCTTTACCAAAGGTGTCATGGGCTTTGAAGACACTCGAACTCAGGATGAAAGGGAGAAACATGCCAAGAGGAAACCCTCACCGTGGCAACTCCTGCCTGAAAACCAGTGTCCCCTCTATGGAAGGACGTGTGGATCCAGAATTGGCCTCCACAGTCACTTACAGACTCACTGTTAAGACCGTGTTCATGGAAGACCATCTTACTCTGCTACGAGGGATCGCCAAAGAAGAAGAAGATATTTTGGTGCTGTTTTATAAACCTCAAGGTTTGTTCACTCTCAAGCAGTGGGCGTTGCCATTTTGGCAGCTTGAAACAATGGCACTTATAACAACTCGAACATCAGAAGTCGATGACAGGACGTACCTCTGAGTAAACGCGCAGAGATTAAGCGTGCATGAATCTGTTAACTACGAGTTTCCACATACGTTTGCTGGAATCGAAGGGTGAGGCTCCACATGTTTTAAAGAAAGGGGGGTTTTATTTTATTTTTTAAAAAAAGAATCACAGGGTAGCAGACCTTCTGTCTTATCTTCAGCCAAGTAAAGAAGGACCACAGGCTTTGTGATGCCCATCCAAAAGAAGAGAATGGGAGTAGAGGCAGGGCTGAAGAGGTCTCCTTACCTTGGACAAAGCCACAAAGGGAAAGCGGTCCATTTCCAGGACTGTCTCTTCCCCATTGTTGTTGCTCAGCTGCCCCTTCAGGATGCGAGCCGCTGTCACCGTGGGGACTCCCATGCCTACAGTCAAAAGAACCACACGTGAGAAAGGCTGGGAAAGGCCTTTACATACAGTTGGCATATATGAACCTGCCTAATACCCGCACTTGGTGAAACTGCACTCGAACCGAAACCCAGCTGACCTTGGGAATTCGCACTTTTCTGAATTTTGCAATGCAGTTCCCCAGTTCCCTGAAATGTGTGTGGAAATTAATACACCGGAATGTTAAGTGTGCATATAAACACATATAATAGGTGACAAGGAATATATCAAAAGGCCATTGCATTAGTGGGAACTGTTAGGATATATAGTTACATCGTGCAAGAGAGTGTATTCAGAAGGGACTCATTCAGGTGTCCTACATGCCAGGAAACGAAATTCCTGCAGATCTGTTGCCTAAGGTTGTTAACAGAGAACAACTTAAGATTTAGGTACGGAGGTTGCAATTGGGTTGAACCACAGGTACTACAGGTTACATGGTGTCGGAAATCAAGCCCATATCAGGAGAAACTGGCAACTCTCCCAGGCACCCGGCATGATACCCTGTTGACCTCCCTGGCTGCATTCCCCAGCAAGATCCAGGCGAGGTCTCGATAGGCGATCCTTCTCAGCGTGAGAAGAACACACCCCTCTTTCCTGCCCCCCCCCCCCCGGGCAGGGGAAGAGATAGACAGAAACGTATTTACATGCCTTTATTTCTGTCTTTGCAGCATTACAAAAAACGTGACTGCTCTCTTCAAGCTCCAGCAGTCAAGTGACAAACACTTCCTGGACAGGAACAAACGGAAGAGCTCATATTACACTCTGAGCTAATTCCGGTGCTTCGCACTGTGAATTGACTGTCCCTCTGTTTCCCAAGGGCAGTCCCAACATTCCCATCATGTTTACTTTTCAAGCTAGCACTTTGCAGATGCATTGCATCCATATCGTAACACATGGAAGGGGGGAGGATGTTAGGATATAGTTCCATTCCACCTTAAAAGGAACAGGCATGACGTTTGTGTATCACATGCCTGTTTATTCCCTGCACAGTCTGCTGGGAACTTCCGTTGTATTTTGCTTTTGCTATACTGCTGTTTTGTTTTTGCTGGAAACAAAGGCAAGCAGACATGTTTTCCTTTGTTCCTGAGCTATGCTGAATAAAATGCTGTACGTTATGCTTGCCCATCTCTCTGTTTGCCTCTTCCGTTGTGGAGATTTACACACTCTGCTGTGCACGGGTCTCTAAACATATCTGGGGCTCATGTCGCTGACTGACTGATGCTGTTCCACGGGAGACCGGTGATCGTCCGGAGCCAGCTGGGGGCCTGCCTGATGCCCCCGTCTCCCCGGCAGTATCCCAACAGAAACTGCTTTGCAAAAAAAAAGTGCGTATCAGGGAGGAAGGGAGACTGTAGATGTAAAACTGATGTGGAAATGTGGAGGGCTGAACTCAGAACCAGGCAGAATGGAAAAATGAGAAATTCAGGAAAACCAGGCTGGATGGATTCACCCCTGTGCCAACTGTGACCCGCGGGGAAAGTCAATGTTCCACCCTGTGCCAGGTAATGACAGCCAATCTGGCCCCAAATAGGGACAGGGAGAGCAAAAAAAGCTGACTCAAGCTTTCCATTCTCATGACTCATGTAAGAATAAAAGGGAAGAACTCGGGATCAGGGCGAGGAGGCACAACCCAGCTCACATTTTCCGGAACAAAATGTGAACCGAAGGAGATTTATCCTTCCACATTTGAACTTTTCAGAATTTTGCAATGCACTTCTCCAAGCAAACACTGTGTGCACCAAAACCCAAAGAAGCCTATTTGAGGGGAAAGCTTGCATAAAGGTGAACACATTTGTGAAAGTAACCTTGGGGGGGGGGAATGGATGATATTTGATTATTGCAATAATAATAATAGTAATAGTAATAATTTTATTATTGATATGCTGCCCATCTGACTGGGTTGCCAACAAAATATTTAAAACACCTCCTGTTAAAAACTTCGCTGAAGCCTTCAGATGTCTTCTAAAAGTCAATTTGTTGTTTATCTGTTTGGTATCTAGGGCAGGAGCCACCACCGAGAAGGCCCTCTGCCTGGTTCCCTGTAGCTTCACTTCTTGAAGTGAGGGAAACACCAGAAGGCCCTCGGAGCTGGACCTCAGTGTCTGGGCTGAACGATGGGGGTGGAGACGCTCCTTCACGTACACAGACTCCAGCAACAAGTATGTGGATGGGTGTATTCCCTACAATAGAGGAAGTATATCTGGGTCTAACAGGGAGCAGCAGTCTGGCGAGACTTCAAGTTCTGCCCTCCTCCTTTGTGTCTGAAGCCCTCTATTGCCCCCTTTCCCATCCCACAGACTTCCACCGCTCCATGCCCCAGATCTCACCGTCCCCGAGGAAGAGGATGACATTCTTGGCCACATTCGTGTTGAGCTCCTGCAAGCTCAGAGCCCTCCGAAGTGTCTCCTGGGCCTGCTCTCGCCAGAACCGGGGGTTCTTCTCCTTCTCTGCAATTGGGAGGAAAGAAGAGGAGGGTGACTGGAGACCATAAGGCACCCTGTCACCTCCAGGGCTTGTGTAAAGATTGCAGGCGGAATCCACATTCGTCCTCAGGAGCTCTGCACCACAGATCAAGAGGGACTGTGTGCACACCACACATTTAAAGCGCACAACCTAGTTCCCCGTAGAATCCTGGGAACTGTAGTTTTTTTAAGGTGACTGGGTGCCGTAGCCCTGTAGTGAGTAAACTACAGTTCCCAGAATTCTTTGTGGTGAGAAAAGTCATGCGCTTTAAATGTGCAGCGTGTGTAGCCTGGCATGCTCACAAGAATTGCTCACAACTGTTTTCTCAGTCAGCGGCTGCTGTCTGTCTGCTTTGCGCATGGTCTTGATTGCAGGAACCGGCTGATTGCTGGCCTGCTGTGCCAGTAAGATGGGCCTCTCCAATTCTTCCCAGGTGCATTTTAACCCCCTGGGTGGTCCAAATAATTTCCCCTCCCTCCATACAATTTGTGAGAGAAGGACTAATCCCTTAACTTAATCTGTCCGGATGAAGGCAGAGAGCTAACCACTCATAATGAAATTACTATGCGCCAATGTCAGACATGCCTATGTGTGGCCTAGTATTAAAAAAAAATATTCTTATAACAGCAGCACTCAGTTGCCGACACTTTAAAAATGTCCTCTTCCAAAGCTCTGCCTGGTGTTGACATCTTTCCTCCTCACCTGAGTGTTTACAAATGGCTCCTTGACTTCACTCGCTGCTCAGCCAAAGAGCTGGGTGGGGGAACGGCTGCCAGGCCGGAAGTGAGCAAACATTTATCGTAGAACTGTAGTGTTGGAAGGGACCTCAAGGATCATCTAGTCTAACCCCCTGCAATGCAAGAATATGCAGCTGTCCCATGCAGGGACTGAACCTGCGACCTTCCGGAGTTCCTTAGGAAGACCCCCAAAGTGCTCTGAGCGGTGCAGTTCTTGCACGCGGGGATGGACCAATTGGCTTCGCTCCAAACTCACTTACTTACCTGGAACCAAAGAGGAGAGGGACACTTCGATCAGGAAGGCAAAAAGCAGCACTCTCATAGTGACGTCGTCCTCGGTGGCAGGAGGCAGGGGCACGTTGAAGACCAGCAGGCAGTGTCTGTGGGCTATGCACCAGAGGAAGTTTGGGTTACTGCGTAAATTGGGGGGGGGGGGTAGAGAAGAAGAGCAAGTATGAAAACTCAACCAAGAGTTGGGTTTTCCAACTGTGACAACACAGAATTGTGATGCGGGAAACCAGGGGCAGTAAAGGCAAGCGATGGTCTAATTCAGAGATGGGGAACCACTGGCCCTCCAGATATTGCTAAACTTCCAGCTCCCATCAATCGCACTCAGCATGGCCAGTGGTCAGGGAGGATGGGAGTTGTAGTACAGCAACACCTGGAGGACCACACAGGTTCCTTATCCATCCATTAAAAGGAGGCACAGTTTCATTGGCAGTAGCTAGGAGTGCAGTAAAGGCAAGTGATGGTCTAATTCATCCTTGAACTACCGTCACTTGCCTTTACTGTCCCTTAACAACCTTCATAGCAACTCTGCCTCCTTTTATTTATTTATTTTTAATAATGTTTATTAAATTTTTAACAAAAAAGAGTTACAAAACAATAACACACAAGAAAAAACATACAAAGATACAAAAACCAAAAATTTAACATAAAACTAAAAAAATAAAAACTAAAAATCCCTCTTTTATAATATCTTACATTCATTTACTTATTTTCGTGACTTCCTCACACCTCCCTTTTTTGTATTCCATTTAAAAAATTATTCAGCAAATTCATAACCTCATATTTTTCCTTTAATTAATAATAATAATAATAATAATAATAATAATAATAAATTTTATTTATATCCCGCCCTCCCCAGCCGAAGCCGGGCTCAGGGCGGCTAACAACATTAAAACAGTATGACATTATAAAACATTATAAAAATGAATTAAAATCAAAATTGATGGCAACCATAAACTAAAGCTTTGTAAAGATTGCCAGAGGAGGGGGTCAGGCTGCGCCCTGGCCAAATGCCAGGTGGAACAGCTCTGTCTTGCAGGCCCTGCGGAAAGATGTCAAGTCCTGCAGGGCCCTTGTCTCTTGTGACAGAGCGTTCCACCAGGTTGGAGCCGCAGCCGAAAAAGCCCTGGCTCTAGTTGAGGCCAGCCTAACCTCTCTGAGGCCTGGGACCCTCAAGGTGTTTTTATTTGAAGATCGTAAGTTCCTCTGTGGGGCATACCAGGAGAGGCGGTCCCGTAGGTACGAGGGCCCTAGGCCGTATAGGGCTTTGAAGGTTAAAACCAGCACCTTAAACCTGATCCTGTACTCCACCGGGAGCCAGTGCAGCTGGTATAGCACCGGATGAATGTGATCTCTAAGCGAAGACCCCGTAAGGAGTCTCGCTGCGGCATTCTGCACCCGCTGGAGTTTCTGGGTCAGTCTCAAGGGCAGCCCCACGTAGAGCGAGTTACAATAATCCAGTCTGGAGGTGACCGTCGTGTGGATCACAGTGGCTAGGTCAGGGCAAGAGAGGTAAGGAGCCAACTGCTTAGCTTGGCGGAGATGAAAAAATGCCGCCTTTGTTATAGCTGCAATCTGCGCCTCCATGGAGAGGGAGGTATCGAAGATTACACCCAAACTCTTAACGGACGGTGCTGGCACTAATTGCACCCCCGCAAGAGATGGGAGTTGCCCCCTCAGTCCCATGTCGTCCCGTCCCAGCCAGAGGACCTCTGTCTTCGAAGGATTTAACTTCAGCCGGCTCCCACGTAACCATCCAGCCACAGCCTCCAAGCATCTGATCAGTGTGTCTGGGGCCGAGTCCGGATGGCCGTCCATCAACAAATAGAGTTGGGTGTCATCAGCATACTGATGGCAGCCCAGCCCAAAACTCCGGACAAGCTGGGCGAGGGGGCGCATAAAGATGTTAAAAAGCATCGGGGAGAGTATTGCACCCTGAGGCACACCACACACCAAGGAGTGGCGGGATGACAATTCCCCCCCAAGCGCCACCCTCTGTCTCCGACCAGAGAGAAACGAGCGCAGCCATTGAAGGACTGTGCCCTGGATCCCCACGTCGGCAAGGCGGTGGTCCAGGAGTTCGTGATCAACCATGTTGAAGGCTGCTGACAGGTCTAGAAGAATCAGCAGCCCCGACCCGCCTCGATCCAGCTGCCTGCGGAGATCATCTGTTAGGGCGACCAGAGCCGTCTCGGTCCCATGACCAGCGCGGAAGCCAGACTGGAATGGATCCAGAGCTGATGTTTCATCCAGAAACCTACCAAGCTGTTCAGCAACCGCTCTCTCAATCACCTTACCCAGGAATGGAAGATTCGAGACCGGGCAGTAATTGGATAGATCTAAGGGATCTAATGATGTTTTCTTTAAGAGCGGGCGCACCACTGCCTCCTTCAGTTCCCCTGGGAATGTCCCGGTGCCAAGGGACAGATTGATGATATCCCCCAGGGGGGCCCGCACCTCTTCTGGACACGCTCTAATCAGCCAGGACGGGCACGGGTCGAGAGGACAGGTGGTGGGCTTTCCAGCTCGGAGGAATCTGTCTACATCAGCTGGGGATATCCAGTCAAAGTGGTCCAATACTGAACCCGAGGACAGTCGAGGGGCCTCCAGTTCCTTTATTGTATCCAAATTGGCAGGGAGGTCATGGCGGAGCAACAAGACCTTCTCCGCAAAAAAGCTCGCAAATGCCTCACAGCTGTGTGTCAAATTGTTATTTAAATTTGGCTGTCCTTCGAGGGACGTTAAAGACCGAATTATACTAAATAATTGCGCCGGGCGAGAGCTAGCGGATGCAATGGAGGCCGAGAAGTAGGACTTTTTAGCGGCCTTCACTGCCATCTCATAGGTTTTCATAAAAACCCTATAAGATGTTCTTGAGGCTCCGTCACGGGCACCCCGCCATACTCGCTCTAGCCGTCTGAGGTCCCGCTTCATTTTCCGGAGCTCCTCGGTAAACCAGGGAGCCCGGTTTCTGCGGGGTCGCAGAGGGCGCTTAGGTGCGATCTCATTGATGGCTGCCAGGAGCTGGGTATTCCAGGCCTCAACAAGCTCAGTCAATGAGTCGCCAGGGGGAGAAAGGTCCCGCAAGGCTTGACGGAATCTATCAGGGTCCATCAGCCTCTGCGGGCGAGCCCAAATTGGCTCGCCACCCAAGCAGGGTGGGGGTGGAACGTCAATCCTGGCTTTCAGAGCATAGTGATCAGACCATGGCACCTTCATCGAAGGAAACATGATCACATCTATACCGACGCCAAAGATCAAATCCAGCGTGTGGCCTGCTTGATGTGTGGGGCCCAAAACAAACTGGGAGAGCCCTAGTGTCGCCATGGAAGACACCAGGTCCAGAGCCTGTGAAGAGGGAGTGGCATCAGCATGGATGTTGAAGTCCCCCAATACCAATAGGTTAGGGAACTCCAAGGCCCAGCCGGCCACCGCCTCCAGCAGGCCTGACAGGGTGGCTGCTGGTGCGCTAGGTGGCCGGTACACCAGCCAGACAGCCAAGCTCACCTCGGAGCCCCACACTAGGCCAACACATTCAATGCCGGGGATCGATGGCGATGGTAGAGCCCTGAAAGAACAATCTTCCCGGATTAATAACGCCACCCCTCCCCCCCGGCCCACAGTCCGCGACTGGTGAAGGACGGAGAAACCCGGGGGCGCCATCTCTCGTAAGGTAACAGTATCCCCTTCGCGCACCCAGGTCTCAGTCACACATGCCAGGTCAACCCCCTGCGAGGTGAAGAAATCTCGCAGGGTGGCGGTTTTGTTGCCTATAGACCTGGCATTGCACAACACCAGTGACGGAGGTGAGTAATCCTTGCTCACCCTACCCTCGTCTCTCGGGATGGGGCGCAGATTGGAAGGGGTACGAGCATATCCGTATCTCGATCCCCTTCGCCTATGACATCTGCCCCCACCGCCATACCTCCCTCGCCCCTCCACAATAGGAATCCCAAGCCTCATACTTGCCTCCATTTACAGAATATAAAAGCAAACAAACAAAAACAATTACATAAAAACAAAACCAATCCCCACCCCACTCCCCAACCACCCCACCCCAACCCAAAATAAATCAAAACAAAATAAAGTACATGGATAAAAACCACCGCTTATGGTGGTACAAAAAAAAAAAAACAGTTTAAAACATATAAGAACACTTCCAACAACCGCTGCAGCAGCACCGGTGTCCCCGAGGCTGCGTCGGTGGTGAGCGTGGGCCCCGCCCCCTGGCCTGGTGGAGAGTGGGCCTGCAGGGGGAAGAGCCCTCCCCACAACGCACGGCAAAGCGGCAGCAGCGATGTTCCAAGGCCTCCGTGGAGCCTTATATGCTGAGGTGGAGTCTGGGGCCCGCCCCCAGGCCCAAGGTGGAGAATGGGCTTGCAGGGGGAGCGGTCCTCCCCAAGACTCACCGGCAAAGCGGCAGCAGCAGTGTCCCGGGCCTCCTTGGAGTCCTTCACGCTGAGGTGGAGTATGGGCCCGTCCCCAAGCCCAAGATGGAGAATGGGCTAGCAGGGGGAAGAGCCCTCCCCACAAACGCACGGCAAAGCGGCAGCAGCGATGTTCCGAGGCCTCCGTGGAGCCTTATATGCTGAGGTGGAGTCTGGGGCCCGCCCCCAGGCCCAAGGTGGAGAGTGGGCTTGCAGGGGGAGCGGTCCTCCCCAAGACTCACCGGCAACTTCAAATTTTCATCTGATATCCATCCCTTCTTGCATATTCTTATTTTACCTTATTACTAGAACCACTTCATTTCATTCCAATGTCATTAACATTCAATAATTTTACAGTGTTTCTGTAGATAGATTTTAAATTTCTTCCAATCTTTTAATCTTTTAATGCGTCACCAATACAGAACAACAAACCCATGTTGCAAACTTAGCACAACAAACAATACAAGCAACACAAAGACCAGTTTACTAGATAGCACTGCAATTCTTATTGCATAATATATATGATTTAGTACAACAAAAATCAAAATGTGTCCACTTGTGAATTCTCTAATATATTTGAAAGCAAATGAACACACGTCTGTCAATCTTTGAAAGTCCATAGAAGTATAATAAGTCTATGGTTGAAACAAAGTAATAGATGCTATCCTGTGGGCTAAGCGGTAAAACTTTTTTAGGCGTTCATGGTGCTGAAGTAGAAAGTTGTAATGTGTGAAGTTTATATAATGTACACAGGTCATTGTTTTATATTTGAATTCTTTTGTAGTTGTGCTGAAGAAGATTCCAGCGAAACAGTCAGATTATGCAGGATCACAGTCCTACGTTGTTCTTCACTTACTATTTCGGCACCATGAATAAGAATTGCAGCTCTATCTAGTAGACTGGTCTTCGTGTTGCTAGTATTGTTTGTTGTCCTTTTAATGCATGGCTGGGTGACCTACGGCTCACAACCTATTTTCTCCGCCCGTTGCCTCCGTCGCACGTGGGCTGGATGGCAAGCCTGGCTTTTCATTGGGCTACTGTGCAAACAGGGCTTGGACAGGCAGGGATCTGAGGGCAGCCCACGGCAACCTGCCCAGTCCACAACTTCATCGCCACAACTGACTCCAAACGCCGCTGCAGCCTGTAACAGCAGCAGCAAACTTTAAGGATAAGCCTCTGGGCTGTAGCTAATTCTCTGGGATTACTCCCGCTGAGCGCAAGCGATACCGGCAAATGTTCTTAAGAGAGACGCATGGAGCCTTGGCAGGGGCCCAGCCAGCCAGCAGCTCGGCCAAAAGCCACCAGGTAGATGCTGGTCAGAGGGGGTAGGAGAAAAGGAAAGCACCAGGCAGAGGGGTTTCCCAAGAAAGCCTAGCATGCTCAACTGGCAGCAGCAACCGCAGCACCTGGCCTTGCCCTGGGACCCCGTTGCACAGATAGTGCACACGGAGCATGAAGAAGTCTCGGCTGCCAGGGCTGGCCCAAGACATTTGGGCACCTGAGGCGCAAAGATCTCCATCAGGAACAAGGGTGGGAGGAGACCAGTGGTGCCAAGAGGCCGCTGTAGAAGTGGCATGGGTGGGTGTGCTGAGGAGGCGCCAGATCTGACCTCCAGGGAGCTCACCACAGTTGCTGCTGTCCTCCTGCCACTGCAGCAGCGGGTGATACATTCCTTGTTGGCCGAGTCTGCTGCCCCTGGGGATCTCGCCACCTGAAGCAGGTCACCTCTGTCCATCTGAGGACAGCTGTTTCTGAGGCTTGTGTCGCTAATTGACTGATACTGTATCTACGGGAGATTGATGGATCGTCCGGAATCGACGTGGAGGCATGATGGCCTTTGTCTCCCTGGCAGTATCCCAACAACCTCATGGGTGGGCCAACCCTGCCGGATGCCTCTGCTGTGGATGTGGGCCAAGAACAGGGGCTTAAGAACAGTAAATAGCTTGCTGGATCAGGCCCATGGTCCATCTAGCAGACTCTCCAAGTGTCCAGGGTCAGTCCTGGATTGACATAAGCCATCCCGGTTTCTGATTTGATCCTGGAATGTCCTGTCTTTCCTTAAAGGTGCCCCTGACCATTCGGTCCAGTCGCGGACGACTCTGGGGTTGCAGCACTCATCTCGCTCTATAGGCCGAGGGAGCTGGCGTTTGTCTGCAGACAGCTTCTGGGTCAAGTGGCCAGCATGACTAAGCCGCTTCTGGCGAACCAGAGCAGTGCACGGAAACACCATTTCCTTAGGATGTCCCTATTTTCATCGTAGAAGTGTTGGAAGGTATGAACTCAGTCCAGAATCCTATTCCCACAGGGGCGCACTGGGTGTCTCTGGGAAACTGGCTAGTAATACCTGGCAGTGGCGTAGCGTGGGTTGTCAGCACCCGGAGCAAGGCAAGTACCGGTAATTTGCGCCCCCTAACCCGTGGATTTGCGCCCCCTAACCCTACCCCTAACCCTAACCCCCAGATGTTGCGCCCAGTGCGGCCGGCCCCCCTGCACCCCCCACGCTACGCCACTGATACCTAGGCACAAGAGGGCTCTTCCTTCCTGCGGTTTCTGGCAACCGGCTGCTATGATAGTTGCAGTTGGAGGCAGCAAGGCTCCTGAATCCCGGGTGCTGGAAGCCACAGGAGGGCAGAGTCCGCTCCCGTGCTCAGGTTCCTGCTTGCAGAAGAGGCATCAGGTTAGCCAAAGAGAGGACAAGATGCTGAGGTGGACATTTGGCCTGATCTACCCACAAGAGAGGACAAGATGCTGAGGTGGACATTTGGCCTGATCTACCCACAGCCTGAAATTCTACCTCTTCTGAAATTCTTAAACATATCTACAGCACTGGAAAGCTCAGCTGGTTAGAGCCAAGGTGGCAGGTTCAATCCCTGCTTGGGACAGCGGCATATTCCTACCTTGCAGGGGTTTGGACTAGATGGTCCTCAGGGTCCCTTCCAACTCTACAATTCTGTGATCTACTGCAGGGGTAGGCAACCTAAGGCCCGAGGGCCAGATGCGGCCCAATCGCCTTCTCAATCCAGCCCGCGGACCGTCCAGGAATCAGCGTGTTGTTACATGAGTAGAATGTGTGCTTTTATTTAAAATGCATCTCTGGGTTCATTTCCTCCTCAACCCCAAAAAATATAGTCCAGCCCACCACATGGTCTGCGGGATGGTGGACCAGCCCACGGCTGGAAAAAGGTTGCTGACCCCTGATCTACTGCTATGGGGAACAGATGGAGCCTCCCTATCCAGAGGAAGTCTAGCTGTAAATCCCAGTTACTGGGACTCCCAAGTGGGCAGAGTTCTGCTTGTGGGCTTCCCTTGGGGGCATCTGGTTGGCCCAGGTGAGGATGGACTCAATGGGCCCCTGCTGGCTCTTCTCATTTTTAAAAAAATGCATCCTTCTTTCCCTCGCAAAGAACACAAGCAGCGAAATCTCACCAGCATCAAATGCAGAGGCTCTTTAAGGAAGAAGGTAAAAAAAGGTAAAGGACTCCTGTCAAAGGCGACTATGGGGTCGCTTTCAGGCCGAGGGAGCTGGCATTTGTCCACAGACAGTTTTCCGGTTCATGTGACCAGCAGGACTAAACTGCTTCTGGCGCAGCAAAACACTGTGACAGAAACCAGAGCACATGGAAATGCCATTTACCTTCCCGCTGCAGCTGTACCTATTTATCCACTTGCACTGGTATGCTTTCGAACTGCTAGGTTGGCAGGAGCTAGGACAGAGCAACAGGAGCTCACCCCATTGCGGGGATTCGAATCGCTGACCTTCAGGCTGAGGGAACCGGCATTTGTCCACAGACAGCTTTCTGGGTCATGTGGCCAGCAGGACTAAACCACTTCTGGCGCAACGAGACACCGTGATGAAAGCCAGAGCACACGGAAACGCCATTTACCTTCCTGCCACAGTGGTACCTATTTATCTACTTGCACTGGCGTGCTTTCGAACAGCTAGGTTGGCCCACCTTCTGATCAGCAAGCCCAAGAGGCTCAGTGGTTTAGACCACAGCGCCACCTGCGTCCCTGCCTTTACGGAAGAAACTTCAGCCGACTGAGGAATGCAAAAGAGCAACAGTGGTGGTTCATCCGAAGATTGAGGAGGCCCGAGGTGAGGAACAGGTTGAAGGTTCAGTGCCAAGAACTTGTTTGAGACGGCTCAAGGCCCAGCATTGTTCTTGCAACAGGAAAACGCTCAACTGTCTTGTGTTGAAACAATTTAAGAGAAAAACAGACTAATGACTTCTGGCACAGGCGATACGGTTTTCGAAAGAAAGGAAGAAAGTCTCAGGAGCCACAGAGCATGAAAATACAGAACCTGTATTTGGACCAACTAAAATGCAGGGTGCAACCTTTCACGTCACAAGAGCCTCTTAACCTTTTTGAAACATCCCGTTGTTTTTAAATGGCCTGCTCTAACACACGTTGCTTTGCTGACCTCAGAGGACAGGTCAAACTTCCAGTTCCTGGAACCATTTTTATAAAAGACTTGGGCCCCAGGATTGTCGTTTGGACTTAAGAGGAACCATTGTTCTTGCCTGGACCTAAGGGAATAATTCATGCATATTTTTTTAAAAATAACTCGTGCATTTTAACTTCCACTTTTGCAGAACTTAAAGCTGACCTGCTTTGGGTGGGATAGAGCACGATGAAAGCCAAACCCAACAAAAAATAGTGCCTTAAAGTTTTTTTGGTGCAGAAGGTGGAAGGGAGCAGGATAGAGGGGGCAATTGATGTTTTAATGTGCCTCATTTTAACTAAGCAGTCTATGCCTGTTACCTTCTTCCAAAGCAACAACTCTATTCTGAACTTTAAAATGGAAAGCGTAAGGCTGGTGGTCAACAAAAGAGGTTTAAAGACTGTCTCAAGGCAAATATTTAAAAATGTACTATAAACACCGACAACTGGGAAACATTGGCCCGCGAGCGCTCCAATTGGAGAACAGCCTTTACCAAAGGTGTCATGGGCTTTGAAGACGCTCAAACTCAGGACGCAAGGGAGAAACGTGATAAGAGGAAGGCACGCTTGGCAATCCCTCACTGTGATCAACTCCCACCCGGAAACCTCTGTCCCCACTGTGGAAGGACGTGTGGATCCAGAATTGGCCTCCACAGTCACTTACAGACTCATTGTTAAAACCGTGTTTATGGAAGACAATTTTACTCGGCTACAAGTGATCAGCAAAGAAGAAGACAACTTTACATAAGAACATGAGCAGAGCCTTCAGCTGGGTCAAGCCAGTAGCCCCCTTAGTCCAGCATCCTGTCCTCACATTGGCCCCAAAGTGTAACCCAAAGTACAAGGAGGATTTGAGAACCAGAAGCCTCTCTTCTCCTGAATCTTCCATCCAGAAGCATTGCTGCCTCCAGCTGTGGCAGCAGGGCATAGCGGTTACAGCTAGCGGTCATCTATAATCCTCCCCTCCATCAATTTGACCAATCCTCTTTTAGGACTCAGCTGCAAATACAAGTACGTTTTAAGTGCATTGTACAAATGTGACAGGGACGCAGGTGGTGATGTGGGTTAAACCACAGAGCCTAGGACTTGCCGATCAGAAGGTCGGCGGTTCGAATCCTCGTGACGAGGTAAGCTCCGGTTGCTCGGTCCCTGCTCCTGCCAACCTAGCAGTTCGAAAGCATGTCAAAGTGCAAGTAGATAAATAGGTACCACTCCGGCGGGAAGGTAAACAGCATTTGCTCTGGTTGGCCAGAAGCGGCTTAGTCATGCTGGCCACATGACCCGGAAGCTGTACGCCGGCTCCCTCAGCCAGTAAAGCAAGATGAGCGCTGCAACCCCAGAGTCGGCCACGACTGGACCTAATGGTCAGGGATCCCTTTACCTTTACCTTTTTACAAATGTGACACGAGATGGCGCTGATGAACCAATGGCAAATTCCACATATATAACTTTTTTTTTTTAAGCATTTTGACAGCGGTTTTGGGGTGTGTTTTTTTACATCTGTGTAGATTCAGCCTTCGAGCTCTGTGGCTTTCTGCAGCGATACTGGGTACTGCAAAGTCCTCCAAGGTTTTGTTAGCGCTCACAGAGCATTAGCAGATCCAGGGTGCCCTCACCCCGGGGTGCAACACCCTGTTTACCACAGTGCACATTTCCCACCCATTTATTTCCTTCTGTTGCATCCTGTCTAACTTCTTTAGAGAAGCAGCTGCCTGAGCAGGGGGCGGGGATATTTGGGCTTTCACCTCACAATTTAGAGTGGGGGGGGGAGGCAACAAGGAACTAGCAATTGTGAATCAAGTTCCTTTGAGGCTTTTCCTCAAAATCTCTTGCCAGAAACGCTTCTGGCAAGAAACACTTGTGTTGGGGGTGGGCAGCAAACTCTCCTTTGTTTGTGACTATATTTTACCTCTGGCATCTTCTCCTGGTCTGTCTGGATCCTAGGATGCTGCCTTGTACTGAGCCAGACCATTGGTCTCTCTAGCTCAACATTGTTTACACTGGCTGGCAGCATCTCTGCAGAGTTTCATGCGGGGGGCGGGGTGTCACCCAAACAGACCAGGGACCTTCGGCATGCAAGGCAGGACCTCTGTCATTGAGCTACGGCCCATTATTCCTGGCTTCACAGGCATTTTGAAATTGCTTTAATGGGCTGCCTCAGTAATAGCTGTAAAATGGGCAGAAGGGCCCCACCTTCTCAATACAGCTCCTTCTCCCTTGCCTTGGAGATTCCGAAGGCTGCTTTTTGTTCTCTCCTTTTGGCTGGAAAAGTTAACTCCCAACTTTTCTTCCTCCCAGCAGCTCAGAGCTTGGCAGTGCCTGGGCTAAGATTATCTTCTTCACAATGAGCCTGTGGAGCGAGTCAGGCGGTATCACGGCGACTGAGGCAAAGTTATTCCTGAGTGAGCAGGGATCTGAAGCCAAGTCTCTCTTACATTCTTGCTATCGCTTCGCACTGGTTCTCAGGTTCCTTGGCATCCCCAAAACAGATCTCCCCCCCCCCAAAAAAAATAAAAACCTCAATAACAATTACGACCTATCCCAGCCTTCCCCCAAACTGGTGCCCTTCAGAAGTTTTGGATTACAACTCCTAGGACACCACAACTGTATGAATCGTAGCTCTCTCTCCTTATTTTTTTAGTGTAACAGCTCCTGCACATCAGAACTCCCTGCCCATTGATCTTCACCATATTCTTTTTGCTAAAATCTTTTCTGCCTAGGCAGATGCGTAGGAGTTGACGTCTTTTAATCGGTCCTTTCCCCAGCGAATAATTTATGTGCTTAGCTTTTTTTTCAAGCTCCTTTAACTTTGATTCTTATTGACAGCTTCAAGGTATGTTTTATATTCTTTGCAACGCAGTGGTTCTCAACTTGTGGGTCCCCAGATGTTGTTGGACTACAACTCCCATCATCCCTGAGCTCTGGCCTTGCTAGCCAGGGGTGATGGGAGTTGTAGTTCAACAAAATCTGGGGACCCACAGGTTGAGAAAGGCTGGCTTAGAGCATGCTTCCTTAAACTCGCCCCTCCAGATGTTTTGAGACTACAGTTCCCATCATCCCTGCCCACTGGTCCTGCTAGTTAAGGATCATGGGAGTTGTAGCCAAAAACATCTGGAGGGCCGAGTTTGAGGAAGCCTGGCTTAGAGGAAATGGGTTTGTTATGCAATGAGTAGACCCATTGAAGTTAATGGGCATGGCTAACTTGGGCCTGTTAATTTCGATGGGCCTACTCTGAGTAGGACTCAGTTGCGCACAGCCCGTTGCTTAAAATTAAGTGGCATGCACATTTTGTTTGAAGAAATGCAAAATTCCATTGAGGCTGATGGAAGTTGTATGATGGAAGTTGTAGTCCAAAAAACACCTGGAAGGTATCAGGTCAGGGAAAGGCCAGTCATAAGATCCTAAGAAGAGCCTGGTTGCTGGATCCAGCCTTCTGTTCTCACCCTGACCAACCAAATGCCCCAGTGGGGAGCCCACAAGTAAGGACCTAGCCATGAGAGGAACTCTTCCCTCCAGCGGCTTCCAGCAACTGGCGGTTGGATGCATCGCTGACTCTGATTGCAGAGACTTCAGAGCTTCTTCTTCTTCTTCTTCCTCTTCTGCGACCCCTCCTAGCCAAGTAAGATCATCTTCCATAAACAAGGTCTTAACCAGGCTTCCTTCACCTCGGTCCTCTAGATGTTTTTGAGACTACAATTCCCATCATCCCTGACCACTGGTCCTGCTAGCTAGGGATCATGGGAGTTGTAGGCCCAAAACATCTGGAGGGCCGAGGTTGATAAAGCCTGGTCTTAACAGTGAGTCTATAAGTGGCTGTGGAGGCCAGTTCTGGATCCACACGTCATTCCACAGTGGGGACATAGGTTTCCGGGCGGGAGTTGATCATGGTGAGGGATTGCCAAGCGTGCCTTCCTCTTAGCACATTTCTCCCTTGCGTCCTGAGTTTGAGCATCTTCAAAGCCCATGACACCTTTGGTAAAGGCTGTTCTCCAACTGGAGCGCTCTTCAGCCAGTGTTTCCCAGTTGTCGGTGTTTATCCTACGATGAGGGATTGCCAAGCGTGCCTTCCTCTTAACACGTTTCTCCCTTTCGTCCTGAGTTCAAGCATCTTCAAAGCCCATGACACCTTTGGCAAAGGCTGTTCTGCAATTGGAGCGCTCGCAGGGCAGTGTTTCCCCGTTGTGGGTGTTTATCCTACATTTTTAAAGATTTGCCTTGAGAGTCTTTAAACCTCTTTTGCTGACCACCAGCACTATGCTGCAGAGCCCAGCCATTGGGGCTAGTAGTAGCCTCGTCCTACCAGCCGTCCTTTAAAGCCACCCGAGTCTACGCTGACCGTCAGCCAGAGCTCATCAGACCAGATACCCACATTTCAACTGGAAATGTGAAGGCATGCATAGAAGAGGCTTTGCCCTCACCACACCCAACACCTGCTGCCAACCACCACAAAACTTTGGCACTTCCTTGAGAAGTTCACAACAAAGACGTCCGGGGGGATGGGGGGATGATCCTGTAGAGGAGGATTAAGCTAAGGTTACCAGACATCCCCATTTCCTGGGGGCAGTCCCCGGATTTACAAATCAGTGTCCATACAAAATCAACTGAAGTTGAAAGTGTCCCCAGATTCATTGGAAAAAATCTGGTAACCTTAGATTAAGCAGAACTTCCCCATTCCACAAATGGCTGCTTCTGACCATGAATGCAGACATCTGAAGGCAGCTCTGTTTAGGTAAAGGTAAAGGGACCCCTGACCATTAGGTCCAGTCGTGGCTGACTCTGGGGTTGTGGCGCTCATCTCGCTTTATTGGCCGAGAGAGCCGGCGTACAGCTTCCGGGTCATGTGGCCAGCATGACTAAGCCGCTTCTGGCGAAGCAGAGCAGCACACGGAAACGCCGTTTGCCTTCCCGCCGGAGCAGTACCTATTTATCTACTTGCACTTTGACATGCTTTCGAACTGCTAGGTTGGCAGGAGCAGGGACCAAGCAACGGGAGCTCACCCCATCGCGGGGATTCAAACCGCTGACCTTCTGATCAGCAAGTCCTAGGCTCTGTGGTTTAACCCACAGCGCCACCCACGTCCCGCAGCCCTGTTTAGGGAAGCTTTCAATGTTTGATGCATTACTGTATTTTAATACTTTGTTGGCAGCCACCCAGAGTGGCTGGGGAAGCTCAGCCAGATGGGTGGGGTATAAATAAATTGTTATTGTTATTGTTATTGTTATTGTTATTGTTATTGTTATTGTTATTGTTATTGTTATTGTTATTGTTAAATGCAGAAGCCCAAGGAAACCATGGCCTTCCACTCTTCCCTGAGGTTTCCCCCCGTGATGCACACTCTTCCCCCGCCTCTGTGGACAACCCTGGTGACAGCCTATGAAAGAACCAGGAAAGCCCAGAGAGGTTTCCCACAAGCTCTGAGCAGGTCCTCCACCCTCTACTGCCTAGAACTGTGCCAAGCTTACTTGGCACTGGTTGTGCCCCTTGAGGAGGGCGTGGATGGACGGCAAAACCTCACTATGATTTGGCAAGTTGCTCATGAACTTGGGCAGGTCGGAGAGAAATGATATCATTCTCTCTCTCTTTTGGAGGACATCTGGTGCCTCTTTCGCATTTTTCCACTGGCACATATCCATGCAATTTGTGCAACCATAAGTACCTCTCGCAGTCAGTTCCTCATAGTTCTGATCCTTTTGTCTCACAGGACAGCCCTGTGAGAAGGGTTGGGCTGAGAGAGGAACTGGGCTAAACTCACATATTCCAGGGAATATGCAAGAACGGACTTTCCCTGGTTTGCTCATAAGGCTGAAGTTGTTTCTGAAAGTTCATGAGGTGAAAGTTCACAGAGGTGGGTGAGTAGCCTGAATAAGGAGGTAAGGTGCACATGCCTTCCCATCCCCAAATAATTATTAATAATTATTGTTGATTAAATCTCTATACCAGCCTTCATCTGAAGACCAGAAGGTGGTTTACAATATGAAAACACAAAAATGCATACTGTAATCACAAAGGAAAACAATAGCATCCCCCCTAAATGCAGACACACTCGGTTTAAAAGGCTGTAGATTGCTGAATCAGCCAAAGGAATGCTTTTGCCTGGTGCCTAAAGATATTCAATGAAGGCACCAGGAGATCCTCCCTGGGGAGAGCATTCCACAAATGGGGGGCCACCACAGAAAAGGCCCATTCTCATGTTGCTACTGTCCAAACCTCACAGATGCACACAAAGAAGGGCCTCAAATGTTAGGCTATAGTTCTGTTCCACCTTAAAAGGGAGCAGGCATGACTGTTGTGTGTCACTTGCTGGGATCTTCCGTTTGTATATTGCTTTTGCTTTTAGCTGTTTTGCTGGAGACGAAGGGAAGCAGACATGTTTCCTTTTGTTCCTGAACTATGCTGAATAAATGTTGTTAAATATGCATTTAACATTTCTCTGTCCGCCACTTCTGTTGTGAGAAGATTTATTCACTCTGCTGATAGAGCGTGCATGGCCTCTAAGTGCATCTGAGGCTCGTGTCGCTGTTTGATGCTGTTCCAAGGGAGACTGGTGATTGTCCAGTTGCCGGCCGGTGGCTGGAGCCAGCTGGGGGCCTGCCTGATGCCCCCGTCTCCCCGGCAGTATCCCAACATCAAATGATGATTGCAAGCTGGCTGCCAAATTCTGCACCGGCTGAAGTTTCTGGTGCATCTTCAGAGGCAACCCCATGTTATAACGTATTGCAGTAATCTAACCCAGAGGTTTGCCAGCAGGGCTGCCTTAAGCATATCCGGCGCCGTAGTGCAAAGATCCCTCCAGTGCGCTCCACCCCAGCAACTCCAAAACAAGGGAGGGGGCGGTGGAAAATGTCCTCTGCCTCCCCCACTGCCCCGATCCCCGGCGTGGTGGAGGCGATCAAACAGGAAAACGTGCTGGGAAAGGGAAGGCAGCCAGCAAAGCTGCGCAGCTCCCCGACTCGCTAGGGCACCACTGAGAGGCCGGCGCTCTGGTGCAACGAACCACTAACAGCAATGGGAAAGACGGCTCTGGTTACCAGAGCATAGACAATAGGCTGTCCCTGTCTGGATAGGGGCACAGCTGGGCCACCAGCCTTCGCACTCTATGCCACCGAATCCACGTGAGCCTCAAGTGACAGCCATGGCTCCAGAAGGACCTCCAAGCTACGTAGCTGCTCCTTCAGAGGAAGTGTAACCCCCTCAAGAGCAGGCAACCTCCCATCTATTTGGTCTAGGAAACCACAGATTGCCTCTGTCTTATCTGGACTGAGCTTCAGTTTGTTGGCTCTCATCCAGTCCAATACTGAGGCAAGGCAATGGTCCAGCACTTCCACTGCCTCACCTGCAGCTGTAAAAGAGGAGAAGAGGTGAGTGCCGTCAGCATACTACTGACAATGTACTCCAAACTTCTGGATCACTCCACTCAGCAGTTTCATGCAGATGCTAAACAGCAGGGGAGACAAAAATGAGACCCTGAGAAGCCCCTCATTGAAGGCTCTATGGGGCTGAAAAGCACTCCCCAACAGTGGCGTCGCAAGGGGGGGTGCACCCTGGGAAACAAGAAGGGACCCCGTGGGAGCTCAGGGCAGCGTGAGCACCCATTGCGCTGCAGCAGCCGTGAGCAGAGGATCCTAGCGCCAGCAGCAAACCACTATGTATAGTGCGTGCATGTCGTCGCACGCATGCGCTGTACATAATGACGCCACACACGGACAGCGGTGGGATCCTTCTGATCCGCATGTAGAGGATCCTCCGTTCGCGGGCGTAGCGGTGACGGAAGAATCCCAGCACTGTCCGCACGGCACTGGAGCGGTGCCAGCGGCGAACTGCTATCTACAGCACATGTGTGGCGTCGCTACGTAGCAACACCCTGCCCCGGGTATCACAACGCCTTCGTTCACCCCTGCTCCCCAAGCATCACCCTCTGGGAATGACCAACTTAGTATGAAAAGAACCTCTGCAAAGCAGTGCCAGCCACCCCAGCTGAGATAGTTGCCCCATGATACCATGGTCGATTATATCAAAAGCCACTCAGAGGTTGAGGAGAATTAACAGGGACACATTTCCCCTGTCTTTCTCCCGATGGAGGTCATGATACAGGGCGACCAAAGCAGCTTCTGTGCCCAAACCGGGCCTAAAACCCCGATTGAAATGCAGCTAGAAAATCCATTTTTTCCAACAGCACCCAGGTCCTGGCCAAACCAGGCTCCTTCTGTGATGGAACTCCTATTTGGGGACTTCGCTGGCTTTTTGCTGTCCCATGCAGGAGCAGTCTGGATAGTTGGCCTTGGTGAAGACTTAACTTTTTCATCCCCAAAAAAGTTTTTTATTTGAGTTCCTACTGAAATGAGGCTGCATTTTAATGTTTTAATGTTGTATTTTAATCTTGTTTTTAAGTTGTATTTCAATCGATTGTTTTTATACTGGTGTTAGCCACCCTGAGCCCAGTCTTGGCTGGGGAGGGCGGGGTATAAATGAAATTATTATTATTATTATTATTATTATTAGAACCTTGCCCGAGAAGGGGAGCATGGAAAAATAAACTTCAGACTCCCCTGTATCACACAACTCCATGGGGCCAAGCGTGACACGGTGGGGTCTCAAAGCACCCCCAGTGGTGTGTGCGTGTCATTTTGGGTGGACCAAATCTGCTTGCCCAAAAGGTGTTTGTTACTCAAGACTGCATATGAACAAAATTGTGTTTATGAGGAGAAATTCACATTAATATGCTGATGAATTGTTCTGGAAGTTGTTGTTTTTTAAGGCGTTCGCAAACTGTTGTGGAAATATGGAGAACAGGGGTGTGTGCTTGGGGGAAACGAGAAACCAGTGAACTAAACATGGGAGCTAATAGCAGATGGATCCACCCTCTGATTTGCTTGGGGGGTGGAAATTATGAGGAAAACAGCCAGCTTAGTCCCAACCCTCACCCCACAACACAGGATCTAGGGTTGTTATATGTCTGGAACTTTGCAGACATTGCTGGGATTACAGGTGGAATTAGCGTAAACGTCCAGGAAAATCCAGAGGTATGGCAAAATTCCCTTTAAAATAGCTCAGAGACTTCTCTCTTTTTTATTGGAGATCTTGCAGAAAAAAAGCTCCACAACTTTGTGCAAAACTTTTAAAAAAAGCTCTACAGCTTTGGCCCCAAAAAGCTCAAACATGCAACCCTACTTCACACACCCATAACCAGGTTAAAGGATGCACACACCATATCTAGGCTTAAGAAGAAAGATTCCCATGACTAGAGGGGCAGGAGGACATTCGATTCAGTTCTCGTTTAAAGGCAGACCTCCCTAAATTGCACTGTCCAAAAGAATGCATGAAATTTCCGTATCTCTGAATTTTGCAATGTGCTTCTCCAGCTGGTGTGTACTCCCCCCCCCAAAAAAAAAAAACCCAGCATGCACTGATGTGAAGTGTGCATAAAGATGCACATCTTAGTGATTATTTGTAGAGGAGTCGCTTTGGAAAAAATGTGTACAGTCAAACGTCGGTTGTCGAACGTAACCCGTTCTGAAAGCCCTTTCGGCTTCCGAAATGTTCAACAACTGAGGCGCAACTTCTGATCGGTTTTAGGAGCTTCCTGCACTCAAGCGGAAGCCGCGTCGGACATCTGGCTTCCAAAAATGTTCGAAAACCGGAGCATTTGCTTCTGGGTTTTCGGCGTCTGGGAGCCGAAACGTTCCAAAATGGAGGCATTCAGGAGCCGAGGTTTGACTGTATACTGTATTGGGGAAAGTGGCATGTATATTAGGTGTATATTAATAATAATAATAAATTTTATTTATACCCCGCCCTCCCTGGCCAGAGCCAGACTCAGGGCAGCTAACAACAGTAAAATTACAGTAAAAACATAGGGGGGGGGGACCAATTTAAAATACAGGTTAAAATGCAATTTAAAATCCAACCTCATCAAAACCATAAGGGGAGGGAAACATAAGGGTCAGACTGAGTCCAAACCAAAGGCCAGGCGGAACAGCTCTGTCCTGTAGGCCCTGTGGAAAGATGTCAAGTCCCACAGGGCCCTAGTCTCTTGCGGCAGAGCGTTCCACCAAGTCGGGGCCAGTACTGAAAAGGCCCTGGCCCTAGTTGAGACCAATCTAACTACCTTGGGACCTCCAAGGTGTTGTCATTTGTGGGCCTTAAGGTCATCCACGGGGCATAACAGGAGAGGCGGTCCCGTAGTTATGTGGGTCCTAGGCTGCATATATTAGTGTATATTGGGGGGGGGGGTAATGTGTATTAGGATGGATTTTAATTTGGACTTTTTTTTCTAACTGATGTGGAAGTGTGGAGAACTGGACTTGACTGGAGAAATGAGAAGCCGAAATTGTCAAGTGTTTCCCAGCCCAGCCCAGCCCCTCTCTCTTTTTACTTTTATTTTTAAATCCATAATCACTGGAAGAAGCCCCTGGAGGCATCAGCAGACCTTGCTGCGTGTGGCCAGCACCACGTCACTCAGTGCCAAAGGGGTGAAGGAGTGACAAAGGGCAGCCTGGATAATTCTTGCATGCAAGAGCACACACACATGCTTTAACATTTTAATTACATTGCATTGATCGGGAGAGTGCACTGCGAGCCATCCACGTGCCTTTCCCTGGTCTCCTGCTCGCTCTCGTTCATCACTGATCTGGCTCCAGAAGGACACAGAAGGAATCCCGACATGTTTCAGCTGTGATCACTGCAGCTGAGTCACAGCCCAACCCAATCCAGGTTGACTTAGAAGTAAGCCTCGTGCTATACAGCCGTATGCATAGGGGCTGCAGCCTTAACTTTGAGCACGGGAGAATCAGGGCCTGCCCAAGACATTTTGCTGACTGAGGCAAAAAGGGGAGCATTTCACCATCCTCCCCACTCCCAATTCCACAGGCAGAATCCAACCGGATGGACAGTTGAATCTTAGGGCAGCCCTGGGAATGGGGGCGAGATTCTTCACCATCCCTGAAGGCAGCATGAGGAAAGAGGACTCCCCCCAACATTGTGCTCTGTGAGAAAAGGCCTCTGGCTCCTCTCATATCTTAAATGATAAGGTAAAGGACCCCTGGACAGTTAAGTCCAATCAAAGGCGACTATGGGGTTGCAGCGCTCAGTTCGCTTTCAGACCAAGGGAGCCGGCGTTTGTCCACAGACAGCTTTCCAGGTCATGTGGCCAGCAGGACTAAACTGCTTCTGGCGCAACAGAACACCATGATGGAAACCTGAGCACATGGAAATGCCATTTACCTTCCCGCCGCAGCGGTGCCTATTTATCTACTTGCACTGGTATACTTTCGAATTGCTAGGTGGGCAGAAGCAGGGACCAAGCAACAGGAGCTCATCCCATCGCGGGGATTCGAACCGCTGACCTTCTGGTCGGCAAGCCCAAGAGACTCAGTGGTTTAGACCACAGCACCACCAGCATCCCTATTCCACTGAGAAGAGAATTATAATGGGATATAGAACTCTCAGCACAATATTTAGTTTAGTTGGAATCTCTTTTACAGTGGTACCTCGGGTTAAGTATTTAATTCGTTCCGGAGGTCCGTTCTTAACCTGAAACTGTTCTTAACTTGAAGCACGACTTAAGCTAATGGGACCTCTTACTGCCACCGTGCTACCAGAGCCCGATTTCTGTTCTTATCCTGAAGCAAAGTTCTTAACCTGAAGCACTATTTCTGGGTTAGCGGAGTCTGTAACCTGAAGCGTATGTAACCCGAGGTACCACTGTATTGTCCTTTTAATCTGTTGGTTTGAGTCCTATCCTGTCGAGCAGCAGAAAACAAGCTCTTCCACGGGACAGCCCTTCCTATTACCAAGTTCAACGAAACATGCAATAGCATAGCTGCGTGATTGCCCGTCAAGGGGATGGGATTACAAAGATAATTACAGCATCAAATATAAAAGTCGAGACCATCTGAAAATCAGCACAGGTGTTGGGCCTGGGGAGAGAGAAATCTGACGTATCTAAAGCCTTGAAATAACCTCTTCCTGCTCCTTGACATGCAAAAGAAGGGAGGTTTAGCTCCGTGAAGGGTATACACTGTGGGGAAACTGTTGCTGGTTTCTCGCCAGAGCCACTGCAACCCACAGTATGAGGGATATGAAGGTATTAAGTGAGTTATAGTATCAATTGGCTGCATGCACACACCATCCAACAAATAAGAACACGGCTTGCCCCAAACAATTCCCAGAACTGTAGCTCACCCCTCACGGGCTTACAATTCCTAAATGCAGTGCGCAGGATTCTTTGTGGGAAGCTATGCACTTTAAGGGACGCGTGTGGCGCTGTGGGTTAAACCACGGAGCCTAGGGCTTGCCAATCAGAAGGTTGGTGGTTTCAATCCCCACGACGGGGTGAACTCCCGTTGCTCGGTCCCTGCTCCTGCCAACCTAGCATTTCGAAAGCACGTCAAAGTGCAAGTAGATAAATAGGTACCACTCCAGCGGGAAGGTAAACGGCGTTTCCATGCGCTGCTCTGGTTCGCCAGAAGCGGCTTAGTCATGCTGACCACATGACCCGGAAGCTGTACGCCGGCTCCCTTGGCCAATAAAGCGAGATGAGCGCCGCAACCCCAGAGTCGTCCACGGCTGGACCTAATGGTCAGTGGTCCCTTTACCTTTACCTATGCGCTTTAAGGCTATAAGACAGGGCACGGGTGGATGACAGAGCAGAAATGTTATATCAAGTCCAGGCAGCTAGTTATACATTTGCGAGCTGAGATATAATATCAAGGGGTCTTGTGGCTGCGGTGTGATGAGATCAGGAAGGCAAGGGACGCTCGCAAAACTGCAAGGTACAGATAAGCCTGAACATATTGGCAAGAAGTCTACAGTAAAAGCCTGTTTTTAAAACCCTGTAATCACATGGCATCATCAGGCAACTCCTGGCTTGCTAAGAACGAACCCTGCCCCCTGGCCTGATTTACCAAGTAAAGCCTATGCTGCCTCGGAATCATAGCACAGCTTAGCTCAGGTGGTTAGAGCATGGTGCTGATAATGCGAAGGCTGTGGGTTCAATCCCCGTATGGGTCAGCTGCGAGTTCCTGCACTGCAGGGGGTTAGACCAGATCAGGGGTCGGCAAACTACGGTCCAGGGGCCAGATGCGGCCCACCAGGCTTGTAAATCCGGCCCGCAGACCCTGCCGCCCACTCAGTCAGTCCCTGCACTGAGCTAAACCGGCGCAGCACGGCATTTCCTTGAAAAGAAGCTGCGGACGCCTTGCTGCGCAGGGACTGACTTCTGCAATGCTGGCATGGCTTGGGATTGGCTGCAGGAAACCGCAGGTGCAACTGGGCAGCTAAACCGGCGCACTGAGGTAAACCCAGCGCGGCCATGGATGGAGAGGCCGGCGGGCAGGCAGTGGGTCTGAGCATCACGACGGGCACATCGTGGGGCTTCAGCTGGAGCTTGGCGTGCCTGCTGGCCCCACACCTGGTGCCCAGCTCGGTGCTGCTGCTGGAGGCGTGCTCGGCGGCCGTGCTGGAGCAACTGGAGGGTGAGCTGCGTGCCACCTGCCTGGCGCTCTGCGTGCACAGCCTGCCCACCAACCTGGCCTTGGACGACAGGCCACAGCGCATGGTGCAGGGTGCCTGGGAGCTCTGCGGGGATGGGCCAATGGAGCAGCTGCTGCTCGGCAACAATGCCGGTGAGCGGGCAGCGCCGAGATGCACTCCTGAGTGCGTGCAGAGTACATTCCTCCAGAGGCAGCTGTGGGACCAGCTTGCAGGGTATTTATATTTTTCATAATATAGTCCGGCCCCCCACAAGGTCTGGGGGGCAGTGGACCAGTCCCCTGATGAAAAAGTTTGCTGACCCCTAGACTAGATGGTCTTCAGGGTCCCTTCCGACTCTACAATTCTAAGATCTCTTACTTGCTTTGAGTGCTAGACAATATTAGAAGGGGACGCATGTGTACACTGAAATGATTTTAACATATCAGGGAAGGATCAGAGCTACGTGGCAGAGGGCCCTGCCCTGCAGGCAGGAATATCTTACGTTCAGTTCCCCAATGCCATCTCCAGGCTGGGAGAGACCCCTGAATCTGAACCCCCAGGGTGCTGCTGCCAGTCAGTGTAGGCAACCCTGAGCTAGATGGACCCTGTGCTCTGACTTGGAATAAGAGCAGCTTCCTATGTCCCTACAGGCGGGTTACAGCGACAAAGGAAAGAGTGAATTTAAGCACTTGGGAACTGCATTCCATACCTGCCATCTCCTGGGTTTATAAGGCTAGTGGCAACTGCCAGATGAAACACACTCCATCAGACCCTCCAATTCCAAAGGTCTTATAAGATTTGGGGAAAGGGAGAATTAGCCATCAATAACCTGATGGGCCAACAGAGGCGGCTGCCTCATTCTGCCTGCTTTCTTTTGTGACTTTGAATTTATTATGCGTTTGCTAAATTGCTGGGTTCCCCCTCCCCTCCATTTGATTTGTAAATGGGCTTCTCCCCCTGCCTCTCCTCCCCCCCATCCCGCCGCCACCAATTCTTCGGTCTTGCCCACACACCACATCTAAGGACAGGCTGTGGGGGCTGTGGTTATAATTATTCTGTGCTTTCCAGCAACTGGGATTCAGAGGCATTCCTGAATCCAGCTATGGAGGCACAGCAAAGCCATCCCGACTAGTAGGCAGCTATAGCCCTCTCCTCCCTGGACATTTGCCCAATCTTCTTTTAAAGCCATCCACCTTGGCGGTCATCACTGCCTCCTGCAGCAGTGAGTTCCATTGTTCAACTATGTGCTGAGTGAAAGACTCTTTTGCATCTGTCCTGAATCTTCAAACATTCCATTGGAGTTCTTTAGTGTCAAGGAGACAGAGAGGGAAACTATGCTCCCTTCACTTTCTCCATGCCGTCCTGAATTTTATACACTTCTGTTGTGCCCCCTCTTGCTTGCCTTTTAATAGCATCTTAGAGTTGTAAGGGCTCCCCAATGGTCATCTAGTCACCCCCTGCAATGCAGGAATTTCAGCTCAAGCATCCATGACAGACGGCTAAATTGAAATGTTTGAGGATGTTCTTCACTGTTGTGAGTCCCTCATTTATTTATTTTCAATTTGGGGGCGATTTTTCACCTTGTTTCATGTCCACAGCATGCTTTACTCTTTCGTTTCGCATTGCTTCTGTTTCTTGAATCTCACGCCTCTCTTCCTCTCGCAGCGAGACCTGGGTTCAAGTCTTGCTGCCTGGCCTGGGTTATAAGGTCACCTGACAGAGCCCCATGCAAGGAAACTCCTGCAAAGAATGGGGCGTCCCCCCAAAAAAACCCCAACCCCAAACAGCTGAGGCAATGAAATTGCCACCACGAAGGAGACGGTACCTTTGCAAAAACTTTTCAGTCGTTCTTGGAAACCACATTGCTGGGTGTAGGTGCTACTGAAAGCCAAAAATGCAGTGCAGGAATATTGTGGAAGGCAATGTCTGGTGCAGGGATAAATTTCCTAATGCATCGCAGATGGGGAGGGGGAGGGGGAACGGTTGTTGACTTTGGGGGAATGGTGGAAGGAGGAAACTGCCTTTCCTAGCTGGACGCAAATGACCTGTTGGAGGAACTGAAGGAGCAGCCACCATGCCAGAAATCTCTCTGCCCCACAGAGGCGCTTGGGGAGAAAGGGGGTGGGGGCAAGGAGGCTGCGGCCCAGCGGCAGACCCCCAGCTTTGCACACCCCCGGTTCAATCCTAAAAGGCATCTCCAGTTAGGGCTGAGAGGGACCATTGCCCGAGAGCCGCTGCCAGCCAGTGAACCCGCACTGAACCCGCACCAGGCAGCTCCCTGTGCTCCTCTTCAAATTCCTCTGGAACCATGAGGACTAGAATCTTTTAGAAGGAGCCTAGCCCAGTGGGAGAGCACCAGCGTCGCAGGAAGGAGGTCCCAGGCGCAAAAAGGCATCTCCACCTGAAGCAGACCGTGCGGAAGGAATATTCTCCCCCGGACCCCCTGCAGCCAAGCAGAGCAAAGACCCCCGGGGAGCGGGGCTGGCTGGGCTCAGCCGGAGCTCCCTTCAATCCACAGTAAGAGCTCCGGCTGTGTTCTGATCTCCCTTAAAGCTGCCTCCTTGTAATTTATTCCTTTTTGCCAACCCGCCCCCTCCGCGCTGCAGCCCCCCCCCCCCCGCCAAGTGTTGCCCCCAGCCCTTTGCTCTTGCGCCCCTTTCTTTCGGATCCGTTTCAGAAACTCCCATCCCGGCTGGCAGCAAGAGGAAGCTGAAGGGGGGCTTGGCCACCCCCGTTGCCCACCTGTCTCCCCCGAGGACCACCCCTCGCGGGGGAGCAAAAGAGCATCTCTCTCGCCTCCCCTTCCCCTCATCTCCCGGCGCGCTGAAACCAGGGAGTCCGCAGCTAAGGCATTCTGCACATGGGCAGGGGGGGTGTGGTCCGGGAAAGGAGCTCGGGAGAGGAGCAGCTCTGCTGCTTCCCGGGAAAGAGAGAAAGAGAGAAAGAAAGAGAGAGAGAGAGAGAGAGAGAGAGAAAGAGAAAGAGAGAAAGAGAGAAAGAGAGAAAGAGAGAGAGAGAGAGAGAGAGAGAGAAAGAAAGAAAGAAAGAAAGAAAGAAAGAAAGAAAGAAAGAAAGAAGAGGAAGGGGGGAGAGGGAGAGAGAGAAGAGGAAGAGGAATAAGGGGGCCGGAGGAGGGGGGATTCCCTGGGGGGCGCCTGTCCCCATAGCCTCACCTCCAGCTCTGATGCGCGTCGCCTCCTCCGCCAGCCGCTGCCCTCCTTCACTGCGCCGGCACCATCTGCCTGCAGCGCGGGCATCGTCGGAGGGCCCCGCGGGCCTTTTTAAAGGGGGAGAGGGAGGGAGGGGGGACAGGGAGTGTCAGTCACTGGACCCCCCCCCCTCCCTCGGCTGGGAAGGGAAAGGGACTGGCTGCTGCCCCATCGCAAGAGCCAGGCGGGATTCTGCTGCCCTCTGCCGGGCGGGAACGGAAAGACAGCTCCTTTCCTCTGCCTCCAGCGGGGCTGAGCGTCGGAGCAGCTGCTTGGCATTCAGAAGGCGCCGAGCTCAGACCCCAAAGGCAGCGTCCCCAGGCCCCGACAGAGTGTTGTTGCTGTTGGTGTTGGTGTTTTTTTAAGAATATTTTTTTATTAATTTTAACATATTACTTATCATACATACAACAAAACTTCGCTTCTTATACAATCTTTTTGGGCTTCCATCAGCACCTCTGATGATCCACTTTTCTTATCACTTCTTCTGCATTTCTTAAATTCATATTGCCTTTAATTATCTTAACTAACAATTCTCCTCTTTACCAATTTTCCCAATAATTCACCTCACAAAACTTCTTGCAAACCTACAAACGTAATCTGATCGTCACAATTCCTTTTCAAATAGTCCGTAAATTTACACCAGTCTTCTGTGAATCTCTGGTCCTGCTGGTTTCAAATTCTTCCTGTTAGCTTGTCTAATTCTGCATAGTCCATCAATTTCAGCTGTTGGTGTTTTTTCCCCCGTCTTCGTTTTAGATCTCGTTATGATTCGTGTGGGAATTGTCCTCTAGTCCAAACCCTCTTCCATGCAAGATTCTCCTGCTAGGCCCAGCAGAGGACCTTAAGGTCCACAAATGACAACACTTTGGAGGTCCCAAGTTGCAAGGTGGTTAGACTGGTCTCAACTAGGGCCTTTTCAGTACTGGCCCCGATCTGGTGGAACGCTCTGTCACAAGAGACCAGGGCCCTGCGGGACTTGACATCTTTCCACAAGGCCTGCAAGACAGAGCTGTTCCGCCTGGCCTTTGGTTTGGACTCAGTCTGACCCTTATGTTTCCCTCCCCTTATGGTCTTGATCTATGGGCTACTATTAAAATGAGGCTGCATTTTAAACTATATTTTAACCTGTATTTTAAATTGCTTTATTTTTAATTTTATTTTTAATTGTAATTTTACTGGTGTTAGCCGCCCTGAGCCCGGCTCTGGCCGGGGAGGGCGAGGTATAAATAAACCATTATTATTATTATTATTATTATTATTATTATTATTATTAGCTAAACCCTCCCTGACTCCCATTCGGCCTCTGCTTAAATACCTCCATGGAAGGAGACTCCACCAGCTCCCAGTAATTAGATAATGTTTATTTATTGTTTGTGATTATCTTTGTTATATTGTAGTTGTGTGCAGCATACATGCAGCATACATGTAAAATTGTGTGTGTGTGTCATTATTTCAAAAGAGAGGGGCTGAGAACTGATGTGCTGATATACAGAGGATATATATTTATTATTTATTCACCTCATAAACATTTATGTGCACTACTTGACTGTAACAAACCAACCAACCTCAAAGTGGTTTACAAATAAATGACAAAATGACAAAATTCTTAATACGGAAAACCAACAATAATTTGGTTTTGTCATTAAACTGACAAATACTGAACCATATTCCAAATGCACATTTGTTTAGCATGAATACAAAAAAAAAAACCATGACTATTTGATTCAATTTTAGTCCCCCACCTTTGATAAGTTAAATATAACAATACTCTTTTTAAAATATGATATACAGAGCGGTGTCTCAATCACTGTACCACTTCTGATTTTGCCTATTTCATTCACAGACTAGTTAAATTGGGGGGGGGGCAGCTCTACAGGATTGGTGGGTGTGCCCCTAATCACAGATAACCTGAAAAAGCACTTTGTGGGCATCAAAAACTTGAGAGGTGCATTCGTGGCATAAAACAGATTGTAACCAGTCCAGCGGAATGCATTTTATATCTACAAAGAGGACCAGACAGAGAATTCCATGTCATCTTTATCTGAAACAATTATATCCCAGCCTTTTCCATATATATATTTTTTTAAGTTCAAAGCATAACCGAGCAGCATAACTAATGAATCAAAAAGCTGGGATCAAACATTAAGGTAGATAAACCTTAAGCAAAACAGCAACTGAGTAACTAATTAACAGAGAACCTTCACAGCTTGCTCCCTGCTGGCAAGAAGGCACAAGGAATTTTAGTTCTGAAGAAAACAGCAGCAGCTTCTCATGGTGAGAAAAATATAATAATTAGCAGGGCTGCTGAGACATTAGCCGATTCCTCCGTTGTTTGACTTTAAAAGATTTCCAACAGTTCATTGGGCAGCAGTTTAAAAATATATTTTTTTATGTGAGGAATTCTAAAAACTGCAGATGTCAAGGGCCAACACACACAGCACAGCACAGCACAGCACAACACACACACAGCTTCTGCTAGGCTCTGTCTCTCTCTCTTGCAGTTCCAAGCATTGGCCAGCAGGCTGCAGTGTTGGCAAATAAACGTTCCCCCACCTCCTAGCGCTGTCAGTCTCTTCTCTCAGAGGGCAGCGCTGGGGCTGCAAAAGAAATATTTTTTAAAATGGGGGGAGTTGGCTGAGGTGCTATGATAATATAAGAACAGCCCTTCTGGATCAGGCCAGTTGCCTATCCAGTCCAGCATCTTCACAGATCCAGGGGTGTGGTGGAGGGGACTACAACAGCAACCCCCAGCTGTTCATCCCTGCCCCATGGCCTCTCCTGGGTCCCCTAAAGTGCTCTTTTGGGTGCGTTCATCACCAGTGTTGAACGGTGCCTTTCTCCATTTCCCTCAGGCAGCAAAATATATTGGGCTGGCCCCGTCCCAGAGCAGAAACAGAGTGGTACTTGCAAACAGCTCTGCCATGCAAGGCCAGTGAGCCAAGCTGCATGCAAGGCCTGAAACGCACACCCATGTCTAGTGGGTGTGAAAATATACAGGGATGTCATTTTAAAACTCCCTGGGCTGCTTCCAGAACCACCCTTGAAAAGACAGGGCAAGCCGCTTCTGCTTGGAAAGCCCAAAGCCCATCTCCTGATCTGCCCTGCACCTAGAAATCTCCAATGAGCGACATTTTCCTGCTCCAGATCTGCCCTCCAAAGGTTTTGGACTACAATTCCCATCAGCCTCAGCCAGTACGGTGCAAAGGACCACCAGAGGCAGCCCTGCTGTACCTTGTTTTCTACCTATTTGGGTGCGGATTTGGGGTGCGGGGAGCATTCCATAGGGGTTGCCGAGAGAGATTTGGGGAGAAAACAGCTGGAGTTGGATACTGCTGCTGCAAAAGACCCTTGAAAATGCCCCAGATACTTCTAATAACAGTTGCCCTTTTATCCACAGAACAACCCTGGGAGGTAGGCTAGGCTGAAAGACAGTAACTGGCCCAAGGCCACCCAGTGAACCCTCTGGCTGAATAGGAATTCGAACCTGGCTCTCCCAGGTTCTACTCCAACATTCTTATGCACAGCACCAGACTGGGCTGGGCTGTGGCTAATCAGTTGAGGTGCACTCTGCACATGACTAGAGGCCCTCTTTCCTTCTTTTTTCACAAGTTCCACGATTGTGTTCTGACACTTAAAAAAAAAGTGGTGTGGAATTAAACCTTGGCACAAATAAACTCCTTTCTCTCTCCCCCTCCCTCGCTGCTCTAAATCTGGATCTTCCAGCTGTCCGGGCAGCTTTTAAAGTCGCCCTGTTGTTAACCTTGAAGGGGCTTGCAGAAGGAGGTTTGACAATGGTCCTGTGGGGGCAGGACGGTTGGGTGGGTGGCTAAATATTTGTGAACCTGGGACTTCTGCAGCCGCAAGACCGTTCTGCTTGGACGTCCACCAACTCATCTTGAACTTGTGTCAAAGCTCAATTTTCTGCGACAAAAATACTGTGGCTTCCCTGCTGTTCCTCAATTGTTGTTCAGATTGGTCCTTCCTTTAAACCGGAGAGGGGTAATGTCGCTCATAATGATGGTGGTCTGGTTTTGATTACAGCAGGAGAGAGATGGAAAGAGAAAGAGAGAAGGAAACTGGGTGGAGGAAGGGCTGGGATTTGCTCAAAGCTTCTCTGCTCTCCTGCAAATCCTTGCAGATTCTGGGACTCCCTGAGCTGATAAGTGCAGCCGGGTCTTTATTGCCTCAGTTTTCCTCCCCAGAGCAGACTTCTCTGATGTGATGCCCTCCAGATGTTTTGGTCTACATCTCCCACCAGTCCATAAGAAAAGCATTGCAGAATAATAATAATAATAATAATTTATTTATACCCTGCCCATCTGGCTGGGTTTCCCCAGCCACTCTGGGCAGCTTCCAACAAAAAACTAAAATACAATAACCTATTAAACATTAAAAGCTTCCCTAAACAGGGCTGCCTTCAGATGTCTTCTAAAAGTTTGGTAGTTATTTTTCTCTTTGACATCTGATGGGAGGGCGTTCCACAGGGCAGGTGCCACTACCGAGAAGGCCCTCTGCCTGGTTCCCTGTAACTTGGCTTCTCGCAGCGAGGGAACCGCCAGAAGGCTCTCGGAGCTGGACCTCAGTCTGGGCAGAACGATGGGGGTGGAGACGCTCCTTCAGGTATACTGGACCGAGGATCAGGCCAAAGGCGGCCCATTGGGTCCAGCATCCTATTCTCACAGGGGCCAACCAGAAACCTGAAAACAGGACCTGAGCAAAAGACCAACTCTCCCCTCCTAAAGTTTCCAGCCACTGGGATTCAGAAGTATCGCTGCCTCCTCCTCTTAGGAGTTTAAAACATCTGGAGGGCATCTTTGGGCTGGCTGCCTGCCGTCTCTCCTCCTCTCTCTAGTCTATCTCTTGTTCCCCCAGCCCAACCTCTTCCCAAAATCTCAGACAGGCTCCCTGCTGGGCACAGGCCATGAGAGAAGTCCCGGCTTCCACCGAACCATCACAAGCCCACCTTGACTCCACAGTCAGTATTAATGTTGACATTCGCAAGCCAACCAAGTCATTAAACTGTTTGCACGTCTTGTGTCAACCAGTTTTAAAACCCAAGGGTTATTTTTAGGACGAGCTGGAGATGCTTACGAATTGCGGTGGGGTGGGGAAGGAATGGTACAGTCCCCCCAAGAACAACTCATAGGCAGGCTTGCCCCACCAAAAGAAAGGGGGTGTTGTGCCCATGTAGATTTCCTGACCCACTCTTTTGCTTCGGTGTCAGATTTGCACAGAAGTTGTTACTCGTGGTGGATCGAACAGCAGGTTTCATTTCGGGGTTTTTTTATTATTTAAAAAAAACTGGTATATTAACATCGACCAAAGGTGCAAAAATAGCAAAAAGGAAAACAAAGCGTCAAAAAATTAAAGCACAAAATGTCACAGCTCAGAAGGACAAAAGTACCAAGATCCAGGGCAGATCCAAAGGGATATTAAAAGTATTCACTCATACAAAGGCTCCCTTGGCAAATAATGAAGAGTTGTAAAAATAAAAGTATTTTCCACCTGTGATTTCTGTCATGATTGAGAACGAAGGTTCCATATACAGTGGTACCTCAGGTCAAGTACTTAATTCGTTCCGGAGGTCCGTTCTTAACCTGAAACTGTTCTTAACCTGAAGCACCACTTTAGCTAATGGGGCCTCCCGCTGCCGCCACACAATTTCTGTTCTCATCCTGAGGTAAAGTTATTAACCCGAGGTAATATTTCTGGATTAGTGGAGTCTGTAACCTGAAGCGTATGTTACCCACTGTAGTCTTAAATGAGCCAGACATTTGCAGATACTGGTGGCAGGGAGCAACGGTGTGTCTCAGTATTTGTATAAGAAATAAAATCATAAATTTCACAAATTATCATAAATTTGGGGGGTGGGGGAGAGAGACTATCAGGGTAACTGTGGGCAAAGGTCCTGGCAGGGCTGCTCTGCGTTCAGAGAGATTTGGTACCACAATGCCTGTTGCTATCTGTAACGGAAAGAGAACAGTTTCCATTCTGCAAACAGAACGGGCTTAGACTGATTTGATTACAAGAGAAACCAGAAACCACCAAGTGGGGGGGGGGGGTGTTCCAGGAGGAAGCAAAAGGGGAAAGAGGCAGAGTTGCATCTGTCTCTTCTCTGTAAATAAGGTGCATTGCGTCAACACCAAAAGCAATTGGCCATCATGTTGCTAGGATCTCCCCCTCTTTGTTTCCCCCTTCACTTTATTCCAGTTTTATAATTATGGTTAAAATCACACACAAGGTTTTTTGTTTGTGTGCGGTTATCTTGCAACAAGAATAGAATCGTAGAATCATAGAGAGTTGGAAGGGATCCAAGGGTCATCTAGCCCAACCCCTTCCAATATTATTTATTATTATTTAGTATTATTATTATTATTATTATTATTATTATTAATATACTGCCCTATACCCAGAGGTCTCAGGGCGGCTCACAAAAAAGATCACAACATATAAATTCAAAATAAAAACAATAACCCAATAATAGAGGTAAAGGGACCCCTGACCATTAGGTCCAGTCGTGGCCGACTCTGGGGTTGCGGCGCTCATCTCGCTTTACTGGCTGAGGGAGCCAGCATATAGCAAGTGGCCAGCATGACTAAGCTGCTTCTGGCGAACCAGAGCAGCGCACGGGAACGCTGTTTACCTTCCCGCCAGAGCGATACCTATTTATCTACTTGCACTTTTGACGTGCTTTCAAACTGCTGGGTTGGCAGGAGCAGGACTGAGCAACGGGAGGGAACTCACCCTGTTGCGGGGATTCGAACCGCCAACCTTCTGATCAGCAAGTCCTAGGCTCTGTGGTTTAACCCACAGCGCATGACTAATAGGCAGGGATAATGATGTGAAATGGCATCCAGGGGCATCTGCAAAGCCGCAGGTGTTCTCCACTCTGGGATTAAAACAGGGATGGGGAACATCTGCGTTCCTCTAGATGCATTTTTGGACTCTGACACTCGTCTGGCTCAACCAGCATGGCCATTGGGTGAGGGATAAGGACGGGAGTTGTAGTCCTAACATCTGGTGGGCCAGATGTTCCCCAGTGGCGTAGCGTGGGGTGCAGGGGGGCCGGCCGCACCGGGCGCAACATCTGGGGGTTAGGGTTAGGGGGCGCAAATCCACAGGTTAGGGGGCGCAAATTACTTGCCTTACCCCGGGTGCTGACAACCCACGCTACGCCACTGTGTTACCCATCCATGTGTTGGAAGAAGCCAAGAGCTGCAATGGTGGTAGACCAAGTGGTATAGGCAAGTGAGGGTCAAGTTCAGAGATGGGGGAGCCGTGGCCAGCAGGGATAATGATGGGAGTTGTAGTTCCTATCTCTCCAACTCCTGTCAGCCCAGCCAGGGGTCAGGGATGATTGATTGATTGATTTATCTCATAACATTTATATACAGCTTAACTGCCGTAAAACAACAGCAGCAAACCTGAAAACGGCTTACAAAAAAAATATCAAGAAATAATTACAATAATGTACTGTACTTTAAAACCTTTTAGCTCATGTATTAATGATAATGATGATGATGATGACAATAATAATAACAACAACAACAACATAGTATACCACTCCATACACACAGGTCTCAGGATGCTTCACAACACAAAATCACACTATAAAAACACAAAACACATAATAAAAACAAAAACAAGAACCCAATAATCCCCCCAGCGCATTTTAAAAGGGCATTGGAGTAGCTTAAACTGCTTTAGCTCAGCCGGTTAGAGGGTCAAGCTAGCTACCCACCCGGGAAGAATGGCAGATGAAGGTGATGGAGTACATGGAACTGGCTGAGATGACTGGCAGAATCCGGGACCAAGGAGAAGAGTGGGTGGAAGAAGATTGGAAAAAATTCAAAGTTTATTTTCAAAAATATTGCAAAATTAAGGATTGCTAGAAAGATGTTGGGAAAAGAATATTATGTGGTTTTAGTAGAAATGACATAAAGGATTAAGTAAAAATGAGTTGGTGAAAGAGAGAATGTTAAATTATAGTATATTAAGACAAATCATTAAGATAAAAATAAGGTTGGAAGGATTTGCTGAAATAACAAATTGAATTAGAATACAAAAATGGGAGGCGTGAGGAGGTCAAGGAAATAAGTGAATGTAAGCAAGTGATGTACAGGTTTGACTTGTTTTTTATTTTTTTTCTTCTGTTTTCTGGTTTTTGATGATGTTATATATATATATATATATATATGTATGTATGTATGTATTGTTTTTTCGTTTTTTCTTTGATTGTTATTATTTTCTCTTTTTTTCTGTAATCTTTAAGATCTTAATAACAATTTATTTTTTTAAAAAAATAGAGCGTCGAGCTAGCAATGCCAAGGTTGCAGGTTCGATCCCCGCAAGGGACAGCTGCATATTCTTGCATTGCGGGGGTCCCTTCCAACCCTCTGATTCTACCAGATATCCAGGAGCTGATATACTGTGTACCAAAACGGCGAAGATGGGAGTCGGGAGCCCAGCGCCACCCTCCCTCCCTGCAGAGGCTCACCTGGGCACGAAGAAAGGGTTAATTCCCGGGCGAGGAAATCCCGCCCACGCCGCCCCCCCCCCAACCCCGGGCGCGGATTGGCTGCGCGGAGCCAGGTGCGCCCTCCCGTCCGGCCGCCATTGGGCCGTCGGCACGCCGCTCCGCTCCCCTCCTCAGGCCGGGCTGAGGCGCCGCAGCAGCGGCGGCGGCGGCGCTTAGTTGGCGCGCAGCTGCTGCCCGGCCAGGCCGACGAGGGGACAGGAGGCGAGCGCCGCGCAGCCGCCATGGTGAGTCCGGGCGCGGGGTGGAGAGAGGGCGCCGGGCCAGGCCGCCGCGAGGCCTCGGTCGGGGCCGGACGCCCGAGCCCGGGCAGGCAGCCGGAGAGAGCGCCAGGCACACGGCTAGTCCTCAGCGCGCCCAGGCGGAGAAGGAGCCTCCGGGTGGCGAGAAGGGAGGCGGCCTAGCAAAGCCCGCGCGGAGAGAGAACCTCCAGGTGCAGGAGCAGTCTATCTCTGAATGCCTGAGGAGCGGCGGCGGCGGCAAGGGGAGGGGAGGGGAGGGTGTCTCCCGCTTCCACAGCCCACTTGCCGGTTCCCCGGTGCCGCTTTGCAGCCTTTCTCAAGCTGTGGCTCCCCAGATGTTGTTGAACTATAACTCCCATCACCCTTAGCTAGCAAGGCCAGAGCTCAGGGATGGTGGGAGTTGTAGTCCAACAACATCTGGGGACCCACAGCTTGAGAACCGCAGAGAGGGGCCGCATCCAGGTCTCTGCGGCCCCCAGGTTGGTTGTAGGACGATTCCTGCATGGCAGAGGGTTGGGCTGGATGACGCTTGGGTCCCTCCAGACTCAAATCAATTATGCTTTGAAGGTTTGTACATTTCACTAATTTTACAATCATTTTGTGATTTCGAAACATGACTTCCTTCCCTCTCTTTCTGCGGTTCCTTGAGTTTATTTTTAATATCATCTGCATATCCTTATTAACTTAATTTGCTCATATGTTCATCTGCTTTAAATATATGCTCTTCGACTTTATACCCGGTGACCCGACTCCCCTCTTGCCGTGTCTCCCATCCGGGGCTGTCTTAAGCATATGCGGCGCCGGGGTGCAAAGATGCATGCCCTCACCCCAGGTTGCCCAGTCCCAGGCATGCAGGAGGGCAGAGCCAGCCAGCCGCCTCAGCATCTCGCTGGCTTGGTCACCCCCAAACTCATGGTGCAGAGCCGCCCGCAGCAGAAGATCCCGCTGCAGTGCTCTGATTGACAGGCTGGCTCTTCCCCGGACTCAGGCACCAGACTCACGGCCAGGTGCCCCTGAGAGCCCAGCGCCTGGGTGCCCCGCACCCCTAGCACCTATGAATAAGACGGCCCTGCTCCCACCCGTCACTGCCCCGTGTCGGGTCGACTGGCCCTTGAATATATGTGTGCACGGAATTGGAAATCGAGGCACCCCAAACTGTTTTGGGGGAACCCACCGAGCACATTTGGAAAAAGATTTCCAAATGTCATGCACGCCCCAAAATACCCATTTTTGCAGGAGGAAAAGTTGCTAGTGCTGAGATACTGCCCCCCCATGAGCAAAAGTGCAGACAAAAAAGGAGACCCCCCCTCTCCCCAGAAGACAAGATAGTTTAGGATGGTCAGTAAGGCTGGGCAATATATCATCCCGTACTGGTTTGAAGTCCATATTGGGATACCCGTTTCATAATTTTTGACCTGGTGATATATCACGGAACATGATGTGTGTGCTATGTAAAAATCACAATGCGGGGGAAACGGTGAAGCCAGCCAATGCCTCTACAGATCTCCATCCTTATTTCAGGCATCGTGATATATCGGTATATTGTGATGTTTAGCTGGTGATATATCACAATGTTGAAAGCCAGATATTGCCCAGCCCTAGTCATCGGGAACATCGGGGTTACGGGTGCTGTGATGGTCATGGGCACCATAGAATCATAAGAGTTGGAAGGGGTTCTGAGCATCATCTAGTCCAGCCCTCTGCAGTGCAGGGATATGCAGCTGTCCATATTGACTTCTGGGTGAAACTGACATGCCTTTGGCCTGATCCAGCAAGGCTGCTCTTACACCCTCAAGACCATGTCCTAACATCTGTTGAGACAGAAGCAGCCGGGATGTTGGAAGGACAGTTCCGCTCAGGCCCGCCTGCCGCAGTCTCGGAGTCTGGCCTTGGGACCAGCCGCATGCCCTGTGCCCATCTCTGTACAAAAATGTCGCATTTGTAAGATTGGGAGGAAAATAGCACTTGTGAGTCTGCATGAAAGGTTTTGAATAGCCTTGCAGAGAGTAGACTCAGGTGTTTTGACGCATCGAGGATTTTTAAAGCGTTCCGCTTTTTGCTTAGGATGCCAACAAAGGACACTTGCAATCATAAAGCGTTTTGAGGCTTAGCCTGATGACAGAAACCAATTAGGTTAATTCTTGCTGACAAACAATGGCATTTTTTGTCTTTTTAAAGTGGCGTGTTGTTATAGCTTTCTGACAAATGTAGAGGTTTTGCAGTTGTTGAGGTTTTAGAGTAGCCTTCCTCAACTCGGTGCCCTCCGGGTAAATTTGAACTACAGTTCCCAGAGAGCACAGCCATAGCCCAAGATGGCTTAGGTTGATGGGAGCTGTAGTTTGAAACATCTGGAAGGCACCAGGTTCAGGAGTGCGGTGCTGGAGTGTTAGTATTGGACTATGGCCTTTCAGGTTTGCTGTGGCTATAGATATACTGCTTTGAGCATGGAGAAAAGTTGGGATATGAATATGATGAAGAATCTTCAGGGATACCTTTCTATAAATGGGCATGTGATTCCCTGGACCTTCTATTCTCATTGATCTTCGCCGTGGAAGGCCCTCCAAGTGACAGGAACAGAGGAAGGAAGGCTTGAATGCTCCCAGCTTTATATTATAGCTTTCCTCCTTCGGAGGCAACTCAGGAAGCTATTTTGAGACAGGGTAGAGGAGAGTTTGCAAAGGGATTGCAAGGAAGGAAGAGTTTAAAATACTGGAGTAAGAATTTAAAAAAATCGCTCTTGAGATTCTTTTCTTGTATATCTCCTGAAACAGCAGGAGAAGCCTCTCTGTAACCGTGAATGAATTTATTTTAAAAGAGAAACGAATGAAAAAAAGTCAGAGCAACTGTTTATAAAAACGAGCAGGCAGCTGTAAATCTGCCTTCCCACCCATGCGTCAGAGTGGAGTCCTGCGGTGTGTGCATTTGTGTGTCCCAGGAACATTTCTCGGCTTTGTGGGCTCAGCTGGCTGCTGACCCTCCTTGCAAGCAGAGACCCCCCCGCAATGGCGGCTGTTGCTCAGGCTGCCCCCTCTCTGTGGTGGTGGTGGGTAGCCTGTCTGCCTGCCTGCCTGCCTGCCTGCCTGCCTGCTTGCTTGCCTGTCTGCCTGGTGACCTTTGCTCCTCGCAAGAGAGGCTGTTTTGCAGATGCAGGGCAGAGGCCCTTTTGTTGTCCAGCCCCCGGGGAGGCCACTTTTGCCGCCTGCTTTTCCAAGAAAGAGTCGCCTGCCTATCGCGGCCCCCGGATTGAAGTTGGATGAGTTAGTTTTGCGAGGAAAGGGTGGGTGGAGAAGCAGGAGGGAAAGATCAGCAACCCCCACCCCCCCAACCCTTGAGCTCTGACGCAGTTCGTTGACGTGGGTTTGTATTGTGCCAAGGAGAAACCAAACAGTGGTGGGGTTTGCATTCAGTGAAGGGGGGGGGCAGACTCAGAGCCTGACATCTGGGGCTGCTGCTCAGTAGTTGCCTGCAAATTTTGTAGCTCAGTCTGTGCAGAACTTTCCTCCCGAACTGCAAAAAAAAAGGGCCTTCCGGGGCTTCTCTGTATCTCTTGGAAACGTCATTTCCCATGGCTTGTCTTTCCAGGGGCTCCCTAAGATAAAGGGGTTTGTCCTGCTCAGAGCAGACTCACTGCATTTCTTTAGTATCTTTACGTCTTAAAATTTGTACACTGCTTGGCGACTTCAAAAAGCCCTCAAAGCTGTTCTGCAAAAAAATAACAAAATAAAAATAAAAATAGAATAGTTGCCGATAAAAACTAACAATAATCTAAAGCATCTGAAAAGTTGAAATGACAGTAGATGAGAAACAGATCAAAACTCAACTTTCTGGACAGGCTTAGAATTCTACAGTTGGAAGGGACCCCGTGTGTCATCTAGTCCAACCCCCTACAGTGCAGGAATCACAACTAAAGCATCCAGGACAGATGGCCAACTAGTCCCTGCTCAAAAACCTCCAGTGAAGGAGAGTCCACCACCTTCTGAGGGTGCTCAGACTGTCAGAAAGTTCTTCCTGATTTTGAGACAGAATCCCCTTTCTTGTAACTTGAATCCATTGGTTCGGGTCCTCCCCTCTGGGAGCAGGAGAAAATAAGGTTTGCTCCAACTTCCATGTGACAGCCCTTAAGGCAGGGGTAGGCAACCTAAGGCCCATGGGCCGCATCCGGCCCAATCACCTCAATCCGGCCTGCGGATGGTCCAGGAATCCGCGTGTTTTTACATGAGTAGAAAATATCCTTTTATTTAAAACGCACCTCTGGGTTATTTGTGGGGCCTGCCTGGTATTTTTACATGAGTAGAATGTGTGCTTTTATTTAAAATGCATCTCTGGGTTATTTGTGGGGCATAGGAATTCGTTCATTCCCCCCCCCCAAAAAAAAATATATAGTCCGGCCCACCACATGGTCTGAGGGACGGTGGACCGGCCCACGGCTGAAAAAGGTTGCTGGCCCCTGCCTTAAGGTATTTGAAGACGGCTATCATATCTCCTCTCAGTCTCCTTTTCTGAACCTTTTCCAACTCTGCAGTATGTTTTTTGAGGCGAGCCTACCAGAACTCCAAATGCGGTTGCAGCACAGATTTGTATACAGTGGTACCTCGGGTTAAGAACTTAATGCGTTCTGGAGGTCCGTACCTGAAACTGTTCTTAACCTGAGGTACCACTTTAGCTAATGGGCCTCCCGCTGCTGCCGCACTGCCAGCACATGATTTCTGTTCTCATCATGAAGCAAAATTCTTAACCCGAGGTACTATTTCTGGGTTAGTGAAGCCTGTAACCTGAAGCATCTGTAACCCGAGGTACCACTGTAGTGGCATTATGATTTTGGCAGTTTTATTTTTGGAGGAGGAGAAGGGATCCGGCCCCAGTTGTGATGCTGGCTCAGCCCCAGTGGCTCTGGGAGGTTTGCAGAGGCTTCCATGGGAAAGGATGGATTCCTTTTGCTGTTTTTCTCTTTCTCCGTGTGCTTTTCGTTTAGTTTCTTTTTATCTTACTGTATTATGAAAACATTTTAATAATTTTTTAATTTTTTAAAAAAAGGTTAGTAGAGCATGGGTTGTGGGTTCAAGCTTCCTGCATTGGACTAGATGAGCTCTGGGGTCCCTTCCAGCTCTACGAATCTTTGCTTCCATGATGGAGAAGGGAGCCAAGCCAGGTTGAGAACAAACAGCAAGCAAGTGGGTGGATGACAATTATCTAACTCTCCCTGATAAGGAGCTATTGACAGGAGATGGGCGCATTTGCATGGGCGATAATGGGCTACTGTTTGCAGAGCTGGGCTCTGGTGCTCCTGTGCCTGGGCCAAGAGGCATCAGTGAGTGCCCTGTGTGCCAGGGCTTGCCTGGCCCTTTGAAAAGGCAGCACCCGTCTCCCGAGCGTCATGAGTCGCCGTCCTCTGTGGTCTTTTCCCCCAGCCCAAGAGCACGTGCTGAATCCAACATCAGAACGACACCATTGTGGCCTAGTGTTTAGAGCAGGGGTGGGCAATCTAAGGCCCAGGGGGCCAGATGCGGCTCAATTGCCTTCTAAATCCAGCCCACGGACGGTCTGGGAATCGGCGTGTTTTTACATGAGTAGAACATGTGCTTTTATTTAAAATGCATCTCTGTGTTATTTGTGGGGCCTGCCTTGTGTTTTTACATGAGTAGAACATGTGCTTTTATTTAAAATGCATCTCTGTGTTATTTGTGGGGCCTGCCTGGTGTTTTTACATGAGTAGAATGTGTCCTTTTATTTAAAATGCATCTCTGGGTTATTTGTGGGGCATAGGAATTCGTTCATTTCCCCCACCACCAAATGGTCTGAGGGACGGTGGACCAGCCGACGGCTGAAAAAGGTTGCTGACCCCTGGTTTAGAGTGTCAGCCTGGGAGAGCCAGGGCTCAAATCCATCCACCCTCCACTCAGCTACAAAGCTCGCTGCGTAATACTGGGCCCACTCACTGCGTTCTCTTGGCCTAACCTACCTTGCAAGGTTGTTGTGGGCATTAACTGAGCAGGGGAAGAACCACACATACTGCCTTAAGCCCCCTGGAGGACAAACCTGGGGTGCCAATGCAATAAACCAAGCGGTCCCATCTAAATCAGTAGCCCTAACTTAGCTGTGTCCATTCATTTTTATTTTATTCCATATACCCCCACATTTTTCCCAGTGTTCGAAATTAGTCAGAAATTTAATGGAAAGCAAAATGTAATAATAATAATAATAATAATAATAATAATAATAATAATAATAATAATTAATAATAATTTATTAGAGGTGGATCTGAAATATTTCCATTGGCGCTTGAATTAGTTTTATGCTGGATTGTTTTCTTTGATGTTTTAATGTTTTGTAAACTGCTTTGAGATTTGTTCTCTAAAATATAAAGTGGTATAGAAATGTTAATAATAATAATAACAACAACAACAACAATCAACAGGGGGAACGACTCCTAGACATTCCATTGTGGCAACTGTAGCCCAGGTTTAAGGTGCCATTTGGCTATTAGATTATATATCTGAATCTCTAACACTGTTTACCCCGCAACAACCCTGTGAGGTAGGTTGGGCTGAGAGGCAGCGACTGGTCCAATATCTCACCCAGCTGAGCGGGTGCTTGAACCCTGGTCTCTCCCAGGTCTTAGTCCAGTGCTTTAACCACTGCACCACACTGTCTTTCTCTGTCCCCTTGCTTTGTGGGGTGTCAGGGGCAGGAGGGGGCGAGAGAGGCGGCGTGGCACCCTTCCTACGTGTGACGCTTGAAACACCTTTTCAGGTATAGAGGAACTGAGCAGGGCAGCCCTCCAGCCTCTTGGACTTCAGCCAGAGCTTAAAAGAGCCTTAAGGAAGAAGGATGAGCAGGAAGGCCAAGCCTGGCTGTTCTTTTTTGGAGTGAGTAATCCTTTCCTGGAGAAAGAGGGTCTCCTTGGATACTACAGTGGTGCCCCGCAAGACGAACGCCTCGCAAGACGGAAAACCCGCTAGACGAAAGGGTTTTCCGTTTTGGAGGCGCTTCGCAAAACGAATTTCCCTATGGGCTTGCTTCGCAAGACGAAAATGTCTTGCGAGTTCCTGTGGGGTTTTTTCCCTCCCCCCCCCCTTTTCCTAAGCCCCTTTTCCTAAGCCCTAAGGCGCTTATCAGCTGATCCGCTAAAAGCCGCTAAACTGCTAATAGCGCTAATCCGCTAAGCTGTCAAGACGAAAAAACTGCCTCACGGAACGGATTAATTTCGTCTTGCGAGGCACCACTGTAACTCATGCAAAAGCTCTCATGAAGCCTTACTTTTGATGCATTCCTTTTTCTTGCAGTCAGTTGGATCGTTCCTTTGGGGTGGGTGAGGAACACGAGTTGCTTTTAAGGGAGCCGTGGATTTTGGCAGGGGAATGTCTGCGGAGAATGGGAATGTGGGGGCCTCCGGTAGCCCTGCACTTTTTGAAGGCTGCCCTAAGCTGATGAGGGCAAACATAAGCTAAGTCCAGCTGGCTTTGGGGAGTGGGTGGTCAGCCTCTTCCAAATTGTGGGAGGGGGCAGCCCTAACAGGCCCTTGAGAAAGTACTCTGAAATCCTTCCCTGCTCATTGGTCAAGTTGTGGGTGTCTACCCACCCCTGCCTCCTTCCATAATTTGGAACAAGCAGTTCAAAAACAATTTGCAAAACCGGGATAAAGAACCGTCTCCAAAGCCTTGTTGGGGGGGGGGGAGGAGAGAGAGGCAATGCTTAGGCATTTCCTTCCCCACCCAACTCTTTCGTGTTTGGCAAAAGCAGAAGGTGCAGTAAGGATTCAGGGATCCAAAAACAAAAGCCCTGGAGCCAAGCCGCATCTCTTTGCCAGCTTAGGGAAATCCTTCGGTGCATTCTGGGTGTGTAACACCTCCCTCTCTTCAGGGTAAGCTTAAAACATGCTCTGTAAGCTGTGGATGGGAACCTCCCCACTGGTGCAGCTATGGGAGCAGTCAGAAGGGACTCGGCACGTTATTTCCCCCTAAGGAATACTGGGAACTGTAGTTTGAGGGTGCTGGGAATTATAGCTCCATGCGGGGATATGCTACAGTTCCCAGGATTTTGGAGGGAGGAGGAAAAGGGAGTTTTATATGTGCCTTAGTGTGCATGCTGGGACGCAGGTGGCGCTGTGGGTTAAAGCCTCAGCGCCTAGGACTTGCTGATCGAAAGGTCGGTGGTTCGAATCCCTGCGGCGGGGTGCGCTCCCGCTGCTCGGTCCCAGCGCCTGCCAACCTTGCAGTTCGAAAGCACCTCCGGGTGCAAGTAGATAAATAGGGACCGCTTACCAGCGGGAAGGTAAACGGCGTTTCCGTGTGCGGCTCTGGCTCGCCAGAGCAGCGATGTCACGCTGGCCACGTGACCCGGAAGTGTCTCCCGACAGCGCTGGCCCCTGGCCTCTTAAGTGAGATGGGCGCACAACCCCAGAGTCTGTCAAGACTGGCCCGTACGGGCAGGGGTACCTTTACCTTTAGTGTGCATGCTGCTTCCCTCTCTCCTCAGTCCCTGCCTCTTCCCCCTCCCAAAAAACCCCTGCTTCCTGTCCAGAATTTTTCAGCAGGAGGGAGTGCCTTTCCCCAGGAAACAGGGTGTTGGGAATGAGTTTCTAAGAATCATAGACTCTGAATTTTAGAATTGGAAGGGACCCCCAAGGATCATCTAATCCAACTCCCTACAATGAAGGAATCACAGCTGAAATGATCTCATGACAGGTGGCCTCCCAAACTCTGTTAAAAAACCTCCAATGACAGGGGAGGCCACCCCAGAAGCTGTACGGTTTTTGGGGAGCCAGGCCCTGCCATGAGCCCAGAGTGTTCATAAAGACTCGGACTTGCTGGCTTTCACCCGGCCATCTAGCAGGTCAAGCTTAGAACTGGAAGCTTCTGAGTTTCCCTGGAATCAATTGTTTAACAAAATTTGTAGACTGCACAGTAATAACAATAAGTAAGCACTTTGCATGAAGCAGGGTAAAGTGTTTATCAAAAATACAGATAATATCAGTAAGAGTTGATTTGCTTGGGTTGGCTTGCTGAAGCAAAGGGCTGAATCCAACAAAGGCCTGCTCTGTTTAGGACTAGCATTGAAAACGCCCTGAAGCCTTGCACCCAGAATCAGTCCTACTTGAAGTAGACTCGTTGAAATTAATTGATACAGCCCAGAGTTTTAAAGCAGGCACTTTAAATGAGTATTACTTGATGTCAAGAGGCAGGGAGTTCCAAAGCTTGCCGTCCTGAAAGAGGAACTCCTTGCAGATGCTGAACAAATGTTAGGTGGTGCTTGGGAAAGTGTTGTCCCCCCCCCCCCCAGTGTTCATATCCTGCTCTTCAACAATAGGTACCCAGAGAAGTGTGCAGAAAAGGAGAATAAACAAACATTAGTAGAATTGAAAATGGCAAGAATGAGCTGAGATGGGATCTCTTTCATTGTTTGGGTCTAAGTTTACACGGGCAGGACGGGAGGTGGGGAGAGAAGTTTGTGTTGCAAAAGTTCACAGCTTTAGGGTTTGCACAGGAACCACATTTCCCTTTTGTCTGACATTGGCTTTTCCCATGTCTGAGGGTTTTGAGGTTCCTTACGACATCCACAAGCCCTGTTCAGTGCCTTGGGGGAGAACTATTTCCTCTTCCTTCTAATCTAGGCTTGCCCTCCTGACAGTGTCCCACGCCTGGCTTCTAGCAATGTTGGAGAATTCTGCCAGGAACGGAAACAGGAGTGGAGATTGCTGTGATTGGCATTTTCGCTGGAAGTTCTGGAGCAGCATTTGCTGTTGTTGTTTCCTAGCCCACGAACTTTACGTAAACTTTTCTGTGTCATTTTCCCCTTTCCGCTGAGATGCACTGAATTTGGCTAAATAGTTCATCACATTCGTTGCGAACAACAGTGTAGGTTTTGCCGAACCGTAGCAGAAGGGAGACACTGTGGGTTGGAATGAGCACAGAACAGGATGGAAATTTCTGCTCCCTTACACCCCATTTTCCCTTTAGAAGATGTGCTTGAGGCAGGGGGATGTGTTTTCAGTGTGGGTCAGTGGAGCCCCCAGTGTGGCTTTGCAGGTTGCCAGTGGAGGAACTGCTGCGTAAACTTCCTTAGACTCCTCTTCCCCACGCCAAAGCCAGGATCTCTTTGTTCCATTCGCCGGAGTCCCTCCTCACTACCCAACCAGCCCTGGCTTGCCTTGGCTGTTCCAGAGGCTGACTTCCTTCTGGCTGGCTGAGACCTGATTAAGTGTGTGTGTGTTTGGCAGCAAGGGCGGGGGGGGGGGGAGATGTTTTGGCTGGGCATCTCCACGCACAGCCGTAAGTCCGTAAGTCTGTGTAATGAGCCTGGCAGGTGGCAAAAGCTCTTTGCCTGAGCCAAGGCGGCTGGCGCTCAGAGCCAAGCTTCTGGGGCACCAATCCAGGAGGTGGGGAGAGGAGGGAGGACGCCTTGCATGCGCGCTCTTTTTTTCCCTTGGTCCATCAGGTAAGGCTCAGGAGAGGCGGAAGTTTTGCTCGAGGCAGCTGCTTTAGATACCAAACCCCTCAGGCAGGCTATTTTTCAGTTGTTTTCATGGGAACAACAACAAAGAGACAAGTTGTGCTGGGACACAGAAAGCTCCCTTCTCAGCTGCCACCAGATCCTTGGTCCCTCTAGCTCAGTGTGGTCTACACTGACTGGCAGCAGCTCTCCAGAGTTTCAGATTGTGGGAGGGCCTTTCTCAGCCTTACCCCGAGATGCTGCTGGGGGATTGAAGCTGCAACCTTCTGCACGCAGGGCACCACTGAGCTAGAGCCTTGTTGGGTGTGCTTAGGGGGAAGTTTTGGTGATGTGGACAGCTTCCCTGCAGCAAAGTTGTTGCTTCGTTGCAAATGGCACTATGCACCTCCTCTCCCTCTCCAAGCCAAGAGGATGTATAGAAGACGAGACTCCTAGAAACAGCAGCTGGATGGAGGCAGTCATCCCTCTGAATCCAATTGCAGGTTTCCCATGATGGGCATTTGGTTGGCCACTATGAGAACAGGAGTCTGGACTAGATGGGCCATTGGCTGTTACATCATGGAGGACAAGGACATTCATTGAAGAGAGGACAATTGAGGCCTACTAGCCACAGTGGCTATGCTCTGCCTCCAGTCCCGTGTTCGAAATTTGCCAGGCGCATTTTGCACCTGGCTGCAGGTGGTGCTGTGGGTTAAACCACAGAGCCCTAGGGCTTGCTGATCAGAAGGTCAGCGGTGAGCTCCCCTTGCTCAGTCCCTGCTCCTGCCAACCTAACAGTTCGAAAGCACGTCGAAAGTGCAAGTAGATAAATAGGTACTGCTCTGGCAGGAAGGTAAACGGTGTTTCCGTGCGCTGCTCTGGTTCGCCAGAAGCGGCTTAGTCATGCTGGCCACATGACCCGGAAGCTGTACGCCGGCTCCCTCGGCCAGTAAAGCGAGATGAGCGCCACAACCCCAGAGTCATCCGCGACTGGACCTAATGGTTAGGGGTCCCTTTACCCCTTTACCTATCGACCACTTGCCGCCAAGTGAAGATACCTGGGTGCCAGGATCGTGCCTGCCTGCGGATCCTTGGATCTGGACTGCCTTTACACACTTAACACCACATCCTGTAGAAATCTGTCAGAATGAATTTCAGGAACCAAAATGCCTTTTCTGTGCAGCCTGAGCAGGAGCAGTGAACAATGTTATGGTTAATTGTTGCAGCCAGCACTCCCCCTCCCCTAGAAAATTAGGTTCCAGTGCTGCGTACATTTGAGTACCCCTTGGGGGGGGGGGGAAGCACAGGTTGTAGCATGTCTTCACTTCCCCTAACCCACCCAACCGCCCTACTCACAGTTGTGAAGAATATTCTTACGTTTTGAATGGTCCGCGTCACCATTAAGAAAAAGAGGTTGGAATAGGACAGTATTATATGTGGGACTGCCCTTGGATCGAGTGATTTTTCTTCTTTCGGTTCTGAAAGCTTTTAACCTAGCTCAAGATTGCTGTCTGATTTAGCAAGTTGTTTAAACTGGGAATCAATCACAGCCAGTCCATCGCTTGCAAAATAAGACTTTTACAGCCATCTTGTCCCAAAATGGCAACTAGACATCCCATTTTGGCGCCTGCAATCTAGGATTATGGAGCAATTTGGGGTCTAGCTTGTGTGGTGCTTCCGAATCCCAGCTGCTGGAAGCCGCAGGAGGAGAGAGGGCTGTTGTGCTCCAATTGCAGGTTTCCCGCCGGTGTCTGGTTGGCCACTGTGAGAGCAGGATTCTGGATCAAATGGGCCACTGGTTTGATCCACTGGCCTGATCTTCATCCTTCCCTATCCCTGTATCCAGAGAGAACCACACCCCACCAGTTCTCTCCATTCCACCAGGTTCCCATTATACCACTTTGTAAATTCTAATATTTTGAGAGAGCACCAGTGGCTAGAAAGACCAGTGGGGCAGCTCTTTTTTTTTTTTTTTAGAATTATTCCTACATTTATATTCCACCTTTTCTCCAATGTCTGTGACTTCCCCCACCCCTCCTTCTGCCCCGAGCATCACGTCTTTTAAGTGCCAGGCTAATACAACCAAGCATTTTAAAATTGGCTATATCTGTCTCCCGCTCGCTCAATGGCAGTGTATGGTTTTTACACCCTTGCTGCTTTATAATTTCAATTATTTCATGAAAAATTAAACACTGCTTGATGTGGGGAGGGGCGGGAGTCAAAGCATGTGATCCCTCCTAGGTTTGTTTTATTTTAAAAAATAAAAAAAATACTGTCTAAGTCAGTTTCAGATTTTGGAGTATCAGGTGCCACACAAATAAAGCTACAACCATATACAGTCATACCTCGGGATAAATATGCTTCAGGATAATTATTTTCGGGTTGCACTCCGCAGCGACCCGGAAGTAACAGAGCGCGTTACTTCTGGGTTTCACCACTCGCGCATGCGCAGACGGTCAAAATGACATCAGACGCATGCGCAGAAGTGGCAACACGTGCAGACGCATCTTACGTTCTATTCAGGATGCGAACAGGGCTCCGGAATGGATCCTGTTCACATCCCAAGGTACCACTGTAATGTCTTTCCAGCAACCCTGTGAGGTAGGCTAGGCCTAGAGGCTGGCTGGCAGCTTTTCTAGGCTCCTGCACTGCCAGCTCCTGTCTTGTACAAGTTTCCATCGATGTTCCTGGAAGCTGCCTTGCACAGAGTCGGCTCAACGCCTACGCTAACCGGCAGTGAAGACTCTCCAGGATTTCAGGCAGGGAATCTTTTCCCAGCCCTGCCTGGAGATGCAGCCATTGGGGATTGAAGCGGGGGCCTTCTGCACGCCAAGCAGCTGTTCAGCTTACAGCGCTTCCCCAAGCAGGCAGCCCCATCTGCCCTCGCAACCCCTGCCTTCTGTGGGACAGAGCCTGAGAGTGTACGGCGGTGTCTGTGGGAATGCTTTTAGCCAATTTCCCTCTTTTCCACAGGTTGCAAAGGGTGTCCCCCCCCCCCTTCACCAGAGCCACAAGTGTGGAGCCAGCCAGCTCAGAGAGGAAGAGATTAATAAGGCTAGTTCTGTGGGTGGGCAGTGTCTCCGGTTCCAGCAAAGACTGCGAAATCCCGGTAGGGGAAGTGATTCACTGGCCTGGGAATGGCAAAGCCTGCCTTTATCTCCCTTTCACACCGTTTCCCTCTGGCTGTGAGCTCTGGACGAGGAAGAGGCAGCCCTGCAGTCGCTGCCGGGGACTCTGAATTATCCCAGGCTCTCTTGATGTCTGTGATTTTGGGGTGTGAGAAGGAGAGAGTGGGTCCCCGCAAGTCCCCCCAGATCTGCTGGTCTTTCTCACGGGCCGGGCTAACGAACGAGGTGAGCAGGGTTCCCCATTTTCCTTTTGTCCGAGGCGGCAGGGAAAAGACTTGGAATGCATTTGTGTGTGTTTTTTAAAAAAATACAGTGGTGCCTCGCAAGACGAAAAGAATCCGTTCCGCGATTCTCTTCGTCTAGCGGTTTTTTCGTCTTGCGAAGCAACCCTATTAGTGGCTTAGTACATTAGCGCTATTAGCGGCTTAGCGGCTTAGAAAAAGGGAGAAAAAAGCGGAAAAAATCGCAAGACTCGCAAGACATTTTCGTCTTGCAAAGCAAGCCCATAGGGAAATTCGTCTTGCGAAGCGCCTCGAAAAATGGAAAACCCTTTCGTCTAGCGGGTTTTTCGTCTTGCGAGGCTTTCGTCTTGCGGGGCACCACTGTAATAATAGGAGAAAGTGTGTTTAGAACTGTTTTTTTCCTCCCCTGTGCAAAGGAAGTTGTTAGAGACAGACACGCTTGTACAAACTTGTTCTCCTTATGCCAGATTTCTAAAAAGGCGGGGTGCCCGCCCCCCCAATGCCCCTTGGATAGTTTGGATTGAGCCATCATGTTTGTATTGGGGCTTATTTGTAGCTGGAGGAGGGTTGCCCCAGAGACTCTGGGGCTTGGCCCTGCCTGTGGCAACCTCCTCCCAGGTTGAGCGCCTGAGCCCTCGAGTGAGCATAACCAGGCCCAGCCTGACTGTTAATCGCTTCTGGATAAAAGAACATTTTAACGCCTACTTAACTCCTGTCCAGGCAGCCTCCACCTCACTTTTCCTATCCACAACCTGTATATTAATAGCCAGTCTGTTGCTTCCTGTTGGTTGGCTTGTGTCTCAGAAACGGTGATACATAGGTCGTTTTTTATTTCTTCTTTGTTCCGAAACAAGCAAGGTGGACTTTGTCACCTTGGTGCCACCCTCTTGATAGTTGTCACCCATGCATTGCAACTGCGGTGTTTTTGCATCATGAGACTCTTCTGTTTGGGAGTTGACCTGGAGCTCAGGTGCTCTGCATGGATAAAATTACAGGTTCGCTCCCGGTGGGAACCCTGGAGAGCTTCTGCTAGCCAGGGGAGGCAAAGCTGAACTCACTGTGTTTGTGCTCTTAACACAGTGCGCTGTTGGGGGGCTTGTAGAAACACCTCGGAGACCTCCAAATATAAGAAGGGAACAAGTGGTGGGGAAATGTCAATGGATGTTCAGTGTTAGAAACTCAGATATATAAGCTACTGTAATCACCAAATGGCACCTTAAACCTTGGTTAAGGTCACCACAACAGAATGTCTGGACGTCATTTTTCCTTCTGCAGTGACATTTATTGTTATTCATTTCATTTTATTTCTATACTGCTTTATATTAAAAAAGCAACCTTCAAAGCACTTGAAAATATCAAATCAAACAATCCAGAATAAAACAAATTAAAGATTCAAGGAAAATATTTCAGATCCTACTCCTAAGTGGACATTTTGCTTTCCTTGTACAGTGGTACCTCGGGTTACAGGGGCTTCAGGTTACAGACTCTGCTAACCCAGAAATAGTACCTTGGGTTAAGAACTTTGCTTCAGGATGAGCACAGAAATCGTGCTCCAGTGGTGCAGCAGCAGCAGGAGGCCCCATTAGCTAAAGTGGTGCTTCAGGTTAAGAACAGCTTCAGGTTAAGAACAGACCTCCAGAACGAATTAAGTACTTAACCTGAGGTACCACTGTATTTATTTACCTACCTGCCCCATAGCAGGATTACTCTAGGAAGCTTGTGTGGTGCAGTGGTTAGAGTGACGGACTAGGACCTGGGTTCGAATCCCCACTCAGTCATGAAGATCACTGGGTGACCTCAGGCCAGTCACAGCCTCTTAACCTACCTCACAGGGTCATTGTAGGGTTTTACTGAGGAGGTGGGGGGAGAACCATGTACTCATTGGAGAAAAAGGTGGGATATAAACGCAGTGAATAAGCTCTTACCTGCTTAGAAAAGCTGGAGGGATCAGCCAGATGGAGATGGCAGTCACCAACGTAGGCAGCCAGAAATCTCCACCTGTTCGCAATTGGACCTGCGCTAGTTGCAAAATGCACCTGGCGCCTAGCTAATTTCTAACGCTGGTGACCCTCTTCTCTCTCCTTGATCCAAACACATTTGCACTGTTCCCCCCCCTCACCCCCCCAGACTTTACCCTTCCCCAGCAATACTTTGGAAATGGAGTTGGGGAATCCTCAAGGCTTCTCCATGAGGGCTGCAAGGGGACATTGGATTCAAATGACCAGAAAGGAGATGCCAACAAAACACAGTTTTCCCCACCCGTTTAATTCTCACAACAACCTTGGGAGGTAGGTTAGGTTGAGAGGCAGCGACTAGCCCCCCAGGTCATCACCCCTTGAGCTTCATGTGACCAAGTGGGGATTTGAACCCTTGCCCCCCCCCCCAGGTCCTAGTCCAACATGCTAAGCATGCTGACTCTTCTGCTAAATGGGGGGTGTGGTAGGAGAAATCGGCAAAAGCCACAGGGAAGCTTCTTGAATACGATAGAGCCTCCTGCAGTCTGATGCCCCACCAATGTTTGGGGCTGTAGCTGTTCCTGTTGTGTGCTGCCTGGGGCTGATGGAAGTTGCATTTTGGGAAGGATGGAATGCAGCAAGACTGAGCTTGCACTCGCTTTCCATTGTCAGGACTGTGTCGCCAAAAATTGTTTGAATTGCACACAGAACTTTGCACCTTCACCAAAACAGGGGCTTTGAAAAAAAAAACAAAGAGTACTACTGTACTAGTCTCCAGGGGTCTTTTGGAGATACAGTGGTGCCTCGGGTTACAGACGCTTCAGGTTACATACGCTTCAGGTTACACACTCGGCTAACCCAGAAATAGTGCTTCAGGTTAAGAACTTTGCTTCGGCATAAGAACAGAAATCGGGCTCCGGCGGCGCGGCGGCAGCAGGAGGTCCCATTAGCTAAAGTGGTGCTTCAGGTTAAGAACAGTTTCAGGTTAAGAACAGACCTCCAGAACGAATTAAGTACTTAATCCGAGGTACCACTGTACTGGAACTGGCTCAAAACAAAACAGAAAACGTTGAAAGGGCACGGCCTGCTGTATCCATTTGGCTGCTGGCGCGCAGGAGACAAAGCTGGGTTTATCCTTTGGATCGTAGAATTGGAAGGGACCCCTGAGGCTCATCTGGTACACACACACACACACACACACACACACACACACCCGCAGTGCAGGAATCTCAGCTGAAGAATTCATGACAGACAGCCATCCAGCCTCTGTTTGGAAACTTGCAACAGATGAGAGCTTACCACCTTCCAGAACTTCTTTCTGTTGTTTGTTCCTTGAGTGGTGGATTTGCAGGGGCGGGGGATCCCCCCCTTAGGTGTGAAAAGGCTTCCCCTAATTCTGGGGACTTTGTGGAGAAAATCCCAAGTGCCAGTGCCCTCTGTGAAACCCTCCTTTCTGAAGAAGCAGCGCGGATTCTTCTACTTCACCTTCTATCTCCCTTTTCTGGGAAAGTGGAGGTTCCTCTTGTCAACTGTGTCAACTGCACGGTTTCAGACATCTGGGGCTGGTTTCTCTCCTCCGCCAGCTTCCACGCATGTGACCGCATTTGTTCCACTGCCGTGCAAAATAACTCTCCCTTTCTGCCTGACCCGAGGCCGCAGGGAAAGAACTTGATGTGAAAGACATTTGTCCCTTGATGCTGCGCAAAAAGCCGCTGATTTCCTGTATAAGCTCATGGGGTGTGCGGCAGCCGTGAAGAAACAAATTACGTCCTAGGGGCCATTAGGAAACAAATTGAAAATAAAAGTGCCAGTATTATAATGCCATTACACAGATCTATGTTGTAGGCCAGGGGTCGGCAAGGTTTACCTCGCCTGGGCTGGTTCACCCCAGCGGAGATCCCTCCATGGGCCACATTCTGCACGCACGTGATTTCCAGCATCTTCGTCTGCGCAGGCACAATTTCCGGCGCCGTGGAAGCAAGTCCCTGCGCCGTACCGCACTGGTTTAGCGCGGGGACTCACAGAGCAGGTGGCTCGGTTCAGTGGCTGCTCGTGGGCTGGTTAAACAACCCCTGTGGGCTGCTTGTGGTCCATGGGCCTTAGGTTGCCTACCCTGGTGTAGGCCATGTTTGGAGTACTGTACTCTCTCCGTGTCTTTTGTGGGGGTTGTGCCAGTTGGGCTCCACAGCCGATTTCTGCTCCCTGTAAGGCTTCCCCAAGACAGCAGTTCCTGCTTTTGGCTCATGTAACTCAAGCAGATGGGCTTTAAAGATGCATGCAAACACACACACACACACACAGACACGGCTCCTCTTACCCCTCCGAATGTCAGGATGCAACCCCAGGCTCTTCCAGGCAAGAAGCGATCACCTCTTGGTGTGCAAGGAGCTGGCCCAAAATGCCTTTCCCTTGCGCCAGGGTTTCACTCGCACCCAAAGTGGATGGTTTTATTTTTATTTATTTTTTCCTGGACAGAGCATCTGGGCCCCTGGATTGAGGAGAGGTGGTTGGAGAGGTGAGTCCTGTGAGGGATTGGGGCTGAGAACTTGGGGATGGGAGTTGTTGTTTTGTCTCTGGTTTTTTTCTTTCTTTCATCGAGGTTGCATCCATTGCTGGCCCTAACTCAGAGTTGTTGTTGCTGTTTAGTTGTTTAGTCGTGTCCGACTCTTTGTGACCCCCTGGCCCAGAGCACGCCAGGCACTCCTGTCTTCCACTGCCTCCCGCAGTTTGGTCAGACTCATGCTGGTAGCTTCGAGAACACTGTCTAACCACCTCGTCCTCTGTCGTCCCCTTCTCCTTGTGCCCTCCATCTTTCCCAGCATCAGGGCTGATTTCCTTCAGAATGGATAGGTTTGATCTTCTTACAGTCCATGGGACTCTCAAGAGTTTCCTCCAGCACCATAATTCAAAAGCATCAATTATTCGGCGATTAGCCTTCTTTATGGGTAGACCTGTTGAAATGAGTGGCCACAACTAACTCGGTCAGGCCCATTAATTTTAGTGCGTCTGCTCCGAATACAACTTAGCTGACTTGCAACACTTAGTTTTTTTAAGGCCACCACATGCGTTAAATAGAACCTCATTGTTCAGGAGCAGTATAACTGCAAGGGGCTGATGCTGTTGCTGCATGTGGGGCCACCCTGGCCTTATCCTGTGTGTGTGTGTGTGTGTGAGAGAGAGAGAGAGAGAGAGAGAGAGAGAGAGAGAGAGAGAGAGAGAGAGAATAAGAGCCGTAAGGTAAGAAAAAGATTTAAGGAACCTGGACAGTTAAGACCAGTCAAAGGCGACTATGGGCTCGTCTTGCTTTCAGGCCATGGGAGCTGGCGTTTGTCTACAGGCAGCTTTCTGGGTCATGTGGCCAGCATGACTAAACCACTTGTGGTGCAACTGAACACTGACAGAAACCAGAGTGCACAGAAACGCCGTTTACCTTCCCTCTACCTATTTATCTACTTGCACTTGTGTGCTTTCAAACTGCTAGGTTGGCAGAAGCTGGGACAGAGCAACAGGTGCTCATCCTGTTGTGTGGATTCAAACCGCTGACCTTCCGATTGGGAAGCCCAAGAGGCTCAGTGGTTTAGACCACAGCGCCACCCGCGTCCCTATAAGAGATGTAGAGTTGGGGCATGGTCAGCCAATTGGTGCCAAAGAAGGACAGAACTTTCTTTATGTATGCAACAGCAGCAGCAAGAATACTCATCGCGAAGTATTGGAAGACACAAGATTTACCCACCCGGGAAGAATGGCAGATGAAGTTGATGGACTATATGGAACTGGCGGAAATGACTGGCGGAATCCGAGACCAGGGAGAAGAGTCGGTGGAAGAAGACTGGAAAAAGTTTAAAGATTATTTACAGAAATATTGTAAAATTAATGAATGTTAGAAAAAAGATGGAATGAAGTTATATGGCTTTAGCAGAAATGTTATAAGGAATTAGGTACAGACAGATTGTAAATGTATTAAAGGGAAAAAATAAGGTTAATATGTTAAGATAAATTACAGGACAGAAAACAGAGGAAGATGGAAAGGAATTGCTGAAACAGCTAATTGAAGTGGAATACAAAAAGAGAGGTGTGAGGAGGTCGCTGAAACAAGTGAATGAAAGTTATGATATTGAAATTATTGGATGTGTTTTTAATTGTTTTTGTTTTGTTTGGTTGATTCAATGTTTTAGGGTTTGGGTTGTGTGGTGTTTTTGTTTTGTTTTTGTTTTGTATTGTATTGTCTTGTTTAATTCTTTTTCTTTTCTTTTGTAATCTTTAAACGGCTAATAAATATTATTTTTTAAAAAAAGAGATGTAGAGTTGGGACGCCAAGGGTCATTTAGTCCAAGAGATATGGACATTCAACAAAGGAGATGCCACCATCTTCCAAGGGAGTCCCATGCACTGCCAAATAGCTCTTACCCTCAAACATTCTTCCTGATGTTTGTTCTTCAGTTTCTCTCTCTACCTTCTCCTTCCTCTCACCGTTGGGAGGCAGTAAATGCCCCCCAAATCCTTGGACGGGATGCCAGGCCTGATCCACCTTCAGGGCTCGTCTTCTATTCTTCTGGGTGTCCATCTGCAAGCCCCTTTATCCCTCCTTTGGGCCAAGAAGGAAATTGTGGCTACCCACCTGAGAGCAAAGCCAAGATTGCAGGTTGTAGAGTTGGATGGGCCCCTGTGGATCGTCCAGTCCCTTGCATTGTAAGAATACAGTGGTACCTCGGGTTACAGATGCTTCAGGTTACAGACTCTGCTAACCCAGAAATAGTACCTCGGGTTAAGAACTTTGCTTCAGGATGAGAACAGAAATCGTGCGGTGGTGCGGTGGCAGTGAGAGGCCCCATTAACTAAAGTGGTGCTTCAGGTTAAGAACAATTTCAGGTTAAGAATGGACCTCCGGAACGAATTAAGTACTTAACCTGAGGTACCACTGTATGCAGCTGCCCCATATGGGGATTGAACCTGCCACCTTGGCATTATCAGTTCCACACTCTAACCAGTTGTGGTGGAGTCCCAGAATCCTCAGATGTTGCTACTGGCACCTACTAATTTTTATTTTGCAAAAAACAACACCACAATGTTTCCAGGTCCAGATGCAGGAGAATGTGTGTGCTTCTGGCTTGTGTTGAGGTTTGGAAGCTTGACATCTGCTTCCACTTAGGCCTATTCCTCCGCGTGACACTGTCAGATTCCCTGGACGGGAGGCTGTGTTGACTCGTTCTGTAATTGGCATTTTCAGATCCAATATCCGAAATGTGCTCGTCTTATTGTCATGCTGTTTGTGTGTGTGCGCGCACACATGCATGCACACAAAGAAGATGTTTTCGATTGCTCTGGGAGTGGCAGAGAAGTAGGAAAGGGGGAAATAATTTGAGACAGGGAGCGGTGATTTCCTCCTTCAAATAAAATAAAATAAAAATCGTGCTGCAATCTGGAGCAAAGCATTTCCTCCGCAGGAAGGATCGAATAGCAAACTGGAGTCTCTGTGGGATTCACCCCACGGAGAAGCATGTAGCATCTTTTTTAAAGCTCTCTGGGTAGGACGGGAGACTGCTGCTTGTTTGGGCTTCCCCCATCCAGGGCATCTGGTTAGCCATTGTGAGAACACAGGCTGGATTAGATGGGCCCCATTTGGCCTGATCCAAGCGGGTCCTTCTTATGTACTTAACTGTGAAGGAACCGGCTTCAGAGTGGCTGAAAGGTTTTGAAAAAGATCGATAGAAAAGCTCTCCCCTACCTGGAGTTTAAGAAAGGGGGGTTGCTTTGCAGAAAGCAAGTGAAGGGTACCAGGTTCAAAGGATGCCTCTGTGCTTCATACATTTCAAACACATTTTCTCTCCCTCCCCCGGAAGAGGGAACTATTGCTTGCAGAGCTGCAATTTCCAGCACCCTTAACAAACTACGGTGCCCAGGATTCTCGTATGGTGCATTGGCAAGTCAGCATGTTTTCATAAGCACACAGTTTTAAGTTCCACAGTTTTAACTATGCGGTGCATGACAAAGGGCTTTTAGCTGTGCTGAATCTTCCCACATTCAGCTTCGTTAAATGTCTGCAAGTTCTAGCGTTACGAGGGCAGGAGAAAAAACTTTCTCTGCCTGCTCTTTTCACGCCGTGCATTAGTTTTATGAACTTCTGTAAAGCCAAGAACAAGAGTGCCTCTGAAGAGGTGCAGAATGCCCCCACCTCCGAGTCATCCAAATGATGTCCAGGGCCAGAGCCTTCTGGGTCAGCGAGCATGGCTTTGAAGCCTGCGTGAGCCTTTGCGTCGGGAAATAGGGCCATGCGGTTCAGTGATCCCACAGCTACGGCGTTCAGCAAAATCGGGGGAGCCACTGCAAAAAAAGGAAGGTTTTATTTGCTTATTAACTGGGAAATTGGGAAATTGTAATCATGAAATGTAAGGGACGTGGGTGGCACTGTGGGTTAAACCACAGGGCCTAGGGCTTGCCAATCAGAAGGTCAGCGGTTTGAATCCCCACGACGGAGTGAGCTCCCGTTTCTCGGTCCCAGCTCCTGCCCACCTAGCAGTTCAAAAGCGTGTCAAAGTGCAAGTAGATAAATAGGTACCGCTCCAGTGGGAAGGTAAACGGCGTTTCCGGGCACTGCTCTGGTTAGCCAGAAGCGGTTTAGTCATGCTGGCCACATGACCCGGAAGCTCTCTGCAGACAAACGCCAGCTCCCTCGGCCAGTAAAGCGAGATGAGCGCCACAACCCCAGAGTCGTCCGCGACTGGACCTAACGGTCATTTAATCATGAAATGTGCCCCAGTTCTGCAGCCATTCTAAGCACGTTCTCCTCTCTTCGTGGCGTTTTGGCTGAGTAATGCTTGATGAAGACAGGCAACTCCCATTTTGTGTGCCTGCAAGACACGCAAGATTGCTGACATGTGTGACATTTTCAGCCCCAGAAAGGAGTGGGGTGGGCTTATGCATGCTCCTGTACATCTTCCCTACCTGCCCATGCTCCTCCTTTGCAGAAGTCCTGGAGGCTGTCATGAATGTAGAGACAGGACAAAATGAAGGCATATGTAAGGGTGCTTCTCGATTCTGCTTTGGTCAGACCACACCTGGAATACTGTGTCCGGTTCTGGTCGCCATGATTTAAGAAGGATGTTGACCACTTGGAACGTGTGCAGAGGAGGGCATTGAAGATGATCAGGGGTCTGGAAACTAACCCTGGTTGAAGGAGCTGGGTCTGTTTAGCCTGGTAAAGAGGAGGCTGAGAGGAGATATGATAGCCTTCTTCGCATGTCTTAAGGGCTGTCACGTGGAAGATGGAGCAGGCTTGTTTTCTCCTGCTCCAGAGGGTAGAGCTGAAACCAGTGGCTTCAAGTTACAAGAAAGGAGATTTCAAAGGATGAACTTTCTGACTGAGCTGTTGGGGCAGTGAAACGATCTCCCTCGGGAAGTTCTAACTTCATTAGAAGTTTTTAAGCGGAGGTTGGATGGCCATCAGTCATGGATACTGTAGTTGAGATTCCTGCATTGCAAGGGATTGGACTGGATCACCCTCAGGGTTCCTTCCAATTCCGTGGTCCTATGTTCTTTCTCTCCATGGGGGGGCTAAATGCATGTTGGCAGGCAGCCGGGGTCAGGATTCACTCCATCAACTCTGGGTAGGGGTGGAGATCTGGATGGCTCTGTTCTGCATTGGCCTTTTGATCAGCCTCAGAGGCATCCAGTGTTTTGACGTTGACCAGAAGTGCGGATCCTGCCCTGCAAGGCTGCTGTGGAAGCTGGGCCTTCTCTGGGCAGGCAGTGTGGTGGTGTAAACATTCCTAGAGATGTGGCTGACAGTCTTGCTGGCCGACAGGAAGAGGGAAACAAACCTTGAAGGTACTTTGGCAAAGGACCATAGCTTAGGTCCCAGGTTTGCTGAAACCCTGGAGAAACCACTGCCAGCGCAGAGAGAATGCTACCTAGGAAGAGCCTGCTGGATCAGTCCTGTGGCCCATCTGGTCCAGCATCCTGTCCTCACGGGGCAACCATATGCCCCAAAGGGAAGCCTGCAAGCAGGATTCGAACACAAGAGCGACTCTCCGCTCCTGCAGTTCCCAGCAACTGGTATTCAGAAGCATTGCTGCCCCTGGCTGTGGAGGCAGATGAAAAGCCATTGATTCCAGTAGCCATTGGTCACCCTCTTCCCACCCACCTCCTGAATAATTTGTCCAATCCTCTTTGAAAGACATCCAAACTGGTGGCCTTTACTGCCTCCTGTGGGAGTGAGTTCCAAAGTTTCACACACACCCCAACATTAAGCTTCATTCATACTGAGGTCTGGGTCAGGCTTAGGAAGCTTTCTGTTCAACTCAGAACTTTATTGCAAGCCATGAGGACTAGAATCTTCCTTTTTAAAGGAAGGGCCATAGCTCAGGGGCGGTGCCCCCTGTTTTGCATGCAGAAGGTCCCCAGTTCAACCCTCCCCCCACAACTGCATTACCAGGTAGGGCTGGGAGAAGAATCCCTGCCTGAAGGTGAGCCTCTGCCTGTCAGTGTAGACAGTACTGAACTAGATCAATCCACACCCTTAACAAGCTACAGTAGTCATTGGGGATTGAACTTGGATCCTTCTGCCTGCCAAGCAGGTGTTCCATGGAGGCGCAGGTCAATTCTGTGTCCAGGGCAGCCGTCTACCAGCTCCATCTGGTAAGCAGGCTGAGACCCTATCTGCCCGCAGACTGTCTCGCCAGAGTGGTTCACGCTCTGGTTATCTCTCACTTGGACTACTGCAATGCGTTCTACGCGGGGCTACCTTTGAAAGGGACCCGGAAACTACAACTAATCCAGAATGCGGCAGCTAGACTGGTGACTGGGAGCGGCCGCCGAGACCACATAACACCGGTCTTGAAAGACCTACATTGGCTCCCAGTACGTTTCCGAGCACAATTCAAAGTGTTGGTGCTGACCTCGAAAGCCCTAAATGGCCTCGGTCCAGTATACCTGAAGGAGCATCTTCACCCCCATCGTTCTGCCCAGACACTGAGGTCCAGCTCCGAGCGCCTTCTGGCAGTTCCCTCATGGCAAGAAGCCAAGTTACAGTGAACCAGGCAGAGGGCCTTCTCGGTAGTGGCACCCGCCCTGTGGAACGCCCTCCCATCAGCCATCTGAAGGCAGCCCTGTTTAGGGAAGCTTTTAATGTTTGATGCATTATTGTATTTTAATATTTTGTTGGAAGCCACCCAGAGTGGCTGGGGAAGCCCAGCCAAATGGACGGGCTATAAATAATAAATTATTATTATTATTATTATTATTATTATTATTATTATTCCAGCCCTGGGTCCTTCAAGGTTTGCCTTCCCCACCAGAGCATCCCTAGTGCTTGACCGCGCAGGGGGGCCATGGCGCAGTCCCATCTACACTGATGGACCCTGCTTTCACACACACACACAAACACCCCCCCCCCCAGAGAGCCCTTGGTCCAGGTAGCCTCCCTCCCAGCCCAGAGATGAGACCCATGCTTTGAACTCTGCTGCCACCAGAGGGCTGAGTCAGCAGCCAGCAGGCTTCCAGGCCTCCCAAGTTGGAGAGTGGCTTTGTTTGGGATATCTTATGCCTCTGGCGCCGCGCGAGGAATCCAGCAGAGTCCCCTAAGTTCATCAGCAGGAGGCAGGGTTGCCAAAGACAACACCCCCAGTTGGGTGGGGACAGAGGAGGCGCAGGAGCCTGTGTGTGCACTGCAAAACTCTGTGCATGCACCGCGGAACGCGCTCCTGCAGGAGCCTGGGGTGGCTGCCGGCTCTTGTGTTCAAATTCCACCTGAGGGTTTCCCCATTGGGGCATCCAGCCGGCCACTGTGAGAACAGGACTCTGGACTAGTTCAGTCCTTAGCCTGATCCAGCTGCAGGCTATTTTTATTTCAGTTTGATTCCCTTCCCCTCTTCTTTTTTTCCCCTTTCTCCTCCTGTGATGGAACTCCTATTTGGGGACTTGGCTGGTTTTTTGCTGGCCCATGTAGGACCAGTCTGGAAAGTCAGCCTTGGTGAAGACTTGACGTTTTCATCCCCAAAAAAGTTTTTGATTTGAGTTTCCATTGAAATGAGGCTGTATTTTAATGTTCTAATGTTGTATTTTAATCTTGTTTTTAAGTTTTATTTCAATCAATTTGTTTTTATATTGCGTGTTAACCGCCCTGAGCCCGGTCTTGGCTGGGGAGGGCGGGGTATAAATAAAATTTATTATTATTATTATTATTTTCTTGGATTTGTGTACTTGTGCATGAGCACACTCATGCGGGAGAAAGCAGGCTCTCAGTCTTGTGCATCTGGGCGCCTAATGTGGCACTGCCTCTGCAGAAGCTGACTGCCAATTTCCTTTGACCAATAGCCCTTTGTCATCTTGGAGAGGTGTCAGGGCAGGGGGGGGGATAGTCAGATGGGGACAACACTGGTGGGGGACTCCTCTTAGCCGAAATAGGTGGTGGACTCTTCTTTCCTTGGAGGTTTTTAAGCAGAGCCTGTCATGGCTGCTTTAGCTGAGATTACGGCATTGCAGGGGGTTGGACTAGATGACCTGGGGGGGGACCTGCCCCTAATCCCCCTTTAAAATCCCTTTAAACGGACACACCTCTCGGCAGGCACTGTGGGGAGATGGCCTTTCAGATAACCCACAATAACCCCTGTCTCATGGTCCAGGGAGATGTGTTTGTGGCTTCTGTAGCTCAGAATGAAAACGGAGATCTGTGGGAACTGGGCGGGGGAATGCAGGGTCCCTGGGATCTGTTTCCTTGGCACCTCTGGAGCAGCAGGCCCCCCAGAGAGCGGCAGCCCATGCCAGCCCCAGGCGCCGCAAGGAGTATCAGAGCAGGAAACAGGAAAGAAGCAGATAAGCCCTCTTGGATGCGAGCCGAGAGAGAGAGACTGGCCCGAGAAAGGCGGCGAGGGGGTGCAGAGTCCCACGCGCTGTGTTTTACAGAGAGGTTTAAGAACATGAGAAGTGTCTCCTTATATCTGGCCAGTAGTCCGCAGAGTCCAGCATCCTGTTCTCACAGGGGCCTGTGGGACACCAAGCAGGATTCGAACACAAGAGCAGCCCCCTCTTCCCCTGCGCTTTCCAGCAACTGGGATTCAGAAACATTGCTTCCTCCGTGGAGGCAGAGCATAGCAATTTGCCTAATCCCCTGTTAAAGCCATCCAAGTAGGTGGCCAGTCACTTCCTCCGGTGGCAGGGAGTTCCAGAGTTTAACTCTGAAGAAGTAAAAAGCCTTTCCCAAGGAATAGAGAAATGATAGAAAAAAACAGAACTGTAGAGTTGAAAGGGATCATAAGGGTCATCTAGTCCAACCCGCTGCAGTGGAGGAATCACAGCTCAAGAATCCCAGGTAGAGAGAAATCCAGAGAGCTGCTGCCAGTCAGTGTAGGCAATACGGAACTTTACGGAGCAATTCTCCTGCCTCTGTGCAAATCAGTTTCTTCTATCCCTATTTAGATCATTCCTTTATTCAGAATCATGAGGACTAGATTCTCTCTTTTAAGTTTTAGTGGAAGAGGGTTGGCACGGGGTCCCCTGCCTGAAAAACACACACACACCCCAGAAAGCTGCTGCCGGTCAGTGTAGACAATCTTGCTCAGCCAAAGGCTCCGTAAGGGTCTCCATGACTGGAGGCAGAAATGCTTCTGAATTCCAGGTGCTGGAGAGGTGCTGAGCGAGGTGAGCAGGTGACGAGTGGCACAGAGTCCGGCCACTGCCGCTGGCCGTGAGCAAGACGGGACGTCCCTGCTGAGGAATGCGGCTTGGCTTCCTGTTTTCCGCCGCCTGTGCCAGTCCTTCTGTTTGGAAACGTCCCGATCAGTGGTGGCCTGGGGGGGGGGGTGACAGGGGGAAAGACCTTCGCTGGTTTGAAAAGGAGGGTTTACTTCAGGCTAAGGAGAGGGTTGCATAAGCTTGCTGCCCCCCCCCTGCTGGGTGGAGGGGGGGTGCAGTGGGCGGTCTGCCTGGCTGGCTTCTGCGCTTCCTTGTGTTATAATTGCTCAGTAACGTTAGATTTCCAGGCGGCGCGAGAGGCTCGTATCCTGGTGCAGCAGATGCCCTGCACGGCTGCTGCCTGGGTGCCCCCCCTCCCTGGCTTCCCATGGGAGGAGAAGGAGGAAGCTGCAGGGGATTTGGCAGCAGCAGCAGCAGCCCTGACTCAGGTCCAATCCTGCAGGATAATCGGATAGGGCTTGGACAGGTGGCCTTCGTGCGTTCAGCATGGCCGCACGCCGCACGGGACAGAGCCTCCCCCCCACCTCGGAGTTGAGCTGACCAGTGTCCCCTGTGGGCACCCTCTCGCGGGTGGCATGGAGTCACTCAGGGATTCTGTATTGCATTTGGCCTTGCAGATGTCGACCTACAAGCGAGCCACCCTGGATGAGGAGGAGCTGGTGGACTCCATGGAAGGAGAGGTCTACCCCAACGGGATCCAGGTAAGATCCGCTTGGTTGTACGTGGAAGTGAGGCACAAGGTGCATTTGCATGCTGGAGACTCCTCGGTGGCTTCACCTGTTGGTTGCCTGCCTGGGGCCAGGAGCTTTCTCCCTGCTCTTGAGGGCAAGTGGGATCTCTCCGCTGCCCCTCAAAAGGGAGCATGGTCTGCATTGGGGAGTGGGCTCCCTTCCAAGGCGACTGCAGTGCATCTGATCTCCCTCTGGGAGACCCCTCTGCCCTCCTTGGAGGCTTTCCGGGGGGGGGGCAGGGGGGCCTCTGCTCTTAGAGGCAAGAACTTAGTCCTGGGTGGGTGGGTGTGCAAACGTCTCTTTGCAAGAAGAGGACAGGAAAGGGGTTCCTGACTTAACCTAACAGGACCCTGGTGGGCTTTCTGTCCTAAAACACACACGTTTGGTACTTTCCTTCTAATCCGGCGCCATCCTGTCCAGTTCATACTCCAATCTGTCGCTGACCGCATGAGGACTAGCTGCTTGGGCTGTAGGCAAAAGGCAGCTGCTTCCTCCGATCAGCTTTGTGGCTCAGGAAAGAGCAACAGGCAACCTGTTGATTATGCGGCGTCTCTGCCGCCTTTTATGAGATTCTGTGAGACTCAAATTATGGACCCTAATCAGAGCTTTATGGGTGCACCCCAAATCGAGAATAGCCAATGTGGTACTCCCATCATTCCTGACTTCTGGCCATGCTGACTGCTGTGACTGGTGGCAGTTGGAGTCCATCAGCACCCCTGCCCTGAGCCCAGTGTGATAAATCCAGAACTCTCTGTTTGCAGGATATACTGTGGCTCTGCAACCTTTATTGTGACACTGTCTGGTCTTCTAGAGCAGTTGTTTCCCAAACTTGGGTCTCCAGCTGTTTTTGAACTACAACTCCCATCATCCCTAGCTAGCAGGACCAGTGGCCAGGAATGATGGCAACTGTATTCCAAAAACAGCTGGGGACCCAAGCTTGGGAAACACTGGACTAGAGGCAGGTTCTCAATTCGAAATTCAAACACAGACTGTCCTTGCGGCACTAGCTGGCTCAGTATATAACACGGGGAGCAGTGCCTCCAAACAGAATCATAGAATTGGAAGGGATCCCCAAGGGTCATCCAATCCAACCCCTGCAGTGCAGGAACCGCATATAAAAAATCCCTGCCAGGTGGCCCTCCAACCTCAACCTCTTGCACAGCTGCTGGTGGCGAATGACCTGCCTGTCGGCCACTGATCCCTACACCAGTGGCCACCTTTTGGGGACAGGCTCCCACGTTGGGGTGTGCACTGAGCCAGTCCCTCTCTATTCCCCAAAACAATCCCATTAAGCAGGTGCTTGGTGATGAATGTCTTCCTGACCTGGAGGAGATGCAGCCTGGCTGTAGCATCTGTGAATAATTATTCACAGCTGCTTCTGAAGGAGGGAGGTGGGGGACCACGACTACGACAACACACCTTTCCCTATTAAATGAGGTGAGGGGCCTTGGATAGGGTAAGGAAAGTCCAGGAGGACCTGAGGTCCAGGAGGACCCTCGACCCCTCAGAAGGGGTTTGCTTCTCCCCGGTGGCGGCTCATGATGGAAGGTTGTGCTCCTGCTCCTTTTTTAAAAAAAAATAGTATTTATTCAAATTTTAAAAATTATAAAGATAAAGAATAAAAGGACAAAAAAAGAAAAATAAAAAAGACAGAAAAAACACAAACAATTGACAAAAAAAGAAAAACAAGTCAAGCCTTTACATAACTTTCTTTCTTTTGCTTATTTCCTTGACCTCCTCACACCTCCCTTTTTTGTATTCTAGTTCAATTAGATGTTTCAGCAAATCCTTTCCAACTTTGTTTTTATCCTAAATAATTTATCTTAATATACTGTAATTCTCGTCTTTCACCAGTTAAAAAATCAATTTAAACCTAATCCTTTATATCATTTCTGCTAAAACCACATTACTTCATTCCAACAACCTTCTAACATTCCTTAATTTTGCAATGTTTCTGTAGATAGACTTTAAATTTTTTCCAATCTTCTTCCACCGACTCTTCACCTTGGTCTCGGATTCTGCCAGTCATTTCCGCCAATTTCATATAGTCCATCACTTTCATCTGCCATTCTTCCCGGGTGGGTAAATCTTGTGTCTTCCAATACTTCGCGAGGGGGCAGGTTTTATGTTTCTAATCTCAGTTTGGTGCTGGGTTTCCTGGATTCTGTCTAAACCACTCTGAAATCCCCAGAACACTGGAAGCTGCCTTACATTTAGTGGCCCATCTAGCTCAGTATTGTCTGCATTGACTGGCAACAGCAGCTCTCCAGGATTTCAGATTGAAGTCTCGCGTACCGGGATACTGAACCCGAGACCTTCTGCATGCAGAGCAGGTGCTCTGCCCACCGAGCTTTGGCCCTTCCCCGTGGGGGGAGCTGCTTTTATGCAGAGTTAGGCCACTGGTGCACCTAGCTCAGTGTTGCTTGCACTGGCTGGCAGCGGCTCTCAAGAGTTCGAGGCCAGGGTTGCCCAGATCCGGATCCTGGGGCTTTCTGCATGCAAGGCAGTTACTCAGCCATCAAGCCTTTCCCCAAAGATTTCCTGCCCACCCCAGTTCCTTGAGGGCAGAGAAGGCTGCCGTGTGTCCTTTGGATAAGTCTGCCACTGTCTCTGGCACAAGTCACAGTTCCTTCCTATGCAAGCATTCCTGGGACACCTTGAATTGTTGGACCGTGAGCCTGCATGGATTTTTGCCAGGCAGGAAGTAGAAGCGGGTTGGGGATCATAGGGTAGGGATATGCACTGTTTTTCTGTTATTTTGAAAGTACTTTTTATTGAATTTTATCCATGCAGCCGAAAGAGAATTTCATGGGCTGAAATAACTAGGGCAAACAAAACTGATCTTTTAGTATCAAGGCATCACCAGTGACAGAGACCGCTGAAGAGGGGAGGGAGGAGAGTCAGATGGTTTGCAGTGCAGGAAGATGACTTAGACTGAATCAGACCCACTGGAGCTCAGTGTGGTCAGTACTGACCGGCAGCAGGCGGCTTTTCCCAGCGCTACCAGGAGATGCTGCCAGTGGGGATTGAATCTGGAGCCTTCTACATCCCAAGCAGGGACTCTGCCAAAGAGGGATGGTCCTTCCTGAGTCTTCCTCCTGATCTGCCCACCATCACTGTATATTCCTTTTGTTTTTCCTCTCCCTCTGGGCCCCCACTTTCTTCCTCTCCCCTCCCCTTTGCCTGAAAAACTTGTTCTGGGCTGAGAGATTGTTTGTTTGGCCTGTCCCAGCCCCCTCTTTGAAACCAAATCTTTATCCCTTGGGGAAGAAAGAAGCAAATACTCAACTCCCCTCTTTGTTCTCCATCAAGCAAATCTTCAAGAACAACAGCAACCACCCCAAACCCTCCCCAGCTTTTGGAAGCCAGGTGGGGAGTGGTAGGGCCAGAAACCTGCTCAGGTGTGTTTGCATGACTAAGGCTGACCTCTGCGCTACTTCTGCCGCTGGGATGGTTTCAAAACCCTCTTTTTTTATTACTATATTTATAACCCTTGTCTCGGTATCTTGCAAATGACACAATCCAGGGGCACTTAAAATCACAACAGTCACTAAACAATTTTTTTAAAATGACCTGGAAAAATAAGAGCACTAAACACAGAAGGAAGGAGCAACTCAAAAGTGACGAGAAGAAGCATGGATTAAAAGTGAAGGATCCAGGCATGAGCCCAAAAACCAGAAGGATAAAGGCGGGCTTGGGCTTCTGAAAGAGCCAGCCAAGATCCATGTATCGGCAAGCAGAAATCCTCACAGCTACTGACACAGAGGCACGAGGAGCCACCTGAACATAAGAAGAGTCTGCTAGTCACAGCATTGTAGAGTTGGAAGGGAACCCCAAAGGTCCTCTAGTCCAGCCCCCTGCCGTGCAGCCTTCTGTTCTTGCAGTGCCCCAATGGGAAACCCACAAGCAGGACCTGAGTCACCAGCAACTGGGATTCAGATGCCTCTGGCAGTGCCAGCAGAGGCCAGCAGCTATCAGTAGCCTCAACCTCCATGAATTTGTCCAACCCTCTTTTAAAGCCATCTAGGTTGGCGGCCATTGCTTCCTCCTCTATGCGAGGGAGTTCCACAGCCTAACTGTGCTGCATGAAGGAGGGCTTTAATTTATCGGTCCTTAATATTCCAACATTCAACTTAATTGGACGTCTGTGAATTCTAGCGTTATGAAAGAGGGAGAAATAACTCTCCTCTATCCATCAAGCATCATTCTTGGCAGCTAGAATGTTGCCAGAGCTTCTGTGATGTCACAGCAGCCCCAGCCAGTGGCAGGGGCCCATCTTAGGTAGCGACCAGTTGTTGTTTTTAAGCATGCTCTCATTTCTGATAGAAACGGGAGATTTAGGAACGAGGCTGATCCACTGAGGAAGCTTGGGCCTCCCCTTCTCGTCACGCCGGGTTGCCTGGAGGTGCTGAGGCCTTTCGTTCATTTGGCTTGTCTTCCTGGACGCTTCGAAGGCGAAACTGCCTGGCTCCTGTCTCTTGTTCTCATTAAAGATCTTTCAAAATCCAAAAAAACAGCAGAACGTTCTCTTGCCCTATTCGTCTCTATTGTGAGTTCTGCAGCAAAGGAGAACAGCAATGCATATCCCAGCAATGCACGGGGATCGCTGCTGGATGCCACAACCCTCAATGCTTCCCTCTATTCAGCTGGCAAAAGGGTTGCCTGCAAAACACGCCCTGGCTGACAGGTGGGCACCTTCGCTGTCAAATTGGGAGTGATCTTGCACCCGCCTCGCTGAGCTGAAGAAGCTCCGCTCCCAGTGCCTGTTGGCTGGGTGCACCCCTCTCTGCACGAACCTGCCATGGGGCTGGCGTGCCTCCTTGGCCCAGAGCTTGCTGACTGCAGCTGAGGAAGACCAGATGTTCTCCAGAGTTACTGCTCCGTTGACGTGGGATTTTGTGGGGATGAGCTCCTTGCCGTCAGGGGCTCCTGGGTGTCCCTGAGAAGAGCCCTCAGCTGGATCAGCCACAAAGGGGGGCACGCTCAGCCCAGCATCCCCTTCTTCCAGTGGCCAACCAAGATGCCCCAGTGAGGAAGCCCACAAGCAACTCTCCCCTCCTGGAGTCTCCAGCAACTAGGATTCAGAAGCATCCTACCTGCCTGCAGACTGTCTCGCCAGAGTGGTGCATGCTCTAGTTATCTCCCGCTTGGACTACTGCAATGCACTCTGCGTGGGGCTACCTTTGAAGGTGACCTGGAAATTGCAATTAATGCAGAACGCGGCAGCTAGACTGGTGACTGGGAGTGGCCGCCAAGACCACATAACACCAGTCCTGAGAGATCTGCATTGGCTCCCAGTATGTTTCCGAACACAATTCAAAGTGTTGGTGCTGACCTTTAAAGCCCTAAACGGCCTCGGTCCAGTATATCTGAAGGAGCGTCTCCACCCCCATCGTTCTGCAAGGAACCCTGAGATCCAGCTCCGAGGGCCTTCTGGCAGTTCCCTCATTGCGAGAAGTGAGGTTGCAGGGAACCAGGCAGAGGGCTTTCTCGGTAGTGGCGCCCACCCTGTGGAACGCCCTCACTTCAGATGTGAAGGAAATAAGCAGCTATCCTATCTTTAAAAGATATCTGAAGGCAGCCCTGTTTAGGGAAGTTTTTAATATTTAATGCTGTACTGTTTTTAACACTTGATTGGGAGCCGCCCAGAGTGGCTGGGGAAATTCAGCCAGATGGGCAGGGTATAAATAATAATTGTTGTTGTTGTTGTTGTTGTTGTTGTTGTTGTTGTTGTTGTTATCACTTCCTCTGATAGCAGATGCAGATCATGCCTGCCATGGCTAGTAGCCAGCGAGAGCCCTCTTTTCCATTCATTTGTCCAATCCTCTTTTAAAGCCATAGAAGTTGGTCTGCCTCTAGTGGGAGGGAGTTCCACAGTTTAACTCTGCACTGCATTGAGAGGTCATTTCTTTTATCTGCCCTAAATCTCCCAGCATCATTGGATGTTGACGAGTTCTAGTGTTATGAGAGAGCAAGAAAAACTCTCCCCACCCCCCAATTTCCCCATGCCAGGCATAATTATATACACATCTTTTAGGACATCTCTTACTCTCCTTTTCTCTGATCTGAAAAGCTCCGTGGTGGCCGTGGTTCATACTACTTGTCTGCCTGCCTTCATCCTGGCAACAGTTCTTGGTTTTGATCTTGGTGGTGATATTGGGGTTCCTTTGCTGCAGTTGTTAATACCCCCATTTCACAGGTACATGAAGATGTGCAAGTGTGGAGTCTCGTGCTATAACCCAGGGGCTGATATTTATCAGCTTTGCTCCTCATCCTAAAAGAGGGGGGCGCCCCAGAGGCCATGCAGTCTGACCCCTCCCCCCAAAAGCTGGGATCAGCACTGCCTGCCCCACTCCACCACTGTCCTGTGTGAACCCAGGCCATTGCATGCTGTGCTGCAGAAACTCTGCCTGCTGCAGGATAGCAGGCTTTAGGTGACTCGAGTGAGTGAGCCAAGCCACATTGTCTTGAGAGCACATGAACATGCTCCTTGGAGTCATTCCTCATTGGGGAGCAGGGGCATTGACCCCCAATTAGACGGCTCTCTTAGATCCAGAAGCCTTGACCCTAGATCTCCTCTGCCCTTCCTTTCACTGTCCTTTTGGAGTTCTGTGCTGCCCCAATAATGTGAAGGGAATAGTTCTTGACTCTTGCAGGCCAACTGACATAACTGGACTCTCCTCCCTGGGAAGATTTTAAGCAGAAGTCAGATGGCAGGGATTTTTGAGCCGTGCATTGCAGGGGGTTGGGCTAGATGAACTCTATGATCTGGAGGCGGGGGGGGGGGGAGAGAGAGAAAGATGCAACTCACACAATCCCTCCTCACAGTCAAAGTGGTGCAACCCGCTTACCATTCTTTTGGGGGGATGCCCTCTTGGGCTGACTTGACACATGACTCCTCCAGGAAGGCATCGCTGACCAATCCGATGACTCCACACAGCAACTCCTACAAGGACCCTCCTCCCATTGGCTAGAGATGGGGTGGGGGCGGGCAACATCTGCTTTGCTGGGTTGCCTGTCTTGGCTGCTCAGCCCCAGCTCTGAGAGGCAGCCAGCAACCCCAAACTCCCCCCTCCTTGCTTTGTGCTTCTGGGTCTGCAGCCGCCCAACCCTTGGTGTCTGCTTCCTCTCATTGTCCCTCCCTGCCTGGATGGCTGAGGGCCTTCCCATTTGTTTTGTACTCAATTGAAGGAAGGTTCAGGAATTTATAACTGGGGACCCCTCCTCCTCCCCCAATTCTCTCCTTCCTTGAGGGTTTTAAAGCAGCGGTCAAAGCACCCCCTGTTAGGATTGCTTTACTTGTGACAGTCGCCTTGCAAGGGGGTTGGGCTTGATGACCCCAACTCTTAGGATTCTGTGACAATCTAGATCCTCTCCGAGGAATTCTTTCCTTTCAAAAAATTTTGTTCATTTCATAACACAAATAAACAGCCCAAACAGAAATACCAACAATACAAATTTTTGTCTTATCCTTATTTTTTCTAAACATTGTTAGGTGGGATTCCCCAAGTCCCCACTATCTGATTTTCATTTTACCTCATTTTTAGCAGTTTACATATATCATAATTTCTAACCTTTTTTTTTTATCAAGCTTACTTTTACCATAAAAATCTTCACATTTTATCACTTACAAATACAGTGGTACCTCAGGTTACATACACTTCAGGTTACATACATCGTGCTCCTGCGGCGCAGCGGCAGCAGGAGGCCCCATTAGCTAAAGTGGTGCTTCAGGTTAAGAACAGTTTCAGGTTAAGAACAGACCTGCAGAACGAATTAAGTTCTTAACCCAAGGTACCACTGTATTTTAAAATAGTATTAAAGTGAAGCACCACTTTAGCTAATGGAGCCTCCTGCTGCCGCTGCACCGCTGCTGCACAATTTCTGTTCTCGTCCTGAAGCAAAGTTCTTAACCTGAAGCACTATTTCTGGGTTAGCAGAGTCTGTAACCTGAAGCGTATGTAACCTGAAGTGTAGGTAACCTGAGGTACCACTGTACACTATCTTCTACTTCTAACCCTACAGCCTATATCCCCTTCCAAAGCTATTCTAAGATTTAAATATTAACATATTTTTTCAAATATTCCTTAAACTTCTTCCAGTCTTCTTCCACCGTCTCTTCTCTCTGGTCTCGGAGTCTCCCAGTCAGTTTGGCAAGTTCCATATAGTCCATCATGTTCATCTGCCATACTCCAAGGAAGTCTTTTGCCATTCAGGTGCCCTCCAGGATGTTGCTGGACTACCACTCCCATCGTGCTCCTCCCCGCTGACCGTGGGCCATGGGGGCTGCTGGGAGGTGGATCCTGCACACCCAACCTCTGGGAGGCAACAGGCTGGCGAAAAGCCACTCCAAAGCATCGGTGGGTGGGTGGCACCAGCCCAAAGTGCAGCATCCTGCTTCTCGGGCAAGGGGGGGACTGTGGAACTCCCTCCCACAAGAGGCAGTATTGGGCACCAACTTGGACGGTGAAAAGAGGAGTCATGGAGGACAGGGCTGCTAGTGGCCATGCTGGGGCTCCGTGGTCAGAGGGAGCAATTCTTCTGAATCCCAGTTGCTGGAAACCACAGGAGGGGTCTTGTACTTGGGGGTTTCCCCTAATAGGCACCTGGTTGGAGACTGTGAGGATGCTGGTCTAGATGGGCCCCTTTTCACCCTGTCCAGCAGGTGGTTCTTAGGTTCTTACATGCTAGATGCTGTACGGTTTTTTAATTCTATTTTCAATCGCATCTCCCCCTCGCACCGCCCCCAATATATTATAAGTAATTGAATCACAATTTGAATGCAGTCATATCTCAGGTTACAGATGCTTTGGGTTGTGTGATTTCGGGTTGTGGACCACGCCAAACCCGAAAGTAACGGAACGGGTTACTTCTGTGTTTCAGCACATGCGCAGAAGCGCTAAATCGCACATTGTGCATGCACAGAAGCGCCGAATAGCAACCCGCATGTGCGCAGTCGCGGCGCTGCAGATTGCAAACGTGCTTCCCGCACAGATCACGTTCGCAACCCAATCGTCCACTGTACTGAAGTACAGTGGTGCCTCGCAAGACGAAATTAATCCGTTCCGTGAGTCTCTTTGTCTAGCGTTTTTTTCGTGTTGCGAAGCAAGCCCATTGACAGCTTAGCGGATTAGCGCTATTAGCGGTTTAGCGGCTTTTAACAGCTTTTAGCGGCTTATCAGCTTAGCGGATCAGCTGATAAGCGGCTTAGCTGCTTAGAAAAAGGGGGGAAAGGGGGGGGGAACCCGCAGGAACTCACAATACATTTTCGTCTTGCGAAGCAAGCCCATAGGGAAATTCGTTTTGCGAAGTGCCTCCAAAACGGAAAACCCTTTCGTCTAGCGGGTTTTCTGTCTTGCGAGGCATTCGTCTTGCGGGGCACCACTGTATTGAGATGGTGATACAATAAAATGCAGTGTAGGAAACACAGTTGAAAATACATTGAGGAATCAATATAAATATTTAGCATTACTTTGTCTTCCATCTGCAACTGCAGACACACAGACACACCTCAGGCCGCTTGAAAATTACAAACTGACAACCCACGGACCACCAACTAGAAACCCCCCGAGTTAGAAAATGTGATTTTGGGGGGCTTGATGTAACGTCCATAAAACTCCCTTTTCCTCCCCCCCCCCATTTTTCATAGTTGGTGTCCTCCTGACCCAGGGGACCTGGGTTCGAATTCCCAACCCAGCCAAAAAGCTCAGCCAGGTGTTGGATTTGTCTGGCTTGCAAGGGGGGGGGATCCAAAGGCTGCACACCCATACACATCCCACACCCTGAGGCTTGACTTCTTGCCTTCTTCCTCCCCAGGTGAACTTCCGTGGGTCGGGGACCAGCAAAGGCTGCTGGGCCGAGCGGACGCATGTTGAGAAACGCCTCCTGGTGCTGACAGTGGCCCTCTCAGCTGGCTTCCTGGCCTGCATCTGTGTGCTGCTGTTCCAGTTCCGAACCAGTGAGTCTCCCTCCTGGCTTACACTAAGACTGCACTGCCCCCTGCTGGCGCCCTCCAAGTGGTTTTGGACTACACTTCCCAGCAGCCCCTTGTAACTCTCAGGCCAGTGTAATGGACTTTGATTTAACAGATGGTATCCAGCCAAGTTCCACTCCTCAGGGTAGACCTATTGAAATTTAAGGTCATGACCTGAGAAAGTGGCAAGAAAAAAGCCTTCTCTCTCCGTCTCTCACCACTCTAGAGCTTGTGGCCACCCAGTGAAGCTGAATGCTGGAAGATTCAGGACAAAGGGAAGTCCTTCTTCATGCAGCACATAGTTAAACTGCGGAACTCCCTGCCACAGGAGGCAGCGGTGGATATCAGCTTTAAAATAGAGGATTGGGTGAATTCATTGCGGAGGAGAGGGCTGTCAGTGGCTGCTAGACACAACAGTTGGGGTCAGCAGTGCTCCTGAATCCCAGTTCCTGGAAACCACAAGAGGGGGGAGTTTACTTTTTGTGCTCAAATCCTGATTGTGGGTTTCCCATAATGGGCATCTGGTTGGGCCACTGTTAAGAAGAGGAAGCTGGCTTGCTGGGCCATATTCTTATGACTGGGTGGCTTCATTAATTTCAGTGGGTCTACCCTGTGTTTCATTTCTGTTTACCTCCCCAGGGATACCTAAATGAATGAAAATAGCTCCTAATTCACATGCATTTGAGTTGTGCATGACCGCGCACACATACGCCACTTGCAGGGGCGGAATGGGGGTGGAGTGGTCTGTAACGGATTCATGCGCAGAGAGCCAGTGTGGTGTTGTGGTTAAGAGCGGTGGACTCGTAATCTGGTGAACCGGGTTCGCGTCTCTGCTCCTCCACATGCACCTACTGGGTGACCTTGGGCTAGTCACACTTCTCTGAAGTCTCTCAGCCCCACTCACCTCACAGAGTGTTTGTTGTGGGGGAGGAAAGGAAAGGAGAATGTTAGCTGCTTTGAGACTCCTTCGGGTAGTGATAAAGCGGGATATCAGATCCAAACTCTTCTTCTTCTCGGAATGGAAGAACCGTGTAATTACTTACAGGATTCCCCTGTAAGTAATCCTGTGACCCTGACCAGCCCTTGCTGCCCCTTTCCTCCAGGGCTCTGCCTGACGGAGTCCTGCATCTCCGTGACCAGCTCTATCCTGAGCTCGCTGGACCGGACAGTGGACCCCTGTGAGGACTTCTTCAGCTATGCCTGCGGGGGCTGGATCAAGGCCAACCCCATCCCTGACGGCCATTCCCGCTGGGGGACCTTCAACAAACTCTGGGAGCACAACCAGGCCATCCTCAAGCACCTTCTGGGTGAGCCGGCGGAAGGGAGACCCATCTCTTCCCGTGGAATCTGCAAAGCAGAGTGGGGAAAATCTGCAAGGGCGGCCACCTGAGTCTGGCAGCAGCGTGAAACAGGGTCTTTTCCAGCAGATTGTCAGTGCAAGGAATTCTGCTTGTGCAATGAGGCTCCCCACCCACCCAATTTCCTCCTTCCCCACACCATAAATTAGCAACCCTTTTAATCCTAGATTAGTGGTTCCCAAGTTTTTGGGAGCCAACGCCCCCTTGGTTCCATAAACCCATCCCCAGTGCCCCCTACCCTGTTGAAAGCAAGAGTCAGAACAGCAGTCTGCACGTCTTGCTTAGGAAGAAATTCACACAATTAAATTCAAGGCAGTAATTAATTGCACATTTTTCAATACCCAACCAGCATGTTTAGTTTAATTAACTAACTCTTAACAGAGCTGATGAAATTGCCTGCATCTTCTGGCTCCATTTAAATAGGTTTCCAGGACACTTTTACTGTCTTTATCTCTTGTGCATTTGCCACCCTGCACTCCCTTTGGGAAAGGGACGCAGGTGGCGCTGTGGGTTAAAGCCTCAGCGCCTAGGGCTTGCCGATCGAAAGGTCGGCGGTTCGAATCCCTGCGGCGGGGTGCGCTCCCGCTGCTCGGTCCCAGCGCCTGCCAACCTAGCAGTTCGAAAGCACCTCCGGGTTCAAGTAGATAAATAGGGACCGCTTACCAGCGGGAAGGTAAACGGCGTTTCCGTGTGCGACTCTGGCTCGCCAGAGCAGCGATGTCACGCTGGCCACGTGACCCGGAAGTGTCTCCGGACAGTGCTGGCCCCTGGCCTCTTAAGTGAGATGGGCGCACAACCCCAGAGTCTGTCAAGACTGGCCCGTACGGGCAGGGGTACCTTTACCTTTACCTTTACTCCCTTTGGGAGGAAGGGCGAGGTTATAAATTGAGTGAGTAAGTAAGTAAGTAAGTAAGTAAGTAAGTAATAAATTCATCCTAGAGGTTCCTCCAACTCTCTGGGGCAGACCTGGGGTGACTGTGGGGCACAGGAGGGGGTGCAGGATGTCCTGTTGCACAATTGGAAATCCTTACGCTGGCAGGAGTTTCCATTTTCTTTCTGCTTTCTCGGGGTGTTTTGACCTTTCGGGGCTTCTGGGAGGGAGAGAGGACGGAAAGAAGGAAGCAGTCCGGCTGCCTTGGAAGGGAAAGGGGGGGGGACTGAGTACCATTTGTTTCCCTCTTGCCTGTGTTCCGCTGAGGCCCCCCAATTCTTGAAGGCAGGCGGCAGGTCTTGCTGGGAGCTGCACAAGCAAAGGTTAGGTGGATCCAGTGGCGTAGCGTGGGGGGTGCCGGCCGCACCGGGCGCGACATCTGGGGGTTAGGGTTAGGGGGCACAAATCCATGGGTTAGAGGGCGCAAATCCACGGGTTAGGGGGCGCAAATTACTTGCCTTGCCCCGGGTGCTGACAACCCACGCTACGCCACTGGGTGGATCACTGGTAGAACATACACGTGGCATGTGGTCGCTCTCTTCCTCTCTCTCTCATGCACTCCTTCAGTCTTCATTGAGATGGAGAGTTGGAAGCCAACCCAAACGGTATTGCTGTGCAGGTATTGCTGCGCAGACCAAAGGGGTCACCGAGACCAGCATTATGTGAACAGCAGTGGGGAGATTGCAGAGCCTCCCCCTGCCCCAGGCTCCCTTCGACATCTAGCATTCAGAGGTATACTCCCTCCAGGACTGGAGGCTCCATAACACTATTGTGTTTTCATAGGTGTTAATTTCCCATATCTCTGTGAAATAGTGTAATGCTGGGGGGGGGGGGAATGAGCTGTCAATGCTAGCCGCTCTTCTTGTCCCATCTAGTGGGAGTGAGTTCCACAAGCCCATCACCTCCGATTCTCAAGGCCGGTGGCTCCCTAGAAAAAACTCTTCCTCTCCACCTTTCCATGCATGTACAACAGCTGAACAGAAAACAGGCTTTGCAGTTTTCTGGAGGTGGAAGTTGAAAGGCAGGGGAACCTCCATTCACCTTGGCCCCCGAGCTGTGATTCCTACATTTCAGGAGGGGGTTGGACTAGATGGCCCTTGGGGTCCCTTTCAACTGTACAGATCTGCGATTCTTCATCTTGTGCCTGGCAGCGAAAGGGGGTTGGGTGTCGAAGTGGCATGGCTGACTGGAGCTTCTCTCTCTCTCTCTCTCTCTCTCTCTCTCTCTCTCCAGAGAACACCACGGCCCAGGTGTCCAGCGAGGCAGAACGCAAAGTCCAGCGCTACTACCAGTCCTGCATGAACGAGACCAAGATTGAGGAACTGCAGGCCACGCCTCTGGTGGACCGCATCAAGAAGGTGAAGGGAGCCCAGGGAACGCAGGCCAGAAGCCAGGCAGGCAGGCTAAGAGGCTGGGCGGAAGAGGAGAAGCCAGCGTTGGGCTTTCTTCCTTTTTTCTTTTCTCTCTTTTTTGATATTGATATTTTATCGAAAGGTTTTCAGTTACGAAGAAATAAAGTGATGCAAAGGGAAAAAAAGACACCGAAATGTGTAGATAAATGTGAATATATACGAAAAAATACCCATACATTTTTTATAAGTTTGATAATACATAGGTAAATATTAATAGCCTACTACATTTTGTACAGGACACGGGTGGCGCTGTGGACTTGAGCCTAGGTGAGCTCCTGTTGCTCGGTCCCTGCTCCTGAAAGCACGTCAAAGTGCAAATAGATTAAAAGGTATCGCTCTGGCGGGAAGGTAAACGGCGTTTCCGTGCACTGCTCTGGTTCGCCAGAAGCGGCTTAGTCATGCCGGCTTAGTCCCGGAAGCTGTACGCCGGCTCCCTCGGCCAATAAAGCAAGATGAACGCAGCAACCCCAGAGTCGGCCATGACTGGACCTAATGATCAGGGGTCCCTTCACCTTTACCTTACATTTTGTATAAACTTTCTTAAAAATGGCAAGAAGGCCACTGGGGAAGAGGTTGGTCATTGTTTCTGGTTTGAGTCTGTGGCCAAAGGTCTCCCAGGTCTAGCTTTTTGAGAATTATTAGCTTTGCTCTGAAATGTTTTGTATGCTGATTGGAGAGTGTTGTCCAAAACCACCTCCACCACCATCATTATTACATTACGAAAGCTAAAACGTTGTCCCACTGTTTAGGTAAGATAGAAACTCCTAATTCTTTATTCCAATCATTTCTCAGATTGTGCACATCAAACTGATTACAGTGGTGCCTCGCAAGACGAAATTAATCTGTTCCGCAAGCCTCTTCGTCTAGCGGTTTTTTCGTCTTGCGAAGCAAGCCCATTGACGGCTTAGCGGCTATTAATGGCTTAGCGGCTATTAGCGTCTTAGCGGCTTTAAGAAAAAGGGAAAAAACTCGCAAGACGTTTCGTCTTGCAAAGCAAGCCCATAGGGAAATTCATCTTGCGGAACGACTCAAAAACGGAAAACTCTTTCGTCTTGCGAGGCATTCGTCTTGCAGGGCACCACTGTAGTCGAAACCAAGTTTTGGTTTAAAAAAAAACAAAAACAATCACCGGCTTTTTGATCTCAAAGGATTTTACCAGTTGTTCTTATCGTTCAGGTGCATTGCTCTGTGAATGCATTCCTTCATGCAATATTGCAATCCATAATGAATTGAAAAAAATGTTTAAAAGTATTTTTCCAAAAATACTAGAGACCTTTTTGTTGGGGATAATTCAGACAGAAATTCCCAGGTGTCAAAACACATTATTTATGTATGCCACTGCTGCAGCCTATTGTTTCATTAGCCCCCAAATGGAAAACAAGCGAGGTCGGAACTAAAGAAGAACGGCAACTTAAGCTGATGGAATATGCAAAGCTTGTGGACTTAACATGTATAATAAGAGAACAAGAAGAACATACGTTTAGAGAAAATTGGAATATGTTTTTTGAATATATGGGGGGAAATGGTGTACACTTGAAAACGTTGGCAGCATTAAGATAAATTCAACAGAATGAATAAGTTTTGATGGACGTAATAACGGAATACTAAATGGTTTAGTTTATGTAAAATATGCAGGGATTTATGATATGCAAAATGAACCATGGAAAGAGAAGAAGGGAAGTCATTGATATTTTAAGGATGTTTAAATGAGTGTTATAAATTGTAAAACAGAAAATTTAATTTTATACACACAGAGAGAGAGTGAAACCTTGGTTTACAACCATAATCTGTTCCAGAGGTGTGTTTGTAAACCAAAACAGATTGTAACCCAGGGCGCGCTTTCGCCAATGGGGCCTCCCAAAAAAATTTGTTTGTAATCCAAAAAAAAAAGGGGGGGTTGTAATCTAAAAAAAAAGGTTGCAAACCGGGACACGCACTTCCGGGTGTGATGTTCGTAATCCAAAACGTATGCAAACCAAGACATGCAAACTAAGGTACCACTGTGTATATATACAGAATATAAAAGCTATATTACAATCTCTCCTCCAGCTTGGTGGCTGGAACATCAGCGGTCCCTGGCAGGAGGACGACTTCAACCAGACTCTGCTGCAGCTGGCTGCGCAGCACCACATCTGGCCCTTCTTCTCCATCTACGTTAGCGCCGACTCAAAAAACTCCAGCGTCAACATCATCCAGGTGGGTGCGGGAGGTGGAAGGCCACGCAAGAGGTGAGATGCACTTTTTGGAGCAGAAGCTGTCGGTTCTCCTGGCTCAGGCCGAGGTGGGAGTTGGCATGCCCTAGCCCTAGCCTAACCTTTGTCATCTCTGGAGGTCGTGTGCCCATGGTGGACACAGCAGGCTCCATTCCAGCTGTGTTAAAAGCTAGGAGTCTCTGCACAATGCCGTCCTCCATCCAGGCAAGGAAGAGGCGTCACCCATGCCCAAGAAGTCATTGCGGCCAGGTAGAAGCACTCAGGGGCATGGTGGAGACACGTTGCAGGCCTAGACCGGTTTCCTGAGGGCCGGTTCGGGAATCCTGGTGGCCCTCCAGGTTAGGGTTACCAGACGTTCCCAAGGACAGTCCCCGGATTTGCAAATCTGTCCCCGGGAAGCGTGGCAGCGGCAGCCTCAGCAGCCCGGAGCCAGCCTGGTAGCGTTGTTGGCTCTGGCTGGCTCCAGGAGCTGCTCATTGCTGTGGTCCCCACCATTTTTCCTTACTGAAAGTCCCCATATGATGTGTCTAGTGCACATATGATATGTCTTGTGCAATCTCCTGCACCCTTCCCCCTTTGTTTTGACGGATCGGGGGAGGCTCGGGAGTCGCAGGTGGGCGACCGTTGCCCAGTTTTTTAAAAACTCTGTGCATTTATGTTTCACAGGGTGTGAAAGAAGGGCTTTGCACCTTTATACAATATGCATGTGTGCTTGGGCCCAGGGTCTTTTGCCTCACCATCCCCACTACTGATTCCCTGTTGCTACTCATCTTCCAAAAAAAAAAAAAAAAATGTTCCCGGATTTATTGAAAAAAATCTGGTAACCATACTCCAGGTTCCCCACACCTGTCTTAGCAGCTCTGGGATCAGCATCCTTTCCACCGGAGGCACCTGATTGGTTGCTGCAGGATACGGGATGCTGAGCTCAGTGGGCCTTGGCTGTGACCCAGCAAGGCCCTGTCCTTGTGGTCCAGAATTGCAGCCCATTGGAGGAGGGGGAAGGGCTGGAGCTCGGTGGGTAGAGTTCCTGCTTGGCATGCAGAAGGTCCCAGATCTCAAGGTAGGTCTGCAGGAACTTTGCCAGCAGCCCTGAGCTGGATGGAGCCCAGTGGTCTGACTCAGTTTTAGACAGAACTGTGGCTCCACATCCGCACTGTGTCTTCACTCCAGTTTGTGTCTCCCCTCCAGGTGGACCAGGCAGGGCTGATGTTGCCTTCCAGGGACTACTATCTCAACAAAACGCAGAACGAGAAGGTGAGTGTCGGGCTGGGGCTGGGGGCGTTGGGGTGCTTACAGTCCTAGCTTCAGACTGGAGTGTGTAACGGATGAGGCAGTCTGTTAGGTCCATGGTTCCGAAAGCGGGCAGTAGCGCCCCCAGGTGGCAGCAGGATTCCCTAGGGGGTGCCAAAAGGCAAGGGGATGCAGGAGGTCTTCTTCTTTGGTGATCCCTTGTAGCCAAGTAAGATTGTCTTCCATGAACACGGTTTTAACAGTGTGTCCATAAGTGACTGTGGAGGCCAATTCTGGATCCACACGTCCTTCCACAGTGGGGACATAGGTTTCGGACCGGAGTTGATTACGGTGAGGGTTTGCCAAGCATGCCTTCCTCTTATCACGTTTCTCCCTTACGTCCTGAGTTTGAGCGTCTTCAAAGCCCATGACGCCTTTGGTAAAGGCTGTTCTCCAATTGGGCCCCTCGCAGGCCAGTGTTCCCCAGTTGTGGGTGTTTATACTACATTTTTTTAGATGTGCCGCGAGAGAGTCTTTAAACCTCTTTTGTTGACCACCAGCATTATGCTTTCCATTTTTAAGTTCAGAATAGAGCAGTTGCTTTGGAAGACGATCATCAGGCAACCGCCCAACATGACCAGTCCAATGAAGTTGATGTTGTGTAAATGACTATTAGCCATACAGGATCTATTTCATCCATTCTGTTGAATTAGTTAATTAATCTAAATAGCTTCAATCGGATTTTGAATAAACATGCAATGAATTGTTGCTGTTTTGAATTTTATCGTGTTATTATCAGGTCATGCAAGCCACTACTCTGAATATTGCTTTTTATAGGGTAGGGGGCACTGGGGATAAGTTTATAGACCTCGAAAAAGACTGGGAGCAGCTGTTTTTAGGTATTACCTTTAAAGTGTGACTCCCAGGCTCCAAACATCCACAGTTAGCCTTGTGATTTGCCTGTGTCTGAGACTGGACATTTGCAGTGGGGAGTCCCCAAAGGCCGACATTGCAAGGGCTGCAAGGTGTTGCTGGTATTTGATGTTGTGGTTCCCGGTTCTCCTTAATTCCGTGCAGCCTCCTTTCTCTGCCTTAGAATCATAAAATTGTAGAGTTGGAAGGGGGACCCCCAGGGGCCATCTAGTCCACCCCCTGCAAATACATAATTCTCCCCCCACCTCGCCTACCTACCCAGGTGCTTGCAGGGTACCTGACCTACATGGTCCAGCTTGGCATGCTGGTTGGGGGGCAGGACGAAGCTGAGACCAGGCGGCAGATGGAGGAGATCCTGGACTTTGAGACCACCCTAGCCAACATCACCATCCCCCAGGAGAAGCGGCGGGATGAGGAGCTCATCTACCACAAGATGCCTGCCAGGGAGCTCAAGGTATGCGATTCGTAAAAAACAAAACAAAAACCACAACTAGGTTGAAGCTTCCTGCCCATTCAAAACTGCCGCAGATAATTGAAAGCCAAAGGCCTGGCGGAAAAAGATGTGCATTAATGAGTAGGTTTTGACCTCTCAAGCCTTAGGCCCAGGCTATCTGGTGGTCCATATTCCCTATGCAAAGCTGCCTGCGCTCTGAGATCTTCGCGGGGGCGGGGGGGGCTTCTCTCAGCCCCGCCACCCTCACAAGAGCACTTGGCGGGAATGCACAACAGGACCTTCTTTGTGGTGGCTTCTCCCAGACAACTTTGGAACTCCTTTCCTAAAGAAGTTAGACCAGCTCCCTCCTTCTTGGCCTTCCGCTGGCAGGTGAAATGAAAACCTTCAACCAGGCCTTTGGCTGATTAATATTCTACATCCTTTTAAATGTGTTTAGAGGGGGAGGGGAGAGACTTACTATTGTTTTGTTGTTTTTGTTTTAACTATTTGTGTTTTTATCTTGTATTTTTATCTTGTGAACCTCCCTGAGTTCTTTTGATGAAGAGCAGTATATTATTATTATTATTATTATTATTATTATTATTATTATTCATTCTTGTTCCAACAGGCTTTTGGGAAGTTATTAACATTTGATAACTTTCTCTGCTTAATGTGTTTAATTTGTTGGAAGCCACCCAGAGTAGCTGGAGCAACCCAGTCAGATGGGCAGGATATAAATATTGAATGATAATTATTATTATTATTATTATTATTATTATTATTATTATTACTATCATTTAGGGAAAGAGCTAATGCTGTGATGGGGGTGTGGGGTGTTTAGTTGCCCCCCACCTCCATTGTTTTTAGCTGTAAGCCGCCTTGAGTCTCTGTCAGGGGAAAAGGCAGGATCGTAAATGTAATAATAAAAACAAAAATAAAAACAGTGGGTCTGCTCTGTTTAGGACTTAGCTGGAGACAGCCCGATCCTTATTGGGATTCTTCCAGCTTCCCTAGGCTTGCTTGCTTGTTTGTTTTGGAGGGAGGGGTTCCTCTCTCTACCGCCTGCTCAGTTGTAGGTCCCATTCCGCCAGCCACCCTAGCCAGAGAGAGACCTCTCTCTGGAGAGCCAGTGTGGTGTAGTGGTTAAGAGCGGTAGTCATGTAATCTGGGGAACCGGGTTCGCGTCTCCGCTCCGCCACCTGCAGCTGCTGGGTGACCTTGGGCCAGTCACACTTCTTTGAAGTCTCTCAGCCCCACTCACCTCACAGAGTGTTTGTTGTGGGGGAGGAAGGGAAAGGAGATTGTTAGCCGCTTTGAGACTCCTGAAGGGGAGTGAAAGGCGGGGTATCAAATCCAAACTCCTCCTCTTCTTCTTCTTCTTCTTCTTCTTCTTCTTCTTCTTCTTCTTCTTCTCTAACTTGTCTTTGTCTTTGCTTCTTGCACCCTGACCTGCCCTGCCCCTCTTCTGCTCCCGCAAAAAAAGAACCTTTCTCCGGCTGTGGACTGGATGCCCCTACTGAACGCCGTCTTCTCCCCGGTGGAGATCAACGAGACGGAGCCAGTGGTGGTCTACGCCAAAGAGTACCTTGAGCAAGTCTCCTATCTCATCCTCAACACAGACAGGCGGTGAGTGCGGCTGGGTCTGGGAGCGAGCTGAACTGATGGAAGTTTCCTTCTCTGTGGCCCCCATCTCGCCTTAGCTCAGTGATCAGAGCACCTGCTTTGCATTCAGAAGGTTTCAGGTTCAGTCCCTGCAGGTACAGCTGGGAAAAAGACCTCCTGCCTGAAACCCCAGAGAATTATTAAATCAGCCCTTACTGATTGATTGATTGATTGATTGATTGATTGATTCATTGATTCATTGATTCATTGATTCATTGATTCATTGATTGATTCATTGGATCAGCCCTTTGTTCAGAACCACAAGGATTGGAAGCTTAGGGAGAAGGCTGGAGCTCACCTGCTTTGCATACATAAGATCCCGGATTTAGTCCAGTGCTCTGATCCTCTGTAAGGTAGTTTCCTGGTTCCATCAGCTCTTCATTCAGTAGCATGAGGACTAGAATATTGGTTCGTCTTTAGCAGAAGGAACACGACGTCTGCAGCAGAGCACCTGCTTTGCACGCAGAAGGACACAGGTTCAATCCCCGCTGGCACCATCTTCCAGGTGGGGCCAGGGAAAGGCTCCCTGTCTGAAACCCTGCAGAGCCCTTGCTGCCAGTCAGTGTAGGCAATACAGAGCTAGATGGACTCGGTAAAAATCAGCTTCATTTAAACTAGCCCTTTTTTCAGAACAGTGAGGACTAGGAACTTGCTTTATTTTTAAGGACCATAGCTCAGAGGTGGGCCATCTGCTTTGCATGCAGGAGGTCCCGGGTGCAGCCCCCAAAGGCAAATCCAGGTAGGGCTAATAGGGGGCTCCCTTGCAATGCCTGCAGTGTGCATCTGATATTGGGGGGAGGGCACTTTTTGCAGCCAGTTCCAGGAGAGGATGGAGAGGTCCTCATCTTTCCCCCCCACCCCACCCCTTTTTCCGTTCCAGTATCTTGCACAACTACATGATCTGGCACCTGGTGAGGAAAGGAGCCGGCTTTCTGGACCAGCGCTTCCAGGATGCGGAGGAGAAGTTCATGGAGGTCATGTACGGCTCAAAGAAGGCAAGTAGGAAACTTGGGCGGCACTCATTGCTTTATTTTGTTACGTTCTATTGTAAATAAATACAGTGGTACCTCGGGTTAAGAACTTAATTCGTTCTGGAGGTCCGTTCTTAACCTGAAACTGTTCTTAACCTGAGGCACCACTGATGGGGCCTCCAGCTGCCGCAGCCACGCAATTTCTGTTCTCGTCCTGAAGCAAAGTTCTTAACCCGATGTACTATTTCTGGGTTAGCGGAGTCTGTAACCTGAAGCGTCTGTAACCTGAGTTACCACTGCATGTGCATTTTTTAAAAAATAAATAAATAAATAAATAAAGCTCTACAAAAGAAAAGCAGAAATTTCATCCTAAGGCAAAGAGCTGGGCAAGCTGTCTGCAATTCAAAGACTGGGAGACCTGGTGGTCCACCCGTGTACATCCTGGGTGCTTCTCACTAGGAGTTGCTCTCCAGGGATCATCACCCTCCTGCTTCCTGGGTGGGGAGAGAGAAGGGGTTTGGTGGAGACGTTCATCTCCGGCCCCGAGTTGCCCCAAGTTCCTCCGCTGATGAGAAGCGGAGCTACCTGCTCTGGCATCTGGAGCGGCGTACATGCTGTGCACCCAGGGGTGGGGCTAGCCGCCCGTGGCGAGCGTCCCAGGGGGGTGATGTCACCCTGCCCAGGGATGACACCCAGGGTGGGCCGCACCCCCTTCCTCCGCCAGTGCCGCTGACGCCAAGGGTCTCCTTCCGCCCCACAGACCTGCCTGCCCCGATGGAAGTACTGCATCAGCGACACAGACATCAACCTGGGCTTCGCGCTGGGTGCCATGTTCGTCAAGGCCTCCTTCGCGGAAGACAGCAAGGCAGTGGTAAGGCAGTGACTGTTACAGGGCCAGTTCCGCTAATCTTATTTTATTAGAGTTTTCCAATATAGATTTCCACCATTAAATATCCACTACAGTGGATGCTTAGGGATGCAGGTGGCGCTGTGGGTTAAAGCCTCAGCGCCTAGGGCTTGCCGATCGAAAGGTCGGCGGTTTGAATCCCTGCGGCGGGGTGCGCTCCCGCTGCTCGGTCCCAGCGCCTGCCAACCTAGCAGTTCGAAAGCACCTCCGGGTGCAAGTAGATAAATAGGGACCGCTTACCAGCGGGAAGGTAAACGGCGTTTCCGTGTGCGGCTCTGGCTCTGGCCAGAGCAGCGATGTCACGCTGGCCACGTGACCCGGAAGTGTCTCCGGACAGCGCTGGCCCCTGGCCTCTTAAGTGAGATGGGCGCACAACCCCAGAGTCTGTCAAGACTGGCCCGTACGGGCAGGGGTACCTTTACCTTTACAGTGGATGCTTGAGTAGCAAACGTGATCCGTGCAGGAGGCACGTTCGCAACCCACAGCACCGCGTCTGCGCACGCGCGGGTTGCGATTTGGTGCTTCTGCGCATGCACAAAGCGCGATTTAGCACTTCTGCGCATGTGCGACCTCCGACACCCAGAAGTAACCTGTTCCGGTACTTCCGGGTTTTGGCGTGTCCGTAACCCCAAAAAAACCCCACAACCTGAAGCGTCTATAACCCGAGGTATGACTGTATTGCAATAGTACCTTCATCGACTTCCCTTCTTCCTCTTCCATGGTTCTTTTAATTTTCCCATAATTTCTGCATATTCTTGGGTGGGGAAGGAGAACAACTTTTAATTTCATCCCCCCCCCCCCCGCCAGTCATAGTTCTCTATTATACATTATACAGTTGAATTTACATTAATCCCACTAGCGTTTTCACTTGTTTACAGTTATTTTCCAAATATTCCACAAAGATTTTCCGCTCCTCTTTAGATACTTGATATTCTCATTCTCTTATTCTGTTAACGCTGCATATCCTATCATTTTAAGTTGGCACCTCTCCTTCTTAGGGACCTCTCTCACCCTCAATTTTTGGGCTAACAAAATCCAAACAGCTGTAGTTGCATACATAAATAACTTTTTCTGACTCCTGGGTACCTCTATCTGCACCATTCCCAAAAGGAATGCCTGTTTTGGGGGGGAAATGTTTTTTAAAAAACTTTTTTTCATATCATTATATATCATTTCCCAGTATTCTTTGGCTATTCTGCATACTCACCACATACGCTCCTTCTACTTACTTGCATTTCCAACATAACATCAGATTCAGATTTCTACATTTTAGCTAATCTGCTCAGAGTTAAATACCATCTATGTGTCATTTTCATATAATTTTCTTTCAGTGAGTAAATTTTAAATCTTTCCTCCAAAGTTTCTCCCAGAGGTCCGTTCTGCTAATCTAATCTAACATATTTAGCTTACTTGTGTTTTGCAGAAGGTCCCAATTTAGACACATCAAAGAAGTGTTTCAGTTTAAAGTGTTGTCAATTTAAACAGGGAAAACAGGTAGAGAAAAAGGCAGCTCCAGATCGCCATCTGGTGGCACAAAATTATATCACATATACAATGCATATGCAGTATTTTTCGCTCTATAAGACACACTTTTTTCCTCCTAAAAAGTAAGGGGAAATGTGTGTGCGTCTTATGGAGCGAATGCAGGCTGTGCAGCTATCCCAGAAGCCAGAACAGCGAGAGAGATCGCTGCGCAGCGCTCCCTCTCGCTGTTCTAGCTTCTGGCTTAGTCACGCTCTGTCCCTTCCCCCACCTCCCAGAAAAGCCCGCGAGAGCCACGCAGAGCGTGTGTGCTGCTCTTGGGGGCTTTTCCCCGCGGAGGGAGAAGGGCAACCAAAATAACTACCAAGCTTTTAGAAGACATCTGAAGGCAGCCCTTAATAAATATTATCATCTCTCTCTGTGAACATTGAATAAATTACCTTTGTAAGAACCTCTTGTTTTCCATTTCTGGCTGCCAGCTGTGAGGGAGGGGGATGGGATTCTCTGAAGCCTCACACACACCGACCATTTGCCAGGACCTCCTCCGCCCTCCATTTCCTGTTAAAAGAAGCGGTCCCGCCTCGTAACCTCGTGCTTTGTCTCCACCAGGCTGAGGAAATGATTAAGGAGATCAAGATGGCCTTCGAAGAGAGCTTGGCAACTCTCCCGTGGATGGATGAGGAGACGAGGCGGTCCGCCAAGGAGAAAGCCGACGCCATCTACGACATGATCGGTTACCCTAAGTTCATCATGGACCCCAAAGAGCTGGACAAAGTGTTCAAGGATGTGAGTTGGAGGTGGGGCAGGCCCACTAAGGCCAAGCAGCGGGATTTGGAATGGGGGGTTGGCAGTGACTGTTGCCAGTTGCCCTGGCCTCTCCTTGCTTCCCTATTCTGATGGGCCAGTGTGGTGTAGTGGTTAAGAGCGGTAGTCTCGTAATCCGGGGAACCAGGTTCGATTCCCTGCTGCTCCACATGCAGCTGCTGGGTGACCTTGGTCTAGTCACACTTCTCTGAAGTCTCTCAGCCCCACTCACCTCACAGAGTGTTTGTTGTGGGGGAGGAAGGGAAAGGAGAATGTTAGCCGCTTTGAGACTCCTGAAGGGGAGTGATAAAGCAGGATATCAAATCCAAACTCCTCCTCCTCCTCCTCTTCTTCTTCTTCTTCTTCTTCTTCTTCTTCTTCTCCTTCTCCTTCTCCTTCTCCTTCTCCTCCTCCTCCTGCTTCCTGGCAGTACGATGCCGTCCCGGATCTGTACTATGAGAACGTCATGCAGTTCCTCAACTTCTCCGCCCGAGTGGCCGCTGAGCAGCTCCGGAAGCCTCCAAACCGTGACCAGTGAGTCGACCTCGGGATGCCGGAGGGGGGGGGGTCAAACCCCGGGGAGGGGGGCTGGCCCACTCTGACCGTGCATTTTTTCAGGCACACCAAGCTTTGGCTGAAGCTGAATGTGGGAAGGTTCAGGACGGGTGGAAGAAAGCATTTCTTTATGCCGTGCATAGTTAAACTATGGAACTCGCTGCAGCAGGAGGCAATGATGGCAACCAACTTTGTTGGATAATAACAATAAATTTATATGCCACCCATCTGACTGGGTTGCCCCAGCCACTCTGGGCGGTTTCCAACGAATTAAAACACAGTGAGACATCAAGCATTAAAAATGTCCCTATACAGGGATGCCTTCAGATGTCTTCTAAAAGTCAGATAGTTGTTTATTTTCTTGACATCTGGTGGGAGGGCGTTCCACAGGGCGGGCGCCACTACCGAGAAGGCTCTCTGCCTGGTTCCCTGTAACCTCGCTTCTCAAACTTTGAGGAGGAGGTTGCTGTTAGTGTGTGAGAGAGAGAGACAGAGAAGGAATCTTTTATCCAAGTTGGAACTCCAGGCAGAAGATAATGCCCCCCTGTTCTTACAGGTTCTGCAATTCTATATATTGAAGAAATCAACTGAGAGGGCCGTGTTGCTGGTCATCCAAGTCGTGCATCCTGCATTCCAAGAAAAGGACAAACTTTTATGTCCTCAATCATTCCTGCCTATTTCCTGCTCCCACTGCATTTTTGCATTTGCTTGTGCAGTCTTGCATAATTCCAGCTGGAGGCTGGCATTCAAGGGAGAGAGCTCAGCTCAGTGCCAAAGTACAAGTTTTGCAGGCATGTGCAGAGTACTCACTACCCCCTGCCCTGACTAACAGATCTGCAGTGAGCAGTAAAAGGCCCCCCAGGGCCAAGGGTGCAATTTCCAGACATGTTTTAGGGTTACCCATGAAGACTTTGAGGTTGAGGAATGGGAAATACCCATAACCCAAATTAGGCTGATGGAGCATTGAGCTTTTAGGACACCTCGAGTGGTTTTGCCATTGACCATACTCTCCCCTTCTTCTTCTGCAGATGGAGCATGACTCCCCCAACAGTGAATGCTTATTACTCCCCGACCAAGAATGAAATCGTCTTTCCTGCTGGGATCCTGCAGCCTCCGTTCTACACCCGAAGCTCCCCAAAGTACGAATGTTTCACTCTCTTTCTCTCTGTCACCCCACCCCCAATCAGATATTCAGTGTTTGGCAAGGCAGGGGGAGGGCATTAACACCCCTCCCAATTCAGCCTCACTGCCGTGAGCTTCAGGAAGAATTGGTTGTTTTTTTAAAGTGCGGCTGGAAGTAAAGCACTATGGTCTCAGAGGTGATGGATGGAGACTAAAATGCCATTAGAGCCTCCTGTGTCTGTAAAGCTTAAACTGGGCACCACAGTTGTGAGGAGGATATTGACAACCTGTAACCAAGATGAAAAAGGGGTCTGGAAACCAAGCCTGATGAGGAACGGTTGAGGGAGTTGAGTACGTTCAGCCTGGAGAAGAGAAAAAGGAGAGGTGATAGGATAGACATCTTCAAACAGCTAAAGGGCTGTCACATGGAAGATGGAGCAAGCTTGTTTTCTGCTGCTCCAGAGGGAAGGACCCAAACCAATGGATTTATACGACTAAGGGATGAAATTCTGACGTTAGGAAGACGTTAGGAAGAATTTTACCGTTTTTAAGAGCTATTCAGCAGGAGAATGGAGTCCCTCAGAAGGTGAAAGACTCTCCTTCATGGGAGGTTTTTAAGCAGAGGTTGGGTGGCCATCTGTCAGGGATGCTATAGTTGCAATTCCTGCATCGCAGGGGGTTGGACTAGATGACCCTGGGGGGTCCCTTTCCAACTGCACAGTTTCATGGTTCTAAGGTGTCTTCCTGCCCGGCCTCTGTGCGAATCAGCCTACCAACTCCCATTATTGTTACTCAGATTCATACGCCCTGCTTCCCAGCATAATGCCGTCAGAGCAAAATGAGTGCAAGATAAAAATTATAAAAACAATGCTACGAACTCCAAAAGCAATAAAATATCCTGGCAGACTCCAAAAACACCAGAACATTTTCCATCAGATATGAAATCAATCTTCCATAAATGACTGGGGTCACATGTCAGGGGAAAGCCTTCATTAGCATATTTTCGGTAGGCCCATCTGTGCGCCACATGAGCCTGGTCCTTGTTCCTCCGCCCTTTCTGGATGGCTGTCTTCCTGCCAAACCAGTTCCCTCACAGCCACCTCCATTGGTCCAGTCAAATTCCACAGCTCTGCCTCCGCAACTCAAGAGCTAGAATGTTGGTGAATGTGCCGTCACATCAGAGCATCTCAGCCCATGGGCTCGAGCAATGGGGCAACTGCAGTCAATTTTGAAGCTTTCGTTGTACAAACCGTACCTCGCACCTCGCTGGGTATGTGTGTGTGTGGTCCAGGGAGAGAAAGTGTTGCCAACCACTAGAGAAGGTGGCTGAGAATCAGTGCCAGATTTACGTATAGGGCCCTACTTTCTTGGGGGCCCCCAAAAAATTTTAAGGGGGAAAAACTGGATGTACATTTCCAAAATATAAGATAAGTTCAACAATTACTTTGATAAAATACAGATTTTGTTACGTGCAAATGACTTTAGATACCTATTAGGTCCATAAATGACCATATAGTATATAAGGTAAAGGTAAAGGAACCCCTGACCATTAGGTCCAGTCGCGGATGACTCTGGGGTTGCAGCGCTCATCTTGCTTTATTGGCCAAGGGAGCCGGAGTACAGCTTCCGGGTCATGTGGACAGCATGACTAAGCCGCTTCTGGCGAACCAGAGCAGCGCACGGAAACGCCGTTTACCTTCCCGCCAGAGCGGTACCTATTTATCTACTTGTACTATGATGTGGTTTCGAACTGCTAGATTGGCAGGAGCAGGAACTGAGCAACGGGAGCTCACCCCGTCGCAGGGATTCGAACCGCCGACCTTCTGATCGGCAAGTCCTAGGCTCTGTGGTTTTACCCATAGCGCTACAGCGACAATTTGTTGTTGACAAAGGATAGCTGGACATATAAAGGGCCCCATTACCTTTAGTAGCTTAGGGCCTCATCAAACCTAAACCCAGCCCTGCTGAGAATCAGCATTGTTGAGAAAAGGGCAACCCAGAAAGCTCAGCGGGGTGGAGCGACTCGCCTATGAAGAAAAGTTGCAGTATTTGGGACTTCTTGCAGGGGTTCCCAACCTGTGGGTCCCCAGATGTTGTTGGACTACAGCTCCCATCATCCCTGAGCTTTGGCCTTGCTAGCTAGGGGTGATGGGAGTTGTAGTTCAACAACATCTGGGGACCCACAGCTTGAGAAAGACTGGCTTAGAGGAAAGGTGACATGATAGAAGTTTACAAAGTTATTCGTGGTGTGGAAAAAGTGGAGAGGGAGAGAAAAGTTCTCCCTCGAGACCGCTAGAGCTGGTTGGGAATCCAGTGAAGCTGAATGTTTGGTACGGGTAAAAGGAAGACCTCCTCCTTCACGCAGCGCAGAGTTAATCTGTGGAACTCCCTCCCACAGGAAGCAGTAAGGGCCACCAACCCGGGTGGCTTGGAAAGAGGATTAGACAAAATCCTGGAGGAGGAGAAGGCTACTAGCAGCAATGGCTGTGCTGTGACTCCACGGTCGGAGGCAGCCATGCCTGTTGCCAGAAACCGCAGGAAGGAACAGTTGCTCTTGGGCTAGAATTCTGCTTGCAGGTTTCCCACAGACATCTGGTTGGCCCTGTGAGAACAGGATGCTGGACTAGGTGAGCTGTTAGTGTGATCCAGCAGGCTCTTCTTATGTCCTTATTGTTTGCAGCAGTTCCCCTGGAGCCAGCAGATTGGGGCTGGCTCCTCCGTGGAGCCAACAAATGTATTTCTGACTTACAGTGGATGCTCGGGTTGCGAACGTGATCTGTGTGGGATGCACGTTCGCAACCCACAGTGTTCGCAACCCGCAAACACGCGGGTTGTGATTCAGCGCTTATGTGCAAAATGCGATTTAGCGCTTCTGTGCATGCCCAGCTGCCGAAACCTGGAAGTAACCCATTCCAGTACTTCCGTGTTTCGGCAGTCCACAACCCAAAAGAACGCAACCTGAAGCAGACGCAACATGAGGCATGACTGTACTGACATTTTCTTTCTCCCTGTAGGGCACTGAATTTCGGTGGGATTGGTGTGGTCGTGGGCCATGAACTGACTCATGCTTTTGACGACCAAGGTCAGGACCTCCTTTCCTCCATCTCTTTAATTCATCTTCTAGAATTTATCTTCCTCCTCTCCACCCCACCCCCCACACTTTTTTTGCTGCGGTGTTTGCCACTTCGGGCTGTTTCATTTTTAAACCCTTAGCAAACTTCTTGCAAACGGTTAGATTTTTCTTGCAAAGTAAACTTGTGGGGCAGAGCAGCACTTTTCATAGAATCATAGAATCATAGAGTTGGAAGAGACCACAAGGGCCATTGAGTCCAACCCCCTGCCAAGCAGGAAACACCATCAGAGCACTCCTGACATATGGTTGTCAAGCCTCTGCTTAAAGACCTCCAAAGAAGGAGACTCCACCACACTCCTCGGCAGCAAATTCCACTGTCGAACAGCTCTTACTGTCAGGAAGTTCTTCCTAATGTTTAGGTGGAATCTTCTTTCTTGTAGTTTGGAACCATTGCTCCGTGTCCGATTCTCTGGAGCAGCAGAAATCAACCTCTCTCCCTCCTACATGTGACATCCTTTTATATATTTGAACATGGCTATCATATCACCCCTTAACCTCCTCTTTTCCTGGGCGTTGCTTTAAAAAGTAACAATAAGGATCTATAAGTAAAAGTTTACAGTTGTATATAAGCATACAAACATTTGATTGTCGTAACATCCAAGTACACCCCACCACACAGATACAATTAGTACATAAAAGGATATTTAAATGTTCTCAAATTATTTCGTTCATTCCACACTGCAGAGTATTGAGATGGGGGGTGGGGGTGGCACAATATCATTTTGTGCGTTTAGCTGCGATTTCCGCATTGCAGAGTGTTTGACTAGATGGCCCTTGGGGGGGGGGTCTGTTCCAACTACAGAATTCTCTGATTCTTTTTGCTAACTTCCTTGGTCCTTGCAGGCCGGGAGTACGACAAGGACGGCAACCTCCGCCCCTGGTGGAAGAATTCGTCGGTGGAGGCCTTTAAGCAACAGACGGAGTGCATGGTGGAACAGTACGGCAACTACACAGTCCACGGGGAAGCCATCAATGGCAAGCACACCCTGGGGGAGAACATCGCCGACAACGGGGGGCTCAAAGCCGCCTACCGGGTGAGACTCCCTCAGGCCTTTCAATCAGACTTTGGGAGCTGTGGGGGTCTTCATTGCTGCAGCTGCAGAAGCTGCCTGGCAAAAGAAGCGGGGATGAGGTTGCCAAGTGAAGCTGTTGTTTACCGTCCCCGTCCCCCCGCAAAAAAACCCCAAAATTGATACGTGAGTCTCAAGTCATAAAGAGAAAAGGCCAAGGCCACTTGCTTAGAGCACTCATCCCAATTTCTCACAAATAGTCTCTAAATTGAACACCGCAGCTTTGTGTCTCTTCCTTTTTTAAAAAAATAATGGTTGTTATTAATTTTTTAACTACAAGAACAACATCGTATTTGCAAAATACAAGCTGTAAAACGCCGAAATTGGAATTTCCATGCACAATAACTAATTTGGTGTTATATTGGCTTAAATACATTATCATTAAAAAATGGCAAACTAATCAAACCACAAATAATATGTAAATCACAGTGCACGTAAAGAATGAAAAAAAAAACCCAAATGCAGTGCAAAATCTTAAAATAAATAATGCTTTGAGATGGAGTGAATAAAAATAATCAAACCTTAATTCAGAATAACTATAGCACCACCTAGTGGTATTAGAAGTGGGTTTTTTTCCCCCACAGGGGAGCCTAGGTCATCAAAGAAGGGTGGGAGAGGTTAGGAAAGTTGTGAGCCACATATTACAAAGAGTTGGTGCCAGAAGATTGCCATGTTTGGCTATTTTCATAAAATCTGCAAAGCCAGCCCAAGTTGCAGTAAAATTGTCCTTTTGCAAATCTCTGTTTAAAGGTAAAGGTAAAGGTACCCCTGCCCGTACGGGCCAGTCTTAACAGACTGTGGGGTTGTGTGCCCATCTCACTTAAGAGGCCAGGGGCCAGCGCTGTCCGGAGACACTTCCGCCGCAGGGATTCGAACCGCCGACCTTTCGATCGGCAAGCCCTAGGCGCTGAGGCTTTAACCCACAGCGCCACCTGCGTCCCAAATCTCTGTTTAGTCATCGGTTTTTCTAACACTGCAATCTGCCATAATACTAATTTGTACATAATACTAATTTGTAACATTTACTCCGTCCAGGTTCTTTCAGGGTCTAGCTATAATAATTCTCGCTGCTTGCACAAGCAAGTTTATCAGGTCTTTGTTCTGTAAATCCAGTCTATAGCAGTGGTTCCCAACCTTTTTTAGGCCATGCCCCACCTAAAAGGTAAAGGTAAAGGGACCCCTGACCATTAGGTCCAGTCGTGACCGACTCTGGGGTTGCGGCGCTCATCTCGCTTTACTGGCCAAGCGAGCTGGCGTACACAGCTTCCGGGTCATGTGGCCAGCATGACTAAGCCGCTTCTGGCAAACCAGAGCAGCGTATGAAAACACCGTTTACCTTCCCGCTGGAGCGGTACCTATTTATCTACTTGCACTTTGACGTGCTTTTGAACTGCTAGGTTGGCAGGAGCAGGGACCGAGCAATGGGAGCTCACCCCATCGCGGGGATTTGAACCACAGACCTTCTGATCAGCAAGTCCTAGGCTCTGTGGTTTAACCCACAGCGCCATCCGCATCCCTATGCCCCACGTAAGCATCTCTAAAATCCTGATCCCGCCCCACGCCATTAACATATAATTCTTACTATTCAAAAAGTGAGCTATTCACATGGAGGAAGCCTAAAAGGCCATTGACTGTTAATAACTTATTCTCAAATTGCCCCCCTGTGGGGCATGTGCCCCACATTGGGAGCCATGGGTCTATGGGGAAAATATGTATAAGAGCTAAATGTGGACTAGGCGTTAATTGCTGTGACTATTCCTGTAATCTAGCTGTAAGAGTTGGAAGGATGTATGATAAGTCCTGCTGGGTCGGGCCAAAGGGGGGCCCATCCAGTCCTGATTCTTGTTCTCACAGAGGCCAGCCAGATACCCAGTCTGGGAAGCCGACAAACAGGGCCGGCTCACATGAGCAACTCTCCCCTCCTGCAGTTTCCAGAATCATTGCTGCCTCAGACCATGGAGGCAGAATGTAGGCATCCTGGCTAGTAACCTTTGATAGCCCTCTATTCCATGAATTTATCTAATCATCTAACCCTCCAAGTCAGTGGCCATCCCTGCCTCCTGCAGCAGTGAGTTCCATAGTTTCAAACTTGCGAAAAAGTCATTTCTTCCTGAACCTTCAGGTATTCTGTTTCCTTGGGTGGCCCTAGTGCTACGAGATCCACTTTCTCCACTCTATGAGTAATTGTATCATGCCCCCTGTTGCTCTCCCTTTTTTCTACGCCCCCCCCCCCAATAAAGCAGGTGTTATCCCTTTCCTCCCAGGGAACTTGCTCCAACCCCTTGATCGTTTTGGCTGTGCTTACCTGAGCCTTCTCCAGCTCTATGGCATCCTGTTTTGATTCGCTTTTCCCTCCTCATCTTCCAGGCTTATCAGAACTGGTTGAGGAAAAATGGAGAAGAGGAGACTTTGCCCACGCTGGGCCTCACCAACTACCAGCTCTTCTTTGTGGGGTTTGCCCAGGTAGGTCTGAGTGTCCCATTTTGGAGGCGGGTGGATGATGGCATGCCTGGGCTATGTTTTGTCTCTGGGTTTGATGCTACAGACAGAGAAGGCTGTGACTAACTATATGCAGGCCTTTTGACACCTGAGATGTATGGATATAGAGATATATATTTATTTTTTATTTTTTTATTGATTTCCAAGAAAAAAGAACATGTATATTTTTAGGACCCATCCTATTTTTGTGCATGTTGAACAGTTTATTCATGCTGTATTTTATATTGTTGTAACCCAAGCCTGGAATTAGTTGCGGGCGGTCTTCTGTGCCCTCCAAGACCTCAGGATCATTCTTGGTCATTAGAAGAAAAATGCAAATAAATCATTACCTAGTTAGCAAACCTGATGTACCCTGCTTCATGACCTTGGTTGTATCCAATGCTTTTCCTACTCAGAATAGGCCCGTTGAAGTTGGGGAGCATGACCAATTTAGGCCTATTAATCTCAGTGGGTCTGGCCTAAATAATACCCCTCCCCCACCATTAGTAATATCCTTTGGCTTCACTGGGTCTTGTCTGAGTAGGACTAGCATTTGATATAACCCAGGATCATTTTTTGCAGTGGGTCTGCTTTGAATTAATACAGTGGTACCTCGGGTTGCAGACGCTTCAGCTTACAGACTCCACTAACCCAGAAATAGTACCTCAGGTTAAGAACTTTGCTTCAGGATGAGAACAGAAATCGTGCGGCGGTGGTGCAGTGGCAGCGGGAGGCCCCATTAGCTAAAGTAGTGCTTCAGGTTAAGTACAGTTTCAGGTTAAGAACGGACCTCCGGAACGAATTAAGTTCTTAACCCGAAGTACCACTGTAGTTGGATATCACCCTTAGCATGGATTAAAACTCAAGATTTACAGGAGCAGAAAAGTAACTCTGATTTACATGAAATAATACATCCTGTTGAATATCATGGTGATACTTCACATCCCAGTGATTTACAAAATAAACACTTTCCCATAAATTTGCCCTCCTTTCAATAGCTCATCTCTCCATGATAATAATGGGATTCTCGAGGATTTCCAAGATGCTGTTCTCTCTCCTTACAATGCCTTGGGTGGTAGCTGATGTTACTCGAGAGTAGAACCACTTAAATGAATGCTCATGGCAAACTCAGTCCCATTAATTTCAGTAGGTCTACTGCTGTATGGTTGACAATAATAAAAACATATAACCAAAACCATATTTTAAAAGTTTAAAAAAGCAGGCCATAAATTAACCATTGTGGAAGGACGTCTTCCTAATTGCCTGCAAAGGCCTGGCAGAATAGAAAGGTTTTCAGCAGGCATTAAAAAAATTGGCACTGAAGGCACCTGCTAAAATTCCAGAGGTTGAGAGTTCCACTGGGCTGTGCCGACAAAACTTAAAGGCTCAGTTTCCCATCATTGTCAAGCGAGCCTCACCAACTTGGGGAACAACCAACGACACTTCTGTGGGTGATCTCTGCAATTGGGCTGGGGGCATAAGACTTAGCTGGGTGTGCAATTCCTCTTGCGATTCCTCTCTCCTTCCAGGTCTGGTGCTCCGTCCGCACCCCGGAGAGCTCTCACGAAGGACTGGTCACCGACTCTCACAGCCCCTCCCGCTTCCGAGTCATCGGGACCATCTCCAATTCCCCAGAGTTCTCGGAGCACTTTGGGTGCCCGCGGGGCTCCCCCATGAACCCGCAGCGGAAGTGCGAGGTCTGGTGAAGTTCCCCAAAGCCGAGGAGAGAGAAAAGGAATGGGATGAACTGGAGGGCAGCCCGGGGGAAACACAACAGGAGGGAGTGCCCTCAGCCTTCCTCCACACCTAAGAGGCGCCCCGTGACCTTGGGACTAGCTCAGCGCTCTGCGATGGCTGGGAGGGGTCCCCAGCCCTCACCCCAAAGCACCACCCCATTTGACCCACTGTGAAGATGTCCTCTACTCCGGAACCAATTGCATCGGTGTCCCCCTTTGCCTCTCACTTTGCTAAAAGTGCAGAAGTCTGCAGGCATGTCTGTGTTTCAGATGAACTGACTTTGGGGTGGGGATAAGGTTGTGCTGTCTCCCCCCCCCCCCATATGCAGTGGGGGGCGGGACTGGCTCTTCGCCACCATAGGCTTGGAAGTTCTTGCGTCCTTTTCCCCCCAAAAGGGGGAACCACCCAAATTTTAAAAGAGAACCCATTTTGGTCACATCCAACAAGCGCCAACCCTCTCTGTAGACAGACGTACACGTCCTAAGTTTTGTGCGCTCACATACACATGGTAAAACTTGTAAGATATTTCTGCGGAATTTTTTTTTTTTTTTTTAAATCTTGCAGAACACTGGAAAGTTCAGGGAAAATGTATTGAGTTGAATGGACTGGTATATTTATTGTGTGTGTGTGCAATTCTAGGTTAAGGGCATTCTGCTTAAAGCTGAGAGGCAGGATACAAACCTCCCCCATGGCTCATCTCTCCTCACCCCCAGTGTCTTCTTTAGGAGGAATGGGTACGGCTCATTTCCACGCAGACTCTCTTTTTGCTTGGGAAATATTCTGGGGCCTGGCTTCTCCAAAACCTTTTCCTTCCTGGCAACACTGTTGACTTTCCCAATTGAAATCCGGACCTCTGCCCTAGCCCCAGGTGCAGAGCAGGCCACATTTTCTAAAAATGCTGCCTTTGGGGCTTGGGGCTTCAATCTCCAAGCTAAATCTGAGAGATTTCCCAGCAGGACAAGCATGTCACAACCTACCAGCCATCGTTGGCAGCCTTTGCACCAGGAAGATGAGCTGCTTTGCAGAGAAATGCCCCCATCACAAACTCGAAGATGCACCTCGAATGATGTACCTTGTGTGTCAAGACCCCAGCTGACATGGGCAGTTTCAGTACCGCTGAAGAAGTAGCCCCTGAAAGTCTTGCTGAAGTACTGTCTGTCTTTGCTCAGCCAAAGAATATGCCTGTATTGATTCTGGAGCTGAATCATCCGGACATTTGTACACATAACCCCAAGTAAAAGAAATTTTAAATGCTTGTTAGGCCCGCGGACCTGCAGCTGACATGTTCTCCCTTCCTCCCCCCACCCCCTTGTAGCCTTAATAACTTAATTAAGGGTTACTGAATTTGAAAAGGCCCCAAATCCTGGCTGTTTGTGTGGTGTCAGCAAACTCTACACCACAGCCAAACTCTTGCAGGCATCTAACTGCTTTTGCTTTACCGGTGCCCTCCACCACTGTGAACTCTCAGGTGCTCAGCAGCTCGACAAAGGCACAAAACCTGGAGCTTTCAGCTGTGGACAGGTGTCAGGACTGCAGAGAAGACTGTCTGCCTCATGACAAAGCCATGTTTTATTGTACTGAAATACGGCGGTCGGTTTCGGAGACCCCTTGACTGGTGGGACTTGGGCAGTGATGCTCCCGCGCTTGCAGACAAACTTCCTTGAAGAAACAGAGCTTCCTTGGACTTGTGAGCTGCCCTTCTCTCCTTCCAGCCTCCCTGCAACACTGTGGGGCCAGGAGCCATTGCAATCCCAACTCGTATGCTGAACTTCAGGCAGGGAGAGAAGATGTGCTGTACCTCCTTTCCTAGGCAAGCTTTCTTATGCCTTGAATTAAACAGAGGAGGGGAGAGCTCTGCTATTGCAAGTGCAACCCAGGCCTCCCCAACTCCACTACAAGTTGAGATGCCTTCATTCCAAAGAGTCAGCAAGACTATGCTTGCGTAGTGATTAGTGGTTTCTCTTCATCTTTTGCTCTTGAAGAAGTCCATCTTGCGTGTATTTTTGGCTTGTGTGTCTGTCTGTCTTTACTTTGTCTGGTGAGCCTCCTGCCCTGAGGACGGGCGAAACGGATCAGTTGGTTCGCAGCCTCCCAAACTTTGTAGGCTTGTGGAGTCCCCACTCTTTATTTCCTGTGGAAGTGGCTGTCCATCATTTGGTACCACAACTCCAGGAGGACCTGGGGGTGCAAAGGGATAGCCCACTGAGTTTCTGGGGCTCTGGGTACAGCAGCAGTGTCCCCACTTCCTGTCCTCAGTCTGTCTTGTGGTGGGTGGCCTTGCAGATGTGCAGGTGGGGAGCATGGTTGCTTGAACTCTGCCCTGCTGCGACCCATGGGCCGGAGTTGAGAAAATGAGTGAGTGTGAGCTTTATCTTTGCGGTGGGGAAATGCCTTACTCTCAACATGGCTGAGAATGCGCTTCTAGTGCCTTAACAATGTTGGCGCAATCCTCCCACTAGCAACATCATGCACTTCCTGTGCCAAATCCTGCCCTGCACCAAACAATGAGCCCTGCAAGCACACAGTAAACAAAGATCCAGCAGATATTGTACTGATCATGCCACCTCTGACATCTTGCCATCTTGGACTTGTGGAAAGGGTGCCTTAGACACTCTTCCTGATTTCCCCAAGCTCCTGTCTGTCTGTCTCCCTTCTCTCCCCCCCCCCCTTTTCTCTCTCCCCGGAGATCTTTCCTGGTGACCAAAAGTGGTCTCTTTTTTGCCGCTTGGGACGAGCACTGATCCCTTGATGCCATTTTGTTCAGCTGCCTTCTCCCACCACTGAAGGTAAGGAGAGGGTGCCTCTCCATCACCTGTGCAGGGGAGAGCGAAGAAGGAAAACCACCCCAGGGTTTTGTTCTGTACCCCTTAACAGACCCCGCTTTGTGTGGTGAGAGCACAGACCTGCTCTTGAACCCAGTGCTGCTGCTGCCGCTGCCGCTGCTGCTGCAGCTGCTATCCTTCCCATTTTGGGCTGCTGTCTTCCTCTTCGATCCCTCCTGTGCAGAGCAAAAATGGTTCCATTTGTGCAATCTGCTTTTAGTAATTGGACCCAAGAAGAACGCGAGCTGATCGCTTCAAGATGGTGCAGCAGATGTTTTAAGAGGGCTGGGGGCGGGGAGACCTAGTAGAACTTCTCCCCTCCAAATGGAAAGAAGGAAGACCACCACCAAAAAAAATGTAGGGCTTGTGATACCCTAAGGGGGCTTGCTCAGCATCTGGGAAGGCTTGTAGCCACTGAAAAAGGGAAATATTAGGAAATTGTTTTCTTTGCACCAGACAAGGCCAAACTTATTTCAGACTAGGGGAAGGTCTGGGAGGAATATTGTGGTATTTATGTATGGACAGGATGGGGGAGAATATAAGGTCTGGCTGATTTGTTCTTTGTTGTCACCTTCCCTGCATCTTTGGAGATTATTGTAATTTTGAAATAAAAGCTTTTCTTGGGTTTTATTAATTTTGGGAGTTTGTGTGTGTGTGTGTCCCTAACTCTGCTTTTGACTATCCCCTATCTCCCACCAAGGTTCCTATTTTCCCCTCACACTGTTTGTTATTTGTTCATTAAAATATCCACACTTATTGAACAGTTTTGAGCAGTTTACCACAATAAAAAAATGCAAGCTCTAAAACCTGCAGTATAATAAATTTTTGCCTATTAGCCATTTATAATAGTCTCTGCTTACCTGGGAAACAAGCAATAGAATTCTAGGAGGTGAATTTTTCACCATTCTGGTTTCTTCATCCTTGCTCTCAGTCCAGGCAGAGGCTGGTATGTCACAACTGAACAGTGACTTGAACCCAGATCTGCTTAACTAAACAAATACTCTCCTTTCAGAATTGCCTTGGGCCGTTTCCAGCTTGGTTAGAGTCAGGGCAGACCCACTGAAACTAATGAACCTCAGCTAGTTATGGCCATTACATTACATTACATGGACTAGTATTGGGTACAACTCTTGGTCCACAAAGGCTGGTTCAGATCCACAAACAGTAGCAGGTACTAATGTGTATCATTAGTAATCTTTCCCAGACTGCTTGTTTATCTTCTTTCATTATCTCTTCATACGCCACCTTAGGGGGTCTTTTTATACTTGTGTATTTTGTTCAATTTCTTATCAGTCCTTCACAGCAAAAGGGACAGGTCAATTTCTTATCCGTCCTTCACAGCAAAAGGGACAGGTCACAACTGTAAAATACACAGAGAACGAAGAAAGCAAGAAAAGTGTAAAAGCAATTAAAAGCAGTTCCATATAGTGTAATAAAACAAGGAAAATCTTGTATGTAAAAACAATGCAAACATTAGAAAACCTATTCCACCTATAAAAACAAGAGTTATTCCAATACTTACACAGACTGGGAAGAGGATCTCCATTTAAAAGGTTTGTTGAAAGAGGAAGGTAACCAGCAGATGCCTGAAAGTTAACTAAGCAAAGAGGAAGAGATGAAGCAGGTATGTAAATAAGTCTTGCTAGAAGTGCACTCTTAATGCGAACAGTTGCAAGAAAACTGCAGGGCACAAAACAAAGGCACCTTATCTTGATGCCACCTCAACTCTTGCCAGCTGCCTAAAAGCAAAAGGAACCTGCAGTTTCATAAGAGTATATATTTAAAGAAGATTAATAAATGAGCAAATTAAGTTAATTTGGATATGCAGAAGATATTAAAAATAAATTTAAGGAACTGCAGAAAGGGGGAAGGAAGTCAAGTTTTGAAATGTCAAAATGACTGTAAAATTCAATGGTTTCACACAGGTGAGAAACCATTTGAATGCAATAAGTGTGGAAATGGCTTCAATAGGAGTGGACTTCTTACAAAACATCAACAAACTCATACAGGGGAGAAACATCATATAAGTGCTAGGGAAGTAGATAGAGGTTCATTTGTAGTGGAAGTCTTAAAGGTAAAGGTAAAGGTAAAGGTACCCCTGCCCGTACGGGCCAGTCTTGACAGACTCTGGGGTTGTGCGCCCATCTCACTTAAGAGGCCAGGGGCCAGCGCTGTCCGGAGACACTTCCGGGTCACGTGGCCAGCGTGACATCGCTGCTCTGGCGAGCCAGAGCCGCACACGGAAACGCCGTTTACCTTCCCGCTGGTAAGCGGTCCCTATTTATCTACTTGCACCTGGAGGTGCTTTCGAACTGCTAGGTTGGCAGGCGCTGGGACCGAGCAGCGGGAGCGCACCCCGCCGCAGGGATTCGAACCGCCGACCTTTCGATCGGCAAGTCCTAGGCGCTGAGGCTTTAACCCACAGCGCCACCTGCGTCCCGTGGAAGTCTTACAAACCATCAAAAGACTCTGAGGGGTAAGAGCTGCAAGACTGGAAACTCTACAAGCCATCAATTAACTCAAAGAAGAGAAATGGTTTAAATAGAAGGAGTGTGGAATCTGCTTTGGTTATTATGGAATGCTTTTCCAAAACATCTACTGACTTCCATGGGGTGGAACCATTTTCTCTGAGTTGACACTTTCTTTTCAGGAAATCAATCTTTTTTAAAAAAAAATTTGTAAAATTAGTGAAATGTGTAAACCTGAAAAGTAATAATAATAGTAGTAGTAGTAAAAGTAAAAGGAAGAAGGAACCTGTCCATTATCCAACAGGAAAGAAAGGGGACTTAGAAATATCAAAATGGAAAAGCCACTAGTGTGAACCCAGCTGGCATCATCTGTTCAGTTGTCACCCTGGTTAAAACACCAGCAGCCAATTTCACACTTCATCTTGGGGCCAGGGGTATTTTTTTTTAGCATCTCTACAGGAAATACGGGACGCAGGTGGCGCTGTGGGTTAAAGCCTCAGCGCCTAGGACTTGCCGATCGAAAGGTCGGCGGTTCGAATCCCTGCGGCGGGGTGCGCTCCCGCTGCTCGGTCCCAGCGCCTGCCAACCTAGCAGTTCGAAAGCACCTCCAGGTGCAAGTAGATAAATAGGGACCGCTTACCAGCGGGAAGGTAAACGGCGTTTCCGTGTGCGGCTCTGGCTCGCCAGAGCAGCGATGTCACGCTGGCCACGTGACCCGGAAGTGTCTCCGGACAGCGCTGGCCCCTGGCCTCTTAAGTGAGATGGGCGCACAACCCCAGAGTCTGTCAAGACTGGCCCGTACGGGCAGGGGTACCTTTACCTTTACCTTTACAGGAAATACAGTTTTGAGGTGTGGCTTGCAAACAAATGTCACAATTGAAGCACTTCCAAGATGGAGTCTCTTTCGTCAAGCATGGAGGAGGCTCGGGCAAGAAAGAGTAGAGGCCTCTGTAGAACCCGGCGCTGGTAGTGGTCTACAGGCCTTGTGTCCCAAAGTGACTCTGAATGGTGCAGCTGGCTCTACCTAAAGGCTGGGCCCTGGACTAGTCAACCCAGCTTTTGGGATTGGAGAGCTGAAAAAAACAAATCATGTATTTGGTTTCAGATAGTACATGGGTTGTTGTTTAGTCATTTAGTCGTGTCCGACTCTTCGTGACCCCATGGACCAGAGCACGCCAGGCACTCCTGTCTTCCACTGCCTCCCGCAGTTTGGTCAGACTCATGCTAGTAGCTTCGAGAACACTGTCCAACCATCTCGTCCTCCGTCGTCCCCTTCTCCTTGTGCCCTCCATCTTTCCCAACATCAGGGTCTTTTCCAGGGTGTCTTCTCTTCTCATGAGGTGGCCAAGTATTGGAGCCTCAGCTTCAGGATCTGTCCTTCCAGTGAGCACTCGGAGCTGATTTCCTTCAGAATGGATAGCTTTGATCTTCTTGCAGTCCATGGGACTCTCAAGAGTCTCCTCCAGCACCATGGGGGCAGGTCTTTTGTTAGGGGTGCAGAACCTCAGTTTGTTATGTATTTTTGTTGATTTTTATTGAATGGGTGGGGGCAGCTGCCCTTCCCTGCCTTCCCCCCTTGGCTATGCCCAGGTATACCTTTTTCAACCGTGGTGCCCCTCCTTACAGAATACCCTCTCAATGGTGCCATACTTAAGCACCAGGTTAAAGTTATCGGTCTTTTCCTGACTTCTTTTGGTCTCACCTTTTTCAGATTTCATTAAGCTGTTTTTGTTTTGTTTCCTATTATGTTGGTCCTACCCTGTGTGCCAATGTTTGTAAGCCACCTTCAAGTTCCTTTTTTTTTTTTAATTGGGAAGTGAGATATGAATATTTTAAGTAAAGAAACAAAATTCTCTGCCGTCCCCTTCTCCTTGTGCCCTCCATCTTTCCCAACATCAGGGTCTTCTCCAGGGAGTCTTCTCTTCTCATGAGGTGGCCAAAGTACTGGAGCCTCAGCTTCAGGATCTGTCCTTCCAGTGAGCACTCGGGGCTGATTTCCTTAAGAATGGAGGGGTTTGATCTTCTTAGTACATGGGTAGAAGAGTCTAAAAAGCCCAGGACACGCCCTTTAGCAGCTATGGTGGCTCCTTTACCAGAAGTAATGTATTTAGCATTAACTCTGGAAGTGTATACAATCTGGAGTGGATTTGGAATGAGACCTCAGATCTTGACTACGTTGACTCATACATTTGAATGCAGAGGATGTGTCCCTTATTGTACAACCATAGCCTGCTTTGTGCTCATGATGGTTTCAGGGCTGCCCCGGCCTGTACAGTGTTGGGATATCATGGAATCGTAGAGTTGGGAGGGACCACAATGGTCATCTAGTCCAACCCCTTGCAAAGGTCACACACATGCGCAAAGGGCCCCCCCCCCAATCCTGAGGGCAACTGGGCGTCACCGATACACGCTGCCCTGGCTTCCGCCCCAGGGAGATCACTTTGGTGCTGCTCATGCAAGAGTTGGGCTTCACCCCCAGAGATGCACTCCGTTGTCCCTGGAGACAGATGGATGCCAACAAATGCACTATTATTGCACCAATGCAATACAGTGGTACCTCAGGTTAAGAACTTAATTCGTTCCGGAGGTCCGTTTTTAACCTGAAAGTTCTTAACCTGAGGTACCACTTTAGCTAATGGGACCTCCTGCTGCCGCTGCGCCGCCACCATGCGATTTCTGTTCACATCCTTAAGCAAAGTCCTTAACCTGAGGTGCTATTTCTGGGTTAGCGGAGTCTGTAACCTGAAGCGTCTGTAACCCGAGGTACCACTGTACACGCGTAAAAATGCATGCCTGTCCAGAGTAGCCCTAAGAGATGCCAGGATGTTCTGGTTTCATCTTTGTCTTGTATATCGAGCAGCAAACACTAGAGGTCAGGGCAGGCAAGGAATGTCTCCAAATGCAAGCTTCTCCTGTCTGTCAGTTGCCCTGATGCAGAAAACCTTGGCATTGCTCACAGAGACTTTAAATCTTTAACCACCCTGAATGGTGATGTGCCAGGAAGTCGGGAATTGTGCAGCCCAGGCAGAGGAGATACCTTCCATTAGTCTCCTTAACCTGGAGGGCAACAAACAGAGATCTCAGTGGTGTTTCTGGTCTTCTTGGGTCTGAAGGGCTGCAAATTGTCTTTCCCCATGCAATGCCCATTTGACGACTTCAGTCTGCAGAACTGGCACATGACACTCGTTGCACATGTGTAAGAAATCAAAATTATAGTGTGGCAGCACCCACTCTTTGGAATTCCCTCCCTATTGTCACGGCACTATTTTTTAGCACTTTGTTTAAGCATGCCTAAGCAGACATGTGGAACGTTTACATGCATTTTAATCTGGTTTTTAGTTTATTGTAGATTGTCATTCTGCTTTGAAGGTTCGAAACAGTTGGTCTTCAGCTTTATTTACTGATGATTTCATCGTTTTATTCTTTTGTGTAAACCATGCTGTGGGTTTTAAACAAAAGCAAAAAAACGCCAACAGCCACCAAGCTATATAAACTTGTATTAAATGAAATAAATAATAAATCCATGCTGCAGTGATGCCGAAGACTTCAAAGCAGGCATGACTCTGATGGATGCCCAAAGCTGGTTTTGGTTTTCCACATTTGCTGTTCTTTAGAATTTAGACCATCCAGCTAAGAAAATAATTCAACGGCCTCTGTTTTATTTGATGTCAAGGGTGTACAGGGGAATGACAAGGGAGGCCTCTGCCCTGAAATCAGTTGCAGAGAGAAGGAAGAAGGCGGTTGAAGGTACAACAGGGAAGGAATGTGGGATGTTTAGTAATGGATGTTTACCTTCAATAGAGTGGGAAATCTTTCTGAACATAATGTCCTCCAGAGGTCTTGGATGACACCCTCATGCTCTGGGGGTGCGTGGGAATTACAGTCCATAACATCTGCAGTGCACGAGGTTTGGGGAGGATAAAATGACAACTGGACCAAGTTAATTCAGGGTGGAATTGTGTTGTTGTGGAAAGAGAGTTATAGAGAAGGTATTAATTAAACCCTGAGGTGTATTGCAAACTTAAGGCTGTCTCTGATCACCCACAGTCAGCAGTTACTTGGGAATGGGGGAGGGTCAAGTCTTCCAGGTCTAGCCCCCCCCCCCTCCTGTTTTGTCCTCTGGTTTCTTGACCTACTGCAATCTTCAGGGAGCAGATGTTTTGGACTACAACTCCCATCATGTGCTGGCTGGGGCTGATGGGAGCTGTAGTACAAAACATCTGGAGGAGACCTGCTCAGTGACGGCTCCTGTGGTGTCTCACACTCCTTCACCAACTATTGCAATTACCTGATGCATGTGGAGTTTCCGGTGCCAGAGAAAGTCGCGCTCCATCTGTGGAGAGGCATTATTTCCTATTCCAGCTTCCAGGACTGAATGAGTCATACAGTCAAAAACAGATCAAAGATTTGACCCTGGTCTTACCTTTGGGGCTAGACCCCAACTCCAGTCACTTAATTCTCCCTTCTCATCCCAGGGGAGGGTTGCTGTGGTTAAAGGTAAAGGTAAAGGTACCCCTGCCCGTACGGGCCAGTCTTGACAGACTCTGGGGTTGTGCGCCCATCTCACTTAAGAGGCCAGGGGCCAGCGCTGTCCGGAGACACTTCCGGGTCACGTGGCCAGCGTGACATCGCTGCTCTGGCGAGCCAGAGCCGCACACGGAAACGCCGTTTACCTTCCCGCTGGTAAGCGGTCCCTATTTATCTACTTGCACCCGGAGGTGCTTTCGAACTGCTAGGTTGGCAGGCGCTGGGACCGAGCAGCGGGAGCGCACCCCGCCGCAGGGATTCGAACCGCCGACCTTTCGATCGGCAAGCCCTAGGTGCTGAGGCTTTAACCCACAGCGCCACCTGCGTCCCAGTTGCTGTGGTTACTGGGACACTAAGGAAATGCACTCTGCCCATGTTCACAGGTTATATATTTATCCATTACAGTATCACATATTTAAAGGAGGAACAGCTGGGCTTTCTGAACTGTTCCTGGGGCTTTAACCCTAGCTCCAGTAGAAGTTCTGACATATAATGGCTCCCTTTCAGATGTTATCTGGTTGGCATCTTTCTGTCTCGGGATGCAATGTGCCTTTGGGGGTGAAGTCAAGCCGTTGGAAAGTTGCAGTGCCTGCTGTGGCTGTAGAGTCCGATATGGGAGCACAAAATCTACATGAACCCCTTGCCTGTTCAGCAGATTCCCAGATTCAATGGACAGAGAGGTGCTAAAGGTAATTTTAAATTCTAGACTTAATGGTCTTAGTGGGCATGGTGGGGGCTCCCTCTTAGAGGGTGATGTGTATTTCTTTGGATCAGGCGCTGCATCTGATCTTGGAGGTAGCACATGAAACCATCATTTGGGAAGCTCCCTGGTCAATTTGGGAGCATCCCTAGGTAGGGCTGAGCAACCACCTCCACCCTGAAACCATCTGGAGCTACTGCCAGTCAGCATCAACCTTAGTGAGCTAGATGGACCACTGCTCTGTCTTAATTGGATCCACTTTATTTTTGTAGTTTTTAAATTGTTTGAAATGGTTTTTAAATGCCGTGTAGTGTTGTTTTAATTGTTGTCACCTGCTCTGGGACCTTAGGGTGAAGGCTGGATAAGAAACTGGCAGTAATAACATAACCTCCAATATTTATCTGATCAAAATATTCCATTATCATCATTTTATTATTTATAGCCCACCTATCCGACTGGGTTTCCCCAGCCACTCCAGGCAGCTTCCAACATATATAAAAACAGAATAAAACATTAAACATAAAAAAAAAAATGACTGTGGATTTCAGGGCTGTGGGTTCAAGCTCCACATTGGGTGAAAGATTCCTGCATTGTAGGGGGTTGAACCAGTTGACCCTCGCAGTCCCTTCCACCTCTACAGTTCTAGGTACAAAGGGCTTCCTTCAGACGTCTTCTAGAGGATGTATAGTTACTTATCTCCTTGGCTCGGGGGTCGTATAACTCATTTATCTGGTGAAAATAGGGATGCCTGACCTAAGGCAAAGCGGGACATTCCAGAATTAAATCAGAAACTGGGATGGCTTCTGTAAATTAACTACTGCCAATGGAAATTAGGGACACTTGGAGGGTCTGTAATAATAATAGCAGCAGCAGCAGCAGCAAAAGATGAAATGAAATGAAATGCAGCTCCGCTGCATGGGCGGGAGTCTGGACCTGCCCTAAAGTGCTGCCTTTAGGGTACCACCGGGGGGTGGACGCCTCCGAAGCAGAAAGGCTGGCGAGGAGCGCCGGCTTTCCGAACCTTCCCGAGCAGCCGAAGTGGCTCGGCACGAGCGGGCGAGCGAGGTACGAACAGAGCGGCCGGAGTCGGCTTCCCCGAAAATACCCGAGCTCGGAAGCCTACAGCGCGCGGGCGCCTCCCCCTCCCCCCACCCCACCCCAGCGCGACCCGCGACGCTGCTGTGGCAGCCGGAGGAGCCGAGCGCTTCCGGAGCTTGCCGAGCAGCCGAGCGCCCTCCTTCGTCGCCCGTCGTCGTCCTGCCGGACTGCTGGAGGCGGCCGCCAGCGCCATGTTGGATGCTCCGCTCCGTCCGTGAGGAGAATCCGCCGGCATCGCCCGCCCGACACCCGCCCGACGCCCGGGAGCCGCTCCGCCGGGGCCAGGGGCACCGAAACCCGCCGAGGGCGGCGGCCCTATGAGCGGCGGCGCGGCCTGAGCGGCCCCCGCCCGACCCTTCGCCAGCCGAGCAGGCAGGCAAGCCGCCGCAGGAGCCGGCCGGGCGAAGAAGAGCAGCGGCGGCGGGAGGCGGCGGCGGCGGCGGCGGCAGCGGCGCGGCAGCACTTGAGGGAGGCGGCGGCGGAGGGAGCAGGCCGGCCGCGTTGTCACGGAGACCGGCCGGGGGTGCTGGCCCGCCGGGCTGCCCCCGCCGCCGCCGCCGCCGCCCCGCCGCTCCCCGCCCCCTCAGGCAGCGGCGGCGGCCGCCCCGCCGCCGCCGGCCTGGTGGTGGCTCCGCTTGGCCATGAGCTTACCGCAGAAGGCGGCCCTCAAGCCCGGCGCGGCGGCGGTGGCGGCGGCGGCGGGAGCGGCCACGACCACGGGGACCCCCTCTGGTGGAGGGGTAGGGCCCGGAGGGCCGCCGCCTCCCGCGGCTGCTCCTGCCCCGCCGCCGCCGCCTCCAGCAGCAGCGGCAGCAACCGGGCCGCCGCCACCGCCGCCGTCCCCTGCTGCTGCCGCCGCCGCCGCCGCCGCTGCTGCTGCACCGGCTGTAGGAGCGGCGACGGCGCCTCCTCACCCCGCCAGCATCAGGGCTCTCCAGACACAGCCGCCCCAGCAGTATCCTTTGGCACCCATGGAGGGGCATGCATCGCTTCTCCATCCATCCACCCGTCCATCCTCCCTTCCCCCCCCCAATGAGGGGCACGCGTGTAGCCAGGAGGAACGTGTGGACTTAGGGGGGGGATATCTGTGTGTCAGTCATGTAAAAACGGGTCCACTTTCTGGAGGATCGTCTGAATGTATGGTGTCCTCTCTCTGGGAATGTGTGGATTTATGAGGGGACAAAAAGGGGTAGGTGTGTCATCTTTTGAGGAACCCGTGTGTAGCCAGGAGGACTTTGCCGTCTGTGGGGGAATGTGTGGATTTAGGGACTTGGAAGCGAGGGACGGGTGTAGCCTGGGTGTGTGTGTATGTTTCATATATGGAGAGCTTGAACTTATTTCGTGTAGATGGAAGGAAAAAAGGAACAGGAGCATCTCCTCTAAGGGGAGGTCAAGGAGCTGCTTCTAAAGATGGATGAGCGTGCAGGGGAAAGAAAAGGGGGCCCTAGAGAGAATGTAGGGGGAAGGAGATTAGAATAAGGTGTGGGGAGGTCAGATCTCTTCCCTTAAGGATGGAGGCGGCATGGAGTGGTTTGTGTGTGTGTCAGGGGTAGGTGGGGAGGATGGAGCTGTCCATCAGACAGTTTCAGGATGAATGTGTTGTGTGTACCTCAGAGGTGAACTGGGGGAAGGAGCAGGACCCAAACTTGTGTAGGCAAGAGGACAAACCTCTTCTCTACCGGAGGCCCCTCAGCATATGAAATATGGGTGGTGGGGGATGATTCTACACATGCCCACCCTCTTTTATTTCTCTGTTAGAAAGGAGGGTCCTCTCCCACACACTCTTGCCTGGCTGAGCCTCTCAGTGAGAGGGCCAGCATTTTTTATGTTCAAACAAAACAGGAAAAACAAATGTCGATGTCATATACAGGACTAAGGCAGCTGTACTACAGTTTCTCTTTCATTTTGTAAGAAAAGGAAGGGCTCTCTTGCCTAGAGAGGAGGCGAGTTTTGGGCATGGCTCTTCCTCCAGAAGAGGACCCAAGAGGGTTGGCTTGGAGGGGAAAGTATCCTTGCTTTGTTTTTGAGGGAGACCAGTGTACATGTCTGTGTTTTACAACAGGAAGAGGAGGTGATGGATGGTGGGTGGGTGGAAAGGGAATCCCACCTGCCAGGAGTTGGGCCTGGTGCTTCTATGTTTGTGCTGTGATACTCCTTTTTAATGCTGAAGAACGGACACATACTTCAGGGTCTCCTGTTTTATTTGCAGAGAGTTTGTTATTCTTTGCACTTGCCAAAAAAGTGCAACTGTAAATGTTGTTCCCCAAGTGTGCTTATGCTGAGATTAAGACCACAGTCCTATGGAATTTAGTGGTACGTACTTCTGAGTGTAGGCATGCATGGGATTGGGTTAAAAGTCTGCTTGTTTGTTTTTAAATAAGAATTCGTTTGATGTAAACTATGAGCAGATTTTTCAGTTTTGTTCTTTGATTATGAATGTGAAGCTAGGATAATTTTTTTTTTGTCCTCTGTAAAATCTAGTTTTGGTGGGTTGGTGGAGTTGATAAGTTTATATAAAATATGTCCATTGAAATGGCGACCCTTAGAAAAGAGCATTCTTAACATAAAATGTGTTTAATATTTGCTGCTAGGACAGGAGTCTTATGAGGTAAATATTGCAGGAATCAGTTGAAAAGTGTGTGTATTAGAAAGGAAGGTATATAAATGAGAAATGGGTGTGCAATAGAAACAGCATATTAGCCTCTGCATAGAAGGATTTGTATGCATGCGTTAAAGGGGAGGGTTTTTTTTGTAGACCAGTGAAATTAGATCTCTGGGAATATCAAAATGTTTGATGAATTGGAGAAAACCTCATCCTCTGGATTAATGCCTGTGGATGGTGTCCAGAAGTGCTGGTTTTGCTTTGTCAGCAAGGTCAGCTGATGGTTCATAACAAAAGCAGATTTTCTCTTGTAGGGACAGACTGTAACAGCTGTGAGATATTTACCTAGAACTTACTTCCCTTTCTGGCTTATCTACTGCTGGTTGAGGTAGGCACGTCAGACCTTATTAAAACCTGTAATTCTGTTGGCTTGCTTAACTGGATTTTTACTGAGTATGGTGCTGATTGTCAATTTAATTTTAATTCACGGAGTTCTTCAGATTCTTGTGTGGTACATATATAGTTTTACCAGTTCTCTGGTATTACTGGACAATACAGTAATACAGTATGTGGAAACTTTAAAAGACCACATAGAGTAGCACTTGCCTTAAGTGTTGCTGCTTTGAGTTAAATCAGGGCAAGTTTCTTAGTTTTGAGTGCCTTGCCAAGGATTACAGTGGGAGTTTTGGCCTGCCTCAAGCAATTGAAGTGTATGCTGGGTTTGTTTTTGTCCAATTTCTACTGGATTTTCTGAGCGCACTTTGTGGCTGGAATGCAACACCTTTATGCCCAATAGCTGTGGTAGTTAGCTTCCGATTTCCTGGCTCTAGGGATGAAGCATGAACACACAAAGCTTTCCAAAGCCACTATTTTCTTGTAGTGAGTAAAGTATTAAAAGTGCATTTTAATTTTCCAACGTCTGTGAATGTCAGCTTAGTGTGACTGGGGAAGCTGGCCCTATTCTTTGCTGGAAAATGCTTTCACTTGTAGTAATTTTTAACCCTTAGCTCAGCTGTGCATACTGTCATTGAAAGAAAAGGAGACCGGGTGCTTTTCTGGTCATTTAAAGAGGTGGCAGGTTTGTGTAAAGAAACCTTTTGGAAATGCAGTAGTGCTTTGTGTGGCAAAGTATAGTTGAACCTTTAAGAACAGGATATATATTGTAAGAGGGAGCTGCTAAAATAGTACATATACATGTATATATAAAGTAGCTCAGTTTGGGGACGGGGCTCAGCTCAGTGGTAGAGCATCTGCTTTGCATGCAGAAGGCCCCTGGTTCAATCCTCAGTGGCATCTCCAGGTAGGATTGAAAAAGATTCCCTGCCTGAAACCCTAGAGTCAAGTGCTAGAAATTCGCTGGGTGCCAGGTGCATTTTGCGACTTAGTGTGGGTCCAATGCAACCTTGTGCAAGATCTCTGGATGCCAGGTTGGTGACTGACAATCTCCATCGGACTACACTGCCCCCACCTTTCCTAAGCAGGTAAGCAGAAGAGCTTATTTACAACATTTTAAAACCATCTTTTCTTCTAAGGAGTACATGACTCACCCCCCCCCACTTCCTCAGTTAATCCCTGCAACGACCCAGTGAGGTAGGCTAAGAGGCTGTGACTGGCCCAAGGTCACCCAGTGAGCTTCATGACTGAGTGGGGATTTGAACTCTGATCTCCCAGGTCCTAGTCCGACACTCTTAATTGCTACACCGCACTGGCTTCCTAGAGTACTTCTGCTATGGGCAGGTGTATAAATTAAGTAGGTAAATAAATATGGGGAAAGCAAAATGTCACTTAGAGAGGGATCTGAACTATTTTCCTTGAATATTTTCTTTTATTTTGGATTTTTTTATTTGATGTTTTAATGTGTTGTAAAGTGCATTGAGATTTTTTTTCCTTTAAAATATAAAGTGGTGTAGAAATGCAATGAATAATAATTACTATCATAACAATAAAAAATATAATAATAAGCACCACTGAGGGTGGGGAATGGCGCTTAGGCATTCCGTTGTGGCAACTGCAACCTAGAGTTAAAGTGCCATTTGGTAATAAGGTTATGTATCACTTCAGAGCTTCTGAGGTTTCTTCCTTAACGTTGAAAGAGGCTGATTTGAGTTGATGTGATTTGACTTGTGAACAAAAAACAAATATTAGAGTCTTTGCTCTGTTGTGAGTGCGCTGTTAACCTCTAGGTTAGATTACTGCAACAAGTTATACATGGGGCTATTGCTGAAGACAGTTCAAAAAAATCAGCTTGTGCAGAATTCAGTGGCCAGGTACCTTATCAGGGCAAGACAGTTTGAGCATGTAACACAAATCCTGATCCGACTGCACTGGCTGCCAGTTAGTTTCCGGGCCCAATTGTTCCGGGCCCAATTCAAAGTGCTGGTTTTCACCTATAAAGTCTTAAACAGCTCAGGACCAACATTGTGCCCACTAGATGCTGATAGACTACAACTCCCATCATCCCTGATGGTTAAAATGCTGGTCGCTGGAGCTACTTGGAGTTAGAATCCAATGACATTTGGAATGCTTCTCTGCTTTAGAAGCTTTAGAAGCAGATGATCCATATATAAAAATGAAGGACCTGGCCCCTGGCACAAGCCTCATCTTTAATCCCCAGTGCAAAAACAGTTGCCTAGCCCTGCATTGGGGTGGTTGGATATTGGGAAAATAAATGTCCTGCAGGACAGGTGAGCTTTGAAAACTTAAATGAGATGTGACCTTTAAGAGCCTTTTGATGTGCATTGAACTTGTGTATCAGGTAAAAGAATCTGCTCCTAATGTTATCTCCTCCTGTACCTTCCAGGCAATTCAAAGGTTACCCCCTTTGAGCTTTTGGATTCCATTTAAATCTTTGTGTTTAGAGCCTGCTGAGTGCATGCAAAATGATACCTGATGGACCTTAGGCAGCAACAGTTAGTTAACAGGTACAGAGACTCAGTTGAGGCATGGCTCCAAGTTACGTTTTGTGATAGTTTCAAACCCAAAGGATGGTTTAGGTTCTAAGCATGTAACATATGCGCTTTCTGCTTTGCTACTAGTGGGTGGGTGTGCCGCCCTACGTCTTGCTATAACTGCCTTGGTAGCGTTAATGAAAGGAACTTCTGCCCTGCAAAGCTTATGAAGCAAAAACTTCTGCCCTGCAAAGCTTATGAAGCAAACCCTCTGGAAGTTCTTTTCTTCTTGCACATTTTCTCGCCTGACTTCCTCTTGGCCCTGATCTCTTTCATACAGTGCTATTTTTCTAGAAAAAGAGGTGCTGGAATTCAGCATGAACACCTCCCTTGTTCTTATAGAATAGCAATGGCTCCCACCTGAGAGGTGCTGGAACTGAGTTCCTGTGAGTTCCTTTGAAAAAAACACCCTGATACATTAGTTTGTCAGACTCATTAGGGACCTTAAATACCCATAATTGGAGCAGTGAAACCACACAGGGTTGTTGTTTTTTGTCCTGCAGTTCCTTGTGGTTGTGTTGTTCTTCCTCACTGCTACGCAAACATAGTCTTGTCTGATGTGAATGCCTTCATTCCAAAGCAAAATGGTGTGTTAGTTTAACTCTTCAAGGGATAGTTCTAGCTTGGTTGGTCAGGAAACATCTAGTAATAAAAAAGTACAGATCTGCAGGAGTTGTGTTACCTTTCAGTCTTCCATTATAGCTTAATGTCTGTGCAAGAGCGAATGAGAATTGGAGAAAGAATGTAGTAGTATATCACTGATTCCTCAGCTGTAAGGGGACACTAGTTATGGGTGCACCTGTCGAAGTCATTTCCTATTTCCCTATCACCTATTGTGGCCCCCAAGAATTATTTACTAGGAGAGTGGCAGTCCACCTGTATTTTTTTCGTCATCTGTTCACACACCTTCAGCTGTAGCTTGGGGATTCCTGTTTTTCATATTCTTAACTGATGGTGCTGAATGTGGTTTCCCCGTGCTTTCTCTCTGCTAGATGCTAGCAGTGGCTACTAGCCACAATGTCTATGTTCTCCTTCCACTGTCGGAAGCAGTAGGCCCCTGAATTCCAGTTGCTAGGAATCACAAGTGGGGAGGTTGCTGCTGTTGTGCTCAGGCCCTGCTTGTGGGCTTCCCTTTGGGGCACCTGGTTAGCCACTCTTGAGAACAGGAGACTGGACCAGAAGGGCCCTGTTTGGCTTGACCCAGCTAGCTGCATGGCTGTCCTTAATGTTCTTATGCTGAAAGTGAGCAGCAGAGCAACTCTGAAGAAAACTTCACCTGAAGAAAAATGGCAAGAACACTGCGAGATGGAAGTTATCGCCACTTGCTCACATCCCCTCAACATCCCATCCCCATGCTCAACATGTCAGTTGCAGCATGGTTGCCTTCAGCACCATCACAGACATTCTAGCTGCTTTGGGGATTTTTGATAGACTTGCTCTCATGCCTTGTATTGGCTTTGGTCTGATTGTGGGGATAGACTCTGATCTGGAAAGCATCAGTAATTCTGTGGCCATCTGGCTTGGGCAGAAATCAAAGATACATTGTCACAGAGTTCCAGAGACCATTTGCTTGGTCTCCTGATTTAGTGGTTGAGGATTTTTGATGTTATTTTTTCTTTTCTTTTGCAGTGCTTCTGCATTTGCCAGCAGGCTGGAGCACTACTGGAACTTCAGCCATATTGCAGATATATGCCTTTGAGAATAAAAGTTGTACCTTTCTCTCCCTGCTCACTTATTGGGAAGACCTCATGGCCAGAGAGGGAGTATTCTTTCTGAGTCCTGAAATGAGAATTAAATTCTTCAATTTGAGGTGGTTTTTGTATGTTTGGGAGAGCCCAGGTTTTGCATTCCCAAGTAAGGAACTGCTCTGTTAGCATGAAGCTTAGGCTCAGACTGCAGCTTTGAGAAACTGATCCTGTAAACAGCGGCTGCATTGCTAAATCATTTCCTTCTGGGCATGATCCATTTGAGCTTACATGTTCTTCCCATGGATCTGCATGGATCTGTATTAATGACTTATTTGGAAAGAAAAGCAGGGTTGGAGAAGGCCTCTTTTGCTGTAGCACTAAATATCCGAGGTGCATTTTGAGCATAATCTTATCTTCAGACATTTTTTCTCATTATTATTACTACTATTGCTATTTAGATTTATAAAAAAAACTTCACAACCATATGCTACCAAAGCAGTGTACGGTAAGATAAAACAAGATGAAATACAAAAGAGACCGATGCAAACTAAAAACAGTAAAGCTGTTTCTATAGTTGGACAATTACTGTTCTATAAAATGGCTGTGCCATTCTTAAGCAAAGATGTCAATAGTAGCTCCCTAAATCTCAAGGTGCTCAGTGCCTGTTCGGTTTCGGTTGGTACTCAAACATTTGGTTGAATGTAAAGTAATTTCCTGGACCAGTGTTAGAAACTCAGATATATAAGCTAATTGGCAAATGGCACCTTAACTCTATGTTGCAGTTGCCAAAATGGAATGTCTAGGTGCCATTTTCCCCCTAGTGGTGCTTATTTTTATATTTGTTGTTATTCATTTCATTTCTGTACCGCTTTATATTTTAAAGAAAAAACCTCAAAGCAGTTTACAACACATTAAAGCAGGATACAGTATAAACCAATCCGGAATAAAATTCAAGCTTCAAGGAAAATAGTTCAGATCCTTCTCTGAGTGACATTTTGCTTTCCCCATATTTGTTTACCTACCTGCCCAATAGCAGAAGTACTCTAGGAAACCAGTGTGGTGTGGCAGTTAGAGTGTCAGACTAGGACCTGGGAGATCAGGGTTCAAATCCCCACTCAGTCAAGAAGCTCACTGGATGACCTTGGGCCAGTCACAGCCTCTTAGCCTACCTCACAGGATCATTGTAGGGATTAATGGGGGGGGGGAGAGGTGAACCATGTGCTTACTGGAGAAAAGGATGGGATATAAATTTCAGTGAATAAGCTCTTCTCCTTACCTGCTTAAGAAAGCTGGAGGGGTAAGCCAGATGGAGATGTCAGTCGCCAACCTGGGGTCCAGAGATCTCCATGTGGTCGCAATTGGACCCACAACAGTTGCAAAACAGCCTAGTGCCTGGTGAATTTCTAATAAGGTGAGGGCGAAGTGGGATTTAAACTGTAATCTGAATCTTAGGGTCAGGGTAGTATTGGCAGTGTGAAGGGTAGGAGACTGGACTTGCACCTAAAAAGAACATCATTCCCTTGTGCTCAGCTTTACTTTTTATTTATATATATATATATTTTGGTAGAAAATGGGAGTTTTTTGGAATTTCGTTTTCTACTCTGAGGAGGAGTACAGAAGCAGCACGATACAGGACTTGGGTACAGTTTGCAAAATTAGAAAATGAGTTATTTGGAAAGCATTGATTGGAAGGCTGTGTTTACCCAAATAACATACAGTCCAGCTTGATGCAAGCCTTTGGTGTGAGGCATTGATCAACCAAGAGCATGTCTTACAACTTCAACCAACAGATCTCACAGTTACCACTTCATGCCTTAGCTCTGATGCATTCTCTGCATTCACTCTCCCAAGTGTTAAGATCAGCAGAGGGGACTTTCTTTGTAGTTCCCCCATCCACATCCATTTTGGGTGTAGCAACCCAAGAAAACACATTCTCTGTGGCATCCTCTAAGCTATGGAATTCCCTCTCCATCAAGGTGTGCCTGGTTCCTTCATTATGTAGTTTTTGTCATGTGTGAAGATACACCTCTTTATCTGGTCTTTGACACCAGAGAGAGAGATTTTCAAGAACCTATTCCTGTGACTAATTTGTTCTAAACTTCTTTTAATGCTGTATTTTTAAATAGGTTGGGACTTGCCTTGAAACCTTATTAGAGGGTAACAACTCTAATAAATAATGCTAAAAATACTGGAGTGAAGAACTTCAAAAAGTTACCATTAGAACCTGGCACAGTGGTCATGTTTGAGAGTTATACTAAGTCCACCACCCTCCAGTTATTGTACTGGTCAGCATGCCAATAATAAGGGATGATGGAAGCTGAATTTCAAGAACACCTGGACAGCTACAAGTTGGAAGCAGTGTTCGAAACTCACATTGTCCTAGGCGTATTTTGCGACAAGGAATTTCATTAGCATGAGCAGTTTCTGACTTCACCTAAGACTGCACCTAAGATTTCAGATTAAAACTGCAGAGTGGAAGGAAGGGAGGACCTTTTTTCTGCCTCCCCACTTCCAGCTATTCTCTGAAGACTGGAGAAAGACCCTCTTAAGAATATTAGGAGGGTGGGCAGGGGAAGGACTACACCATGTGAAAAATGAACATAATATTTTAGCTTCAGTTTATTCATTTTCAGCTTTGTATTATTATTTTTTCTTTTAAAAAAATCCGTCGTTGTGCCCATAACCTAGGTTTAAGGTGCCATTTAGCTCCACCTTTCATATCTCAGTTTCTAACACTGGTTGCAAGAGCATGTGAATGAGCCAGAGGCTCACATGCTCCCCATTCCTCTTCCCACCCCCATGTGGCCAAGAGGAGGCATGCTTGAAACAAACCATAGTTAACATGAAGTCGAGTTTGTTTGTCTGTCTAGAGCAACATCAGTTCATAAGCAAAAGTGGAAGGGAAAAACCATGTTGGACAAAGAGCAGCAGTGGAGCATGTGAACCTGGAGGTCACTAAACTATAGCTTGGCATGAAGTCCAGATGTGGCCAATAGATGTTTACAACTGCTGCTGAAGCCACAAGGCTGTGCCTTGAAATGAACTGCAGTCACATTCGTAACTGGCTTTGCCTAGCATGCTCCTTTATTTTAAGACCCAGGACAGTGGGGAACTTATTATTTTAGGTTTCATTATCATTCTTAACTGAAGGTGTTAGTGGTGAGGTCATGAAGAGAAATTGTGGGGTGAATTCATAACCTTAAGCTCTTCTTAGGATGGCCTGGGGTTAAGCCTCTCTCGGCTGTGAACAGAGCCTCTGGAATGCAGTCAAATAATTGCAGGGACCTGGTTTTTTAAATGGTACCCTTGGGCGTGAATGCTAATCAGAAGAAACTAGACTTACACGTTGCCTTTTGACATTTTTTTGAAGCTATTTCTTTGAGCTAGAAGGACTGGGTTTATGTGGTGACACTCAGCGATCTCAATGTTTTGTTGTTTAAAGTATTCTGGTCAGACTCAGTCTCTGTTAACACCACAATTTGCTTCTAAATGGCGCTTAATTCTTGGAGTCTTGCATTATGTATTTTCACAAATCTCTCCAGAAGGAGATGAAGAAAACGTTCCCAGGTTATGAAGAAAAGGTCAGGATTGTACATTTCCTGTCGCTTGCTTTCCTCACTTTTCACTTTGTGGCTTGATGCAGGATAGGGCGTTCTGTTCCTGGAATGTGAGCTCCCTAGCGGAACAAGAGCAAAATGTGTTGGTTCTATCAAGCTGTGCTTGTGAGTGGACAATGCCTGTGTTTCTGGCTGCTTGGGAGGCCGTGTGATGCTCATGCAAGAGTCCTTTTCTGCCTGGCAGCTGAGGAGATGTCCCCTGAAGAGCTGGCCCAGTGGGTCTCCCTCCCTGCCTCCCCTCCCTTTCTCCCTCATTCTTTTTCTGCTCTGTGCTCTGCCATTCAAAAGACTGGCATTGACCAGGGAGACAAAGAGTTCTTTCAGGCCCTGAGCTTTTGTTAATGCTCCCAAGTTTCCCTTCCCTGCTCCCTCCTCTGATTGTTAATGAATGTTGCACAGTTGTAGCAAGAGTCAGGGGTATATTCCATTCATATTTCTGCATCCTTCTGGAGAGGAAGCGGTGCTCCTGAACAGATATTTGGCTGATCTTGCCATAACCAGGTCTATGCCCTGATCAGTAGTAATCCTCTCCACGGAGGCAAGGCGCTTGCTGGTTTAAGTGACTTCCACTGGACAATGTGCTTCTGCCCTTTCACAATGAATGATGGGCTTGAAAAGTTGTCATTTTAATTTTTGTGGGTATAAAACCCACCCCATCCCAGGGGTTCATGGTAGCTGAGGAGTGACACTCCTTTGAGCCTTTGTATCACAAGCCTTAAGTCTACCAGACTTGAATGGCAGATATCTCCACAAGCAGTGTTAGGATCTTCTAAGTCATTCTGATAGGTCTGCTCCTTGTAGGCTTTTGCAGTACTAGGGTGGTGTAGCCAGGTGGCCTGGCACTCTGATTATATTAGTTTGAATTGCTAAATAGCAAAACAATTTTGTGTGTGTGTGTGTGTGTGTGTGTGTGTTGAGTTCCCATGTGTGCATTTTGCCATTTTTTGCTACTGTCCCTTTCCTCTTTGTCCTCAAGTAACAGATTGCTGGTGAGTCAGCAACTAGCCCTAATGGATATGCTTTACCTCCACTCTTGCAGGCAGCATGTCTCTGAATACCATTTGCTGGGAATCTCAAGTGGGGAGAGTGTTGCTGTTGTGTTCAGGTCTTGCTTGCAGGCTTCCCATTGCGGTGTCTGGTAGGGGATAGGATGCTTGATCGTTCGCTGGCCCGATCTACTAGGTTGTTATATTCCTGTGGAAGAATGCAGGGGCATGAATGATGACACCCTCCATCAGTTTAATAATTAATTTTCCTTGCATCTAATTAATAAACAGTACTAGAATTTAGTTTAATCTTTTATGGCTGGCAGGTATTTAATGACTAGAAATGATTGCTATGTGAAAAACAGTTCACTTTCTGCAAGGTGCCATCTCTTTTTGAATTCCCTGGTATAGAAATGAAATCTCTTGTGCACAATCCAGGAAGTGAATTTAGCGTGGTATTCCTGGCATAGCAAGCCTTGTTAAGCAGGTGTGTGTCTGTTTTAAGCAAGAACTCTCCTATCCTTTGACAAAATATGTTTCTCCCAGGCGTCATCTGAAGTAACATAGGATCAGTGCAGGGGAGGTGCTGTTCGAAAGTGTAGCTGGGCCAGGTTCGAGGTTCTGGTTTTAGTATATAAAGCCCTGGGCAACTTAGGCCCACAATACCTTAAGGACTGCCTTCCCCTATACACCCCAGGTTGGTCACTGAGATCTTCTGGAAGAATGCTGTTAGTGATCCCCCATGGACCAGAAGCATGACTCATGACAGCAAGAAGCCATCTCTTCAGTATTGTGGGCTGAGGTCGGTGTATCTCCCTCCCAATAGAAGTCAAGGCAGCTACTGTCCCTGCTGAGTTTCTGGTGCCTGGTTAAAACCATTTTAATTTAAGAGGGTTTGCATCATCTGTTCCTTCTCTGGTGTTTATTTGTTTATATTCTCAGGTTTTTAAAATTCTGTTATTTAATGTAGATAAGCCCCAATATTTTCTAGTGCAAGGTGAACGGTTGCTAGTGGGAAGCAGGAAGTCCTCCTTCCTGCACTGACTCAAGTGTTTACCCACCCCTCTGTCTGGTATGCTCCAGCAATTGCGTTTCTCAGCTTACACCGGGAAGTTACCATGGGCTATGAACCCCAGTTTTAGAAGCTGCTTTTGTGAAAATGCATTAAAAGGTAAAGGTAAAGGTACCCCTGCCCGTACGGGCCAGTCTTGACAGACTCTGGGGTTGTGCGCCCATCTCACTTAAAAGGCCAGGGGCCAGCGCTGTCCGCAGACACTTCCGGGTCACGTGGCCAGCGTGACATCGCTGCTCTGGCGAGCCAGAGCCGCACACGGAAACGCCGTTTACCTTCCCGCTGGTAAGCGGTCCCTATTTATCTACTTGCACCCGGGGGTGCTTTCGAACTGCTAGGTTGGCAGGCGCTGGGACCGAGCAGCGGGAGCGCACCCCGCCGCAGGGATTCGAACCGCCGACCTTTCGATCGGCAAGTCCTAGGTGCTGAGGCTTTAACCCACAGCGCCACCTGGGCCCCTCGAAAATGCATTAAAATCCCTTAAAAAGGGCATATTGCTTTTGCAGTATCCTGAGGTGTCCTTCACACATTGTAATAGCTCTTTGAGAGCCACTTTCCTGTGGGTTCATCCTATCATATGTGGCACCAGTGGGGAAGAAGATAGGTAGCTTGCCCCCTCCTTGTTGCTAGAAAGACTCTTTCCACATGCTTCCCACACCCCCAGACAGTGCTTTGCCACCCCCTTTTTCTGGTGCCGCTGCTACGTCTCAAGGCACTGCTGAAATGTTTATAAAGACCTGCAGCCAAGTAGGTGATTGTAGCTGCTTGAGTCTGTGCTGCCTGGTCAGATCAGGGATGGTCACCTGACAACGGGTCTGTGTAGCTAGCCTACCACCTCCCCCCACCTCCCTTTGGTTGTAGGCCTCCTGGGTCCTGAACCTCTGGAAAAACAGCTCCAGCTGCTGCTGCATTGTAACATGTATCTGAGCTCCACTTTCTTTGACAGTTTGCTAAATGTATTCTGAATTTCTCAGTGAAGGCGCTCCCTGCCTTTTTTTAAAAAAGCAAAGCTTAACTGTGAGTTATTTGTCTTCATAGTTGGAACGACTTTGATTATTAACCTTGCCAGTGTTTGTAGCTTGGAAATTGCTCCAAGGAGCAGAGAAAGAAGGAAGCTGGTCAGTGCCGAGGCTGCTTTGTATGTGGGTGTAATGCAAGTTCATGCAAGGGGAATACGAAGCAGGAGCAGTGCTTGGCCGCAGGGGAAAGAGGCTGTTTTGTTCAGCCCATTTCTTGACTTCCTAATAAATAGTGTACATTAAGCAAGGATCATGTAGCCTGGATTTCAAAATACAGAGGGCACGTGTTCTGCTCTGTCACTGCCCTGCTTTTTGTGATGTGATACGTCACATGGTGGGCTCCTTATTTTTAAGGCATGTGCCTTGTTTGTCGGCTCCAGTTACTGTTTCTTGATGATCAGAAGGCAGCCGGTGAACCGGTCGCTCTGTCAGAAATGGACTTCCTTACTAGGGACCGGCATGGAACTTTCTAATCCAACTTACCATTGTGTGGGATTGTATTTGAGAACCTCATGAAGTGAGACTGGGGTTCTGTTCTCGGATTTCTTCCAAACTCACAGCCTGAAGGTCACCAGTGCAATGTGTATGAGGTGAGTTGGCTTGAATCTTTGCTGTCTGGGGCTGATGGGCATGGTCTTATTAAAACAGCTGAAAGGCGCCTGGTTCAGAAAGGCTGCCGCTCACTCTGCTTCTCTTTGATCATTATATCCTGCTTTGTCTTTAAATTTTGGACTGTGTAGGGATAAGGCTCCACATTCTTTGGCGACTTCAGATATCTAAATTGGAGAGACAAAGGAGTGGCACTGCTGTTGCTATCCCAACAGAGCTGGGAGGTGTTTTGTGCTGAAAAATGGCCACATTGCCCTCCTTCCGTGTGGGTGGCATCTCAGGGTTCCCCCTTGGTAACAGACGTTGCTGCCTAAAGCTTCTTGTGACTCCTGTCCACAAACAAGTAGAGGCTCATGTCCAAGCAGAGTTTAGAAGGGTTCTGTTGGCTGGGCTCCTGCAAAGTAGCCATGGCTAGGTGATGCTTCTGCCTCACTCTTGTCTGTTGCCCTGTGGTGCTAGACGGGGCATGCAGCTGTGTAAACAAGCCAGAGCAGATTTTGGCTTGCCGTCAAGATCTCAGGGGTGTATTTTATTAGTCCAAGCCAGCATGCAGGAGGGGCGGGGGCAGAAGGGAAGTTCTGGCCCCTTGCCAGGTGAGGTTCAAATTGCAGTGGAGCTTTTGTGGAAATGTTGCGTGTTCATAGTTCTGGAATGATGAGGGCCTGACTTTATCTCATGCCAGGAGGTGGGAGGGGAGCCCCACAAGGTTTGCAGAGCTCAGTCCATTGCCACATAAGTCAGCAAGTCCTGTGGTATCCCAACATGAAGGTTTGTTTGTTTGCCGTGGCAGGAATGTTCGTGGGCAACCAGGGTGAGCAGTTGTCTCCCATGCTTTCATCCTTCAGGATGTGTTCTTTACACTCCGGTAAACTTGACTCCTCGCTTGTTAACTATTTCTAGAAGGTTTGTAAGTGTGGTTTCTCTCCACTGTAGCAGACTGTTCGTACAGCTACCACCACCTCAGTAAGCTCCAGGCCACAGAGTTCCTCCCTGTCAGGTTCTTTTTCCTGGGGATGGTGTGTAGAAACCAGCATTGTCTCTTAGCTGAGTGCAAAGGTCCCAGTTCCGGTTGTGTGAGGTCAGCTGCTGCTGTTGTCAGGGATTTTCAAATGCCTTGGATAGGTTCTGGTTTTGTGGTTTGATAAAATTTAAGGGAGAATAGACACAGAAGCAACAGGACAGGACAGGCACCTTATGGGAGAGTGGTCTAGCTGCTTGCATTTGAGTAGTAATATTATCTTTTGGTGCTTTTCGAAAGAGTGATAATCTGCAATTTGGTGTTTACTGCCCTGGATCTCCAGGACTTGAACCACACTCTGATGGAAGCATGCTGTTCTAGAGAGAAACACTGCCTGTTTTTTTGGTTTTTAATTGGAGCTCAGTTTAAGTTGAGGCAATTTTAGGGACAACACGCTTTTTCCTTCCTCTCTTGCCTGACCATTCTTCTCTTCATAATGAGTGTGGGAGCCTCCTTGTGTTGATAGGAAGTTCTTTATAAGCTGGCAGAAATTCATCCTCTGAACCTCTTAGCAAGTGACCACACTGCTTTAAGAAGGAAACTAGTAATTTATGAGAGAGCTTAATTCTGTTGCAGAGGATTCTAATTGCTGAATCACATATATTTTATTTTACCAAACCGTTTATTGTTATCCTTCTGTGGCATTAGAAAAAAAACCCTTTTTTGCTACACCTTTATTTACAGTGTGGATATTGTGGATTATTGCAGCTCTTTTAATTGCAAGTTTAGGGCAGCCAATCAAAGGCAGCTTTCCTTTAAGCTACAAAATTCTCAGCCTGTTAAGAAGTGAATTCTAGTTCCCAGAACTGCTTTTAAGTAGGGAAAAGGATTAATAGAGTGAAATGCCAGCGACATAAATGCACTCTCTCTCTCTTTCTTCCTGCATTGTTGGAGACTCAGGCCTGGCCTCCGTCAGACGGATCTGCAGCTGACAAGCTGTTTTCCTGGGTGACTGAAAGAGGGTGGCCATTTTATATTGAAAATAAAAATTGGGTCGTCTGTTACAACTCTCAGCTTAGATCTCTCATTTACTCAGGTCTATTGATTTTGTTTTACTGTATCTGGTCACATCTTCTGGGAAGCTAGTTTTCGGCCGTAGAAATTATTCCAGCTGCAGTGTTGAATGTGAGCCCCTTTTCATTGTGGTTTCTGGCATTTGGTAAAAACTTTTGTTTTTATGCTAGTATGGGCAAAGGATTTCACATGTTTCTTTCCTGCCAAACACACTTTCCTCTAGACTTTTGTGTTTTCCTTGATTTGCTGCTTTACAGAATCCCCCGGGGACCTGTGCAGCAGCCCCTGGAGGATCGAATCTTCACTCCAACCGTCTCAGCTGTGTACAGCACTGTAAGTATTCCCCAGCAGTTTTGCCAAGTTCTTTGGTTCCTGTGTAGTTGTGGTTCGCTTAAGTAACTTAACTGCTTTTCCTCCTGCAGCTAATCAACTGGATATGAGCTCTTAGAGCTTTGTGGGGCTGTGTGGAAAGTTTAGCTGCCTCCAGCCACAGAACAATCCTGGGACTCAAGTGTGTAATCTTCATTTAGAAAAGCAGCTCTGTTTTAAAACCACTTGTTTAATTCAAAATAAGCAAATGAATAATTCAGAGTTGATCTTTCTCAACAGAAACTGCTGGTTTAGGAAGATGCCCTCATTCAGGCCTCTTCTGCCCAGTATCTTTGGCAGGTGAGACCTGATTCAGATAACATGTTTGCAGTGCAATCACAACTCCTCAATATAAGCTGCAAAAGTTCTTAAAGTCTTTTGGGTGCTCTTTAACATAGTTGCTGGAGTTGCACTAAAAAAGGAATGAGTTCTTATGGAAGGCAAGAATGAAAGAGTCTGCCACATATTGACTGTGGTGCTAAATCGTTCTAGTACTGGAGCTCAGTTAAAGGCTGCTCCTCAAATGGTGCCTTGTGGGTTCTGTGTGTTTGTGTGTGTGTTTGCCATTCTTTGCCCATAATGGGTGGATGCCCAAGAGGTGTCTTCTGTGCCTGGCTTCTGAACAGGTAGCCCACAGTGAAGTGACTCTTCCAGAAAAGAGATTAGGAAGGATTAGCTGATCTAGCCACTCTGGGTTTATGCCAAAGATGTGGGTCAGGAGGCCGGGCTATTTGGCTGTGTGACTGTTGCTGAGCTGTGAGAAAAATGCTGCATTTTTTTAAAGGCACGATATGAGCATCAAGGCAGTGAGACCCACTGCTAATGAACTAGCCCAGATGGCCACCGACACTGCTTATTTTTTCATTACAGAGGTCACATTCACACCATGCATTTAAAGCACATGGCTTCTCCTGAGGAATCCTGGGAATTATAGTTTAAGGGTGCTGGGAATTGTAGCTCTGGGAGGGGTAAACTACAGTTCCCATGTTTATTGGGGGGGGCATGTGCTTTAAATGGATGGTGTGAATGTGACCTATGTTGTATCCTTGTGCATTTCCTAAATTGCATTTTAGAAAAAATACAGAAATAACTTAAGTAGATCTTCCAAAGTCTTTGGTAGGTATCTTTCTCAAGGACTGCGTAACTTCTGAGAAAACATGCATGTGTTACAAATACCCAGAGTGTGGGGTGTTAGTTACTGGGGGCCATTGTTTTTTCCACTGTGAGATGGAAAGTAAATTCCCTCCTTTTTGGTTGGTAGAATGATAAATAGTCATAATTTGAGAGCTGAACACATGACAGAGCTCTGGTAACTGGAGGGTGCAATTTAGGAACACAGTACACAATCACCTATACAGGCACCTTGAACAATCCTGGCAAAATACATCACTTGGCTTCTGGTGTCTTTGACAGCTTGTCAGTCTGTGTGTCCCATGACAAGCAAATAGTAGTAGTAGTAGTAATAATAATAATAATAATAATAATAATAATAATAATAATAAATTGTAATTATGACTGTATTGTAATAATAATAATAATAATAATAATAATAATAATAATAATAATTATTTGTACCCCACCCATGTGACTGGGCTGCCCCATCCACTTTGGGCGGCTTCCATCATATATAAAAACATAATAAAACATTACACATTAAAACACTTCCCTATACATGACTGCCTTCAGATGTCTTCTAAAGGTTATATAGTTACTCATCTCCTTGACATCTGATGGTAGGGTGCCACCACCAAGAAGGCCCTCTGCCTGCTTCCCTGTAGCTCCACTTCTCTCAGTGAGGGAACTGCCAGAAGGTACTTGGAGCTGGACCTCTGTCTGAGCTGAACAGTGGGGGTGAAGATGCTCCTTCAGGTATACAGGGCTGAGGCCAATGATCAAGGCAACCAATGACTTTGTATCATTTATAATTATTGGCCTGAGAAGTCTGGATAGCTTTTGCAAACCATAAAGACAGATATAGAATGGTGGGTTCTCCCTCACCAGAATACTACAGTGTTTGTTGTATTTAGATTTCAGTTTTCCTTCCATATTTATTTATTTATTTGTCCATAAAAGTACAGGTTAGTCAAAATACAATTACAACAAAAAAGAAAAAGTCAGTTATATAAATAATGTATACAATAAATAAAAATGTGATGAGAATAGCAACTGTGTTGTAACAATGGGCCAAAACAAACAAGATGAATTTTAACAGGGAGAAATGTAAAGTATTGCACTTGGGCAAAAAAAATGAGAGGCACAAATACAAGATGGGTGACACCTGGCTTGAGAGCAGTACATGTGAAAAGGATCTAGGAGTCTTGGTTGACCACAAACTTGACATGAGCCAACAGTGTGACGTGGCAGCTAAAAAAGCCAATGCAATTCTGGGCTGCATCAATAGGAGTATAGCATCTAGATCAAGGGAAGTAATAGTGCCACTGTATTCTGCTCTGGTCAGACCTCACCTGGAGTACTGTGTCCAGTTCTGGGCACCACAGTTCAAGAAGGACACTGACAAACTGGAATGTGTCCAGAGGAGGGCAACCAAAATGGTCAAAGGCCTGGAAACGATGCCTTATGAGGAACGGCTAAGGGAGCTGGGCATGTTTAGCCTGGAGAAGAGGAGGTTAAGGGGTGATATGATAGCCATGTTCAAATATATAAAAGGATGTCACATAGAGGAGGGAGAAAGGTTGTTTTCTGCTGCTCCAGAGAAGCGGACACGGAGCAATGGTTCCAAACTACAAGAAAGAAGATTCCACCTAAACATTAGGAAGAACTTCCTGACAGTAAGAGCTGTTTGACAGTGGAATTTGCTGCCAAGGAGTGTGGTGGAGTCTCCTTCTTTGGAGGTCTTTAAGCAGAGGCTTGACAACCATATGTCAGGAGTGCTCTGATGGTGTTTCCTGCTTGGCAGGGGGTTGGACTCGATGGCCCTTGTGGTCTCTTCCAACTCTATGATTCTATGAATGCTGCTTTAGCCCTGCCCACTTTGAATGTAGGCCCTGCCCATTGCCCTCTCCCAGCCCAGCCTCCTTATTCCCTGAGCAGATGCAGAGAATTTCCCTACACCTGCTGTAGAAGGTAACTGGTAAAGCTGACTGACTTGTAGAGCTCTGAAGATCTGAGCCAAAGGATTTACAGCCCCTTGTTAAGAGATGGGTGTCATTTAAACAAAGGCACAGCAATAATCTCCAGCATCCTCTCAAAAACTTTGGTCTCTTGTGATCTAAGCAGCTCTTGCCGCTTCATAAGCAGAACAGAGGAGACCTTTCCTGCTGCTGCTACTGAACTGCAGTGCTGTGCTCTAAAAGAAGGGCCAGTTTGTATGCTGGCTGGATTCTAGGTTTTTCTTTATACCTGCAAAATGTGCATAATTTCTGATCAAAGAGGCACATAAGTTAGGTGCTAACATTTAGGGTAGCACCTCTCTTCAAAAGGAATCTGGCAATGCAGCCTCTGAAGCAGATGTGTTAATTGGCATTGTTTGAAGTGTCTCTTGAAGAGTTTCTGCCTCCTGTCTTGGGTCTCCTTGTTTCTGATCAGCCACCTTGACACAGTTGAAATAAGCGAAAGAGAGGGAACCTCTCCCCATTATGATTTCTCCCCAAAGAGCACCTTTGCCAGTGCTTCTGCTAGTGGCCAGTGAGCCCCTTAGGTGAGCAGCAGCTTTCCTTTCCCAACAAAAAGCACTTTTGGTTTTTATGAATTGGTAGCCAGTCAGTTCTATGCAGTTCTATGACTCTGAAGGGAACAGCCAGGACTACCTCAGGAGATTGGGCGGTGCAGCCGAAAGGCTGGGTATCTTTTTAGGGCCTCCTTTAGCTCCTTAGTTTGAGCTCCATGAGGGTCTTGGGATTTGTGTCCTTTTTCTTGCTCTCCTAGGTATTGTCAGCATAGAAACACACACAGACAGAAGCTCCTGGGACCATTTCCAGCCGTTGCTCCTGTGATGCCTCAGCTTTGGGGAAATAGAACTATTGGTAATTCTTGCTTCCTGCTGGGCTCTTGAGACTGGAGGGCCTCTCTCTTGTGGAGCTTCCTTACTGCCTTCCTCCTCTCAGCTGTTGTTTTTCTAATCTTAGGTGGTTTGGGTGTTTAAAGGGCTGTTGAAATAGGTTTTCAGGGTAGAATGCAGAAGCATCCCTAAGGTGAAGAATCTCTCACACTTTGTGATGGAATCAAGAGTGACAGACACGCTGCACTATTCCTCTGGCCCAGTCTGCATTGACTTCCTACCCAGACAGCCATTTTGTCAGATCACAAAGGGCCGGCTGGCAGGAAAGGCAGCCCAGTCTTGCTTTGTCCCTGCAAAGCTGCAAAGTTAAGATCCCATTTACAGATTTGCAGCCTTCCCCCAGTGGAGAAAAGCCTGTTTTTACTGGCAAACGGTGCGGAGTTAACTCATAAAAGTGGCATTTGCAAAACCCTCAGCAGTGTTTTTCTGTCCTTTTTGGATTTGTATCAATTCTGCTTCTCCTTTTGGGTAGAAGCTGGTGTTGGTACAGGTGGGTGGAGTTTTTCCCCAAGAGAAAATACTGAAAGAGAGAGATCCGTTAAGTAATGAAGGGTGGCATTCAGGATAATGCCTTCTTCCTGGCACTTTAATGTATCCGATCTTGTATTTATTGTGGAATTAATTTCAAGTACATTTCCAATGGGGGGGCAGGGAGCTCAAGGTAAGGTTCTGTATTACAGAAAACACAAGCACAAGTTTCTTAATTAGCCACTTAATTTAACTGAATAATCTTACAATAAGAGAACAACTTATTTACTATACTTGCATTCTGCTATGAAAAATATAACAAAAATTTACAGCAGTGTTTCGAACAGGTTTTCAGTGTTCAAAGCAGAAACTGAATCCAGACAAGATGATACATTGATCTGGATATGGAGAATAGACTTACGTATTCTTGTTTGTGTTGGAGATATTTATTTATTTAAGAGAATTTATATACTACCTGATTGTAAGAAAACCTCTGAGCAGTCCACAAAAATATAAAATAAAGCATTATTATTTTGTTACACTTCCTATGACAATAATTTTCATGGGTTAAGGCAGGGGTCAGCAACCTTTTTCAGCTGTGGGCCAGTCCACTGTCCCTCAGACCATGTGGTGGGCTGGACTATATTTTTTGGGGGGAAATGAACGAATTCCTGTGCCCCACAAATAACCCAGAGATGCATTTTAAATAAAAGCAAACATTCTACTCATGTAAAAACAGCAGCCAGGCCCCACAAATAACCCGGAGAGGCATTTTAAATAAAAGCAAACATTCTACTCATGTAAAAACATGTTGATTCCCGGACTGTCCGCTGGCCGGATTGAGAAGGCAATTGGGCCGCATCTGGCCTTAGGCTGCCTACCCATGGGTTAAGGGCACTCCTGAATCAGGTGACATCTATGGCGATGTGCATTTTCTGTCAGCTTCAGCTTTAGGTTAATATTCACAACTGTTTCAAACCGGAAATTTTAGGACTCAGGCTTTTGCCCTGTTTTGCATGCTGTGGGATTAAATTGTGCCCTACTCTCTTAAAACTGGAGCCCATGACCCTCTCTCTTATACACTAAATTAAAGCCCATTTTTCTGTGCAAAAGGAAACTCCATGGTGGGGTGTTTTGACTTCTCAGGCCAAGCATTATAAGTATGATTCAATAAGTAATGTGTCGTTACAGTAAATTCATGTGTGTTTATGACTCTAGCAGCCAAATGTTGTGGAGAAAAGCAGTTTTTGTTCAGTAATTACCTGCCTTGCTACTGTGCAGTTCTGGGACTTTGGCCCACAATCCAGGGCATCTCATTCAACTGGTTTGTGGCCTTTCAGTGTTCTCCCTTAGTATCTTCGCTTGTGTATATAGAACCACACAGAAATCACAGTGTTTTTGCAATTGCTCCCCACCTTTATTGCCTCTGAGCAGATACAAAAGGTTTTCCTTTATGTATGCTACTAGGTAGGTAGTCTAAAAGTTTCATTTAGTTGCAAACCAACATGCATTAATTTGTTTATAGTGACCGTCACCATCCTTGTGCCCTGTAGAAATTTTGGACTGAAGCTCTTGTGTCATGCTGGAGCTCTCTGTGGAAAATGGGATTTGTAGTCCTAAATATCTGGTTGGTAAAGGATAGTTCACAGCCACTGATTGCAATTGCATGATTTGCAAAATCTGTTAGCGTGCTGCCAAAGCTTTCTGTTTCTGCTGTGGAAGGGTGGGTTCGTATATTATGATTATTTTTTAATGAATTGCATATGTTTCTGTGTGAATGTGCTGATAGTACAATATGTTTTGCTTAATGCTTATGGGTTGTATCCCATATTAGTCCTACTCAAAGTAAACCTATTGAAATTGATAAGCACGGCTAACTTAGGGCTATTAGTTTCAGTGGGTCTACTCTGGGTAGGACTTTGTTGGAGACAACCCTGTGTTTTTAAATATACTGTAAGTTACTCAGAATCTAGTAAATAATAACAATAAAGTAAAATTTGGGAAAGTTAGTTGAACCGAGTGATTTCAAATTAGTATCTCTTTCCTTGGGGATTTAAAATATTAAAACTTGATGTCTTCATATTGAATTGTTCCAATTGTTTGGACCAATCAGGCCCTGCACAGCCTGGGCTCTGGATCTCTCCAGGAGCACCTTTCCCAAGTTGCTTCTCCAGTCCGCGAGTGAAAGATCAAATGGGGAGAGCTGCTGTTACCAGCTCTGTCGCCTCTTGGAAGATGAGCTTCTTCACCTGCATCATCAGGTGTCCTAGGACTTCCTTCTAAGGAGACCACCTTCAGGCCTGCTTTCAGTCTTTCTTCTCTGCCAGGCATTGAGTGATTTCTGTGCCCACTTCAGAGTGCTGCTGTTTGACTTGCAATGAGGGTTGTGTTTAGTGCTCCTTCAGTACAATTTTATGGGGTTGCATCCAGCTAAGTTTCACTCAGTGTATACCTAAATCAGTTGTGTCCATTAACTTCATTAGCTTTACTCTTGAGTAGGACTAGCATTGGCTACAAACTGTAGGATTTATCTTTTTTGGGGGAAGCCTCTTTGAGTGTGTCTCAGGGCCAAATAGGAATTTAAGAAGAAGAAGAGTTTGGATTTGATATCCCGCCTTTCACTCCCTTTAAGGAGTCTCAAAGCGGCTAACATTCTCCTTTCCCTTCCTCCCCCACAACAAACACTCTGTGAGGTGAGTGGGGCTGAGAGACTTCAAAGAAGTGTGACTGGCCCAAGGTCACCCAACAGCTGCATGGGGAGGAGCGGAGACGCAAACCCGGTTCCCCAGATTATGAGACTACCGCTCTTAACCACTACACCACACTGGCTCTCAAATTCCAAAATAATTGCCAGCCACCTGTTTCCATTGGATGCTTGATACGGACCGAGCATGTGCCAAGGACGGGGATGCATTGGGAAATAATGGGAAGTTTTACAAGAAAAGATAAGTGCCTTCTCGTTACTGAAGCTCTAAAGATTTCTCAAAGCAAGGCAATGTTGACCAGGTGAAAGGCTCGCCCTTTTGCCATTAGAGATGTACCCTTCATCTGTGTTCAAGTTCTGAGATGCAAGATAAGGCGTGTGAACAAGCTCTGCTCCTGCAGCCTCTTGCTCTCCCTGTCCTTTTTTACGGGTGGCCAGAGAGACGGTGAGTGTATCCAGTGGTAGCTAATTGTGAGCCAAAGGATGAATCGCTTCCTTTTCCTCCCCAGGTCTGTAGCCTCAGCATGTAAATGAACCCCCATGGAGGGAGCTTTACTAATCTCTGGTTTTACTAACAGTTTATCTCCTCACAGGTCACGCAGGTTGCGAGACAGCCAGGCCCTCCTGCCCCCTCCCCTTACTCTGCACATGAAATAGGCAAGGGGCACCCATCCCTTGCTGCAACGCCACCAGGACATGCCTCCTCCCCAAGCCTCACCCAGGTAAGGTTTGGCGCCTGCTTCTCAGGTCTGAGTTGCCTTTCTATAAGTTTATGGGGTGTGGGTGAGATCTTGGCTTTGCGCAGTGCTAACCCTGGTCTGCATGCTACTTTCACTTGAGCTGCTCTTCCTCTTGCTGGCCAAGGATAGGGGAAGAGGAGAGGGGTTCCCTTTAGGGCGCTCCCCACCCCAACCCCCTCAATTGGAAATTGGCAGGGACGCCTCTCGTGTCAGACTAAGCGCTTTTTTTTGCTAAGTGGCGGTGATTTTAATAACATGCCTTTAGGCAGGTACATTTTTCTTTTCTGACCAGCACTCGTTGCATGTGCTGAAAGAGAAAATGGACACAGTAAAAATAATACACGTGGACAAGGAATTTAGATAATTGAAAACCATAACTTGTTTTTAATCACTTAATTCCTCAAAACGTTTCCAAGAGACGAGGGATGATGTGGCAAAGCAGAGGAGGAATGTATTTGTAGTTAGCAAAGGTAGCGCAGATGTGGGCCTCATGCCTAGGCAATGTGACCTGTGGCAGCTTCAGGCAGTGAGCTGCTGAGCACCAAGGCCTCCTTGGCAATGATGCCTCAAGGCAGAGTGTGTGGGAGCTTTCAGAAGCATACAAGTGGAGGGGGCATCGGCCCCTTCTTTGTTTCTGTAGATTCCTGCATGAGACTAGAAGTCTTGGTTCTCGGACAGATGAGCTGGTGCTTGAAATCCTACTTGGAACATAATCAGCTGCTTTGATTCCCATGATAACTTCCAGACCCTCAAGCGTGATGCAGGGCCCCATTTTGGTTCCTTAGTAAAGGAGGAATTGGGGGTGAGGCGAGGTTGACCTTTTTTTATACAGGCATGAGAGAACCCTCTGCATCTGTTTCCTCCAGCCAGACAGTGCATGAGTCACTCAAGTTGTTGCACCTTTTCCAGTGGACTTGACATGTGCATCATGTGACAGTAGGCATGACACCCCACCAGTTCAGCTCAAAACTTGCTGCCAAGTTTATTGATAGAAAAGGATTTTGTGTAGTCTTGTGTGTTAAGAGCCTAACCAAAGAAGACAAAAAGTGCTCTGAAAGTTGTGGAGTGGCTACTGTAGTAACTGTTGTGGGCACCAGAAACAGCTACCCTGCCCAGCTGCATCTCCACGACCTCCAACTCCTGTGTCAATCCCCAGTATTCCAGAAGAGAGATGAAAGCCACAACCTTTTCCCACCTCCAGGCATCAGAAAAAACTGCAAATATTCCTTACGAATTTATCAGTTGAGTCCTGAGTACAGTGAGGTTCTTCCACAGAAAGTCACTCCAGAATGTTGCACCTCTGATTGTGTAACGCCTTCTCCAGATTTCTTACCTGAACTTAAGTCACGTCCAAGTCTGGCAGGTCAGCCCTGCACAGAGTCTGCTAGTCTTCTTAGTTTGATTCTAAACAAAAGCAAGGGGTGTCCTCCTCGCCTCAGAAGGTCTTGCAATTCTTTGTCTGCCAACAAGAGGCACTTCTTGTTCATTTGTTATAGATCTTTCTCTGATGGATCCAGATAATTTTGAATGCCACCGCTTCCTCCACTTACAAAAAGGGGGGGGGGTCCATTGCTCACCCACTCAGGGCTTAAGGCAATTGTTAACCAATATTTTGCCCGTATTCTCAGTTGTTAACAGGATATGCACTCTTGCTTCTTTCCAGGGCACAGGCCTAAATTTACCAAAAGTAATTCACATTTTTGATACATGGCATAAGAATATATAAAGTCTTGTACATTCATCTTTGGGATGTTGTCATGAGTGTAGCGTGCTGATCGTAGGAAAATGTATTGGTCACCTGTCTCTGATAACTGATCGTATTTCTCCACTTTTTCGTTTTCCCCCTGGAGAGGCAGTCTTACTGAAGCACATAGTAGCTTGTTCTGTAAAAATGGTTGCCTGCATAGATCCATTTGGTTTCCCCATTCAGATCCCTGCAACCTCACAGGAGACTTGGAGAGGGGGGTGTCAAACAAAGGAGCTGGTCTCCTGCAGGGGGCTTTGAGAATTGATGGCAACTGGTCCACAGACCTTTCACATTGCTGTTTTGAGATTAGCAGAGTCCTGCACTTGAAGCCACTCAGAGCATAATGACAGGACAGGTCACTACTAATAGGTACCCTTTTATCTAGAGTACCAAGCTCTGCTGACAACAATTCCCTAGTCCTAGAGTAGGGGAAGAATGGGTAGAAATGTCCCTGGGATGCTTTTGTTCATTTAGCCCATTGTAAAAAGGCAGGTAGAAAGGGAGGTCATCCCCATCCAGGTGTGTAGAAAGTATTTTGAGAAGTTGGAGGGGATGCATCTGCTCCCATCAGCCTGGTAGAAGGGGAGAGAGAACGGAGCATTGACGTGGAGATGTGCCAACCCCTGTCCATCCCCCACCCACCCACCATCATTCTCGTCCTCCCCACCCCCCCTCCCCCTCTCTCTGTCTCTTTCTCTGTCACTCTCTTTCTTTCTCTCTTACTCTGTCGCTCTCTTTCACTCTCGCTCCAGCAGCCAGGAGGGAGGAGGGACAGAAGCTTTCCACCCCACCCAAGAGCCAGCAGTCTTTTTGAAGATCCAAGGGAACTGGTGCAAAGGATTCTGGGATGTGGGATGGTGAGTGACAAGAGGAAAAAAAAAGGTTAAGTGATGCCCCGCTGGAAAAGCCTGGCTCTTGTTTTTCTAATGGGTGGAGATCTCATTTAGGGTGGGGCCATTGTGGCTTACAGGGGAGGCCCCTCCTGCAAAGGCGTGGAAGACTCAGGGCAGAAGGAATGTTCATGGGGAGCCTTAAAAACACGTTGAGAACTTGAGATGTATGGAGGAGCTCCATTCAGTATTTTGCCCTTGAGGCATCTTACCATGCCATCTGGACTTTTTGCTTCAAAGCTGTTGCTCTGTCTTGGAAAGTGTTAAATTCTATGGCAGTTTCAAATTTGGAGTAGGCGTAGATGTGCAGGGTGAGAGTCTTAGCTTCGTGTCCAGTCTGAGGATGGTGGCTTAGCATTTTAAAGGCCCACCTGTGTTCCCAGCCATTGGCAGTTGCTGTACCTGTCGGCCCACATCTGCCTCCCCCATACACTCTGGGTTGTGTCCAACATTTGTTTTACACACAGTACACCCATTGAAATTAATTATCATTAGTCATACCCATTAACTTCAGTGGGTCTACTCTGAGTAGGATGAGCATTGGGTGCCACCCTCTTGACTACTTGGGCTGTCCCTCAAACAGCAGGGATTCCATTTTCCCTCCACACCCTTTATTCAGGATTGCTTATAAGGGATTTTGCATGTGAAGAGGTCAGAAAGTGAAGCTTTTCGCACTAACCTCAGTTTGGCAGTGCCGAGGGAGGGCTGGTCTTGCATTGAAAGTCGCTTATACTTGGTTTGGCGCTCACTCATTGCTCAGGTTCAAAATGTTTCCTTTAGGAAGGTGTTTAATTAAAATAGGAAAGTTTCGGTTCCAAACCTTTATGATGTGTTGGTGTGTGGGAGCCGTGGAGAGCTATCCAAGGTCCATTGAAAGCGGTCCAAAGGGGTGGGGACAGGAAAATGCAGCTTGCATCATGACTTCTGTGTTGCTCCTTTTGTCTTCCTGGATCCAGAAGCACATGGTGTGGCACATAAAGGGGAAAAGAGAGGCTCACAAAGGGAGAATAGAGAAGTGGTGCTGTAAGACATGGACAGGGAGGGAAGTGGGTTAACAGAGAATGGGTCATAGAAGACATTTAACTTTTGTAACAAAGCTGTTCTGTGGTTAACATAGTCGTGCAGCCCTGTTGAGTTCTTGCAAAGGTGTCCCACTTGAGTATCTGAGTGTTTTACCCCTTGATTTAGAGTTTTCTTGGCCCAACTGATGATGCTCTGAGTGGCAGAGAATAAAACGTCCCCTATCTACATGGTGCTTTTCTGGAAAAATATTTTTATTGTCCTACTTGAAAGGGTTTTTGCAGTTTTCTAAGCTTTCATGAATAGGAGGTTTATTATTTAACTCCCAAGAATGTAGTTAGACTTTGTTTAATATTCAGGTAGCCCAGAACCAGCAATTTGCCTTCCGAAATGAAGAGATTCTGAATTTCAGAAATTCCACACCCACTCATGACTCTGGAGTTTTGTGACCTTGGCTGCCTTTTCCTATGTGGCTTACTCTAGGATTGTCCCCTTCCTGTCCCATTTGGCTGGGTAAAGTATAGTAGTAGTGGAAACGGCATTAGGAATTGTGCCATAGGCTTTGGTGAGTAGCGTTCTCCTATGTGGTGCCTTAAGTGAGTCATGTTTTCCTGCAAGGCATTTCCAGAGTTCTCTACAGCTTGGTTCCCTCTTGGCTGTAACAGTGTGGTTAGAGCATGGTGCTGATAATGCCAAGATTGCAGGGGCAATCCCTGTAAGGTACAGCTGCGTATTCTTGCGTTGCAGGATGTTGACCTAGATGATCCTCAGGGTCTCTTCCAACTCTTTGCTCAGCCTTCCACAGCACTTCCTGATGGTAGACTCTGCTTTAAGAAAGCAGCGTGTCTTGGATCCCATATCACATGTAAATATGGCATGATGTAATACGCTGTCATCGGTGTGCTGCCATAGAAAACAGTATGTGGGATGTCATTTTCAGTGTGGGCTTTTGAGGAAAAGTCATGTTGACTGTTGTCCTTTTGTCCCCAGTGCCCAAAAGCATTTTGTTTTGTGCCTGCTGCGGCAATTCATCAATGGAGTGGGAGGAGATGGGGGTTTGCTTTAATTCATAATGTGACTCAAAAGCATGTTGTGTTTAGAAGGAAGCTCTACAGATGGGAACGTGCAGCAGTGCCAGCCAAGGTCTCTTGGGCCACTTCATGTAAGGACATGCTAGTCTTCTTCCTTTTTGCCCTGGATCACCAGCAGTGTCCTTTGCTAGGCTGAGGAATAATCTCAGAGAAGTTTAGCTCTGCAGTCACAGGATGCAGCCTTCCTCTTTTTGCTTCTTTTAAAAAGCAAAACACTTGCAGCTGGACTGATATTTTGATATGTGGTCCACTCCATTCCCTAAAAAAGAAAAGAAAAAAGAATCCCTCTTTTGAGAACCTTAAATGAAGCATTTGCTAGCGCTGGCTTACATTCTGCATGCAGAATTGATAGGCAGAGAATATCTATATTTTATATAAATAGCTCTCCGTGGAACTTTGTGTAGACGGATGGAGAAGGTGTGGCTTTAAGGAGCTTTGAAGCCACTGAGCCATCTTATGGACTATGGATGCTTTTCCAGGGAGCTGTTTTGGCAACAATTTCATAAAGACCTTCTGAAATCTAAGGCAGCTATTTTAAGTGTCATTAGGTCACGGCTGGCCTTCGAAGGAAAGCACGAAATACCCAGGGGCCTTGTTGCTTGTAGCTAGAAGTAGGATTAAATTGCCAAATGCATTAAGGTGGTGAGAGTGGAACCATACCTTTTCCGGGTCCGGCCTGCTCATGAGATGCTGTGAGAGTGATCTCTGGCCTAACCCTTCCCAGGGACTGCAAGCCTGTCCTCATCCATGGGACATTTCAGAGCTGGGATTGTGTAAGGGTGTGAGGTGTTGCTGGTTTTGTCATGTCTTTCCTTGGTGGTCCCTCAGATGCACCCAGCATTTAACCTGGCAAGTGACTTCCTGTGGGCACGGAAAGTTCTCAGGGTGCTGAAAGAATTCACAGCGCTGAGGCAGAAATTTCCACTCCGCTGCTCAGAGCAGGAAGCGCAAGAGCTGTGCGTGACTCAGCATTTTCTCAGCCTCCCCCTGACGTGAGCCTGGCTTTCGCCTGTTTATTCCTGGCACATTTAGTGCAAGGGCGGGGGGGGGGGATCTTGTTGCACAGCAGGTCTAACTCCTTTCGAAATGCAGATAAAAATAATCCTCCCCTTGTTGTTGTTTGCTTATTTCAGCTGGCAGGAACAGAGGGTGGGGGTTGAATGAGGGGGAAGGTCCATGGTGAGAGGATTCTTTGACAACTTGAAACACATAAGAATTCCTTTATCATACCTCTTACTCCGAGATAAGGTAGGAAGGAGGAAGTGCCATTGCTTGGCGGCAAAGAACACCCATTGCCTGCATCAAGCCCCATATTCACCAGTCTCTGCAGGGCTGGGGGTCACCCTTCTCTGCCTGAGACCCTGCAGAGTCCTCACCAGTAAGAGGAGACAGCCCTGGGTTAAATGAACCAGCTGGCTGACTCGGGAAGAGGCAGCTGCTGCTTCCTTTCTTTCTTCATTAAATTCATTCAAACATATAGCATCTACATACATATATCTGAATGCTGGTGTTTAAGCAGTACTTACAAAATAACTACCAAATAATGTAAGCTTCTTATCCCAGACTACTGTTTGTATAGAAGGTGATAAACCGTTTAAGTTAACCAAAGTTTTGTAACGTGAGGAAAGTCCTCTGTTTTCATTTTTAGCCATATACATAAACAAAACTGTTCCATTTGATTCCAAATGAGTCTTTGTGCTTCAGGCCTTGTGTCAGTTTTATTTAATTTTCCCACAAATGCAGTTTGCCACACTTTGTTGTTCCAGTTTGTCAGAAAATCCCCCTCTAAGTTGTTCCAGTATGGTGCTGTTAATGAGCCTGGCTGCTAGGAGAAGAGAACTTCTTAAAGGTTTAAGCTGTTAAGTTAATATTGCCTCCCGTGAAAAGGTTGAGGAGCGCTAGACACTTTGTCTAGTAATTGCTTTTATTTGCACAAATAACTTCCTCCTCCTTAAGTCCACATGTTCATGGGCTTATCTGCACCATGCATTTGAAGCATATGGCCTCCCCCAAAGAATCCTGCTTTGAATGTATGGTGTGAATGTGGGAAGTGCTCTGCAAATTGTAGTCATCACTCATTGCTGTGTCTCACGGTGCTACAGCATTTGTAAAGTTTAGAAATAATCACTGCTTTAAAAAAAAAAAAAATGTCCCAACCCTCAGATGTTGAGGTTGGACAGGCTAGAATTGGAGTTAACCTGGATACAGATTGTTGTGGCAGGGAATGCTCTTGGTGCATGGCAGGAAGCACTTCTTCCCACCCCAGGCCAGACCCTGATTGGCTCCCCAGGATTACATTGGAACTTTCATCTCGCCCTTCTGGTCCAGCTAATTGGGCTCTGAAATTGGACTCAGAAATGTGGCTGCTAATTGCCGCTTGCTGATGTACTCCAAGACAAAGACAGTGAATTGGAGAAGAGATTGGGTTGTTGAGTCATTGCAGTGGGCTTGATGCAGCGAGGCTGGCAAAAGTTAGGGGTGCTTCATGGGCAGAATGTTTCCTGACTGGAGCCAAAATTTGCTTCCTAAGTGACCTTGCTGCATCTTTGTCTGATTTGCCATTTCACTCCCCCTAACAAGACAGTTGCAGGCTTCAAACATCTGGTCATCCCCAGAGCCATGCAACTGAACAGCTCCTGAAAAATGCTATTTTGCTGCTTCTGGCTGCCCTGGCTGCCCTCTGTTGCCCCTCCCTTCCACCAGCCTGGAAGGTGGTTAGGTGCCTGCTTTGGATTTTGCCTCTCACTACAGTAGTGATTGTTTTTCTGGCATGTTTTAATTAGCAAACTGCTTCTGAGTATCTGTGCATACCCTGTAGTAACTTTTCTTAAATAGGGTGCTGTTTGAGCAGCAGCTTAAACTAGATGACTTCCAGAGTCCCTTCCAGAGTATTGGGCTTGTCCAGTGCTAAGGTGGGACCAACATCCACCCGGTCTCAGAAAGCTGCACTTAACTTTAATCTATTGACTGTAATAAGGGGAGGACAGTATGATTCATTGTCACACACCCCTTTTAGGAGGAGTTTTCATTCAACCTTTTCAGATTCAGCACCTATCCTTAGCCCAGAATGGCATTAGGGTACCCACTTCTTTTTTTGCCATTTATTTGTATGGTGGTAGTACTGTTGCTGTTGCAACTTGTTTTAGGCTGGGTTGCAGCATTGCAATGGGTTCCGACTAGGGACCTAAGAGGGTGTTACTAATTGTGTTTAACCACATTTCTGCCACTGATCTCTTTGTTCAGCTGTGTACTCTTGAGGTCCAAGATCTCACAGTTTTGAGCTGCTGACTTTGAAACCTAGCCTGGTCCATCTTGGAATTCTGCATTCAATATGAGCCAAATGACTGCCTTATGCCCTGCTTTGAGTGTTTGTAGTCACATGTACCTGATGATAAGAGACTCTTTTTTTAAAAAAAAAGTACCTCTGTGCACAAAAAACACACCTCGCATACGCACACACATATGCACAGCAGTATTTTATCTCCCTGAATTTTAGAATGATCCACTCCCTGGTTCTCTCATTGCATCTGGCAGGCAAATCATAAAATGCTGAACAGAATAAACTTTAATGATCCACCACTTTTCAGACAAATAAGCCGATTAAAATTCTCATGTGCATTCATCTTTCTGTGCCAAGCAGAGATCAGTAGGCAAGATAATTATCCCATTCAGCTGGGATGGAAGAAAGGCAAGTGTCACATGTTTCAGTGAGAGCCTTGAAGGATGGGCAGAATTGAGCAATGGCTTATGGAGGTGTCCATAGCATCTTTTAGGGGGCATATGGGTTGGTGAGCCCTGATGGAAGGGCAACAGGAATTGCTCTAAACCTGGCAGTTGTTTGAACACCCAGAGACCAATTATGGATTGAGCCTGGCACGCACAGGCAACCTGCATACAGTTGTCAGTTGGCTTACCCTTTGTACCAGCCTTGCAGTTAAGCACTAGCCTGGTAGCCATAAGTGACCGGGAATTCTGTTCAGGCATGTGAATGGACTAACGGAGGAGGGATAGATCACTCCATTTCTCTACCACCATCAGTCTGTTTGAGTCCTGTGTTAGCTGCAGTGGAAGGAAGGTTTCATCCTCCACAACCAGGATAGATAACTGAGCCTCCTCTGCCAGTCTGCTTGGTGGAAGAACTTTTCCTTTCATAGCCTGTGTGTCAAAACTGGCTATGGAGGAAGGGTATGCTGCTCTGGCACTGCAGTTTGCTTTAAGCTGTAGGACTGCTCTGGGGCTCAGGGTGTGGTGTTCTGTTGAGTGGGCTGCCTCTGTTGAAATGGGGTGATGGGGAGTTTGCTTGCTTATGTGAATGGGTCCTCCAGCCTGTGTTATGAGCTCTGTTGCTGGGCAGGCTTCCCCTCCTACCAACAAGCTGGCCTTAACGCAGGGGCCTGTTAGGAGAAGGCACTGCTTTTCTTGTGAAATGACAGTTGAGGTGTCATTGCTTAGACTTCACTGGCTGCAAGAGGTTTACCTGCTTTATGTGTTGCTGCCTTTTGCAAAGGGCCTTATCTCCTCCTCTACAGGGCCCTGGAGCAACCAAGGGGCCTGGGAATGGGGCTGTTTGCTGTAGTCTTACAAGGAGGCTTGGACTGTTAATGGGAGCAAGAAGGGAAGGTGCATTTAACTCCTGGCCACATAGAGTCATGTGCAACAGTAGAGCTTCTTTTTTAAAGTCTTCTAAAACTGTGTGGGTGTCAGATGTGCAAGCTGCCATTGTCCTGTCTTATAAAGAGGCACTAAGCCTCAGTCGCATCACTGTGACATAAATCCGGAAATGTTTTTCTCGAGCCAAATAGTCTCCTGATGAAAATTGTAATGGGCTGAATATTCTGCTGCTTCTTGGCATGAATTAGCAAAACATTTCTGGCGCTAGGTGTGCCACTGAGCCATCCAGCAGGGAGGAGGATGAGGTGTGTGAGATTCTGTGTCAGTGAGGTGAGCAAGCCAGCAGGGTGGGAGTACCTGGTGTATAGAGTCTCAGAAGCAAATGGTTTGGCCTACAGGCACTGCTGGCAGACACAGAGGACAGCTATCTCTGCCATGGTTCAGCCCCCCCCCCCCCCAGCATCATTCAGGAGATGAAACATTGGGCTGGACAGATTCTTGCTCTTGACCCAACATGGCAAATGTTGCAGTTAAGTGCCTTCAAGATAACCATTGCTTTTAAGTGAGGTAGTAGACACCCCCTAACTGTTGAAAACCTGAAGTTAAGGTTAGTTCCTTGTATCCGGGCTTTTGCATCAATGGCGTATGTCTGAAGGTACAAAGTGTAAGTCTAGTTGAGAGTTGAGGCAGCAGCGGGAAGGCAGTTTCCATCCCGGTTGCCGTTGCTTGTCATGTCTTTAACCATCTTTCTTCTCTCTCCCATGGCAGGCCCCTTACCCCTCTGGACAGAACGCCGCACCGACTACGCTGGTGTACCCGCAGGCCCCTCAGACGATGAGCACCCAGCCTCAGACGCGCTCGCCGGTAAGGGAGCCCTTATTTTGCCTGCGTGTTGTGCTGCATCTGTCCAGCCGTCCAGCAAAGCCATTGCGTTGCACTTCCTAACCTTTTTGCGAGTAGCTTCCCTGAGAAAAAGGCACCCGAAGGACTTCCCCTCTGCTTCCAGGTGGCACAAGTGACGTAGTGTTGAAGCCCTCTGGGGCTCTCAGAGATGAAGAGTCAGATCCTTTTTTGAGTTGCCTGCCTGCTCTCCAGAAGCCTGTAAATGCCTACTCCTGGGCACTTCTGTCATTGCCTACGGTACTGGTGCCCTGCTGCCAGAGGGGGCCCTGAGCCCGGCTTCAATCTCTTGTGTTGATCCATACCACCTTGCATCATAAGTTTGAGTGATACAACCTGTGCCTTTCAAGGGTGTGTCTTCTGGTGGTGGCTGTTGTGTGGTAGATGCATGGACACCCCCTCCCTTTGTGTCTTTACCTTTTACTGCCCCCTTCTTTAAAGGGCTTGTAGCGAGTGGGGAAGGAGAAACTTGTTTCCCGCGGCCAATGCAATTCTGGGCTCTTGTGCTCACAGCCCTGCTGGTTCCAGCTGCACACTCTTGTTTTTTGTCTAGAAAAGGACCCTCCAGCTCATTCCCTCCTCACTCAGCCCCAGTAGTTGGCCACAATCCTGCTCTATGACAAACTGGTATTGAGCAGCAGAAGGGACACCCTTCCATCCCCAGCCACCCTTACTGTAGTAGGGCATGTTCCTCCCTGTTACGATGCGCAAAAAGCAAGAGCTGAAACATTCATGGCTGAAACGAGAGGGGAGATTCTGACTCGAGAGCCGTGTCTCTAAACCAGTTTTCTTGACAGCCCAGCAGAGCAGTGCCAGTACATTGCCCAGACAACTGGAAGCGGAGGAAGGTTTTGGAACAGAGTCCGGTTTACAGGTCCTTTGCGGGAAGAGGCTGGATAAAATACTGCATTGTAAGCAATATAACAAACTGTACTCCCTTCTTGCAGGCAGTCGTGCCCCCGTGGCACCCCTTTCAGTTCTGTTGCTTTTTTTGGTTTCATTTTTTGACCACATTGTTGACTGATCTACAGAAAAGCACTGATCCGATCTCTGCTTTAAGCCGCTGTGTCTTGCGGGCTGCCGCATTCAGCGGCAGTTTGGAAGGGGCCAAGGCTGTCGAAGGTGGTGGCAGGAAGAAATTGAGGCAGGGTGCCCCCTCCTTTTAAAAAAACCCACAACAGCCACAACCCAATAACCCTGTTACAAATTTTTCAGGTGGTCTGAGTGATCAGGTACCTGAGATTTACTTTTCTAGCCCTTGTGGGGGATTTGCATTTGATTGGATTAGTCACTCGAGGGAAATTGGCAAGAACTCCTCAAAACATTCCCCAATTTTGGCAGAAACCTTAAGACAGAAGAAGCTACCTATAACGTCAGCCATTTTTCTGTGGTCATGAACAATCCCCCCTCTAAAATATTACCCTGCGTGCAGTCTTCTGCCATCGTCACGTTTTGTGATCATTACCACCCCATGACTAAAAATTGCTCACATAACATTTCATTTCCCCCACTCACCTCTCCTCCTCTCCTCGCAAGTCCAAAACAAATGCAAAATGGGCTAGGCTGAGCAGCTCTTGCATTTCGTTCTGGGCTTGGTTTCCATTGGTTTATTCTCCCCGTCCCCCCTTTGTGGCCCTGAAGGGAGGCTTGGGGGAGGGTGAGCGAGGGAGAGCGAGAGAAAGAGAAAGAGAGACAGCCCCCCACCCACTATGGCACCAGAGCCCCAGCTGAGGGAGCTGGTGGGCCCTGGAGTTGTTTTTGTGCTGGCAAATGAAGGGACCCTAGTTCTTCTTCCCATAGCTGCCCTTCAGCTTACTCCAATCTATTTCTGCATTCAAGGGCCATTGGCAATTGCACAGCCTCTGCCTGGACACGGCTACCTTTGCCATTCAGGTAGCTTGGTGTCATTCCCAGGCAAGTTTTCTGTTACAGCAGGGCCAGTGCCTCACACTCTGCATGCTAATTCCAGCTGGGAAGACTTTAAAAACTTTTCAGTGAATTTCTAAATTGCAACAGGTTTTTGTTTCTTTTTAAAGCAATTTGGCCATCGTAGCGAAAATGCTGAAGTGGGGAAGAGAAGAGCTATAGTGAGAGGTTTTGTTTTCAAATGGCCACAGCCAGTGTGCCCACAACGCAGCTTTAACCCATGGCGGGAGAGAGGGCCCCCTGCCAAATATGCACAGAAGGAATTGGAAGCAAGACCAGCATCTGGCAGGCAAAAATTGTAACTCCAGGCAAAGGGAAAAAGGAAACCTATTTTTAATCTGAGCCAGCAGTGACTACAGTTTGTTCTGTTGCTTACAGTTACTTAATAGAGAGAGGGGCAGAGAGAGAGGCAGAGAGAAAGAATTCTGTCCGCAGGAATTATGCAGCCAATAGCCAATGGTGACAAGTGCAAAATAGACTAGGGTCTTTCTTTTTTCCTCCCACTAACGTTGAAGTTTTATTTATTTTTCATATAACATGTTTACTGGGCCGTTGGTTTTCACATAATTTTATTAAGTTGCAACTATCTGGCTCTGATTTCTGAGCTGTTTAGAAGTGATACTTCCTGTGGAACAGTGATAAGACAGGTACTTTTGCTTTTGGACAGATGAACACCAGTTTTTTTGGTCTGTTACTGGTGTGCATTTGCTGATTTTCTGGGAATATAGACTTTCTATCCCTCAACCTATTTAACCAGAAGTAGACATGCTTTATGCTTCTCTGGTCAGATACTTACCATCCTACTTTGCTTGTGCCCCCACTTTTCACACTAGAGGCAGAGCAAATTTTGAACCATATTTCTGTGCCAAATTTAATATAAGAACTAGCAGCCCATTCTTGCTCTCAATTTGTGTGTTTCTCAACAGCTAGAGGATCAGTAGAATGGCAGAGTTGAGCAAACGGGCCAGAAACTGTCCGTTCAGCTGTGTTAAAGTGTTTAGGAAGTTTCAAGAAGCACATTGAGGTTTTGAGAAAAAAATGACATTTATCTGTTAGGCGTTTTGATGGAAAACAAGTGATCTCTTTCTGCCTGAAATAGACACTGCAGCCTGTTCTGTAGGTTTGTATGCTAGTGAGAGACTGTCTGCCGTTTCTGTTTCTGAATATTATATTTGGTGTGGAAAGTAGGTTATTTAAGTGTATCACAGTAAACTTTGGCACTTAGGAAAGCTGGTTTCTGCTGAGAAAGAGCTTGAACTCTCCAGATGTTTCCGCAAGGTAGTGGCAGTTGATCTGAAGGCTCTGGTAGTTTCCTTGATTTCTGATGACACTCTCTCTGCTTGTTGGTTGTTGTTGTGAACTCATTTGCAGTCTCCTCTTTTGCTTTATTGTTCATGGCAGATTTTCTGTTAATGTTGGGGGGGGGGGGAATAGTGAGTGTGGCTTTCCTCATGTGTGTTGTGGGAGAGGATAGGGGAGAAATATTGAGTTGATTCTACAGCATTGCAGATCTACCCGTCCCCACATGCTCAGCTGCACTGAATATGCCGCAGGATTTTGCTTGCTTTCCGTTAAAAAAGGAAGGAGAGCCCAGTGAAGTTTTTAGAGGTTTCTACAGCTGCACTTAGAAAGCTTCATATATGCCAAGATATCAGCATCCCTAGGTGAGGCTGACTTGTCTTTCAAGTTGTGGCTGTGCCACAGACAGGGCTCTCCATCCTGCACTCAGCTTTGATGCGCATCAGCAAGGGCTGGCCTGCCTTGCTTTTTTTAAAAAATAACTTAGTGTTTGGTTTTTCAGCAAACCCTTCTCCCCCTGCTCTCCTTCAACTATGTTAGTGTTAGGGTGTCTTTTGGCTATCTAACAACTTTGGCAGGCACCTCCACCACCCACATTTTGAGCATTGCATTCACCTGGCAGCAGAGTTTTACCTTCTGGGTTTTTGGTACCTGTCTGTCACTGTCCTGCAGCACAGCTTTGACCGTGAGAGTGTGTGTGTGTGTATGTGTGTTGGGTTTTTTGTTTGATTTCCCCTTGTGGGTTTCTTTTGCATACAGTGTGACAGTTTTTGCCTTTTGTTGTGGTGTTTCTGACTCTCTGTGCCTTTCCTTTTTGTGTTTTTGTTTCTCCTGCTTCTCCTCAGTTTGCAGCGGGGCCTCGACCTGCCCATCATCATCAGGTACAGTACCCTCCTTGCCCCTCTTCACTACGCCTCCCCTTTGCTGCCAACTGGTTGGGAGGAAAATGTGCGGGGGTGGGGGTGTTACTTGGCTGGCCCTCCACTAATTCCGCAGGCCATGTCCTGCACCTTGCTTTCATAGAATCATAGAATCATAGAGTTGGAAGAGACCACAAGGGCCATCGAGTCCAACCCCCTGCCAAGCAGGAAACACCATCAGAGCACTCCTGACATATGGTTGTCAAGCCTCTGCTTAAAGACCTCCAAAGAAGGAGACTCCACCACACTCCTTGGCAGCAAATTCCACTGTCGAACAGCTCTTACTGTCAGGAAGTTCTTCCTAATGTTTAGGTGGAATCTTCTTTCTTGTAGTTTGGGTCCATTGCTCCGTGTCCGCTTCTCTGGAGCAGCAGAAAACAACCTTTCTCCCTCCTCTGTGTGAGGAACCCCCCTTTCTAAAGAGCCCCCTAACCCCATGGCACAGTCAAGCTTCAGCTTCTAACGGTTACTAATTCTGTTGCATCAATTAACAACCCCACTAACTGTGCTCCCTGGCTTTTGCTGCTGCCACAAAGCTTTCTGATGGCTGTTGGTCTGGGATCTTTGATGTTTGCTTGGTCAGGGGTGTGTGTGCGTGCGTGTGTGTGTGCTTAGTTTGGTTATCTAGTTCTCTTGGGCACCAGGGGAAATGGGGTCAGAATCCAAAAGACTTGCCCGGAGCAATTGCCACATTACAATACTCCCAAGTACTTTCCATTCTGAGGATGGCAACATTCCACCTGAAATAAAGACACTGAACGTCTACCGCAGTCAGAAGACTGCTTGATTTTCTTTACCAAATAGAGCCATGCTAAGTTGGAAACACGAGAAAAATCTTGAATAGTGAAATCGGATTCTGGGTTCAGGGGTTTTTCTCTGGTCTTGTGGGGCTGGCCCAGCCCACCTTCCATGCCCCCTTCAAGGCAGCATCTAGGGGAGGTGTTCAGCATCTGAGGTTGACTGCTGTGGATGGACCTATGAGTCCGCCACATTTCTACAACCCATCCTTGGTCAGAAACAACTAATGAGAAGGGGGTTGCACTGTTGTTTCATCTGAGCCGAAGCATACTGGAGTGGTGAAAGTGTAGGTCTGTGTAGCCCATCACACAAGTCACATCATAGGAGGGGGGTTCCTCCCCATGTAGCCTTAAATCATCAGGGAATAAGTTAATTATGATGTGCTCATCTTCTCTCCCCCCCCCCCAAACAGACAGCCTGAGTTACTCTTGTGGCTGCTACTTGCTGTGTGGAGGGGTGTGGCTTTTAGAGGTGCTGTTCCTGGTTAAAATGTTGTGGTTTCTTCAGTTCTACATGCTGGAGATGCCAGATCCCATATTTTCTGTGGCTGTTAAAAGGTTCCATATCAGTGGGGGGGCAGGGGAGTACTGGGCTTCCTGGCTGGTGCTGTAGATTTTCAAATATCCTTTTACCATCTTCAGTGCTGGATGCGGTTACAGTTAGGTTAGGTTAGCTTTAGAGACAGCTTTGAAAAGTGTTGTAACTTGCCGTAAACCTTTATGGTGTCCCATTGATTAGAAACCCAACTCAAAATAATCAAGGGTTAGCTTGGAACCAGAGTGCAGCTTAACTTCACATGTTACCAAATGGCTCAAAGCAAATGGGTGATGAGGAGGCAACTGGATTGATGGAGAGTTGTGGAGAGCTTCTTGGTTGTCAGGTGCAACTTGAGGTTCCTTCCCTCTCTCCTGCTGCCATTGAAAATGACAGGAACTCTGATAGTCTAATGCAGAGCACTCTCACAGGCATCATTTCCTGCAGTTATTGTGTCATAAGATATTCAGGTCAGTGTGACTCATGTGCTCGCGCCATTAACTGGCAGCTCCTCCGGCCCAGCTGCTGTGACGCTTGGTGAGGCTCATTGAACTTGCCAACTGCTATTTGAAGACCGAGGGGGCTGTGGGCACATCTTCCTCCAGGAGGAGCGCTATTCCTGGGGCCCTTCTTGCTTCTGCGCTCATTCAATTAGCGCAAAGTGTTTGCACAAAGATGTGCAACACAAAGCTGTTGGAAGCAACTGTGAACTCCCCTGTGGGGAGGAGCAGCAAACCTTGTCAAGGAAAGGAGGGAGGGTGTGAAAACACTCTGCTTACCAGGAACTGAGGTTTGCCTTAGAGTGGGAGGGGTTTCTCCTTGGCAGCCTTTGACTCCTGCCTCATTAGGGAATCACATTTTCTATTTAAGAAAATTTCTATTTTAGTTCCCGCTGGGCAGATGCTGTGAATTCTGTCAGGCCTCTTAGTTTCGGGACTGCTGAGCAAGGATTCTTGTGCCAGTCTTGTTTCTCCAGCAGGCTTGGTCCCTTCTACACACTTCTGGTGTGGTACACAGGTGGAACAATCCATGCCCTCCCCGATTGGCTCTGTCACCTTCCAAAGGGCAGGGTTTCTTCTGAGCTCTTCAAGCTCCCATTTCCACTTACTTTCTTTTTTCCTCTCTTTCTCTCTCCCACCCCCCTTCCTTAGATAGTATCTGAGGTCCCAAGATACCATGTTAGAGAGTAAAGCAGTAGCAGGAGAGTAACCTTCCCACCACCCAGCCAAGATGTTGTCCTCAAACTGCAGCTAGGTGCCTTGAGCCAGATCCACCCCTCCTCTGATGCTGGAAGAAAATGAGCTATTTGTTCACACACTCACTCTGTCCTCCATTCAGGCAAACAAGAAGTGTGACTAGTGGTCAAGGGCACATTCCAGAAAGGCTAAAACATTTGGGGTTCAAAGCAAGGGCTAGTGACTGGTGCTGCGTAGAGTCCTGAGGGCCACCAGATCAAAAAGCCTGGAGAGCTGTGTTCAGGCCCTGGGTCTGAGGCCCCCTACCTCTTCCCTAATGGAAGCAGTTTTGCTCATCCTCTCATTCGGAGGCTGCTCTGTCAGGCAGCTGAAACTGTTGGGCTTGGGAAGTTTGGTGTGTCTGGGCATCCCGCTGATGACCACCATCACAAAGCCTGCGTCTTAACAGCACCAGCCATGAGGGCCAGGGACAAGCCAGTGGGCCTGCTGCATAGGGTTGGCCTTGACTCTTTGTGTTCCTGATTTAGCACAAAGTGCTCCTCCAGTGGGATTTGGAACAGGGGCTGGTATTTTGAACTGTTTGACAGAACGATTATAAAACAGAGAAAAGGACACCAATTCATCTCTGACTCTCTGCTGCAGCCATGGCCTCCATCATCTTGTCTGGAACCCTGAATTTCTTCACTAGTCTGTTAGTATTGCAAGTTGCAGGAGTTGAGATCTGGGAGGGGAGTAGCAGCTGCAGGAGTCTTGCATGTTCCCCTTCCAGACCCTTTTCTGGTGCTGTTTTCAGAGCAGCATTTTGGGATTTCTTTCCAGCTCTTGAAGCTGGTCAGGTACTTTGTTGTGTTTGCTTGATCATCAAAGAGACTTTGGCTAGTTGAGTCCCTAAGCGGCTGCTGGACCTGGTCTGCTCTATAAACAGGAAACAAAATGCAAAGCTCCAAAGCATCACTTTTCCTTCTCTCCGCCCCACAGGCTGTCTCAGCAGGTCGAAAGTGGTTCTTTTGAGGGGTGGCCCAGACAATCTCCGAATTCCTTACGATCCCATCTGTGCCAGTTTTACATGCCTGGAGAGCTTTCAGCTGATGTATTGTGCAGCCTTGAGATTTCTCTGTAAGCAAGGCTGCTTTCCAAGGAGAGAGAACTGAGGCAGGCTTGTCCGAGGCCAGCCGGTACATCCCTGGTGGCTGTGGTTTGACTTGACCCTGAGCTCAACCCCCTTGCACTGCTTAGAGCAGGACAAAATTTGTCAGTGGCTTGCTGTGTGTCCTGGTTTCTGTACAGAAGATTGAAAGAGGAGGCCTCATGGCCATCTAAACCTGGAGTTGCCAGCCAGCAAGGCTGCTCTTGATAGCCAGCATAGCTGTCCGTCCCTGCCTGTAGCCACATCCCAGGGGTTGTCTTCTGCATCTCTCCTCCTCCCTATCCACCCTGGAGGTGGATCTCTTCAGACAGGTGGCTCATTCTGTCCTCTGCAGACAACCTGTGGCTGTGAGGCAGGGAGCCTTCCCTTCCCTTCGCTTCCTGCTTGACCACTAAACTTGGGGCTGGTTTCTCTCTCTCTTTTTTTTTTTTTTTTTTTTTGAGACCATCAAGAGGATTTTAGCAGGGTTCTGATGATCATTGGGCTGTTTCTGTTGGAGAGGAGAAGGCACCCCCAGGAAAGGGTAGTTGTCGATAGGGCAACTTTTCCTAGCCATTTTCTTTCCACTGAAGCTTTAGTCCCTTGTTGTGTTTTGAGGAAAGCTAATGTCAGTGAAACAAATACTAATTTTAGAAAGCCCTAGACTGTTGCATGATGGTGACTCGGGCCAGGGAGGAGTCCTCGATGGCTACTGGAGGGGCTAGGCAGAAGGAGGGCCTTAGGTTGCATGCTGGAACCCCACCCACCCCTCCTGTTGTTGACCTGTCAGCTGTTCCATTGGCTTTCTTTCTATTTCCTGCTGCTTTCTTGCTTCGTTGTTGAAGGGAGGATTCAGACCCATCCAGGTAACTTTCACTACTGGTTCTGCATGGCCTCACTGCCTCTCGATCACATGCGCCATTAGCGGCCAGGTGTCTTAGTGCCTGACGCATCATTTCGCACATTGAATGTTGAGCGTTGGGAGATGTCGTCGTCACACGTCCCTAGTCCTCTGGTTGACATTTGTATGGTCAGAGAAGTTAAGTTTAGATCCAGGAAGGGGTTGCCGTCTACTTAGATCATGCCTGGAGTGATGAAGAAGCTTCCCCAGTTTCAGACAGGTCAGGGAAGGTAAGTGTGTGGTTGGCCTAGGACTGAACGCCAGTGCAGGTGTCAGGTTCCTCTTGGCAACCCCTTTAGAGAAGTGGCCTTATACACTCCATCTCCAAATGACACCCATCCCCATTCCTGCCCTGCCCCCTCACTTCCAGGGCAGGACTCGTTAGATGCAAAGACTATCCTGGTCAGACTCATCACTTTTCCCCGCCCACCTGCGTTGCACGTGGGGCAAGTGGGCTTCCGAGGCAGAAGACCCTTGGCCAGAGAGGGCCAGCTAGTTGTTGATCAGGTGCATGACGAAAGCACCATGAGTGCGGCGCACTGCTCTTCCAAGAGATGGCCGGCTAAAATATGGGGCTCCTTGCTTCCCTCCTCCAGTTTTTCCAAAGGCCTCAAATCCAGCCTCCCAGAGCAACGATCCAGAATAGCAGCCCTTCCATCCGTCCTGGTGCACAGACGCCAACCGCTGTCTATCAGACCAATCAGCACATCATGATGGTGAACCACCTTCCCATGCCGTATCCAATGCCTCAGGGCCCCCAGTACTGTATACCACAGGTAAGGTCACAGCACCCTTAAAATGATACAGTTGACTTGCATCTTAACCTGCACAATCGCAGCTTCACAGGCTTGGCACCCGGCCAGCTAACAGGGCACAAATGAAACCTACGCAAGGTGAAGAACTCATTAAGCCTGTGTGAGAGCTTCCCAGTCCCTGGTAAGCAAGTGAGAGAGCTTAAAAGCTCTCTGCCTTGCATGGGGAGGGCAAGACCCACACAGTGCACTGGCATTTCAGCAAGGTAGCGATGCTCATGCCAGGGTGTTTCCAGGGTTGTTTTGACTATAAGCAATTTTGGTTTTATGTGACATCCCCAGAAAGGAACCGTGGCGCAAGTTGCGAGTTGACTGTAAAGGTAGGGCAAGTCAGGGAGGGAGGCATGTAAGTGCTCCTGTTCTTTAATTCGGCTGGTGGTGACGATGTATCTGCAGCTGCCTGCAGGTTGTGTTCAATGTCAGCCCTTCTGTGACTCAGCTGGGTGCAAGTTAAATCCACAGCACAGGTGTGCTTCCGTTTCCCTCCTTCCCCTGAGTTTTCAATCCTTGGGTGGAAAAGGGGAATCGGGGCAGGTCCGGGAGGAATCTCTGGCACTTGGTATGCAGGCACCTGCCTTACCCAGGCCATTGGCCCACCTAGCTCAGTATTGTCTACACTGACTGGCAGCAATGGCCCCTGAGGTTTCAGGAGAAGGGGTCTTTCCCCAGCCCTATGTGAAGATGCTGCCAGGGATCAAACCTGGGGGCCTTCTGCATGCCAAGCAGGGGTTCTGCCACTTTGCTGAGACCCTTCCCCTGGAATTTTGGAATCTTCAATATATTTGTTTTATTTATTTATTGCTTTTTTAGCTCCCAGCATTCCTCAAAGGTGTTCAGAGCAGCATCGCATGGGACTGTAACCAGCTAAGTTTTGCTCAGAGTAGACCCATCAAAATGAACACACCTAGGTTAACCAAGTCTGTTGATTCCAATGGATCTCCTCTGAGCAGGCCTACTGTTGGATACAACCCATGATGTTCAGTCTCCCCCTTTTTAAGTCTTCACAACAACCCTGTGAGGTAGGTGGCTGCGCCCTTTGTATTGCCCTCCACTGCTGCATTTTTTCCCTCTTTGCTCTGCCTGGTGTGGGAAGAGAGGCCAGTAAGTAGTCTGGAATTGTATTGATTGTGGACTTAGTCCCTGCTGCCAGGGGACCAGCAGGTCAGGAAGTGGGCGACAAACTGCCATGAGGCCAAGAGTTGGCATTTGCAGGGCCGAGTGGGGAACTGCATTAATGGCATCATTAATAAGTTAGCAGGATAGCTTTTCCTGCTCATAAAGCCCCTTGCGCCATTTTCTGAGCCTCTTGTGCCATTTCTGTTTCAGTATCGTCATAGCGGCCCTCCGTATGTGGGCCCCCCACAACAATATCCCGTTCAGCCGCCAGGGCCTGGACCATTTTACCCAGGACCAGGACCCGGAGAGTTCCCCAACGCCTATGGTAAGAAGAGGTTTCCTTTGAAGGGGGGTGGGTAGCAGAGCAAGGGCCATTTGATATGGTCCTTTCACCCTGTAGACTGACCTTTATGCAAACCAGGCTTCCTGTGTTCATATTCCACACCTTCAGCACTGTAGCATTCCCATTTTGGCTTCTCTGTGTTAAAATGAATATACAGTAGGCCTGCAGGTTACATTCCAGGGGTTCACATGCAAATGCAAAATCAAATGAAAACCCCCAGAATCACTCCCGTTTAACTGTCCCTGTCTTAATGGGCTCTGGGAAGGTCATGCGAGGCCTCTGGAAGAGGCAGGGGAGCTTCTGTGAGATCTTGCTGGAGTCTCACACAGTCTTCCAGAGGTGTTGCACAGCCTTCCCAGAGCCTTCACCTTGCTTATCAAGATCTGGGAAGGTTGCATGAGATCTTCTATGACCCCTTATGGCTGCCTGCCCTCTCCAGTTCGTTTATTTTCCTGCCATCTGCACAAAGCTGCAGTTGTGCAAATAAATCACATGTAAGTTGCAGGTCTAAATTGTGACTTGAGTAGATTTTCCTCTTTAATTTTGATGAATGAATTCTGTCACTTTGGCTGCATTGCCTTATTGGTGCGCTCTGGTCATCCTGGGGCAGAGGGGGCAGGAAGAGAGTTATGCAAGGACAACCAAAGCACTTAACTGCTGGAGAGCTTGCTTGGAGATGTTCCTTTGGCACCTGAGGTCAGGGCCAGCCTTGCCATCAGAAGGCGTAAAATGGTGTTTTAAAAAAAAGAGGTATGGGAGTGGATTGGGGGCTGAAAATCTCTGGAAGCTGGTCTGCCCAGCACCCAGTCCTGTGGGTTATCGGCTTTCTTGTGAAATTGGGGCCTGCTCACCACTTTGCTTAGAACCTTTGGCAAATGGGAGACTCTGAGGTCTTTACTTTCTTAGGAGTAGAGGGTCACTTTGCTTCATTGGCTCTGGCGGCAATTTTGTGTGTGTGTGCGCACGTGCGCGTGTGCGCGTACGTGTGTGTGTGTGCGCGCGCGCGCATGCAGAGGTTGAGGAGGTGGCTTTGTTCCTCCAGGAAAGAAACTGAGCCTGTCATGTCATTGGCCCAGTCCTATGGAACTCTTTGCCACTGGAGATTCAGCGGGCGCCGTCTGTGCCAACTTTTAAATGCCTACTGAAAATTCCACTAGGCCTGTGCACAGGCCTTCCACAGTGGTCTAATAATGCTTGTCTTAAATTTTTTTATGGTTTTACTGTATGGCTTTTCATTGTAGTAAGCTGCTGTGATATACACACACATATGCAAGCCTGGGGGGGGGGGCACTCCCAAGCAGAGGGAGCAAGTGGCCCCTCATTTCCCTGACCTTGAAAGAGGAAAACTAGGAGTCACACTTTGAGGTAGCTCGTCCTGGGTGAAGGGACGTGGCTTTGAGCACTTTGCCACAGGCAGGCAGCCAAAGGAGTGAGCCTAAGATTCTCCTTGTCCCCCTTTACCCACTGCAGGGGCACCTTTCTACCCAACTCCCCCGGTGTATCAGTCCACACCCATCATAGTGCCTACGCAGCAGCAGCAGCCAATCCCACCAGCCAAGCGGGAGAAGAAAACGGTAAGAGAGATCTGCAGCTGAATGCTGAGCCCTGTGGGTTGAAGGGAGAAGCTGGAAACTGGGGAGGTTGACACTCCCCTCACCATGGGAGGAGTCTCTCTCACAGGTGTTCTGTTTAAAGCCTTTGTTGTTATTTACTCACCTTCCTCATATGTGTTTTAAGGTGATATATGCAATATAATCAAAACAGTTTAAAATAGCAGCAAACGAATGGGAAAACCCTAAAAAGAAACACCCATTGTGGAGACCTCAGCCACTTAGAAAGCTTTTCAGAACAAAAATACCTCTTGGCAACACCTTCGTGGGCGTTATAATGGGGGTACCTTTGGGGGTGGGGGTGTAACATTATAAAAGGGGCACCTCTTGGGGTGGGGTTTCCTTCCACCATGTGCTGCTGTGGCCCTTGGTGCGGCCCTCTGAACCATGAGTTGCGAGTGTCATGCTCCCCTCACAGCATGAGGCTGGACCCCCAGCCAAGCCACTTTTTGGGGGAGGTGATTTGAGCGGGTGCTTCGTTCCATCCTTTCCAGATCCGCATCCGAGATCCCAACCAAGGGGGCAAAGACATAACGGAAGAGATCATGTCTGGTGGAGGAAGCCGCAACCCCACACCTCCCACGGTCAGGCCCTCGTCCACGCCCACCCCACCCCAGGTAACTGCGTGGGGACGGACACATGGTGGTAGGAGGCTGGCACTCATTCTCTGCTGTAGCCTCCTTGCGCAGCATCTGTATCCCGGTGGCACTTCTTGCCCTCACCCTCTCCTGCTCATCAGCTGCAAGGCAAAGCCAGTCATCCTTGGAAAACGTCTTGCCAGAGATGAGCCAGCTCTGAGGGCAAGGAAAGTTGGAGAAGGACCTTGGCTGCTTCAGGCGGGAGGGTCTCCAGGACTTGGGTTGTGGAACATGCCCCAACTGTAGCTCCTCTCGGTTTATTGTTATTCAACACTTCAATTTTTTTTAACAAAGTACTTTGAAAGGCTTTCAGTTGAATTGTGGCAACCTTTAAATAGTTGGGTAGGGGAGAGGCATGCTTTCCCCCCAAATTCCATGGCATGGGGGGTGTCCAGATAACTGGTTGTGCCTTCTCCCTTCTCGCTGCTGTGAATAGTAATTTGTCTTTCTCCTCCTGCTGCTTTTCTCCCTCCCTCCCCATGCGCTTTTTTTTTTATGACCGTATATCTTATTTCTTCCTTTTCTTGATTTTTTTTCCTTTCCAACCCAACTGGGTTTTCTGCCCCTCTTGCTCGCTTGTGTTCCATGTTGCTAGTTTTTATGTTCGCATGCTCATTATCACCCTTTTTTGTACTTCAAATCCCAGCAGCTGCCCAGCCAGGTCCCCGAGCACAGCGCTGTGGCGTTCGGGGCCATGGAGAGCTCTCACCTCGCTGCCAGCACCCCCATCGCTGTGACAAGCGACCTGAAGCAAGGTGGGTGGACGGATCTCTTTCTCCCAGTTTTGAGAGGTGCTCTCCCTCTCTCTGTGAGGAGCCTCGAGAGCTGGTGAATCTGTGAGCCTGAACACTGAATCATTTCTGACCTTGTGGAAAGCGCCACCTTTCAGCTTCCCATCTGCAAGTTGGTGGTGATGATGACATTGACCCACCTTGCTGGTTTCTGTAGCGCTTTCACAAGCAGCCTGTTGGGCAAAAACACATGAAGTTAACAAGTTTTCTGAATTTTGGCCAAGGCAGACTAGGGGGGAAATGTGTCATGAATGACCTATCACCGATAGGAGCACAACATCTGGAAGGCACCAGGTTGGCAAAGGCAGTCTCAAGCTAGTGCTTAAATGAGCTGTAAATTCTTTGTGACAAGGAAGCCCCTTCTTTGGCACCCTAGAGCCATCAGTTACCCCCCGCAGCTTGACTGCTGGCCCGTTGGGCAGCTCCTTTCACACTTGCTCCCCACTGAATGCTCAATAGAACCAAGTGCTTCTTTGCTGCCAACACCTCCGCAGGGGGTGGTTGACGTAGGTGGCTGCAGCAGCGTGCAGTCGTGGTCACACTTCTGGCCAGTTCTGTTGTGACCCAGCACAGCCACTCTGAACCTGGAAGGAGGGCAGCAACTGCCAGGTTGGAGTGGCTGCCCAGTTGCTGCTCTGCTGAGTGCTTAGAGGGACCCAGCTGCACTCCTTAGGGTTCTCCATTGAGGAGGGAGGCAGGTGTAGCTGAGGTTGTTGGTATTCTGTGGGGTGGCTGATGGAGAAGACATTGGGGGAATGATACATTTTTGGGGCATTGTTGGCAGGGTTCTGAGTCACTGCAGCTGCCATGACACTCTTGGCCAAGTAGGAAGGAGTCTGGTTGGGGGGGGGTGTTTGTAGGGCTGCCTGGGCTGACAGGCATTCATAGTTGTTGCTCTTAATTTAATCATGATGGTGTTAATTTAATATTCGTTTCGCTGTTTATAATTATGCATGGGTGGGCTGTCGCTTGTTCTCTTTCTGGTTGTTATAAAAACATTGCAACAGTAAATGCTCTTAAAATACACGTCTTTACTTCTGTTTTTGCAATATAACTTAGAATATATCTAAGAGCCTTGTTGAGACTTGATGTATCCATGAAACAGTCTGTGCTTGTAGATGTCAAGATTAGAAATTAAACCTGGTCTTTGAACACCTTGCACATTTATTGAGTTCCCCCAGCTGTACAATGGGGCTTTGGGTTGTAACTCCTCCTTCTGGGATATGCAGGGTCACCTTGGGGTAAGACTCTGGGCAGGGGGTGGAGCAGGTAACGGTGACTGGGCAATTTTTAGTCTTTATTTCTTAAATACATAACCCATCTGGTGCCCCAGGCAGTTAAAATTGGATGATGATAATAATAATAATAATGGCAATAAACAAGGCAGGTAAAATCACTTCTATAGAATTAATTAAATACCACTGGCACTAGAATAAATTTAAACAATTTATAGGTACTGGGGTCAAACTCCTGTCAGGATAAAAATGCACAGGTGCATCTCACATTACATCAGGGTTATGATCCTGGCTGTAACGTGCAAAGGCATAAGCATGTAAAACTAGAACAGCCTCTGGAATGGTCCTGCAAGACCATCCCTACCTGTCCAAAGCAGTGCTGAGCAGGCCTTGCCCCTGCCCCTCCATGTAAGACACCTCATCATTCTCACTAAGCTGTATAAAGGTCTTGCAAGGGTGCCCATGAGATCTTGGACAAGGCTTCCAGGGGTTTTTTCTTGCTCTTCTGGCCCTTTTTATTTTTTAAAAAATTCAGTGATCCATGTAAGGTATGATCAAGAAAGTGAAATCAGCCTAAGGTGCGATCTACCTGTATTCTCTTGCTGGCAGAAGGGATTATATAGACTCCCCTTGATATGGGAGCTCTAGACATTGGGAGCAGACGCTGAAGGGGCTCCCCAATTAGGAGCCCACCAAATGTCCTTTGGGTGTTCACAGGACAGAAAGAAGAGCCCCTCTGGAAAATCTTGACGTCCAGACCTCATGTGAGAGACTGTAGTTACTGGGAGTGAGCCACATTCTGCTTTATGTCTGGCCAAAGGCAAAAAATAAAAAATGAAGATGTTGCATTCAGTCAGTTCATGATAGCTGATCTGAAAGTCAGAGGCTGGCTGCAAAAGCTTTGAGAAAATGGCAGCCAGAAGATTTCTCAGCCTTGCGACTCCCACAAAACTAGTCCTCTTCTTTCCTAGTGGTGCTTCAGTGCCCTTGAACCAATCCCCTCAGTTGCTGCCATTGTCTTTGGTGACCCTATAGCAGAGGTGGCCTTCCAGTGTTCAGTCCCTTATTTACTGACTTGTGCAAGACAGTTGGGTTTCAGATATTAGTGGCAAAACCTTTTTTGTAAATAGCGACTGGCCCTCTTGACTGTGAGTTTAGAAAGGCACCAAGAGTCCAAAGGGGGAAGTTCAGTTGGTCCCTTGACAGTAGTGACAGGAGACGCCAGGCTCAGCCTAGCTTGTGGGGGTTGGGGGCGATGCATGCGCTCCACTCGTTGCATTGGCTGCTGAATTGGGCTTGCATCCCAAGATTCCCATTGTACATCTTGCATCTCCACCCCTCATGCACAAAACAAGACTCTTTAGGGTAAAAAACGAATGCTGTGGGGCGGAGGGAGCTCCAACATAGTTCTCAGGACTTGAGACATTGTCTTTTGATTTATCCTGTAAATGCACATCCATGTTGTTAATCAGCGTCTTCGAAGCAACCTTGGCAAAGAAATCCACAAAAGGGCCCGTAGTTCACTTTTTTCACAGCTACACTGCTTGCGCATGGGAGCCCTTTGTGGCTCCAAAAAGTCCCCTCCTCTGTGAGGAGGTGGTTCTTAGTGCCAAGGCAAGTGGTCCTTGACGCCAAACTGCCCTATTAGGAACCACCAAAGAGAACAGCTAGGGTTTGGGGGCTCAGACTCCTTTTGTATTGCAGAATGGGTGGCAAGCAAACTTGACAGAAAAGAGCAGCACATTGCTTGCTTAATCCCCATTTCTTCCTTCAGTAACCTCTGGGCTGAGAATTGAGGACTCTGGGCAGGGAGGTGCGTGGGGGTTTCTGCAGTTCCTCTTGGAAAGTGGGAGTGCGTAGATAATTGATGCAAATTCATTCTGATCTGACGAGTTAAATGGCCCTTTCTAACTCTTCCATTTTTTCCCCCCAGAAGAGAAGCCTAAAGCAGATCCAGTATTAAAATCTCCTTCCCCTGCCCTCAGACCAGAGCCTAGTGGAGAGAGGAAAGATCAAATGGGCCTGACAGCAGAGACCCCGACCACCTCCTCCTCCGAGACCTCAACAGAGCTTCCTCTCACGGCTTTGCCCTCCCCTGCGGTGGTCATTGCTGCCGCCGCCACTCCTCTGCCTCCTAAATCAACGTTTGCACCAGACTCAGAGGATGGATGTGAACTTGCTTCCTCGAAACAGGAAGCCGCACCTCTTCACAGTGCTGCGCCCTGCATGGAAGTGCCCGTCTGCCCCCCAACAGATGACGCCAGCGCAGATATAGGCAGGGAGCCCCCTAGAATAGTCCCCAACGACCTCCAAGTGACTGCTAGTACTAATCTAATTACTGAACTGAACGGAGTTAGTGAAAGGGTCACAGTGACTGATGGCATCTTGGAACCAGATCAACCAGAGGCAGCTGGACCCTTGGCTGTGGATCTGGAGAGCCCAGAGGCACCTCTGGACCAGGCAGAAAGTGTGCCACTTCCAGCTTCCGTCACTCTTCCTGCTGTTCCGTCTCTGCCTCCATCTCCTCCTCCCAGCCCTCCTCCCGTTTCTGCCGCTGCTACTGTTAGAGCGACGAGCCCTCTTCCTCCGCCACCATCTGCTTCTCCTCTCCCACTACCTGGTGCCCTCCCTGCTCTTCAGGGGGATTTAGAAGGAGAGGAGGCCACAAGAACTACCCTTGGCGAAGACACCCAGGAAAATCTGGAGAAAGAAGAGGTGGAGGTAGACGGACAACCGGAGGACAATGCAGACTCTCAGGGCTTGAATTCAAAGAAGGGCCCCGGAGCAGGTGAGTATCCTCACAGGGGGTCACAATGGTCTCTCCCAACTCCTTTAAAGTCTGTGGTACAGTTTATTCAGGGCCTGGACAGCTTTGCGGGGTTGCGGAGGGCAGGTTGGCTGCACAGGGGGAAAAGGATCAGTTGCCTCAACTCCATGTGTGAGTGTGTGCTTTCTCCTGTTCGGTTGCAACTTGGAAAAGGATCTAGAGGTGTGTATTTCAGAGGGCAGCTAAGTAGGCCCAGAGGAGGCCGGATGGGTGGAAAATTTGCTCAGTTCCTTAGATTTTTTTCAAATCCTGAAGGGGAGACAGGGACTGATGGGGACGGGGTAGGCTTGTTTCCTTCCCCACAATGAACAGGGCTTCTATGGTATGATGAGCAAAAGCGAGAAACAGCCTGTGAAAGTGGTTTGTTTTTATGCTTCCTGCTTTATCTAGCAGAAAGCAGGCAGAACAACCATTTAGGGAGAGCTGCATTGGTGGGTGGGTGGCAGACTTGGGATGGTTAAAATGCTTGGCATTTTGCTGCTTCTCTCTCTCTCTCTCTCTCTCTCTCTCTCTCTCGTAAAAAAATAATTCACAAAACCCACCTTCTTTTCTGGCTCAGAATCACTTCCCATATTATTCATTTTTAAGTTATTTTTATCCTACATCTTTAGGATTGGGCTTTTTACCTTTGTACTGTTCCCTTTCCTTTTACATAAAAAGAAACCCAAGCAGTCCCAGAGTTGCTCCCAAATGATGTGTGAGATTACTTGCCAACACCTCTTTAATGTTAAAGGTTTCACTGTGTCTCTGAGAAATATGTATGGTATTTGAATTGCATTTCTTATCAAAGAGATCATCGCCCCAGCTTGAGGTAGTTTTCTTTTAATTTCCTCTAGTTGCACAGCTTTGCCAAAATAATTTCTCTTTTCCTTCCTTCTTCCGCCCCATAGAAGCCAATTATGGGATGTTGGTGGCTTGTGAGGATTTGAGGAAAGCCAGCCAGCAGCAGCAGCATATGGGGTGTGGAGTTTAGATGGGAACTAGGAAAAGCCCCTCTTTTTTTCTTGTGTCAGTGTAGCACCTGCTTCTTCCTGCTTCTCACCAATATTTTGTGTGACGGAAGCTGCCTCTCCAGGGTGCTTGGGTGCCTTAGAAGGTGTGCTTGGATTGTTGTCCTTTCAGACTTGGGCCCTTCACAAGCACGTCTCTTAATCACTCTCTTGATCTGGGGAAGATTGCAAAGCTTTCCCTCTCATCTGTGTTGCAGCTCCCTGTGTGGGCATGCGCTGAAGTGGTGGAAAGTAGGGAAGCCAGCTTCTGTAGTGCTGCAAAGGACTTGGTTTGGCAGTGGAGCCTCCTTGCCAGCTGAGATGCTGACAGCACCAGGACATGACTTGGGGGTCTCAGTCTCTGAAATGGCTCTTCACACCCAACTGCCATTGTCTGAATGCTGATCCCATTCCTTCCCCCTCTGCAAACATGGGGGCTGCTGCCACCACAGACGAAAGTAGATGGTAGCTCCTCCCCCCTCTCACCCAGTGCCATGGGGTGCCTCATGTGGGTATGGCCTGGACTTGCACACACCCCTGCCAGGGTTCCTCCTGAGCCTTGCCTGACAGGGCAGTATGTCATAGTCTTCTGCCATCGCATTATGACATGGCAACAGGGCTATGCTCCGGTCAAGCCTTAAGTTTCATCCCTCGGACCTCCCTGCGATCCTTTCGTCCTTGGTCATTGGTGGCCAGTGATAGTGGAAAGGGAGGCCGTGGGCTGCTTTGTGGGGTGGCCACAGAATTTGCAGTTCCTGTCCTGGTGGGAGAATCCCAGGTATGTGCTTAAGACAGTTCACCACTAGCATTTCTAAGCAGTAGTGTTTGTCTTCTGGGCATCTCCCTAGGTGGGAGGAAGCACTGGGTTCATTACTGAACTCTGCAGTTAACATGAAGGGGACTCTGGGGGGAGTGGGGAGAGAGAAATCACTTAAGAGGGCATTATGGCCATCAATTGTTAAAAAGAGAAGCATCTGGGAATGTTTTAATAACCGTGACTCCAGGCATATGAATGGCTGTTCTGCAGTTCTAATGACTTCTACTTAGGCTGGCTCTGAATTGCTAAAGTCCAGAATACCTTGGGTTGGTCTGTCAGGTGCAGCTGAGAAGCATCCTGTGTTGCTTTATTGGTCCTCATTGCCTTTATTTACGGGCGTTCAAAGAAGCCGCCGCACAAGGAGGCTCCTCTCCACTATCCTTTGTTTCTATCATGCTTAAATATTGCAGTTAGAAGGAAGGAGGGAGGTTTAGGGTAATTAAGGCTATTACAATTTAATGCACAGACGGGGGGTAACTTTTGCTTTGTGGCTTGTTTTGAGGAGTAGGTGAAAAGTTGCCTGTTGCACAGTTATGCAGGTCATTTGTGTGTCCACCAGTAACTAGTTTCTGTGGAAAGTCCTGACCATTTTCTGAACTGGGGGAAGTGAGTTTGAGCCCATTGTGGCTGCAGCAGGGCAGGGTGTGGGGAGCACATTTCGCACCAGCCTCCAGAGGTAGTAGGTGGTGAGCTCTTTGTAGATAGTTTTTTTTTTCCTACTGAGATGGGCCTGGCTGATTTCACCAGCTGAAATGCTGCACTCATTCCTGGAAGGATAAGACCACCAATAGGACACAGTGGCTATGTGCTTCCTTCCAGATCAGAGGCTGCTTGCTTCTGAATACCAGTGGGTAGAACAGGCCACCAAAAATCTCTGTGGTTTTCTGCGAGTAGACCAGGAACCCCCATGCGTTTCAGTCGGTAGACCTGGCTTCTGAGAATCCCCATCCTCACTAAATAGCAATCGCTGGGGAAGAACAGCAGGACTGAGGGTTAAGTTCTTTTCCTTGGGTCAAAGCTGGCCAGGCTCTTTGTCCCCTCGTGCTTTGTCACAGCTCTCTGGGTCCACCGTCTCTTCCAAGCTGATGCTGTTAACAAGCTGCTAACCCTTTGGCACATTTTAAGGTGCTTAGACCTATTTCTGCTCTTGTTGCCAACAGAAACAATATTAAGCAAAGAAGAATCTGCACTCATGGTTCTCCAAAGCCACCTATCTATATAGGCCCTGTTGGTGTTTGCCCTCTGGTGTTGGAGGTGTAGAACTGCACTGTGGCTGTGTTTTGACTTCGTGTGGGTGTGCATGAGAGAAAGAGATAATTGGGATGGGGGAATCTGATCTTCCAGGTTGGAAGCACAATGAATCATCTTTTCAAGGGGCATTTAAAATTACACTGCAAAAAACAGTTGCTCTCAGTGTTTCATTTACAAAGTCTCAGCCAAGAGTCATACAAGAGGACTTACATAGGCAGCTTTGTGTCCCCACTGCACCCCACAGCTGCCTATTGCTGTGTCTTGCCTTGGACCAAGGAAGAGGCAACAGGGCCAGGGCCACACTTCCGTAAATTGTCAGGAAGTCAGAGGAACTTCAGTGAGGGGCAGAAGTGTCACCTCTTGGTTAATTTGCACCTCTAGAATCTCTTGAATTGTTTTCCTAATGTCAGCTGTCAATGTGACCCCTTTCCCCTTGTCTTCAGGTTGTTTCTGTGAGGCTGAGGCAAGTTTCTCCCCTCCCCATATTAAGTTTACTGGAAAAAGGGAGCCCGTGCTCAAGGCTGTTCTGTTCCAAGCAGGCTCCGGATTTGACAAATAACCTGTCCAACTTTATCTTGTAGCCCAAACAGCTGCAACTGCACCAAAGATGTGGAACAAACCAAAAGAGCGGAGCCAGGCCGCCGAGGAGGGGGTGGAGGCCGAACCCGAGGTAAGGCGGGCAGGAGGGCGGAGAGGTGGGGTGCTCAGGAGCCATCGTGCTGCCAAGTTTCAAGGGATTCTCTGGCCCTAGAGGTGAACCTACTAAGCCAGGGAGCCCCAGAAGTTTGCCTAGTTTCTGATTTTGAGCGACTGCCCTTGTAGAGAGGGATAAGTTGAGGAAAATGTTAAGAGTGCTACAACCTTCATCAGACTCCTCTCCAGACTCCCATTAGCCAGCTAGGACTGGCAGTCCAGGAAATCCAGAGGGCACCTAGTTGGCAGAGGCTGCAGTATTGTTTGCTAGTGGAGCTTTTAATCAGTTCTGATGGGGAAGTGTTGATTTGGTGGGGGGGTGTCAATTGAAAAACAAAATCATTTTTAAAAAATCATTTGGGCTGTTCTGGACGCTTTACAGCAACAGAGCAGTGTCAATACTTTGGAAACTATTCCAAAATGATAGAAACTGGAGAATGCCTGGTGTGTTGTTGTTGTTTTTTTAATCCATAATCTCTGTTTGGCCAGCATTTCCCTTTTTCAGACTGAGAGCCTTTCTCCCTCATGGGCAGCCTTCCAGGGGCCAGTGGAGGGCAGGGCCAGGGGCATAAAAAAGAAGGCAGGGCAGTATATGCAACTCCCACCCTTTGTACAGTCATGCAGGATTCTACACGCTGCTCTAGCTAGGCAAGTGAGAAGTCTCACGACTCCAACCAGGTGTGCAGCAGCAGAGCTAAGGAAAGGGGCATTTCCTCGGAAGAGTCCCAAGGACCAGTGAGAGGAGTCTGGAGGGCCACATGCGACTTCCAGTCCTTAGATTAGAGGCAGTGGAGCTTTGTCTATTGAGTGCTTGGCAGAGAGTAGAACGCTGATTTGGGGCTTGCTTGTTGTTTCAGCCTAAAGCAGAAGTGGAACCTGGAGGTGACAGGATACTTGAATCTGAACAAGAGGCAATGAGCCAGAAGACTTGCCCTAGGAGGGACTCCCACTCTGACCTTAAGGTAGCGAAAGCTGCGGAGGAGAATGGTGAGCAGGAAGGGGAGCCCATTCGCAACGGTGCTGAGAACATCTCCGAGGGGGAAGGAGGTGAGGGGAATTCAGGCTGCGCAGAGAGTCCCAGTGAAACCCCGGCCGGCCAGTATAAGCCAGGTAAGTCCCAGTCACCCTCTGCTCATCTTACCCTAGAAGTTGGGGCATCCTCAGCAGTGTTGTCTTTCCGTGGCATGGGCTGTTACTCCTCTGCCTCTTTGGGGGAAACAGCATTTCTCATAGCAAAGGGGTAAGAGAAAGCAATGGGAAAGGAGCCCTAGTTACCTGCTTTGCATGCAGAAGGCCCCAGCTTCAGCCCTCGGCAGCATCTCCAGGGCAAGGAGAACTGCTGCCAGACAGTGTAGATGATACTGAGTTAGATCAACAGTAAGGCAGTTTGCTTTGTTCCTGTGTAACCAGGAAAATGTTGAGCAAGCTGACACACACACACACAGAGAGAGAGAGAGAGAGAGAGAGAGGGAGCCTTCCTAGGAGAGGGCTTGGTGTGGTGTAAGATGCAGCTTCTGGACTAAGAGGGTGATTCTTTGACTCAAATCTCCAGGCCACCTCCGGAGTTTAAGGGCCGCTTCATGCAGTTGGCAGGCATGCCTTGGTTCTTGTACACATGAGCCGGAAATGGACAGTTGGCTATGACTTGCCAGTATTTTGAAAGAAGTAGCTGGCTGCAGGTGGAGTGAGCCCCTTGTGAGGTGGCTTCTGGAGAAGAAGGCATCACTCCATGTCAATGCTTTTCCTGCCTGGAAACCTGCCTTTGCTGCTTGGTTCCCTGAGATTCTGACTCTGAATCTGTGTGGATTCAGCAGGGCATGTGGTGGAGCCCACGCTGGCACCTCCAGGGCCCTAGCTGGCAGCCGTCACTGCACTTACGCCTCCCAACTCCCTTCCAGGCCTTTTAATTTTTCATGTGGTGCCAGAGCTCTCGTTTCCAGGATGTCAAACTTGTGGCTCCAGATGTTTGCCTCCCTTTAAAGAGCACTTCATTGGTGGTTAATTCCTGAAATTGACCCTTTGAAAGACTGAAACATATAAATTCTTTATAGAATATCTGCTGGGCCTAGACTACCGTCTTCTCTACAAATCTCTGCTGCATTGCCCCTTTGTGTGATAAAAGTGACCACCTGTAGCTCTTTGGGCAACCTATGCTCCCTGAGCCTCCAGGTGCATCTGCACAGAGCAGAGTGCACAACTGTCCCTCTGCTGCATGCTCTGCTGCTGCTTGTACTGTGCTTCCCAAGGGTTCTTTAGAACAAAGCTACAAAACCTGTGGATGGCTGTCCCGGTGCTGTCCTGCTCTTGCTTCTTCCCCTTCAGCATCAAACCCTTCTTTTTTTCCTTCTGTGCAAAGGGGTGGGGGGGGTGTCCCTCAGTCAAGAAAGGGCTCAAGCAAGGCTCCATGTGACCAAATGGATGCAAAGCCAGTCCTCCACAATCAGAGTGCAACATTCTTTTTCCACGGAGCCATGCACTCATTCCCTCGACCATTTCATGACTTCCCCACAAAATGGGGACAGGGTAAGGCAAAGGAGAAAGACCCCCATGTCCACAATTCTAATTGGAGCAAGGGGGCCTTGGTGGGGAAACATAGCGCAATGAATTGCCCCATCCTGAGGCTGGTGTTGTCATTACAGAGCAATGGAAGCCCCAGGACTCCGAAGGGAAGAAGCAGTACGACCGGGAGTTCCTCTTAGACTTCCAGTTCATGCCTGCCTGCATCCAGAAGCCAGAGGGGCTGCCGCCCATCAGCGATGTGGTCCTTGACAAGGTATGGGGCTAGTGTGTAGGCAGAGGAAGTGAGTTTGTGGTGGCGGCTGAAGGTCGAGAGAAAGGCATGCCTAGTGTTTTGAACTGAGAACTTGGATTTTGCAACATTTTGAAGACCTGGTCCAATTTAATAAGGCACAAGAGGAGATGCTGCCACTGGACTGGGTTTAAAATTAGATGATATGTATGCATCTTCCCCAAAACATTCTTCTAGCCTCAGGAAGCAGAAAACCCCCAATTCCCTTCCCCTGAGCTGCCTCTCTGTCAACAGACATGAAGAAACTTTGCTTTCTGGTGGTGGGGTAGTTAGATGGCCTTGAACTGCCATGCCTCAGTTTGCTCAGCTTTAGCAGGCACCCCCCTCAGAGGTAAAGTTATAAGGGAAGTGGATCTTTATGGGCAGGATGAGTCATTGGCTGTGCATTTTGTTTTCAACTGTAGCTCTTGGCTACTTGGGAGTATCTACCAAATGCTGCTGTCTGTGCAGACGGTTGCTGCATGGCTACCCGTAACTTTACATTTTTCTACCAATACAGATCAATCAGCCAAAACTGCCTCTTCGAACTTTGGATCCTCGGATATTGGCACGGGGTCCAGATTTCACACCAGCATTTGCTGATTTCGGAAGACAAATCCCTGGAGGGCGGGGCACACCTGTAAGTGTCAGAGTTCCATCCAGAGTTAGAAATGACCTTTTGCCTTTTCCCTCCAGAATCTGGAGCATCTCCCAGTTTGGGGGCTCTTCTGCAGTCATGTTTTCTCAGTCTTCCATTTTCCCCCTTTCCTCCCTCCTCCCTCCGCTGGTCTGTGCCTTTCCTCATCCCTTCCCATCCCTTACTTCCTTCCCATCCCTTACTGTCTTCCTTCCTATCCCTTACTTTGTTCTCGCATCTTTCTATCACCTGTAAGGCTCCTCCTGGGCTTCCTTGACTCTAGTTGACTGGAAAATAGTGTTTTCCTCTCTGAAGGAGTCAATTGGTTCTGTTGACACAGGTGGGCAGGAATATGGCCACCAGCTTAGTATTCTGCAGAGGTTCTGCTTCTTGAACTCTTTGGTTTCTGGATAGTGGGGGCCTGGAAATGGGGAGGGGGAGGCCAAGCAGGGACGATACGGGGCTGGGGGGGGGACAAAAAAAAAGAGGAGAAATCTTCTTAAAATAATTATGGGGAGTCAGGTGAAAGAAGTTCTTTGCAAGTGGCACCTGCTTCTTGGCTTGCGGAATAGCCAGCCAGCTAATGGGTTTTTAATGGGGAATAACAAAAAATGGGGGGGGGGGTTAAATTTAAGCTAAAGACCTACCTTCTGAAGTTGTGGTGCCCATCTGCCGTAACAGACGCCTACTTGGGCATGTCAGGTCTTTCTGTGTCAGCCTGTGGATAATACCTTCCTCTCCCCCACCCCTTTCTTTCTTTTTACAGGCCTGCAAAGTGCAGCCCCCACCTGGACTCCAGCCCCTTGCTCGGTGTGGGCCCCCAGCATGCCCTTTGTTGGTCTCATCTCACCCACAGCTGAGGAACCTGACCATAGGGGTAAGCCATCCTGCCCCCGCCCCCAGTTTCCTCCCTCACTGTGAGCGTCTTTTTGCAAAGCCTTCTCCTCTGCCCTCCTGTCTTCAGAGGAGCTAGCAAACAACCCCACGGAGCACAAGCCTGTAATGGAAATGGCACCAGCCTTGCCTTGTACTCTTCTCTAGGCTGCCGTCTCTTCAGTGGTGGGTGGGACAGCACCAGCAGAGGGCATACTGGGACTTTGGCCTGAGCTGGATCTGCCCTAGGGCTGCTCTTCGCAGTCCTGTGTAGAGGGGGAGACCAGGTAAGTCCTGCTTGGCCTGTCTTCGTTTTTCTTTTGGCTTGGAGCATTTAGCAGCTCGTGGATGCTCCATCTCAGCCTTGCTGAATGGCAGCTTTTCCCCCCTTCTGCATTTTGGAAAGTAACAGCTTTTCACTAACCTTGGTACCTGGTGGCACAGTTAATCGGGTAACAAGTTTAAAAAATGCATCTTCTTTTCAAAAACGACTTGGGTGAGGTGAAGTAGAAATAGGTACAAATAGCTTAAGAAAAATAGCCAGCTGTTGTGCTGTAAAAGCCACCCCAGATGCACCAGGAGGAAGGCCTTAATCTAACTCAGTGGCTCGGTTTTCTAACGCTAGAAAAGAATGCAAGGGATATTATGTTACAGAAGGTGCCGGAGATAGAGGATTGAATTATTGTCGATTGTGGTGCTGATAGGTGAATGCTGGCTGAGGGCTACCATGAAATGGCAGCCCTTACGTCTGACTGCAAAATATTAAACATTCTTGGGTGGTGTTTGGGAATGAGAGGTTGGGAGCGGTGGTTGGGAGTGAGAGGTATGGGGGGGGCAGGGGGGCAGAAGCGAAGATCTTGTGTCTGCATCAGACCTGATGTGGCCGGCATCGTGAACTTCACAAGTTTGTGATCTTAGTACAGCTCCTTTGCTGCTTATTCCTGCCCGGACTGGGAAATGATTTTGCTCGGCTCTGTGTTGAGCAGAGACTCCTCCTGGGGGATGTCCATGAAACACTTGTTGAAGTGCCAAAATCAAGGTATCCTGCTGCCTGTTAGGGTATCCCATAATGATCACTGCTTCCCCCAAAAATTGTAGAAAGGGACCTACAGTAGCAGGTGCTACAGCTCAAGCTGCCGGTGTAGAATTTAAGCACATAGAGAAGCTCCTTGCTGCATTTTGGATGTCAAGGGCTGGATTCTCGAAGGAGTTGGTGTGGTGCTGGTGCCTGCGTGCTGGTGCCTTAATTGGTGCAGAACATGTGTGAATGGTGAAACCTCAGGAGGAGCGAGCTGGTAGTTTGCTGTTCTGTCCCACCAGTCAGGCTTGTTGTTGGCACTGTCTCCTCAGCAGCACCGTGGGCCGGTTGGAGCTGCATCTGGATCACCCTGGCCTGTGTACTCTGGTGTGCCTCTCAGGCAAAGTCCTGATTATTTGCTTGGATAGGGACCTCATGTTGCAGGATTGGGGCTGTTGTGCTCACTTGCCAGACAGCAGGGGGAAGTGTGTTCTCCAGCACCTTTTAAAAAACCCAAAAAAACCCCACTCTTTCTCTTTCTTCCTCCTCCTACCTTGCCCTTCTTATACGTTTGGTTCTCTTATACCTCAGAAGGTGCAGTATCCTGAAAACTTGGGGTTGTTTATCACAGCCACAGTGAAACATGGTCAGGAAGGCTCAGCCCCAGGTAGCAAAGGAGGGGCTGCTTTTTGTGTGGCAGGGACTGCTTGCCGGCAGCATTCCGTCTTGGTTCATATTCTCTCTGTGGGAAAGGTCTGTAACTCCATGCTTCAGTCCTCAGTGGCATCTCCAGGTAAAGCTGAGAGAGTTTCCCTGTCTGAAACCCTGAAGATGGACTTTGTATAAGGCAGTTTGCTACATTCCTATATTCACCTGTATAAATTCCCAAGTAGATGCTAGTGTTGGCAGAGCAGGGTTGCTTTGATGCTGGATGTCCTGTATGTGTTGTTTGAGCCTCTTTGTGTTAAAAGGGACTTAACATTCAAGGGACTGGTTTTTCTCTTAGCTGTTAAACGTTGGACAGCGGAGATCTCAGCCAGGCCAGAGGCGGGAGCCCAGGAAGATCATCACGGTTTGTGTCAAAGAGGATGTACACCTGAAGAAAGCTGAGAATGCCTGGAAGCCGAGTCTGAAGCGTGAGACGCAAGCGGAAGACTCTGAGAGCATCAAAACCCAGGTGAGGCAAGAACATGAGCCTCCTGGCTGGGCTGCCGAGGGGCTGGCCCTACTCCCCACTTTAACACCCACCCTTAGCTGTAGTGTGATTTGCATGGCTAAGAACAGGGTGGTCCAACGTGCAGCCCAAAGGCTGCATATGGCAACATTTGACACCCCCACCTCCCCAGCCCTCGTGCTGCCTTTCCAAGCTGAGCAAGTGATGGGCTGGGCTGGGGGGGGTGCTCTAACAGGGTCCTAGAGTTCTGCCACCTTCTTCCCAAAACCTGGTTAGTGCTTTCCTGCTTTGGAAGGGGGTGGGAGGGACTCACTTACCCGGCTATGGGAAGGCAGCACAAATTTTGGCCTCGCTCCTCCCCCCTCCCCCCCACAACACATGGGTTCCTTGTTGAAATACGATTGCGGCCCACTTGATATGAAAAGTTGGACCTCCCTGGCTTAAAAGGACAAGTGAGGATACCAGACAACCTACTACCTCTCTGGCAGGTGTATTTTCTCTATGTTATCTACTTGACTGTTTCTGCCTTTCCTTGGGAGGGGGAAAGAAGGGGGATCCCACAGAGGACAGACTTCCTGTGTGGAATATATTTGTGTTCTGAGCTGCCACTGTACAAAGCTTTTGCTGCTCTGGAGTCTGGTTGTTTCAACCTGGCTGTGTCTGAACTTCCCTGTCTGCCTGTCTTCCCCTTTCCTCCTGGAGTTGCTGTGAACATGGGTGGAGCTGTTCAAGCTGACCTGGGATGGTTTGGGCATACAACGCAATGAAACATACATGCCTGGGTACTGAAAGCAGCTGTCTTGGGTTGTTGCTCTCCTAGGCCTTTGGCCTCATTTGAGTTTTGCACCTTAACACCTGCATTTTCCCTTCAGGAGCTATTCCGCAAGGTCCGAAGCATCTTGAATAAGTTGACACCACAGATGTTCAATCAACTGATGAAGCAAGTGACTGATCTAACTGTGGACACGGAAGAGAGGTTGAAAGGCGTCATCGACCTTGTGTTCGAGAAAGCCATTGATGAACCCAGCTTCTCTGTGGCCTATGCAAACATGTGCAGGTGTCTCGTCACGGTAAGTGTGGTGTGGGAAGTTGGAAAAGGAAAATACCCAGTGGGAGCGGGGGAATGGCAGAGCTCCTGCTTAACATGCAGGATAGCCCAGATAGGATCCCTGCCATCTGCTGTTAAAAGGATGATTTGAAAAGGACCTTATTGGCCTGAGTCTCAGGAGATACTCTGCCATTCAGGGTAGACAATACTGGGCTGAATTGACAAAGAGTTTGCACTGGTCTGTCTTCTGCTGCCTTTTAGACACCAGAATGGAAAGGGGTTTATGGGGAGGTTGTTCTGAAGATGCTTATCTGAACCAGGCTCATGCAGGCAATTAATAATAGCACCTTTCTATAATAGTTCACCTTTGATGTTAATAGTTTGTATATATTATGTATATGTATATATTACTGTGTTGTTTTCAATATGAATGCTGTGAGCCAGTCTGTTTGCTCTAATATGTTTTTATGAATAATGGCCTGTAAATATTTTTATAAATAAAATGATAAAATGCTGGTTAGGAATGCAGCAAGTGATGAGAATGCCCTGTTTTGCCTGTGTTGTGCTCACCTTCCTCCTCCTTGGCCCTTTCGACACGTGCTGCACACAGCTGAAGGTGCCCATGGCGGATAAGCCCGGGAGCTTTGTCAACTTCCGGAAGCTACTCCTGAATCGTTGCCAGAAGGAATTTGAAAAGGACAAAGCTGATGACGATGTCTTTGAGAAGAAGCAGAAGGAGCTGGAAGCTGCCACAACGGTGAGTGTCTGCAGAGCACCCTCTGTGCGCTCCCAGGAGCAGGGAGCCCAAGACATGGGAGTCCTGTGGTGTTGCTGGCCTAGGAAGCGAGGCCATGGGCTTGTGGTGTGGCTGGCAGCCCTTTCTCACCACCCCTTCCTTCTCTGCCCCTCAGCCAGAGGAGAGGACGCGGCTCCACGATGAACTGGAAGAAGCCAAGGACAAGGCCCGACGGCGCTCCATTGGCAACATAAAGTTCATTGGGGAGCTCTTCAAGCTGAAGATGCTGACAGAGGCCATCATGCACGACTGTGTGGTGAAGCTGCTGAAGAACCATGACGAGGAGTCCCTTGAGTGCCTCTGCCGCCTCTTGACTACCATTGGCAAAGACTTGGACTTTGAGAAAGCCAAGGTTAGAAGAACCTGGCACCCACACTGAGACCCTTGGTGGCTGTAGCCTTGTCTGTGGGCTGCTAAATGGCGCTCGTGCTTTCCCCTAGAAGATGGGGCAGTGGGGTTGCTTTGCCCCTTGTGTCATCAGGGAAGAGTGAACACCCAAATCCATCTTCTTTGGTTCTGAAAAGAACTTAAGTGTTCAGAAAAGCTAGATCCATACCCCTTACTGGCCCTTCTTCATACCCGCCTGGAGTGGATGGAATGTGAGGCCACTTGGAAAGTGCAGGGGCGGGTGGGTGACTTTTATATATTTCTATGTAGAAACCTCTTTACTTTTGCCTGGCTGGGATTAGCCCCTGTTCAAAGGTAAGAGTCACCCTCATTGCTCCAGGCCCTGAAAGGTTTCCCAGGAGAGGCTGGAAAGGATCCCCTTCCCCATCCCCCGCTGTTAGGCAGTTTTTCATGTTCCTATGAAATATGGTGAGAGCATCTGTGTTTCCTCTAGCCTCGAATGGACCAGTATTTCAATCAAATGGAAAAGATAGTCAAAGAGAGGAAAACCTCTTCCAGAATACGATTCATGCTTCAAGATGTCATAGACCTCAGGCAGGTACGTGTGCAGCAAGGGAAGCAGATGAGTAATTGTCCAGAAGAGAAAAGGGGTACTGCCCTCACCTGGCTCTTAGTCTTACCTTGAGAGGGTAGTTCTTGGTTTTTTCAAAGGGCTGCCAGAGACCATCTTTTGATGATGGGCAGTGGAGCTGCTGTCTCCTGCATCATGGGCTGCTGTCATAGGGTAGCTGTGGTTTTACAGTCGACTTGTGTCATGCTTTTGCGAGCAGTTTTCCCCTCAGTAGAATATCCCACTTCCTCTGTCTGCATCAACCACAACTACCCCACAGTGTGCAGGGAAGAAAGAAGGCCTCATCCATCTTTGCTTTCCTGTCTTCCACAGTGTAACTGGGTCTCACGGAGGGCAGATCAAGGCCCCAAGACGATAGAGCAGATCCATAAAGAAGCAAAAATTGAAGAACAGGAGGAGCAGCGGAAAGTCCAGCAACTAATGACCAAAGAGAAGAGGAGGCCTGGTAAGTTCCCAGAGTTCCCATCTGATGCTTGACCAGGAGGAGAGAGAAACAAGGGTCCATGTCATGAGAATTGCCTTTGGTGTCTAGATTATAGAGTGCCCTGTCCAGGTTGAATATCTCTTTCTGCCCATATGCCTCAATATATATTGTTAAGCATATTGGGGAGCAACCTCCAGCCATTTGTTCTACTAGCGTGTGCATGGACCATTGCACAGAATAGGCAAATGGTGAAACTGCACAAATAATTTTTTAAAAACCTACCACACAATTGCTTAGGCAGAAATGCAAATTGAAATGCACTCTTCAGCTAGATGCGACAGAGGGAAACATAGGAGCCTTATTCCCGTAGGCTCTCAAGCTTCACTTTACACATACAACTCATCCCATACCACTTTAGCTACCATATCAGGGATTATAAAAAGTAACTTGTTTGTTTGTTTTGTTTGCAGGTGTTCAGAGGGTAGAGGAGGGTGGCTGGAACACTGTGCAGGGGGCGAAAAATACCCGTGTGCTGGACCCCACCAAGTTCCTTAAAATCACCAAGGTTTGTATGGAGGAAGAATCTCTTTCTGAGAGGAATCCTGAGAGACCAACTCTCCTTTGGTTGGTCATCTTCCACATTCCCAATCCTCAACATCAGCCTTCCTGAAAGTGGTGCCCTCCCAGACGTTTTGGACTGCAGTTCCCACAGGCTCCAGCTTCACACACCTACAGTAGCTGGTGCCAGTGGGCACTGTAGTTTAGAATGCCTGGAGTGTGCCTGGTTGGGGAATCTTGGTTTTTCTTGCTGCCCTGTCCTCCAAGGAAGCTGTTTGTCCATCTGTGCATCTAGGCATTTTGAACTGGGAGGTGGGAGAGAGGGTGGCAGTGAGCCGGAGGGCAGGAAGATTTGTTTCCTTCTGTGAAACAGGATTGAGTGGGGCGGTTCCAATCCCCAGTAGGCTCTCCCTGATTTGTGCTTCTGTCTGTGTCTCTTTTCAGCCCACAATAGATGAGAAGATCCAGCTTGTGCCTAAAGCCCAGTTGGGCAGCTGGGGAAAAGGCAGCAGTGGGGGAGCCAAGGCCAGTGAGATTGGTGAGTGTGGAGGCCCCCCACCCTGCATTTTGCTCTGTGCACCCTGAAAAGTGCTGGCAGTTGCTGTTCCTCGTCAAATACATCTCCTTCTCATTTCTCCTTTTTTGGAATTTCCAGTCTTGGCTTGCTTCCTGTCTGAATGGGCCGTGCAAACTCCATATTCAGTGCTAGCCCTCCTCTTGGTACACCCACTAAAGTTAAATGGCTACAACTATCTTAGGTTCATTAAATTCAGTGGATTTACTTTGGGAAGGACTTAGCCTGATATAACTCCCATGTTCTACTTCTTCTTTTTCTTAAACATTCAAATATTTCACCAAAGTAACTGAATAGGTGGATCAAACCAGTGCTTGATCCATTTCTGACAGTAGTGCTGCAGCAGTCTGTAGACAATACACTATAGTACTACAGTCGGAAACCGATCAAGAGCTAAGAATAGCATGATTAAGTTAGCTAGAGAGTCTCCTGAAAGAGCCGGTTTTTGCTTGGCTTCGGAAAGATCTCAGTGTGGGAGCTTGGCAAATACCTTTGGGGAGTCCACACCATAGTGCTGACGTCTCTACTGCATAGACTCTGCCCTGATTGGATGATTGCTGAGTTTCACTCAGTATCAGTGCCTGGAAGAAGAAATCAGAGCAAATTATCATAGCATCCATGACAGATGGCCATCCAACCTCTGCTTAAAAACCTCCACTGAAGGAGAGTCCAGAACCTCCCAAGGGAGTCTGTTCCACTGTCGAACAGCTCTAACTGTCAGAGGTTTTTCCTGGTGTTTAGTCCTAATCTTCTTTCTTGTCATTTGGAATCCATTGGTTTGGGTCCTGTCCTTCGGATCCAGCAGTAAACAAGCTGAATCCAACTTCCATTTGACTGCCCTTCAGATATTTAAAGGTAGCTTATCGCCTCTCAATCTCTTCCAGGCTAAACATACCCAACTTCCTCAACTGTTCCTCATAAGCCTTTGTTTCTAGGGAAGGATTTGGTCCTTAGGAGACACCCAAGCCAGTTAAGGCTTTAAAGGGTTTCTTGTATCTGTAGGTGACCCATCTCTCCCTCAGTGCAAAAAACCTCAGCCCTGAAGGTTGAGAGAGATAATCAAGGCATCCACTTGACACAGTTAAACTTGTGCTAGGTTTAAGAGCTTCTGGGCCTCTGGCTGATAGGTTTCCTGGAGCCCTTGAGACAGCTGTTACTCTCCCCAACATCCTCTTGCAGATTCCTTACGACCAAGTGCCACTAGTTTGAACCGATTCTCTGCACTGCAGCCTCCCGCATCATCTGTGTCTGCCTCAGCCACATCCGCAGAGTTGGACTCTCGCAGGGCCTTAACTAGGTAAGTCTCAGGCCACCCATGGCTGCTTCTCTCCCACTTCATTTAGTAGTAGTAGTAGTAGTAGTAGTAGTAGTAATTGCCTTGAATGAAGTGTTCTATGTGATTAAGCTGACTTCTGTCCGCGTAATGAAATGTGTGAAAAAAGCAGAGATTTAATTGTCTCTCCAATAAAAGTCTTCTGCTTTTAGCGCTTGATGTCTGTGTTTACTATCACTTGAAAGTCACTTGAAAGCTAATTGGCACATAGCCGAGTTGGGGGTTAATTTTTTTTCAAGCAATGAATGAATAAGGATTTTTCCTGAGAAATGTCTTTGCTCCCACAGTCGGGGGAGCACAGGCAGGGAGAAGAACGACAAGCTGCTCCCCTCCCCAGCCTCACGACCCAACACCTTCTTGCGGGTCAGCAGCAGCAAGGAGCAGCTCTTGGACAACCAGGCTCAGGAAGAACAGCGGCGGGAGATGCTGGAGACTGTGAAGCAGCTGACAGGGGGGCTGGAGAGCGACTGGAACAGCACAGAGGCAGAGAGGAGCAAGGCCAAGGAAACTGGTGAGCTTTTCCTCTTCCTCCTCCAAGTTGGGGCTTCTGAACTCTGGGCTGTCCTTCCTGCTGGATGAGCAGAAACATTTTGTGACAGATTTGGTTGGTGCTAATTTATGTCCTGCAGGGACGCGGGTGGCGCTGTGGATAAAACCTCAGCGCCTAGGACTTGCCGATCGCATGGTCGGCGGTTCGAATCCCCGCGGCGGTCCCAGCGCCTGCCAACCTAGCAGTTCAAAAGCACCCTCGGGTGCAAGTAGATAAATAGGGACCGCTTACTAGCGGGAAGGTAAACGGCATTTCTGTGTGCAGCTCTGGCTCGCCAGATGCAGCTTGTCACGCTGGCCACGTGACCCGGAAGTGTCTGCGGACAGCGCTGGCTCCCGGCCTCTAGAGTGAGATGAGCGCACAACCCTAGAGTCTGGCAAGACTGGCCCGTACGGGCAGGGGTACCTTTACCTTTACCTTTAATTTATGTTCATTCCCTCTTGAGCTCATAGCATTATTTCATCCACATTCATTTGTTGCCCCTTCTGAGTCAAAATGGTGGTGATCTAAAGTGAGGTATTCTGTGCAGATCTCTCTCTGGGATGAATTACACCACAAATCCTAGAGTGTGTAGCTGCATGTAGGACTTACGAAGAATGGCAGGACACAGCCTAAGGACTTGTCTATAATGACAATGGAATTGTGCATGGGAAAAATGCCTCTCTGGCATTGCATTGAAGTAAGCCTTCTACATTTCCTGCCTCTTTCTCTCCCTCTCCCCTTACCCATTCAACTGTCTTAACAGCCAAGCCTGAAATTTCCACATCCCCAGCCCAAGAAAAACCTGCATTGTCAGAAGAGGAAATAGAGAGAAAGTGCAAATCGATCATTGACGAGTTCTTGCACATAAACGATTATAAGGTAAGGAGAGCTGTGGCCCATCATGACGTGCATTGGAGTTTTCTCTTGGGGCGGAGGGCTTAAGCGTTTAAAAGCCACCCTTTCCGAGGTCTGGCTTTGTGGCCTCTGATCTTACAGTATCAGTGCAGAGAGCAAGAAGGACCTTTATTAAGGTCAGCTGAGGAGCTTTTGCACAAGGAAAGTCTCTTAGCCCACGGACTACAGAGAAACCTCCCTTTGTATTGTCTGGACAGGAAGCGATGCAGTGCGTGGAGGAGCTGAGCATACCGGGAATGCTGCCTGTGTTTGTGCAGGTGGGCGTGGAATCAACCCTGGAGCGGAGTCAGATCACCAGAGACCACATGGGCCAGTTGCTGTATCAGCTGGTGCAGTCGGAGAAGCTCAGCAAGCAGGACTTTTTCAAGGGGTTGGTAGTCTGCCAGGGAAGGAAGCAAGATCTCTGGGTATTTTTTCTTTCTTTCATGGGTGCTCACTACAAACAGTTACATTTGGGCTGGATGCAGAGAGTGACCAGCTGCCTCCCAGATGGAATGTGCCTTGAGCAACTCTGCTTCCCTCCTTAGGTTTGCGGACACCTTGGAGACGGCAGACGACATGGCCATCGATATACCCCACATATGGTTATACCTGGCTGAGTTGGTGACGCCTATGCTGAAAGAAGGAGGAATCTCTATGAGAGAACTTCTGACGTAAGCTGCACTCTTTCTCCGTTAGCCGTGGGGTGATGCTTGCACCGGCTGCCCTTGGAACTCCTTGCATAGATAAGGTCAAGCTAGCCACAGTCAACCGCAGTGACCTATGCGAGACCTGTTGCTTGCTACAAACTGTATTGTTATTGCCTTGAGGCAGTGAATTTCCACACTCCGGTTAAGTCAGATTTAAATCTGCCAGACCCCTCATGGGCCTAATTAGACGCGTGTACAGGGCCCACCAGTTAAAATGACGTCAGGCAATGTTTCTTTTTGAAGGCACACTTCCAGATCACAAAGGGATTTGCACAGACTTCAACTAAAACGGGGGCTTTCACAGAGATTTCAGTGTAAACCCATCATGAGTCTGGAGTAAGGTGTGCTTCAGCTGTTGGACAGTGGGGACATGCCTTACCTCCAGCAAAGGAATGCTTAAGAGCTCATTTTATTTTATTTTTTATAATAATTTTTATTAATTTTCCAATTTTTAACACAAAACAACAACAACAACAACAACATACAAACATCAACAAATACAAACACATACAAAGATATCATTTCTTAACCTCATTTTCATAAGCCTCTTTTCTCGGACTTCCCCATACCTCACCCTTTTTGCATCTTTATTTTACAGTTTTTCAACAACTCTTTTTGCCAATTAAGTTTAAGCTCATTATCATTCTCAATTTTACCTTAAATCATCAAACAGTTTTTGCTGCAATTCTGCATCTCCCTTCCCCTTGACATTTTATCACTCCTCTATTTTACAACAGTTCTTAAGATATACTTTAAACTTCTTCCAATCTTCCTCCACTGTCTCTTTCTCTTGGTCGCGGATTCTGCCGGTCATTTCTGCCAGTCCCATAAAGTCAATCACTTTCGTCTGCCATTCTTCCAGTGTGGGTAGTTCTTGTGTCTTCCAATACTTTGCTAAAAGGATCCTTGCTGCTGTAGTGGCGTACATTTTAAGCCACACTAGCCCTAGTCCCACACCTGATGTCTCATATGATGGCAGGTGGGTGCAGTTTACCAGAAACAGTCTGGCACGCTAAATAGGGTTTCCCAGCAGGCCAGAGGCTTGCCACCCCTGCCTTAAGGGCTGAACCAGCAGAGGGTGGCAACTCCCCAAATATCCTGCCTGTCTAAACTTGTCTGCTGTGGTCTCCCTCCAGCTCCAGAACAGAGTTGCTTATGTGGTCAAAGACTGAAGTAGAACTTAGTGAAGGCCAGAGCCCTCCCTCCCCCCCCTTCATGGTGACCTTTCACTATGTTCTAGTTGCCTGTCAGGTGGCAAAGCTTACACTGCTCTCTTGCTCTCTCCTATTGCAGAGAATTTAGCAAACCCTTGCTCCCTGTGGGAAGAGCCGGCATCTTGCTTTCCGAAATATTGCACCTTCTATGCAAACAAATGGTAAGTGTTCCAGGCCACTTGCAGATCTGGATGTGTGTGTGTGCAAAGGGAATCCGTAATGTAATGAAAAATGTCAAGAAGCCTGCCCAAGACTCCCAGGTCAGTGAGTTGCATTCACATTTTGCCTGAAAAGGCTTTGAAGCTCCCTTTGGTTGATCAGGAGCAGGAATCACAAAGGACAGCCTCATTCTGAAGATGCTTCAAATTCAGAGATGTTCCCAGTTGCTGACCCAACCTGAGCAGGCCTCTACCCCGAAAGGGTGGCACTTTCTTGGCCCCACTGACTGCTGAATCCCGTTGACCCCACAGCAGCATTGGATTGAACCCTCCTGTTGGAACAGAACATCCTAAAGTCAGGATATTGAATGTGATACTTTGCACTCACCCAGGTTTCCCCCTCACCCCCGAAAAAGAACTGTCATGGTGGGGCTGGAGGTTGCTTTAAACACCATGGCTGTTTTGGGTCTCCCTGCTCTTCTCTCTTTGATTTTTCAAATTCCTTCTGTGTTCTAGAGCCATAAGAAAGTGGCAGCCTTATGGAGGGAGGCTGGCCTCAGTTGGAAAGACTTCTTACCTGAAGAGGAGGATGTCCACACCTTTCTCATGGAGCAGGTGAGTTGGGAGCCAGAGCAGGGTCACTCTGACCTTTAGGTCACTCTGTTCACTTCTGATAGGGGGAGGAGGTTTGACTAGATGCTGTGTTGTCCCTTCTGACCCTTGAGGTGGGACCAGCCTCCACTGCAAAAGGTCTTTAACCCTTTGGAAGAATAGATGGTTAAGCCCCACTTCAGGGTGTTCACTGGCGTGGGTGGGGGACCCTGCATGTCACGCCAAACTAAAGCCATTCTCTCTTCTCTTGTAACACTGCAGAAGTTGGACTTCACAGAGACTGACAGTTCCAGTTCCTCAGAAGCACTTTCAAAGAAGGAGCTCTCTGCTGAAGAGTTGAACAAACAGCTGGAGAAACTCATTATCGAGGACAAGGCGAATGATGAGCAGATCTTTGATTGGGTAGAGGTACAAAGCCCAAGTCCATCTATGCCCGTACACTAATAAGTTAAGAGTTATTTGAACCCATCTGTTACAGTTCCTGGAGCCTGGGCTCTTGGAAAGAGCAGCTCTCAGGAGTGGGCTCTTGGTTCTTACAGAATCACGGGGTTGGGAGCATTTCACCACAGCCCTCACCTGTCTCCACACTGCTTTCCTGACCCTCACTTTCAGCAGAGTCTGGTTTCGCCCCTGGGGATTGCTGCTTGTCACCAGAACACAATTTTGCTCGCCTAGAGGGCTGCATTGTAGGGCTAGAGAGAAATTATTGCTTTTACAGATGCCAGAGGGTTTTGATCTGTAGCACTGAGTTCCATCCTAGAATGCCTTTTTTATGTGACTCTCCAGCAACAGACTGTTTTTCCTGCTGAATAAATAACACCGTAGAAGGCAGAATTGGGGGAGAGAATATAAGCCATTTTCCTGCTCCCAGGAACACTTTGGGGTGAGCTGATCTGGTAGGAAGCACTTTAATGAGTGAGCTTATAAGATTCCTTCATCAGCGAGTTCTTCAGACGAGGTGCTGTGATGCAACCCGTGGGCTTTTTTGACTTCTGCAAATACTCTTGATTTCAGGCTAATCTAGACGAGAGCCAGATGAGTTCACCTACATTCCTTAGAGCTTTAATGACAGCAGTTTGTAAAGCCGCTATTATAGGTGAGTAATGTTCATCCAGAAGTTTTAGACATGAAGCCATCAATATCTTTCCTCTGTTTTGCATGGAATTTGAATTCTTCACCACAGTCTCTTTTTAAGCATGCGCTCTGCATGAAATGTCCCACTGATGAGACACAGATAATGAGCGACCAGAACAGGTCATGTTAATGTGTCTTCCATCCCAGGGATTTCTGGGATTCTCCAGATCCGTTTTTTCTGTGAATCCAATCCATATCATTTGGAAGCATACTATGGTTGGAAGAAGAGAAATCACCTACCTTATTACCGTTTCCACCAGTTGTTTTATATCCTGAGTTGTTCCATTAGAAAACATCAAGTGATAACTGTTTCAATGGCAGTTCTTCATTTTGAGGGTGTGTGTAAGGAGATCTTTGAATTCTAGCCAGCAGTGGCCCCCATGGATTTGGGGCAGGGGCGCCGGTGAGAGTGATGCCTTTTTGCCTTCCAGTTTCTGTGCATTAAACCTTTTTGTGCTTTTGTAGTGTAGCTGAATGGGGATTTAGTTGGCTAAAGTCCATACTTGTGGCCACTTCATAAGTTCAGTAAAACTGTGAGGGGAGAGGAGAACATTAACACACCAGCTAATGAGTCCCTGGGACGCAGGTGGCGCTGTGGGTTAAAGCCTCAGCGCCTAGGGCTTGCCGATCGAAAGGTCGGCGGTTCGAATCCCTGCGGCGGGGTGCGCTCCCGCTGCTCGGTCCCAGCGCCTGCCAACCTAGCAGTTCGAAAGCACCTCTGGGTGCAAGTAGATAAATAGGGACCGCTTACCAGCGGGAAGGTAAACGGCGTTTCCGTGTGCAGCTCTGGCTCGCCAGAGCAGCGATGTCACGCTGGCCACGTGACCCGGAAGTGTCTCCGGACAGCGCTGGCCCCCGGCCTCTTAAGTGAGATGGGCGCACAACCCCAGAGTCTGTCAAGACTGGCCCGTACGGGCAGGGGTACCTTTACCTTTACCTTTAATGAGTCCCTGCATATAGAAAACAAGTGTGTCAGGTTTCTGTCCTGACATGCTAGCTTTCTGACATGTGCAGAGATATTGGGGGGAGGGATATGGAAGAGCATTCCACAATGTGAACCCCACTCCTGTAGTGTGAAGGGGTACCACCCAGTGAGAGTCAAGCCTAAATATTTTTAGATCCCAGATACAGGTAGTGATGTATTCCATCTTTTATATTTTTGGTACCTAAAATTGCAGGAGGTAGGATGAAGTGACACAGCCTCTTTCTTTCAAAGCTTCTAATTTTTGGAAGATGAGCTGGTGAAATAAACCATTCCAATTGCATAAGCAGTCCAGACGTTGAAGAATGTTTAATTTCTGCTGCTGCTATCCCTTTTGCCTTGAATTGAGATTTGTCTGTGAAGACAGAGGATAGATAAGAGTTGCCTGCCTTCCTCCTTCCTGGCCAGCTTTTAACCAAATGCTGACATTGAATCTCTTCTCTTTTCTAGTGGACAGTTCTAGCTTGCGAGTGGACACTGCTGTTATCAAGCAGAGAGTGCCGATCTTACTTAAGTACCTAGACGCGGACACAGAGAAGGAACTACAAGCACTTTACGCACTACAAGCATCAATAGTAAAACTTGATCAACCTCCGAGTAAGTGTACTCAGGGTCAGGGTGGTCTTTGGGCCTTGGTCCCTTGAATTGGGCTTGTGTAATATAGGACGGAACATGATGTGCTGTCACTGGCTGTAGGGCCATTTGCTGGTACCCCAAAGCCAATTTATACTAGATTTTCTTGGGGTGCATCATTTTGCTTTTGTTCAAGATGAATAAGGGCCACAGAAAATCCCCCTGAGTTTGAATGTGGCTCCCAGTCAGCAACCAAAAAAGGCAGCCCTCTGTTTCCAGTTTCTCTGTTTCCAGTCCTATTACCCTTGTCATCCAGAGAAATGGAGGAAATGTCAAGTATATAGCAATTTCTCCTCAGTTTTATATCATCCACATATTATTTATTTATTTATTTATTTATCTATCTATCTGAAAGTTTTTTGCAGTGTTGGGAGCCTGGATTCTAAACCTGCCCTGATGCAGGATGTTCCTTCAGCTTAGCCACACCATCTGAACAAAAACCTACCCACTGTGGAGCCCTAGAAAGGCCTCTCACCTGGGAGAGCCCTCTGAGCTCTGAAGAGCAATGATATTTGTGTTTCATTGGCACCCCGATTGACGAAGGACTAAAAGGGGTCAGACGGAGTAAATTTATAAAATATAAGTGGAGGGTTGGGTTGAAGGCTCAGCACACTGCAATTCACATTTTGAACTGAGCTTGCTAGCCAGTCGTGTCTGCTTTGGTTGCTGTCCAGGGGGGAGTGTTCACCTCTTCCTTTCCTTCCCCCACAGATTTGTTACGGATGTTTTTTGATTGCCTGTATGATGAGGAGGTGATATCAGAGGATGCCTTCTACAAGTGGGAAAGCAGCAAAGACCCTGCGGAACAGAACGGGAAAGGCGTAGCATTAAAATCGGTCACGGCGTTCTTCACGTGGCTACGAGAAGCCGAAGAGGAGTCGGAGGATAATTGAAACTGAATTACAAAAAAAAAAAACTCAAAAAAACCACAAAAAAACAATTTAAGTATTTTTTTAAAAAAAGTTTCACGTCTTCGCCAATCACAGTGCAGCAAGGCCAATTCTCGCGCAGAGCCCCCCCTTCCCCCACATGTGCACGAGTGGGAGAGGAGACAAAAAAACCCGATATAAACGCAAAGGCGATCATGGAGGACAAAAAGTACTTGAAAATTCAAGTCCACTTCAAACCTGAGGGCAGGAGCACTAAACCAAAATACATCTATTTATAGAAAAATATTTTCTGTTTTAATCTTTTATTTTTCCTTTTTAAACAAGGACTCCTACTTTAAAAAGAAACAAATCTCTTTAGACAAAAAGTGAGAACTTTAATTTATTATTTTAAGAACTGCAAATGTCAGTGTAATTTTTAAATTTGCAGTTTCTGTAGCAAATTGTATAATAGACAAAAAAAACACCAGATAAATAAATTTCCCTCCCTTTTCAGAGCCACCTCAGTTTTGTTTCAAAGCACGGTATCTGTGTATTAAATTCTAAAGGGGTTTGGGAATGAACGAGGATGAGGGAGATGAACTTTTTTTAAAAAAGAAAAAAAAATCATCAATTTTTTTTTCGCCTGCCTCTCAGCTTGCTTTCCACAATTTAAAAAAAATCAAAAGCAACAAAGCATAACCTTGGAGCTGAAGGAAAACCGCGTTTGAGAAAACGGCTGTGGACCAGACTGCTTGGAAAAATAACTTGCTCAAAGCAAAACAGTGCTATCCTGGAGGAAGAAGAAAAAAGAAGCAGCAAAAAGTACTAGTGATACTTTCAGAACCTTTAGAGCAACTTTAAGGCTTGTAAATACATAGAACAAATATTTAAAAAAAGAAAGAAATTGACTCGATACTATTTCTTTTCACTTTCAAAATATAAAGAACAAAATAAAGACAAACCTTGCAAGTTTAAAAGCACAAGAAAGTGGCTTCTTTTGATGGCAGCTTTGAAGGTGCCTGGCCCCCTCAAGCCATGGCATGCTGCCTCCCTCGGAGGGGGGGCATTAACATTCCTGACCTGAACTGCCCCCGTGACCTGTTTGCCCAAGTCTATTGGGCAAGCGGGGAGGGAGGAAGTTAAAGGAGTAAATAAAGAGGAGGTGGGTCATTCTTTGGGAAAGGTTTTGTTACGGATGGATTTTCTGTGCGGCATGCCAAAGTGTGTTCACCAACCTTTGCACTCTGCTGCAGGTGATTTACAGTGTGCAGAAAGGGTCAGTACAGCTGCAGCTTCTTTGTGAGCATTATCCTCCAATAAGGTGCTTATTAAATCTCTTACACCTCCCGCCTGCCCTTAAGGGAGTGTGTTGCTTTCCCTCCCTTTGAGGTGAAAGGAGTGTACATAATGTGGTTAATGGTTCGCGGTGTCAGAATTTCTGCTTGGCCAATTTTATCCGGTTTGGGGGGTGTGTGCTATGTCCGCACATCCCAATACACCTCCACAAAGCTTTTTCCATTTGTAGATTGTTCTCTGTAAAGCACCTTCTCCACATCTGAATAAGTTTGATCTCTGTTGGCCGCCTGAGATAACCAGCTGCTGGCTCTCCCTGTGATGGCTCACCTGTTCTTAAATGAGCCCCCCCTCAGGCTGCTTTTTGCAATTTGTGGAAGTCTAGGATGGCCTCGCCTTGTCGTTCCAAAAGAAAATGCAAAATAACCCTTGTTTTACTTCATTTGTTACTGGGTTGCTGTGTTTACATGTGATCACCGGAAACTGGAAACTGTTTTAAGTATTGCTGGGGAGGCTTCTGCAGGAGCAGGCTTTAATCTGATCGTGCTTCAAGGCAAATCAGGCCGAGGGGGTGCATTTCAAAAGCCTTCATCTCACTGTATGGTATTTTCCCCCTCTTAATTTTTTTTTTTAAAACGGTGCAGGAACACTGAGCTCTGCTCCTGACCCTGCCTTCTTCAGCCAAGGAGTGACTGGGTCAAGGCAGCTCACCTTTCCATAAGATGAAAATTCTACTGCAGCAGTGGCATAAAGAAGCATTGTTACATCTTCTGTATGGAAAATGGGTGTGATTCAAATTGTTTGCTGCTGGAACTAGTAGTAACAGAAAAGGAGTTGAGAGTTTTTGTCTTTTTCACTGGGAGCTTCTCAGGATCCCTGTTACTCTTCACGGCATTGTTAGAAATGAAGGCCTGGTTTTCTCTGAGCAAGCAGGTGCCAGTCCCGCTAGCATGTTATTTATTCCAGTAAGGTTGACAACCTTGTCTTACAGCAAAGTTAGTGGAGATAAGTAAGTGGGTCCACACTTGCTTCCTTTGAAAGGGAATTGTTCAACCTGTTAAGTATTCAAGGGAGTGCCTAGTTGTCATAGTCCAGAGGTGACTCCAGTAACAAAAACGCCTGGAATAAGGTTCTTTCTCTCCGTTCACTATCGTAAAGCAAGCTGCGTGGAACTTGGTCACTTCCTCACTCAGATTACTTGGGTTGAAATGTCCCTTTATGAAGCTCTATCAGCAATTGCAATAACAGCCAGCTGAAAGCTTGCAACAGCAACAAAAGGTTTAAGTTCAAAGTCTGACTAAAAGTAAATTAGCTGGAGAGTCCTAGGCTTAGAACTTTGCAACCATCATATAATCTCAAAGTGTTAGTAGTCATGATTGGAGGGCGGGGTTTTTTTTTTTGTATGGGTGGGTTTTATTTTTACTTTTCTACCACAGAGGTAATGGGAACAGGTGTAGCAGATTACTATCTACACTGTTTGTGCCATGTTGGAAGGGTAGATGTCATTTTGCACTACATTTTGAGACTATAGAATTATGCCATGTTGTTAGTTGCAGGGTGTGAACTTTTCCTTTGTATGCAAGTAGAACCAAGATACATATTCCTTCTTTCTTTTCTTTTTGGAAGAGATGGTGCACTCGAGCCCAACATTACTCTGAATATGTTACCCTTGCTTTTTTATTTCTGCATGCTGTATGGCGTTCATTTCCTATCTGTGGATCTGGAAAATAATTAACACTGGTTGGATATCATGGGCAAACATCCCATTTTGCCAGCAGTCTCTGACCATACACCTGAAGCAGTGTGCCCTAGTTCTTAACCCATTCCACAGAAGCACAAAGACTACGGTCAGAAATGAATGCACTTTTACTTGGAACTACTGTGTGTAATTTGAGGAGGGGGTTCTGCTCCCTCATAAGCAGTAAGCCCAAAGTTAGATTTCCAGGCCAAGACTTGCAAAGCCCTGGGGTGAAGTCAGGGTATTTAAAGCGGAGGTACAGGTGCACAGGTTTCCAGCAGGGCCTACAAGCTGACCCAGGCAGCTGCCTTGCAAAGAGTGTCACAGACATTTGCTAATTTTACTATGCTGGCACCTACAGGTCTTCTACAGCACTTCCTTGGGGATTCTCACACTGTTGCCTTCAGGCAACCCAAGTCCATTGTGTGTGTGTGTGTGTGTGTGTGAGCATTCTGTATCATTTTCTCCTTTCAACTCCTGGGGGCTGGCAGCCACCTTATTGCAAGAAGCTAAAAAATATAGAAGTTGCTGGTGGCGGTGGCTGTGAAAGGATTTTAATTAAGCCACAGCCACATTCAAACACTTAGAGCTATTGAACAGTTTGGGTGTTTTAGAAGCGGCACAGTTTGCTTCAGTTAAAATGGCACAGCCTCCTGTGGCTCTACGGTTTGGTTTTTAGAATTTTACAGCTGAAGGAAGCAGGTCTGAAGAAATGGGAGTATTGATAGAGAAGTGAGCAGAACATGCAAAATTGCAGCCCCAAAGTTATTAATACCAACTGACTTTAAAGCCTGCATTTCTGGGTTTTGGTTTAGCTTAGCAACCATGACTTCTGTGTGTTTTGAAAGAGAAAGAGAGCAGCTTTGGGTCAGGAAGGTTCGAGTCCTTTTTAAAATGGTTCTATGAAAAGTACTGATGTCAACAGAGCCGTCATAAACAATGGGCTTCTATGCATGTGCGCACACATCAAAAGAATCTCACCCTGCCTAACATTCTTCACTAACTCCAGCTTTCTGTTACCATGAAGGTAAAAGCTGCTTCCTTGAGAGCCAGTGTGGTGTAGTGGTTAAGAGCGGTAGTCACGTAATCTGGGGAACCGGGTTCGCGTCTCTGCTCCTCCACATGCAGCTGCTGGGTGACCTTGGGCCAGTCACGCTTCTCTGAAGTCTCTCAGCCCCACTCACCTCACAGAGTGTTTGTTGTGGGGGAGAAGGGGAAAGGAGAATGTTAGCCGCTTTGAGACTCCTGAAGGGGAGTGAAAGGCGGGATATCAAATCCAAACTCCTCTTCTTTACAAATCTTGCTGGGAGCAGGCAGAATTGATCCTCCTTGAGTTTGAACAGGGATGGGGAACCAATAGCCTTACAGGTGATGTTGCTAGACTCCAAGCTCCCAGCAGGCTCACAGGTCAGGGATGATGGGGCTGGTGCAGTCCCCACAATCCTGCACTTTTAAGTTCATCTTCCAGTTCCTCCAACCTTTCTAATGAAGAAGGCAGGTGGCATTTCTGCATGAAAGTATGGTGGGTTGAGGAAGATTCCCCACAGCTTTTGCAGTTTTCAGCAAAATTAAAGCACTCTGGAAGTAGAGGGGAAATTGGCAATTCCTGTTCAGCTAACAAAAGTCATAGATGGTTTCCAAGTAGATTAGAGCAGACTGGATGGAATAAATGGGCCTGCTCAAGAGAGGGAATAGCATTGGATACAGCCCCCTCTTTACAATGGGTCTGCCTCAAACTGCACTAAGCTTTTGCCAAATTTCTGGGCTTATCATTTGCTGCCTTTGGCCAGAGAGCGATTTAATTCATTTTTATCTCCTTTCCTCCATGTGGTGTACATAGTTCTCTCTATTTTATCCTCACAGCAGTCCTGTGAGATGGGTTAAGCTGAGAGTGAACAACTGGCCCAAGATCACCCACTTGAAGGATGAAAATGGCATGTGCCATCTTGAGCAGAAGCTGGAAAGTGGTGGTGTTGGGTGGGGGAACCCTTGTTAATTCCGATTTATTTGTTTATAAAAGAGGTTGGATCCAGCTTAAGTCCAGCTCAGAGCAAACCCACTGAAATGAATGACCCTAAATTGGCCAAGCCCATAAACTTCAATGGTCAACTCTTGAGTAGGACTAGGAAGAACCCAAGGCCATTATAGTGTTGGAGAAGGTGCAGGAAGATCATGGGGCTGGAGCAATTCCTGTGTGAGGGAAAGCTGCAACATTTCGGGCTTTTTTAAGTGTAGAAAAATTGTAAGGGGGGGATTATAGAGGGGTATAAAAGTATGCATGGGGTGGAGAGAGGAGTTTTTCCTCCCTCATAATAGTAGAACCAAAAAAGAGCCATCCAGTGGAGCTGATTGTTGGAAGATTCACGACAGACGAAAAGAAATAATTAAACTATGGAACTTACTGCCACAAGATGTAGTGATGGCCACCAACTTGGATGGCTTTAGCAGAGGATTATTTTAATTAAGTCAGTGGTCACTGTATGGCTTTGAATCCAAGTCAGGAGCGAGCACAGGTGAGGAGAGTGCTGGCTTTTGCACCCAGGTCCTGCATGGGGGCTTCTCTTTTGGGGCCTCTGGTTGGCCCCTAATAGAACAGGATGGTGCAATAGATTTATCAAAACATATATTTTGCCCTTCCTCTCTGTTAACAATCATAGAAATCTACAATAAAACCTGGGAAACACTTATAGCAGCTAAAGGAGAGAACATCACTTTGCTTTTAATGGCCATGGCTTAGTCAGCAGATTAAGATGAGATTCTGCTGCCCATGGGGTGGTTTTACTCCTTAATTCTGCCAAATAATATATGTGTGGTAGTGGCTCTTTTTCAGATTGATATTGCATTTTTCAGTGCAGGAGGTTAGAAACCTTAAAACGAATTATATATTAAATGTCGGCTTGCAAGGTGCTGGTAGGCGTTTGGAGAGGGTACCTCATCTCCCTATCCCAGCCTTCCAAAACGTCCCAATTCAAGGTTTCCTGCACTACAACCAGCTCTCCGATAATAGAAACAAGATGCTTGTCTATCCCAGCAAGGAAGTACCTGTGGTACTGAGATGGTTCCACCAGCAGCTGTGAGCAAGAGATGGAACCTCCACTTTCAGGTGCAGTGTACCTTAGTTCCAGCTTGGCTTGAGTATACTCTTGCCCTGTTCATGTGGGGCGTTGGAGGCACCTAGATGGCCTCGCTCAAAAAGGGAGGTTAGCTGCGTTTCTGCCTTGTTCATGGGGTCTCTACATTTGGTTGGTCCAGCGGCCAGGAAATAGGATGCGGGGACTTGGCAGGGCTTTGAATACATCCAAAAAGAAAAGGTTGCAGTTTTATATACAGTAGTACCTCTGGTTACATATGCTTCAGGTTACAGACTCCCTTAACCCAGAAATAGTACCTCGGGTTAAGAACTTTGCTTCAGGATGAGAACAGAAATCGCACGACGGCAGCGGGAGGCCCCATTAGTTCGTGGTGCTTCAGGTTAAGAACAGTTTCAGGTTAAGAACGGACCTCCGGAACGAATTAAGTATGTAACCAGAGGTACCACTGTATTTAGTGCCTGCTGTCATTTGAGGATGTCAAAATGTAGCCTTTCATGCACTGTTTGCTTACTCCACCATAGGAGCCTGGCTGTGACTTAACTGGTTTGCAGGAACAAGAGGAGTCTCATTTTTCATTAAAAACTCTGCATATGCTCACACACATATTTGTGAGGAGGGGCATTGCTTTGCATAACGTGTCGCAGGACCCAAGACCCAGAGTCCTGCTTGTTCTCCTGCGTGCCATTCCTGAGCAGAGGGAGGAGCAGAGACCAAATTATCTGTCTGGCTACAACGGTGAAGACAGTGGCCTACTTTGCAGGGCTGTTGTTACAGGGGGGTGAATATGAGTTGGTAATGAATGGGCTTGCTTTTTACTTACAACTAAGGAACCACAAGCACTGGGAACTACCGTTAAGCCTGTTCTATAAAATCCTTGGATTTTTTTTCCATTGCATGTGGCAGGTGTCTCTCTGGAACCTCTATAAGAAGCTTGTCTTCAGCCACAGAACCATTTCTTTCTTTCTCCCTGCTTCGCTACAACAGGTCTTATCTCTTTAAGTGTTAAGCAAAGATGAGCCTGTCCCCCTTATTAGCTCTCAGTCTTTACAGAAGCCATGTCCATATAAATGAGAGCGCCTGCTTTCGATGGGCTCCTGGTTATCTCCTGGGCATGTGCAGAGAGCAACCAGATTCCACTTGGCTTTGCCTTCTTCTCTGGCGCGAGTCCTCCTATGCATAAACCATCTCATTGTTCTTGAGGATTAAAAAATGTACAGTATTCCATATACTCCTTCCCACCCGCTTTTTTTAAGCCGGGTGAGATTCTGAGCATGTCAAGATTGCTGCCCCTCACGAAGGAATCCCTGGTTGCCGGGGGTTCGTTCCCCTTGGAACAGCGAGCGCTGGAGGTAAGTGAGAGCCACCGTCTCCTGAGCATGTACAAAATTCCCATGTGAAGGAGGCTTTCTCAGGAGTGGGCGTGGCTGGCCGCGAGACAGAGCGCAGTCGCCTGATTTTGGGGGGGGGGGGAATCACACTTTCCCGCCAAAAGAAGCTCGCTTCTGCCCCTTCCCCCTCCTCCCAGCCTCAAAAGCGCGCATGCGCCCTTCCCCCTTGTTCAAAGCCGGGCTGCGTTTTTGTTTATTCGGAAAGGAAAGGGAGGGGGGAAAGAAAACACAAACGGGAGTGGCGGCGCAGCGCACGCGCGTCTCGGAGGAGGCGGTTGGCCGCCGCCGCGCGTTCGAAAGGCGCTCGCCGCCGGCTATTGGTTGCTCCGGCCCGGTAAGCCCCGCCTCTTCCTGCCCACCGCCGAACCCACAGCGTCCCCTCCGGTTCCGCCGCTGTCGTCGCCGCCGCTTCTTGCTACCGTCGCTGAAGGGGCCGCCGCCGCCGCCGCTTTGTGCCTCGCGCGGCGAAAGAGAGAGGGGTGTGAGGGGAGAGGAGGAGGCCCTGAAGCCGGTGAGTGGCGGGCGGGCGGGAGAGGGGGGCGGGGTCAAAGGTCACGCGTTGGGCCCGCGCTCCTATTTGCATAACGCTTTTTTTTGTACCCGTGTGACGCTTTTGGCCTCGCGAGGCCTGCGCTGGTCTCGGTGCCGCGCGCCGGGCAGGGGGGCGGGGCGGCCCGGTGGGGCCTGGATGGCGGTGGCCGCGGCTGCTGTGCCAGCCCTTCTGGCCCGGAGGGGAGGAGCTCGGGGCTCATGGCACACCTTGGCAGCCGCCCCCGGACTGGACCTACGAAGCAGCCCCTGCGCATCCTCCTCTTCGCTGCTGCTGCTGCTGCGCAGAGAGAAACGAGAGGCAGAAAGCGACACACACCGACCCGCAGAGGTCCGTTTCCCTGGCTGGCTAACTGACAGGCTGGCCGGCTGGCGCAGAAGAGGGACTCGTGCAGCCTCTCTCCTCCTTGCTTACCTGCCTTAGGTGGCAGCTGACGCACGTTCCCCACGCCCAAAGTTTGCTTGCCCGCACGGAGCTACAATAATCCCCAGCATCCTTAGCAAACTGCAGCTCCCAGGAGCCTTTGAGCAGGGTGAGCTTTTCGATGTGCGTGCTGCGTATGCAGCCTCGCCAGTGCTTATATCGCACTTTACAAAAATGAGCTGGGTCCCCCTAGGTTGAAGCGCTTGTCATTCCGAGGGAGCCAACAGCAGTGCCTTTTCAGGCTGCTGGGAGGAAAGGAGGGGGAGCCCCAGAAGTAGGCGGTGCCAGAGCCAATGACAGAGGTAACTAAATTCTAGTTTTGTACCCATTCATCCCCCTGTTGAGTTCCACAAGGGCAACACTGAGACGACGACGAGGAGGGAAAACTGATAGGCACAGCCATTCCACGGAGCTGGATGTAAGTAAGGAGGAAGGTGGGGACTGGCAGAGGACAGTGCTCCTTTTCCTCTAGTGGACTAGCCTCCACTGGCAGCCAATGTGGTGCCCTGGACTACAACTCCCAGCATTGACCCTGACCATTGGCCATGCTATCTGATGGGAATTGGGGACCCCAGTGAGATCTGGAGGGCACCACATTGGCAACTTCTGTATGAATGTAATCTATTATTAAATCCAGGGGGAACCTGGTGTTCTGCAAAGCTTTTTGACTACAGCTTCCATCAGCCCCAGCCAGGATATTTGTACGCTGCTGGGGCTGATGGGCATCTGAGGAAGGCATAATGCTGAACAGGAGAGACACAAGGAGGCAGCAATAAATAGAGGAAGGGCAGCTGTGCTCTGTTTGGTCCAATAATGTGGATCCGGGGCAAGTCAGGGGTTTCAGAGGTTGGTGGGCCCAGGATCCCTGATCATTGCTGATAGGTGTTGGAGTCCAACAACATCTGAAGGGCCTCCACACAGCCCATTGCCCTGGTGTACTTTCAGGGAGGGGTGAGAGCTAAGGGTCATGCCAGGAGGTGGGTGTTGAGGAAGGCTTTGCAGGATGAAATAGAGCAGAGGTGATGGTGTGCAGGTGTTTGGTAAGGTGCTCTGGGCATAAGGGGCAACAATGGAGGAATGATGGGAGTTACATAAAGGAGCGGTAGATCTGAGGGTGGTGAAGAGGAAACTACAAGGATGATGGGCAAGACACAGAAGAATCTTGAAAACTTTTATCAGGTGGAGGTAGCAACTCCAGGATTACATTCTAGGTGTGGTTCTGTAGCTCCTTCCTCCTCCAGCCTACCACCTCCTGCTTTTGGGGCTAAATGGCTGAAGCAGGCAAGAGCTGCTTCTAACACACATACCCCCCGCCAAGTTTCTGGTAGAAAAGCTAAAATCTAGACTGCTGTGCTTGGATCTTCATTAGGGAAGTGTCATAGCACAGTAGAAGAGCATCTGTTTTGAAAGCAGAATATCCACGTTCAGTCCCTGACAGCATCTTCAGTGACGCTGCCTGAACCTGGAGAGCCATTGCTGCCAGTCTGTGTAGACAACGCTGAGCTAGATCTACCCAGAGGCCTGGCTCAATATATAATTATTGTGGCAATTCCATTGTGGTCTCTGATCTCTGTCTTGCCTATAGCAGAATCCACAAGCGATGATTCCTTAAGGTTCCAGTGCAAAATTCTTTCATCTCGACCAGCCGCTTCATTTTGGATTCAGCAGGAAAGACGCACACAGAGGCATCCCTCCCCCACCCTGCAAGCAGTGTCAGAGATACCAGGAGGCCTGTCACAAGGAGGAAGAGGAGGAATGCTGTCCATGTGGACTATTTTAATCCAGCACAGAATTTCCAACTGAAGTTAGCTTGGGCCACAGGAAGGTGTGTTCCTGTAGGTGTGTTTCATCAGGAAAGTATAGAGTCTTTCCTGACATTGTTCCTGACACTGACATTGTTCCTGGAAACGCTTTTAACCTCTTTTGAGAAGTGGCAGAGTGTAGCATCTCAGTGGCTGAACTGCCAACTTGAATGCCCCAGTGCAAATCCTGCCTCTGCTATGAGCTGGTTAGGTGGCCTTAAGGCAAGTCTCTCAGCCTTATTGCACCCCCTAATCTACAACGGGGGGGGGGCACAGCTATAAGGGCTGCAACAGCAAATTGCCTTGTACAGCAGGTGATTTATAAGTGCAAAATAATGATTCCATCAGCTTTCCCCAACCTCTGGTGCCCTACAGGTGTTTTGATCTGCAGCTTCCATCGCCGCCACCCCCGCCAGCACAGCTGTATGATGCTGGGGATGATGGGAGTTGTAGACCAATACATCTGGAGGACTGGGATACACGATCAGAGTATTGGGTAGGTGCTGAAAGTCTCCCGGAACAATTGTAGCTTTGCCACCTAGTTTTAGTTTGAAATGTTGGCGCCATAAATCCCCTATATGACTTGTGATGTAAAAGCTTCTAGCTAAATCTGGGCCTTTGGAGTCTTTTGTATGATTCTCGCTTTTGCCTAGAAAAATGCATGTGGTTTGAAACGCACCTGCAGTGAGACCTTCCACACAGAGAAGGTGCTCGGTTGCACCCAGAGCTCTGTGAGACCTCTAGCACATACGGGGACAAACCGATCCTTTCCATGGCCTGAGGGTCTTGCTACCTGTGAGGTAGGTGAGGCTAAGAGAGAGTTAGGCAACTGTCCCTTGTTTGCCCAGGGAGCTTTGTGGCTGAGGGGAGATTTGCACCTGGACCTCCCTGACCCTAAACCAACACTCTGACCACCATACCACACTGTTGTTAGCATCTACTACAGCTTGACAAGATTAAAAAAGGTAGAAGGAAATCCTTTCATGCTGTGCTTAGGGGGTCTGGTGCAACAGCATTTTTAATCTCCCAGGGGGAAACCCTGTTAGTAGCTTCCACGCTTTGAAACCAGCCTTGTGCAGAGACAGACAAAGCTTTGCAAGATTCAAACACGACGGCTCTCTGGAGGGGCAGCTCTCTTTTTTAAAAAGTGCATTAAAGCACCAGCAAAATCAAAGCCTAAGGAGTTCCTTTGGTCCCACAGAAATGTATGAAACCTCCTCCTGAACATCATGCTCACTTTCGGTATTCTTTAGAAAAGTAAAATGGGTGAGGGGGGGACTTGCATTTGATTAAGCAAAGGTTTGAAATTTACAGGTTACATGCTTCGGAATCTCAGCCTGAAGAAGAGTGTTTTGTAGGCAAAGAAGGAGGGGGTGGCAGTTGCTAGCCTGGGTAGAGGGGTTACTACACTTGATGCCAGGAACAACGCACACATGTTGGCTGTCTGAGGCTATCTGGGTTGTTTTTTAAAATAAAAATTAAGTTTTTTTCCTAGGTCTTTTGGAGGAGGGGAAGAAGGTACGTTTTGCAAATCCATACACAGGACTGTGCCAGCCAAGGGGCCCTGTGCCCTGCCATGCCTGAGCTCAGAGAGGCAGAGATGTCCCAGTGTCACCCAGATCTCTCAGTCTCTCTCTCCAGTCTCTTCTGGCAGAAGTAAACATTCAGAAAGATTGCAGGGCATTGTTCCCTTTGGGAGATAAATCTAGGATGCTCTTCCTGCATTTGCCTTTCCCCCCTCTGCTCCTCTATTCCCAGTCGCTCCATCAAGGCTCCTTCCCCCCCTCTAGAGAGGACGTAAAACCTTTCTTGTTGGTGGGGCCTGAGGCCAAAAGGAATGTAGGGAATTTGCCCTGTGGTGGGCCTAGAACCTCCCCATGCTGTTTTTCATTTCCTGCATTTTAACCTGATGGGTTTTTTTTTAATTACAGTTGCATGTCTTGCCCTCGTCCGACCCACATCCTTCCCACACCTCAAATAGGTTAGGGGGGAGGGGATAAGACTGATTTGTGCTCCAGGCAGTTTAATTATTTCCTCTCATCCCCCCAAAAAAGTTGTAATTCTGAAAAATGAGGATTCCACCCACCCACTTTCAGCTCTATTACAGTGCAGTGGGGCTGAGAAGTTGTTTTCCCCTGAGTGTCACATTTCATCTGCTTCAAGAAACAGGATTGGGGGCTGAAACTCCAAATTCATTTTCCCCCTGCTGTCCCCGCCATGGAGCTGTAAGGGCCTCTTGCTGCAACTCCTTGTTTGTTGGAGGGGGGTGGCTGGTGGTATTGTTTTTAAAGGTAGCCCTCTGCTGCCTGGAGGTTTGTGACATTTAAAAATAAGCTGGTGAAGGTGAGGGCAATGAGCTGCTTCGCGGTAAAAATGGGTGGAAGCTGTTTGGCTGGGCTCTTCAGGCCTCTGCTGACGAAAGCTGTGGGGTTGTCTTTAAACGTCCCACATGTAGAATAAGATTTTGGGGCTGGAGGGGGACGTTTCCACCCACAACATGCCAGCCTGTTGCATTCTGCTTGGGTCGCCAACCCTGGGGCCTCCACTTCCATCCTTGGTCTGTTGGGTGCTGGGCAAGGGGCCTTGGAGGAGGAGGACATTCCATCACCCCTCCCTCAATCTGTGCAAGGAAAACCCATTTCCCACCTCCAGGGTTTTCTGACGGGAGCTTCCAGCTTCTCCGTTGGACCATCATCAAAGTGGGCTTCCTGGCCTCCTCCTCTGCAACTGCTTAATTTGTTGCTTTCTTTTGCTTTGACTGCTCAGTAGCGCGAGAGGGATGTAGATGAAGTTGCCTTTGTTTTTGTTTCGTTGTTAACCTTCACACCAAATCTTTTCTGCACTTCAGGTTGTCTGTGTTAGGAAGTCCTCTCCCCTTGAGGTTAAAACCTGGGGCTCCAAAGTGTTACTCTCACGTTGGGGTTATACATTAATTTAAAATGGCGACTGATCTGTCCGAAGCTGATCCCGCACACCGTAAGGCGCTTCCACTGTTAACGGGAGCCCCCCCGGACAAGTTGAGTGAGGTAGGGGCCGACCCTTCCCCACGCTCGCCCTTGGACTGGCCCCTGCGAGGGCTGCTCTACTCTTCCTTCCCCTGCTGCTTCTAGGAATCTTGGTTGGGGCTGCTTCCAACACCCCCCTTCCCTTTCCCCTGCCCTCTCCTCCCCACCCCATCCCAAAGCATCCCTTCCCCTGCTTCCCCTGAGACCTCCCTTGCTGGGTCCCTTTGCTCTTCTTGTTCTGAACAGAAGCAATATACTGTATACGTATTAAAATGTTTATACATCCTGTGATGCTCACAAGTTCTGATGGAAACAGGAAGTTGGAGCCAGCTGCCTCCTAAGGAGCCTGAGTGCAGTTGCCTCCGTCTTAGGTGGAATACATGGTGGGGTGATGGTGGCTTCCTTCTGGGTGTCCCTAGTTCCCTCTGGAGCCTTCCCCCTGCCCCAGCCCACTCCGCACCTCCTGGACTCTCCTCGTGACGCTCTTGCCACTGTTTCCCTTCCAGACGGCTGAAGACGCCACCATGCCCATCCGCCGGGCCGTGAATTCTTCTGCTCGGGAAACTCCTCCCAAAAGCAAACCTGCTGAAGGGGAGGAGGCCAAGCCAGGTAAAGACTCCCACTCCCACCTGTTGTCCTCCTTGGTCTGTGGTCAAGTGGTGGCGGTAGGGCTGATTCGCATGCAGCCTTGTCCTTTCAGCCAGAGAACCATCACTGTTTTATAAGTTGACCCTTGGGGATCTACTAAAATTGTATGTGTATATATGAGACACACAGAGAATCAGGTGGGAGTTTGGAAAGTTTGATGCATTATGTTATTTTTAATAGCATTTATTATTTCAGTTTGCATCCCACCCTTCCTAATAAGAAAAATAGGAACAATATTTTTTGTAAACTGGTTTGGGTTCCTTGTTTTTACAATCAATAGGTGTATGAATTTTATTAAATTAAACGTTCTTTTTTTCTTTCCTTTTTTTTTTGGTTTTTGTTTGGAGAAGTGTTCTAAAACAGAAAAATAGAGATACTAAGAGCTGAGTGGGGGGTGCTCATGTAATATCACTGTATACAAGTTGTACAAGTGTCAATAAAGTATTTCAATTTCAATAAAAACAGTTTTGAAAAGTGTTCCCCCAACCAGTGAGTTCAGAGTTGCCTGAAACATTACCTTTCAGCCATCCAAGGCCAAGGGATGTTTTTAGATTTCCTCCTGGAAATCAGTAATGGCACAAACGGGCATACATCACCAGGAAGAGCCTTCACAAGGGGTGAGAACCGTCCCCAGCAACTGGGCTCACTGCCAACTGGGTATTCCCCTGTGGTCGTACCACCAAGAAGACCACCTTGTACAGGCAAAGCACAGGCTCAGCCCCTGAACTATAGCCTGCCCTCACCACCACACCTACCCTGCAGAGTATTGGGGGTGGAAACTGAGCCCCAGTTGCCGATTGAGCCAGTGGCTGCCCTCCAACTCATCAGCTTATAAGTGAAGGAGGCTGAAAGGTACCAAAAAGGCAACTCCGTCACTACCTATGGTTCCCAATAGCCCACCAGTGGGCAACCACCACCCCCGTCTGCCTCTGGCTACCAGCTGATTGCTTTTGCCATCCTGCCTGCTTGTGAGCAGTCACTTCAGTCAGGAGACATAGCAGAAGGGGCCAAGGTCGATCTGTCCCATTGTGGCATTCCTCAGGCAGGGCCTGTTGGCCCAACTGCAGTGGGTGTGGGTGCGTTTTGTCCTTTGCATGTAACTTGCACATGGCCCTCTTCTTCCTCTTCCCTCTCAGATCCTGATGTCAGCTCAGAGGAATCTGCTTCGACTGTAGAGGAGCAAGAGAATGAAACTCCACCAGCCGCACCCAGTGAGGCAGAGCCACCCAAGGAGCCCGAAGTAGAGGAAAAGGAAGGAGAGGCCAAGCCTGCTGAGGAAGCCAAAAAGGAGTAAGGGGTGGGGGCACTGAAGTGGGGGCAGTCCATACCCGGGGGCAAAGGCTATGCCAATGTCTCTGCCAAGCCTACCTGGAGATGCAGCCAGGGATTGACCTGGGGCCTTCTGCATGCCAAGCAGGTGCTCAACCTCTGAGCTGCCATCCATGCCTGACAATTTGGGGGATGCAGTCCTGGGCTAAGGGGAAGTGGCTTTGTATAAGGCCACGTCCAACATTCAGTTGCCCAGTTCTTCTTATTCCAGCTCTCTGCTTTTCTGTGAACTCAGAGCTCCCCTGAGCTGCAGAAAATGTATTTGGGCTTCTGGGATTCCTGCATGAGTTTTGAGTCTCTCCTTTTGTGTGTGTAAAGGGAGAAGGATCAAGTCAAAGAAGAGAAGAAGAAAGTCAAGAAGACCATCCCTGCCTGGGCCACCCTCTCTGCCAGCCAGCTAGCCAGAGCACAGAAGCAGACGCATATGGCAGCTTCTTCTCGCCCCAAGATGGATGCCATTTTGATTGAGGCAATCAAGGTGAGCACAAAGGGTGGGCTTCTTGTGGGTTTGCTGCTCTTCCTTTCTCTTTGTGCCCCGCCCCCAGGTATGTGGTGTTTTTTGTCACCTTTCACTCCCCAGGAATAGAGTGCCAGTTGCTGTTTCTTTGTTTTTACTGCATAGGTCGCCTTGAAACGGATTGTTTAGAAGGCGATTAATAAATCATTGATAATAATTGCTCTCTCCGTCAGCACCAGTGCAAACGCCCCTGCCTCCCAGCTCAAAGGACACAGCTCTGCTGTGGTCAGTGTTCAGCCTTTGGGCCAGGAGACGCCCTTGACACGTGCCAGTTGGACCTCCCAGTTTCCTATAGGAAGTCCTCCAGGCTTAAAATATCTTTATAGAGGGCTTTGTTTGGGATGCTGTCAGAAATCGGCCACCATCACATTTCATGTGGAGGTGGGGGGAATGCACACATGCACACACTTTAGGAAGGCAGTGTATGGCTATGAGAGCACCCTGATTTGAGTCAGAAAGGGAGAATGGCTCAAGTCATGAGCAGCCTGGGCTTTGCTAGTTGGCCTGGGAGAATCCTGCGAGTGAAAAGCCCCTGCTAGTCCATCTGGTAACCCTGAGCTAGATGGTATTGACCCCCTAGTCGCTCCAGGTAGGGTTATGAAGCACCCCATCTTGCAACTGTGCAAGAAAGATACAGCCAGATCAGGCCATCTTCCTGTTCTTACTATACCCAGCAGACACCTCGGTGTGATTTTCCCCAGCAACTGGCATAGGGTAAGCCTAGTCACAGGTGCCTCTTCTCCTTCCAGGCATGCTATCAGAAAGGCGGGGCATCAGTTGTGGCCATCCGGAAGTACATCATCCATAAGTACCCTTCACTGGAGCTGGAGAGGAGGGGCTACCTCCTCAAGCAGGCCCTCAAGAGGGAGCTAGAGCGAGGGGTCATTCGGCAGGTGAGTTGGGTGTGGGTCAAGGGTTCTTTTGCTTGCTTATTTCTCTCTAGCCTGCCCAGCATTAGGAGAGCTTGCAGATTGGGTGTGTTAAGACTGAAACAGTCACTTACATTTTCCAGAGTTCAAAGGCTTTATTCATGCAGGAGCAGCTTTGTCTTGGCCAAAACTATTTATTTACAGGATGAGCAGAGCTAAAGAGAGAGAAATGGCAGACCTTGTCAGAACAAGTTGGGAGAGAGAAACAAAATGGCTGAGCGTTTAGGGGCACAGTTAACTTAGACAAAGAGACTACAAAAATGTTGGATAGATTACTAGAGAAACAGTGCCCTGATGTGGTTTAAAGTAGCATCTTAGAAGCTAAGAGAAGGAAATGCATTTGTTTTGTCCAACACTCGGTCCCAAGGAGAATTCAGGAGCAGGGAACAAAGGTGTTAAATGTACCACTAAAACCAATTTACAGTAGGCCTGAGGAAAGCATCTGCCAGCATGGCATAGGGAAGCTTTCCCAGCCTTTCCTCCTAAGGAAAGTTTGCCTGGTGCCTGAACTGGACCCCTCTTTCTCCATGCCAGGTGAAAGGAAAAGGAGCCTCTGGGAGCTTTGTGGTGGCCCCGAACTCAGGGAAAACGGCCCCCAAATCCAGGGACCGGAAGGTAATGCTGAGGGGCCTGGGGGAGGTTTAGGAGTTGAGGTAGCAAAACTCGTAATTAGTGTGCACAGTTGAAATCCTCCATTCTCTGAAGGAACTAACAAGGGGTCTTGTCTGAATCAGGTCTTGTATCCCTTCAAGAGCTCTGAAGAAGGCACACGTTCCACAGTGGTGGAAGCACTTGAAGAACTAGTGGCAGACCCTTTTCCATGTCTGTTGATGGCAAAGGATTACAGTAAACATACATAATCTTTGAGATAAAAGCCACATTTGCCACATAGATTTAAAGCACATTACTTTCCGCCAATGAATTATGGGAACTGTAGTTCAAGGGTTGTGGGAAATGTAGCTGTGGGGGGGGGGTAAACTACAGTTGCTGGGATTCTTTGCTGGGGAGTGGGATGTGCTTTAAGCATGTGATGTGGACGTAATGATTAGCACAGACAATTGCTTTGTAAACAACATGTAGAAAACGGGGCTAGGAATGCATTAGAAGAAATGAATACTTGCTTTGCTTCCGACCTCTCTCCTCCACAGCGGAGCTCTTCTTCGGCGTCCGGCCCAGAGCAGCAGGTGAAGCTGGAAGACATCCTCCCGCTGGCCTTTACACGCCTCTGCGAGCCGAAGGAGGCATCCTACAGCTTGATCAAGAAATATGTCTCCCAGTATTACCCGAAGCTGAAGGTGGACATCAGGTAGGGCTGGAAGGGGGAGGGCAGGAAGGAGGCACTGGCTGGCCAACCAGCTGGGACTTCTTGCTTTAGGCTCTGCCCTCTGTGACAGCAGGTGGCTGGGCACGACTCTTCAACAACTTCCGACTTGGCATTGGCAGCAAAGGATTATTCCCTGTTGGGAACACGGGTGGTACCATGTTCACAGAAGTGGACCCATTTCAGTGAGAGGAACTGAGCCATGTCCATCAGTTGCATCTACTCAAGTAGGACTAACTTTGGGTACGAACTGATGTTCTCACCTGAGACATGTACCTATGGGGTGTTCAGAGTGTCCCGCCATTGTAGCCAGAGCAGAGGGAATGGCTTTCTTTCCAGCTCAGTGGCGACTGAACCTGGGGCTCCCTGCACGAAAGGCAGCTGCTCCACCCCTGAGCTGGGGGTGGGCAAACAGCCCAGGCTTGGTAGAAGGCAGCTTTCGCTCCTGCTCAAAATTAGTTTCGCCCCACTGCTCCTGTGATCCTCCTCCCCGCAAAAAAGGAATCCTTAAACTCTTCTAGGTTTATTCCAAATGTTTTGAAGTATACTTGGATTTTTAAAACGGGGGGGGGGGGGAGGAGGGTGTAGCTACTTGGCTGGTAGTCTGTGTGAGGGTTTTGTGCTCCAGTTCACAGCCTGTGGACAGAACAAGCCATTCTGCATCCGGTGAGGGAGCAGAATCTCCTCCACTTCAAGGAAGGGCCACCCAGGAGGGCTTTGTGTCAGCCTCGGGCCCAGGAAAGAAGCATCACTCTTCCTCCTAGGAGGCTGTTTCAGCCATCCTCCCTCTTTTCAGCAGGATCTCCCTGCTGCTGGGAGATAGGGACTGTGTGGTCTTTGCCGCTCTCTCTGCCAATCATGGCCTTAAAGCTCCTTTTCTTCCCTCCCACAGACCCCAGTTGCTGAAGAATGCTCTGCAGAGAGCAGTGGAGAAGGGCCAGTTGGAGCAGATCACAGGCAAAGGAGCTTCTGGAACTTTCCAGGTGTGTTGGGGGGGGGAGAGCAGCCCAGCTCCCTTTAACTTGACTCCCTCTGGCTCCCCTCCTCCATTGGCCTGCCAAGAGCAAGCAGCTTAGGGGGCTGCGTCTGGTTTGGGCTGGGGTTTACCATAACGACTGTCTGTTTCAGCTGAAGAAATCTGGGGAGAAGCCCCTTCTGGGTGGGAGCCTGATGGAAGATGCCATCCTCTCCGCCATTGCGGCCATGAATGAGCCCAAGACCTGCTCCACCACTGCTCTGAAGAAATATGTTCTGGAGAATCACCCAGGGTCAAACTCCAGCTTCCAAGGTAAGGAGGCACAGAGGGGGGGAAGAAGAGGAGTTTGGATTTGATATCCCGCTTTATCACTACCCGAAGGAGTCTCAAAGCAGCTAACATTCTCCTTTCCCTTCCTCCCCCACAACAAACACTCTGTGAGGTGAGTGGGGCTGAGAGACTTCAGAGAAGTGTGACTGGCCCAAGGTCACCCAGCAGCTGCAGGTGGAGGAGTGGGGAAGCGAACCCGGTTCCCCAGATTACGAGTCCACCTTTCTTAACCACTACACCACACTGGGGGAGAGAGCTAGTTCCACAGACGCAAGCAGGCAAAGTCATAGAAGTGTAACATTGTAGAGTTGGAAGGGACCCCCCAAGGATAATCTGCTCCAGCCCCCTGCAATGCAAGAATCGCAGCTAAAGAATCCCCCTGTCATCTGGGAGGGCCCTGCACTGGCCAAAGTGAATACCAGCAGGGCCCAGCCGTGGGGTACGGCAGGGGTGGGAAGGAGACTGACACATTTCATTGGTTTGTGCGCAGGCTACAAGCCTCTAACTTTGGGGCTAATGCATAGATCGCAGACTCGTAGAGTTGGAAGGCACCCTGAGTCCAACCCCCTCCAGTGTATTTCCTCTTATCTCTCTGGGGCGCCCAGATCTATAGAAACAGGAAAAGATGAGAGTGGCAACCAGCCATCGCCGCCTGTTGTCAGGTGTAGGGAAGATTGGTTGTGCTTGGATTACTGAGGGCCCCTGGTTTCGGCAGATTTACATCTCCAGAGAAGAGCCTTGGAGGTTAAGTGGGTTTAGGGCGAGGGCTTCAAAGAGCAACCAGGACAGGGGTTACGTTGCAGGAGCAGAGCCTAGGCAAATGAAATGCCTGCACGATCCTCCCTCACTCCCTTCTTCCATTGATTGCCTTTACAGCCCGGGTTCCCCCTCTCAGATCTTGGGTTTTAAAATAGCCCAGTGTTGAGGTTTGCAGGAGACCTGCTGGGAGAAAGCGTGTGCAGGCTGTGTGTGTGTGCGCGCGCGCACATATTTTTGTTCCAGGAGAGCGCCTGCTCTTGAAAAGACACTGAGCCTTGGCAAGGGCACAGGCTTAATGGAAGCCGCCACCCCCCAGTTCTCCACATGGGCTCCCTTCTAGCTGCCCTTTCAAGGCAGCCTGTTCTGTCCGCCACAAGGAGAAGTCCGTGGGCTGCTGCTCATATCTCACAACCTGTGCCTGGATTATTTCCTCCTTCAACACAAAGCCAGAGTGCTTTTTCCGCCCTGCCTCAGGCATCTTGGGGGCGAGGGCAGTGGATGAAGCAAAAGCCCCTCCACTTGGCTCAGAATACTCATTGCAAATATAGGGGAGCAGACAGAGAGACAGACAAAGGCTTTGGGGGCCAATTTTGACCTATGTTTTGAAAGGGCTTAGAGAGGGGCAGTTTGGAATCTGATTTTTGTTCCTTTGGGATTTTTGTTCCCTTTGGAGAAGGTGCTGGGTGCAAGTTCATGCCAAAGTTCACCTTAAAAAAAAAAGGAGGGAGGAGCAGGGGTGGAGTGGGGCAGCATTTAGCATAAACTGTTGCTAGGTAGATGAAGGCAAGCTTTCCAGTTGCTCTGGCAGCCATGCCGCGGGGGGGGGGGGCAGTAGGAATCGGCTTCTTGGGAAGAGCAGAGGTTGGGATGCTCAGAGGTCCTGCCTTGGAGCTTTGGCCTGAACTCTCGAACCCCTCCCCAACCCCTGAGCACACAGGCGGCTCAAAATTGGCCTCTTCGTCAGAATCCTAAGTAACGGGGCTTGCAAAAAAGGCCATTCCGTGGCAGGGAAGGGACTTGTTGGGGGTGTGCTAAGCTCAAGCGGCTGGTGCCCCTCCTGATGGTGCCATCCCCCTTCCTCCCCACAGTCCACCTACTGAAGAGGACCCTGCAGAAGTGTGAGAAGTACGGCTGGATGGAGCAGATTTCCGGGAAGGGCTTCAGTGGCACCTTCCAGCTGTGTTTCCCCTACTATCCCAGGTAATGGGGTTGGGGGGGGGGCAGCCTCTGCCTTAGGAGGAAGCACCTGAGATTCCAAGGTGCAATGTGGGACAGGGCAAGGTGAGCGGGAAAAGTTGAGGAAATGCTTTAAATACTCGAGCCAAGCTTATTCTCACAAACACACCTGTCCTCCAGCTGACTCTCTAACAACAGGAGTGGGAACCTTTTTGATTGGCGAGTCCAGATCGTTTCAACTCCCACCCCGCAGGCCCCCAACCGCCAATCATCTGGTGTCAGGTGACCGATAGGTGGCGGCCCCCTGGTGAAGCAGCCTTTAGCAGGATTGATTCCCACTTCTCCCTGGCTACCAGCTGACATCAGATGATTGGCAGGTGGGCCTGGTTTGGGGGAAGTGACTTTGCGGGCAAGACTGGACCCCCCCCCCCCGTGGGCCAAAGTTCCCCCTCCCTGTTCTAAAGCCTTGGGTGGTTAAAGGTATGGGAGAGAGGAGGATCCTGCCCCTTTTGCTCCCACTGAGCTCCACTTTCCCACCTGGTGAGTTGATTATTTCCTCTTGGGGGTGTTCCTTCTTTTCCTCCCTGCAGCCCCGGTGTCCTGTTTCCAGAGAAACAGAAAGAGGAAGAGTCAGAGGAGGATGAAGAGGAAGAGTCAGAGGAAGAGGAGGAGTCAGAGGAGGAGTCAGAGGAGGAAGAGCCCCCTCCAAGGAAAAGGTATCTGTTGGGGGGCGCTTTTGGGTCCAAGTAGTTTTAACAGTCATGGCAGCCCTCCTGGGCCACCTGGCCTGCTGTGAAGAGGCAGGGGCTGGGCTTGCAGGGCCTGTCCTGAGAGCTTTTCCTTTCCTTGGCAGGATGCAGAAGCGGCCCCCACCGAAGGCCCGGAACAGGGCCCCCCCACTGGCAAAGCGGCGGGAGGCCAAACCCAAGCCCCGCAAAGCCCCCGTGGCCCGCCGTGGGAAGGCCAAAGCCCCCCCTCCCAAGGTCAAGGCCCCCAAGGCCAAGAAAGCCAAGCCAGCTGCCCCGCCCCGCCCGGCCCTCAAGACTCTCTCTGCCCCCAAGAAGCCCTCCTCAGCCGCCAGCGCAAGGAAGGACCTGAAGCCCTCGGCCAAGAAGAGCAAGACCACCATGCGCAAGTCCCTGAGAGCCAAAAAGTAACCCCTTCTCCCTCCGGAGTGGCAGGGCACAAGGGGGTGGGGATCTCACACGCTTGCTTGCGAAGTGCAAGGCCACCTTTGTCTCTTCCTCCTGATGCTTTCAAACATCTCTCTCTTCTCCCCCCACTTCCTTCAGCAGCGGTGAAAGCCAGCTAGTCAAAGTGGCACTTAATAATCCAAGCGTCTCCCCTTAGATCTAGGTCCTGCCCTCTGTGCCTTCTCGCCTCTCCCCCTCTCCCATCTACCTGACCCCTTCCCCTCCAGAACCTTTAATCAGTAACATAGAACTGTTCTTTTTGAAAATAAAAAATAAGGAGAAGGTTAATCTGTACAGGGTCACCTTGCCTTTGAATTTTGGGCTTTTGAAACAGGTTGCAGAAGAAGATTTTTATATTTTTAGAAAGTGGAAAGGATCCCCGGGAAGACTTTCTGAACAGGGCACTTCTTCCTCCTCCTCCCTCCTCCTCCCGCCTTTTGGGTGCCTTGCTTGGTTCTTGCAGGCCAGTGAACCCCCTGGGGTGGGCAAGTCTTCTCAGAAGAAGAGTTGGGTGCCCTGTGGGGGGGCGGGGGGCTTCCCCACAGACGCCTTCTTCATTACCTTGTTGTGTTTTCTTGTGTTTGTTTTTTTTTTTTTAGCTTAGATGCTCCCCACCCCCAGTGTTTCAATGTCGCCTGAAAACCAAGCTTACATAAAGTTCTTTTTGAATCCAGCTTTTGAAACTTGTTCTGTAAAGAAAGAGCGGGGGGCGGGTGGAAACGAACACCAGGTTTCGTCATTTGTTCCCCCTCCCCTTTTTTTAAAGGAAAAAAAAAAGAGAAAAGAAAATGACCGAGAACAATCTAAGTAGAGCAAATGAGTAGAGCCATTAAGCAAAGGAACATGCTGTTTGTTAAAATAAAAAGTAGACTCTTGACACCTGTCTGGGGTGTGGTCTTTTGCAGACACCCACAAAGTGTGGGGCTGGGGCCTGGCGGGTTGGGATGCGGGGAGAGAGAAGCCTGCTCCCCAGAGCCATTCCAGCATAGCCCCAGCTCTGTCATGGGCCAAGAGGGTCTTGCTTGCAGCTCAGAAGTGCCCTGAAGCACCACCTCAACAGAGGGCTTGGGAATCTTTTGGCCACTGTTTCCCAAAGTTGTTGATGATGCCCAGTTGGATTTAATTAAATTCTTCATTTCTACAAAACCCTAAGAACATAGGAAGTTGCCTTGTGCTGAGTCAGACCCATTGGTCCATCTAGCTTAGCGTTGTTTTTGCTGACTGGCAGAAGCGAGTCTCCAAGGTTGCAGGCAGGCGTCTCTGCCCAGCCATGCCTGGGACCTTCTGCATGCAAAACATGTACTCTGCATTGACCGAGGTCTTTTATCAGATGCCCACATATCTGGCCCAGTTCTTTCCAGGGGGAGATGGCCGGGGCGGGAGAGATGGCCATGTTGGTGGATTAGGCAGGCAGCTGCTGGAAGTATTGATGTTGCAGAGGACCACCTTCATTTCAAGAAAACATCAGGATCTCACTTTTGTCTGCTACATTCCACCCTCGCTCTTCTGCTCCTCCTTAATTCACAGAGGTTTGGAAGGTTCCTTTCATAAATAAAATGCATTTAGTGTACCCAGAACACAACACATAAAACTGAGCCGGGCAGCACCCTGGGCAGCAGGGATCCTGTGATCCATGGTCTAGGGTGAAAATGCAGGAGGTGTTGGCCATCTGGGCTCTCGCTTGGCATTAACACTTTGGGATGGTGCACAAATGTGCAGGAGCACACAGTAGAGACACACACCCTATTGTGGAGACCCGTGTGCTTTTACAGGGCAGGGAGAAAAGACTTTAAATGGCATGACATCTGTTTTAGCTGCAGTGCTTGAGTCCAGATACAAGAGGTTTACCAAAACCACTGATGCAGCCATCCATGGTCTGCCAAAGGCTGAATGCCCCCTCAGAACAGCAGCCCGAAGCGACAGGGCAGTTCTGTGATCCAAATGCCTTTTCCCCAAAGTCTTCAGTTGGAAAATGTTACCTCCCCATCCTAGAGCACTTCCTTCTCTCCTTGGCATTCACAGCCCAGCGCAAAGCTGGCTGCCTCCTTTGGGTGACAAGCAGTGTTGGCTTAAGAAAGCTGGCAAAAGAGCTTGGGGACAAAACCAAGTCTGACCTGTCCGTTGGAGATGGCCACTTTGCTGGATATCACAGGCACAGTTTATCTTCATCCCACCCCACTCAACTCTCAAGGACAAATGTTAACATTTTCAGGTGGGCCTCCCAAGATCTTTTGTCTTTCCCTTGTCATTCTGAACCTCTGGCCTTTCCGGGCACTACTTCAGATGAAGCACATCCCACAGACAAAGTCAGGTCATAAAAGTACCATCAACAGGAAGGAGTCCAGCAACACCTCCAGGGCTCACTAGAAGGAAAGGCAGCTAAAACAGGGGCAGGGCTCCTCAAGTTGGACTACAACTCCCATCATCATTGTTGGTCATGCTGCCTGGCGCTGATGGAAGTTCTATTCCCTCATCACCTGGAGGGCCAGAGGTCCCACATCCTTGCTATGTAAGATCCGGAATATGCTGGCGAAGATCTTCCCAGGTGCATCTTGGTTTCTCCTTGCTTTGCAGCTTCAAACCTAAGTCTGAGGTCTTGGGCTTCCAGCTGTTTTTTGACTACCAATTCTTATCATCCCTGACCACTGTTCCTGCTAGCTAGGGATGATGGGAGTTGTAGTCCAGAAACAGCTGGACACCCAATGTTTGGGAAACCTTGGTCCAGTCCAATCTATCTAGTTCTCACAGATGCCCTAAAGGTAATCCTGCAAGTAAAACCTGAGCTGAACAGCAGGGCTTTCCCCACCTGTGATTCTTAGCAACTGGTATTTAGAGGCATCCTTGCCTTTAAGACAGGGACACGGGTGGCGCTGTGATCTAAACCACTAAGCCTTGGGCTTGCCAATCAGAAGGTTGGTAGTTCAAATCCCTGCGACGGGGTGAGCTCCCGTTGCTCGGTCCCAGCTCCTGCCAACCTAGCAGTTCGAAAGCACGTCAAAGTGCAAGTAGATAAATAAGTACCGCTCCAGCGGGAAGGTAAACGGCGTTTCCGTGCGCTGCTCTGGTTCGCCAGAAGCGGCTTAGTCATGCTGGCCACATGATCCGGAAGCCGTCTGCAGACTAACACTCGCTCCCTCGGCCAGTAAAGCGAGATGAGCGCCGCAACCCCAGAGTCGTCCGAGACTGGACGTAACCATCAGGGGTCCCTTTACCTTTTACCTTGCCTTTAAGGGTAGAGGTACCTTCCTAGATTCCCTTTCCCCCCGCAGAATCTTTGCAGGGCAGCTTGCAACAGCCAGACATCGTCTTGTCACCCTGGCGACCTTCACTAATAAGAGTTCCTCCACACATTATCCCAGCTCCTTCCTTCCTTAACTTCCAACCACTTCCTGCTCCTGTTCTGCCCCGCACCCCTTTTTGTATGTTCAAGAACCATCTGTCCCTTCTGCCTTGGCAATGTTCTCTGCCCAAATCTGGTGCTTTAATTTTTCCCGGGAAAGTGGCTTGTTTCCAGTCCTCTTTTGTCTGCAAAAATAAATTCTGCCTCAAGGTCACTTCTGGGAGGGGGGTTGTGATTATTTTGTCCATCCTAGTTTTTTGTTCTTTTATGTTCTACTTCACACAGCATATAGTTAAACTCTGGAACTCGCTTCCACAAGACGCACTGATGGCCACCAACAACTTGGGTCGCTTCCAAAGATTAGGGAAATAATTCCGGGAGGATGGGGCTATATGTTCCACCTCCACGGTGGGAGGCAGCAATGCTTCTGAATACGGGCTCCTGGAAGCCTGTATTTGGGGATACATGTTCTCCAAATCCTGCTTTTGGTGTTCCCATTGGGGCATCTGGGTCACCACTGAGAGAACAGAAGGCGGGACTAGATGGGCCATTAGCCAGATCTAGCAGGGATCTTCCTATGTTCTTGTGACTTACTTTGCGTGCTCTGCAGGGAAAGGGGCTTCAGGAGCTCTGAGAAAGACAGATGTACCACAGGTGCAGCCTTTTCTCAGGATGGGATGGAGGCATGCAAGGAATGAGCCCCTTTTCTGCACCATGGAGGTGCCTTTGGTTAAAGTGCCACCTAAGTGCTCAAACAGCCCTGCCACCCTGGGCTGTTTGAATGGGCTGCTTTCCATACAGACCAGGGGTTCCCCTTTGATCCGCAGATTAAATCCACAGACCCAGCAATGGGAGCTCTCGGCAAGCCCTAGGCTCTGTGGTTTAAACCACAGCGCCACCCGCGTCCCACAGTCCACATAGCTTTCATCAGATTCTCAAAAGGGTCCACAACCCCCAAAAGTGTGCCCCCTTTCCTTCTGAGGAAATGCTTGTATCCATAGAAGTCAACTCCTAAAAGCTGAGATCTCTTTGCCCCCCCCCCCACAATAAAATATTTGAGGGGCTTGGGCACCCCCAAAGTTGATGGGACTTGCCAGTGGCGTAGCGTGGGTTGTCAGCACCCGGGGCAAGGCAAGTAATTTGCACCCCCTAACCTGTGGATTTGCGCCCCCTAACCCTAACCCCCAGATGTTGCGCCCGGTGCGGCCGGCCCCCCCTGCACCCCCCACGCTACGCCACTGGGACTTGCCATTCAAATGGTTGTGTGAACCACGTCATGTGATCGATTGTGCAGCAGGACACCCATACACCACCCCAGTATTTTATTCAAGTTGATACCCCTGCTTCTGTTGCAAATGATTCTGGGGGCGCCCCCTCGCTGGCTGGGGAGGGCTGTTCTGTGCGGTGCCCTGTCTCTTTTGAAGGTAACAAGACCTCAGAACTTCCCTGGATGGGGAGCTGTTCTAAAGGAAAGCGGGCCAGGCGAGGGGGCTGTGGGCCTGTGCCCAGCAAGCGCGGGTGGGGGGCTCTCGCCAGGCCTAAGCGCTGCAGGTCGCTCCACGCCGCTGCCCCCCACCCGCTGCTACATCTCCGCAGCCGGGGGCGGGGACTCGCATTCCTGGCCGCTGATTGGTCGGCCGGGATTCGGAGTCTGCTGCGGAGGCGGCGCGTCCAGGTGAGCCGGGCCGGAGAGGCCGAGCAGGGGCCGGGAAGATGCTGCTGCAGCTTCGGAGAGCGGAGCGCCTGGGCGCGGAGGAGATGCGCGGCGGCGGCTTCCCACGCCTCCTCTGCCAGGTGAGGGCTGCGCGAAGGGAGGGAGGGAGGCGGCTTTTCTCCATCCTTCTCCTCCTGTGGCAGGACAGGAGAACGGGGCTTCTGGGCACGTGCAGAGCGCCCCCCCCGGGTCCTTGATCTCCCGTCGTGGGAAGAGGAGCTCTTCTCCTTTGGGGGCTTCCTATGGGGTGGAGGGGACCCCAGGAACTGCTCCTGGGGCATCTCCTCCTCGCCCGCCCCCCAATATCTCTTTCCTGGCACCCAGCGCCCCCTCCCCATCATTTTCTTTTGGGGCCAGTGCGGGGGCGGAGGTGCCCCTTCCTTCCATGCCGCTTGGGTATCCGCGGTGCCTCTTCGGGGAGAGGCCGTCTCCTCCCTCCATCTCCCTGTCTCCATCCCCGCAGCAACCCCCGGAGCGGTCCCAGCCGGCGGCGCCATGAAGAAGCAGCGCTCCGAGTACTGGGGAGGGCCAGAGCCCCTGGCTTCCCCGCACCACCACCAGCAGAGGGGCGGGCGGGTCATCGCCAAACTGGCGGAGGTGAGGCTGGACTGAGTTTTCGCTCTTGTGGGAGGGGGGTGAAGGATCGTAATAGCTCAGGGGTGGAGCAGCTGCTTGGCATGCAGAAGGTCCCAGGTTCAATCTCCACTGGCAGCATCTCCAGGTGGGGCTGGGAGGGATCTCTGCCTGAAACCATGGCGAACTACTGCTGACAGTCAGTGTAGGCAACACTGACTCAGTATAAGGCAGCTTTCTGGGGGTGGGGGCAGTGGGTAGAGCATCTGCTCTGCATGCAGAAGGTCTCAGGCTCAATTCCAAGCCAGGTAAAACCTCAGTCTGGAATGCAGGAGAGCCACCGCTGCCAGTCAGTGTAGACAGTACTGAGCTACGTGGATAGCAACTTTCTAGGTGTCTATGAAAGAGAGGACTTGGGAGGGTGGGGAGAGGTTGTGGGGTAGAGGGGCTGATCTAGATCCTGCCTGCCTTGATCCCATGGCCAGGAATCTGGAAAGTGAGCAGGGTTGGGCCATTATTGCCTCCTCTGGTGCCTTGCCTGGCATTGCAGGGGCACCTGTGCCCACGGAGGCAGACCATAGCTCCTCCTCCCGTTCAGTCTGGGTGGAAGCCTGCTTTGCTGCTCAGCCCACTCCCCTCAAAACCTTAAGGTAAAGGTAAAGGGACCCCGACCATTAGATCCTGTCGTGGCCGACTCTGGGGCTGCGGCGCTCATCTTGCTTTATTGGCCAAAGGAGCCGGCGTACAGCTTCCGGGTCATGTGGCCAGCATGACTAAGCCGCTTCTGGCAAACCAGAGCAGTGCACAGAAACGCCGTTTACCTTCCCGCCGGAGTGGTACCTATTTATCTATTTGCACTTTGATGTGCTTTCGAACTGCTAGGCTGGCAGGAGCAGGGACTGAGCAATAGGAGCTCACCCCGTCACAGGGATTCGAACCGCCAACCTTCTGATCAGCAAGTCCTAGTCTCTGTGGTTTAAGCCACAGCACCACCCGTGTCCCATCTGAAAACCTTGCAAAGGATCAAAGGAGAGGAAGGGAGAATCCCAGAGAAAGGAGAGGGCCACCCTAGCTCAGCAGCTAGTCTAAGGAGTTTGTCAGAACCCCCCACTTTTTTGCAAGGGGGGCAGTGGAGGTTTGAGGTGCATCTCCCTTAATTGCTCCCCAGAGGCCTCAACTTCCCAGGTCCTCCTTGGTTTTCCACGTGGGTCCTTAGAAGGGCTCCCCAGGGTATTCTCCCCTCTCACTCTCCTCCTTCCCTTGCCAACAGTATGTGGGCTCCTTTACCGTCGAGGACACAGAGCTCCAGCAAAAGGCTCTGGCCATCCAGCAGCAGCTTCAACGCCTGAAGGTAAGCGGTCGGCGCTGGTTGTGGCCTCATTAGCCCTCTGCACGTGCTTAGAGGCACTAGCCCCACCCAATGCTTCTTCCCCCTGTTTGGGGGGGTCATTACTCTGGCACTGTGAAACCAGCTCCGGCTCTGAGCCCCTGGGATGTGCATGCAACAAAGCCCCCAAAATTCTGGAAGTGTGGGGAGCAAAAGAGAATTGTCTCTGCTCAGAATCTTTGTGCGTCTAGAAGAGCCAAGCGAGTCTCCTTGGTGTGCCATCTCTGACTCCGTTTCTCCCTTTCTCCATCTCTCATCCTGCTCTCCCGGAACACAGGACTGCCCCAGGCGGCGATCCGTCGTCCTCAAGTTTTGCCTGCAGGGCCTGAAGATGTACAACGCAGAGGGGGAGGTAGGAGTGGGGCCATGGCTTGATGCATGCTGGAACAAGGAGCCATCTTGCCTTATGAGGAGTTAACTGGGGCTTGTGCCAGGCTGGGTGGGGGTCCTGTTTTGTTTTCCGGCTGGCCCACCTTGCTGGGTTGTGGTGAGGATATCCTGAGGACAACTGAGCAGGGGGAGCCAGGGAGGCCTTCTCTGCTTGGATGAGGCAGCCCAGTGGTTGTTTGGTGAGGACGTGGGTTGCCAACTGCTTGACCTCATTGCCCCTTCCTCCTCCTCTTCTCCTGCAGGCTCTGCTTATGGCGCATGCCCTCAAGCGCATCCTGTATAGCACCTGGATACGCACTGAGTGCCAGTTCGCCTTTGTGGCCCGCAACCCACGCAGCCCTCGCAGCAGCCTCTTCTGCCACTTGTTTGTGGGCAGCCAGCCCAGTGAGGTAGGCCAGCTGGTGGGACAGAGGTATAGCATCTCCGACAGTGGAGGAGAAATACAGCCACCCTGAATAGCAGTCACTGATGAACTTATCATCCATGAATTTGCCTTACCCAATAGAGGATGAACATTCTATAACCGGTGAAGTCACCACCAAGAAGGCCTTGCCTCTTGCCCCCCAGAAACAGCGAGCACTGTTGGTCGCCATGAAAACTTGGAGAGCACTAATTCTGCTGCCCCATGAAGGGAGATGTTTAGTGCCTGCTCGTCTCCTGACAGAAATGTGCCACTCAGGAGTGAAGCTGCTTTCAGCCATTGCCTGAGTTAACAGACTGGCCCTTGGAAGGGGAACGGGGGGCTGGGGGCTGGTGGTGGCTAATGTTTTTTTTATATATATAATATTTATTCAAATTTTGAAAATTACAAAAAGGAACAATAAAAAAGAAAAATAACAAAGACATAAAAAATACAAACAAACAATTAAAAAAAACCAGATCAGACCTTTACATAGCTTTATTTCCTTTACTTATTTCCTTGACCTCCTCACACCTCCCTTTTTTGTATTCTAGTTCAATTAGATGTTTCAGCAAATCCTTTCCAGCTTTGTTTTTATCCTAATAATTTATCTTAATATACTGTAATTCTCGTCTTTCACCAATTAATAAATCAATTTTAACCTAATCCTTTATATCATTTCTGCTAAAACCACATTACTTCATTCCAACAACCTTCTAACATTCCTCAATTTTACAATGTTTCTGTAAATAAACTTTGAATTTTTTCCAATCTTCTTCCACCAACTCTTCACCTTGGTCTCGGATTCTGCCAGTCATTTCCGCCAGTTCCATATAGTCCATCACTTTCATCTGCCATTCTTCCCGGGTGGGTAAATCTTGTGCCTGGTGGTGGCTAATGTGCCTCCTGCATTTTCTGCCCTACAGGTCCAGATTTTGCACTTCTTGCTCTGCCGCTCCTTCCAGCTCTACTATCTCCTGATGCATCCTGAGGACCAAGAATGGCTCCCCAGTGGTTCCACACAGCAGGAGCCTGGGAGGCTGCTGGGAGCCTCTCTGGATAACCGGGTGGCCTGGGAGTCCCTCGATCCGGAGGATGTATCTCAAAACGTCAATGCGTTGGTGTCCTTCCGGAGGCTTCCGTGCCCTGCTGACTTTGGCCCCTCCATCAGTGTGGTAAGTGGGTTACCTCTGGGGTTCTCCATTGAATAAGCCAAGGAAGTGAGCCCAGTTTCACCTGGCAGTGGAAGGAAGGCCTCTTACCTCCCCCTGCCAGCGCCATCTCCAGGTAGGGCTAGAAAAATACTACCTGCCTGAAACCATGGAGAGCCACTGCTGCCAGTCAGTGTAGGCAATGCTGAGCTGGATTGACCAATGGTCTGATTCAGTATAAGGCAGTTTCCTATGTCCAGACCTGGATCAGGAAGAAACCGCCTTCCAAAAGAAGGCTTTCAGTCTGATCCAAAGTGCCAGGAGGAAAGGCACCGTGTGAATTTATTCAAGGTGACCTACTGCGCTGGGGTGGAACTTTGAGCCATCCAGCTTCCCGCAAAACTTTATCGCCAGCTCCAAATTCTGCTTCTCCTGCTCAGTGTCCATCGGTCTCTGTCTCATATCCCTAGAGAGAGAGGCTGGATTTGGAGGAAAGGAGCAGCCTGGGCACCTCTCGCCCGGGGAATCCATACTGCTCTCCAATCCTGGTGAGGAAGAAGGCGATCCGCAGCAAAACCCTTCGCTCTGGAGCTTATCGGGGCTGCACCTTCGAGGCTCAGTTGCAGCAGAGCGCCCGAGAGATGTGTGAGTATTCGGGGAATGCGGAAGATTCTGCTGTTCAGGGAGACAGAAGAGAAGATCCTGTGCTGCTCTTTCATCCATGCTGCATTCCAGCTATATAAAGAGCTTCTGTTTATTTCCAAGTGTTTCTTTGGGGTGTTTTTATCCCTGTTTTTCAGAGGATAGCTTGCCTCCTGCATCTCCTTTTGCATTCTCATTCCTCATTTCTTTATTTTTCTTGTAATGAGATTCTTATTGAAGTTTTTCATGATACAGTAAAATAGCTGCTACAAAAAAAACAATTGAATAAGTAGAATGTGGAGTCCTCTTAAAAGTAATTATTAGCCTTTACCAACCACAGAAGATAGTAGCTCATCCCGGTTCTCACCTGAGATATTTTCTCATCCCAGCCTTTCATCCTGGGAGACCAACATTCCCCTATCTCTCGTCCAGAGTCTCACCCATTTCCTGTTGTGTTTCCATTTCCTGATGTATTTTTTATAGTATCTCGATTTCCCCCCAGTCTTTTTCCAGAGAGTAGCATAAATTTAGTTGCATCATTCTCTGAATTTGCTCCAAATTGTATGCAAAATACTTTTTATCTGCTAGAACTGAAGAAAGGCCAGGATTTAAGTTTTCCCAAAGCTTTATATCCTCTCAGCTCCATTGATGCCATATCCATTTAATTTCCCATCTCTCCATTTGTGATTTTCTCCTCCAAATCCTTGTATGCAAGGCATTTCCATTTCAGCACCTGCTTTTTTCAATTTAGCTATTTCATCATCCAGTCCTGCCAGCTTTTCATCTATTCAGTATGAAGCATTGAAGTATTATTCATTTCCATTTCGTATTTCTCAGATTCATTTTCTTTTCCCCTTTCATCATACACCGATCTGATCATTTTTAATTGTTCAGCCTCAACTGATGAACAATACCAACGGCCACTGGGAGATCCAAAGGTACATTTGCCATATTGGGTGCTTTTGATGTTTTGAATATTATTAGCAACTCAGTCTACCTTAATATTTCCACGTTAAGATCACAGCCAGCATATCCTTTCTCACAATAAATTATTTCCATGGCTTGAATAATGGAGTAATTGCTGGTTTACTTTCAGTTATTTCAGCTCTTTAGTGGCAAGCAAGAGAAAAAGTGTTAATGATTCTTCACACATGGGATTCCTTCATCCGTTAATAATAATAATAATAATAATAATAATAATAATAATTTATTATTTATACCCCGCCCATCTGGCTGGGCCTCCCCAGCCACTCTGGGCGGCTTCCATAGAAAGCAAAAATACAATAAAATATCACACGTTAAAAACTTCCCTGAACAGGGCTGCCTTAAGATGTCTTCTGAATGTCAGGTAGTTGTTTATCGCTTTGACATCTGCTGGAAGGGCGTTCCACAGGGCGGGCGCCACTACCGAGAAGGCCCTCTGCCTGGTTTAATCTTTGTTGCCAACCATAAATCAGACACATCACTCTTCCTTAGACACTTTAATGTCCACTTTTCCTTTCTGTTATCAATCACCACATAATTATATTCTGTCGGCGGCATGCTTATAGAGAGACAGCTGAACCACCAATTCCTCTCCCCGGAAGTCCTCCTTCCTTGTTCTTTTGAGATTTTGCTGAAGCATCTATGCTGCTGAGATGGTCTCTTTTGTATAACCTCCCCCTATGTTTCCTTCTTGGCTTCAGTTCTCACCAGCTGCGACAGCAAAGGCAGCAGAGGGAGCCTGGCTTGCTTGCTGGATAATGACAGCAGTCTGATGGAGAACGTGTGGTCTTTTGCAGGCATTGACAGGTATGGGGAGGTCTCCCCTTGTGTGCCCTCTGACAGGAGGCCTCCAAGGATGCTTGCGAATTGGGGAATGGAAGTAAACTGCACAGCACAGGTGGTTGACCACAAGAAGGAAACTAAGATTTCCCATATAAATTCATGGTTGCTGGTGGCAAATTGGTAAGAACTTGAGAGATGCCCTGCAGCTAGGAGAGACCAATGGCCTGTCTGATCCAGCATCCTGTTCTCATAGGGCCCAATCCCAGTGGGAAGCCTGTGAGCAGGATCCGAGCACAACAGCAGTGCTGTCCCCACTTGTGATTCCCTGCCATCATGGCTAGTAGCCACTGACACTGCTTGCTGTTGAATAACCCAAGAAAGGTAGCCAAACATTTCCCACACTTGTGGTGTGAACTTAATCATGATTACTCTGAAGTAAGCCCCACTGTTTCCAGTGCAGCTTACTCCAAGGGAAGGGCGCATTGGATGGTAGACTTTATTCCCAGGCGTGGAAGGGCTGGAGCAGGCAGAGGGTGGGTTTCTGCTCCAGAGAGAGAAACCTGGTTCCGTGGGCTGCTTTCCTCCTGCTCAGAGGTCCCTTCTTCCACATCCCTTCTGGTTTTCAGGGATGCCGGGATGGCGCTGCTCAGGAATGATGTAATTGGAGCCTTCCTCCTCTGGGCTGAGCCAGGGGCTACCGATCAGTGGTGTCTTACAGTGAGGACAAGATGTGGAATCATCCCTTACCAGATTTACAGGAGCCAGCTTGGGAAGTATTCTGTGGAGGTGAGAACTTGAGGAAAATGACATGCCAGCTCTGCCTGATTCTGTTGTTGCAAGCACATTCGGACAGGTTTTTTAAACTCCTGTCATACACCATTGCCAATACAGTGGTGCCTCGCAAGACAAAATTAATCTGTTCTGCGAGTCTCTTCGTCTTGCGGTTTTTTCGTCTTGTGAAGCACGGCTATTAGCGGCTTAGGAGCTATTAGCGGCTTAGCGGCTATTAACGGCTTAGCGGCTTTAAGAAAAAGGAAACAAACTCGCAAGAACTCGCAAGATGTTTCGTCTTGCAAAGCAAGCCCATAGGGAAATTCGTCTTGCGGAACGACTCAAAAAACGGAAAACTCTTTCGTCTTGCACATTTTTCGTCTTGCGAGGCATTCGTCTTGCGAGGTACCACTGTATATTGGACCACTTTGGTGCACGAGATAAGCAAGTTTCCAGGAGCCAGAAGGAATGGTAACTAGTTGGATTTGTATCAATTGGTTAAAAGATTAAAATGTTAAAGCATTAACTGAAATATTGAAAACAATAAAAATTCTACTAGCACTCACCAACATTTCTGAGCTCGCTCCTTTGGGGGCCTTTTTGGCCAAAAGCAGTCCAGGAACAAAGTATGACAATAGTAATAGAAACATTACACAGCTCTTCCTGTCCCCAAAGCCTCCGTCTCTAAGCCCAATCCGGTACATTTCCCCCCCTTTAAATAAATCTTTCCCTTACCTCTCAATAATAGCTCCTGCATTGATTTGTGTTGAAATTCCACAAGGGACTGTTCCCCTTCGCAAATTAGATTGTGTCAGAACATTATGTGACATCACAGAAGCTCGTCCAGTGAGGGGTGGTTTGCGGGCAACAGCCAGTTTTCGATCTCTTATCATTTCTTTCCTTTTCTCCTGTTCTCATAGCATTTGAATGTGGAGTTCCCCAGTATGGAAGCTCTGTTGGATCACTACTCTGGAATCCAAGGAGGCCTCTTCTGCTCTCTGGCTGCAGGCCGGATCAACCACTGTTACGAGGAGCAAGACTGCGCAGTGGAGGATCCCTGGAAGGAAGACAGAAGCCGCCGACAGGCATCTTGGTTACATGGCACTAGTAAATCCCTGGCTGTCCCACAGGAACTGGGATGAGGAATCTGGGCTTAGCTTTCCTGCCATCCACATGCTAACTGTGCTAACTCTTTTTGTGGTGTTCAAGCTATGTGGCACTTTTGCACTTGGGCTAGCTTTCTCATACTGATATGGTAGGGATTAGGCTTCATGGCATTGATTCAATCCTTCCCTCCCGTCCCCTAGAAGAATGGCAAACTAGTCTTAATTTTTCTAGCCAAAGGGTCCCTTGGCGCTGATACTCCTGGTCATCCAGAGATAGATTTTTCTTCAGCGGCTGAAATCCTGCACATGCTTTCCAATAGGGTTGCCATATTTTCAAAAAGTAAAATTCCTGACACCCGCAAAGTTGTTGAGCTTTTTTAAGGAAACCACCACCAATTTGGGAACAAATCCAAATTGTTTAGCTTTTTTTGGGAAAACCAATAGTTTTTTTAAGCTTTTTGAGCTTTTTCTATCACGTTGCCATACATCCATGTTCTCCCAGACATTTTGGCTGTTTGGCAGAATTCCCCCCTGACAACATTTTTACACCAAAAACCAGGACATGGCAGGAATTTTCCTGACGTGTGGCAAGCCTACTTTCCAAGCACAAAAGCCCCATTGGTCTTGGAGTTACTACTGACTAGAAGTACCCTAGAGTTGCACTTTTTGTCTCAATACTGCATCACAGAATCGTAGAGTTGGAAGGCACCCCAAGGCTCATCTAGTCCAACCCAATGCAATGCTGGAATCTCAACTGTGAATTCATTTAAAGTAGCTAGGTGTTCCCTCACCACCTATTTTCCCATCTTGGGCTGCAGCTCAGACAATAAATGCTCCTTCAATTAGAACATTGGTTTTCCAGATTCTTGCCACTTATCTTAAAAACAAAACAAATTAACTGAGCATTTGAGAGGTCAGAGATAACTCCAGGTTTAATCTAAACAAAATTCTGCAAGTGGTTTTTAGCTCCTGCAGGTCAGTTAAGTCAACACCCTCTTTCCCACTTAATGCTGCTTGTTTATGTTCCTTGGGTTGTGTCCAATGTTGGTCCTACTCAAAGTTAATGTACATAATTTAAATGGGCCTACTCTCAGTAGAATTTGGTTGGTTACAATCCCTTGTTTTCCTTATGGGGGTTTATGTACCTGCTCCTGCCAGAATATTTTGAAAGAAATATTTTTTTTTGGGGGGGGGGGAATATTTGTGAGCATGCCAATATATGAATACATAACCTATATTTTAAATATGTTTATATATAAATGTGATGAAAAATATATTTGTAATCCAAAATGATTAAATTTTAGCTGTCGTTTGTGTGTGTGAGTGTGTTGGGAAATGTGACTGGGAGGAGAAGACCTTTAAAACGTTAGTTTTCAAAATCAATGGCGGCCATTAAGGCCTAGATGCCTCAGTTGCCTAGCAACAATCGCTCAGCTCCGCGCTGTATTAGCCATGGCTGCGCTCATGCTTGATTGGATACCAGCAGCAAAAGAGAAGATGTGATTGGCTTCCGCCGAGGGCCGAGCTCAGACTGGCAGATCCGGCCGCGGGGAGCAACGCCGTGTCGAGAGTTGTCTGTCTCCGATTGGCTCAAGGCGGAAGGCAGGGCGGGTACTCTCTCCCGCGCGCACCACGTTGCCCCGTCGCCTGCTGCTGGTTGGCTGGGAGACGCTTGGGCGCCCGCCTTCCCTGAGACGGCGGCGTCCGCTGATTGGCGGCTGCGGCGGAGTTCGCTTCCGCGTTGCTCGGAGAGTGGGAGAAGACAAGATGGCGGCTGCAGTGCGTGGAGCTCCCGGGCTGCACCGGCGGAGGTCGATGGCAGCTTCTCTAGCGGCGGCGCTGGTGCTCCTATGCCTGGCGCGGAAGGCGGCGGCCGGGGGAGGCGGGACCCGCACGCTGGTGCTGCTGGAGAACATGAATCTGAAGGACACGCACTCGCTCTTCATGCGCAGCCTGGCAGGTCTGGCCCGGGAGCGGGGAGCGCTTTAGAGCAGGCGGGGTGCGGGGGGGGGCTGAGAGCCTTTTCCAGCGCCAGGGCAGCATTCCCTTCAAGGCAACCTCCCAGAAGGGACATGTCAGCGAGGGGTGTGTGTCAACACGTGGAATTCCTAGCTTTGGACGGTGACTAATAATAATAATAATAATTTATTATTTATACCCCGCCCACCTGGCTGGGTTTCCCCAGCCACTCTGTGCGGCTTCCAACAAAACACTAAAATACAATAACCTATTAAACATTAAAAGCTTCCCTAAACAGGGCTGCCTTCAGATGCTTCTAAAAGTTTGGTAGTTATTTTTCTTTTTGACATCTGGTGGGAGGGCATTCCACAGGGCGGGTGCCACTACTGAGAAGGCCCTCTGCCTAGTTCCCTGTAACTTCACTTCTTGTAGTGAGGGAACTGCCAGGAGGTCCTTAGTGTCAGTTCCCTGTAACTTACATTGAATATTTATTACATTTATCAAGGATGGCGCACATGGTTCTCTTATTCCTCATTTCATCCCCACAACAACCCTGTGAGGTAGGTCAGGCTGAGAGACTGTGACAAGTGAGTTTAATGGCTGAGCTGGGGATTCAGAGCATCGCCTCCCCGAAGGTGCTTATCCAACACTGAATCATTACACCTCTAGGCTGTATGTATATGCACAGATTCTCACACACGCACCTCTCTATCCTCCATTCAGGGGAGTGGGAGCTGTTATCAGAGCCTCACCACACGTTCCAGTGTGGCACAGTGGTTAGAGTGTTAGCACTCAAATCCCCACCGCCACTCAGCCATGAAACTCACTGGCTGATGTCGGGCCAGTTGGTCACTCTTAGCCGAACCTACCTTGCAGGGGAGTTGAGGGGATGGAAGGATGAGACGTAGAGCCGTGTATCCCAGTCTGAGCTCCTTGGTGAGTTATAAAAGCAAAAAAAAAAAAAATTAATAGAAAACATTCAAAGGAGGGTGCAGAGCTAATGTGGGATGTGGCCTTGAGGGAAGCCTGGTGGGCTACGTCTGACTCTTCACCTCAGCTTCAGAGCAGGCATAGGCAAACTCCAGCCCTCAAGGTGTTTGGGACTACAATTCCCATCATCCCTGACCACTGGTCTTGTTAGCTAGGGATGATGGCAATTGTAGTCCCAAACATTTGGAGGGCTGGAGTTTGCCTAAGCCTGCTTTAGAGGGTTAGGAGTGGAAGGCAGTGTTGGTTGGTTGAAGCGTGAGTATTGGTTATTTAATAACATAACCCTCAAGCTCATTTTAGGCAGCTCAAGAGATTTTATGTTTTATGGTTTATAAATGCTTTTAGGATAAATGAACAATTGGCGTGAATAATTCTGTGGGGTAGGTATTGGGCTTTTATTCCGCTTGCAAACAAGGGGAATAGAAGAGGCACCGTGAGGGTTGTTTCAGGCCAACTAATATTACCCAGCAGAGGCAAAATGGGAATTTGGAACTTCCTGATTTGCCCATCAGTCTTTTAGCAATGTCTAGTGGACCTAGAACTCTACTGGTTCCTGAATTTCTCTTTGTGCTTGGCAATATTACAAGTCCCTTATTTTCTCCTGCACTTCTAAATCTAGATAGGGGCTTTGATCTCACCTTCAGGACTGCAGATGACCCTGGGTTGTCTCTCATTAAATATGGAGAGTTCCTGTATGACAACCTGATTATCTTCTCTCCATCTGTAGAAGGTAAGACAGAAATGAAGCAATGTAGAGAAGTTTGCAGTGCAACCCTATGCTGTGTTTATTCAGAAGTGAAGACCACAAAGTTTGTTCGAGCTTTATTTCCTTGAACTGTTCAGTGCTTATTGTATAAATAATACTTGTGTGTCATTATTCTGTTTTGCTTTCTGCACCTGTTTTGCTTTTTTCTTATATTTCACCTGTCTTCATTTGAGGGTTTTTTGGTTGGAGTTGGAAGGCATTTCTTTCTGTCACCCTTACGACAGGCATGACACTTTGCATATTGTAAGAAGGTGAGGAAGAGTTGTTATTGGTTGAATACGTGGATAAATACAACTGCATGCTGCTTTTTGCTAGAAAAACATTTATGTTTTTAAAAATGAGTTTTGGGGGTGGATGTTGGCAGCTGGAAGTCAGTCATTTGTGGTGTGCAGCCCTGAAGTCCAGCTGCTTCACCTACCTCTGTATGCACTGCAGATATTATCCCTCCTGCAAACTGCTCCTTGCAAATCTAGCTTTTGCTTTGACATGTTTAAACATCATTGGCCCTTCCTTCGTTTCAGATTTTGGAGGCAACATCAATGTAGAGACCATTGCTGCTTTCATCGATGGAGGGGGGAGCGTCCTTGTGGCCGCCAGTTCAGATATTGGTCAGTAAAGTGAACTTTATCCAAGCCTTTGACTTGAAAGAGAGCTTCTCCCTACCCCCACCATGAACGAGGAACTTCTCGTTGATCAGCCATTTTTTGTAGTTCGGTTGAGCCGCCTGTGCCTAGAATTCCTTTGGCTACAGCAGTCCTGGAATTCTAGGTACCACTGTAAATTAAATAGGAAATACAGGACAAAGTACAGTGGTGCCCCGCAAGACGAACGCCTCGCAAGACGGAAAACCCGCTAGACGAAAGGGTTTTCCGTTTTGGAGGCGCTTCGCAAAACAAATTTCCCTATGGGCTTGCTTCGCAAGACGAAATGTCTTGCGAGTTTTTCCAACTTTTTTTTCCTTTACCCCCCTTTTTCTAAGCCGCTAAGCCGCTTATCAGCTGATCCGATAAGCCGCTAAAAGCCACTAAGCCGTCAATGGCCTTGCTTCGCAAGACGAAAAAACCGCTAGACGAAGAGAATCGCGGAACTGATTCTTTTCGTCTTGCGAGGCACCACTGTACTCTTTCTAACCACTTTAAAGTGTGAATGCTAACTGTAAATGCGTTGAACCTTTTGCTATTTAGCTGGATAATTGACCTCCTAGGCCAAACTTTGCCAACCCAATATGCTCTAGGTGTTTTGGACTGGTATTGGCACCTGTGCTGACTGGAGCTGATGGGAGTTGCAAAGGGAGGGCACCAGGTTGGCAGAAGCTGACTTACTACTTTTACCTGAGTGATGAATGAGTATAGATTTAAGAAACAACAAACCCAGGATGCCTCAACTTCTTTACGGCTCTTCGATTAGCACCTTTTCTCTCTATATAGCCATTATCTCAAAGGAAAGCAAAAGGGTCTGTTTCTGTCTGCTGTCATCTTTGAAGGTGGCATGATTTCCCCCCCTTCCTTTGCATCTGTTTGGAAGCTGGTATCTTGAACAGAGTTAAGTAAACATTTGTGGCATCATAAAATAGAGCTCTGAGCACTTCCACCCTCTTTTTCTATGCATAGAACATTTTTTCGTACTTGGAGAGTGATTTGTGTGCGTATCATCTAAGTAGATGCCAGGCTACTTGTGGCTTTAATTATAAACACCTCCCCTTTTTCTAAACAAGTACAATGTTGACAATTCTTAGGCGATCCCCTTCGAGAGCTGGGAAGTGAATGTGGCATAGAATTTGATGAGGAGAAGACAGCTGTCATTGACCATCACAACTACGATGTCTCTGATCTGGGTCAGGTAAGCAGCAGGATGCAAAGTGCTGGGTAGACCGGCTTTCTTCTAGGCAGTAAATATTTAGTTGTTTTGAAACAATTGCTTGTGTTAACCATTAAGCTCTTACAAAGGCTGCAGGTGGCAGCCAGCATCTTAGAAAAGGCAACAGCCTCTTCACTTCCACAGAGGAGGGAAAGCTGCTTCCAAGATGGTGCTTGCTACAACATCTACATGTATACAGTGGTGCCCCGCAAGACGAACGCCTCGCAAGACGGAAAACCCGCTAGACGAAAGGGTTTTCCGTTTTGGAGGCGCTTCACAAAACGAATTTCCCTATGGGCTTGCTTTGCAAGACGAAAATGTCCTGCGAGTTCCTGCGGGTTTTTCCCCCTTTCCCCCCCTTTTCCTAAGCCGCTAAGCCGCTTATCAGCTGATCCGCTGATAAGCCGCTTAACAGCTGATCGCTAAAAGCCGCTAAACCGCTAATAGCGCTAATCCGCTAAGCTGTCAATGGGCTTGCTTCGCAAGACGAAAAAACCGCTATACGAAGAGCCTCACAGAACGGATTAATTTCGTCTTGCGAGGCACCACTGTATTTGAAAAACAAAGAACATATGCCAATTTACCAGTTAATTGATCAGACGAATCTACTTTCGGCCCCAACATGGAAATGGAATACCAGCAGCCACTGGCTACGTTCTCAACTTTTGCGGCCTCTTCTCTTTCCTCCATTTGCAGTGAAATGAATGGAATGAGGATAACTGTGGTTAACCATTTTTTTCCTGTTTTATGGGGAACCTGGAAACTCCGGCTACCAGCGTCAGAACAAGCCAGTATCCAAAATATGGTTCAAACTATGGTTAAATATTCTGGCTAGTAACTGTAAATGTCCGACTCATGAAATGCAGCTATATGGAGACTACTTGGTTGAATTGTGCTGTGCGTGAAGGGGCTGCCCTTGTAATGCAGATGCTTTTGCATATCTTGGTTGATGGTGCTGAGCTGTAACCATCCAAATGCAGCCTTCTGTGTGTTGCAGAGAAAGTTGGAGAGGGCAGAAAGGCAGAGTTGGGGCTAGTGGGCAAAGGATTGTGGCTTCTTCTTCTAAGGCAAAGTGTTAGCCACATTGTCATTTGATGAAGCATTGGCTGAACCTGCCTGTAGAGTTGGCAGTCCCCAAAAGGTTTTAACTGCGGTCTCTTTGCAGCACACCCTCATTGTGGCAGATTCTGAGAACCTCCTGAAGGCTCCGACTATTGTGGGGAAGAAGCCTCTGAACCCCATCCTCTTTCGGGGAGTTGGGTGAGTCTCCTGCAACATGAGGGTTGTGTTTGGCCACAGCTATAGGAGTTGGTGCTCTTGGCCAGTTTAGGAAAGAGTGAAGTTTAGTAAAGAGTGAAGAGACTATGTCTTCACCTAGACAACAACAAAATTTGGTAACTACTTTGCTACGCTCTCAACTCGTGGGGCTTTCTCCAGCCAAGTCATTCTCAGTAGACCCACTCAAATGAATTGGCCCAAGTTAGTCCTGTTGTCCATAAATTTCAATGGGGTTACTCTAAGTAGGACTAGCAGTGGATACCTCCCATGGTTTTTCTTTATCTTCACTGCATTTTAAATCCTAAGCATAGAGAGAGGAGCCTTCTTTCAAGACAGCATTGGGTCTTGCACCAAGTGCTTTCCATAAATACATTATTAATATTTGGGGGCTCCCACCTGGAGGGGCGCATGGGCATTTTGAACTGCGCCTTGGAAGGAAACTTCTCCCCTGCTGTCGGAAATCTTCACAATTCGTTTCCCCCCCCCCCCCCCCTTGCAGGATGGTGGCTGATCCTGACAACCCTTTGGTTCTAGATATCCTGACTGGCTCCTCAACCTCTTACTCCTTCTTTCCTGACAAACCCATCACACAGGTATGACTTGAAGGGGGGGCTTGCCTTTTTTAAAAACCTGCTGACAAAAAGTACCTTGGTGCCAGGCTCCAATTGCTTTCCTTTTGGTTGGGGACTGCAGGGGGCACCAAAACAATGCTGTAGGACGGAGCACAGGACACCTGAAATTTGAGAGCCCAAAGTCTGCCACTGGTGGCAGTTGGCATCCTCTCAGAAAAATGGTTCACCTGCACTGACCAGTCATTTTGCTCCCTTAGTACCCTCATGCTGTTGGGAAGAACACGCTCCTGATTGCGGGTCTCCAGGCCCGGAATAACGCCCGTGTTGTCTTCAGTGGTTCCCTGGATTTCTTCAGCAATGCCTTCTTCAACTCTGCTGTGCAGAAAGCTACCCCTGGCTCCCAAAGGTACAGACGGGTTTCCACTCCATTCTTGTGTTCCAAACGATGCCCACCTTCTGTGTGCATGAGCAGGGACAGAGCCCATGTCCTTTGACAGAGACAATTCTATTTTATTTATTACTTCACTCCCCCCCCCCAAGTTGCTTAAAATGGTATACAGTGGTGTCCTGCAAGACGAATGCCTTGCAAGATGGAAAACTCGCTAGACGAAAGAGTTTTCCGTTTTGGAGGTGCTTCGCAAAACAAATTTCTTATGGGCTTGCTTCGCAAGACGAAAATGTCTTGCGAGTTCCTGCGGGTTTTTTTTCCTTCCCCCCCCCCTTTTTTCTAAGCCGCTTATCCGCTAAGCCAATAAGCCGCTAAAAGCCGCTAATAGCGCTAATCCGCTAAGCCGTCAATGGGCTTGCTTCGCAAGACGAAAAAACTGCTAGACGAAGAGACTCGCGGAACGGATTCTTTTCGTCTTGCGAGGCACCACTGTACATAGTTCTCCCCCTCCTCATTTAATCCTCACAACATCCGTGGGAGATAGGTTAGGCTGAGAGGCAATGTCTGGCCCCAGGTCACCCGGTGAGCTTCATGGTCAAGTGGGAGGGATTTGAACCCTGGTCTCCGTGTTAGGAAATTTACATCCTTAAAAGAGACATTGAGGGTGGTTTACATCGGTACATGTGAACGAGCCCTCAAGTAACCATTGGAACGCTATTGGAAATAGCTAAGAGTTTCCTGCCAGTTAATCCAGAGTAGAGGATAAAAGTCCGTACAGCATAAAAGCACCGGCAACCAAAAGATTAAACAGCTGCTGGAATAAGAAAGGTATTTTGTGAGGTGGCTAAAAGCCAACAGGTGCGGGGGGGTGGGGGTGGGATGTGACGTAATCTGCATGCTACCACTGAAAATGTCTCTCCTGTGCCCCAGGCAGATGGGTCTATTACTGGGACACAGAGCATAGTCTCTATAGCTCATGCAGGAAGCTACTCCACTGCATAACTGATGCAGATTAGCCTTCTCCAACCTACAGACCCCCAGGTGTTTAGGTCTGCAGTTATTTTGTCGTTGAAATTCTACTCAGTATTGATCCAGAGTAGATTCCAATGTATAGTTAGCAGAGTAAAAACTTAAATACATTGCAGGATTCCCCAAAAAATAGACCAGAGGCATTTCATCCAGCAGAGCTTTACTGCTACTGAAGGCAAATGAGCGTAATGGTCACAAAGCCAATACATTCAGGATTGGCACTGTCCATAAGAAATCCAGTTGCAGCAGACTTAACTTAAACCTTACAATAGCTTATAATAAGACTAAACCGTAACACTATGTACGGAACACCACACCAGAGCGAAAAGAGAGAGGGTGAAACTCGGGCTCCTTCTGGCCCTACTTTTATAGGCAGCATGACCTTGACAGAAAGAGAGAACAGAACCAGTTTAAACCAGCTGTACTCGGCTTCCCGGAAGGAATAACCCAAACATCAGTAACCTCCTGCTTGCTTCTTTCACACAGGGAAGCTTCCAGAACCCTCTTGAATTAATTAGAATAGGAAAGATCTCCACACATCAGATCAATATTTTCTGTACTGTACTAAGAAATGCCAACTGACACCCACCACCCCAGCTAGGTTTGTAGTCCGAAACACCTGGAAGTGTCTAGGTTGGCAAAAGTCGATGCAGACTGTGCTTGATCTGCCGTGCAAATAACGCTGATTAATCTTCCTGTACTGGAGTTGAATTTCTGTGGCTATGCAACATCCCTTGAGCAAATGTTCACTCTCATTCCTTGGCTTCCTCTTCTCAGGTACTCCCAGACGGGGAACCACGAGCTGGCCATGGCTTTGTCGCGCTGGGTGTTCAAGGAGGAAGGCGTCCTTCGCGTGGGAGAGGTGTCCCACCACCGGGTGGGGGAGATCGTGCCCCCTAGTGCCTACACCGTCACAGACCTGGTGGTGAGATTTTTAAACCATCCTTTGCAGCCACAGCTTAAGAGTTCCCTTCACAGTCTGCACATGCCTTTTTAGCCGGCCGATGACACTCGCTCCCGCCTCTCTCTCAGGAATACAGTATCGTAATTGAGAAGCTCTCTGATGGGAAGTGGGTCCCCTTTGATGGCGATGATATCCAGCTCGAATTTGTCCGCATCGACCCGTTTGTGAGAACTTTCCTCAAGAGGAATGGTAAGCTGGTTCCGTTTTCTCCCCGATACTTTCTCAGTCGTGCATTATCAGCCCCTTGAAAATTTCAGAATTTCTGCTGTTCCCATTTGCCTGTATTCCTTCGTGTCTCCTCCACTGTGACCTGGGAGTGGGGGAGAGGTGAGACCACCTCTGTTCCCTTTTAGAAAAGATTCATTTCTGGCCTGAGGTGAGTAGCTTGTATGCAGGTTTGCAGTCTGTTATGACCCAGGCTTGCAGTATCCTAACACCTCCACGTTAACAAAAAGAAATTGTCATAGTGATGTTGGGTGGTGATGAGAAATTCCGATACGCATTGAGAGACCTGCCACCTATACTGTCTTAACCTACGCAGCTGCTAAGATTCTCAGGTTGAGCACCTTAACTCAGTCCCAAAAACACGTGAGGCACACCTGGGGGTGACACAAGAGAGAGAAAGAAAAAGAGGGAGAGCCTTTTCAGTGGCTGCTCCCTGATTGTGGAATTCCACCCCCCTCCAAGAGAGGTTAGCTGTCAGCATGCTGACACCTGTATTGTTTATACAGCAGACGCTCGGGTTACGAACGTGATCCGTGCGGGATGCACATTCGCAATCCGCAGCGGTGCATCTGCGCATGCGCAGGTTGCGATTTGGCGCATATGCGCAAAGCGCAATTTAGTGCTTCTGTGCATGCACGGCCGCCGAAACCCGGAAGTAACCTGTTCCAGTACTTCTGGGTTTCGGCAGTCCACAACCCGAAAAAAACGCAAACTGAAGTGTCTGTAACTCGAGGTATGACTGTATTTGAATTACAGTGGTACCTCGCAAGACGAAATTAATTCGTTCTGCGAGTTTTTTCGCCTTGCGATTTTTTTCGACTTGCGAAGCACGGATTTTGGAAAAGCTTCAAAAATCACCAAAGTCTTCAAAAACCTCTAAAAAGGCTACCACACCGCGTGCTATGAGTTGCTCCTCGAAGTCAAGTCGCAACTGCACCCCCTGAATGCACGGTTTTAAGAAAAAGGAAACAAACTTGCAAGACAAAGGAAACAAACTTGCAAGACGTTTTCGTCTTGCGAAGCAAGCCCATAGGGAAATCCGTCTTGCGAAGCAACTCAAAAAACGAAAAACTCTTTCGTCTTGCGAGTTTTTCATCTTACGAGGCATTCGTCTTGCGAGGTACCACTGTACTGTCTTACAACTAGTTTGCTTTTCTTACTTTGCATTTCATAACGTTGTAAGCTGCCTTGAATCCCAACTTGGGAGAAAGGTGGGATATAAAGAAATAGAATAAAAATAACAGCAACTAGCTGCAACAGCCAGTGAGAGGGATATGTGCAGAGAATTTTCGCTGGGGCTGAGAGTTGCAGCTAGTGTTAGTCCTACTCGAGGCGTGACCCACTTAGGTCCATGAGTTTCAGCAGGTGTGCTCTGAGCAGGGCTTGAATTTCCTACTTGGGAGGCGACCTCCAGTTCCCAACTGTATAATGGGCATAAATTCTACTGGATTAAGGGTAGTGTGGCCACCAGAGCCGCAGAAACTATTACGCTTCCAGGTCAGAATGACAGGAGTTAGGATAGGTTGTTGAAATTCACAGGGGAAGGAGGGGGATTCCTTCACTTTCTTTGCATGTTGACCACAAGTTGGCCTGAGCCCCCCTGAAATGTGTTTGGCTCCTAGGAGGCAAGTACAGTGTCCAGTTCAAGCTGCCCGACGTCTATGGAGTCTTCCAGTTCAAAGTGGATTACAACCGGCTGGGCTACACCCACCTGTACTCCTCCACCCAGGTAAGAAGAGCCTTGGCCTGGGCAAGGAAGGAGCTTCTGGCCCAAGAGCCGGGTAGAAAGATACCATGGATGGTGTCTCCTGTAAATTTTGGGGTCCCCGATCTCTCAGGCTAGCTAACAGTAAAAACACAAGCCCATTAGAAGATAATGGCTGGAAACCACAGAAGGGGAGAGTTGTTTTTGTGCTCAAATTGTGCTTGCTGGTTTCCCACCGGTATCTGGTCAGCCACTTGTAAGAACAGAATGCTGGACTAGATGGGCCACTGGCCTGATCCAGCAGGTGGTGGTTCTTATGTTAAATAGGCAACCCCAGCTGGCATGGCCAATGGTTGCAGTTTCCCCATCCCTGGCCCACCAAAAAGCTATCCTGACCCCTTTCCTTTCGGGAATGTGAGATGAGGGGCTCCCAGACAGGGCTCTCATTGGAGGAACTCAAGTGAGCTGAGAATGATTCAGGGCAGTTTTGGCTTTTCATTGCAATTGCCCTTTGAGAGGGGCAGAATCACTCTCCAGTCATCCTAATGATGATGTTGCAGTCTGCTCTGTGTGCTTTTAATAGAGGAGCTAGATACATTTATTAATTATAGTGATTAAATCTTTGGCTCGATAGTCATTTTTCTCTGCTGGGTGTGTGTTTTGTAAGAAGCCTGCTTGTTGCCCGCAAGGTGGGAGAAAGAACTCCCCACCCGTGAGTGTGGGTGGCTCCTAAGAAGCTTCCTCACACCTTGCTCTGCTATCTCCCGCCTTTGCCAGGTATCGGTGCGTCCCCTCCAGCACACGCAGTACGAGCGATTCATCCCCTCGGCGTACCCCTACTACGCCAGTGCCTTCTCCATGATGGTGGGCCTCTTCCTGTTCAGCATCGTGTTCCTCCACATGAAGGAGAAGGAGAAATCGGATTGAGGGTCTCCCAGCGGGAGCAGTAGGGAGCCCACCCCTCTTCCAAGGCGGTGGCCCCAAGCAGTGCAGGCGCTGAGTACACACAACATTTGGAGACTGGAAGTCCTCAGGATGGAGGGACCAGGGCCTGGTGGGTGGGGATCAGGATTTTGGGGGTGGGCAAGGGGAAGCAGATGCCTCTTGGAGGAAGAGAAGGAAGAGTGAGCAGCCCCTGAATGAACTCTTACAGAATCCACGTGTCAGTTCCTTTGTGGACATCTCTCAAACATGCTTACTGCCACTGTGACTTGTTTCTGGTCTCCCAACAAAAGATTGCTGTACTTGAATTTTGTTTTCTGAAATAAAGCAGCCTCACCTTCCAGTGATAGTTGTTTTCTTGAAAATAATTTGGGAGCGGCCTTGAATCCCAACTTGGGGGGGAATGGTGGGAAATAAATAAATAAATAAGAACAATTAGCTGCAACAGGCAATGAGAGGGATGTGTACAGAGAATGTGAAGACACATATGAGCAAAGAGGGGCAAGTTGCATCTTCTGGAATGTCTTTGCCATGGAGTACCTGAATAACCTAAAGAAACTTGCTCAGTGATGAGATAGGGCACACATTTTTTTTGAAGGGGGGAGAACCAGAAGTAGCTTCTGAATCCTGAAAATGCATGACTCTGCAATTTACTTTTGTTTTCAGTCTGGGTGTTTTATGTAATATTTTGATTTAAATATAAAGCAGAGTTTTGAACAAATGCAATCTAACTACATTTGGAGCAACTGTGCTTCTCAACAGTAAGAAAAGGTCACCCTCACCAACAGCCAGCCAGCCTGGGACAAACTGACCAGCACCGGTTCTCTGCTGCCCAGTTTGCAGCAGAGACTGAAGGCTTCAGGGAGGAGGGTGGCGGCAGCAGCACCTGCAGCAGGAAGAAGCCTTGAGTTACACCTGGATAGTACTGGGAGAGGGAGCGGGTGGCGCTGTAGTCTAAACCACAGAGCCTCTTGGGCTTGCTGATCACAAGGTCAGCAGTTCAAATCTGCATGATTGGGTGAGTTCCCGTTGCTCTGTCCTAGCTTCTGCCAGCCTAGCAGTTCGAAAGCACACCAGCGCAAGTAGATAAATAGGTACTGCAGCAGTGGGAAGGTAAACGGTGTTTCTGTGCGCTCTGGCTTCCGTCACGGTGTCCCGTGTTGCACCAGAAGCGGTTTAGTCCTGTTGGCCACATGAACCAGAAAGCTGTCTGCGGACAAACGCCTGCTCCCTCAACCTGAAGCGAGATGAGCGCCGCAACCCCGTAGCTGCCTTTGACTGGACTTAACCTGGCTCCCAGTACGTTTCCGAGCACAATTCAAAGTGTTGGTGCTGACCATTAAAGCCTTAAACGGCCTCAGTCCAGTATACCTGAAGGAGCGTCTCCACCTCCACTGTTCTGCCTGGACACTGGTCCAGCACCGAGGGCCTTCTGGTGGTTCCCTCACTGCGAGAAGCCAAGTTACAGGGAACCAGGCAGAGGGCCTTCTCGGTAGTGGCACCCGCCCTGTGGAACGCCCTCCCACCAGATGTCAAAGAGAAAAACAACTACCAAACTTTTAGAAGACATCTGAAGGCAGCCCTGTTTAGGGAAGCTTTTAATGTTTAATAGGTTATTGTATTTTAATATTATGTTGGAAGCCACCCAGAGTGGCTGGGGAAACCCAGCCAGATGGGCGGGGTATAAATAATAAATTATTATTATTATTATTATTATTATTATTATTATTATTAACCGTCCAGCGATCCTTTACCTTCCTGCCACTCAGCCTCTATTAAAATTGTGTTTTTCCCCCCAAATTTTTTTTTTGGTTTTCATAACATTATCAACAAACAAACACATAAGACAAACAAACATAAATCATAGCCTTATTGAAAATTACACTTGTTTCCATTGTTAAGTGACTTCCTCGCTTCCCCTTGGTTGAATTTCATTGCGTTTCCTTTTAACGGTTTTCCAAATCACAGTTCTTATAAATTTTAACTTCAACATCCTTAGAACTTCACATTATGAAATTAAACATATTACTGTAATTCGACACTTAAAATCCTGAGCCAATTAAGTATCTGCAAACTGTTTTCAGTTAATTTAACTTAACATATTTAACGAAGTAATCATTAAATTTAATCCACAGCCTCCATTAAAATTTTAATCGCGACCTGGAAAAATAAAATAACAGCAGAAACGCTGCAACTCTACAAACGACACCACCTTCGCCCCATTTTGGTCCTGCCCTGCACTTGGCGACGGAGCCGGACGTCGTGGTCGCCTCCTCCCGCCCCTTATCCCTAAGGGCTCCGCCCCGGGGGCGGGGTGACGCCGCGCTGACGCAGTGCTGTCCCCGCCCACCTGCCCGTCCTTTTGCGACGGAGGGGCGGGGCGGGGCGTTCAAGAGGCGCTGCCGTAAACGCGGCGTCGCTTTGCGGCGTCTCTGAGGCGAGGCAGGCGGGCGAGCTGGGGCTCAGCCAGGCGGGCTCCGGATCCGCTCTGCCGTCCTTCGCGCGTTCGCTTCCCACCCGGCAACCCCGTCGGCCGAGCGATGCTCCTGACGGTCTTCTGCCTGCGGCGCGACCGCTCCGAGCTCACCTTCTCGCTCCAGGTCGACGCCGACTTCGAGCTCCAGAACTTCCGCGCCCTCTGCGAGCTCGAGTCCGGCATCCCCGCCGCCGAGAGCCAGGTCAGCGCGCGCCCGGGAGGGGGAAGGGTGCGCGCGCCCTGGGCTGGGACATGAAGAGAACGGAGGGGGGAAATAAGGCGAGGCCAAAGGGGCACGTGTGTCTCTCCGTGTGTGCTCTCGCGCGCCTCCCCCTCTTACTCCGAGTAGACCCTCTTTTAAAACGAGGGCGGCTTAATCCGGCCTTCCTTGCTTTTTAATCAACTTCGGCTTTAGCTGTGGTTCCTGCATTTGCAAGGGCGGGGCGGGGGTGCGACTAGATGACCCTAGTCGTCCCTGACCCCTTCCAGCTCTGCAGGCCTATGGAAGGGTCTCCTCTTGAGTAGAGATCACCTTTTGGATGCATGGGTCCGGCTTTCCCCAGCTGGGTGAATGGGGTCTTGACCCAGCAGTGTGTGTATTTCTCCCTCCCCTCCCCCATATATCTGCTTTCTTAAGGTTTTAGTCATGTTTTATTTATTTTTAAATAATTATCCTGTGTGTAAGTCACATGCAAATCGCCTCTTTGCATGTTGCACCATTTGCCTTTTAAACTCTAATTTGCTTTGGGCACCTTTGGCAAAAAAGTGGTATGTGAATATGGTAAAGATATGATTAGTAAAAGCAGTGGTGGGGATAGTTGTCCCCCTCCGAAAAGCTTCAGGGTGCCCAACTCCGTGGGTCATATCCATGTAAGTTCTACCAAGAGTAGACCCATTGAAGGGAATGGAGCAAAGTTACCCATGCCCATTTATTAAAATTGTGTCCACTCTGTGTAGGGTTAGCGTTGCCAAAGAAATCAACAAATTTCAGTGCCAAGCACAGTCCAAATTAGACACTAGCTCTTCTCAGACTTCTTTAAATGAATAAAGACTAACTCAGTCCAATTATTGTTAGTGGGTCTCCGCTGAGTAGGACCCACATTGGCTATACAACCAAATGGACAGTATCTGTCCAGTGTTAGCCACCTGTACTCAAGAGTAGACACATTTGCATCTAATGGGGTGGGGTTGCTTCATAAGCCCATTACTGTATTGGCTTCAGTGTGGGCTATTCTCGAGTATGCCTAGCTAACATTGGATGGGTGTCTTCCAGGTGGATCAAAGCACCCTTTCCCAACCTGGAACTTTCTAGAGCAGTGGTGGCCAAACTTGGCCTTCCAGCTGTTTTGGGACTACAATTCCCATCATCCCTGGACACTGGTCCTATTAGCTAGGGAGGGTGGGAGTTGTAATCCAAAAACAGCTGGAGGGCCAAGTTTGGCCACCACTGCTCTAGACATTGCTGGACTCCCATCAGTGATCCTGCATGACCAGGGAGCTGAAGGCCAGCAGCATCCAGGGGGGCTGCGGTTTCTCAGTCCCTGCGTTAAAAGAAGGAAAAATAGCATTGGAGGTAGCTAGGGCCAGTAAAAGCAAGTGGCATTGGTGGCTCTCCAGGTATTGTCAGACTCCCAATTCCCAGTGTGGCCAGTGATGGGGTGGTAGCCCAGCAACAACTTGTGCTCTGGTTGTGTAGGAGGCATCCTTGGTGGGGTGTTTGTTGGGTGCTGTGCTGCAGTTGGCTCTGTTGGTGGCTCCTCATGATATGTGATAAAACTCTGCCTGGCTTTTCGCGAGAGACTGATAAAGGAGGCAGTGTCGGCGGTCTCTGCGTGCCACAGTGTGCAGCTTGTTAAAAGCAGAGTGGGAGAGCAAAGCCCCTAGGAGCATCTTGCATCAGGGATTGGGGTGGGGCCCACTTCCTCCGGCTGTGGGTCTGTAAAAATGAAAGCAGCTTAAGCTGCTTTGGGGGCCAAGTCAACCGGTTTGCCCCAGTGTGGCTGACACAGACTAGCAGCTGCTCTCATGCCTTGGTCTTTCGCAGCCCTACCTGGAGATCCTGGTGGAAAGTGAAGACGGGACCTTCTGCATGCCAAGCAGGGGCTTTGCCACTAAGGTAGAGAGGCTAGGTTTTTAGGGTTGTCTGTGTTTACCCTGGCACCTCTTTACCCTGGGCTTTGACCCTGTTCTTGTGATTGTAAGTTGTTTAAAACAGTTTTTAATGTTGTGTTTTAAATAGTTGCAAATTGCCCTGGGTTCTTAGGGCGAAAGGCAAGTGGTAAATTTAAATAAATAATAATTCAGCTTAGAAGATAGTTATGCTGATCTGGCCCCTGTAACCACCCAGAGGAGTCTCCGTGGTGTGGTTCATGTTTCTCAGGAGTGCACCAGGCCCTACACACCTGAATGAATGAAGACCAACCAATGCCAGCGAGTCTTATCTGGAGTAGAGCTTAGTTGGAATCAACCTTGTCCCATGGGAAGGTAGGGAGTCAAAAGGAGGACCTCCTAGCTTGGAAGTCTCTTTGGAAATCTCTTGCAGTCAACAGGACTTTGCAGGATGAGGCAACCGCCTGGCACAGAGGAGTGAGTGTCCGGCTCATCTTGGGTTGGCAACGTGAGGTCCTTCCCCGGACTCTTGCGCCAGAGTATCATGACCGTCTATTTTAAGATTGTGGGAAGCTGTGAATTCTCTCCCGCCTCCATAGCTAAACTGCTCCCTTCATGCAGGCAGTAAACATCATGGGGCAGTAAACACCGTGGACCTCCCAGATGGGCCCCCGGATCCTTGTCTCAGAGTAGGGAGCCCCTCTTGACTCACTGGGCCTCCTTTTACGCCCCTTCTGTCCTGCCTCCTCAATCTCTCTCCCTGCCTCCTTCTCATATTGCACATTATGGACTGGTGATAGAAGGAAGCTGGAGGGGAACAGGGCTGGTGGGTTGCGGGAGGGGGGGAGATGTTCCCCCAGTGAAACATTGAGGGATCCAGCCCAGTCCATGCCCACCTCTCAGAGAGCTGGCCAGGTGTCTCCTGGTACTGGAACCCCATGCACTTGCCTTTGCTGCGTTTCCTGGCGCCCCTCCCTTGACGGAGGTGGCTCCTGCCTCTGATAGAACTGGCTCACCCACAATCCTTTGTGCCAGTTGGGCAAGATTGCTCAGGCTTGTGGGCGGCTCTGGAGGAGCTGCTTTTTAATTCCCATCTTGCACTGTGAATGACGCATCCCACAGTAGAGGTGTGCACGACTTTTGCCAACTCCTAATGGTGGCTTGGGACTGGGAGGAGAAGCGACTTCCTGGAGGCCAAAGAGCTCCCTGCTCCGTGCCTGCTGGCTGGTGTAAGTAGTGTGTGTTTCATAACCTGGATCAGTTCAGAGAAGAGCCCCTGACTTGGCTGCTTTTGTGAACTGTTTGAGTCAAGTGTGGCTCTTTTGCTCCTGGGCTGTCTTTGTCTAGGGCTGTGCCATAGGATGTCAAAACTATAAGTTGGAAAGCGAAAGTGATACTTACCTGCCTGAGGCTTTGTGTGGGGAATTCAGCAAAGCCCTCTCCAATCTCCCTCCTCCATCAAGCCTGCTCTTTCGCTGACATGGCGTTTTCTTGCCCCCTCTTGTCTGCCTTGAAAGTGTTTAGATGCAAAGCTGTCATAAGGCGCTCACCTGATAGCCAGCAGTCCTGTGTTTCAGTGTTATCTCTCAGGCCATTGACTTCCAGTGCAGGTTTCATGAAGCAAAACAAGATAACGATAGCATTATCTGTGGTTTTGAGTGTGGTTACGCAGGGAAATGTGGAAGGAGTTCCCCCTGCAAATGCCAGGTTTCTTATAATAATTAATTTTAAAAAATATTTATACCCCGTCTATCCAGCTGGGTTGCAGCTTCCAACACATATAAAAACATAATAAAATGTCAAACATTAAAAACTTCCTGATACAGGACTGCCTTCGGATGTCTTCTAAAAGTTGTGTAGTTCTTTATCTCCTTGACATCTGATTGGAGGGTATTCCAGAGGGGAAAACATTGCGTTACATGTCCTGAATCAGTCCAAAGCACAGCACAAGCCCCCAGTCCTCATTCTTCTGGCACGCTATTGGCTAGCAAAAGTGAGGCAAGCTGAGTCTGTCCTGCTTAAGGCCTGGTCCTCACAGATCCCTCTGGGGATCTTCCATCCTGTGTGTGTCCAGGCAGCAGTGGAGTGCGGACATTTATTCTCTCGTGTCTGAGCTTTCTTGGCAGTCCTTTTCTCTTAGTCAGATGTGGTGAGTTGTTTATTAACCAGCCTTCCCTTGTCTCCCAGATTGTTTATGCAGAGCAGCCCCTGACTGACAACCACCGTTCGCTGGCTTCTTACGGCTTGAAAGACGGTGACGTGGTGATCCTGCAGCAAGTGGAGAATGCGGGGGTGCGGCCCCCAGCTCCATTTCCCGGTGAGGAAGGCTCCCTCTTCACCCCACCCTGTCCCTGTCAGACTTCTCCGTGGTCTGGGCTGTCCACAGGACTCAGGTCACATTGAGCCTAGGAGTCTGTTGATTCTCTAACCATTTAATTTTGCTGTTGTTGTAAACAAAATCTGCCCCTTTCCCCTTATGGGGTATCCAAGAGCCCCATATAGAGTCCTTACGTGGGTTCCCTATTGGTAGGAGAAAATAACAGAGGCCAACCAGAGAATATTGAGAAGCAAAGCAGCTAGTAAGCCTGATCTTTATTAAAGCTGTTGTAACAGGGTGTTCCTGTTCCGGCAGGAGGATGGAGGAGGACCCAGAACAAAGGTGTGCCTGCCCTTATATAGACATTTTAAATTCCCTGCCCTAGAGCTCAAGACCACCCCTCCATACATCATACCTACATCACAGAAAAGGTGGTCTACAACAGAAATTTGAATGTTGTTGTTTTTCCTGTCTGCCAGTTTATCTGATAATGCCTTATCTGATTGCCTTTCCTGGTAGTCTGTCCATTCCTTTGAAATGGTGATTACCCAATTCCTGCCCTCCCTCCTTGCAGAGAAAACATTTGGTCAGTTTGGGAGTCAAAATGGTTTGCTGCTCCAGACATGTGGTCCACATATCTATGTTTGTGCTTGGTTGGTACATTTATGAACATTCATTATATATATATATAAGATCTTAATTTTTTTATTGCACTGTCTTAAATAACGGTTTCATTAAAAGGTTTCTGAGCCAGTGTGTCTTACTGTTAACCAGAAGTTTGGTGGTTCGAGCCCACCCAGGGGCAGCTGTGGGTGGGATTCCTGCATTCTGTAACTCTATGAAACTGTGGGCTGAGCCAGCCTCTTCCTCTTGTCCTGCTTTGGGAAATTGCCTTCTGCTCACCGCTGTTCCTACTGCTGCACTCTTGAGCATTGCTTCCTTGTCATGCTCTGCACATGCTGAGACCGTAAGGACACTTGTGAGCTTCCTCTTCCCTGGAGCCGGCCTTTGCTTGCCCAGGAGGAAAAAGCAGGAGATTCCTCGTGGTAGAGGCTGCTGTGATCCCAGAGCTACCATTGCTGTGTCTCTTGACTGGATCTTCATATATCTAAAGGGCTGTCACATGGAAGATGGAGCAAGCTTGTTTTCTGCTGCTCCAGAGGGCAGGGCTTGAACCGATGAGTTCAAGTTACAAGAAAGGAGAGTCTGGCTAAACGTCAGGAAAAACATTCTGGCAGGGAGAGCTGTTTGACAGTGGACCAAACACTCTCAGAAGGGTGTGGACTCTCCTACATAGCAGGACTTTAGGCACAGGTTGGATGGCCATCCTGTCCATGATTATTTCACTCTGGTTCCTGCATTTCCGGGGGTTGGACTAGATGACCATTGGGGGTCCCTTCTAGCTTTACAATTCTGTGATTCTATTATTTTGTCAACCTGCTGAACTAAATTGTGGAGGCTGGATACTTGGCATGGCTGTGTGTGTGTGTGTGTGCATATGTGCATAGCTGTCAAAGTTTCCCTTTTTTTAAGGGAAATTCCCTTATTCCGAATAGGATTCCTCGCAAGAAAAGGGAAAAGTTGGCAGCTATGGTTTATGTGTGTATCAGAGGGGATTGGGCCTTGGGGTCGTCGTCCCCCCATAGGGTAAAAATCACCAGGGCTAGTATGAACTGTTCTGTTAATTCCCCTCTGCCTAGGTTTGCCCAGGATAGACTTCAGCAGCATCACGGTTCCTGGGACTTCAGGCCAGCCTCCCCAGCTGCCCTCACTGGCACCCCCAGCGCAGCAGCCCTCCTCGCAGCCCGGCCCGTCTCCTCCCGAGTTCCCCTCCCCACCGCAGGGCTTGGACAACCCGGCGCTGTTGAGAGACATGTTGCTGGCCAATCCCCACGAGCTTTCCCTGCTGAAGGAGCGCAACCCACCTCTAGCAGAGGCTCTGCTTAGCGGGGACCTGGGTGAGTATCTCCCCTGGCGTGGAGCGTTTGTGCCGGAGGAGAAGAAACCCTCTGGATTCTTTGGGGTGACTTGCTGCAAGGCTGCAATGACGGGCAGAAGAATGGGTGCTTTAGCCACATGGCTGCGCTCAAATGGGTGGGTGGGTGCATGGTTTGACTTCCTGGTTTTTGCACTATCCCAGACGGACGAGGATTTGGGGAGAGGAGGGAAGTGAGGAGTGTTTGGAAAGAAACTGGAGCTGGGTGGTGCACGTGGAGCGCTTCGTGAGCTGTCAAGGCGTGCCACAGAAACGCTAGCTGTGGCTGCCAGTCGCTATTGTATCCCCCCCCCCCCAATTTTTTTTAATTAGTTTTCCAAGTTTATAACAAACAGGGGAAAAAAACAAGAAACAAACATTTATCATGGCTATAATAATTCCACTTTTGTTAACATTGTTAAGTGTCTTCCTCGAATCGCTCTGGCTGAGTTTCCATATAAATCATTGTAGCAGTTTTCCAAAACTATTTTCACATAAAATTTACTTAGTCAATTAACATATTTCTTTCTTTTCATTTTAACTTTAAGCATATTATTCTATAACATCCCATATTTAAATCCTAGGCCAATCTGATACTTGCAAGTAATTCTATTTAAATTATCTTAACATATTTAGCTAAATAGTCTTTAAATTTCTTCCATTCCTCCTGGTGCTCCTCCTCCTGCCAGTCGCTATTGTAAATGTCTTTCCTTACTCTAGAGAAGTTCACCCGGGTGCTTGTAGAGCAGCAGCAAGATCGAGCCCGCCGGGAGCAGGAGAGAATCCGCCTGTTCTCCGCCGACCCTTTTGATCTTGAGGCTCAGGCCAAGATCGAAGAGGACATTAGGTAGGCAAAGGTCAGGGAGCCACCCCTGGGGGTGCAAGTGGCTTGTTGGTTTCAAACCTGGAGCAAACGTAGTGCAGATTTGTCGCCTCCTGGCTGAGCCTTCTCTGAACTCCTGCGCCTCCCTGACCTCTAAGGAGGTGGGGGCAACAGGTATCCTCAAACCCACATCTGTTGGGTTTATGAGGAAGAGCTGTAGCTCAATGGCAGAGTGTCTGCCTTGCAAACTGAAGGTCCCAGGTTCAGCTCCTAATGGCATTTCCAGGTAGGTTTGGGAAGAGACTCCCTGCCTGCAACCCTGGACAGCTGCTGCCTGTCAGTGCAGACCGTAGTGAGCTAGATGGACCCAAGGGTCTGACTCTGTACAGAGCAGGTGGGAAAGAATCTCAGGCAGCATCTCTACACATGCATGCACACAGAGAGCTAACCTGTGAAGTATCTCGGGGGCCCTGCACGAGGCCAGGCCTGCTGTGTTGCTGTGGGTCAGCCCTGTTGTCAGCTTCACCTTCTGACCCAGGGGGGTTGCTCTGCTTCTGGCATGGAGCACGTGGCAGTCAGCCCAATCCATGGTGCTGGCGGTTAATGCTTGCCCTTCACCCGTGTATTGATGTTGGATCCAGGCAGCAGAACATCGAGGAGAACATGACGATCGCCATGGAGGAGGCCCCGGAGAGCTTTGGCCAGGTGGTGATGCTCTACATCAACTGCAAAGTCAACGGCCACCCTGTGAAAGCTTTTGTGGACTCAGGTGAGTTAGGCTAAGAGACAGCAACTGGCCCAAGGTCACCCACTGAGCGAGGATTGAACCTTGGCTTCCCGGATCCTAGTCCCACATGCTAACCGCTATGCCAAACTTGCTCTTGTCACCCAACAAGACATTGGGCTGCTTCCAGTGCTGGGTCTACTCTTGAGTAAACCTCTGTTGGTTACAACCCCTTGCCTTGGTCCTGTGCACTTAATGCTAAATTTCTGCTGTGCTTCTGAGAGAGCCTTGCCCCCAGAGGCAAATGTTTTCCCAAGCATTGCCCCCATAATGGGGAGGGTATGGGGCAGCTGCCCCTTTTGCTCCCTGGGAAGAGGTTGGGTGTGCCTTTTAACACCGGCTGCTGTATTTCTGGCAGGGGCACAGATGACCATCATGAGCCAAGCGTGCGCAGAGAGGTGCAACATCATGCGGCTGGTGGACCGGAGGTGGGCAGGCATTGCCAAAGGCGTGGGGACCCAGAAGATCATTGGCAGGGTCCACCTGGGTAAGGGCGGCAGATTCCTTGCAGCTGGCTGGCAGGGCAGGGAGGGTGGGGAGCCCCCTGCTTCCAGAGCCAGAGTCGAGGCTGCTGCAGGCAGCACAAAGTGGAACTCTTATCCCACAGGAGGCAGTGATGACCGCCAACTTGCAGAGAGCATGAGCTAGATTCACAGAGGAGGGTAGAGGCTCTGTGTTCCCTCTGCTGTCAGAGGCAGGAAATTTATTTTATTATTATTATTTATTGAATTTATATACCACCCCATACCCGGAGGTCTCAGGGAGGTTCACAGAATAAAATCAAAATATAAAACTTCAATAATCAAAATAAAAACAACAACCCAATAACCTCCCACCCCCCAAAAAATCACATTTTAAAATACCATAGGATCCTCACAACATTTAACAAACTTGGACAGGAGCCACTTGTTGGAAAGACCATGATCTCAGATATGTCTGCAGTGATATTTACGAAATACTGCTCTGAATGTTTATGAAATGCCTCTGAGTGCCAGTGGCTGGGAATCACAATTGGGGAAAAGTTGTTCTTGTGCTTGAATCCTGCGTGTGGATGGCCACTGGGAGAACAGGGTGCTGGACTTGGGTGGGAATTCTAGCCTGATCCTGCTTCGGGCAGCTGCTTACGTTAATATGACTTGTCATGGCCAACAGCTAGAACAATGAAGTTATTTGAATTGGATTGGTTTGGTTAATATGCCAGTCTCTCTTCTCTCCTCCCCACCCCCAACCTGCTTTAGCTCAGGTCCAGATTGAAGGAGATTTCCTGCCTTGTTCGTTCTCCATCCTGGAGGAGCAGCCCATGGATATGCTCCTGGGACTGGACATGCTGAAGAGGCACCAGGTGAGGCTGGCAAAGGGGGCCGCATCCTCTGAAATGTGTTTGTGTGAGTGTCTCTGTGTGTGGTCCTTGCCCAGCAGCTTCTAGCTTTTTAAAAAAAGAAATACAGTGGTACCTCGGGTTACAGACGCTTTGGGTTACAAACTCCGCTAAACAGGAAGTGGTTGCTTCAGGTTAAGAACTTTGCCCCAGGATAAGAATGGAAATTGTGCACCAGCAGCAGCGGGAGGCCCCATTAGCGAAAGCACACCTCAGGTTAAGAACTATTTCAGGTTAAGAACAGACCTCTGGAACGAATTAAGTTCTTAACCCGAGGTACCACTGTATGTTCAATAGGGTTTTTTTAAGCGTCATACAGAAATCCTGCAAATTAACTGCTATCAGGATTTGATAGGAGTATACATAGTCCATAAACAATTGAGGACCGCTTGGAAGGAAGAAGTTCCCACCAAAGAAGAATGATGGACTATGCAGAATTGGCAAAGTTAACAGCCAGAATAAGAGAATCTAACAATGATTGTTTTGTGGAAGTATGGAAGCCCTTTTAGGACTACTTAAGGAGATAGTATAGTTCAGTGACCTCGCATGCCACAGAAGGAATTGGAGAATACAGTTTTGATGTGTTGGCATAAGAAATAGAATGCAGTGAGCAGCAGAGGGGGGAGAAATTAAAACACCATGGAAAATGGGGTGGGAAGTAGAGAAAAGAGAAAATCATTATATTAATATTTTTTGAAAATTCAATAGGAATTTATTATAAGAAAAATAAAATTATTTTTGTTCACTGTTGAACAAAAACAAATGTAAAATAAAACCAAAGCAACTAAGCCACAGGTATGTGACTGCGAGGAAGGTAGCAGCTGGAACTACTTTTGGCATAGACATAATGGTTAAACAAGATGGTTAAAAACCATGGGCTCTATATTATACTGAGGGAAGGTAACTGAATGGATTCAGGGCATTTGAATGCTTTACCTGTCACATTCATTTGAAGCTGTCTGGCATTAGGGCATTGCCTGCAGTTGAGAGCAATGAAGCTCCCCTGGTGTCCCCTAACCAGGATCTCTGCTCCTTCTCACCCACCACCAGTGTTCCATAGACCTCAAGAAGAACGTGCTGGTGATTGGCACTACCGGCTCCCAGACGACCTTCCTGCCGGAGGGGGAGCTCCCCGAGTGTGCGAGGTTGGCCTACGGGGCGGGGCGAGAGGACGTGCGGCCCGAGGAGATCGCAGACCAGGAGCTGGCAGAAGCCATACAGAAGTCCGTCGACGAAGCAGGTACTGCAAGGATACGCAAGGTGGAGTGGCAAGACACCTGCTTGGCATGCCAAAGGGCCCCAGGCCCAGTCCCTGGAATCTCTAGGTGTAGGGTTGGGAGAGCCCCTCCCTGCTTGCTGTCCTGGAGAGCTGCTGCCAGCCAGTGTAGGTCAGTGCTGAGCTAGATGGGCCCAAGGTTCTGGCTCCACATAAGGTGGCTCCCTCTGTGTTTCTGTCGACAGAAGCCTCCCTCGTTTCCCCTTTGCCAACCTGGCTGGCTGTTTTTGTGCAAGCCACTGCAAAGGCTGAGACCGAGAGGAGTTGTAGTCTGAAGCGCTTGGAGAGCACTAAGCTGGTTTAAGAGCATGCCAAGCCTAGAGGCTTCTTCCTTAAACCTCCTAGAGATGGTGCCTGTGACTTTTTAATTTGTTAATCTATTAAACCCTTATTAACCTAACCAGTTAATCAGTTGAAAGTTGCAGAACCCCGTTTGCTTAGAAATTTTATAAAAGGAATCGTAGTTACCTTTGTAACCCACTTGCCAAGGAGCGCGGTGGTGGTTTAGCCTTACAGCAACTCAGTGAGGTAGGCTCGGCTGCAAGACACTGGCTTTCCCAAGGCTCCCCAGTCAATGATGAACCCAGGCCCAAGGCTGCCTTCCTGGCCACTGAGCTTTGTTGGCTGCTCAACCAATAAGACTCGGAAGGCACCAGAGGCCCCTTCCTACTCTCTGTGGGCCCTGCTTCCACCTTGGTCCCAAAGCAGGATTGTCCCCGCCTTACAAGCCTGGCTAGGTGTCCTCCATAGCAGCAGAACAGCGCATATAGAATCATAGGATAGAACTGTAGAGTTGGAAAGGACCCAAGGGGTCATTGTGGCCCAGCCCCTCTTGCAAAGCTAAGCATACTGAAGTAAGGGAAAGGTAAAGGGACCCCTGACCATTAGGTCCAGTCATGGCCGACTTTGGGGTTGCGGCGCTCATCTTGCTTTACTGGCCAAGGGAGCCGGCGTACAGCTTCTGGGTCATGTGGTCAGCATGACTAAGCCGCTTCTGGCAAACCAGAGCAGCGCATGAAAATGCCATTTACCCTCTCGCTGGAGCGGTACCTATTTATCTACTTGCACTTTGACGTGCTTTCAAACTGCTAGGTTGGCAGGAGCAGGGACCGAGCAACGGGATCTTACCCCGTCGCGGGGATTTGAACCGCCGACCTTCTGATCGGCAAGCCCTAGGTTCTGTGGTTTAACCCACAGCACCACCTGCGTCCTATATTGAAGTAAAGTTAGGACCAAGTATCTTGGCCCGGTAAAATGCGAGGACCTCAACTGATGCTTTCACCCACCTCCCCACCACCACCTATGGATGCGTTAGTTGCAGTTGCAGTTGCCCGAGACATCCGAGTCAGAAGACAGGAGGAGAGGAGACTGCGGAGGGAGCGTCGCCTGTCTTCGGGAGCCTCTGCCCGCCACAGGACCTCCCAGTGCGTCATCTTCTAATGCCTGGCACTCCCCTCGCCCAGGCCTTACACAGCTTGGATAAAACAGCATGCCAGGGGAATTGCTTTGTACTCCAGTCCTGACATTAAAAGCCTCCCGTTCCAACACATCTAGCTCAGTCTCGAGTTTTGTTCGGAGACCCCTGGCCCACCTCAAGGAGAGACAGGAGTGCTTAGGAGGGCAGGGGGTGGGGCAGGCGGCCTTCATGCCTGTCTCGATGAAGCAACAGCTTGCCGTTCCTCGACCTTCTCTCCCTTTTCTCTGCCAGGCTATTTCTCCCCTTCCCCCAGTGCTTCTGCCCGGGCATTTGAGTGGGCAGACCCCTCTGCTCCTTACTACAGTGGTGCCCCGCAAGACGAAAAACTCGCTAGACGAAAGAGTTTTCCATTTTTTGAGGTGTTTTGCAAGACGAATTTCCCTATGGGCTTGCTTCGCAAGACGAAATGTCTTGCGAGTTCTTGCGAGTTTGTTTCCTTTTTCTTAAAGCCGCTAATAGCCGCTAAGCCGTTAATAGCCGCTAAGGCGCTAATAGCCGTGCTTCGCAAGACGAAAAAACCGCAAGACGAAGAGACTCGCGGAACGGATTAATTTCGTCTTGCGAGGCACCACTGTAGTGGCTGCTGTGATTTACCTGAAATGCACCAGAATTTTTGGTGTTTTAGGCAAAGGAGGATGGCCCTTTGTTTAGGAGCTAGGGGCTTGGAGTAGTGGTGGGTTCTAACATTCACCACTACTCCACAGCACATTCAGTCTTGTAAAGCTGAACCAGGCCTGTCTGGTTGCCATGTGGGGTGATGTGGAAAGCCTTTGACCACGTTCTCACCCACAGCAGTGAAGCGCAGCTTAGATGCTCTTTCCCGAAGCTAATGTTTGTTTACCTACGAGATCACCTGATAGGCTTTTGCTCACGTGCCACATAAACCCTGGAACATGCCCAAGAGCCAGGGCTGAGGCTTCTGTGGGGCCCAAGGGCTTGTGGCAAAGGGGCAGAGAAAGAAGGCTTCAGCAGCTGGCAGGCTGATGCAGATCATCCTCAGCCACTGGCCCTGCAAGCAGGGACTAGGCATCCCAAGAACATCTGGAGGGAATTTAGGGCAGTGCAAGCAGTTGCACTGCACAGAGCACCCAGCCTAGGGGGCACAAAGTAACAACAACACCCATATTTATATGGGAACCTACTGAGAGGGGGCAGGTGGGGCTTGTCTACCTGGGAAGGTAGCCCATCTAGGAGAAGGAAACCTTGGATCCAAAACCTCCACGGGATATTTTTGGGAGAAGGAAAGGCTAAGGAGTAAACAGAAATCTGGAGTGGAGTCCCTAAGGCAGTTGGATGGCGCCTTGTCAGCCTCCTTCCAGCAACTCCTGCAAGACAAGCTGGTGCCAGACGTATTGCTCTGCTTTCCTTTGGACCACCATCAGCGAGGCCAAGAGCACCTGGGGAGCCCAGGACTCCCAGACACACACTGTCTAGGCTTGCATCCCAGGGAGGTCTCTTTGGTGCTGCTAACACCTGACTTCACTCCCAGAGGCGCACTGCATTGTCTCTTGAGACAGACAGGTGCCAACAACGAGATTGCCTTACCCCATATATGCCCACATGGCAACTTTGATCGGCTGAACTGGCATTATTACAGATGCCATTTCTACATTTGTAAGAAATCCATCTGTTAGTGTGTTATCTTAGCTCTCTCAAACTCTTTATTTTTGTTAAATTTTTCTTAGTGTGATACTATTACTGTTTTATTTTTTGTAAACCGCTTTGAGGTTTTTGTTTTACAATCAAGCTGTATAGAAATTATGAAATAAAAAAATAAAAACAGCACTTGATAACCCCGGGAAGACGTGGAGTCACTCCTTGTGATGCCCACTGTCAATTTTCTGCCTTGAAAATCTTTAGCAAAGGAAAGCTTGCATTCCATTCTTGAGTTACGCATTTGATAACTGTTCCTCCATGTTCCCCATCCAATGTTGCTGCTGTCCTGCACACCTCCCCACCCCCTGCAAGTCTGGCCATCCTGAATTACTTTTAAAACACCGTATTTTCTGCTCTATAAGACACACTTTTCCCCTCCTAAAAAGTAAGGAGAAATGTGTGTGTCTTATGGAGCGAATGCAGGCTTCACGGGCTACCCTAGAAGCCAGAACAGCTAGGGGGAGCACTGCACAGTGCTCCCTCTCGCTGTTCTAGCTTCTGGCTTAGCTGCGCAAAGCCTCTGTAGGGGAGCCTTCATCCCGCTGCCCTGCAGAGGCTTCGTGCAGCTATCCTGGCTTTTGCGGGAGGTGGGGGAAGGGACAGAGTGCGTGGCTCTGTCCCTTCCCCCACCTCCCAGAAAAGCTCCCAAGAGCTGCGCTCCCTTTAAAGAGAGTGCGGCTCTTGCGAGAGGTCGGGGGAAAGCCAGGAGACTTGCTTTCGCTGAAGCCAGGAGAGCAAGCAGGATCGGTGCGCTACCTCTTCGCTCAGGAGGCTTCTTATTTCTTGTTTTCCTCCCCTAATAACTAGGTGCGTCTTATGGTCGCGTGCGTCTTATAGAGCGAAAGGTACGGTGTTTCCCCCCACCCCGCAGAGGCAATGTTGGGGGCCTCCTCCCTCTCTAGTTTTGAGCCCTCATTGGTTTTGTTGGTTTGCGGCAGATGATGGAGCTGTGGCCCCCCCTCCCTAGGGACCAGCTGGGGCAGTGCCTGCGCAGGGTTCGCAAGCCCTACCTTATCACTTGAGCTGATTGAGTCAACTAGAGCCAGGAAGAAATTCTGAAGAGGTAGCGCAGAGGAGATCTTAAGGCAGCCAGAGAGTCCCTTCCTCGCAGAGCATCGAGATCTGGATGGCAGGGAGGCAGAGAGGAACCCAGTGCTCAGGCTCAGAAAGTGGCCCAGAAGCGGCTGACCAGCAGCATGCAGTGCCAAAAATCAATGCTAGTTGAGAATAGAAGACAGGAGCCCCACCAGTGCCCATCCACACCAGACCTCGACTGGAGAGCAAGCGGACAGTTCTTGACCCGTTCTAAAAAGCAATTCAGTGTGCATTGTGAGGCTAAGATAGCTGAGGATCGTTCCTGGAAGAAGTCCCAGCCGCGAGGAGCTGCTAAGTTGCATGCAGGAATGGGAGGGGACAGGAAAGCAGACCGTGACATCAGGACCCACGCGAGGGCTGCAAGCCACCTCCCGAGTCGTGGTGCATGTGCGTGTGTGCTAACCCGAGTTTGGTGTGTTTGTCTCCTAATCCAAACAGAACGCCAGAAGCCTTGATGCATGTTGTGTGGGGTTTGCTGCCGCTGGAGTGGGCCACAGACCAGGTATTCCACCGAGCTCTTCCATCTCCTTGACGGGGGTTGCAGGGGTGGGGACTTTAAAGGAGCTCCTGCCTACTCTGGCATCTTCCCTGGTCGGCGTGGAGTAGGTTCTTGGATCTTCCCAGCATCTACTGCAGAGAGAAGAGAACTGCAGAGGGGGCATATTTGTGTGGATGTGCTCGATTCAGACAACTTGAGCGCAGTAGTTTTTGGTGGTGCCTGGAGCTGAACACTCAACACCACTCTCTGAGGGATTAACTCACCACTGGCCAGACTTGGCCTCTTTTTTGGATGTTCACCCCAGAACCGATAAGTGGGGGGGAAGTGCAGGAGTTTTGTTTTGTTCGGTCTCCGGGGAGTTTCTCAGGTGAGTAGATGCAAAGCGGACCTCAGAACCGGCTGCTTGTTTAAGACTGTTTGCCAAATAACTCAAGTCAGAAATGCAGTGTCATGTTTATTTTAGCTAGCAAAACTTTTAACGCCTTTTGCTCTGGGATTGATTATCTCACAAGACTGACTAACCAGGGAGCAAGAGGCTCATATCCAGATCTGTACTTTCAGGAGCTTAGATGACCCCCGAGCTCAAACCTAACAGGTTGCCTAGTGCTGAGCAAATCAGCCGGGTGGGAGGGCTGCTTCTAATACACCTTTCTTTCAAGATGATTTCAAGCTGCTTGAAATAAAATATATTTTAAAACATGGCCAGGCTACTTTACCACTGAACCCCCTCTCCTTTTTTCACCCTGGGAAAGAGGGAAAATACCCAGTTTTGGATATTTATAGCCCACTCTTAAAACGTTAGCAAGAATGTTGGTTTCACTAATTCCATATTGTTGGAGCATGGGGGGAAACAGTGAAACCTGTAGCTTTGTGGCCACTCTTGATTCTCAGCCTTATTTATATGCTGTATCTCTGCCAAAGCAGTATGGGCAGCTTCCTGCCAAAAGGGCAAGAAGGGGGCGGAGGACGAAGATATCTGGTGCTTGTTTGGGTGCCAGCTGTTGGTTTCATGCTGCATAATAATAATAATGACAGGTGAGGTGACTGCTTGATGGAGGCAGCTCTGACAGAAGCCAAGTGGCCCTTTGTCCCAAACCAACCCAGTGGAATCTCAGACCCATAGAATTATAGTGTGGGGAAGGGGCCAGACTGGTCATCTAGTCCAACCCCCTGCGAGGCAAGGGCAAAGGCTTCCCCCAGTGTTACTATACTTGGGGTGCAGGTGGAAAAACAGGAGCCTTGCCTAGTGGTTACTAACCTTGGTGCTTCCTTTCTACTTTCACAGTTGGAGGCAGTTTGGATATGAATATTAGTAGCTGGAAATCACATGTAAAAAGAGAGTGTTCTTGCACTCAGCTCCTGCTTTGGGGCTTCCCATTGGGGCATCTGGTTGAGCACTGTGATCCAGGTTGGGCCTGATCCAGCCTCCAGGCATTTCTTAACAGTACCCTGAGTGCATATCCCAAAGCAAGTCCCAGTGACGCAAGCTAATGGGCTGTACCTCCTGAAGGTTTTATATACGCTCATGGAATGTATCAAAGGGAGAATCTCATTCCATTTCTCTCTCCTTCCCCCACCCCTTTCTCCTCTCCCCTTTGTACAGAGAATAGTGACAAAGAAACTACCTCACTAGAAATGCCATCGCTACCAACTTCTGATGGGACGAAACGTCCAGTCCGTTTTCCAGAGATGGGTCCGAAAGCCGGCGACCTGGCAAGCCAATTGCTTGACCGTTCAGTCTCTGCGCCTTCTGTTTTCTCCCATGAGGGCAGCCAGGATGAGACTCTTAGCCCCAAGGCGGCCAAGTCCATGGACTCTCTTCTTGAATGCCCAACCAATTTGGAAGGCAAAGAGCCGCTTCTGTCTCCACCAAATCATACTGCTTCTGCCAATTCCGATGATTCCCCGGCTGAAAAAACTGGAACGGGGTCCCATCCTCATTCACAGGACCGAGAGCCAGTTGCTCATGGCAGCCTGCAGAAGCCCAGTGCTGAAGACGATCCCCTTGGTCTGGCGCCTGCTGTTGAAGGAGAGGGAGGAAGCCACTTGCTGGGCATTTGTGGGTGGCCAAAGGATCTGGACGGACCCTTCCCTTCAGAGCAGCAGGAAGGGAGACAAACATATAAGCTTCAATTAGACCTTCAGGCACGTGAAACCCTTGGAAATGAGCAGCTTCTGGGCATGCAGAAGGTACCAGATTACCAGGAGCGTCTCTGTGAGATGGCTGTTTCCCCATCCCCTGCTGATGGAAAGCAGAGCCCTGACAACGCCCCCATGGAAAGGGAGGTGGGGTTTTCTGCAGGGGAGGGAAGGAGCTCAGAGAGTCTGCCGCCAGAGGACCCTGCAGTGGGAGCCACCCAGGACCCTTCAGATCCACAGAGCTCCCTTGGACTGGCTGCTCTGAGCTCAGAATGCGCCATGATGGAGGTGGAATGGGCCAAGCGAGTTGACTCCACTCCGGCCACTGATTTGATGCAGCCAGGAAATGCATTTTTTGAATCGGATACACCCGCCACCCCTCCCAGTTGCCAACTGACCAATCAGGCGGAAGACCCACATGTCTCCCTCTCCTCTGCCTTAAAGGAGCTTCACCAACTTCTTGCTGTCAGTTGCAAAGGGGAGTTAAGTGTTCCTTGGCATGAAGACACCAGCACGTCCGCGTCTGCCCCTGAAGAGCAAACGGCAGGTGGGGAGATCTTTAAAGAGGAACACGGATGTGCACGCCTTGAGAACCAGGATGAGGAACTCCCCATCCCTGAAAGTGCAGGGATGCAAGTCTCCATTGACCTCCAGGAGGCCCACAGGTTGGCTGTGACGTCCGAACGGGAAGCTCTGGTCATCCAAGGATCTTCTACTTTGAGCACTTCCCTCTCCCTGAGCCCATCGGCAGCTTCTGCTCAGCTTCCGCACTGTGAATGTTCTGAAAGCCAGCCTCCTCATTTAATTCTGGGTGGTGAAACTTTGGAGCAGGGCCAGCGTCTCAGCATGGGTCAAGATGCATCTCTGAGCTCTCAGAGTTCTTTCCCGGAAGAAACTGGACCACCAGACACCTTAAATGCAGGTGCTTTGGGGCCACTCAATGAGCCAACTGGCCCCTTGCTGCCTCTGGGCTTCCCAGATCTTGTGCCCCCCTGGCCCTCTGTTTTCCCTGCTGCAGACATTGATCAGATTGTGGGGGCCGGCTTTACACCCCAGGAAGCTGGTGAGGCTTTGGAGCATGCCGGCGGAAATGCAGACCTTGCTCTCCTCATTTTGCTAGCCAAGAATATAGTCGTTCCTACGTAATCGTGGCAGGAAGACGGCCTGGCTTGCTGGCCTGTACTCTCCCCCGCCCCCCAAAAAAGAGTCTGTATCTCGACTACATAGAATATTCTGCTTCGATGATTGAGCCACACTTTTTTTTCTTAAAAGAAAAAGGAGAAAAGAGAGAATATCATTTATTTTCAGCCAAAGTATCTGCTGTCTTGTTTTCCCTTGTTGAATTTAGGCATTTTAAAAAGGAGCAAAGCATTGGTAATCTATCAGCACAGTAACTTTTTATGATGATGATAATGATGATGATTAAGGCAATGTATAATGGAATAAAGTCTTTATTTAAATAACCTGTTTTTAAAAGAAGAGGCCAAACTTAAGAGGTGAGAAAGCTGTAGAACATAGTCCCTCTTCTTCAGCAAATCCCTTAGAAACAGGCGTGGCAGGAGGATCTCTGCTCTCTGGGCTATCCTTCGCCTCCATGGGGTTGATGCTCACAGGGGCTGCAGAACCTTGGGTGCTTAGCAAGCAGCAGAGTGTCACAATGGGGCGCTTTATGCAGCTTTGCAA